>NC_142618.1:15202150-16436316 GCF_059453375.1 Lepisosteus platostomus
GGCTCCTCCCCGACTGTGTGGGAACTGACGAGCACTTGCGACTAATGCTGCCATTGGACTCCTTGATTAAGAAGGCGGGGGCCCCTGTGTAGATGAAGCAGCAGTTCAGCAGAAGCGCAAGAGAGATTTTCCTGGAGAGCCTTTGCAGACCAGGAAGCAGACACACTGGCTGCTTGAGTTTTCATTGCCCGCCACAGGCTGCTTTGGCATAACGGGCTCGACCTGAGCAGCGCGGGCATCCCGGAGCCATCTTTTCACGGTCTGGTTCTGGCCTTGTGTAGGGAAAGCCTGGCGTCAATATCGAAGACAGTCGTGATTCCGTTCCCCCAGCGGCAAAGTGCTCTCAACTTGGTGTAAGTCTTGTTTTCTTCTTTGTGCTGGGCGATGTGGTTTTCTTTGTGTGTGTGAGTGTTAACCCACCGATGTGTGATGGCTGTAACTCCTGTGATTGTGAAGAATCTTTAGAAATCTTGTACTGCAAGTTTTGTCTGTCAAGCGACACTAGTCTGTATGACACTGAACCTCGTGGGTTTCCCTGTTGTGTCTTTCCAGTTTTTCACAACACAGTTCCTCCCCCAGTTGGCTGACCATTGTGTCGCGGAAGCTGTTGTAGCAGTGATTCTTTTGCGGGTTAGATCTAAGTGACGACGGCAGGCGGGGTCGTGTCTTCAACGGGTTACTGCAGTTTTAAAATCGCTGGTGGATGAGTCTCTGTCTCAATTCAAGATTGCCGAGCTTGGCCCCGCTTTCAGAGCCGACGTCGGTCGCACTGCGGGCACGCCACAGACGGGAGAGGGCTTTTCCCCGTGTCCCTGGTGGTCTAGTGGTTAGGATTCGGCGCTCTCACCGCCGCGGCCCGGGTTCGATTCCCGGTCAGGGAAGTGTGGCCTTTTTTCCCACACCCCGTTTGTTACCCTTAGAGCCGTGCAAGACGTTGAACTCGGAGGAGGTGTTCCGGGTATTTTGACGACGCAGGAACCTCTGTCATACAATACACGCATGTCTGCTGTACACTCAATCGTCTGCAGTAGTGGGTGATATCTTGCAGGTCCTAGAAAGGCTGATGAGTAAAAGCAGGTTTCTTTGCCCACAGCAGAGCACACAAGGAAAGCAGCCCACGATTCCATACACAGGTTTCGATTTCAATGTCACCCACAACAGGTTCCACCGAGACTTGAACTCGGATCGCTGGATTCAAAGCCCAGAGTGCTAACCATTACACCATGGAACCACACGAGAGCTGGGGCGACTTCCATGGGCCTGTGCAAGACTTCAGCTTCGCCGTGGCGTCCTTTCTTTGCTTTCTCCATTGTGTAGCTGAGCCGGGCACCGTGTCTCCCACATGTAGCCAGCTGCGTGACTCGGTACGTTTGTGTGTGCGTGAGTCAGGGTCTGGAGCCTTGTGGCTCCATAGCTCAGGGGTTAGAGCACTGGTCTTGTAAACCAGGGGTCGCGAGTTCAAATCTCGCTGGGGCCTTTTGCACTCGGGCTGGACGCGGAGCAGGGTCTCCCGCTTGTAAAGGGGTATCAGCTGAGGGCCGTAATTGTGTGAATACTGGCAAGCAACAGGGTGTGGTGGCTCTTGGCTTTCTCTGTCTCTTGCCTGCTTCCTGTCCCTCACTCACACCCCACGCCCCGGGGACGTCATACCCTGCTGTGATAATTGATAGGTGCCGAGGAAAACAATGCCAAGCTGGCTGTCGTTGTCCTCATCAAGTCCCGGGCTCTTCCCCGACTGTGTGGGAACTGACGAGCACTTGCGACAAATGCTGCCATTGGACTCCTTGATTAAGAAGGCGGGGGCCCCTGCGTAGATGAAGCAGCAGTTCAGCAGAAGCGTGAGAGAGATTTTCCTGGAGAGCCTTTACAGACACACTGGCTACTTGTGATTTCATTTTCTGTCAAGCGAAACTAGTCTGTATGACACTGAACCTCGTGGGTTTCCCTGTTGTGTCCTTCCAGTCATTCACACCACGGTTCCTCCCCCAGGTGGCTGACCATTGCGTCGCGGAAGCTGTTGTAGCAGTGATTCTTTTACAGGTTAGATCTAAGTGACGACGGCAGGCGGGGTCGTGTCTTCAACGCGTTACTGCAGTTTTAAAATCGCGGGTGGATGAGTCTCTGTCTCAATTAAAGATTGCCGAGCTTGGCCCCGCTTTAAGAGCCGACGTCGGTCGCGCTGCGGGCACGCCACAGATGGGAGAGGGCCTTTCCCTGTGTCCCTGGTGGTCTAGTGGTTAGGATTTGGCGCTCTCACCGCTGCGGCCCAGGTTCGGTTCCTGGTCAGGGAAGCGTGGCTTTTTTCCCCCCACCCCGTTTATTTCAGCGGGAATTCCCGTTTGGCATTCCAGACACCAATTCCAATGTCACCCACAAAAGGTTCCACCGAGATTTGAACTCGGATTGCTGGATTCAGAGTCCAGAGTGCTAACCATTACACCATGGAACCACACGAGAGCCGGGGCGACTGTCGATTCCCTTGGTGATCTTCGGTGTCTTCCATGGGCCTGTGCAAGACTTCAGCTTCGCCGTGGCGTCCTTTCTCTGCTCTCTCCGCTGTGTAGCTGAGCCGGGCACCGTGTCTCCCTCATGTTGCCAGCTGCTTGACTCGGTACGTTTGTGTGCGCGTGAGTCAGGACCTGGAGCCTTGTGGCTCCATAGCTCAGGGGTTAGAGCACTGGTCTTGTAAACCAGGGGTCGCGAGTTCAAATCTCGCTGGGGCCTTTTGCCCTCCTTTTGCACTCGGGCTGGACTCGGAGCAGGGTCTCCCACTTGTAAAGGGGTATCAGCTGAGGGCCATAGTTGTGTGATTACTGGCAAGCAACAGGTTGTGGTGGCTCTTGACTTCCTCTGTCTCTTGCTTGCTTCCTGTCCCTCACTCACACCCCACGCCCCGGGGACGTCACACCCTGCTGTGATAATTGATAGGTGCCGAGGAAAACAATGCCAAGCTGGCTGTCGTTGTCCTCATCAAGTCCCGGGCTCCTCCCCGACTGTGTGGGAACTGACGAGCACTTGCGACTAATGCTGCCATTGGACTCCTTGATTAAGAAGGCGGGGGCCCCTGTGTAGATGAAGCAGCAGTTCAGCAGAAGCGCAAGAGAGATTTTCCTGGAGAGCCTTTGCAGACCAGGAAGCAGACACACTGGCTGCTTGAGTTTTCATTGCCCGCCACAGGCTGCTTTGGCATAACGGGCTCGACCTGAGCAGCGCGGGCATCCCGGAGCCATCTTTTCACGGTCTGGTTCTGGCCTTGTGTAGGGAAAGCCTGGCGTCAATATCGAAGACAGTCGTGATTCCGTTCCCCCAGCGGCAAAGTGCTCTCAACTTGGTGTAAGTCTTGTTTTCTTCTTTGTGCTGGGCGATGTGGTTTTCTTTGTGTGTGTGAGTGTTAACCCACCGATGTGTGATGGCTGTAACTCCTGTGATTGTGAAGAATCTTTAGAAATCTTGTACTGCAAGTTTTGTCTGTCAAGCGACACTAGTCTGTATGACACTGAACCTCGTGGGTTTCCCTGTTGTGTCTTTCCAGTTTTTCACAACACAGTTCCTCCCCCAGTTGGCTGACCATTGTGTCGCGGAAGCTGTTGTAGCAGTGATTCTTTTGCGGGTTAGATCTAAGTGACGACGGCAGGCGGGGTCGTGTCTTCAACGGGTTACTGCAGTTTTAAAATCGCTGGTGGATGAGTCTCTGTCTCAATTCAAGATTGCCGAGCTTGGCCCCGCTTTCAGAGCCGACGTCGGTCGCACTGCGGGCACGCCACAGACGGGAGAGGGCTTTTCCCCGTGTCCCTGGTGGTCTAGTGGTTAGGATTCGGCGCTCTCACCGCCGCGGCCCGGGTTCGATTCCCGGTCAGGGAAGTGTGGCCTTTTTTCCCACACCCCGTTTGTTACCCTTAGAGCCGTGCAAGACGTTGAACTCGGAGGAGGTGTTCCGGGTATTTTGACGACGCAGGAACCTCTGTCATACAATACACGCATGTCTGCTGTACACTCAATCGTCTGCAGTAGTGGGTGATATCTTGCAGGTCCTAGAAAGGCTGATGAGTAAAAGCAGGTTTCTTTGCCCACAGCAGAGCACACAAGGAAAGCAGCCCACGATTCCATACACAGGTTTCGATTTCAATGTCACCCACAACAGGTTCCACCGAGACTTGAACTCGGATCGCTGGATTCAAAGCCCAGAGTGCTAACCATTACACCATGGAACCACACGAGAGCTGGGGCGACTTCCATGGGCCTGTGCAAGACTTCAGCTTCGCCGTGGCGTCCTTTCTTTGCTTTCTCCATTGTGTAGCTGAGCCGGGCACCGTGTCTCCCACATGTAGCCAGCTGCGTGACTCGGTACGTTTGTGTGTGCGTGAGTCAGGGTCTGGAGCCTTGTGGCTCCATAGCTCAGGGGTTAGAGCACTGGTCTTGTAAACCAGGGGTCGCGAGTTCAAATCTCGCTGGGGCCTTTTGCACTCCGGCTGGACGCGGAGCAGGGTCTCCCGCTTGTAAAGGGGTATCAGCTGAGGGCCGTAATTGTGTGAATACTGGCAAGCAACAGGGTGTGGTGGCTCTTGGCTTTCTCTGTCTCTTGCCTGCTTCCTGTCCCTCACTCACACCCCACGCCCCGGGGATGTCATACCCTGCTGTGATAATTGATAGGTGCCGAGGAAAACAATGCCAAGCTGGCTGTCGTTGTCCTCATCAAGTCCCGGGCTCTTCCCCGACTGTGTGGGAACTGACGAGCACTTGCGACAAATGCTGCCATTGGACTCCTTGATTAAGAAGGCGGGGGCCCCTGCGTAGATGAAGCAGCAGTTCAGCAGAAGCGTGAGAGAGATTTTCCTGGAGAGCCTTTACAGACACACTGGCTACTTGTGATTTCATTTTCTGTCAAGCGAAACTAGTCTGTATGACACTGAACCTCGTGGGTTTCCCTGTTGTGTCCTTCCAGTCATTCACACCACGGTTCCTCCCCCAGGTGGCTGACCATTGCGTCGCGGAAGCTGTTGTAGCAGTGATTCTTTTACAGGTTAGATCTAAGTGACGACGGCAGGCGGGGTCGTGTCTTCAACGCGTTACTGCAGTTTTAAAATCGCGGGTGGATGAGTCTCTGTCTCAATTAAAGATTGCCGAGCTTGGCCCCGCTTTAAGAGCCGACGTCGGTCGCGCTGCGGGCACGCCGCAGATGGATGAGGGCCTTTCCCTGTGTCCCTGGTGGTCTAGTGGTTAGGATTCGGCGCTCTCACTGCTGCGGCCCAGGTTCGGTTCCTGGTCAGGGAAGCGTGGCTTTTTTCCCCCCACCCCGTTTATTTCAGCGGGAATTCCCGTTTGGCATTCCAGACACCAATTCCAATGTCACCCACAAAAGGTTCCACCGAGATTTGAACTCGGATCGCTGGATTCAGAGTCCAGAGTGCTAACCATTACACCATGGAACCACACAAGAGCCGGGTCGACTGTCGATTCCCTTGGTGATCTTCGGTGTCTTCCATGGGCCTGTGCAAGACTTCAGCTTCGCCGTGGCGTCCTTTCTCTGCTCTCTCCGCTGTGTAGCTGAGCCGGGCACCGTGTCTCCCTCATGTTGCCAGCTGCTTGACTCGGTACGTTTGTGTGCGCGTGAGTCAGGACCTGGAGCCTTGTGGCTCCATAGCTCAGGGGTTAGAGCACTGGTCTTGTAAACCAGGGGTCGCGAGTTCAAATCTCGCTGGGGCCTTTTGCCCTCCTTTTACACTCGGGCTGGACTCGGAGCAGGGTCTCCCACTTGTAAAGGGGTATCAGCTGAGGGCCATAGTTGTGTGATTACTGGCAAGCAACAGGTTGTGGTGGCTCTTGACTTCCTCTGTCTCTTGCTTGCTTCCTGTCCCTCACTCACACCCCACGCCCCGGGGACGTCACACCCTGCTGTGATAATTGATAGGTGCCGAGGAAAACAATGCCAAGCTGGCTGTCGTTGTCCTCATCAAGTCCCGGGCTCCTCCCCGACTGTGTGGGAACTGACGAGCACTTGCGACTAATGCTGCCATTGGACTCCTTGATTAAGAAGGCGGGGGCCCCTGTGTAGATGAAGCAGCAGTTCAGCAGAAGCGCAAGAGAGATTTTCCTGGAGAGCCTTTGCAGACCAGGAAGCAGACACACTGGCTGCTTGAGTTTTCATTGCCCGCCACAGGCTGCTTTGGCATAACGGGCTCGACCTGAGCAGCGCGGGCATCCCGGAGCCATCTTTTCACGGTCTGGTTCTGGCCTTGTGTAGGGAAAGCCTGGCGTCAATATCGAAGACAGTCGTGATTCCGTTCCCCCAGCGGCAAAGTGCTCTCAACTTGGTGTAAGTCTTGTTTTCTTCTTTGTGCTGGGCGATGTGGTTTTCTTTGTGTGTGTGAGTGTTAACCCACCGATGTGTGATGGCTGTAACTCCTGTGATTGTGAAGAATCTTTAGAAATCTTGTACTGCAAGTTTTGTCTGTCAAGCGACACTAGTCTGTATGACACTGAACCTCGTGGGTTTCCCTGTTGTGTCTTTCCAGTTTTTCACAACACAGTTCCTCCCCCAGTTGGCTGACCATTGTGTCGCGGAAGCTGTTGTAGCAGTGATTCTTTTGCGGGTTAGATCTAAGTGACGACGGCAGGCGGGGTCGTGTCTTCAACGGGTTACTGCAGTTTTAAAATCGCTGGTGGATGAGTCTCTGTCTCAATTCAAGATTGCCGAACTTGGCCCCGCTTTCAGAGCCGACGTCGGTCGCACTGCGGGCACGCCACAGACGGGAGAGGGCTTTTCCCCGTGTCCCTGGTGGTCTAGTGGTTAGGATTCGGCGCTCTCACCGCCGCGGCCCGGGTTCGATTCCCGGTCAGGGAAGTGTGGCCTTTTTTCCCACACCCCGTTTGTTACCCTTAGAGCCGTGCAAGACGTTGAACTCGGAGGAGGTGTTCCGGGTATTTTGACGACGCAGGAACCTCTGTCATAAAATACACGCATGTCTGCTGTACACTCAATCGTCTGCAGTAGTGGGTGATATCTTGCAGGTCCTAGAAAGGCTGATGAGTAAAAGCAGGTTTCTTTGCCCACAGCAGAGCACGCAAGGAAAGCAGCCCACGATTCCATACACAGGTTCCGACTTCAATGTCACCCACAACAGGTTCCACCGAGACTTGAACTCGGATCGCTGGATTCAAAGCCCAGAGTGCTAACCATTACACCATGGAACCACACGAGAGCTGGGGCGACTTCCATGGGCCTGTGCAAGACTTCAGCTTCGCCGTGGCGTCCTTTCTTTGCTTTCTCCATTGTGTAGCTGAGCCGGGCACCGTGTCTCCCACATGTAGCCAGCTGCTGACTCGGTACGTTTGTGTGTGCGTGAGTCAGGGTCTGAAGCCTCGTGGCTCCATAGCTCAGGGGTTAGAGCACTGGTCTTGTAAACCAGGGGTCACGAGTTCAAATCTTGCTGGGGCCTTTTGCACTCGGGCTGGACGCGGAGCAGGGTCTCCCGCTTGTAAAGGGGTATCAGCTGAGGGCCATAATTGTGTGAATACTGGCAAGCAACAGGGTGTGGTGGCTCTTGGCTTTCTCTGTCTCTTGCCTGCTTCCTGTCCCTCACTCACACCCCACGCCCCGGGGACGTCATACCCTGCTGTGATAATTGATAGGTGCCGTGGAAAACAATGCCAAGCTGGCTGTCGTTGTCCTCATCAAGTCCCGGGCTCTTCCCCGACTGTGTGGGAACTGACGAGCACTTGCGACAAATGCTGCCATTGGACTCCTTGATTAAGAAGGCGGGGGCCCCTGCGTAGATGAAGCAGCAGTTCAGCAGAAGCGTGAGAGAGATTTTCCTGGAGAGCCTTTACAGACACACTGGCTACTTGTGATTTCATTTTCTGTCAAGTTAAACTAGTCTGTATGACACTGAACCTCGTGGGTTTCCCTGTTGTGTCCTTCCAGTCATTCACACCACGGTTCCTCCCCCAGGTGGCTGACCATTGCGTCGCGGAAGCTGTTGTAGCAGTGATTCTTTTACAGGTTAGATCTAAGTGACGACGGCAGGCGGGGTCGTGTCTTCAACGCGTTACTGCAGTTTTAAAATCGCGGGTGGATGAGTCTCTGTCTCAATTAAAGATTGCCGAGCTTGGCCCCGCTTTAAGAGCCGACGTCGGTCGCGCTGCGGGCACGCCACAGATGGGAGAGGGCCTTTCCCTGCGTCCCTGGTGGTCTAGTGGTTTGGATTCGGCGCTCTCACCGCTGCGGCCCAGGTTCGGTTCCTGGTCAGGGAAGCGTGGCTTTTTTCCCCCCACCCCGTTTATTTCAGCGGGAATTCCCGTTTGGCATTCCAGACACCAATTCCAATGTCACCCACAAAAGGTTCCACCGAGATTTGAACTCGGATCGCTGGATTCAGAGTCCAGAGTGCTAACCATTACACCATGGAACCACACAAGAGCCGGGGCGACTGTCGATTCCCTTGGTGATCTTCGGTGTCTTCCATGGGCCTGTGCAAGACTTCAGCTTCGCCGTGGCGTCCTTTCTCTGCTCTCTCCGCTGTGTAGCTGAGCCGGGCACCGTGTCTCCCTCATGTTGCCAGCTGCTTGACTCGGTACGTTTGTGTGCGCGTGAGTCAGGACCTGGAGCCTTGTGGCTCCATAGCTCAGGGGTTAGAGCACTGGTCTTGTAAACCAGGGGTCGCGAGTTCAAATCTCGCTGGGGCCTTTTGCCCTCCTTTTGCACTCGGGCTGGACTCGGAGCAGGGTCTCCCACTTGTAAAGGGGTATCAGCTGAGGGCCATAGTTGTGTGATTACTGGCAAGCAACAGGGTGTGGTGGCTCTTGACTTCCTCTGTCTCTTGCTTGCTTCCTGTCCCTCACTCACACCCCACGCCCCGGGGACGTCACACCCTGCTGTGATAATTGATAGGTGCCGAGGAAAACAATGCCAAGCTGGCTGTCGTTGTCCTCATCAAGTCCCGGGCTCTTCCCCGACTGTGTGGGAACTGACGAGCACTTGCGACAAATGCTGCCATTGGACTCCTTGATTAAGAAGGCGGGGGCCCCTGCGTAGATGAAGCAGCAGTTCAGCAGAAGCGTGAGAGATATTTTCCTGGAGAGCCTTTACAGACACACTGGCTACTTGTGATTTCATTTTCTTTCAAGCGAAACTAGTCTGTTTGACACTGAACCTCGTGGGTTTCCCTGTTGTGTCCTTCCAGTCATTCACACCACGGTTCCTCCCCCAGGTGGCTGACCATTGCGTCGCGGGAGCTGTTGTAGCAGTGATTCTTTTACAGGTTAGATCTAAGTGACGACGGCAGGCGGGGTCGTGTCTTCAACGCGTTACTGCAGTTTTAAAATCGCGGGTGGATGAGTCTCTGTCTCAATTAAAGATTGCCGAGCTTGGCCCCGCTTTAAGAGCCGACGTCGGTCGCGCTGCGGGCACGCCACAGATGGGAGAGGGCCTTTCCCTGTGTCCCTGGTGGTCTACTGGTTAGGATTCGGCGCTCTCACCGCTGCGGCCCAGGTTCGGTTCCTGGTCAGGGAAGCGTGGCTTTTTTCCCCCCACCCCATTTATTTCAGCGGGAATTCCCGTTTGGCATTCCAGACACCAATTCCAATGTCACCCACAAAAGGTTCCACCGAGATTTGAACTCGGATCGCTGGATTCAGAGTCCAGAGTGCTAACCATTACACCATGGAACCACACAAGAGCCGGGGCGACTGTCGATTCCCTTGGTGATCTTCGGTGTCTTCCATGGGCCTGTGCAAGACTTCAGCTTCGCCGTGGCGTCCTTTCTCTGCTCTCTCCGCTGTGTAGCTGAGCCGGGCACCGTGTCTCCCTCATGTTGCCAGCTGCTTGACTCGGTACGTTTGTGTGCGCGTGAGTCAGGACATGGAGCCTTGTGGCTCCATAGCTCAGGGGTTAGAGCACTGGTCTTGTAAACCAGGGGTCGCGAGTTCAAATCTCGCTGGGGCCTTTTGCACTCGGGCTGGACTCGGAGCAGGGTCTCCCACTTGTAAAGGGGTATCAGCTGAGGGCCATAGTTGTGTGATTACTGGCAAGCAACAGGGTGTGGTGGCTCTTGACTTCCTCTGTCTCTTGCTTGCTTCCTGTCCCTCACTCACACCCCACGCCCCGGGGACGTCACACCCTGCTGTGATAATTGATAGGTGCCGAGGAAAACAATGCCAAGCTGGCTGTCGTTGTCCTTATCAAGTCCCGGGCTCCTCCCCGACTGTGTGGGAACTGACGAGCACTTGCGGCTAATGCTGCCATTGGACTCCTTGATTAAGAAGGCGGGGGCCCCTGTGTAGATGAAGCAGCAGTTCAGCAGAAGCGCAAGAGAGATTTTCCTGGAGAGCCTTTGCAGACCAGGAAGCAGACACACTGGCTGCTTGAGTTTTCATTGCCCGCCACAGGCTGCTTTGGCATAACGGGCTCGACCTGAGCAGCGCGGGCATCCCGGAGCCATCTTTTCACGGTCTGGTTCTGGCCTTGTGTAGGGAAAGCCTGGCGTCAATATCGAAGACAGTCGTGATTCCGTTCCCCCAGCGGCAAAGTGCTCTCAACTTGGTGTAAGTCTTGTTTTCTTCTTTGTGCTGGGCGATGTGGTTTTCTTTGTGTGTGTGAGTGTTAACCCACCGATGTGTGATGGCTGTAACTCCTGTGATTGTGAAGAATCTTTAGAAATCTTGTACTGCAGGTTTTGTCTGTCAAGCGACACTAGTCTGTATGACACTGAACCTCGTGGGTTTCCCTGTTGTGTCCTTCCAGTCATTCACACCACGGTTCCTCCCCCAGGTGGCTGACCATTGCGTCGCGGAAGCTGTTGTAGCAGTGATTCTTTTACAGGTTAGATCTAAGTGACGACGGCAGGCGGGGTCGTGTCTTCAACGGGTTACTGCAGTTTTAAAATCGCTGGTGGATGAGTCTCTGTCTCAATTCAAGATTGCCGAGCTTGGCCCCGCTTTCAGAGCCGACGTCGGTCGCACTGCGGGCACGCCACAGACGGGAGAGGGCTTTTCCCCGTGTCCCTGGTGGTCTAGTGGTTAGGATTCGGCGCTCTCACCGCCGCGGCCCGGGTTCGATTCCCGGTCAGGGAAGTGTGGCCTTTTTTCCCACACCCCGTTTGTTACCCTTAGAGCCGTGCAAGACGTTGAACTCGGAGGAGGTGTTCCGGGTATTTTGACGACGCAGGAACCTCTGTCATAAAATACACGCATGTCTGCTGTACACTCAATCGTCTGCAGTAGTGGGTGATATCTTGCAGGTCCTAGAAAGGCTGATGAGTAAAAGCAGGTTTCTTTGCCCACAGCAGAGCACGCAAGGAAAGCAGCCCACGATTCCATACACAGGTTCCGATTTCAATGTCACCCACAACAGGTTCCATCGAGACTTGAACTCGGATCGCTGGATTCAGAGTCCAGAGTGCTAACCATTACACCATGGAACCACACAAGAGCCGGGGCGACTGTCGATTCCCTTGGTGATCTTCGGTGTCTTCCATGGGCCTGTGCAAGACTTCAGCTTCGCCGTGGCGTCCTTTCTCTGCTCTCTCCGCTGTGTAGCTGAGCCGGGCACCGTGTCTCCCTCATGTTGCCAGCTGCTTGACTCGGTACGTTTGTGGCTTTTTAGAAAGAGAACCTTTGCTACACAGTTTAACTAAACGTAAGGCGGACTGTAAATTTGTGTGAAATTTTATATTTGTCTCACTTCCTTAATTTTGAGGCCCAAATAACTGTTAATGCCCCTTTACCTAAAACCATCACGATCGTTTAAAAAATAACTACATTTACAGAGAAATGACTAATTGGTTTATTTAAACCTGTATCCTACCTTGAGGGCGAAGCAGCAGAGTCAGGCAGAGAAGGAGCCAGCAGGTTTTAGCAGAGAGAGACATTGTGTCCTCAGGATAGCATGTCTGTTTGCGTGAGACAGGCTCAGAGGGTGACATCAGGAAGTGACAAGGCAACATAGAAACAAGTATAGATGAGGCAACACTCGGCCCATCTGGCCAGTTCAGAATCTGCAGAAGCCCAAGAGCAAAGAATGTGTGGTTAATTAAATGTTAACAATCATATAGGTTCAGTGCCTGTTCTTTTACACAAGTACTTTAAAAGTTCTAACAAGTTGTTGTGTCTATATTTCCATCCATTTCCTACCCACTTTATGGGGAGCTGGAGTCTATGCCATGCCAGCAAGCAACAGGCACAAGGCAGGGTACACCCTAGATGGGACAGAGGGCACACATAGATACAGACACACTCACAGCAGGGCCAAGTTTCCCAGAAGCCAATGAACCTACCAGGACGTCTTTGAACTCTGAGATCACCCAGAAGAAACCCACTCGAACGGTGTAAGAACATTCAAGCTCCACACCGACAGCACCCCAAGACTTGAACCCAGGGCCTCACTGCTGCAAGGCAGCACTGCTTCACTGTTCCACCTACATTTAAAACTCAAGCTACAAAATTAAGTTCTCAATCAAAAAATTGAAATACCCCTACTAACAAGTGTGGTTGGGTGGTATTAAAAGCTGATTAGAAATGTATAAATAAAGCCCCTGCATGTGTTCAAACTGTCCTTTAATTGTGTCCTGCACCTTTAAGACTCAATCGAGCTGCTCTCTCGAGTGGGCGGGCCCAGTCCTGTGTTCGTATGTATATTGTATATGCATTATGTATGTATATACAATACTATAGCATTCAGGTGCAGTTAAACTTTGACACAGAAAAGTGAGAAAATGGCTGATTGTGCTTCTTGGAATTGGAATTTCATCCGTTCAAGAACTAGGTTTGTTCGTGAACGGAATTTGGGATCAAATTAACTTGTAGGGAAAAATTACCTACTACTATTTGGTTATTCGTGAAAGCAGGAAGTGCTGTACTTGGTTTCATACTTGTTTGGAAACTGTTTTCCTGCTGCTGTTTCGGTTAGCAAAGGCAGTGCGCTCGTTTTTAAACTGGAATTAATACTGGCTACTTAGGGAAAGGAGATGTTTCACCAAGGAGGAAAGACTTATTTTATGTATTTGCTTATTGTTTACTAAACATTTTGCAGCTCGTCTCAGTACATATTATCCTTTAATGTCCCCAGCACGGTCCTGTCCATTTCCAGAGCCTTTATATAAAATAATTGTATCCGACTCACTTCACATATGTTTTATTTTTCTGTAACTCAAACTTCGGCAATCATTACCAAGGTTGATTGGTACAATATATTGTGTATCTACCAGGTTTTGTTTACGCTGTTTGTAAGAGCAGCGCTGTAAACCCTTGTGTCCCGCTTAAAACTGCACTCAGGAAAAGTACAGTGTGTCCTCCCTGAATTAATAGGATAAAGCAGTTAGAAAATGTCTGGATTGTAAGATGTTGTAAATTATTAAAAACACAGAGAAAAGATTAAAAAGATCACATTCCAAACTAAGATGGTTTGGTCAGTAAAAAGGAACTTTCTCACCTGCTCTGTCCTCATGTGCTTTATGTCCCTGCTACCATTTTCCATTTTATATCCTGGCTACTCCTCTCTCCCTCACTGGTCAATATCCCTGCTACCCTCTGCTCTCTCCTTCGCGGTTTTAATATTCCTGCTTCAACCCTCCTCTCTATTCTTCTTGGAATTAATCTGTATTTGTTTCCTGACTTGGCTCAGCACTCCAATATCAAGCAAACTCTGATACCAACAAACAACTGGTACACTTGTGTCCCAATCTAGGCATAACTTTCATCGTGCATCTGAATGGCTGGGATTTCCGTTTCTGTTAGTTGGTCAGTTTCTCTTCTTCGCTGTAGTTTCATCTGAGATGTCCCCTTTTGTGTTTTTCTTTTATGCCTGAATAAATGATTGATTATATTGCACTATTATATTGATTATATTGAATACTGCTGGGGGTGTCACTCAGCCAACTAGAGTAAATCGAAGAATTACATTTTTTCTTGAGTTTATACATGTTAATCCTTATACTGTTTATCAAACTGCTAGAATCCAGCCTCAGAGTCTCACAGACGACATTCCTCCCCTAGAGGGCGCTCCACTACTCCTGTCATCAGTCCTGTTATTGTTGCTGTGTTCCCCAGGTGTACCCTGTTATGTGTACTGCTATTTAAAGACCAGCTCCTCCAGCCCCCGGGGCTCAACATTAGGGTACAGATGTGGCGAGGCCCCCCTGGCACCAGGAAACCCTACGTCCGTCTCCTGAGGGCACAGGCCTCATCCCCGACACCCCCCGTTTCCTGAGCCCAGGGTCTGGAGGACCTCGCCCCGTCACCCTTGGACCTCCATGTTTTGTCTGTTCGTGTTTTCCCCCTTGCCGGGGATTTTAACCTTGTCGTGTCCCAGGATGGATTTCTTGCTGATGGACTCCCACACTGTGCCCTAACCTGCCTCTGGACCTGCTCAGATTTGGATGCCGTTCTTTGTCTTCCCTGCTCACTGTCTCACGGACTGTCACTGTTATTCTGTGCACTATTAAACCCCTCTGTGTTCCCTTTCACCCACCCACCCCTGCTTCCTCCAGCTCTTACCTCATCGCAGAGGGTCTGCTACAAGACCTGACAGAGACCCCAGACCCTGGCCGTAACACAGAGAACAGCTCAGTCTCCTTTGACAGGCGTTAATAATAATAATAATAATAATGACATCATTTTATTAACCCTTTACAATTTCTTGCATTAGGAATGATCTCTTTGCATACCCCAGCCTGCTCTCCATGAGGCACACAGACACACAGACAGGGAGAGAGCCTGCTGGTCAGAGCGCAGGGTCAGCCATTGTACAGCACCCCTGGAGCAGTTGGGGTGAAGGGCCTTGCTCAGGGGCCCACCGGAGTAGGATTCGTCTGCCAGCCGCAGGATTTGATCTGGTAACCTTCCAGCCACAGGCGCAGATCCTGAGCCACCGCTCTGCCCCTTAATATTCCTGTATTGTTATCCGAATTATGTGATTATCCCGCAATGGGGCCGACAGCTGTACCTGACTTTAAAAGACAAAGTCTGTCTAATACCGACAGTCTCTACGGGTACATTTGTGTGTTGTTAGTGAAGACACTGGGATTTTGGTGAAAATAAAAAATCTGTACAGTTTTCTCCATTAGTCAAGAAGTATCAGTGAGACTACTGACAGCTATTAAAACTCCAGTAGATCTTAAACTTTTTAAAATAACAATATGTTCTTGCATCTGTGAAGCTCCTTCCAACCCAAAGGACCCCAAAGACAATCACATACAGGAGAGGCTCCACTCTCCCCAGTGAAGTGCAGCCCCACCTGGGTAACACTCAGCGCCTTTCTGCACCCGCTCCTTACTGGCTTAATGGGACCAGTTTGGCAGCTTCTTCCAGCTTTTTGGGTGCTGCTGCTTTGAAGAGACCTGGACAGTCAGCAGACACTCTTTGGGATCCTGGGTACAGGTGCAGCAGCAGGGGATGGCAAAACCTGTACCTGCCAGCGAGGTGCAGCCCCTCCTGGGAGACAAACAGCAGCCCCACTGCACACAGATCACAGCAGGAGATGGAGACTACAGCACCAGGAGAATGGTGGGTGATCTGGGGTACTGGACTTCACCCAGTGCAATGACACACAGCAGTGGTTAACACTACTATTTTTACAAATAGCCATTTGATCTTAATGAGCAGCACCTCCTAGAGCCCAGTACCTCCTGTCAGTGAACATAGGAGCTGTGGATGTTTGAGTTTCATCTAGATCACTGGGCTCTGGAGGCTCTGTCACTTTGGACACATCTGTACTGCATCTGTACTGGGGTACTGGACTTCACCCAGTGAAGTGACACACAGCAGCCCCACTGCTCACAGATCAGGGCAGCAGAGAGGAAAATTGTGGGTGATTGTTTTTGCTGTAACCCCCACTGATTACAAACTGGAATTAAATTGCATCCCCACTTCACACAGATCCGGAGAAGGAGAGAGAAATTGCAGCACCAGGTGGGTTAAGGGTAATATACCCCCCTTTTAAACCCTTTAATTTGAAAGCTCTTATGGAGTTAATAGATTTTTGCACCTCAATAGAATTCCTTGAAAACAGAAGCCCTACTTTAGTACAGTTCTAAACTATCCCTAACCCTAGTGCTGTGTGCACATATGTAGCTGACAACAGAAAAATGTATTGCTGTAATTCTAAAAGAGACAACTTCTGGTACATTCCTTCTGGAGTACTTTGTCTCTTCCTGAAAGACTGGGCTGTTTCTAACCTGTGTGTGTACTGAAGCGTATTGAGTGTTCAATTTCATGCAGGTCATTTAAAGATACTGGTGATCTTCAAAATAAACCCCTGCATGCAGTGGCACACCACTAGGTGTCACTGTTGTTTCAGTTCTCAATGTAAAACTTCAATTTTCAGGCGCTCCAAGTATCCTCTGATGGATCCGCCTTTCTTGCCAGAGCTGAGAAGAGAGGCTTAGATCTCGAAGGTGTAAAACAGATGTTGAAAATATGAACAAAAGAAAGGTTATGAATAAGAAGAGACCATTAGCAGTAGTAGCCACTACAAAATGAAGAAAGGCCCTCTACAAGTTTTCATCATCAATTAATTATTAATCAAGAAACCTAAATTATTGAAATTGATTAATTTGATTAATTTCTAAATATATATTGATAACAATATTGATACAATATTCTGTCATGATTTAAAGATTAATGAAATTTAGTTAGGAAAATTATTTAATTAAGGCTTGCTATGTATTCATAGAGGATAAATATGATTCTGTCTCTTCTGCAGGATCCAACTTCCAGCTTATTCCATCCTAGGAGAGAAAGCCAGGAGAGAAAACGATCCCAATGGAGATGAAGTTAAATACGTATTTTCTTTAGTATTAAAATGGGAAATTTTGGGGTAACTGTAACTGGCTAAATGAATATTTTAGAACAAAAAGCTCTCTGCTTCAGACAGAAGAAGAGAAGAATTAAACTGCATTATCGGAGAGAAGGAGGTGTTTTGAAGTAATTGAAGATTAATTCCCCAGGGACCTACAATATCCTACCAATTGTACCCAAGGAAACAGATGTTATTCAGAAACACTTGATGATTCTTCAAGCTCGTGCCTTGGAAATGGAGAATTACTAATGTTCTGCCAATCCACACGAGGTGAGAGACTGAACCAAGTAATGACAGACCACGAAGTCTACATGTAAGATTAAGGAAACGATCAGAACTAACCAGAGAATCACCTATACAATTCACAAAGAAATCCCAGCTCCACCCCCTTTGTCCACCTGCAGGGCTGTGAGCAGAGTTCCCTCACTGGAGCGCAATCTGGGAATGGCGAATGGTCCGGGATACGAGTCAGGAGCTGGAGAGATCTTTCTCCAGCAGTACGAGGTTGGGGAGGAGGAGGGTTGGGGCGCTCAGAAGTCTAAGGGCAGCAGGTAAATGATTTAATCGCCCAGCAGCTCTGTAAAGGTCTTAACAAAACTTCTGGAGTGACGGCGGCAGCCATGTTCTTTGCTGTCGGCTGTCGTAGCTGATCTGCGTCAGTAGTCTGTATGACACTGTACCTCGTGGGTTTCCCTGTTGTGTCTTTCCAGTCATTCACACCACGGTTCCTCCTCCAGGTGGCTGACCATTGTGTCGCGGAAGCTGTTGTAGCAGTGATTCTTTTGCGGGTTAGATCTAAGTGACGACGGCAGGCGGGGTCGTGTCTTCAACGGGTTACTGCAGTTTTAAAATCGCTGGTGGATGAGTCTCTGTCTCAATTCAAGATTGCCGAGCTTGGCCCCGCTTTCAGAGCCGACGTCGGTCGCACTGCGGGCACGCCACAGACGGGAGAGGGCTTTTCCCCGTGTCCCTGGTGGTCTAGTGGTTAGGATTCGGCGCTCTCACCGCCGTGGCCCGGGTTCGATTCCCGGTCAGGGAAGTGTGGCCTTTTTTCCCACACCCCGTTTGTTACCCTTAGAGCCGTGCAAGACCTTGAACTCGGAGGAGGTGTTCCGGGTATTTTGACGACGCAGGAACCTCTGTCATAAAATACACGCATGTCTGCTGTACACTCAATCGTCTGCAGTAGTGGGTGATATCTTGCAGGTCCTAGAAAGGCTGATGAGTAAAAGCAGGTTTCTTTGCCCACAGCAGAGCACGCAAGGAAAGCAGCCCACGATTCCATACACAGGTTCCAATTTCAATGTCACCCACAACAGGTTCCACCGAGACTTGAACTCGGATCGCTGGATTCAAAGCCCAGAGTGCTAACCATTACACCATGGAACCACACGAGAGCTGGGGCGACTTCCATGGGCCTGTGCAAGACTTCAGCTTCGCCGTGGCGTCCTTTCTTTGCTTTCTCCATTGTGTAGCTGAGCCGGGCACCGTGTCTCCCACATGTAGCCAGCTGCTGACTCGGTACGTTTGTGTGCGCGTGAGTCAGGACCTGGAGCCTTGTGGCTCCATAGCTCAGGGGTTAGAGCACTGGTCTTGTAAACCAGGGGTCGCGAGTTCAAATCTCGCTGGGGCCTTTTGCCCTCCTTTTGCACTCGGGCTGGACTCGGAGCAGGGTCTCCCACTTGTAAAGGGGTATCAGCTGAGGGCCATAGTTGTGTGATTACTGGCAAGCAACAGGGTGTGGTGGCTCTTGACTTCCTCTGTCTCTTGCTTGCTTCCTGTCCCTCACTCACACCCCACGCCCCGGGGACGTCACACCCTGCTGTGATAATTGATAGGTGCCGAGGAAAACAATGCCAAGCTGGCTGTCGTTGTCCTCATCAAGTCCCGGGCTCCTCCCCGACTGTGTGGGAACTGACGAGCACTTGCGACTAATGCTGCCATTGGACTCCTTGATTAAGAAGGCGGGGGCCCCTGTGTAGATGACGCAGCAGTTCAGCAGAAGCGCAAGAGAGATTTTCCTGGAGAGCCTTTGCAGACCAGGAAGCAGACACACTGGCTGCTTGAGTTTTCATTGCCCGCCACAGGCTGCTTTGGCATAACGGGCTCGACCTGAGCAGCGCGGGCATCCCGGAGCCATCTTTTCACGGTCTGGTTCTGGCCTTGTGTAGGGAAAGCCTGGCGTCAATATCGAAGACAGTCGTGATTCCGTTCCCCCAGCGGCAAAGTGCTCTCAACTTGGTGTAAGTCTTGTTTTCTTCTTTGTGCTGGGCGATGTGGTTTTCTTTGTGTGTGTGAGTGTTAACCCACCGATGTGTGATGGCTGTAACTCCTGTGATTGTGAAGAATCTTTAGAAATCTTGTACTGCAAGTTTTGTCTGTCAAGCGACACTAGTCTGTATGACACTGAACCTCGTGGGTTTCCCTGTTGTGTCTTTCCAGTTTTTCACAACACAGTTCCTCCCCCAGTTGGCTGACCATTGTGTCGCGGAAGCTGTTGTAGCAGTGATTCTTTTGCGGGTTAGATCTAAGTGACGACGGCAGGCGGGGTCGTGTCTTCAACGGGTTACTGCAGTTTTAAAATCGCTGGTGGATGAGTCTCTGTCTCAATTCAAGATTGCCGAGCTTGGCCCCGCTTTCAGAGCCGACGTCGGTCGCACTGCGGGCACGCCACAGACGGGAGAGGGCTTTTCCCCGTGTCCCTGGTAGTCTAGTGGTTAGGATTTGGCGCTCTCACCGCCGCGGCCCGGGTTCGATTCCCGGTCAGGGAAGTGTGGCCTTTTTTCCCACACCCCGTTTGTTACCCTTAGAGCCGTGCAAGACGTTGAACTCGGAGGAGGTGTTCCGGGTATTTTGACGACGCAGGAACCTCTGTCATAAAATACACGCATGTCTGCTGTACACTCAATCGTCTGCAGTAGTGGGTGATATCTTGCAGGTCCTAGAAAGGCTGATGAGTAAAAGCAGGTTTCTTTGCCCACAGCAGAGCACGCAAGGAAAGCAGCCCACGATTCCATACACAGGTTCCGATTTCAATGTCACCCACAACAGGTTCCACCGAGACTTGAACTCGGATCGCTGGATTCAAAGCCCAGAGTGCTAACCATTACACCATGGAACCACACGAGAGCTGGGGCGACTTCCATGGGCCTGTGCAAGACTTCAGCTTCGCCGTGGCGTCCTTTCTTTGCTTTCTCCATTGTGTAGCTGAGCCGGGCACCGTGTCTCCCACATGTAGCCAGCTGCTGACTCGGTACGTTTGTGTGTGCGTGAGTCAGGGTCTGGAGCCTTGAGGCTCCATAGCTCAGGGGTTAGAGCACTGGCCTTGTAAACCAGGGGTCGCGAGTTCAAATCTCGCTGGGGCCTTTTGCCCTCCTTTTGCACTCGGGCTGGACTCGGAGCAGGGTCTCCCACTTGTAAAGGGGTATCAGCTGAGGGCCATAGTTGTGTGATTACTGGCAAGCAACAGGGTGTGGTGGCTCTTGACTTCCTCTGTCTCTTGCTTGCTTCCTGTCCCTCACTCACACCCCACGCCCCGGGGACGTCACACCCTGCTGTGATAATTGATAGGTGCCGAGGAAAACAATGCCAAGCTGGCTGTCGTTGTCCTCATCAAGTCCCGGGCTCCTCCCCGACTGTGTGGGAACTGACGAGCACTTGCGACTAATGCTGCCATTGGACTCCTTGATTAAGAAGGCGGGGGCCCCTGTGTAGATGACGCAGCAGTTCAGCAGAAGCGCAAGAGAGATTTTCCTGGAGAGCCTTTGCAGACCAGGAAGCAGACACACTGGCTGCTTGAGTTTTCATTGCCCGCCACAGGCTGCTTTGGCATAACGGGCTCGACCTGAGCAGCGCGGGCATCCCGGAGCCATCTTTTCACGGTCTGGTTCTGGCCTTGTGTAGGGAAAGCCTGGCGTCAA
The DNA here is from genome assembly GCF_059453375.1 of Lepisosteus platostomus. Lineage (NCBI taxonomy): Eukaryota > Metazoa > Chordata > Actinopteri > Semionotiformes > Lepisosteidae > Lepisosteus > Lepisosteus platostomus. The sequence goes on from NC_142618.1 coordinate 15,222,860, forward strand.
TATCGAAGACAGTCGTGATTCCGTTCCCCCAGCGGCAAAGTGCTCTCAACTTGGTGTAAGTCTTGTTTTCTTCTTTGTGCTGGGCGATGTGGTTTTCTTTGTGTGTGTGAGTGTTAACCCACCGATGTGTGATGGCTGTAACTCCTGTGATTGTGAAGAATCTTTAGAAATCTTGTACTGCAAGTTTTGTCTGTCAAGCGACACTAGTCTGTATGACACTGAACCTCGTGGGTTTCCCTGTTGTGTCTTTCCAGTTTTTCACAACACAGTTCCTCCCCCAGTTGGCTGACCATTGTGTCGCGGAAGCTGTTGTAGCAGTGATTCTTTTGCGGGTTAGATCTAAGTGACGACGGCAGGCGGGGTCGTGTCTTCAACGGGTTACTGCAGTTTTAAAATCGCTGGTGGATGAGTCTCTGTCTCAATTCAAGATTGCCGAGCTTGGCCCCGCTTTCAGAGCCGACGTCGGTCGCACTGCGGGCACGCCACAGACGGGAGAGGGCTTTTCCCCGTGTCCCTGGTGGTCTAGTGGTTAGGATTCGGCGCTCTCACCGCCGCGGCCCGGGTTCGATTCCCGGTCAGGGAAGTGTGGCCTTTTTTCCCACACCCCGTTTGTTACCCTTAGAGCCGTGCAAGACGTTGAACTCGGAGGAGGTGTTCCGGGTATTTTGACGACGCAGGAACCTCTGTCATAACATACACGCATGTCTGCTGTACACTCAATCGTCTGCAGTAGTGGGTGATATCTTGCAGGTCCTAGAAAGGCTGATGAGTAAAAGCAGGTTTCTTTGCCCACAGCAGGGCACGCAAGGAAAGCAGCCCACGATTCCATACACAGGTTCCGATTTCAATGTCACCCACAACAGGTTCCACCGAGACTTGAACTCGGATCGCTGGATTCAAAGCCCAGAGTGCTAACCATTACACCATGGAACCACACGAGAGCTGGGGCGACTTCCATGGGCCTGTGCAAGACTTCAGCTTCGCCGTGGCGTCCTTTCTTTGCTTTCTCCATTGTGTAGCTGAGCCGGGCACCGTGTCTCCCACATGTAGCCAGCTGGTGACTCGGTACGTTTGTGTGTGCGTGAGTCAGGGTCTGGAGCCTTGAGGCTCCATAGCTCAGGGGTTAGAGCACTGGCCTTGTAAACCAGGGGTCGCGAGTTCAAATCTCGCTGGGGCCTTTTGCCCTCCTTTTGCACTCGGGCTGGACTCGGAGCAGGGTCTCCCTCTTGTAAAGGGGTATCAGCTGAGGGCCATAGTTGTGTGATTACTGGCAAGCAACAGGGTGTGGTGGCTCTTGACTTCCTCTGTCTCTTGCTTGCTTCCTGTCCCTCACTCACACCCCACGCCCCGGGGACGTCACACCCTGCTGTGATAATTGATAGGTGCCGAGGAAAACAATGCCAAGCTGGCTGTCGTTGTCCTCATCAAGTCCCGGGCTCCTCCCCGACTGTGTGGGAACTGACGAGCACTTGCGACTAATGCTGCCATTGGACTCCTTGATTAAGAAGGCGGGGGCCCCTGTGTAGATGACGCAGCAGTTCAGCAGAAGCGCAAGAGAGATTTTCCTGGAGAGCCTTTGCAGACCAGGAAGCAGACACACTGGCTGCTTGAGTTTTCATTGCCCGCCACAGGCTGCTTTGGCATAACGGGCTCGACCTGAGCAGCGCGGGCATCCCGGAGCCATCTTTTCACGGTCTGGTTCTGGCCTTGTGTAGGGAAAGCCTGGCGTCAATATCGAAGACAGTCGTGATTCCGTTCCCCCAGCGGCAAAGTGCTCTCAACTTGGTGTAAGTCTTGTTTTCTTCTTTGTGCTGGGCGATGTGGTTTTCTTTGTGTGTGTGAGTGTTAACCCACCGATGTGTGATGGCTGTAACTCCTGTGATTGTGAAGAATCTTTAGAAATCTTGTACTGCAAGTTTTGTCTGTCAAGCGACACTAGTCTGTATGACACTGAACCTCGTGGGTTTCCCTGTTGTGTCTTTCCAGTTTTTCACAACACAGTTCCTCCCCCAGTTGGCTGACCATTGTGTCGCGGAAGCTGTTGTAGCAGTGATTCTTTTGCGGGTTAGATCTAAGTGACGACGGCAGGCGGGGTCGTGTCTTCAACGGGTTACTGCAGTTTTAAAATCGCTGGTGGATGAGTCTCTGTCTCAATTCAAGATTGCCGAGCTTGGCCCCGCTTTCAGAGCCGACGTCGGTCGCACTGCGGGCACGCCACAGACGGGAGAGGGCTTTTCCCCGTGTCCCTGGTGGTCTAGTGGTTAGGATTCGGCGCTCTCACCGCCGCGGCCCGGGTTCGATTCCCGGTCAGGGAAGTGTGGCCTTTTTTCCCACACCCCGTTTGTTACCCTTAGAGCCGTGCAAGACGTTGAACTCGGAGGAGGTGTTCCGGGTATTTTGACGACGCAGGAACCTCTGTCATAAAATACACGCATGTCTGCTGTACACTCAATCGGCTGCAGTAGTGGGTGATATCTTGCAGGTCCTAGAAAGGCTGATGAGTAAAAGCAGGTTTCTTTGCCCACAGCAGAGCACGCAAGGAAAGCAGCCCACGATTCCATACACAGGTTCCGATTCCAATGTCACCCACAACAGGTTCCACCGAGACTTGAACTCGGATCGCTGGATTCAAAGCCCAGAGTGCTAACCATTACACCATGGAACCACACGAGAGCTGGGGCGACTTCCATGGGCCTGTGCAAGACTTCAGCTTCGCCGTGGCGTCCTTTCTTTGCTTTCTCCATTGTGTAGCTGAGCCGGGCACCGTGTCTCCCACATGTAGCCAGCTGCGTGACTCGGTACGTTTGTGTGTGCGTGAGTCAGGGTCTGGAGCCTTGTGGCTCCATAACTCAGGGGTTAGAGCACTGGTCTTGTAAACCAGGGGTCGCGAGTTCAAATCTCGCTGGGGCCTTTTGCACTCGGGCTGGACGCGGAGCAGGGTCTCCCGCTTGTAAAGGGGTATCAGCTGAGGGCCGTAATTGTGTGAATACTGGCAAGCAACAGGGTGTGGTGGCTCTTGGCTTTCTCTGTCTCTTGCCTGCTTCCTGTCCCTCACTCACACCCCACGCCCCGGGGACGTCATACCCTGCTGTGATAATTGATAGGTGCCGAGGAAAACAATGCCAAGCTGGCTGTCGTTGTCCTCATCAAGTCCCGGGCTCTTCCCCGACTGTGTGGGAACTGACGAGCACTTGCGACAAATGCTGCCATTGGACTCCTTGATTAAGAAGGCGGGGGCCCCTGCGTAGATGAAGCAGCAGTTCAGCAGAAGCGTGAGAGAGATTTTCCTGGAGTGCCTTTACAGACACACTGGCAACTTGTGATTTCATTTTCTGTCAAGCGAAACTAGTCTGTATGACACTGAACCTCGTGGGTTTCCCTGTTGTGTCCTTCCAGTCATTCACACCACGGTTCCTCCCCCAGGTGGCTGACCATTGCGTCGCGGAAGCTGTTGTAGCAGTGATTCTTTTACAGGTTAGATCTAAGTGACGACGGCAGGCGGGGTCGTGTCTTCAACGCGTTACTGCAGTTTTAAAATCGCGGGTGGATGAGTCTCTGTCTCAATTAAAGATTGCCGAGCTTGGCCCCGCTTTAAGAGCCGACGTCGGTCGCGCTGCGGGCACGCCACAGATGGGAGAGGGCCTTTCCCTGTGTCCCTGGTGGTCTAGCGGTTAGGATTCGGCGCTCTCACCGCTGCGGCCCAGGTTTGGTTCCTGGTCAGGGAAGCGTGGCTTTTTTCCCCCCACCCCGTTTATTTCAGCGGGAATTCCCGTTTCGCATTCCAGACACCAATTCCAATGTCACCCACAAAAGGTTCCACCGAGATTTGAACTCGGATCGCTGGATTCAGAGTCCAGAGTGCTAACCATTACACCATGGAACCACACGAGAGCCGGGGCGACTGTCGATTCCCTTGGTGATCTTCGGTGTCTTCCATGGGCCTGTGCAAGACTTCAGCTTCGCCGTGGCGTCCTTTCTCTGCTCTCTCCGCTGTGTAGCTGAGCCGGGCACCGTGTCTCCCTCATGTTGCCAGCTGCTTGACTCGGTACGTTTGTGTGCGCGTGAGTCAGGACCTGGAGCCTTGTGGCTCCATAGCTCAGGGGTTAGAGCACTGGTCTTGTAAACCAGGGGTCGTGAGTTCAAATCTCGCTGGGGCCTTTTGCCCTCCTTTTGCACTCGGGCTGGACTCGGAGCAGGGTCTCCCACTTGTAAAGGGGTATCAGCTGAGGGCCATAGTTGTGTGATTACTGGCAAGCAACAGGGTGTGGTGGCTCTTGACTTCCTCTGTCTCTTGCTTGCTTCCTGTCCCTCACTCACACCCCACGCCCCGGGGACGTCACACCCTGCTGTGATAATTGATAGGTGCCGAGGAAAACAATGCCAAGCTGGCTGTCGTTGTCCTCATCAAGTCCCGGGCTCCTCCCCGACTGTGTGGGAACTGACGAGCACTTGCGACTAATGCTGCCATTGGACTCCTTGATTAAGAAGGCGGGGGCCCCTGTGTAGATGACGCAGCAGTTCAGCAGAAGCGCAAGAGAGATTTTCCTGGAGAGCCTTTGCAGACCAGGAAGCAGACACACTGGCTGCTTGAGTTTTCATTGCCCGCCACAGGCTGCTTTGGCATAACGGGCTCGACCTGAGCAGTGCGGGCATCCCGGAGCCATCTTTTCACGGTCTGGTTCTGGCCTTGTGTAGGGAAAGCCTGGCGTCAATATCGAAGACAGTCGTGATTCCGTTCCCCCAGCGGCAAAGTGCTCTCAACTTGGTGTAAGTCTTGTTTTCTTCTTTGTGCTGGGCGATGTGGTTTTCTTTGTGTGTGTGAGTGTTAACCCACCGATGTGTGATGGCTGTAACTCCTGTGATTGTGAAGAATCTTTAGAAATCTTGTACTGCAAGTTTTGTCTGTCAAGCGACACTAGTCTGTATGACACTGAACCTCGTGGGTTTCCCTGTTGTGTCTTTCCAGTTTTTCACAACACAGTTCCTCCCCCAGTTGGCTGACCATTGTGTCGCGGAAGCTGTTGTAGCAGTGATTCTTTTGCGGGTTAGATCTAAGTGACGACGGCAGGCGGGGTCGTGTCTTCAACGGGTTACTGCAGTTTTAAGAATCGCTGGTGGACGAGTCTCTGTCTCAATTCAAGATTGCCGAGCTTGGCCCCGCTTTCAGAGCCGACGTCGGTCGCACTGCGGGCACGCCACAGACGGGAGAGGGCTTTTCCCCGTGTCCCTGGTGGTCTAGTGGTTAGGATTCGGCGCTCTCACCGCCGCGGCCCGGGTTCGATTCCCGGTCAGGGAAGTGTGGCCTTTTTTCCCACACCCCGTTTGTTACCCTTAGAGCCGTGCAAGACGTTGAACTCGGAGGAGGTGTTCCGGGTATTTTGACGACGCAGGAACCTCTGTCATAAAATACACGCATGTCTGCTGTACACTCAATCGTCTGCAGTAGTGGGTGATATCTTGCAGGTCCTAGAAAGGCTGATGAGTAAAAGCAGGTTTCTTTGCCCACAGCAGAGCACGCAAGGAAAGCAGCCCACGATTCCATACACAGGTTCCGATTTCAATGTCACCCACAACAGGTTCCACCGAGACTTGAACTCGGATCGCTGGATTCAAAGCCCAGAGTGCTAACCATTACACCATGGAACCACACGAGAGCTGGGGCGACTTCCATGGGCCTGTGCAAGACTTCAGCTTCGCCGTGGCGTCCTTTCTTTGCTTTCTCCATTGTGTAGCTGAGCCGGGCACCGTGTCTCCCACATGTAGCCAGCTGCTGACTCGGTACGTTTGTGTGTGCGTGAGTCAGGGTCTGGAGCCTTGAGGCTCCATAGCTCAGGGGTTAGAGCACTGGCCTTGTAAACCAGGGGTCGCGAGTTCAAATCTCGCTGGGGCCTTTTGCCCTCCTTTTGCACTCGGGCTGGACTCGGAGCAGGGTCTCCCACTTGTAAAGGGGTATCAGCTGAGGGCCATAGTTGTGTGATTACTGGCAAGCAACAGGGTGTGGTGGCTCTTGACTTCCTCTGTCTCTTGCTTGCTTCCTGTCCCTCACTCACACCCCACGCCCCGGGGACGTCACACCCTGCTGTGATAATTGATAGGTGCCGAGGAAAACAATGCCAAGCTGGCTGTCGTTGTCCTCATCAAGTCCCGGGCTCCTCCCCGACTGTGTGGGAACTGACGAGCACTTGCGACTAATGCTGCCATTGGACTCCTTGATTAAGAAGGCGGGGGCCCCTGTGTAGATGACGCAGCAGTTCAGCAGAAGCGCAAGAGAGATTTTCCTGGAGAGCCTTTGCAGACCAGGAAGCAGACACACTGGCTGCTTGAGTTTTCATTGCCCGCCACAGGCTGCTTTGGCATAACGGGCTCGACCTGAGCAGCGCGGGCATCCCGGAGCCATCTTTTCACGGTCTGGTTCTGGCCTTGTGTAGGGAAAGCCTGGCGTCAATATCGAAGACAGTCGTGATTCCGTTCCCCCAGCGGCAAAGTGCTCTCAACTTGGTGTAAGTCTTGTTTTCTTCTTTGTGCTGGGCGATGTGGTTTTCTTTGTGTGTGTGAGTGTTAACCCACCGATGTGTGATGGCTGTAACTCCTGTGATTGTGAAGAATCTTTAGAAATCTTGTACTGCAAGTTTTGTCTGTCAAGCGACACTAGTCTGTATGACACTGAACCTCGTGGGTTTCCCTGTTGTGTCTTTCCAGTTTTTCACAACACAGTTCCTCCCCCAGTTGGCTGACCATTGTGTCGCGGAAGCTGTTGTAGCAGTGATTCTTTTGCGGGTTAGATCTAAGTGACGACGGCAGGCGGGGTCGTGTCTTCAACGGGTTACTGCAGTTTTAAAATCGCTGGTGGATGAGTCTCTGTCTCAATTCAAGATTGCCGAGCTTGGCCCCGCTTTCAGAGCCGACGTCGGTCGCACTGCGGGCACGCCACAGACGGGAGAGGGCTTTTCCCCGTGTCCCTGGTGGTCTAGTGGTTAGGATTCGGCGCTCTCACCGCCGCGGCCCGGGTTCGATTCCCGGTCAGGGAAGTGTGGCCTTTTTTCCCACACCCCGTTTGTTACCCTTAGAGCCGTGCAAGACGTTGAACTCGGAGGAGGTGTTCCGGGTATTTTGACGACGCAGGAACCTCTGTCATAACATACACGCATGTCTGCTGTACACTCAATCGTCTGCAGTAGTGGGTGATATCTTGCAGGTCCTAGAAAGGCTGATGAGTAAAAGCAGGTTTCTTTGCCCACAGCAGGGCACGCAAGGAAAGCAGCCCACGATTCCATACACAGGTTCCGATTTCAATGTCACCCACAACAGGTTCCACCGAGACTTGAACTCGGATCGCTGGATTCAAAGCCCAGAGTGCTAACCATTACACCATGGAACCACACGAGAGCTGGGGCGACTTCCATGGGCCTGTGCAAGACTTCAGCTTCGCCGTGGCGTCCTTTCTTTGCTTTCTCCATTGTGTAGCTGAGCCGGGCACCGTGTCTCCCACATGTAGCCAGCTGGTGACTCGGTACGTTTGTGTGTGCGTGAGTCAGGGTCTGGAGCCTTGAGGCTCCATAGCTCAGGGGTTAGAGCACTGGCCTTGTAAACCAGGGGTCGCGAGTTCAAATCTCGCTGGGGCCTTTTGCCCTCCTTTTGCACTCGGGCTGGACTCGGAGCAGGGTCTCCCTCTTGTAAAGGGGTATCAGCTGAGGGCCATAGTTGTGTGATTACTGGCAAGCAACAGGGTGTGGTGGCTCTTGACTTCCTCTGTCTCTTGCTTGCTTCCTGTCCCTCACTCACACCCCACGCCCCGGGGACGTCACACCCTGCTGTGATAATTGATAGGTGCCGAGGAAAACAATGCCAAGCTGGCTGTCGTTGTCCTCATCAAGTCCCGGGCTCCTCCCCGACTGTGTGGGAACTGACGAGCACTTGCGACTAATGCTGCCATTGGACTCCTTGATTAAGAAGGCGGGGGCCCCTGTGTAGATGACGCAGCAGTTCAGCAGAAGCGCAAGAGAGATTTTCCTGGAGAGCCTTTGCAGACCAGGAAGCAGACACACTGGCTGCTTGAGTTTTCATTGCCCGCCACAGGCTGCTTTGGCATAACGGGCTCGACCTGAGCAGCGCGGGCATCCCGGAGCCATCTTTTCACGGTCTGGTTCTGGCCTTGTGTAGGGAAAGCCTGGCGTCAATATCGAAGACAGTCGTGATTCCGTTCCCCCAGCGGCAAAGTGCTCTCAACTTGGTGTAAGTCTTGTTTTCTTCTTTGTGCTGGGCGATGTGGTTTTCTTTGTGTGTGTGAGTGTTAACCCACCGATGTGTGATGGCTGTAACTCCTGTGATTGTGAAGAATCTTTAGAAATCTTGTACTGCAAGTTTTGTCTGTCAAGCGACACTAGTCTGTATGACACTGAACCTCGTGGGTTTCCCTGTTGTGTCTTTCCAGTTTTTCACAACACAGTTCCTCCCCCAGTTGGCTGACCATTGTGTCGCGGAAGCTGTTGTAGCAGTGATTCTTTTGCGGGTTAGATCTAAGTGACGACGGCAGGCGGGGTCGTGTCTTCAACGGGTTACTGCAGTTTTAAAATCGCTGGTGGATGAGTCTCTGTCTCAATTCAAGATTGCCGAGCTTGGCCCCGCTTTCAGAGCCGACGTCGGTCGCACTGCGGGCACGCCACAGACGGGAGAGGGCTTTTCCCCGTGTCCCTGGTGGTCTAGTGGTTAGGATTCGGCGCTCTCACCGCCGCGGCCCGGGTTCGATTCCCGGTCAGGGAAGTGTGGCCTTTTTTCCCACACCCCGTTTGTTACCCTTAGAGCCGTGCAAGACGTTGAACTCGGAGGAGGTGTTCCGGGTATTTTGACGACGCAGGAACCTCTGTCATAAAATACACGCATGTCTGCTGTACACTCAATCGGCTGCAGTAGTGGGTGATATCTTGCAGGTCCTAGAAAGGCTGATGAGTAAAAGCAGGTTTCTTTGCCCACAGCAGAGCACGCAAGGAAAGCAGCCCACGATTCCATACACAGGTTCCGATTCCAATGTCACCCACAACAGGTTCCACCGAGACTTGAACTCGGATCGCTGGATTCAAAGCCCAGAGTGCTAACCATTACACCATGGAACCACACGAGAGCTGGGGCGACTTCCATGGGCCTGTGCAAGACTTCAGCTTCGCCGTGGCGTCCTTTCTTTGCTTTCTCCATTGTGTAGCTGAGCCGGGCACCGTGTCTCCCACATGTAGCCAGCTGCGTGACTCGGTACGTTTGTGTGTGCGTGAGTCAGGGTCTGGAGCCTTGTGGCTCCATAACTCAGGGGTTAGAGCACTGGTCTTGTAAACCAGGGGTCGCGAGTTCAAATCTCGCTGGGGCCTTTTGCACTCGGGCTGGACGCGGAGCAGGGTCTCCCGCTTGTAAAGGGGTATCAGCTGAGGGCCGTAATTGTGTGAATACTGGCAAGCAACAGGGTGTGGTGGCTCTTGGCTTTCTCTGTCTCTTGCCTGCTTCCTGTCCCTCACTCACACCCCACGCCCCGGGGACGTCATACCCTGCTGTGATAATTGATAGGTGCCGAGGAAAACAATGCCAAGCTGGCTGTCGTTGTCCTCATCAAGTCCCGGGCTCTTCCCCGACTGTGTGGGAACTGACGAGCACTTGCGACAAATGCTGCCATTGGACTCCTTGATTAAGAAGGCGGGGGCCCCTGCGTAGATGAAGCAGCAGTTCAGCAGAAGCGTGAGAGAGATTTTCCTGGAGTGCCTTTACAGACACACTGGCAACTTGTGATTTCATTTTCTGTCAAGCGAAACTAGTCTGTATGACACTGAACCTCGTGGGTTTCCCTGTTGTGTCCTTCCAGTCATTCACACCACGGTTCCTCCCCCAGGTGGCTGACCATTGCGTCGCGGAAGCTGTTGTAGCAGTGATTCTTTTACAGGTTAGATCTAAGTGACGACGGCAGGCGGGGTCGTGTCTTCAACGCGTTACTGCAGTTTTAAAATCGCGGGTGGATGAGTCTCTGTCTCAATTAAAGATTGCCGAGCTTGGCCCCGCTTTAAGAGCCGACGTCGGTCGCGCTGCGGGCACGCCACAGATGGGAGAGGGCCTTTCCCTGTGTCCCTGGTGGTCTAGCGGTTAGGATTCGGCGCTCTCACCGCTGCGGCCCAGGTTTGGTTCCTGGTCAGGGAAGCGTGGCTTTTTTCCCCCCACCCCGTTTATTTCAGCGGGAATTCCCGTTTCGCATTCCAGACACCAATTCCAATGTCACCCACAAAAGGTTCCACCGAGATTTGAACTCGGATCGCTGGATTCAGAGTCCAGAGTGCTAACCATTACACCATGGAACCACACGAGAGCCGGGGCGACTGTCGATTCCCTTGGTGATCTTCGGTGTCTTCCATGGGCCTGTGCAAGACTTCAGCTTCGCCGTGGCGTCCTTTCTCTGCTCTCTCCGCTGTGTAGCTGAGCCGGGCACCGTGTCTCCCTCATGTTGCCAGCTGCTTGACTCGGTACGTTTGTGTGCGCGTGAGTCAGGACCTGGAGCCTTGTGGCTCCATAGCTCAGGGGTTAGAGCACTGGTCTTGTAAACCAGGGGTCGTGAGTTCAAATCTCGCTGGGGCCTTTTGCCCTCCTTTTGCACTCGGGCTGGACTCGGAGCAGGGTCTCCCACTTGTAAAGGGGTATCAGCTGAGGGCCATAGTTGTGTGATTACTGGCAAGCAACAGGGTGTGGTGGCTCTTGACTTCCTCTGTCTCTTGCTTGCTTCCTGTCCCTCACTCACACCCCACGCCCCGGGGACGTCACACCCTGCTGTGATAATTGATAGGTGCCGAGGAAAACAATGCCAAGCTGGCTGTCGTTGTCCTCATCAAGTCCCGGGCTCCTCCCCGACTGTGTGGGAACTGACGAGCACTTGCGACTAATGCTGCCATTGGACTCCTTGATTAAGAAGGCGGGGGCCCCTGTGTAGATGACGCAGCAGTTCAGCAGAAGCGCAAGAGAGATTTTCCTGGAGAGCCTTTGCAGACCAGGAAGCAGACACACTGGCTGCTTGAGTTTTCATTGCCCGCCACAGGCTGCTTTGGCATAACGGGCTCGACCTGAGCAGTGCGGGCATCCCGGAGCCATCTTTTCACGGTCTGGTTCTGGCCTTGTGTAGGGAAAGCCTGGCGTCAATATCGAAGACAGTCGTGATTCCGTTCCCCCAGCGGCAAAGTGCTCTCAACTTGGTGTAAGTCTTGTTTTCTTCTTTGTGCTGGGCGATGTGGTTTTCTTTGTGTGTGTGAGTGTTAACCCACCGATGTGTGATGGCTGTAACTCCTGTGATTGTGAAGAATCTTTAGAAATCTTGTACTGCAAGTTTTGTCTGTCAAGCGACACTAGTCTGTATGACACTGAACCTCGTGGGTTTCCCTGTTGTGTCTTTCCAGTTTTTCACAACACAGTTCCTCCCCCAGTTGGCTGACCATTGTGTCGCGGAAGCTGTTGTAGCAGTGATTCTTTTGCGGGTTAGATCTAAGTGACGACGGCAGGCGGGGTCGTGTCTTCAACGGGTTACTGCAGTTTTAAGAATCGCTGGTGGACGAGTCTCTGTCTCAATTCAAGATTGCCGAGCTTGGCCCCGCTTTCAGAGCCGACGTCGGTCGCACTGCGGGCACGCCACAGACGGGAGAGGGCTTTTCCCCGTGTCCCTGGTGGTCTAGTGGTTAGGATTCGGCGCTCTCACCGCCGCGGCCCGGGTTCGATTCCCGGTCAGGGAAGTGTGGCCTTTTTTCCCACACCCCGTTTGTTACCCTTAGAGCCGTGCAAGACGTTGAACTCGGAGGAGGTGTTCCGGGTATTTTGACGACGCAGGAACCTCTGTCATAAAATACACGCATGTCTGCTGTACACTCAATCGTCTGCAGTAGTGGGTGATATCTTGCAGGTCCTAGAAAGGCTGATGAGTAAAAGCAGGTTTCTTTGCCCACAGCAGAGCACGCAAGGAAAGCAGCCCACGATTCCATACACAGGTTCCGATTTCAATGTCACCCACAACAGGTTCCACCGAGACTTGAACTCGGATCGCTGGATTCAAAGCCCAGAGTGCTAACCATTACACCATGGAACCACACGAGAGCTGGGGCGACTTCCATGGGCCTGTGCAAGACTTCAGCTTCGCCGTGGCGTCCTTTGCTTTCTCCATTGTGTAGCTGAGCCGGGCACCGTGTCTCCCACATGTAGCCAGCTGCTGACTCGGTACGTTTGTGTGTGCGTGAGTCAGGGTCTGGAGCCTTGTGGCTCCATAGCTCAGGGGTTAGAGCACTGGTCTTGTAAACCAGGGGTCGCGAGTTCAAATCTCGCTGGGGCCTTTTGCATTCGGGCTGGACGCGGAGCAGGGTCTCCCGCTTGTAAAGGGGTATCAGCTGAGGGCCGTAATTGTGTGAATACTGGCAAGCAACAGGGTGTGGTGGCTCTTGGCTTTCTCTGTCTCTTGCCTGCTTCCTGTCCCTCACTCACACCCCACGCCCCGGGGACGTCATACCCTGCTGTGATAATTGATAGGTGCCGAGGAAAACAATGCCAAGCTGGCTGTCGTTGTCCTCATCAAGTCCCGGGCTCTTCCCCGACTGTGTGGGAAGTGACGAGCACTTGCGACAAATGCTGCCATTGGACTCCTTGATTAAGAAGGCGGGGGCCCCTGCGTAGATGAAGCAGCAGTTCAGCAGAAGCGTGAGAGAGATTTTCCTGGAGAGCCTTTACAAACACACTGGCTACTTGTGATTTCATTTTCTGTCAAGCGAAACTAGTCTGTATGACACTGAACCTCGTGGGTTTCCCTGTTGTGTCCTTCCAGTCATTCACACCACGGTTCCTCCCCCAGGTGGCTGACCATTGCGTCACGGAAGCTGTTGTACCAGTGATTCTTTTACGGGTTAGATCTAAGTGACGACGGCAGGCGGGGTCGTGTCTTCAACGCGTTACTGCAGTTTTAAAATCGCGGGTGGATGAGTCTCTGTCTCAATTAAAGATTACCGAGCATGGCCCCGCTTTAAGAGCCGACGTCGGTCGCGCTGCGGGCACGCCACAGATGGGAGAGGGCCTTTCCCTGTGTCCCTGGTGGTCTAGTGGTTAGGGTTCGGCGCTCTCACCGCTGCGGCCCAGGTTCGGTTCCTGGTCAGGGAAGCGTGGCTTTTTTCCCCCCACCCCGTTTATTTCAGCGGGAATTCCCGTTTGGCATTCAAGACACCAATTCCAATGTCACCCACAAAAGGTTCCACCGAGATTTGAACTCAGATCGCTGGATTCAGAGTCCAGAGTGCTAACCATTACACCATGGAACCACACAAGAGCCAGGGCGACTGTCGATTCCCTTGGTGATCTTCGGTGTCTTCCATGGGCCTGTGCAAGACTTCAGCTTCGCCGTGGCGTCCTTTCTCTGCTCTCTCCGCTGTGTAGCTGAGCCGGGCACCGTGTCTCCCTCATGTTGCCAGCTGCTTGACTCGGTACGTTTGTGTGCGCGTGAGTCAGGACCTGGAGCCTCGTGGCTCCATAGCTCAGGGGTTAGAGCACTGGTCTTGTAAACCAGGGGTCGCGAGTTCAAATCTCGCTGGGGCCTTTTGCACTCGGGCTGGACTCGGAGCAGGGTCTCCCACTTGTAAAGGGGTATCAGCTGAGGGCCATAGTTGTGTGATTACTGGCAAGCAACAGGGTGTGGTGGCTCTTGACTTCCTCTGTCTCTTGCTTGCTTCCTGTCCCTCACTCACACCCCACGCCCCGGGGACGTCACACCCTGCTGTGATAATTGATAGGTGCCGAGGAAAACAATGCCAAGCTGGCTGTCGTTGTCCTCATCAAGTCCCGGGCTCCTCCCCGACTGTGTGGGAACTGACGAGCACTTGCGACTAATGCTGCCATTGGACTCCTTGATTAAGAAGGCGGGGGCCCCTGTGTAGATGAAGCAGCAGTTCAGCAGAAGCGCAAGAGAGATTTTCCTGGAGAGCCTTTGCAGACCAGGAAGCAGACACACTGGCTGCTTGAGTTTTCATTGCCCGCCACAGGCTGCTTTGGCATAACGGGCTCGACCTGAGCAGCGCGGGCATCCCGGAGCCATCTTTTCACGGTCTGGTTCTGGCCTTGTGTAGGGAAAGCCTGGCGTCAATATCGAAGACAGTCGTGATTCCGTTCCCCCAGCGGCAAAGTGCTCTCAACTTGGTGTAAGTCTTGTTTTCTTCTTTGTGCTGGGCGATGTGGTTTTCTTTGTGTGTGTGAGTGTTAACCCACCGATGTGTGATGGCTGTAACTCCTGTGATTGTGAAGAATCTTTAGAAATCTTGTACTGCAAGTTTTGTCTGTCAAGCGACACTAGTCTGTATGACACTGAACCTCGTGGGTTTCCCTGTTGTGTCTTTCCAGTTTTTCACAACACAGTTCCTCCCCCAGTTGGCTGACCATTGTGTCGCGGAAGCTGTTGTAGCAGTGATTCTTTTGCGGGTTAGATCTAAGTGACGACGGCAGGCGGGGTCGTGTCTTCAACGGGTTACTGCAGTTTTAAAATCGCTGGTGGATGAGTCTCTGTCTCAATTAAAGATTGCCGAGCCTGGCCCCGCTTTCAGAGCCGACGTCGGTCGCACTGCGGGCACGCCACAGACGGGAGAGGGCTTTTCCCCGTGTCCCTGGTGGTCTAGTGGTTAGGATTCGGCGCTCTCACCGCCGCGGCCTGGGTTCGATTCCCGGTCAGGGAAGTGTGGCCTTTTTTTCCCACACCCCGTTTGTTACCCTTAGAGCCGTGCAAGACGTTGAACTCGGAGGAGGTGTTCCGGGTATTTTGACGACGCAGGAACCTCTGTCATAAAATACACGCATGTCTGCTGTACACTCAATCGTCTGCAGTAGTGGGTGATATCTTGCAGGTCCTAGAAAGGCTGATGAGTAAAAGCAGGTTTCTTTGCCCACAGCAGAGCACGCAAGGAAAGCAGCCCACGATTCCATACACAGGTCCCAATTTCAACGTCACCCACAACAGGTTCCACCGAGACTTGAACTCGGATCGCTGGATTCAAAGCCCAGAGTGCTAACCATTACACCATGGAACCACACGAGAGCTGGGGCGACTTCCATGGGCCTGTGCAAGACTTCAGCTTCGCCGTGGCGTCCTTTCTTTGCTTTCTCCATTGTGTAGCTGAGCCGGGCACCGTGTCTCCCACATGTAGCCAGCTGCGTGACTCGGTACGTTTGTGTGTGCGTGAGTCAGGGTCTGGAGCCTCGTGGCTCCGTAGCTCAGGGGTTAGAGCACTGGTCTTGTCAACCAGGGGTCGCGAGTTCAAATCTCGCTGGGGCCTTTTGCACTCGGGCTGGACGCGGAGCAGGGTCTCCCGCTTGTAAAGGGGTATCAGCTGAGGGCCGTAATTGTGTGAATACTGGTAAGCAACAGGGTGTGGTGGCTCTTGGCTTCTTCTGTCTCTTGCCTGCTTCCTGTCCCTCACTCACACCCCACGCCCCGGGGACGTCATACCCTGCTGTGATAATTGATAGGTGCCGAGGAAAACAATGCCAAGCTGGCTGTCGTTGTCCTCATCAAGTCCCGGGCTCTTCCCCGACTGTGTGGGAACTGACGAGCACTTGCGACAAATGCTGCCATTGGACTCCTTGATTAAGAAGGCGGGGGCCCCTGCGTAGATGAAGCAGCAGTTCAGCAGAAGCGTGAGAAATTTTCCTGGAGAGCCTTTACAGACACACTGGCTACTTGTGATTTCATTTTCTGTCAAGCGAAACTAGTCTGTATGACACTGAACCTCGTGGGTTTCCCTGTTGTCCTTCCAGTCATTCACACCACGGTTCCTCCCCCAGGTGGCTGACCATTGCGTCACGGAAGCTGTTGCAGCAGTGATTCTTTTACGGGTTAGATCTAAGTGACGACGGCAGGCGGGGTCGTGTCTTCAACGCGTTACTGCAGTTTTAAAATAGCGGGTGGATGAGTCTTTGTCTCAATTCAAGATTGCCGAGCTTGGCCCCGCTTTAAGAGCCGACGTCGGTCGCGCTGCGGGCACGCCACAGATGGGAGAGGGCCTTTCCCTGTGTCCCTGGTGGTCTAGTGGTTAGGATTCGGCGCTCTCACCGCTGCGGCCCAGGTTCGGTTCCTGGTCAGGGAAGCGTGGCTTTTTTCCCCCCACCCCGTTTATTTCAGCGGGAATTCCCGTTTGGCATTCCAGACACCAATTCCAATGTCACCCACAAAAGGTTCCACCGAGATTTGAACTCGGATCGCTGGATTCAGAGTCCAGAGTGCTAACCATTACACCATGGAACCACACAAGAGCCGGGGCGACTGTCGATTCCCTTGGTGATCTTCGGTGTCTTCCATGGGCCTGTGCAAGACTTCAGCTTCGCCGTGGCGTCCTTTCTCTGCTCTCTCCGCTGTGTAGCTGAGCCGGGCACCGTGTCTCCCTCATGTTGCCAGCTGCTTGACTCGGTACGTTTGTGTGCGCGTGAGTCAGGACCTGGAGCCTCGTGGCTCCATAGCTCAGGGGTTAGAGCACTGGTCTTGTAAACCAGGGGTCGCGAGTTCAAATCTCGCTGGGGCCTTTTGCACTCGGGCTGGACTCGGAGCAGGGTCTCCCACTTGTAAAGGGGTATCAGCTGAGGGCCATAGTTGTGTGATTACTGGCAAGCAACAGGGTGTGGTGGCTCTTGACTTCCTCTGTCTCTTGCTTGCTTCCTGTCCCTCACTCACACCCCACGCCCCGGGGACGTCACACCCTGCTGTGATAATTGATAGGTGCCGAGGAAAACAATGCCAAGCTGGCTGTCGTTGTCCTCATCAAGTCCCGGGCTCCTCCCCGACTGTGTGGGAACTGACGAGCACTTGCGACTAATGCTGCCATTGGACTCCTTGATTAAGAAGGCGGGGGCCCCTGTGTAGATGAAGCAGCAGTTCAGCAGAAGCGCAAGAGAGATTTTCCTGGAGAGCCTTTGCAGACCAGGAAGCAGACACACTGGCTGCTTGAGTTTTCATTGCCCGCCACAGGCTGCTTTGGCATAACGGGCTCGACCTGAGCAGCGCGGGCATCCCGGAGCCATCTTTTCACGGTCTGGTTCTGGCCTTGTGTAGGGAAAGCCTGGCGTCAATATCGAAGACAGTCGTGATTCCGTTCCCCCAGCGGCAAAGTGCTCTCAACTTGGTGTAAGTCTTGTTTTCTTCTTTGTGCTGGGCGATGTGGTTTTCTTTGTGTGTGTGAGTGTTAACCCACCGATGTGTGATGGCTGTAACTCCTGTGATTGTGAAGAATCTTTAGAAATCTTGTACTGCAAGTTTTGTCTGTCAAGCGACACTAGTCTGTATGACACTGAACCTCGTGGGTTTCCCTGTTGTGTCTTTCCAGTTTTTCACAACACAGTTCCTCCCCCAGTTGGCTGACCATTGTGTCGCGGAAGCTGTTGTAGCAGTGATTCTTTTGCGGGTTAGATCTAAGTGACGACGGCAGGCGGGGTCGTGTCTTCAACGGGTTACTGCAGTTTTAAAATCGCTGGTGGATGAGTCTCTGTCTCAATTAAAGATTGCCGAGCCTGGCCCCGCTTTCAGAGCCGACGTCGGTCGCACTGCGGGCACGCCACAGACGGGAGAGGGCTTTTCCCCGTGTCCCTGGTGGTCTAGTGGTTAGGATTCGGCGCTCTCACCGCCGCGGCCCGGGTTCGATTCCCGGTCAGGGAAGTGTGGCCTTTTTTTCCCACACCCCGTTTGTTACCCTTAGAGCCGTGCAAGACGTTGAACTCGGAGGAGGTGTTCCGGGTATTTTGACGACGCAGGAACCTCTGTCATAAAATACACGCATGTCTGCTGTACACTCAATCGTCTGCAGTAGTGGGTGATATCTTGCAGGTCCTAGAAAGGCTGATGAGTAAAAGCAGGTTTCTTTGCCCACAGCAGAGCACGCAAGGAAAGCAGCCCACGATTCCATACACAGGTCCCGATTTCAACGTCACCCACAACAGGTTCCACCGAGACTTGAACTCGGATCGCTGGATTCAAAGCCCAGAGTGCTAACCATTACACCATGGAACCACACGAGAGCTGGGGCGACTTCCATGGGCCTGTGCAAGACTTCAGCTTCGCCGTGGCGTCCTTTCTTTGCTTTCTCCATTGTGTAGCTGAGCCGGGCACCGTGTCTCCCACATGTAGCCAGCTGCGTGACTCGGTACGTTTGTGTGTGCGTGAGTCAGGGTCTGGAGCCTCGTGGCTCCGTAGCTCAGGGGTTAGAGCACTGGTCTTGTCAACCAGGGGTCGCGAGTTCAAATCTCGCCGGGGCCTTTTGCACTCGGGCTGGACGCGGAGCAGGGTCTCCCGCTTGTAAAGGGGTATCAGCTGAGGGCCGTAATTGTGTGAATACTGGTAAGCAACAGGGTGTGGTGGCTCTTGGCTTCTTCTGTCTCTTGCCTGCTTCCTGTCCCTCACTCACACCCCACGCCCCGGGGACGTCATACCCTGCTGTGATAATTGATAGGTGCCGAGGAAAACAATGCCAAGCTGGCTGTCGTTGTCCTCATCAAGTCCCGGGCTCTTCCCCGACTGTGTGGGAACTGACGAGCACTTGCGACAAATGCTGCCATTGGACTCCTTGATTAAGAAGGCGGGGGCCCCTGCGTAGATGAAGCAGCAGTTCAGCAGAAGCGTGAGAAATTTTCCTGGAGAGCCTTTACAGACACACTGGCTACTTGTGATTTCATTTTCTGTCAAGCGAAACTAGTCTGTATGACACTGAACCTCGTGGGTTTCCCTGTTGTCCTTCCAGTCATTCACACCACGGTTCCTCCCCCAGGTGGCTGACCATTGCGTCGCGGAAGCTGTTGCAGCAGTGATTCTTTTACGGGTTAGATCTAAGTGACGACGGCAGGCGGGGTCGTGTCTTCAACGCGTTACTGCAGTTTTAAAATCGCGGGTGGATGAGTCTTTGTCTCAATTCAAGATTGCCGAGCTTGGCCCCGCTTTAAGAGCCGACGTCGGTCGCGCTGCGGGCACGCCACAGATGGGAGAGGGCCTTTCCCTGTGTCCCTGGTGGTCTAGTGGTTAGGATTCGGCGCTCTCACCGCTGCGGCCCAGGTTCGGTTCCTGGTCAGGGAAGCGTGGCTTTTTTCCCCCCACCCCGTTTATTTCAGCGGGAATTCCCGTTTGGCATTCCAGACACCAATTCCAATGTCACCCACAAAAGGTTCCACCGAGATTTGAACTCGGATCGCTGGATTCAGAGTCCAGAGTGCTAACCATTACACCATGGAACCACACAAGAGCCGGGGCGACTGTCGATTCCCTTGGTGATCTTCGGTGTCTTCCATGGGCCTGTGCAAGACTTCAGCTTCGCCGTGGCGTCCTTTCTCTGCTCTCTCCGCTGTGTAGCTGAGCCGGGCACCGTGTCTCCCTCATGTTGCCAGCTGCTTGACTCGGTACGTTTGTGTGCGCGTGAGTCAGGACCTGGAGCCTCGTGGCTCCATAGCTCAGGGGTTAGAGCACTGGTCTTGTAAACCAGGGGTCGCGAGTTCAAATCTCGCTGGGGCCTTTTGCACTCGGGCTGGACTCGGAGCAGGGTCTCCCACTTGTAAAGGGGTATCAGCTGAGGGCCATAGTTGTGTGATTACTGGCAAGCAACAGGGTGTGGTGGCTCTTGACTTCCTCTGTCTCTTGCTTGCTTCCTGTCCCTCACTCACACCCCACGCCCCGGGGACGTCACACCCTGCTGTGATAATTGATAGGTGCCGAGGAAAACAATGCCAAGCTGGCTGTCGTTGTCCTCATCAAGTCCCGGGCTCCTCCCCGACTGTGTGGGAACTGACGAGCACTTGCGACTAATGCTGCCATTGGACTCCTTGATTAAGAAGGCGGGGGCCCCTGTGTAGATGAAGCAGCAGTTCAGCAGAAGCGCAAGAGAGATTTTCCTGGAGAGCCTTTGCAGACCAGGAAGCAGACACACTGGCTGCTTGAGTTTTCATTGCCCGCCACAGGCTGCTTTGGCATAACGGGCTCGACCTGAGCAGCGCGGGCATCCCGGAGCCATCTTTTCACGGTCTGGTTCTGGCCTTCTGTAGGGAAAGCCTGGCGTCAATATCGAAGACAGTCCCCCAGCGGCAAAGTGCTCTCAACTTGGTGTAAGTCTTGTTTTCTTCTTTGTGCTGGGCGATGTGGTTTTCTTTGTGTGTGTGAGTGTTAACCCACCGATGTGTGATGGCTGTAACTCCTGTGATTGTGAAGAATCTTTAGAAATCTTGTACTGCAAGTTTTGTCTGTCAAGCGACACTAGTCTGTATGACACTGAACCTCGTGGGTTTCCCTGTTGTGTCTTTCCAGTTTTTCACAACACAGTTCCTCCCCCAGTTGGCTGACCATTGTGTCGCGGAAGCTGTTGTAGCAGTGATTCTTTTGCGGGTTAGATCTAAGTGACGACGGCAGGCGGGGTCGTGTCTTCAACGGGTTACTGCAGTTTTAAAATCGCTGGTGGATGAGTCTCTGTCTCAATTCAAGATTGCCGAGCTTGGCCCCGCTTTCAGAGCCGACGTCGGTCGCACTGCGGGCACGCCACAGACGGGAGAGGGCTTTTCCCCGTGTCCCTGGTGGTCTAGTGGTTAGGATTCGGCGCTCTCACCGCCGCGGCCCGGGTTCGATTCCCGGTCAGGGAAGTGTGGCCTTTTTTCCCACACCCCGTTTGTTACCCTTAGAGCCGTGCAAGACGTTGAACTCGGAGGAGGTGTTCCGGGTATTTTGACGACGCAGGAACCTCTGTCATAAAATACACGCATGTCTGCTGTACACTCAATCGGCTGCATTAGTGGGTGATATCTTGCAGGTCCTAGAAAGGCTGATGAGTAAAAGCAGGTTTCTTTGCCCACAGCAGAGCACGCAAGGAAAGCAGCCCACGATTCCATACACAGGTTCCGATTTCAATGTCACCCACAACAGGTTCCACCGAGACTTGAACTCGGATCGCTGGATTCAAAGCCCAGAGTGCTAACCATTACACCATGGAACCACACGAGAGCTGGGGCGACTTCCATGGGCCTGTGCAAGACTTCAGCTTCGCCGTGGCGTCCTTTGCTTTCTCCATTGTGTAGCTGAGCCGGGCACCGTGTCTCCCACATGTAGCCAGCTGCTGACTCGGTACGTTTGTGTGTGCGTGAGTCAGGGTCTGGAGCCTTGTGGCTCCATAGCTCAGGGGTTAGAGCACTGGTCTTGTAAACCAGGGGTCGCGAGTTCAAATCTCGCTGGGGCCTTTTGCATTCGGGCTGGACGCGGAGCAGGGTCTCCCGCTTGTAAAGGGGTATCAGCTGAGGGCCGTAATTGTGTGAATACTGGCAAGCAACAGGGTGTGGTGGCTCTTGGCTTTCTCTGTCTCTTGCCTGCTTCCTGTCCCTCACTCACACCCCACGCCCCGGGGACGTCATACCCTGCTGTGATAATTGATAGGTGCCGAGGAAAACAATGCCAAGCTGGCTGTCGTTGTCCTCATCAAGTCCCGGGCTCTTCCCCGACTGTGTGGGAAGTGACGAGCACTTGCGACAAATGCTGCCATTGGACTCCTTGATTAAGAAGGCGGGGGCCCCTGCGTAGATGAAGCAGCAGTTCAGCAGAAGCGTGAGAGAGATTTTCCTGGAGAGCCTTTACAGACACACTGGCTACTTGTGATTTCATTTTCTGTCAAGCGAAACTAGTCTGTATGACACTGAACCTCGTGGGTTTCCCTGTTGTGTCCTTCCAGTCATTCACACCACGGTTCCTCCCCCAGGTGGCTGACCATTGCGTCGCGGAAGCTGTTGTAGCAGTGATTCTTTTACAGGTTAGATCTAAGTGACGACGGCAGGCGGGGTCGTGTCTTCAACGCGTTACTGCAGTTTTAAAATCGCGGGTGGATGAGTCTCTGTCTCAATTAAAGATTGCCGAGCTTGGCCCCGCTTTAAGAGCCGACGTCGGTCGCGCTGCGGGCACGCCACAGATGGGAGAGGGCCTTTCCCTGTGTCCCTGGTGGTCTAGTGGTTAGGATTCGGCGCTCTCACCGCTGCGGCCCAGGTTCGGTTCCTGGTCAGGGAAGCGTGGCTTTTTTCCCCCCACCCCGTTTATTTCAGCGGGAATTCCCGTTTCGCATTCCAGACACCAATTCCAATGTCACCCACAAAAGGTTCCACCGAGATTTGAACTCGGATCGCTGGATTCAGAGTCCAGAGTGCTAACCATTACACCATGGAACCACAGAAGAGCCGGGGCGACTGTCGATTCCCTTGGTGATCTTCGGTGTCTTCCATGGGCCTGTGCAAGACTTCAGCTTCGCCGTGGCATCCTTTCTCTGCTCTCTCCGCTGTGTAGCTGAGCCGGGCACCGTGTCTCCCTCATGTTGCCAGCTGCTTGACTCGGTACGTTTGTGTGCGCGTGAGTCAGGACCTGGAGCCTTGTGGCTCCATAGCTCAGGGGTTAGAGCACTGGTCTTGTAAACCAGGGGTCGCGAGTTCAAATCTCACTGGGGCCTTTTGCCCTCCTTTTGCACTCGGGCTGGACTCGGAGCAGGGTCTCCCACTTGTAAAGGGGTATCAGCTGAGGGCCATAGTTGTGTGATTACTGGCAAGCAACAGGGTGTGGTGG
This sequence comes from Lepisosteus platostomus, assembly GCF_059453375.1. Lineage (NCBI taxonomy): Eukaryota > Metazoa > Chordata > Actinopteri > Semionotiformes > Lepisosteidae > Lepisosteus > Lepisosteus platostomus. The sequence continues at coordinate 15,245,436 of NC_142618.1, forward strand.
CTCTTGACTTCCTCTGTCTCTTGCTTGCTTCCTGTCCCTCACTCACACCCCACGCCCCGGGGACGTCACACCCTGCTGTGATAATTGATAGGTGCCGAGGAAAACAATGCCAAGCTGGCTGTCGTTGTCCTCATCAAGTCCCGGGCTCCTCCCCGACTGTGTGGGAACTGACGAGCACTTGCGACTAATGCTGCCATTGGACTCCTTGATTAAGAAGGCGGGGGCCCCTGTGTAGATGACGCAGCAGTTCAGCAGAAGCGCAAGAGAGATTTTCCTGGAGAGCCTTTGCAGACCAGGAAGCAGACACACTGGCTGCTTGAGTTTTCATTGCCCGCCACAGGCTGCTTTGGCATAACGGGCTCGACCTGAGCAGCGCGGGCATCCCGGAGCCATCTTTTCACGGTCTGGTTCTGGCCTTGTGTAGGTAAAGCCTGGCGTCAATATCGAAGACAGTCGTGATTCCGTTCCCCCAGCGGCAAAGTGCTCTCAACTTGGTGTAAGTCTTGTTTTCTTCTTTGTGCTGGGCGATGTGGTTTTCTTTGTGTGTGTGAGTGTTAACCCACCGATGTGTGATGGCTGTAACTCCTGTGATTGTGAAGAATCTTTAGAAATCTTGTACTGCAAGTTTTGTCTGTCAAGCGACACTAGTCTGTATGACACTGAACCTCGTGGGTTTCCCTGTTGTGTCTTTCCAGTTTTTCACAACACAGTTCCTCCCCCAGTTGGCTGACCATTGTGTCGCGGAAGCTGTTGTAGCAGTGATTCTTTTGCGGGTTAGATCTAAGTGACGACGGCAGGCGGGGTCGTGTCTTCAACGGGTTACTGCAGTTTTAAAATCGCTGGTGGATGAGTCTCTGTCTCAATTCAAGATTGCCGAGCTTGGCCCCGCTTTCAGAGCCGACGTCGGTCGCACTGCGGGCACGCCACAGACGGGAGAGGGCTTTTCCCCGTGTCCCTGGTGGTCTAGTGGTTAGGATTCGGCGCTCTCACCGCCGCGGCCCGGGTTCGATTCCCGGTCAGGGAAGTGTGGCCTTTTTTCCCACACCCCGTTTGTTACCCTTAGAGCCGTGCAAGACGTTGAACTCGGAGGAGGTGTTCCGGGTATTTTGACGACGCAGGAACCTCTGTCATAAAATACACGCATGTCTGCTGTACACTCAATCGGCTGCATTAGTGGGTGATATCTTGCAGGTCCTAGAAAGGCTGATGAGTAAAAGCAGGTTTCTTTGCCCACAGCAGAGCACGCAAGGAAAGCAGCCCACGATTCCATACACAGGTTCCGATTTCAATGTCACCCACAACAGGTTCCACCGAGACTTGAACTCGGATCGCTGGATTCAAAGCCCAGAGTGCTAACCATTACACCATGGAACCACACGAGAGCTGGGGCGACTTCCATGGGCCTGTGCAAGACTTCAGCTTCGCCGTGGCGTCCTTTGCTTTCTCCATTGTGTAGCTGAGCCGGGCACCGTGTCTCCCACATGTAGCCAGCTGCTGACTCGGTACGTTTGTGTGTGCGTGAGTCAGGGTCTGGAGCCTTGTGGCTCCATAGCTCAGGGGTTAGAGCACTGGTCTTGTAAACCAGGGGTCGCGAGTTCAAATCTCGCTGGGGCCTTTTGCATTCGGGCTGGACGCGGAGCAGGGTCTCCCGCTTGTAAAGGGGTATCAGCTGAGGGCCGTAATTGTGTGAATACTGGCAAGCAACAGGGTGTGGTGGCTCTTGGCTTTCTCTGTCTCTTGCCTGCTTCCTGTCCCTCACTCACACCCCACGCCCCGGGGACGTCATACCCTGCTGTGATAATTGATAGGTGCCGAGGAAAACAATGCCAAGCTGGCTGTCGTTGTCCTCATCAAGTCCCGGGCTCTTCCCCGACTGTGTGGGAAGTGACGAGCACTTGCGACAAATGCTGCCATTGGACTCCTTGATTAAGAAGGCGGGGGCCCCTGCGTAGATGAAGCAGCAGTTCAGCAGAAGCGTGAGAGAGATTTTCCTGGAGAGCCTTTACAGACACACTGGCTACTTGTGATTTCATTTTCTGTCAAGCGAAACTAGTCTGTATGACACTGAACCTCGTGGGTTTCCCTGTTGTGTCCTTCCAGTCATTCACACCACGGTTCCTCCCCCAAGTGGCTGACCATTGCGTCGCGGAAGCTGTTGTAGCAGTGATTCTTTTACAGGTTAGATCTAAGTGACGACGGCAGGCGGGGTCGTGTCTTCAACGCGTTACTGCAGTTTTAAAATCGCGGGTGGATGAGTCTCTGTCTCAATTAAAGATTGCCGAGCTTGGCCCCGCTTTAAGAGCCGACGTCGGTCGCGCTGCGGGCACGCCACAGATGGGAGAGGGCCTTTCCCTGTGTCCCTGGTGGTCTAGTGGTTAGGATTCGGCGCTCTCACCGCTGCGGCCCAGGTTCGGTTCCTGGTCAGGGAAGCGTGGCTTTTTTCCCCCCACCCCGTTTATTTCAGCGGGAATTCCCGTTTCGCATTCCAGACACCAATTCCAATGTCACCCACAAAAGGTTCCACCGAGATTTGAACTCGGATCGCTGGATTCAGAGTCCAGAGTGCTAACCATTACACCATGGAACCACAGAAGAGCCGGGGCGACTGTCGATTCCCTTGGTGATCTTCGGTGTCTTCCATGGGCCTGTGCAAGACTTCAGCTTCGCCGTGGCATCCTTTCTCTGCTCTCTCCGCTGTGTAGCTGAGCCGGGCACCGTGTCTCCCTCATGTTGCCAGCTGCTTGACTCGGTACGTTTGTGTGCGCGTGAGTCAGGACCTGGAGCCTTGTGGCTCCATAGCTCAGGGGTTAGAGCACTGGTCTTGTAAACCAGGGGTCGCGAGTTCAAATCTCACTGGGGCCTTTTGCCCTCCTTTTGCACTCGGGCTGGACTCGGAGCAGGGTCTCCCACTTGTAAAGGGGTATCAGCTGAGGGCCATAGTTGTGTGATTACTGGCAAGCAACAGGGTGTGGTGGCTCTTGACTTCCTCTGTCTCTTGCTTGCTTCCTGTCCCTCACTCACACCCCACGCCCCGGGGACGTCACACCCTGCTGTGATAATTGATAGGTGCCGAGGAAAACAATGCCAAGCTGGCTGTCGTTGTCCTCATCAAGTCCCGGGCTCCTCCCCGACTGTGTGGGAACTGACGAGCACTTGCGACTAATGCTGCCATTGGACTCCTTGATTAAGAAGGCGGGGGCCCCTGTGTAGATGACGCAGCAGTTCAGCAGAAGCGCAAGAGAGATTTTCCTGGAGAGCCTTTGCAGACCAGGAAGCAGACACACTGGCTGCTTGAGTTTTCATTGCCCGCCACAGGCTGCTTTGGCATAACGGGCTCGACCTGAGCAGCGCGGGCATCCCGTAGCCATCTTTTCACGGTCTGGTTCTGGCCTTGTGTAGGGAAAGCCTGGCGTCAATATCGAAGACAGTCGTGATTCCGTTCCCCCAGCGGCAAAGTGCTCTCAACTTGGTGTAAGTCTTGTTTTCTTCTTTGTGCTGGGCGATGTGGTTTTCTTTGTGTGTGTGAGTGTTAACCCACCGATGTGTGATGGCTGTAACTCCTGTGATTGTGAAGAATCTTTAGAAATCTTGTACTGCAAGTTTTGTCTGTCAAGCGACACTAGTCTGTATGACACTGAACCTCGTGGGTTTCCCTGTTGTGTCTTTCCAGTTTTTCACAACACAGTTCCTCCCCCAGTTGGCTGACCATTGTGTCGCGGAAGCTGTTGTAGCAGTGATTCTTTTGCGGGTTAGATCTAAGTGACGACGGCAGGCGGGGTCGTGTCTTCAACGGGTTACTGCAGTTTTAAAATCGCTGGTGGATGAGTCTCTGTCTCAATTCAAGATTGCCGAGCTTGGCCCCGCTTTCAGAGCCGACGTCGGTCGCACTGCGGGCACGCCACAGACGGGAGAGGGCTTTTCCCCGTGTCCCTGGTGGTCTAGTGGTTAGGATTCGGCGCTCTCACCGCCGCGGCCCGGGTTCGATTCCCGGTCAGGGAAGTGTGGCCTTTTTTCCCACACCCCGTTTGTTACCCTTAGAGCCGTGCAAGACGTTGAACTCGGAGGAGGTGTTCCGGGTATTTTGACGACGCAGGAACCTCTGTCATAAAATACACGCATGTCTGCTGTACACTCAATCGGCTGCAGTAGTGGGTGATATCTTGCAGGTCCTAGAAAGGCTGATGAGTAAAAGCAGGTTTCTTTGCCCACAGCAGAGCACGCAAGGAAAGCAGCCCACGATTCCATACACAGGTTCCGATTTCAATGTCACCCACAACAGGTTCCACCGAGACTTGAACTCGGATCGCTGGATTCAAAGCCCAGAGTGCTAACCATTACACCATGGAACCACACGAGAGCTGGGGCGACTTCCATGGGCCTGTGCAAGACTTCAGCTTCGCCGTGGCGTCCTTTGCTTTCTCCATTGTGTAGCTGAGCCGGGCACCGTGTCTCCCACATGTAGCCAGCTGCTGACTCGGTACGTTTGTGTGTGCGTGAGTCAGGGTCTGGAGCCTTGTGGCTCCATAGCTCAGGGGTTAGAGCACTGGTCTTGTAAACCAGGGGTCGCGAGTTCAAATCTCGCTGGGGCCTTTTGCATTCGGGCTGGACGCGGAGCAGGGTCTCCCGCTTGTAAAGGGGTATCAGCTGAGGGCCGTAATTGTGTGAATACTGGCAAGCAACAGGGTGTGGTGGCTCTTGGCTTTCTCTGTCTCTTGCCTGCTTCCTGTCCCTCACTCACACCCCACGCCCCGGGGACGTCATACCCTGCTGTGATAATTGATAGGTGCCGAGGAAAACAATGCCAAGCTGGCTGTCGTTGTCCTCATCAAGTCCCGGGCTCTTCCCCGACTGTGTGGGAAGTGACGAGCACTTGCGACAAATGCTGCCATTGGACTCCTTGATTAAGAAGGCGGGGGCCCCTGCGTAGATGAAGCAGCAGTTCAGCAGAAGCGTGAGAGAGATTTTCCTGGAGAGCCTTTACAAACACACTGGCTACTTGTGATTTCATTTTCTGTCAAGCGAAACTAGTCTGTATGACACTGAACCTCGTGGGTTTCCCTGTTGTGTCCTTCCAGTCATTCACACCACGGTTCCTCCCCCAGGTGGCTGACCATTGCGTCGTGGAAGCTGTTGTAGCAGTGATTCTTTTACAGGTTAGATCTAAGTGACGACGGCAGGCGGGGTCGTGTCTTCAACGCGTTACTGCAGTTTTAAAATCGCGGGTGGATGAGTCTCTGTCTCAATTAAAGATTGCCGAGCTTGGCCCCGCTTTAAGAGCCGACGTCGGTCGCGCTGCGGGCACGCCACAGATGGGAGAGGGCCTTTCCCTGTGTCCCTGGTGGTCTAGTGGTTAGGATTCGACGCTCTCACCGCTGCGGCCCAGGTTCGGTCCTGGTCAGGGAAGCGTGGCTTTTTTCCCCCCACCCCGTTTATTTCAGCGGGAATTCCCGTTTCGCATTCCAGACACCAATTCCAATGTCACCCACAAAAGGTTCCACCGAGATTTGAACTCAGATCGCTGGATTCAGAGTCCAGAGTGCTAACCATTACACCATGGAACCACACGAGAGCCGGGGCGACTGTCGATTCCCTTGGTGATCTTCGGTGTCTTCCATGGGCCTGTGCAAGACTTCAGCTTCGCCGTGGCGTCCTTTCTCTGCTCTCTCCGCTGTGTAGCTGAGCCGGGCACCGTGTCTCCCTCATGTTGCCAGCTGCTTGACTCGGTACGTTTGTGTGCGCGTGAGTCAGGACCTGGAGCCTTGTGGCTCCATAGCTCAGGGGTTAGAGCACTGGTCTTGTAAACCAGGGGTCGCGAGTTCAAATCTCACTGGGGCCTTTTGCCCTCCTTTTGCACTCGGGCTGGACTCGGAGCAGGGTCTCCCACTTGTAAAGGGGTATCAGCTGAGGGCCATAGTTGTGTGATTACTGGCAAGCAACAGGGTGTGGTGGCTCTTGACTTCCTCTGTCTCTTGCTTGCTTCCTGTCCCTCACTCACACCCCACGCCCCGGGGACGTCACACCCTGCTGTGATAATTGATAGGTGCCGAGGAAAACAATGCCAAGCTGGCTGTCGTTGTCCTCATCAAGTCCCGGGCTCCTCCCCGACTGTGTGGGAAGTGACGAGCACTTGCGACACATGCTGCCATTGGACTCCTTGATTAAGAAGGCGGGGGCCCCTGTGTAGATGACGCAGCAGTTCAGCAGAAGCGCAAGAGAGATTTTCCTGGAGAGCCTTTGCAGACCAGGAAGCAGACACACTGGCTGCTTGAGTTTTCATTGCCCGCCACAGGCTGCTTTGGCATAACGGGCTCGACCTGATCAGCGCGGGCATCCCGGAGCCATCTTTTCACGGTCTGGTTCTGGCCTTGTGTAGGGAAAGCCTGGCGTCAATATCGAAGACAGTCGTGATTCCGTTCCCCCAGCGGCAAAGTGCTCTCAACTTGGTGTAAGTCTTGTTTTCTTCTTTGTGCTGGGCGATGTGGTTTTCTTTGTGTGTGTGAGTGTTAACCCACCGATGTGTGATGGCTGTAACTCCTGTGATTGTGAAGAATCTTTAGAAATCTTGTACTGCAAGTTTTGTCTGTCAAGCGACACTAGTCTGTATGACACTGAACCTCGTGGGTTTCCCTGTTGTGTCTTTCCAGTTTTTCACAACACAGTTCCTCCCCCAGTTGGCTGACCATTGTGTCGCGGAAGCTGTTGTAGCAGTGATTCTTTTGCGGGTTAGATCTAAGTGACGACGGCAGGCGGGGTCGTGTCTTCAACGGGTTACTGCAGTTTTAAAATCGCTGGTGGATGAGTCTCTGTCTCAATTCAAGATTGCCGAGCTTGGCCCCGCTTTCAGAGCCGACGTCGGTCGCACTGCGGGCACGCCACAGACGGGAGAGGGCTTTTCCCCGTGTCCCTGGTGGTCTAGTGGTTAGGATTCGGCGCTCTCACCGCCGCGGCCCGGGTTCGATTCCCGGTCAGGGAAGTGTGGCCTTTTTTCCCACACCCCGTTTGTTACCCTTAGAGCCGTGCAAGACGTTGAACTCGGAGGAGGTGTTCCGGGTATTTTGACGACGCAGGAACCTCTGTCATAAAATACACGCATGTCTGCTGTACACTCAATCGTCTGCAGTAGTGGGTGATATCTTGCAGGTCCTAGAAAGGCTGATGAGTAAAAGCAGGTTTCTTTGCCCACAGCAGAGCACGCAAGGAAAGCAGCCCACGATTCCATACACAGGTTCCGATTTCAATGTCACCCACAACAGGTTCCACCGAGACTTGAACTCGGATCGCTGGATTCAAAGCCCAGAGTGCTAACCATTACACCATGGAACCACACGAGAGCTGGGGCGACTTCCATGGGCCTGTGCAAGACTTCAGCTTCGCCGTGGCGTCCTTTCTTTGCTTTCTCCATTGTGTAGCTGAGCCGGGCACCGTGTCTCCCTCATGTTGCCAGCTGCTTGACTCGGTACGTTTGTGTGCGCGTGAGTCAGGACCTGGAGCCTTGTGGCTCCATAGCTCAGGGGTTAGAGCACTGGTCTTGTAAACCAGGGGTCGCGAGTTCAAATCTCACTGGGGCCTTTTGCCCTCCTTTTGCACTCGGGCTGGACTCGGAGCAGGGTCTCCCACTTGTAAAGGGGTATCAGCTGAGGGCCATAGTTGTGTGATTACTGGCAAGCAACAGGGTGTGGTGGCTCTTGACTTCCTCTGTCTCTTGCTTGCTTCCTGTCCCTCACTCACACCCCACGCCCCGGGGACGTCACACCCTGCTGTGATAATTGATAGGTGCCGAGGAAAACAATGCCAAGCTGGCTGTCGTTGTCCTCATCAAGTCCCGGGCTCCTCCCCGACTGTGTGGGAACTGACGAGCACTTGCGACTAATGCTGCCATTGGACTCCTTGATTAAGAAGGCGGGGGCCCCTGTGTAGATGACGCAGCAGTTCAGCAGAAGCGCAAGAGAGATTTTCCTGGAGAGCCTTTGCAGACCAGGAAGCAGACACACTGGCTGCTTGAGTTTTCATTGCCCGCCACAGGCTGCTTTGGCATAACGGGCTCGACCTGAGCAGCGCGGGCATCCCGTAGCCATCTTTTCACGGTCTGGTTCTGGCCTTGTGTAGGGAAAGCCTGGCGTCAATATCGAAGACAGTCGTGATTCCGTTCCCCCAGCGGCAAAGTGCTCTCAACTTGGTGTAAGTCTTGTTTTCTTCTTTGTGCTGGGCGATGTGGTTTTCTTTGTGTGTGTGAGTGTTAACCCACCGATGTGTGATGGCTGTAACTCCTGTGATTGTGAAGAATCTTTAGAAATCTTGTACTGCAAGTTTTGTCTGTCAAGCGACACTAGTCTGTATGACACTGAACCTCGTGGGTTTCCCTGTTGTGTCTTTCCAGTTTTTCACAACACAGTTCCTCCCCCAGTTGGCTGACCATTGTGTCGCGGAAGCTGTTGTAGCAGTGATTCTTTTGCGGGTTAGATCTAAGTGACGACGGCAGGCGGGGTCGTGTCTTCAACGGGTTACTGCAGTTTTAAAATCGCTGGTGGATGAGTCTCTGTCTCAATTCAAGATTGCCGAGCTTGGCCCCGCTTTCAGAGCCGACGTCGGTCGCACTGCGGGCACGCCACAGACGGGAGAGGGCTTTTCCCCGTGTCCCTGGTGGTCTAGTGGTTAGGATTCGGCGCTCTCACCGCCGCGGCCCGGGTTCGATTCCCGGTCAGGGAAGTGTGGCCTTTTTTCCCACACCCCGTTTGTTACCCTTAGAGCCGTGCAAGACGTTGAACTCGGAGGAGGTGTTCCGGGTATTTTGACGACGCAGGAACCTCTGTCATAAAATACACGCATGTCTGCTGTACACTCAATCGTCTGCAGTAGTGGGTGATATCTTGCAGGTCCTAGAAAGGCTGATGAGTAAAAGCAGGTTTCTTTGCCCACAGCAGAGCACGCAAGGAAAGCAGCCCACGATTCCATACACAGGTTCCGATTTCAATGTCACCCACAACAGGTTCCACCGAGACTTGAACTCGGATCGCTGGATTCAAAGCCCAGAGTGCTAACCATTACACCATGGAACCACACGAGAGCTGGGGCGACTTCCATGGGCCTGTGCAAGACTTCAGCTTCGCCGTGGCGTCCTTTGCTTTCTCCATTGTGTAGCTGAGCCGGGCACCGTGTCTCCCACATGTAGCCAGCTGCTGACTCGGTACGTTTGTGTGTGCGTGAGTCAGGGTCTGGAGCCTTGTGGCTCCATAGCTCAGGGGTTAGAGCACTGGTCTCGTAAACCAGGGGTCGCGAGTTCAAATCTCGCTGGGGCCTTTTGCATTCGGGCTGGACGCGGAGCAGGGTCTCCCGCTTGTAAAGGGGTATCAGCTGAGGGCCGTAATTGTGTGAATACTGGCAAGCAACAGGGTGTGGTGGCTCTTGGCTTTCTCTGTCTCTTGCCTGCTTCCTGTCCCTCACTCACACCCCACGCCCCGGGGACGTCATACCCTGCTGTGATAATTGATAGGTGCCGAGGAAAACAATGCCAAGCTGGCTGTCGTTGTCCTCATCAAGTCCCGGGCTCTTCCCCGACTGTGTGGGAAGTGACGAGCACTTGCGACAAATGCTGCCATTGGACTCCTTGATTAAGAAGGCGGGGGCCCCTGCGTAGATGAAGCAGCAGTTCAGCAGAAGCGTGAGAGAGATTTTCCTGGAGAGCCTTTACAAACACACTGGCTACTTGTGATTTCATTTTCTGTCAAGCGAAACTAGTCTGTATGACACTGAACCTCGTGGGTTTCCCTGTTGTGTCCTTCCAGTCATTCACACCACGGTTCCTCCCCCAGGTGGCTGACCATTGCGTCGTGGAAGCTGTTGTAGCAGTGATTCTTTTACAGGTTAGATCTAAGTGACGACGGCAGGCGGGGTCGTGTCTTCAACGCGTTACTGCAGTTTTAAAATCGCGGGTGGATGAGTCTCTGTCTCAATTAAAGATTGCCGAGCTTGGCCCCGCTTTAAGAGCCGACGTCGGTCGCGCTGCGGGCACGCCACAGATGGGAGAGGGCCTTTCCCTGTGTCCCTGGTGGTCTAGTGGTTAGGATTCGACGCTCTCACCGCTGCGGCCCAGGTTCGGTCCTGGTCAGGGAAGCGTGGCTTTTTTCCCCCCACCCCGTTTATTTCAGCGGGAATTCCCGTTTCGCATTCCAGACACCAATTCCAATGTCACCCACAAAAGGTTCCACCGAGATTTGAACTCAGATCGCTGGATTCAGAGTCCAGAGTGCTAACCATTACACCATGGAACCACACGAGAGCCGGGGCGACTGTCGATTCCCTTGGTGATCTTCGGTGTCTTCCATGGGCCTGTGCAAGACTTCAGCTTCGCCGTGGCGTCCTTTCTCTGCTCTCTCCGCTGTGTAGCTGAGCCGGGCACCGTGTCTCCCTCATGTTGCCAGCTGCTTGACTCGGTACGTTTGTGTGCGCGTGAGTCAGGACCTGGAGCCTTGTGGCTCCATAGCTCAGGGGTTAGAGCACTGGTCTTGTAAACCAGGGGTCGCGAGTTCAAATCTCACTGGGGCCTTTTGCCCTCCTTTTGCACTCGGGCTGGACTCGGAGCAGGGTCTCCCACTTGTAAAGGGGTATCAGCTGAGGGCCATAGTTGTGTGATTACTGGCAAGCAACAGGGTGTGGTGGCTCTTGACTTCCTCTGTCTCTTGCTTGCTTCCTGTCCCTCACTCACACCCCACGCCCCGGGGACGTCACACCCTGCTGTGATAATTGATAGGTGCCGAGGAAAACAATGCCAAGCTGGCTGTCGTTGTCCTCATCAAGTCCCGGGCTCCTCCCCGACTGTGTGGGAACTGACGAGCACTTGCGACACATGCTGCCATTGGACTCCTTGATTAAGAAGGCGGGGGCCCCTGTGTAGATGACGCAGCAGTTCAGCAGAAGCGCAAGAGAGATTTTCCTGGAGAGCCTTTGCAGACCAGGAAGCAGACACACTGGCTGCTTGAGTTTTCATTGCCCGCCACAGGCTGCTTTGGCATAACGGGCTCGACCTGAGCAGCGCGGGCATCCCGGAGCCATCTTTTCACGGTCTGGTTCTGGCCTTGTGTAGGGAAAGCCTGGCGTCAATATCGAAGACAGTCGTGATTCCGTTCCCCCAGCGGCAAAGTGCTCTCAACTTGGTGTAAGTCTTGTTTTCTTCTTTGTGCTGGGCGATGTGGTTTTCTTTGTGTGTGTGAGTGTTAACCCACCGATGTGTGATGGCTGTAACTCCTGTGATTGTGAAGAATCTTTAGAAATCTTGTACTGCAAGTTTTGTCTGTCAAGCGACACTAGTCTGTATGACACTGAACCTCGTGGGTTTCCCTGTTGTGTCTTTCCAGTTTTTCACAACACAGTTCCTCCCCCAGTTGGCTGACCATTGTGTCGCGGAAGCTGTTGTAGCAGTGATTCTTTTGCGGGTTAGATCTAAGTGACGACGGCAGGCGGGGTCGTGTCTTCAACGGGTTACTGCAGTTTTAAAATCGCTGGTGGATGAGTCTCTGTCTCAATTCAAGATTGCCGAGCTTGGCCCCGCTTTCAGAGCCGACGTCGGTCGCACTGCGGGCACGCCACAGACGGGAGAGGGCTTTTCCCCGTGTCCCTGGTGGTCTAGTGGTTAGGATTCGGCGCTCTCACCGCCGCGGCCCGGGTTCGATTCCCGGTCAGGGAAGTGTGGCCTTTTTTCCCACACCCCGTTTGTTACCCTTAGAGCCGTGCAAGACGTTGAACTCGGAGGAGGTGTTCCGGGTATTTTGACGACGCAGGAACCTCTGTCATAAAATACACGCATGTCTGCTGTACACTCAATCGTCTGCAGTAGTGGGTGATATCTTGCAGGTCCTAGAAAGGCTGATGAGTAAAAGCAGGTTTCTTTGCCCACAGCAGAGCACGCAAGGAAAGCAGCCCACGATTCCATACACAGGTTCCGATTCCAATGTCACCCACAACAGGTTCCACCGAGACTTGAACTCGGATCGCTGGATTCAAAGCCCAGAGTGCTAACCATTACACCATGGAACCACACGAGAGCTGGGGCGACTTCCATGGGCCTGTGCAAGACTTCAGCTTCGCCGTGGCGTCCTTTCTTTGCTTTCTCCATTGTGTAGCTGAGCCGGGCACCGTGTCTCCCACATGTAGCCAGCTGCGTGACTCGGTACGTTTGTGTGTGCGTGAGTCAGGGTCTGGAGCCTTGTGGCTCCATAGCTCAGGGGTTAGAGCACTGGTCTTGTAAACCAGGGGTCGCGAGTTCAAATCTCGCTGGGGCCTTTTGCACTCGGGCTGGACGCGGAGCAGGGTCTCCTGCTTGTAAAGGGGTATCAGCTGAGGGCCGTAATTGTGTGAATACTGGCAAGCAACAGGGTGTGGTGGCTCTTGGCTTTCTCTGTCTCTTGCCTGCTTCCTGTCCCTCACTCACACCCCACGCCCCGGGGACGTCATACCCTGCTGTGATAATTGATAGGTGCCGAGGAAAACAATGCCAAGCTGGCTGTCGTTGTCCTCATCAAGTCCCGGGCTCTTCCCCGACTGTGTGGGAACTGACGAGCACTTGCGACAAATGCTGCCATTGGACTCCTTGATTAAGAAGGCGGGGGCCCCTGCGTAGATGAAGCAGCAGTTCAGCAGAAGCGTGAGAGAGATTTTCCTGGAGTGCCTTTACAGACACACTGGCAACTTGTGATTTCATTTTCTGTCAAGCGAAACTAGTCTGTATGACACTGAACCTCGTGGGTTTCCCTGTTGTGTCCTTCCAGTCATTCACACCACGGTTCCTCCCCCAGGTGGCTGACCATTGCGTCGCGGAAGCTGTTGTAGCAGTGATTCTTTTACAGGTTAGATCTAAGTGACGACGGCAGGCGGGGTCGTGTCTTCAACGCGTTACTGCAGTTTTAAAATCGCGGGTGGATGAGTCTCTGTCTCAATTAAAGATTGCCGAGCTTGGCCCCGCTTTAAGAGCCGACGTCGGTCGCGCTGCGGGCACGCCACAGATGGGAGAGGGCCTTTCCCTGTGTCCCTGGTGGTCTAGCGGTTAGGATTCGGCGCTCTCACCGCTGCGGCCCAGGTTTGGTTCCTGGTCAGGGAAGCGTGGCTTTTTTCCCCCCACCCCGTTTATTTCAGCGGGAATTCCCGTTTCGCATTCCAGACACCAATTCCAATGTCACCCACAAAAGGTTCCACCGAGATTTGAACTCGGATCGCTGGATTCAGAGTCCAGAGTGCTAACCATTACACCATGGAACCACACGAGAGCCGGGGCGACTGTCGATTCCCTTGGTGATCTTCGGTGTCTTCCATGGGCCTGTGCAAGACTTCAGCTTCGCCGTGGCGTCCTTTCTCTGCTCTCTCCGCTGTGTAGCTGAGCCGGGCACCGTGTCTCCCTCATGTTGCCAGCTGCTTGACTCGGTACGTTTGTGTGCGCGTGAGTCAGGACCTGGAGCCTTGTGGCTCCATAGCTCAGGGGTTAGAGCACTGGTCTTGTAAACCAGGGGTCGCGAGTTCAAATCTCGCTGGGGCCTTTTGCCCTCCTTTTGCACTCGGGCTGGACTCGGAGCAGGGTCTCCCACTTGTAAAGGGGTATCAGCTGAGGGCCATAGTTGTGTGATTACTGGCAAGCAACAGGGTGTGGTGGCTCTTGACTTCCTCTGTCTCTTGCTTGCTTCCTGTCCCTCACTCACACCCCACGCCCCGGGGACGTCACACCCTGCTGTGATAATTGATAGGTGCCGAGGAAAACAATGCCAAGCTGGCTGTCGTTGTCCTCATCAAGTCCCGGGCTCCTCCCCGACTGTGTGGGAACTGACGAGCACTTGCGACTAATGCTGCCATTGGACTCCTTGATTAAGAAGGCGGGGGCCCCTGTGTAGATGACGCAGCAGTTCAGCAGAAGCGCAAGAGAGATTTTCCTGGAGAGCCTTTGCAGACCAGGAAGCAGACACACTGGCTGCTTGAGTTTTCATTGCCCGCCACAGGCTGCTTTGGCATAACGGGCTCGACCTGAGCAGTGCGGGCATCCCGGAGCCATCTTTTCACGGTCTGGTTCTGGCCTTGTGTAGGGAAAGCCTGGCGTCAATATCGAAGACAGTCGTGATTCCGTTCCCCCAGCGGCAAAGTGCTCTCAACTTGGTGTAAGTCTTGTTTTCTTCTTTGTGCTGGGCGATGTGGTTTTCTTTGTGTGTGTGAGTGTTAACCCACCGATGTGTGATGGCTGTAACTCCTGTGATTGTGAAGAATCTTTAGAAATCTTGTACTGCAAGTTTTGTCTGTCAAGCGACACTAGTCTGTATGACACTGAACCTCGTGGGTTTCCCTGTTGTGTCTTTCCAGTTTTTCACAACACAGTTCCTCCCCCAGTTGGCTGACCATTGTGTCGCGGAAGCTGTTGTAGCAGTGATTCTTTTGCGGGTTAGATCTAAGTGACGACGGCAGGCGGGGTCGTGTCTTCAACGGGTTACTGCAGTTTTAAAATCGCTGGTGGATGAGTCTCTGTCTCAATTCAAGATTGCCGAGCTTGGCCCCGCTTTCAGAGCCGACGTCGGTCGCACTGCGGGCACGCCACAGACGGGAGAGGGCTTTTCCCCGTGTCCCTGGTGGTCTAGTGGTTAGGATTCGGCGCTCTCACCGCCGCGGCCCGGGTTCGATTCCCGGTCAGGGAAGTGTGGCCTTTTTTCCCACACCCCGTTTGTTACCCTTAGAGCCGTGCAAGACGTTGAACTCGGAGGAGGTGTTCCGGGTATTTTGACGACGCAGGAACCTCTGTCATAAAATACACGCATGTCTGCTGTACACTCAATCGGCTGCAGTAGTGGGTGATATCTTGCAGGTCCTAGAAAGGCTGATGAGTAAAAGCAGGTTTCTTTGCCCACAGCAGAGCACGCAAGGAAAGCAGCCCACGATTCCATACACAGGTTCCGATTCCAATGTCACCCACAACAGGTTCCACCGAGACTTGAACTCGGATCGCTGGATTCAAAGCCCAGAGTGCTAACCATTACACCATGGAACCACACGAGAGCTGGGGCGACTTCCATGGGCCTGTGCAAGACTTCAGCTTCGCCGTGGCGTCCTTTCTTTGCTTTCTCCATTGTGTAGCTGAGCCGGGCACCGTGTCTCCCACATGTAGCCAGCTGCGTGACTCGGTACGTTTGTGTGTGCGTGAGTCAGGGTCTGGAGCCTTGTGGCTCCATAACTCAGGGGTTAGAGCACTGGTCTTGTAAACCAGGGGTCGCGAGTTCAAATCTCGCTGGGGCCTTTTGCACTCGGGCTGGACGCGGAGCAGGGTCTCCCGCTTGTAAAGGGGTATCAGCTGAGGGCCGTAATTGTGTGAATACTGGCAAGCAACAGGGTGTGGTGGCTCTTGGCTTTCTCTGTCTCTTGCCTGCTTCCTGTCCCTCACTCACACCCCACGCCCCGGGGACGTCATACCCTGCTGTGATAATTGATAGGTGCCGAGGAAAACAATGCCAAGCTGGCTGTCGTTGTCCTCATCAAGTCCCGGGCTCTTCCCCGACTGTGTGGGAACTGACGAGCACTTGCGACAAATGCTGCCATTGGACTCCTTGATTAAGAAGGCGGGGGCCCCTGCGTAGATGAAGCAGCAGTTCAGCAGAAGCGTGAGAGAGATTTTCCTGGAGTGCCTTTACAGACACACTGGCAACTTGTGATTTCATTTTCTGTCAAGCGAAACTAGTCTGTATGACACTGAACCTCGTGGGTTTCCCTGTTGTGTCCTTCCAGTCATTCACACCACGGTTCCTCCCCCAGGTGGCTGACCATTGCGTCGCGGAAGCTGTTGTAGCAGTGATTCTTTTACAGGTTAGATCTAAGTGACGACGGCAGGCGGGGTCGTGTCTTCAACGTGTTACTGCAGTTTTAAAATCGCGGGTGGATGAGTCTCTGTCTCAATTAAAGATTGCCGAGCTTGGCCCCGCTTTAAGAGCCGACGTCGGTCGCGCTGCGGGCACGCCACAGATGGGAGAGGGCCTTTCCCTGTGTCCCTGGTGGTCTAGCGGTTAGGATTCGGCGCTCTCACCGCTGCGGCCCAGGTTTGGTTCCTGGTCAGGGAAGCGTGGCTTTTTTCCCCCCACCCCGTTTATTTCAGCGGGAATTCCCGTTTCGCATTCCAGACACCAATTCCAATGTCACCCACAAAAGGTTCCACCGAGATTTGAACTCGGATCGCTGGATTCAGAGTCCAGAGTGCTAACCATTACACCATGGAACCACACGAGAGCCGGGGCGACTGTCGATTCCCTTGGTGATCTTCGGTGTCTTCCATGGGCCTGTGCAAGACTTCAGCTTCGCCGTGGCGTCCTTTCTCTGCTCTCTCCGCTGTGTAGCTGAGCCGGGCACCGTGTCTCCCTCATGTTGCCAGCTGCTTGACTCGGTACGTTTGTGTGCGCGTGAGTCAGGACCTGGAGCCTTGTGGTTCCATAGCTCAGGGATTAGAGCACTGGTCTTGTAAACCAGGGGTCGTGAGTTCAAATCTCGCTGGGGCCTTTTGCCCTCCTTTTGCACTCGGGCTGGACTCGGAGCAGGGTCTCCCACTTGTAAAGGGGTATCAGCTGAGGGCCATAGTTGTGTGATTACTGGCAAGCAACAGGGTGTGGTGGCTCTTGACTTCCTCTGTCTCTTGCTTGCTTCCTGTCCCTCACTCACACCCCACGCCCCGGGGACGTCACACCCTGCTGTGATAATTGATAGGTGCCGAGGAAAACAATGCCAAGCTGGCTGTCGTTGTCCTCATCAAGTCCCGGGCTCCTCCCCGACTGTGTGGGAACTGACGAGCACTTGCGACTAATGCTGCCATTGGACTCCTTGATTAAGAAGGCGGGGGCCCCTGTGTAGATGACGCAGCAGTTCAGCAGAAGCGCAAGAGAGATTTTCCTGGAGAGCCTTTGCAGACCAGGAAGCAGACACACTGGCTGCTTGAGTTTTCATTGCCCGCCACAGGCTGCTTTGGCATAACGGGCTCGACCTGAGCAGTGCGGGCATCCCGGAGCCATCTTTTCACGGTCTGGTTCTGGCCTTGTGTAGGGAAAGCCTGGCGTCAATATCGAAGACAGTCGTGATTCCGTTCCCCCAGCGGCAAAGTGCTCTCAACTTGGTGTAAGTCTTGTTTTCTTCTTTGTGCTGGGCGATGTGGTTTTCTTTGTGTGTGTGAGTGTTAACCCACCGATGTGTGATGGCTGTAACTCCTGTGATTGTGAAGAATCTTTAGAAATCTTGTACTGCAAGTTTTGTCTGTCAAGCGACACTAGTCTGTATGACACTGAACCTCGTGGGTTTCCCTGTTGTGTCTTTCCAGTTTTTCACAACACAGTTCCTCCCCCAGTTGGCTGACCATTGTGTCGCGGAAGCTGTTGTAGCAGTGATTCTTTTGCGGGTTAGATCTAAGTGACGACGGCAGGCGGGGTCGTGTCTTCAACGGGTTACTGCAGTTTTAAAATCGCTGGTGGATGAGTCTCTGTCTCAATTCAAGATTGCCGAGCTTGGCCCCGCTTTCAGAGCCGACGTCGGTCGCACTGCGGGCACGCCACAGACGGGAGAGGGCTTTTCCCCGTGTCCCTGGTGGTCTAGTGGTTAGGATTCGGCGCTCTCACCGCCGCGGCCCGGGTTCGATTCCCGGTCAGGGAAGTGTGGCCTTTTTTCCCACACCCCGTTTGTTACCCTTAGAGCCGTGCAAGACGTTGAACTCGGAGGAGGTGTTCCGGGTATTTTGACGACGCAGGAACCTCTGTCATAAAATACACGCATGTCTGCTGTACACTCAATCGGCTGCAGTAGTGGGTGATATCTTGCAGGTCCTAGAAAGGCTGATGAGTAAAAGCAGGTTTCTTTGCCCACAGCAGAGCACGCAAGGAAAGCAGCCCACGATTCCATACACAGGTTCCGATTCCAATGTCACCCACAACAGGTTCCACCGAGACTTGAACTCGGATCGCTGGATTCAAAGCCCAGAGTGCTAACCATTACACCATGGAACCACACGAGAGCTGGGGCGACTTCCATGGGCCTGTGCAAGACTTCAGCTTCGCCGTGGCGTCCTTTCTTTGCTTTCTCCATTGTGTAGCTGAGCCGGGCACCGTGTCTCCCACATGTAGCCAGCTGCGTGACTCGGTACGTTTGTGTGTGCGTGAGTCAGGGTCTGGAGCCTTGTGGCTCCATAACTCAGGGGTTAGAGCACTGGTCTTGTAAACCAGGGGTCGCGAGTTCAAATCTCGCTGGGGCCTTTTGCACTCGGGCTGGACGCGGAGCAGGGTCTCCCGCTTGTAAAGGGGTATCAGCTGAGGGCCGTAATTGTGTGAATACTGGCAAGCAACAGGGTGTGGTGGCTCTTGGCTTTCTCTGTCTCTTGCCTGCTTCCTGTCCCTCACTCACACCCCACGCCCCGGGGACGTCATACCCTGCTGTGATAATTGATAGGTGCCGAGGAAAACAATGCCAAGCTGGCTGTCGTTGTCCTCATCAAGTCCCGGGCTCTTCCCCGACTGTGTGGGAACTGACGAGCACTTGCGACAAATGCTGCCATTGGACTCCTTGATTAAGAAGGCGGGGGCCCCTGCGTAGATGAAGCAGCAGTTCAGCAGAAGCGTGAGAGAGATTTTCCTGGAGTGCCTTTACAGACACACTGGCAACTTGTGATTTCATTTTCTGTCAAGCGAAACTAGTCTGTATGACACTGAACCTCGTGGGTTTCCCTGTTGTGTCCTTCCAGTCATTCACACCACGGTTCCTCCCCCAGGTGGCTGACCATTGCGTCGCGGAAGCTGTTGTAGCAGTGATTCTTTTACAGGTTAGATCTAAGTGACGACGGCAGGCGGGGTCGTGTCTTCAACGTGTTACTGCAGTTTTAAAATCGCGGGTGGATGAGTCTCTGTCTCAATTAAAGATTGCCGAGCTTGGCCCCGCTTTAAGAGCCGACGTCGGTCGCGCTGCGGGCACGCCACAGATGGGAGAGGGCCTTTCCCTGTGTCCCTGGTGGTCTAGCGGTTAGGATTCGGCGCTCTCACCGCTGCGGCCCAGGTTTGGTTCCTGGTCAGGGAAGCGTGGCTTTTTTCCCCCCACCCCGTTTATTTCAGCGGGAATTCCCGTTTCGCATTCCAGACACCAATTCCAATGTCACCCACAAAAGGTTCCACCGAGATTTGAACTCGGATCGCTGGATTCAGAGTCCAGAGTGCTAACCATTACACCATGGAACCACACGAGAGCCGGGGCGACTGTCGATTCCCTTGGTGATCTTCGGTGTCTTCCATGGGCCTGTGCAAGACTTCAGCTTCGCCGTGGCGTCCTTTCTCTGCTCTCTCCGCTGTGTAGCTGAGCCGGGCACCGTGTCTCCCTCATGTTGCCAGCTGCTTGACTCGGTACGTTTGTGTGCGCGTGAGTCAGGACCTGGAGCCTTGTGGTTCCATAGCTCAGGGATTAGAGCACTGGTCTTGTAAACCAGGGGTCGTGAGTTCAAATCTCGCTGGGGCCTTTTGCCCTCCTTTTGCACTCGGGCTGGACTCGGAGCAGGGTCTCCCACTTGTAAAGGGGTATCAGCTGAGGGCCATAGTTGTGTGATTACTGGCAAGCAACAGGGTGTGGTGGCTCTTGACTTCCTCTGTCTCTTGCTTGCTTCCTGTCCCTCACTCACACCCCACGCCCCGGGGACGTCACACCCTGCTGTGATAATTGATAGGTGCCGAGGAAAACAATGCCAAGCTGGCTGTCGTTGTCCTCATCAAGTCCCGGGCTCCTCCCCGACTGTGTGGGAACTGACGAGCACTTGCGACTAATGCTGCCATTGGACTCCTTGATTAAGAAGGCGGGGGCCCCTGTGTAGATGACGCAGCAGTTCAGCAGAAGCGCAAGAGAGATTTTCCTGGAGAGCCTTTGCAGACCAGGAAGCAGACACACTGGCTGCTTGAGTTTTCATTGCCCGCCACAGGCTGCTTTGGCATAACGGGCTCGACCTGAGCAGTGCGGGCATCCCGGAGCCATCTTTTCACGGTCTGGTTCTGGCCTTGTGTAGGGAAAGCCTGGCGTCAATATCGAAGACAGTCGTGATTCCGTTCCCCCAGCGGCAAAGTGCTCTCAACTTGGTGTAAGTCTTGTTTTCTTCTTTGTGCTGGGCGATGTGGTTTTCTTTGTGTGTGTGAGTGTTAACCCACCGATGTGTGATGGCTGTAACTCCTGTGATTGTGAAGAATCTTTAGAAATCTTGTACTGCAAGTTTTGTCTGTCAAGCGACACTAGTCTGTATGACACTGAACCTCGTGGGTTTCCCTGTTGTGTCTTTCCAGTTTTTCACAACACAGTTCCTCCCCCAGTTGGCTGACCATTGTGTCGCGGAAGCTGTTGTAGCAGTGATTCTTTTGCGGGTTAGATCTAAGTGACGACGGCAGGCGGGGTCGTGTCTTCAACGGGTTACTGCAGTTTTAAGAATCGCTGGTGGACGAGTCTCTGTCTCAATTCAAGATTGCCGAGCTTGGCCCCGCTTTCAGAGCCGACGTCGGTCGCACTGCGGGCACGCCACAGACGGGAGAGGGCTTTTCCCCGTGTCCCTGGTGGTCTAGTGGTTAGGATTCGGCGCTCTCACCGCCGCGGCCCGGGTTCGATTCCCGGTCAGGGAAGTGTGGCCTTTTTTCCCACACCCCGTTTGTTACCCTTAGAGCCGTGCAAGACGTTGAACTCGGAGGAGGTGTTCCGGGTATTTTGACGACGCAGGAACCTCTGTCATAAAATACACGCATGTCTGCTGTACACTCAATCGTCTGCAGTAGTGGGTGATATCTTGCAGGTCCTAGAAAGGCTGATGAGTAAAAGCAGGTTTCTTTGCCCACAGCAGAGCACGCAAGGAAAGCAGCCCACGATTCCATACACAGGTTCCGATTTCAATGTCACCCACAACAGGTTCCACCGAGACTTGAACTCGGATCGCTGGATTCAAAGCCCAGAGTGCTAACCATTACACCATGGAACCACACGAGAGCTGGGGCGACTTCCATGGGCCTGTGCAAGACTTCAGCTTCGCCGTGGCGTCCTTTGCTTTCTCCATTGTGTAGCTGAGCCGGGCACCGTGTCTCCCACATGTAGCCAGCTGCTGACTCGGTACGTTTGTGTGTGCGTGAGTCAGGGTCTGGAGCCTTGTGGCTCCATAGCTCAGGGGTTAGAGCACTGGTCTTGTAAACCAGGTGTCGCGAGTTCAAATCTCGCTGGGGCCTTTTGCATTCGGGCTGGACGCGGAGCAGGGTCTCCCGCTTGTAAAGGGGTATCAGCTGAGGGCCGTAATTGTGTGAATACTGGCAAGCAACAGGGTGTGGTGGCTCTTGGCTTTCTCTGTCTCTTGCCTGCTTCCTGTCCCTCACTCACACCCCACGCCCCGGGGACGTCATACCCTGCTGTGATAATTGATAGGTGCCGAGGAAAACAATGCCAAGCTGGCTGTCGTTGTCCTCATCAAGTCCCGGGCTCTTCCCCGACTGTGTGGGAAGTGACGAGCACTTGCGACAAATGCTGCCATTGGACTCCTTGATTAAGAAGGCGGGGGCCCCTGCGTAGATGAAGCAGCAGTTCAGCAGAAGCGTGAGAGAGATTTTCCTGGAGAGCCTTTACAAACACACTGGCTACTTGTGATTTCATTTTCTGTCAAGCGAAACTAGTCTGTATGACACTGAACCTCGTGGGTTTCCCTGTTGTGTCCTTCCAGTCATTCACACCACGGTTCCTCCCCCAGGTGGCTGACCATTGCGTCGTGGAAGCTGTTGTAGCAGTGATTCTTTTACAGGTTAGATCTAAGTGACGACGGCAGGCGGGGTCGTGTCTTCAACGCGTTACTGCAGTTTTAAAATCGCGGGTGGATGAGTCTCTGTCTCAATTAAAGATTGCCGAGCTTGGCCCCGCTTTAAGAGCCGACGTCGGTCGCGCTGCGGGCACGCCACAGATGGGAGAGGGCCTTTCCCTGTGTCCCTGGTGGTCTAGTGGTTAGGATTCGGCGCTCTCACCGCTGCGGCCCAGGTTCGGTCCTGGTCAGGGAAGCGTGGCTTTTTTCCCCCCACCCCGTTTATTTCAGCGGGAATTCCCGTTTCGCATTCCAGACACCAATTCCAATGTCACCCACAAAAGGTTCCACCGAGATTTGAACTCGGATCGCTGGATTCAGAGTCCAGAGTGCTAACCATTACACCATGGAACCACACGAGAGCCGGGGCGACTGTCGATTCCCTTGGTGATCTTCGGTGTCTTCCATGGGCCTGTGCAAGACTTCAGCTTCGCCGTGGCGTCCTTTCTCTGCTCTCTCCGCTGTGTAGCTGAGCCGGGCACCGTGTCTCCCTCATGTTGCCAGCTGCTTGACTCGGTACGTTTGTGTGCGCGTGAGTCAGGACCTGGAGCCTTGTGGTTCCATAGCTCAGGGATTAGAGCACTGGTCTTGTAAACCAGGGGTCGTGAGTTCAAATCTCGCTGGGGCCTTTTGCCCTCCTTTTGCACTCGGGCTGGACTCGGAGCAGGGTCTCCCACTTGTAAAGGGGTATCAGCTGAGGGCCATAGTTGTGTGATTACTGGCAAGCAACAGGGTGTGGTGGCTCTTGACTTCCTCTGTCTCTTGCTTGCTTCCTGTCCCTCACTCACACCCCACGCCCCGGGGACGTCACACCCTGCTGTGATAATTGATAGGTGCCGAGGAAAACAATGCCAAGCTGGCTGTCGTTGTCCTCATCAAGTCCCGGGCTCCTCCCCGACTGTGTGGGAACTGACGAGCACTTGCGACTAATGCTGCCATTGGACTCCTTGATTAAGAAGGCGGGGGCCCCTGTGTAGATGACGCAGCAGTTCAGCAGAAGCGCAAGAGAGATTTTCCTGGAGAGCCTTTGCAGACCAGGAAGCAGACACACTGGCTGCTTGAGTTTTCATTGCCCGCCACAGGCTGCTTTGGCATAACGGGCTCGACCTGAGCAGTGCGGGCATCCCGGAGCCATCTTTTCACGGTCTGGTTCTGGCCTTGTGTAGGGAAAGCCTGGCGTCAATATCGAAGACAGTCGTGATTCCGTTCCCCCAGCGGCAAAGTGCTCTCAACTTGGTGTAAGTCTTGTTTTCTTCTTTGTGCTGGGCGATGTGGTTTTCTTTGTGTGTGTGAGTGTTAACCCACCGATGTGTGATGGCTGTAACTCCTGTGATTGTGAAGAATCTTTAGAAATCTTGTACTGCAAGTTTTGTCTGTCAAGCGACACTAGTCTGTATGACACTGAACCTCGTGGGTTTCCCTGTTGTGTCTTTCCAGTTTTTCACAACACAGTTCCTCCCCCAGTTGGCTGACCATTGTGTCGCGGAAGCTGTTGTAGCAGTGATTCTTTTGCGGGTTAGATCTAAGTGACGACGGCAGGCGGGGTCGTGTCTTCAACGGGTTACTGCAGTTTTAAGAATCGCTGGTGGACGAGTCTCTGTCTCAATTCAAGATTGCCGAGCTTGGCCCCGCTTTCAGAGCCGACGTCGGTCGCACTGCGGGCACGCCACAGACGGGAGAGGGCTTTTCCCCGTGTCCCTGGTGGTCTAGTGGTTAGGATTCGGCGCTCTCACCGCCGCGGCCCGGGTTCGATTCCCGGTCAGGGAAGTGTGGCCTTTTTTCCCACACCCCGTTTGTTACCCTTAGAGCCGTGCAAGACGTTGAACTCGGAGGAGGTGTTCCGGGTATTTTGACGACGCAGGAACCTCTGTCATAAAATACACGCATGTCTGCTGTACACTCAATCGTCTGCAGTAGTGGGTGATATCTTGCAGGTCCTAGAAAGGCTGATGAGTAAAAGCAGGTTTCTTTGCCCACAGCAGAGCACGCAAGGAAAGCAGCCCACGATTCCATACACAGGTTCCGATTTCAATGTCACCCACAACAGGTTCCACCGAGACTTGAACTCGGATCGCTGGATTCAAAGCCCAGAGTGCTAACCATTACACCATGGAACCACACGAGAGCTGGGGCGACTTCCATGGGCCTGTGCAAGACTTCAGCTTCGCCGTGGCGTCCTTTGCTTTCTCCATTGTGTAGCTGAGCCGGGCACCGTGTCTCCCACATGTAGCCAGCTGCTGACTCGGTACGTTTGTGTGTGCGTGAGTCAGGGTCTGGAGCCTTGTGGCTCCATAGCTCAGGGGTTAGAGCACTGGTCTTGTAAACCAGGGGTCGCGAGTTCAAATCTCGCTGGGGCCTTTTGCATTCGGGCTGGACGCGGAGCAGGGTCTCCCGCTTGTAAAGGGGTATCAGCTGAGGGCCGTAATTGTGTGAATACTGGCAAGCAACAGGGTGTGGTGGCTCTTGGCTTTCTCTGTCTCTTGCCTGCTTCCTGTCCCTCACTCACACCCCACGCCCCGGGGACGTCATACCCTGCTGTGATAATTGATAGGTGCCGAGGAAAACAATGCCAAGCTGGCTGTCGTTGTCCTCATCAAGTCCCGGGCTCTTCCCCGACTGTGTGGGAAGTGACGAGCACTTGCGACAAATGCTGCCATTGGACTCCTTGATTAAGAAGGCGGGGGCCCCTGCGTAGATGAAGCAGCAGTTCAGCAGAAGCGTGAGAGAGATTTTCCTGGAGAGCCTTTACAAACACACTGGCTACTTGTGATTTCATTTTCTGTCAAGCGAAACTAGTCTGTATGACACTGAACCTCGTGGGTTTCCCTGTTGTGTCCTTCCAGTCATTCACACCACGGTTCCTCCCCCAGGTGGCTGACCATTGCGTCGTGGAAGCTGTTGTAGCAGTGATTCTTTTACAGGTTAGATCTAAGTGACGACGGCAGGCGGGGTCGTGTCTTCAACGCGTTACTGCAGTTTTAAAATCGCGGGTGGATGAGTCTCTGTCTCAATTAAAGATTGCCGAGCTTGGCCCCGCTTTAAGAGCCGACGTCGGTCGCGCTGCGGGCACGCCACAGATGGGAGAGGGCCTTTCCCTGTGTCCCTGGTGGTCTAGTGGTTAGGATTCGGCGCTCTCACCGCTGCGGCCCAGGTTCGGTCCTGGTCAGGGAAGCGTGGCTTTTTTCCCCCCACCCCGTTTATTTCAGCGGGAATTCCCGTTTCGCATTCCAGACACCAATTCCAATGTCACCCACAAAAGGTTCCACCGAGATTTGAACTCGGATCGCTGGATTCAGAGTCCAGAGTGCTAACCATTACACCATGGAACCACACGAGAGCCGGGGCGACTGTCGATTCCCTTGGTGATCTTCGGTGTCTTCCATGGGCCTGTGCAAGACTTCAGCTTCGCCGTGGCGTCCTTTCTCTGCTCTCTCCGCTGTGTAGCTGAGCCGGGCACCGTGTCTCCCTCATGTTGCCAGCTGCTTGACTCGGTACGTTTGTGTGCGCGTGAGTCAGGACCTGGAGCCTTGTGGCTCCATAGCTCAGGGGTTAGAGCACTGGTCTTGTAAACCAGGGGTCGCGAGTTCAAATCTCGCTGGGGCCTTTTGCCCTCCTTTTGCACTCGGGCTGGACTCGGAGCAGGGTCTCCCACTTGTAAAGGGGTATCAGCTGAGGGCCATAGTTGTGTGATTACTGGCAAGCAACAGGGTGTGGTGGCTCTTGACTTCCTCTGTCTCTTGCTTGCTTCCTGTCCCTCACTCACACCCCACGCCCCGAGGACGTCACACCCTGCTGTGATAATTGATAGGTGCCGAGGAAAACAATGCCAAGCTGGCTGTCGTTGTCCTCATCAAGTCCCGGGCTCCTCCCCGACTGTGTGGGAACTGACGAGCACTTGCGACTAATGCTGCCATTGGACTCCTTGATTAAGAAGGCGGGGGCCCCTGTGTAGATGACGCAGCAGTTCAGCAGAAGCGCAAGAGAGATTTTCCTGGAGAGCCTTTGCAGACCAGGAAGCAGACACACTGGCTGCTTGAGTTTTCATTGCCCGCCACAGGCTGCTTTGGCATAACGGGCTCGACCTGAGCAGCGCGGGCATCCCGGAGCCATCTTTTCACGGTCTGGTTCTGGCCTTGTGTAGGGAAAGCCTGGCGTCAATATCGAAGACAGTCGTGATTCCGTTCCCCCAGCGGCAAAGTGCTCTCAACTTGGTGTAAGTCTTGTTTTCTTCTTTGTGCTGGGCGATGTGGTTTTCTTTGTGTGTGTGAGTGTTAACCCACCGATGTGTGATGGCTGTAACTCCTGTGATTGTGAAGAATCTTTAGAAATCTTGTACTGCAAGTTTTGTCTGTCAAGCGACACTAGTCTGTATGACACTGAACCTCGTGGGTTTCCCTGTTGTGTCTTTCCAGTTTTTCACAACACAGTTCCTCCCCCAGTTGGCTGACCATTGTGTCGCGGAAGCTGTTGTAGCAGTGATTCTTTTGCGGGTTAGATCTAAGTGACGACGGCAGGCGGGGTCGTGTCTTCAACGGGTTACTGCAGTTTTAAAATCGCTGGTGGATGAGTCTTTGTCTCAATTCAAGATTGCCGAGCTTGGCCCCGCTTTCAGAGCCGACGTCGGTCGCACTGCGGGCACGCCACAGACGGGAGAGGGCTTTTCCCCGTGTCCCTGGTGGTCTAGTGGTTAGGATTCGGCGCTCTCACCGCCGCGGCCCGGGCTCGATTCCCGGTCAGGGAAGTGTGGCCTTTTTTCCCACACCCCGTTTGTTACCCTTAGAGCCGTGCAAGACGTTGAACTCGGAGGAGGTGTTCCGGGTATTTTGACGACGCAGGAACCTCTGTCATAAAATACACGCATGTCTGCTGTACACTCAATCGTCTGCAGTAGTGGGTGATATCTTGCAGGTCCTAGAAAGGCTGATGAGTAAAAGCAGGTTTCTTTGCCCACAGCAGAGCACGCAAGGAAAGCAGCCCACGATTCCATACACAGGTTCCGATTCCAATGTCACCCACAACAGCTTCCACCGAGACTTGAACTCGGATCGCTGGATTCAAAGCCCAGAGTGCTAACCATTACACCATGGAACCACACGAGAGCTGGGGCGACTTCCATGGGCCTGTGCAAGACTTCAGCTTCGCCGTGGCGTCCTTTCTTTGCTTTCTCCATTGTGTAGCTGAGCCGGGCACCGTGTCTCCCACATGTAGCCAGCTGCGTGACTCGGTACGTTTGTGTGTGCGTGAGTCAGGGTCTGGAGTCTTGTGGCTCCATAGCTCAGGGGTTAGAGCACTGGTCTTGTAAACCAGGGGTCGCGAGTTCAAATCTTGCTGGGGCCTTTTGCACTCGGGCTGGACGCGGAGCAGGGTCTCCCGCTTGTAAAGGGGTATCAGCTGAGGGCCCTAATTGTGTGAATACTGGCAAGCAACAGGGTGTGGTGGCTCTTGGCTTTCTCTGTCTCTTGCCTGCTTCCTGTCCCTCACTCACACCCCACGCCCCGGGGACGTCATACCCTGCTGTGATAATTGATAGGTGGCGAGGAAAACAATGCCAAGCAGGCTGTCGTTGTCCTCATCAAGTCCCGGGCTCTTCCCCGACTGTGTGGGAAGTGACGAGCACTTGCGACAAATGCTGCCATTGGACTCCTTGATTAAGAAGGCGGGGGCCCCTGCGTAGATGAAGCAGCAGTTCAGCAGAAGCGTGAGAGAGATTTTCCTGGAGAGCCTTTACAGACACACTGGCTACTTGTGATTTCATTTTCTGTCAAGCGAAACTAGTCTGTATGACACTGAACCTCGTGGGTTTCCCTGTTGTGTCTTTCCAGTTTTTCACAACACAGTTCCTCCCCCAGGTGGCTGACCATTGTGTCGCGGAAGCCGTTGTAGCAGTGATTCTTTTGCGGGTTAGATCTAAGTGACGACGGCAGGCGGGGTCGTGTCTTCAACGGGTTACTGCAGTTTTAAGAATCGCTGGTGGACGAGTCTCTGTCTCAATTAAAGATTGCCGAGCTTGGCCCCGCTTTCAGAGCCGACGTCGGTCGCGCTGCGGGCACGCCACAGATGGGAGAGGGCCTTTCCCTGTGTCCCTGGTGGTCTAGTGGTTAGGATTCGGCGCTCTCACTGCTGCGGCCCAGGTTCGGTTCCTGGTCAGGGAAGCGTGGCTTTTTTTCCCCCACCCCGTTTGTTTCAGCGGTAATTCCCGTTTCGCATTCCAGACACCAATTCCAATGTCACCCACAAAAGGTTCCACCGAGATTTGAACTCAGATCGCTGGATTCAGAGTCTAGAGTGCTAACCATTACACCATGGAACCACACAAGAGCCGGGGCGACTGTCGATTCCCTCGGTGATCTTGGTGTCTTCCATGGGCCTGTGCAAGACTTCATCTTCGCCGTGGCGTCCTTTCTCTGCTCTCTCCGCTGTGTAGCTGAGCCGGGCACCGTGTCTCCCTCATGTTGCCAGCTGCTTGACTCGGTACTATGTGGCTTTTTAGAAAGAGAACCTTTGCTACACAGTTTAACTAAACGTAAGGCGGACTGTAAATTTGTGTGAAATTTTATATTTGTCTCACTTCCTTAATTTTGAGGCCCAAATAACTGTTAATGCCCCTTTACCTAAAACCATCACGATCGTTTAAAAAATAACTACATTTACAGAGAAATGACCAATTGGTTTATTTAAACCTGTATCCTACCTTGAGGGCGAAGCAGCAGAGTCAGGCAGAGAAGGAGCCAGCAGGTTTTAGCAGAGAGAGACATTGTGTCCTCAGGATAGCATGTCTGTTTGCGTGAGACAGGCTCAGAGGGTGACATCAGGAAGTGACAAGGCAACATAGAAACAAGTATAGATGAGGCAACACTCGGCCCATCTGGCCAGTTCAGAATCTGCAGAAGGCCAAGAGCAAAGAATGTGTGGTTAATTAAATGTTAACAATAATATAGGTTCAGTGCCTGTTCTTTTACACAAGTACTTTAAAAGTTCTAACAAGTTGTTTTGTCTATATTTCCATCCATTTCCTACCCACTTTATGGGGGAGCTGGAGTCTATGCCATGCCAGCAAGCAACAGGCACAAGGCAGGGTACACCCTAGATGGGACAGAGGGCACACATAGATACAGACACACTCACAGCAGGGCCAATTTTCCCAGAAGCCAATTAACCTACCAGGACGTCTTTGAACTCTGAGATCACCCAGAAGAAACCCACTCGAACGGTGTAAGAACATTCAAGCTCCACACCGACAGCACCCCAAGACTTGAACCCAGGGCCTCACTGCTGCAAGGCAGCACTGCTTCACTGTTCCACCTACATTTAAAACGCAAGCTACAAAATTAAGTTCTCAATCAAAAAATTGAAATACCCCTACTAACAAGTGTGGTTGGGTGGTATTAAAAGCTGATTAGAAATGTATAAATAAAACCCCTGCATGTGTTCAAACTGTCCTTTAATTGTGTCCTGCACCTTTAAGACTCAATCGAGCCGCTCTCTCGAGTGGGCGGGCCCAGTCCTGTGTTCGTATGTATATTGTATATGCATTATGTATGTATATACAATACTATAGCATTCAGGTGCAGTTAAACTTTGACACAGAAAAGTGAGAAAATGGCTGATTGTGCTTCTTGGAATTGGAATGTCATCCGTTCAAGAACTACTGTAGGTTTGTTCGTGAACGGAATTTGGGATCAAATTAACTCGTGGGGAAAAATTACCTACTACTATTTGGTTATTCGTGAAAGCAGGAAGTGCTGTACTTGAAGGTTTCATACTTGTTTGGAAACTGTTTTCCTGCTGCTGTTTCGGTTAGCAAAGGCAGTGCGCTCGTTTTTAAACTGGAATTAATACTGGCTACTTAGGGAAAGGAGATGTTTCACCAAGGAGGAAAGACTTATTTTATGTATTTGCTTATTGTTTACTAAACATTTTGCAGCTCGTCTCAGTACATATTATCCTTTAATGTCCCCAGCACGGTCCTGTCCATTTCCAGAGCCTTTATATAAAATAATTGTATCCGACTCACTTCACATATGTTTTATTTTTCTGTAACTCAAACTTCGGCAATCATTACCAAGGTTGATTGGTACAATATATTGTGTATCTACCAGGTTTTGTTTACGCTGTTTGTAAGAGCAGCGCTGTAAACCCTTGTGTCCCACTTAAAACTGCACTCAGGAGAAGTACAGTGTGTCCTCCCTGAATTAATAGGATAAAGCAGTTAGAAAATGTCTGGATTGTAAGATGTTGTTAATTATTAAAAACACAGAGAAAAGATTAAAAAGATCACATTCCAAACTAAGATGGTTTGGTCAGTAAAAAGGAACTTTCTCACCTGCTCTGTCCTCATGTGCTTTATGTCCCTGCTACCATTTTCCATTTTATATCCTGGCTACTCCTCTCTCCCTCACTGGTCAATATCCCTGCTACCCTCTGCTCTCTCCTTCGCGGTTTTAATATTCCTGCTTCAACCCTCCTCTCTATTCTTCTTGGAATTAATCTGTATTTGTTTCCTGACTTGGCTCAGCACTCCAATATCAAGCAAACTCTGATACCAACAAACAACTGGTACACTTGTGTCCCAATCTAGGCATAACTTTCATCGTGCATTTGAATGGCTGGGATTTCCGTTTCTGTTAGTTGGTCAGTTTCTCTTCTTCGCTGTAGTTTCATCTGAGATGTCCCCTTTTGTGTTTTCCTTTTGCGCCTGAATAAATGATTGATTATATTGCACTGAATACTGCTGGGGGTGTCACTCAGCCAACTAGAGTAAATCGAAGAAAGACATTTTTTGTTGAGTTTATACATGTTAATCCTTGTACTGTTTATCAAACTGCTAGAATCCAGCCTCAGAGTCTCACAGATGACATTCCTCCCCTAGAGGGCGCTCCACTACTCCTGTCATCAGTCCTGTGATTGTTGCTGTGTTCCCCAGGTGTACCCTGTTATGTGTACTGCTATTTAAAGACCAGCTCCTCCAGCCCCCGGGGCTCAACATTAGGGTACAGATGTGGCGAGGCCCCCCTGGCACCAGGAAACCCTACGTCCGTCTCCTGAGGGCACAGGCCTCATCCCCGACACCCCCCGTTTCCTGAGCCCGCGGTCTGGAGGACCTCGCCCCGTCACCCTTGGACCTCCATGTTTTGTCTGTTCGTGTTTTCCCCCTTGCCGGGGATTGTAACCTTGTCGTGTCCCAGGATGGATTTCTTGCTGATGGACTCCCACACTGTGCCCTAACCTGCCTCTGGACCTGCTCAGATTTGGATGCCGTTCTTTGTCTTCCCCGCTCACTGTCTCATGGACTGTCACTGTTATTCTGTGCACTATTAAACCCCTCTGTGTTCCCTTTCACCCACCCACCCCTGCTTCCTCCAGCTCTTACCTCATCGCAGAGGGTCTGCTACAAGACCTGACAGAGACCCCAGACCCTGGCCGTAACACAGAGAACAGCTCAGTCTCCTTTGACAGGCGTTAATAATAATAATAATAATAATTACATCATTTTATTAACCCTTTACAATGTCTTGCATTAGGAATGATCTCTTTGCATACCCCAGCCTGCTCTCCATGAGGCACACAGACACACAGACAGGGAGAGAGCCTGCTGGTCAGAGCGCAGGGTCAGCCATTGTACAGCACCCCTGGAGCAGTTGGGGTGAAGGGCCTTGCTCAGGGGCCCACCGGAGTAGGATTCGTCTGCCAGCTGCAGGATTTGATCTGGTAACCTTCCAGCCACAGGCGCAGATCCTGAGCCACCGCTCTGCCCCTTAATATTCCTGTATTGTTATCCGAATTATGTGATTATCCCGCAATGGGGCCGACAGCTGTACCTGACTTTAAAAGACAAAGTCTGTCTAATACCGACAGTCTCTACGGGTACATTTGTGTGTTGTTAATGAAGACACTGGGATAAGTTTTCTCCATTAGTCAAGAAGTATCAGTGAGACTACTGACAGCTATTAAAACTCCAGTAGATCTTAAACTTTTTAAAATAACAATATGTTCTTGCATCTGTGAAGCTCCTTCCAACCCAAAGGACCCCAAAGACAATCACATACAGGAGAGGCTCCACTCTCCCCAGTGAAGTGCAGCCCCACCTGGGTAACACTCAGCGCCTTTCTGCACCCGCTCCTTACTGGCTTAATGGGACCAGTTTGGCAGCTTCTTCCAGCTTTTTGGGTGCTGCTGCTTTGAAGAGACCTGGACAGTCAGCAGACACTCTTTGGGATCCTGGGTACAGGTGCAGCAGCAGGGGATGGCAAAACCTGTACCTGTCAGTGAGGTGCAGCCCCTCCTGGGAGACAAACAGCAGCCCCACTGCACACAGATCACAGCAGGAGATGGAGACTACAGCACCAGGAGAATGGTGGGTGATCTGGGGTACTAGACTTCACCCAGTGAAGTGACACACAGCAGCCCCACTGCTCACAGATCAGGGCAGCAGAGAGGAAAATTGTGGGTGATTGTTTTTGCTGTAACCCCCACTGATTACAAACTGGAATTAAATTGCATCCCCACTTCACACAGATCCGGAGAAGGAGAGAGAAATTGCAGCACCAGGTGGGTTAAGGGTAATATACCCCCCTTTTAAACCCTTTAATTTGAAAGCTCTTATGGAGTTAATAGATTTTTGCACCTCAATAGAATTCCTTGAAAACAGAAGCTCTACTTTAGTACAGTTCTAAACTATCCCTAACCCTAGTGCTGTGTGCACATATGTAGCTGACAACAGAAAAATGTATTGCTGTAATTCTAAAAGAGACAACTTCTGGTACATTCCTTCTGCAGTACTTTGTCTCTTCCTGAAAGACTGGGCTGTTTCTAACCTGTGTGTGTACTGAAGCTTATTGAGTGTTCAATTTCATGCAGGTCATTTAAATATACTGGTGATCTTCAAAATAAACCCCTGCATGCAGTGGCACACCACTAGGTGTCACTGTTGTTTCAGTTCTCAATGTAAAACTTCAATTTTCAGGCGCTCCAAGTATCCTCTGATGGATCCGCCTTTCTTGCCAGAGCTGAGAAGAGAGGCTTAGATCTCGAAGGTGTAAAACAGATGTTGAAAATATGAACAAAAGAAAGGTTATGAATAAGAAGAGACCATTAGCAGTAGTAGCCACTACAAAATGAAGAAAGGCCCTCTACAAGTTTTCATCATCAATTAATTATTAATCAAGAAACCTAAATTATTGAAATTGATTAATTTGATTAATTTCTAAATATATATTGATAACAATATTGATACAATATTCTGTCATGATTTAAAGATTAATGAAATTTAGTTAGGAAAATTATTTAATTAAGGCTTGCTATGTATTCATAGAGGATAAATATGATTCTGTCTCTTCTGCAGGATCCAACTTCCAGCTTATTCCATCCTACCAAGAACACCCAGGAGAGAAAACGATCCCAATGGAGATGAAGGTAAATACGTATTTTCTTTAGTATTAAAATGGGAAATTTTGGGGTAACTGTAACTGGCTAAATGAATATTTTAGAACAAAAAGCTCTCTGCTTCAGACAGAAGAAGAGAAGAATTAAACTGCATTATCGGAGAGAAGGAGGTGTTTTGAAGTAATTGAAGATTAATTCCCCAGGGACCTACAATATCCTACCAATTGTACCCAAGGAAACAGATGTTATTCAGAAACACTTGATGATTCTTCAAGCTCGTGCCTTGGAAATGGAGAATTACTAATGTTCTGCCAATCCACACGAGGTGAGAGACTGAACCAAGTAATGACAGACCACGAAGTTATACATGTAAGATTGAGGAAACGATCAGAACTAACCAGAGAATCAACTATACAATTCACAAAGAAATCCCAGCTCCACCCCCTTTGTCCACCTGCAGGGCTGTGAGCAGAGTTCCCTCACTGGAGCGCAGTCTGGGAATGGCGAATGGTCCGGGATACGAGTCAGGAGCTGGAGAGATCTTTCTCCAGCAGTACGAGGATGGGGGGGAGGAGGGTTGGGGCGCTCAGAAGTCTAAGGGCAGCAGGTAAATGATTTAATCGCCCAGCAGCTCTGTAAAGGTCTTAACAAAACTTCTGGAGTGACGGCGGCAGCCATGTTCTTTGCTGTCGGCTGTCGTAGCTAATCTGCGTCAGTCCTCTACCTCTGCTCCACCTGCGCGGCGCACCTTGGTCACTCCTCTCTCTGCAGGGGGGTCCCGAGTTTCTCCTCCCTCAGCCAGGGGGCGGACCCTCCCTCAGGCGGGGAAAGCCCGACCTCCCCCTGGCCAGCTCTCACGAAACTTTCCCAAATACATCTGGAGTGTCGTTATTCCTGTTGAATGCAAGCTGAAGCGTAAACGACCTCTGTTCTGGTAGATTCGTTGATCCCCGTGGAACAGAGACCGAGTAAATCTTCCTGGTAGTGATACAGACATACAGGTGAGATCAGACTGGAATGTGAACTCATGGTAATGTGTACCCGGACCCAAGTATGGGTTGTACCGGCCCTGGTGCAATTCAAGACCCCCGGCTTCCTTCTCCCTCCGCCAGTGCACACGGAGCAAGAGCAGAATTCAAAGGCCAACGGGCTAACATACTGAACTAATATTTAGTAACTAGTTCTTTTAAAAGTTTTCAACTTGACTCTTCGCGCTTTAGTCGGAGCAAGGTTAGCGATGACATCCCTGAAATCCACCGGCCCTGCGGTGCTGTTCTCTATAGACATGCTATCGCTGTGTTCGGAAACGCAGATTTCATATCTTTCTTTGTCCAAATACTGCAGTGCTTCAGACGGAGAGTTGACTTCACTGGGGAGCAGCTGAGACAAACTTTAGTTCAGTTGCCAGATCTCCGCCATGAATGTCTCCTAAAAACAAGGCTAGTTCGTTGCAGGTTTCAGTTGAATTATCTCCGGTATTTTTTTGTCAAAATGCCAAAAAGACGGCTGAATTCGCTCAAGAAAGAAAAACGTTCTCCTGTCTTACTGATGACAGTGTCCAGTAAGCAATCAGGAAAAGTTTAAAGTGAACTTTTTCTGTTCTTTGCGTTTCTGGCTACCCGACTTACATTTTCTCGATCGCTTTCATGTTGCACACTAACGAACATGGTTTAGCTAAATGTAAGCTGGTCTGTTGCCCAGTCCTGCAGGGGATCAGGTCGCGTTATCCAATTCGACATCTTGTGGAATAAACGCGCTAGTGACCAATCGCGAATCGTCCGTACAGCCGTGTTTTCAAATAGAGCATTGTGTTTTCTTTTAAAATACGCCAGACTCATATTGCTATTGGATAATGCACAGCGTTCCCCGCCCCTGACATACGAACTCTTGTTCGTTTATTTTACGGGTGGTCTTTTCTCGGTGGCGGGGGAGCTGTCATTTTAATGAGGTCAGTAACGGGCCCCCCATAGATCTGTGCCCGGGTGCAGCTGCACCCATTGCACCCCCGCCATAGCGCCTGCCCTGTCCTGGCCTGTTCAGTGGGCTGATTTGACTCTCCTGTAACTACAGTATAACTGCACACCAGAAGATGCTCTGTAATTATCTGTAGTACAGGCAGAGAGTGTGTGGTCCTCAATCACGCAAGCGCTTAATTATTTCACACAGGAAGAGGGGAAAATCTGCTGATATACAGCGTGACATGACAAGTCACAACCCTCTGAATGTTCAGTGGTGGGTTCAAATGCAGTAATTTCACATGTTTCATTAATTTATCATCTCTTGAATTTGCCTAGTGTCTGTAAACCAGCTTCGGAGCAGAATACATCAAACCCTTATTGGCAAACATTGCAGGAGCAGCAAATGAAAGAAAGATGCAGATAAAATTCAAGACTGGGCAAACACCCGGCAGATGAGGTGTAATGTGGGCAAATACAGGTTTTTGCATGAAGTTAATAGATCAATTATAAATACAAAAGGGTGGAGCTATAAGAAGTGAGATGTGAAAAAGACTCTGGTGTTCATATTGACACATCTTGAAAACAGAAGACTAGGAGAGGACCTTATACCAGTATTCAAAATCCTCAGTCTCTGGTGAAATCAGCTGTGTGGATGATGTGACTGATGATGGCAGCAGCAGAATGGATCTGATCTTTACAAACATATCTTCCCTGCTCATGTGGGCAGTGCAGCCCAGGAGGTCATCAGAGTACAGCGGACAGTCTTAGACTGGCCAGGTCAATCTCGAGTTGCATTACATGCTGGAAAACAAACAGGTCAGCACAGCTCAAGAACAGGTGAGAGCTAAGAGGCTGCAGAAAACCTCTCCAGTGATCGTGCTAAGCTGCTTAAGCTCAGTGGATGAAAGACATGCAGTTATTGCCTCAAAAAATGTATAACAGCAAATAATGACTATTACACTCTGGATTTTCCTGAAAGCGTCTCAATAGGTAGGGTCACCTGCGATGGCTGTAGTGAAAGAAGGTGACGCATGTGAGTGTCCCTGCTAGACATAGAGATACCTGCCTTTATTCTAGTTGTTTTTCTGTGCTCTCAGATAAGCCACTGCCCCAGTCACAGCCAGGACCACCCACAGAGCAGACCCCAGGAACAGCATAGTGTCTGGACTGGTCACTGTTAGAGCTGTTTTTATTATCTGTTACAGAGAGAGAGATTAATACACACAGAACATTAACAAGACAGTGTGACTGTTGAGCCTGAATTACTATTACAATATATTAAAACTGCACTGCAATAGAAAAAGAGTTTCTTACAGTTTACAGTATAGACATATTGAATAGATTAACACGTTAGTTGCACATTGACTCAGGAAACAGTTGACTCTCCTGGAGCATTCTGGGACTGTTTATCTGGGTGTTACATCCCCGTTATGGCTCAGTCTAGGGGCGACTGGGGACTAACATATGAGACAGGGTTTAACGGAACGAAATGCACGAACAAAAAACATTACACTTTACTACAACCCAATACCCTCTAAACCTGTCTCCCGAGAAAGGGGGTGACAAAGCAAAAGCAAAGTCTTCTGCAATATATCTGTCTACTTTATCTAAATTAAGCTATAACGGAAAACTAAAAGAAAACACCACAGCCAAGAAAACAAATCCAGTAAGTCTCGTGTTTTCACTGTTTCTGCTTCTAACCCCCTCTTCCACACACCCTCTCCAGACGTCTCGTGCCAGCATTTAAAACCGGACCACTCTCCTCAATCCATCCAGAGAGAGACCCAATTTAGGGACCCACCCACCTCCAAAAATAGACCCCTGCACAGGAGGGGAGTCAAAACAAACAGAACGTAACAAAGGTTAAAGGTGAAAGGGCTTTGACAGAGTTGAGACACAACTGGGCCACTGCTCCTAGATGATGGATGATGTTTGTGCTGGGCATTTTATACTTTAATACTTTTGCCCACTACTACTGATCACCCGATCAGTTCAGGATCAGAAAGCAATGGGGGTGTTCCTATGTGAAAGATCGATGAGTGTGGCTTGACCATTAGGTGGTGTATAAAGTGTGTGATTCGATGTGCAGTATTCGGTGAGAAAGTGGAAGTCCCTGGAGACGGGAGTCCAGGAGACCTGAGTTGGCTGCACCTCTGTAGTGGATGGACAGTGCAATCCTGCAGTGCACTGTGTAAATACACTGAAGTATTATCGTTATTTTCTTCAATGAAGACGGATTCTCAATGCATCCCCAGTGGCCAGAATTGTTACAGATCTGTTTCAGAAAAAGAACAGCTGACAAGGAAAAAAAAAGAGACCGCTTCAAAACCGACAGCTGGACACACACCGTACAGTATGTAATTCCAGGATGTACTCGCTAGCTCCCTGCTGTGATGCTGAGTTAGTTCTAAACTGCAGTCAGAGGGCCGCATCACCTTCTGACTTCTGTGAGTGCGAAACACTGTCTTCCTGCCACGAGAGAGTTTTCAAAGCTGCAACTATTTCTTTCATTTTTTCTAAAAGAACTACAGTTATATTCTCTGAATGACCTTTTAAAGTCATTTTTTGGGCATTAAGCATGTGTCCTCAAGATTGAGAAGAGTTGAAAATAAACAAACACACAGGCCCAGACAGGACCTGAACACTGGGAATTCAAATTAAAACTCCGATGCCACCCTGAAAATATAAAGATCTTATTATAGAGATTATCGTATTATTAAATTGAGTAGACTATTGTCTCATGTTTGTTAAGTTCCCTTGGCACAATGGATAGTGTTTTGTACTTATAGACAATG
This sequence comes from Lepisosteus platostomus, assembly GCF_059453375.1. NCBI lineage: Eukaryota > Metazoa > Chordata > Actinopteri > Semionotiformes > Lepisosteidae > Lepisosteus > Lepisosteus platostomus. The sequence goes on from NC_142618.1 coordinate 15,283,400, forward strand.
AGAGAGCTAAGTCATTCATAGTTTGTGGGTTTGAGTTCCACCACAGTTGAATTCATTGAATCTACCTATTGTATTTAAAATTTCAAAGGCACTGACAATGTTTACCCAGCAGAGTTTGTCTTGATTTTCCCCAAAGGGAAATTTTCCAACACAGCCATACAAAACAGAACATCACCACCAAAGAGTTCAGGACGAGAGTGCTCCGGGAGATTAGAGTAATTTTACATTGTGTGAGAGAGACTGCAGAGGGGATGAGAGATTTCCTGGGTTTGTTTCTGCTATGCATTGGGACAGGTGTGTCCCGAGAGGAGGAGTGGGAATTCACAGTGGAGGGGTGAGACACACTCCTCAGTGCTCTTGGCCTTCTTCATTACCCTCTGTTTGTAGAGGATATTTATGTTGATTTGCCCCAGTGATTTTGCTGCTTATCTTCGCTAATTTTCCCAGCCTCTTACAATTAATGGTACTGATGTTATCAAACCAAAAAGGGAGACAGTATGTTAAGACACTTTCTATAAATGGCTTATAGAAAAGTGTTAAAATAGTTCTGTCCAACTTAAAGAAGCTAAATATAAGAAAACGATGTCTGTTGGTCTTTTTTTAAGAATAGTCCCTCAACATCTGTCGCATCGTAAGTTTTAATCAGTCCTAAGTAATTGTAATCATGGACAAACTTCTTTTGAACTTACTGTAGACTGTGAGAATGAAGTTATTGATAAAGCGATTTGGTTTTGTTGACTCCAGTTCAAACTCCCCAAAGTCCTGCACAATTAGATTTCTGATGGTGATCTGTCAAATATATACTCTCCCTCTGAAGCTTGTTTCATAGTCAGTGTCACTGACATTATTTTGGACAGTTATAACAGTGCCTAAGAGTCTTTGTCTTAAATTCCCTGACTGTGTTATTGCATCAGGGAAGGTGAAGGAGTCTCCTGCAGTGAGTCTGACCTGATGCTGTTCCTCAGACTGGGATACAGAGAGCCAAGGACCTGGGACACAACAGAGGAACATAAGAGGTCTTAAACTTACAAGGGGTATTGCTGACTGCACTTAACTTTCTAACAAATAATAAATTTTACACTTCCTATATACTGTACATATATCTGTGTCTGTAGGAGACCTGACGAAATGAATCTATTACTACAAGAGTGAAATATCCAGAAGACAGAATGGGAGTTGATCTTTTGTCATATTTTTGAATGCATGTGTTTCTACTGACTCTTTGTTACAAGAACAGCCCATAACGATCAGTCTCAGGAAGCCAATTTCCTAAATCTTTAGGGCCTAGAGGCCTAGAGAAGCAGAGGACCAGAGTGCAAACTACAGGGAACCTAATGTAACACTGAGAACTGGAAGTGCGTCTCTGTACAGTACAAAGGGTTGTGGGAGTATGGAACAAACTGCCCAGCCATGTTGTTGCTTCTCAGGCTCACAGTATCACAGTCAAACAGTGTGATACAAACACAACTGCGGTGTCTCTCTCGCACACAGTGCGACTGACCACATCCTGGACGCTCGGAGAGCTTCCTGCTTCAGTCTGGCAGGTTTCACTCAGTGACCACCAGCTGAGGAAAGAGTCAAGAGAAGAGAGACATTGTTTTCCACTCACTGGGGGGGCAGGGCAGCGGACTCAAAGGCTCACCCCTCCAAGCTGCTCTTTAAAGGGATCCACATACAGTATATAGATTTATAAGTAAGGATTAGACATAGGGGCTTTTCCACAGGTTTAACTAATTCAGCATTTTCTCAAGTGAAGCAGATAGAACCAAGTTCAAGTTAAGTCTTTTTCACGGAGGCAGACCCCAATGGAAGTTATCCCAGTTACAGCCACAGGCTTAAACTATCTGACTAACTGCGCATTCACACTGCGCTTCAAAAGGCAGGAGGGTCGAGCATCGAGTCTTCACCCCCGCCGGCCAAAGCAAGTTAAAAGAACATACTGTAAGCCTTAATCCCGTGACCATGAACAGCTCCTTATGGACAACTATGAGCATAAAGTCTGTTGTACTTGCCAGGAGCTACTGTACTGTAGCCTCTGCAAAAGCCAGAGAAGACGTCTGGCAAAGACTCGTGGATAAATCGAATGTGGAAGTTAATTATGAAATCCAATGAAATATCTCAAGATAAAGCAGACTACAAGATGTGCACAAGCAAGCATGCGCTGACATTACTTAATTTATATTGCTAAGATATTGAAGTGGAGCTCCACTTTAAGCCATGGTGTGGTTGTACAATATCGTTTTGCGCAGCAGTCATTTATGCATTTCTGCATTTACAGTAGCTGGACCTCAATGGGAAGACAAAATACAAGAATATCATCCACAGCTGTCCTGTACAGTACGCAATATCCATAAAATTCAATTGCAATAATATAAAAATACTGTACAGGATATTGTCGAAAACTTCATTTTCGTGAAGTTTGTAGCAGTTTTGTTTGGATTCTTTTTTATATCGCATCTGTCTTGATCCGTCTTTAATCGAAAAGCGTTTAACCTACAGCAGCAGGGCGACCTCTCTTTGACACAGGTGCGAGTGACCCTGTTAAGGCTGGAGATGAAGATGCGGCAGATGACTATGGCGCTGTGGTCAGTATTGGCACTGCTGGCGTTGAGTTTGTTTGTTTTGCTCGTGTTTGCATGGGTTTCCTCCAGGTGCTCAGATATGCTGGTAAGTTAATTTTCTCTTGGGATAACTGGCGTGTGTGCGCATGCGCGTGTTCCTGTGTGCTCTGTAGTGGACTGGCGTACCATCCAGGGTGCAGCCTCCCTAGAACCTGTTGCTTGCTAGAATTGGATTCCCTGTTGCTACCTTGCATTGGATAAAGTGGTTAGAAGATGGATTGATCCACTTTACCACTACTTCCTGGGAGTGGGGACAGACAATCAGCTCATCATCCGGGAGTTTGAACCAGGCAGTGAGACTACTGAAGAAGAATGCAACATACACCCCCCAGCAATATATAAACACACAGTTCTATAAGAACATCCTCCACAGACAGAGAAAAAACCCTAACAATGAGTGCCTGGGTGAAAGTGGCCAATACCCAGAAGACAGGAATGAAACATGAACTACAACTGAAAAACGGAGGCTGGAATTCCTACAGTACTACCACAAGGCCCTGCAGAGCCAAGAGCTGACCCCAGAGAGGAGCTGCCTGAAGCTCACTGACACCAGCCAGCCTCAGGACAGCACAAATCAAAGTCAACCAAATCACAGCACCAGCCAGACAACACTGGGACACACACACGAACACCACACACCACATTTCAGATTTAGCACACAGCTACGTACTAAGTTGTGGACTAGTTATTATGGTGCTGTTTGGAGATCATCTCCAGCTTTAGGTCTTTTGCACTGAAAAGAAACATGCAGAACAAAGCTGGAGACCACCTGAACTTGTGGCCAGTACAGTCCTGAGTGCTCAGCATTGCTGTTGTTCTAATTGGCACGAACAGCAGGGGGCACTGAATCATTTCAATTAATCTGATCAGTGAGTTTATATGTAGGCCACGTTAATATACAATTATTACTTTTTCGGTTTTATATATAACTGGATGTCCCTGACAATTTAATGTTATTTTTTTAAAACTTTACCAGGTGAGTGTACATAACTGCTGATGCTACAATGTGTGTAGGCTACATTGTATCTAATGCTATAAAGGTAAGTTTTATGTGCTTTGCGGGCTTCTGTTTGTTGCACTTTATCCAAGAGTTTTTTTCTTTAATGTGCCTTTACAACTTATTCTCTGGTCCCCAAATTCCTCAGTATCCCTGCTTCCCTCTGAGAACCACAAGTGTGGAGCAGCATTACAATACAAATACAACAAGTCTATTCATGTGAGGACCCCTTGTGACAGAACACATTTAAGACTTACACTCCATTTATAGATATATTTCCTTCATTTCAGTTCTTTTCTCTCCCCAGAATATCTGAACATACTAAAGGCTCTACCAGCGTTTGCTGTAATACAGCTACTAATAAAGATCTTTGATCTCCTGTCAGGAACAGTGAGCCTGTCTCCCAATAATATTTTCAGTTTTCTGTGATGAATGTACATGTCCAATAACATGCATATAGTGTAAATGTTGTTGATTGTAAATAATTTGTCTGCATTGTAATTCATCAGTCATGCTACTAGAACATCGAATTTGAATTGGAGTTCACTCGTTACTGTAATATAACCCTCTTACTGTCTTGTCTCCCCGCCTCTCTCTCTCCGTGATGCTGTTGGAGACAAAAGCGCTCGGGCGAGTACAGACATGGAGAGCTCTGGGCTCCGGGAGCTTCTACTGCTGATCTGCTTTTTCTTAGGTAAGACGGAACCGATACACCCGAGGTATTCGGGCCATTGCGCAATGAAATCCTTGGTTTGTAATTATTCTTATTGATTGAGTTAAAGGGAGCGAGCGATCACTCGTTTAACAGGACTCGCCAGGAGCGGATCCAACTGTAGTGTAGGACTGATCTCTTCACTGAGCGAGAACCGGCTCTTAGTCCCGTCCTTTCATTAACGTAACCGTGAAAGTTCTAAAACGTTCAGTGAGATCCACATGTATATTTTTTCTTCACGTTTGTTTAAATTATTTGCGACTTCGAAATAGCCCATCTTTCACTGTATGCCCTTTTGTTAGTGTAACGGATTCGGGTTCTAGGGCTTGCGCACTCGTGTTAATAACGCCAGACCAACATCTTCAAAGTCATTATTTTTTTCTCTAAAATTCAATTGCAATAATATAAAAATACTGTACCTCTCCTATATACTCAGGTATCCCTCCCGATTTTTCAAATGCGGTCAGCCTAGGTGTCCCTTTAGTGCAAAAAGGGTACCATATATATATAGAAAAAAATAAATATGTTGGAAAGAAACGGAGCCTTCAGAAACCCGGTGACTGAAATGTCAGGGCGCGCATACAATTGTATTCCTATTGTTAAGAGCCTGAGGTCACCTGCAAGCTTGAGTTCGGACAGTTTGCTCAGACGCTTAACATTCTCGGAATACGGTTAATCGTGATGTTCTTCTAAAATCTCTCTATATTCTCTATATTAATGAAACCCACTTGTACTCGTTTGCCCTGAATTTGACATCTGAAATCTTCTGATGAGTACCATTTATATTATGTTTTAATGAAGTTAAACCATTTAGAAACGTGTGTAGCTTCGTAGACTTTGTTAAGTATTTCTTTTCTAGTGTGACTCTTTGCTGTTTTGTTTTTATTGTCTATGTCTTGTATTTTGTTGGCTGTGTCCTGCCCAGGGTCTACAAAATTGTACGTGATCTTTTTATCTAACTCTGCTGCTGGACCAACTGTAGACAGTGTTGACCTGGTAGCTCGTTACAATTCCTTGTGATTTATTATGTTTATCCTCTGTCAGTGTAGATAGACCCTTAGATCATTTCCTCCCTTGTCTCCCGAGTCGCTGCACTCGACTGTACTCGAGAAATTAATCGGGCAGAATCCGGGACCCGTGAAATAAAGTCTGTTCCCCTGGAAACCCACCTCACGGAGCCGAGGTTACTGAAGGATTTCCTCGCTAGTTGTACTGTCCGTACTAGTGAATCGCGAGTTGGCTTTTTTTTTTTTCACCCGCACCCGCCCGCGGTTGTGAGAAACGATCCCACACCCGCCCGACCCGATCTAAAATCTTGTTTTTTTTAACCCGAGCACCCCCACCGACCCGCGGGTAAAAACGCACCCCCGCGGGTGTGAGTTTACCCGCGCATCGCTAGGCTGTAGCGATGTGTTTGGTGTCTCTTTGAACAAAAACAATACCGCTGCACACAATTGAAGCTGTCTGCTTTACTGATTATTATTTTCCGGGCTCCTTTTGTTCGTTTGTTTTACGACAGAAACGGTTTGTGTGTTTGAATGCGCTTACAAGTAGTGACAGTTGAGTGATAATGCTCATGAACCAACTGTTCATCTCCAGGATACCTGATGTTGTTACCGAGCATTGTTTGAATAAGAGTTAATAATTAAATTGACGTCGGTTTCGTACACGAGAGGATGAGTTTGCTCCCCTGGAAGGACAGAGGTTTCCCTGCGTTCACTCAGGAGCACAGCTGAATTCTGCTTTGTACCCCCGGCGATATGGCGGTGGGAGACGGGGAAACAGTTCAAACGAAGTATTTGCAGGAGCTCTAGACAGAAGGTAGTGCTGTCACCCGATCAGACCCCCCGTCTCCTGTCTGCGCTTCAAACCCCTCGCACCTGGTGTTAACTCGTGCCAGCTGGCTCGCCTGAGGTACAGTGGATATGAAAGAGTCTACACACCCTTATTGAAATTGCAGGTTTGTGTAGTGTAAAACGGAAATCAAGATAATGTCAGACGTTTTTCCGTCTTTAATGTGACCTTGCATTCAACAAAATTCACGACAAAACCATAGTTATTAGGAACAATAACTGAAATTAAAAAACCTACAACACACTGGTTGCACCCCCCTCAACTAATACTCTGTGGAAGCACCTTTTGCATTTATTACAGCAGTGAGTCTTTGTGAACAAGTCTCTATCAACTTTGCACACCTGGGCTTTGCAGTTTTATCCCACTCTTCCTTGCAAAAAAGTTCAAGCTCCTTCAGAGAGAATATTGAGCCAGTTTCCCTTTTCAAATCTGTGCTAACCGAACATCTTAATGACTGGAAACCACGTGGGAGTGCATTTAAAATCAACAACAGGAGGCACATCTTTGCGCAAAGGGTAGTGGGAGTGTGGAGCAAGCTGCCCACCCATGCTGTTGAAACCGATACCGTTGAAGGGCAGCCCCTGTAAAACCTCACCTCGAATGTAAACTGTGATGTAGTTCTTCTTCTGTAGGAGGAGGAGAGAATGTGCAGTTCAGTCATCTGCCACTCAAAAAAAGAAGCAGTTTTAATAATCCATCTCCTGGAAACAGCGGATTAATATCCAGGTTTAGAAATGCTTTATTGGTAATGGTAAGCCACACGTAATGACTATAAAGCTAATGCTAATTAGTGAGGAAACTAGGTGTCTTCAATTGCTGCAGCAGCAGCCATATCATCCTGCAACTCACAACTGGCAGCCGTACTGAAGCCCAGCAGGTGTGAGCCTGGTCAGTACCTGGATGGGAGACCTCCTGGGAAAAACTAAGGTTGCTGCTGGAAGACGTGTTAGTGGGGCCAGCAGAGGAGCTCACCCTGCAGTCCATGTGGGTCCTAATGCCCCAGTATAGTTACGGGGACACTGTACTGTAAAAAGGTGCCTTCCGGTGGATGAGACGTAAAACCAAGGTCCTGACTCTCTGTGGTCATTCAAAATCCCAGTGCGTCTTTCAAAAAGAGTGGGGGTGTAACCCCGGCTTCCTGGCCAAATTTCTCATTGGTCTTTACCAGTCATTGCCTCCTAATAATCCCCCTCTATGAAGTGGCTTCATCACTCTGCTCTCCTCCCCACTGAGAGCTGGTGTGTGGTGAGAGTACTGGTGCACTGTGGCTGCTGTCACGTCATCCAGGTGGGGCTGCACACTAGTGGTGGTGGAGGGGATCCCCATTACCTGTAAAGCGCTTTGAGTGGAGTGTCCAGAAAAGAGTTATATATGACTGTAAGCAATTATTATTATTTGTTGATTGAAGACAGCTAATATCTACTGGAAGATCGTGTTAAAATCACATAGAGACCAGTCAGCCCATCTAGATAGTTTTGTAGTTAATCAGTTCATCCCTCGCTGTTCACAATTATCATGTTAGTTAATAAATCTTGTGCATTCAAAGACAGGATAAATCCCAAACCCATAAAAATAAGAGTATCATGCTGTCTGGTGATGTACAGTAGATAGCCGTTTCTCTGGTGATATTCATAGTGTCCATAAAATAAAACATTTTACTATAGAAAATGCCAAAAGTTGTGAATCAATATTATTTTTACAAACCAGACATTCAAGATATTAATCTATACCATAATACCATTACGATTTCTGTTAATGTTGCTTAAGCGAATGTGAGGAGTTCTGAGGTTTACTGATAAGAAGTCTGTGAGTTCACAGTGAGCAGGATGAAATAAAGAAATCAGCTTGTATCTAGAGCTACCGGTTTTCATATTCGAATATAGTGACTAAATAACTGCAAAAAGATATTTAAATTTCATCGTGCATGCAAATGACAACAAGAGAGTTATAATAAAAAAGCAAAAGAACAAGCCACAAGCTTGGAGCTCATATAAGCAGAGGAACTCGAGTCTTCTAACGACTCTAACCAAAATAGACATGTTTTCTGTACTGCTTGTTTTAGAGAGTACTCATTTACTGAGGAACGAGTGAAGTTAATTTATCACAAGAGCTTAACCAGCTGTTTCTTAGAGGAAGTCAAGGTATCGGATTCAACAATATGGCTGGGCAGCTAGTTCCACACTCCTACTACACTTTGTGTAAGGAAGTGCCTTCTGTCCTTGGTTTTAAACACACATCAGCCCACTTGCACTCGGCTGAGCGGGCCCTGGGGGGCAGCTTTCTGGGCCTTAATCCCGGATGGTGGGAAAGTCTTCCCAGAGAGTGGAAAATGGAAACTCGTGACCCCAGATTTAACGCTCGCTTCCGGGCAGAAAGAAACTGAGATGTGTATCAGAGACGAAGCCCTGAGGTTTCCCTGCCAGCGGTCAGGGTGCTCACGGTGCTGTCAAACGCATTCTCAGCAGGCGTGTCTGTGGGCTGGTGCTGAGAGGTGTGTGTGTGTGTGTGAGTCTGAGAACGCGTCTGCAGATTCTGAACGGCTGTAGTTGAAACAGCTATGGGCTCGGCCCCGCAGAGGCGGGAGGTTTTCTGAACCCTGCTGCGAGATTGTGGTTTCAGACTCGGCAGGCAGGTGCTTTGGCAAGACTTTTACACACTTCTTCAGAGCTTGCAGTCTGGTTATGTCCCACACACACACATACACGTTGCAGCCACATTACACTCAGATGGGTTCCTGTTTTTAGAAGGCAGGAGATTCTAAGAGCCCTTTATACCTGTGTAGAAGTAACCCATTAACACCTTATTAGTGATTTTGTCAGCAGTAACGTAAAGAATAATGATTAATTATTGTCATAATTCGCATTCTCACATGCTTTTAAAACTAGGTTTCAGTGCTGCTGGCTCCTACTTTTAAAAAGGAGTCCATCATTGTGACACGGTACCTCGGTTAATACAAAGCTGACAGTTGACTGAAAAAAAAGCCCAGACGCCGCAGGGCATGAAAAGTCTCTGGAAGGCAAAACTGCACTCGCTCTGTAGTATTCTCCAGGAGTCCCCTGGGTATTTACGTTTCTCACCAGACATCCCCTGGCAGTATCACTGAAGCGGATACTGGCCAGGTACTGTGCTTTAAGAATGAAGCGCTTCTTTACTCGAAGGGCAGCAGGAGTGTGGAACAAGCTGCCCCTGGCATGTTGTTGCAGCTGATTCTTGCGAGAAGCAGCGAAATAAGATGCTCCAATGTGTTTGTGTGTGTGTGGGGGAGAAATGCGAGAACTTGGGTGACAAGTAGGTGTTTACCAGCGGTTTCAATGCTGCTTACCAGCCTCCTACACCGCTGGTTAATTATAGAAGTTGCAGAGCACCAGCGCAGTCCTGCAGCGGCTCTTTCGATTGCTCTAGTCACGGCACACAGCAGTGGGTGCCGTCCCGTACACAGACAGAGTGAAGCTGGGGGAAGCAGGTGATTTGGGTACTCAAATCACCCAAAGGATACATTATGGAGGCAAATCGATTCAAAGGTTTCCATAACACATGGAAATGTTCCGGGATATGAGCTCATTCATCAGAAAGGTGATCGAACCATGGAATCACACGTGATAGTGCACGTTTCTGTCTCCAGAAGAGCACTTCTCACACTCCCCATGGGCTTTGTGATGCGGCTTTTCAGTTAAAAGTTTGGGAATCTCTGTGTAATTTAATGCAACATATTTTTGGATGTTGCATTAAATTACACAAATTGCTCGTGCATGCAAGTATTACTTTTTTGGGATGTGGTAAAATAATAAATAATTATGTCTGAGTCTCACCTGAAGTGACACAGATCTTAGTCAGCTGAGTGAACAAGTGGGCAGCGCAGTGTTTTGGAAACAGATATGGGGGTCAGGACACCTGGACGAAGATGTTTACTGTAGACAAGGGGAGAGGAAAAAAGACGGAGGTGTTTATGTTGCCATATCACTTACATCTTCTAGAAAACGTGGGGACACAATCAAAAAGGCAAAGACCATGCTGGGGTGTATAATTAAATAGTAGAACTTAAATTAAGGGATGTTATGTTAAAGCTGTATAACACGCCAGTTACTGCAGGTCTCATTTAGAATATTGCGCACAATTGTGTGATAGAAAAGATATTGCTGTTCTGGAATCAGTCCAGAAAAGAGCAACCAGATACCAGAGTTAGGGGCTTTCGCGAATGTGCTTCAGTGACAGGATGAAGGACATTAATTAACCCAAAAAGAGTGCATTTATTAAATGAAAAGTCAAATGAAGGGCACATGCCTCCCAAACAAAATAAAGAGTGCAAAAGGCTGGCAAGTCGGGCTGTGGGAAAAATAAATAAATGAAAAACATCACACCCACGAACAGGGAAGGAAACTGAACAAGAAAGCGTTCTGGTTTTCAGTTTTGGGGGACAGCAGGGCCGGTGAATTTCTGGGTAATCCCGCTGTGTCGCTGTGGTATTCCCTGGGCTTCACACTGAGCTCCAGGCCAGGCCCAGGGTTGTGGCTGTGAAAGTCGTTTACTTTTCCTGTCTGCTGCGATCACTAACAGCGGCCAGCAGCCCCAGGTTTCGATATTTATGTATTTCGGTCATCTGTATCTCATTCTGCTCCGCTGATGTTGTGGAGGGGTGGATCTGTCGCCAGTGCTGCTCCCGGGTTCCGAGCATCCACAGCACCTCTCCCTGGCCAGGGGATACTCCGCCGAACCTACAGGCCGGTCCTCTGCCACAGCCGAGTTTCACACTCGCTAGATCTCAGAGGGGGGTGCCATCGTTCCTGTAACTGGCTCTGCACGCTGAGCCCTGTTCCACTGTGTTGCTTTTTAAATCTCTTTTTGTACTTAAATCTGCTGACTTCCCTTTCTCCAGTAACGACAGGAAGCTGTTCAGATTCTGGTAGGTGCTTTTGGGGGAATTCTAGGACTGGATTTGTCGTTGCATTGAAGAAGTCTGTGGAATCCCTGAGTATTCCTGGCCGTTTAGGACTCTCAGAAGTACACACAGGGAAATCATGATCCTGATACGAGTATTAAATGTCCTCTGGACCTGGTCACTCCCCCAGATAGTGGATCACTCCTCCAGGTCTAAAAACCCCTCCTCGAAATGCCAAGATCTCAGAGAGGCGAGAATGAAGAAGAAACACCTTCAGAATAGCAAGTTTAAGCCTTTCAAACCCACACCCCTGCTGCACTTTGAGCTGCTTCGTACAGTAACAGCAAACGGGGTGAGTTTTATCGAGAAGTAAAAATAAAATCCCTCTCGAATTTAAAGAGTATTTTGCCATCTATATCAAAATTCCTCTTTGTCACTGACTCTGCTATCTGCTCTTTCCTGGCCATGTCGGAGTTAACTGAACAAGAACAACAGCCGTGTCATTGAGGTTGTTATTATGAAACATATTTTGTTTTTCTGTACCCAAAACATCAGGCGGTTTTACTGCAGACGAGTGAATAACATCAGTAGGAGGAGAAGGCTGATGGTGGGTGTTTTGCTGTGGTGTTGTTTTGTTTTCATGAGGCTGGGCAGTCTGTGATTCAGCTCGTGTGCTGGGTGGCCATCTTGAATCCATCTCTACAGCTCACCTGAGAACAGGTGTCCAGGGCTTGAAAGGTGCTTTGTCAGTCTGCTGTTTTTTCGGTTGCAGAAGTGAGGTATTTATATCTCTGTGTGTTCTGCAGAAACACATTCTGCAGAAGTCATTTTGTTCTGCAGAATGTGCCAGACTTCTGCTTCCTTCATGATAAAGCAGACGGTTATCTGTCCTCAGGAGCCTGTCCTTTCAAATCTCACGGATACATGTCTGATTTCCACAGTAGTGAAAATGTCCAAATTATTAATGAAGACATTTGCAGAACAGGATATGTCATAGATATAAATGTCATGGAGGGTGACCTCTAAATGCAAGATAACTTTAGCTTTGTAGCTGACTGCGTTACCTAGCAAGACCCCCCCAGACACGCACACACAATTTTGCACCTTCCAGAACCACCAGGGCATCAACAGACCAGCCCAGACAGTTCACCTATATCACCACCTTTTTTATTCTCTAGCAATTAGAAGCAATTCAGGACTGTCTACCCCACACCCAGAACCCATGACACAAACACCTGTAGTCCAGACCAGCACAAGTACCCCATAGCCTCCAGTCCCTGAGCCCGATGATCCGCTCATCCTTCAGTCTCCACACATTCACTCGGTGGCATAGTCCGTTATATTAGATGAGTAAATATAGTTAAAGGGGAACTGCAGTCCCAATTTCTCAGACCACTTATTAAATCTCAGTCACAAAATAAATTCATTGATGGCACAGCCAAAAAATCAAATTAGGCACAAACTCGTGTGAAACTTTGTGAAAGTACTATAAGGCAGGACATTTCGTCTACTTTATGATGTAAATTGGAGGTTTTCCAACTTACTGTGTACATTTGAGTTTTATCGTGGTTATCAATGCTGATTATTTCGAACCCTGACAAATAGCGTTGAAGTTCCCCTTTAATGTGATTCATTCTTAAAGGTATTCATGGAGGCTGGGTGGGCTGCAACGAATAGAAATTAAGAGAACAAAGAAGTAGTCTCTGTAGAAAGACGGCAAAACCACACGGGTCTGTGTGGGTGACTGCGCATCTGCTAGTTTTGTAAGCGAAGGGGCTGTGTGTGTTTTTTTTTTGGGGGGGGGTAGTTTGATTGTTGTTTAATGCGCTGTTAAAACACCAGTCCTTTCCGCTTTTGTTCAAGCTGCCGCCTAACCAGATGGCAGGCGATTTGTGGGTTTGGGTGCTGTCTGTACCGTGTCCTGTGTTCATGCGTGGGCGCGGAGTGGAGGGATGTGGGGGGACACTGTTCTCGGTATTTGAGCTCGAGCTGCGAGGCTCTGGTTCGCGCCGAGAAGCGCTCGTTCGGACACCTTTACCGCGAGAGACCGTGAATGGATGGAGCGGTGTGGGCTGCCCGACTCACTGACATTCAGCATTCAGCACTGACACACGAGCTAAACCGAATAACTTTGTCTCGCTTAACGAGATAAGATCACTTTATTGCCGATCTACAATATCTTGTATTAGGAATTTGTCTTTTCGCATACCCCAGCTTGCTCTCCATGAGACACACAGACACAGGGAGAGAAGCTTGGGGTCAGAGCGCAGGGTCAGCCATTTATACAGCACCCCTGGAGCAGCTGGGGTGAAGGGCCTTGCTCAGGGGCCCAACGGAGTAGGATTCCTCTGCCGTCCGTGGGATTTGAACCAGCAACCTTCCAGCCACAGAACTACTGCACCACACAATGCCTTTGTCTTGTTAGGAACGGGCATCTGTGAGAGTTTTGTATAGCATGTGCTTTGGTGAAGCATGGTGATATACAGTATCGCTTGACTGTATCGCTCGTGATGGACCGCACAAATCTTGTCGTGTGTCACAAGATACTTCATACATACACAGGATAGATCAGGCAGGTCATAAATAATATGCTAGCAAGGCACTTCTGCATTTCAATTTCACAGACAAGGGGGATGATTGTATATTTTCCTGTCTTGTGTATTTAATTCCTGTTAAACCGGACTTTGAACTTTGAGAGAGAAGTGAGATAGAGAGGGGCCACAGCTGGACACCAACAGGCCCTCTCCACACAAAGGCGTTACAGTACAGAGGTTTCTGATTCAAATTCAAAGAGCTCTCTTTATACTGATGACTACAGTGTTGCCAATGCGATACCATAATACTTTTTTGTATGATTTCAAAGAATGTGTCTTTGTGTGTGTCTTACAGGCACAGAAACCTACAAAATATCCCAGCAGTACGAGTAAACATTATATTAAAAGTAGACATCTGCTCATACGTATTCATTTCACACCGCTCGGGAATACAAACAACTACCCCGAACGCAGGAAATTTACTCTCCCGACAATCACACTCGGCCTTTAGAATTACACATCACCTCATAGGTCTGCACATAATACCCTGCAAGCGCTTGCCTTTAAACCATTTCTTCTCTATTGTGAGACAAACTGTCTCTCACTGTTTGTTCCCCAGGCTGGGACAGGAGATCACACACTGTATTATTCTTATTGAGAGGCGGGTCACTGTCTGTTCCTCAGGCTAGGACAGGAGATCACCATATCACCCTGCAACATACAACTGGTAACCTACTGAACTTTGCACACCTGGGCTTTGCAGTTTTATCCCACTCTTCCTTGCAAAAAAGTTCAAGCTCCTTCAGAGAGAATATTGAGCCAGTTTCCCTTTTCAAATCTGTGCTAACCGAACATCTTAATGACTGGAAACTACGTGGGAGTGCATTTAAAATCAACAACAGGAGGCACATCTTTGCGCAAAGGGTAGTGGGAGTGTGGAGCAAGCTGCCCAGCCATGCTGTTGAAACCGATACCCTGGTTTCAGGGCAGCCCCTGTAAAAACTCACCTCGAATGTAAACTGTGATGTAGTTCTTCTTCTGTAGGAGGAGGAGAGAATGTGCAGTTCAGTCATCTGCCACTCAAAAAAAGAAGCAGTTTTAATAATCCATCTCCTGGAAACAGCAGATTAATATCCAGGTTTAGAAATGCTTTATTGGTAATGGTAAGCCACACGTAATGACTATAAAGCTAATGCTAATTAGCGAGGAAACTAGGTGTCTTCAATTGCTGCAGCAGCAGCCATATCATCCTGCAACTCACAGCTGGCAGCCCTACTGAAGCCCAGCAGGTGTGAGCCTGGTCAGTACCTGGATGGGAGACCTCCTGGGAAAGCTAAGGTTGCTGCTGGAAGAGGTGTTAGTGAGGCCAATAGGGGGCGCTCACCCTGTGGTCTGTGTGGGTTCTAATGCCCCAGTATAGTGACAGGTACACTATACTGTAAAAAGGCGCCATCCTTTGGATGAGACATAAACCTGAGGTCTTTCTGCCATCAGATCAAAAATCCCAGGCTGTTTCTCAAAAAGAGTAGGGATGTTAGTCTGGCCAAATTTCCCATTGGCCTATACTAATCATTGCCTCCTAACAATGCCCATCTCTGAACTGGTTTAATCACTCGGTTCTCCTTCCCACTGGTGTGTGGTGAGTGTACCATTGCATCATCCAGGTGGGGCTGCACACTGGTGGTGGTGGAGGGGATCCCCATTACCTGTAAAGTGCTTTGAGTGGAGTGTCCAGAAGAGTTCTATATAAGTGTGAGGAATTATTATTAATTACTATTATTGAGAGACAGGCTCACTGTCTGTTCCTCAGGCTGGTACAGGAGATCACACACTGCATTATTATTATTATTATTATTATTGAGAGACAGGCTCACTGTCTGTTCCTCAGGCTGGTACAGGAGATCACATACTGTATTACTATTATTGAGAGACAGGCTCACTGTCTGTTCCTCAGGCTGGTACAGGAGATCACACACTGTATTATTATTGAGAGACAGGCTCACTGTCTGTCCTCCAGGCTGTAACAGGAGATCACACACTGTATTATTGTTCAGGTTATCGGGGGAGCTGGAGCCTATCCAGCAAACAAGGGGCACAAGACAGGATAAACCCTAGAGAGACACACATACATGCAGACACTAGGGACAATTTCCCCAGAAACCAGCTGACGCGCCAGTATGTCTTTGGACTGTGGGAGGAAACCCATGAAAACATCAATCATCACTCTACCCATATAGCACCTCGGTCCTGAATTGAACCCAGGGCCGAAACACTTGCGACACTGCACCACCAAGCTGCCTTGAGCACCAGATCACCAGAGGTCACTCTGTCGCAATTAAAGCACACACAGACTGTGTGCAGGACACTATGAAAAGACTGTACACAACCTGTACACACTATTGCGCAAACAACTCACATAAGAAGCATGGCTCTTTAGTAACACATGATAAAAGACATTGTGCCTGGGGCACTGGGGTAGATGTGGGCCTGCAATATGACATGCCAGTCTGCATGTTCTTGACAATCAGGCGCACTGTCCTTGGGAGGAAACTGTTCAGAAACCTGCTCCTTCAGGTCTTAAAGCTCTCTGGCTTACGACACCGAAGGTTATATTTAGTGTCTCGCCAGGTGAACAGATTTCACAATAATCCGTATTTATACTTATGTTTCATCATGCTTTGTCACTTGGTACTTTGCAAGAAAAAAAAGGCATGAATGCCAGCTCTTTCAGGACCGCTGAGCAGCTGACCGCAGACTAGGGGAGAGGAGCCCGGAGATCAAGTGTCTGACATCTCCACAGCTGCGAACGAGAGGCCAAACACACGCATCTCCTGCTTTAAGAAAAAACCTCAAGCGCCAGCAGCTAGCAGATCAAAGCCGCACAGGGCAGGGGACAGCGGGTGTTGTACTGTAGTTGTGGCAACAGTGAACGTTCTCGCTATCCCTGCCTCTTCTGGCTAACGGTGAAATCATCTCTCAGTTGACCAAGCAGATTGACGCGCAACAGTGCCTCTTGATAATATCGACAGACTTCATGTTCTACCCTGCCTGTCTTTGTCATACCAAATGTGCTGCCAGTACAACAGTCAAGCAACCTAAAACTGGAGATGAGATGGAAAGAGAAGCTGAGTATGAAAGGCAGATTGAAGAGCAGGGTTGGAAAGTGCTGACTGGCCCACAGGATTGGGATCAGATACGGGCTGGGAGATCATCTCTCTCCGTGGCCGAGTCCTTGTGGATCACATATGGGCTTTGAGGTCATCTCTCTTTCCTTATGCCCTTGAGAGGAGAGGAGAGACAGGTCTGACAGGGTGGTGTCTGTGTTTAAATAAAGTCCTCCTATGATATTTAACTGGGCCTTGCTCCATGGAAACACACTGCTCCTGTCAACAGATCTACGACAGCAGAAGGCAAAGCAGAGCTTGTCTATTTTCAACCCATCAGGAAGAGCTCAGCCGTGCCATGGGCGCCCCAGAAGTACTGCACACACCCCTGTCCCCCCAACATGAACTGGACTCACAGGAGCACTGTAACTGTCCACTACAGGTCAGTGAATTGAAGACCGGGCATAGGAGAGGCAGGACAGCAAGTGACAGGTGCTGCCAGGAAAATCAGGAAGTCGACAGTAATAAACAGTCTGTTCCATCAACGAGCATCTATCGCCTTTCCACCTCCCTCACACAGCAGTTTCGCCCTCATCGGTCTGTAATCAAGACAAACCAGGCTGCTCACTCCTCCGACAGGCATCATGTCCCCCACGTCTCAGTTATAGGGGTATCTCTGGGTTACTATGGGAGTCTGTTTGTGCTTGATGAGGATCCTGGAGTCGTTAGTGGCTCAGGGGTGTGTGGCTGCAGCTGGTGTCAAGATACTGCCAATATAAATATTGACACATCCTGTTACAGTGAAAGGTAGGAGGAGATGACAGACTGGATAGAGACTGGAAGGAAGATGTGTGTCTCCTAGAAACTGCCTGTTGACTCTTCCTTTGGGTTTCATTACACTTTTACTGATGCTGTGGATTGAGAGTTAGCACCTATAGTTAGGCATCTATAACCTAATCAAGAAATGGCCTGTTGAAGCTAATATTCTTTCAAAAATCACTGAGATCCTCCAGTAAGGACAAGAGATTATACATTACACAAAGGGTGGTGGAAGTGTGGAACAAGCTGCCCAGCCATGTGGCTGAAGCTCTGTTGAAGGGGTTTGTTCTCCAGACCTCAGTTGTGTGTTTAGGTCACAAGGAGGGGAGCTGCTCTTGTTCATTTAATATTTTCATAATTTCTGGCTGGGAGGGGAATATTTGCATATTTGCCCTGCCATGCAAATTCTGTTCCCAAGTCATTCTAGCTAAACCAGTAATCTCATGGTGCACATTTTTACTATCTGATATTATACACTGTATTATTCCCATCAGAAAGAGCTCAGCTGTGCCTTGAGCACCCCAGCAGTACTGCACACACTCCTGTCCCTCCATCATGAACTGGATGCACAGGGCTAGCATAAAGCACTCCCTCACACACCAGCCCCTATTGTAAGGGAACTGTTCTCCAGTACTGGGAGTGTAGCCCCTATTGTAACAGGACTGTTCTACTGTACTGGGACTGTAGCCCCTATTGTAACAGGACTGTTCTACTGTACTGGGACTGTAGCTCCTATTGTAACAGACTGTTCTACTGTACTGGGACTGTAGCTCCTATTGTAACAAGCCTGTTCTCCTGTACTGGGAGTGTAGCTCCTATTGTAACAGGACTGTTCTACTGTACTGGGACTGTAGCCCCTATTGTAACAGGACTGTTCTACTGTACTGGGACTGTAGCTCCTATTGTAACAAGCCTGTTCTCCTGGACTGGGAGTGTAGCTCCTATTGTAACAGGACTGTTCTACTGCACTGTGACTGTAGCTCCTATTGTAACAAGACTGTTCTACTGCACTGTGACTGTAGCTCCTATTGTAACAAGACTGTTCTCCTGTACTGGGAGTGTAGCTCCTATTGTAACAAGACTGTTCTACTGCACTGTGACTGTAGCTCCTATTGCAACAGAACTGGTCTCCAATACTATAAGAATCCATAACAAGAGTCAGAAAACTGCAGCTGGGAGGAAGAACACATAACTGCAGTCAGCACTGCTCTGTAAGTCCTGTTGTAAGGGAAGCAGAACTTCAGACACTGCTCTAATCCTTCAGTTGTTTACTTTTCTGCAAAGAAACCAATTACACCATTATAATTTTCTGTATGTGTAAAGTAAGCAGAAACTAAATTCTGACTCCACCCTCCCAGAGTTGTGAAATTGCAAGAGTGGACTAAAGTTCACTTTCCCATAATTCAAAGCTACCACAGTCTATTAAACCATTATTTTTAAACTTTTGTTTTTGTGTAAACAATCAGGGAGGGGATGGTTTTAACCAATTTTTTTGTCACTTTTAGTTGTTTTTTGTCAAAAGGATGCCAGTCTTTGTTACGCTGGTTTCAGCGAGTATTTGGTGATGGACCCTATCCGGGTGGCGAGAAGACCAGGAAGCCGTAAAAGGGGTAGTCAGGAATCGTAGTCAAAGGAATAACTCAGGTGTCCAAAAACCAGGAAAACACTCAGTTCCTCAAAGCCAAAATCCAAAAGGCAAGGTCGAGTTGGCAATGCAGAAGTCCAGAACACCAGCAGGCAGGCTGAATTGCGAAACAAGCCTCCGAAGTGTATACCACGAGGTCCAACCCAATACCAAGCAAAGGCGGATGCAGACGGCTGGGTTTAGAGAGAGAGGGTGGCGTGGTCATGGGTAAGAGGGACCTGGCTAACCCACGCCTAACCAGAGTAGGTGAAGCAAGCCGTGGGGGTGTAGGCGCCCTTCGGTGGTTGGATACTGGTACCGTAACAGTCTTCATACAAAGAGTCGAAAGATCATGAGCAGGGTTACAAATAAAAGGAGCCAGTTCAGCCTGTCTGGCCTGTTTGTTAGTAGCTCCCTGATCCCAGGATCACATCCCTCTTCTTCTTGAAAGAAACCAGGGTCCAGTCTCTGAAACCTGAAATACTATATAATACATTGACAAGCCAACAAGAGAAATATCCTATTTCCTGAATAAAAGAATATGACCCAGGGCTAGATCTCCCTTCCTATAACTTTGAAGCTCAAAAGTGAACAACTATTTCCTACAGTAAACAGGACAGCGAGCTCTGTATAAAAAGTCATACTAGTTAGCAAGAATCTGCTCTCCAAGTCTCTCAACACAAGGTCTTCTCTCAGGGCACAAGCTTAGAAAAGAGTAGAGTGATGTTTCTTCTCTCTGTCTGTTCTCTGTTTCTCTCTCTCTGTCTTCGTCTGTTACGCCCCTCTCTTCTCCTTCACCCTTATCTTGCCTTTGTAAAGTACGTTCTATGATCTGAATTATGATTAACAAGAGTTATTCACCAGAAAACCCCCTCTGACCATTTGTGTATTCCTGTCTCTCAACTAGAAAAACACTATTTAGATTTTCTGAGATATGAGTGGCAAATGTTATATGTATGTCTAGGGATTCTGTGGTTCCACAGAATGTGACTCACTTCCTCTCCTCTGCCTAGCAGTAGGAATGTGTGGCTCCACAGGTGTGTTTTTGTATTTGTGTATGTATTTACTGGGACCTCCAGTCGAAGTTTGCAATTCCAAAGCAGTTATAATACTATGCCACTCTGATCAGCTGTAAATTAAAACTAAAAGTGTTTGACACCATTGTGACACTATCAATCCCATTGTCATTTCCAATGTACTGTTTTCTAGCTGCAGTAATGCTTTTCTGTACTAAAACACTACCCTACAGTACCAATGCACTCCATCACCCAGTTTTACCAAAGACCAATACCTCAGTTCTTTCACTGAACATTAACAGGATACAGTAATTATTATGCTGGAAGTAGTGCAGTGGAGATGATTTGGAAGAACACAAGTTGCTTTTTAAGTTCACTAATGTGAACTGTTATTACCTGTATTACAGCAGTGGCACGCCTTAACATGTGCGAGACAGACATAACACTTTACCACAATAACATCCCTTATAACCAATATAACATCCCAAAGTAGTGGGTAGCAAATGTGAGCTGGAAAAAGCTGGAGAGCTTCACAGTAATGGTGGATGGTTTCCACATTCACACATCAGCCAGAGTCAGGAATCTGGTGGTCACAGCTGATAGTCTCCTGTCTTTTGAGCCCCATGTGAACAAATTGATTAAGAAATCTTTTCTCACCTTAGAAATATTTTTTGCATTCGGAAATGTCTATCAACGTTTTAACATTCTAAAAAATCTACTTTCATACGCAACAGTAGCCTAGAGTGCACAGTAGTTCAGAGACAGTACTATAGCAACGTGAATGCCTCTTTGGCAGAGTGATGATGTGGGCTGATACAGTGTTTTAACTGTAATTCAGCAGAGCTAGTGATAGTTTTACTATTGTGGTTGTTTAGTAGTGACAGGGTACTGCTGTGTTGCTCAATTGTGCATGTCTCAATGTGCATCAGTTGAATGATGGTGTACATTGACACACTAGTGTTGTGGTTGTATGGATGCTTAGATAACTGAATGATGGCTTGAATTGTGTCTGATGTAGACAACAGCAAACTTATCTGGCTCTACGCTGCTAATTATTGCAACTTCACGACCATCATAGATAATTTAGGGAGCCGAAACATTGTGTTTCTCTTCTCCTATTTCAGCATGGAATAAACCTTAACTTGTTCCTTTACTTTGGGTTCGTTGCAACCAGTACCAACAGGTTTGGTACTGAGCTGTGGACTTATTTCAGCGGCCAAGTTTATTGCCTTAAGTTAGTGCACTAGTTTAGCACTTGATGACCACAGGTTGAACTCTTGTTAGTACACAGTGCTTTCAGCTCGTTGTGATTGACCCCTGGTGTCTATGAAGGTCCTCACTGTAAGACCTTAAACCCTGAGATAAATTAAATATAAACTTTCTCGATGGGTGGAATGGCCTTCTTGCCTTTGTAACTTGGATTAACTGACAACCCCTGAGAGGAGGAAGGATCTCTGCGTCTTTATCTGGGAAGGGGCTGAATTTCGAATTCTTAATTAGTGAGCAACAGCATACAGAAAGAATAGTAATAAATCATGACACACGCTGTGAGAAAATGTGAACAATCCGGTGTGATTTTATCACAGTACAGTGACACTTCCCATGAGCAATCAGGGTAAAAACAGCACAGTGCAGTAACGCCCTGTGAGATCAAGGTAAAAATACAGTACAGTAAAACCCAGAGATATCAGGGTAAAAGCACAGTATGAAGCAGTAAAGCACGATACAATAGTGTGACACACTATGTACAGTATTCTCTTCCTGAATTACTGTGGCCGGACAGTGCTGTCATTGCAGGAACAACCCTAAAATTGCTGATAACAGTCCCAGCTAATTTGTGTTACAAATCAAACACAGCTAATTGAGACTAATTGAGACTAAAAATAAACCTTTCTGGGAAACCACTTTGCAGACAGAATGGTGGCTCCAGAGATCAATTACACAGCTGTGCTGTCTGGCAGCCTGCAGTAAATTGAGATTCGTTACTATAGGAACTATCTCTAAAAGGGAGGAAGAAAGGTGAAATAGCCTCTACTTGTTTGTGGTTCTTTGGTTCAGTGTTCGTATCTTTAAGTCTTAGGAAAGATCAATTACAAGGACAGTCCTCTGGACCAAAAAAATGAAGAATTTTGTTCTGTTACAAGAAGGGAGTCACCCACCATATTTTAAGAATTTGTTCATTGAAATCCACTCCAAAACAAAAAAAACCTGCATTAAAATTACATGTTTTTTAACTTTATAAAGTTAGTTTAAGAATACAGTCATTTCTCAGTGTATCCAGTCCAATCAATTGTTTCCCACTCCGGTCAGATATCTGTGTCACATTTGAGAAAAATACAGAACAGACTCCAGTGGCATAGGAGTAGGCTCCTGCAGAGTTCAAGTGTCTGTGTGCGGCTCTTCTGTTGTATCTTGATTTTAACACAGGTCATGTGTGAACAATTTCAACTGACTGTCATAACTATTTTTTCCACAAAGCTTTATTTATTTGTTGTTACTCACAACACGGAAAACAGTCTTAACATAAAATGGAAGAAACCCATATACCGACTCTCAAAGATTTTATCTAAAAGTGACCTTGTACACAAATAAGAAAAGTAATAAAAATGCAGCCTTATTTTATTATAAAAAACAGAATGTAGTGTGTCTGTCTCTCTAAACACTTTGCATCGGGCGTCTATAACGGGCTGTGATGAATGTATATTTTTAATAAAAATGTACCTTGGCCTGAGTCTGGATTTGTCGACACACAGACACTCATAGACACCTATTCCCTCTCTGTGTTTGTTACAGGTCCTTGGCTCTCTGTGTCCCAGTCTAAGGAAAAGCAGCAGATCAGACTCACTGCAGGAGAGTCCTTCACCTTCCCTGATGCAATAATACCGTCAGGACATCTAAAGTACACAGGCCAGGGCACTATTATAACTGTCCAAAATAATGTCAGTGACACTGACTATGAAACAAGCTTCAGAGGGAGAGTATATTGGGACAGAAGGACTGGACAGATTACCATCACAAATCTAACTGTGCAGGACTCTGGAGAGTTTGAACTGGAGTCAACAAAAGCAAATCGCTTTATCGAGAACTTCATTCTCAAAGTCTACAGTAAGTACAGTCAAAGAGAAATTCACCCTCACAGTCTACAGTAAGAACAGTGGGTGAGAGAATCACCCTCATACTCTACAGTTATTAGAGTCAGTGAGAAATTCACTCTCACTGTCTACAGTAACTACAGTCAGTGAGAGATTCACCCTCACACTCTACAGTTAGTACAGTCAGTGAGAAATTCACCCTCACTGTCTACAGTAAGAACAGAGAGAAATTCACCCTCACAGTCTACAGTTAGTACAGTCAGAGAGAAATTCACCCCCATTGTCTACAATAAGTACAGACAATGAGAAATTCACCCTCACCGTCTACAGTAAGAACAGTCAGAGAGAAATTCACCCTCACAGTCTACAGTAAGAACAGTCAGAGAGATATTCACCCTCACTGTCTACAGTAAGTACAGTTAGAAATTCTCACTCATGTCATGACAGTGTAACTGCCTTGAATTGAGCTTCAGTAATGTGGAACCCGCCCCTCATCTCCTCAGTGTAAATGACAGGACTGGGCACTATGAGAAATGTAATGAATGTGTGTGGCAGGCTGTTGCAGGCCGTGCAGAGGTCACAGCTGCAGGAATCTGGTGCTCTGATGAGCTTCAGCTATGAACCATCCTGTCTAAACAGCCCATCTAAACATTTGGAAGAAAAACCTTCTTTGAAAACTGAGCAGAGGGCTCTCTCGATCCCTCACACAGTAGTGGATGCTGATAAGGCGTCAGAGATGCAGTGAGGGTGCAGCACCTGTAGGTGTTGAACTTTTGTGTTTGTAAAGAGAAAACAGAGAGACGAAGAGTGGAGAAACATGTAAGAGCCTGGGTTCCAGAGGGGTTCAGGTGGAAAAGAGCTACTGACAGTAAAGATAGATTCCTGGTGGGTCTAGTTTGTGAAGAACTATGAGGCCAGAGTGTGTTCCTTAGTGATCTTGTAGACTGCAGTCCCACCTGCTCTGAAAGATGAGCTCATGTGACTACTGGTGGTGTTGTGGACGTGTCGAGCACTGTGGTATAAAGTGCGAAGTGTGGATTAGTGTAAACCAGTGGTTCTCAAACTTTTTGGACCAAGTACCACCCCTAATCCAACCAAAGCATCCAAGAACCACCTACAAGTCATCCTCTCATAGGAACCCCAGAAATTCTCAATGACCAACAAGAGCGTGCGTGCACACACACTCACACATACATATAATAAATATTATAATAATACACTTTATTTGATATAGCGCCTTTAAAGGTGGCTTCTCAAAGTGTTTTACAGAAAAAAAACATTAACAACAACTAATAAAAAAGCACCATTTCAGTGAGAGGGGTGAGCCTGTTTAGTTGAGCAAAGCATAGGTGAATTAATTTTTCGAGCCTTGATACAATTCACAACAGAGTCTAACAGAAATTAAATCGTCAGGCATTTTCTTGACGGCAAAGGTCTCGCGGTGGATGTTGTAATGTGTACATTCATTTCTGGAGCAACCTCTCTAATTCGTGCAGCTACACCGTTATGTCGGCTTGTCATTGCTCTAGCACCGTCTGTACAAACATTTTTCTGTACAAACACCGCATTTTATCCACTCGAGGCCATTCTCTCCAATAAATTCATTCAGAAGCTGAAATATGTGCTCTCCTGTAGTTCCTGTTAGTAGCGGTTTACAGAACAGGAAGTCTTCATGTGACATGCCCTCAAACTCGTATCTAACGTAAACGAGCAAATTGACCAAATCGACTACAGACTCATCTAATTGCAGTGAAAAACATCTGCTCATCTTAATGCGCTCTATGAGTGTACTTTTAATATAATCCTTCATTTCAATAATTCTATGAATGACTGTGTCTTTCAGGGGGAAGGGGGCAGCAGGTCGAGCTGTTTAGCAGCTTTTTCTCCACACATAATACGTGTCAGCTCTTTTGCCAACGGTAAATAAGGTTCTTCAAAAATAGTGTAGCTTACCTGCTTTAGCAATCCGCAAGCCTGCATTTTTCCGCGTTTCCTTTTTTATTTCCGTATTTATTTAAAGTTTTTATTTCATGCGCATGGGAGCGAAACAGAGACGCTCGGTGACATTCTCCTTTTTCCCTATTTGCTGGAGATACAGTAGGTTTTTTTAAATACATTTGGTCACTTGCATCCGTAGCATGCATTCCTATAGAGTGGTATAGAATTACAGAGTATCTCTTGTGTCCACTGAAGTATTAGCGCGCACTGTATTGTAGTACGTAGGCTGCATATTCGACACGTATTAAAATACAAAATATGAAAACCCGTCCCGATTTTTCAGCGCACACCACACAGTTCCAGGGTCATTTGGTGTACCACCTGGAGGCACTCCACGTACCACTGCCGGTACGCGTACCACAGTTTGAGAACCACTGGTGTAAACAAAACAGAAAGCACGAGACCTGAAGGACTCCCAGCTCTGTGGAAGAAGAGTGGGAGGGGCTGCCTGTCCAGCTCATGACTACTGGTCAGTATGGAGGTCTGGCATGACTCCAGTGAAGGACAGAGAAAGGCCTGGGCAGTGGTGGATATTAGTTATCAGAATAAGCTCACTTTAAAGTCCTGGCCCTCACAATGAGATGTATGTTGCATCACATGGGTTGTTCACCCTAGAAGGGTGTACTTCCTGTTTAACTCCCAGTGTCTTCTAGTTTGCTGTATCCAGTGGTCAGCACAGCTGGGTTTCAAGACAGATGAGTCTAGGGTTGAGTGTGCATTACCCTGGCTTCTGTGGAGCTCTGTGACACAACTCTTTACACGGTGGGGATTGGTAACAATTCTAGCCATCCAGGTTGCATAGTGAATCTGAACACATTGAAGAAAATAATAATAATAATAATTTAGTACTCTTATACACTACAATATAGGGGTTTAGATATAGGAGGGACAGTTCACTATACTGGTCTCCTGGACTCTCTCCAGTGACTTTCACTTTCTCACTGAATACTGCACATCGAATCACACACTTTATACACCACCTAACGGTCAAACCACACTCATCGATCTTTCACATAGGAACACCCCCATTGCTATCTGATCCTGAACTGATCGGATTATGATGTCTATGATACAGGACTGGTGATATCGATACCATGCTGAGATCCCTGTAGTGAAGAATGGCATTGCTGTTGTCTCTCTCTCCTCAGATCGTGTCTCCAGACCTCAAGTCAAAAACTCAGATCAGAGACACAACCAGTTCAGCGGTGCCTCATTCAGACAGAACTGCTCCCTGCTGTGCTCGGTGCAGAATGGCAGAGAGGTGACCCTGTCCTGGTACAGAGAGGTGGAGGAGAAGCCCCTGTCTAACACCAGCTCCCCTGATCTCAACAGCACCCTGACTCTCCCTCTGGAGACAGATGGACAATACAATAATACCTACAGCTGTGTGGCCTCTAACCCTGTCAGCAATGAGACAACTACAGTCAACACGTCAGAGCGCTGCAGGAACAGAGGTGAGGCCTGGAGCTCCTAAATGCTGCTATTATAGGTTTAGTGGTTGATAAAGTTTTTACATTTCCTACCAGTACAGAATTAGTGCCACCCATTAAGCTGTGAATGAACTGCCCAGCACGGTCCCAACCTTGTCCTAGCTTTGGACCAACCCTGTCTGAACTCCCAAGTCCAATTAAACCCATCATCCTAGTCCTGTCTGAGCAGTTCCCCCAGTTATCTCAACACTATCAAAACCCTTTCACCCTAGAAAAACCTGAATAGGGTGAAACCTGACCAAAACCTGACATTGATGTGGCTGTCTCTATTCTCTCTAATTGCATCTCTGACATAAAAACTTGGATGACTCACAATTTCCTTCATCTAAGCTGTAACAAGGCTGAAGTCATGCTTATTGGCACACCCCTCCTCCCCATCAACTTTGTAAAACCAATGCCGTATCATACTGTAACCCTATCTGTGGATGGTACAGTACTTGAACTTGAATGGAAACACCTTGGGGTGATATTTGATTCAGGCTTGACATCTGACCCACATGTGCAACTTATTGTCAAAACATCTTAATATCACCTCAGAAACATCTCTAGACTGCGCCGCCCTGTGTTATCACTAACTGTGGCTGAAAAGCTGATCAACACATTAGTCTTCTCCCGAATTGACTGCTGTGATGCTCTACTTACTGGGGTTTCTAAATCCACACTGAATAAACTCCAGTATATCCAAAATTCGGCAGCCAGAATCCTGACCAGGTCTAGTGCAAGTGATCACATTACTCCTATCCTGGAGTCCTTACATTGGCTTCCTGTCAGGTTTTGAGTTGACCTCCAAATTCTCATGCTCACCTACAAGCCTCTGCATGGCTTGGCACCTCAGTACCTGTCTGAGCTACTATCGTCCATCTACTGTCTCCTCTCCTTGTGTATATTTTGTGTATTTTTATTGTTGTTGTCAATCTGTGAAACACTTGTAAGAAGCCACCTTTAAAGGCGCTATATAAAATAAAGTTTATTATTATATTATTTTTTATTATAGTACACAGTCCTAGAATGCTCCAGGAGAGTTGACTGTTCGCTGACTAAATGTACAATTAATGTATTAATATAATCAATCAGTCTGTACTGTAATCTGTAAGAAACGTTTTTCTCTTCTTCTATTCCAGTGAAGTTAATAAATTGTAATAGTAATTCAGGCTCAACAGTCACACTGTCTTGTTAATGTTCTGTGTGTATTAATCTCTCTCTCTGTAACAGATAATAAAAACCACTCTAATAGTGACCAGTCCAGACACTATGCTGTTTCTGCGGTCTGCTCTGTGGGTGGAGTCCTGGCTGTGATTGGGGCAGTGGCTTATCTGAAGAGGCACAGAGACAAGCAGAGAGAAGGCAGGTATCTATCTTTCAGTCTGTATCTTGCTGCACTGTGATTGGATGAAGTATTTATTAATATTGTTACAGCTTCTGTAATATTGTTACAGAAGTGTCTCTTAGATTTTAGATAAAGTTTGTGACACAGGGAAGAATAAATATTTCTAGCTTCAAAAAAGAGAGGATGTTTGCTGAGGTCTGGGGGAGTTTATCTTGGTATGCCTAGGTACTGTACTGTAAGTTGTGGATTAATGATTGCAAAGAAGCAGAGCAGAAAGACTCAGTGTCAGTTCACATTAAGAGGGAAGGAAGAGAAAGAGAAAGTAGGAGAGGCAGGAGGAAGAAACAAGGAGAGCAGGGAGAAGAGAGAGGAGTCCAGAGGAGTAGGGACTTGAAGCTCGCGCCAGGCGAGAGCTCCTACTTCATGATTATCCAAATAGAACCTGACTGGAGACAAGTGTTCGAACCTTGTTAGAGAGAGAGCTCTTTTCTGTGTTTTCAGGGAGCTTGGGTTTCCTGGTACCTCAGTTAGAAACATCTTTCCTGATTAGGGTGCATTTTATGGATTGGGATATAGGCTCCCATTTATTCTGTAGCATCCAGGCTGCAGAGAGAGAGATTTAAGTGTAGGTTGATTCTTATTTTGGCCTCTGTAGGCATAGTAAGAGTTTAGTGCTTAGTAGCAGTCTGGGGGTTTCAGGGTGACCAGAATGTTAGGCCTTGTTTGTAAATACTGTACATAGAGTAACTTGTGTGCTGTGTGTAGTGTAGTTTGTGTTTTGTCATTGTAATTAATATTTGTTTAACTGAGTGTGTCTGGATTAATACTCCTCTCAACAAAGCTGTGCCAGAGAACAAAGAATTCACATGCCTCAGATCTCTGTCTCATTCGGTCTGACAGCCACAGCTGCTGTGTAGAAGCTCTGGAGGTGTGAATAGCTCACCTGTGTGTGATAAGAGGATTAATTACACTGGATCGCTTTCATTCACAAAAGGGCTTTTGTGTATTATAGGGCGCGATTGTCTTCACTTCCTGTAGCTGAAAAGCTGATAGCAGGTGCAGAGCTGAGGTCCTGTCAGTCTGTGAAAGTCTTGGTGTGTGTTTTCTTAACAGAAATGGACCAAATGCAAGTACAAATCGAACACTCTCTCACCTGCTGGGACACGTACAAGCACACATAACAACAGCACAGCACAAACTGCACAAAGAGCGGTACCTATTGGTCTGTCAACGCCACTTCAGGCAGCCACCTCCTTGTTCCTGGTGGACTCCCATCCCAGTACTGATGGGCCAGCCCTGCCCTGGCTGCAGGGTTAGAGCACTGCTGGCAGGATAAGTCAGAGAGGTGGCAGTGTGCAGCATTGTGTTTATTTTAGGTTACTGTGGTTGCATACGAACGGGGACAATGAAGTTTGCAGTTTCTAGTGATAACAATCACAGTGCAGGTTCTACAAGTATGTTAAGGGGGACATGGCCCTGGCTCCCAGTGAACTCTGGCCGGGGAAGCTGGAGTCTCAACTCTCCCAAGCAAAAGGCAGGACAGCTGTTGTGACAGCTCCAGAAGCAGGATCAGTAGTGACTAGAAGCAGCAGTATGAGAAGTCGTGACAGCACTACAAGCAGGAGCAGTAGTGACTAGAAGCTGCAGTATGAGAAGTCGTGACAGCACCAGAAGCAGGAGCAGTAGTGACTAGAAGCAGCAGTATGAGAAGTCGTGACAGCACTAGAAGCTGGAGCAGTAGTGACTAGAAGCAGCAGGATGAGAAGTCGTGACAGCACCAGAAGCAGGAGCAGTAGTGACTAGAAGCAGCAGGATGAGAAGTCGTGACAGCACTAGAAGCAGGAGCAGTAGTGACTAGAAGCAGCAGTATGAGAAGTTGTGACAGCACTAGAAGCAGGAGCAGTAGTGACTAGAAGCAGCAGGATGAGGAGAAGGAGAGGAGGCCATTTGGTTTATCCTAGTTCATCTAGATCTTTTGGTTTCTATTAGCTGTTTCATACTTGTAAATTTCTTACCTTCACTTTGCCGTTTGTCTCTTTCACCCAGCCGTTTCTTGATAAACAGCCTTGAAGACTGACAGATAAATATAGACGACCATGGTTCTGCAGTGGCTCTAAACTATTTCCATGACAGATGACTGTGATTCTGGAGTGATTATAGACCATTGCTGTAACAGATGACTATGATTCTGAAGTTTGTCTAGACAGACGATTATGAGTCTGGAGTGAATCTAAACCATTACTAAGACAGATGATTATGAGGCTGGAGTGACTCTAGACCTTTGCTGTTTTGGTGTGATGGAGGTCTATGATTCTGCAGTCATTCCAGACCACTGTCAATACTGACCTAATAATGCCACTCACAGGCACAGAGGGGCGACTCAGACCCACAGTGGAATAACCCCACTCTCTCCTGTGTGTCTGTTTTATAGGTCCTCCCTCCACCCCTGGAGTGACAGAAAATGAGGGGGTCGAATACACTGAAATAAATCACATCCTCAGCAGCACACAGGCTGAGAGAGCAAACAGAAATGACCAGGTTAGTGACTGACGCACTGCGTGACGCACTGCGACGCTCACACGTACACACTTACTGACACACGGACTGCCAGGCTGACAAAGTGACGAAGACAACCCGTTATAAATGTAACAAACAGAAATACCACGGATTGATCGTCCAGACAATGAGTCTAAGGACCCTCTGCAGTAAGCATACCTGGCAAGTTACATTTTTTAACAAACCTTATTTAATGAACCGGCATGTTTATGATTCACCTGAAGATGCATGAAGGGGATGAAATGATTTCAGAGTGACAGAAATGATTTCAGAGTGACAGAAATGATTTCAGAGTGACAGAAAAGGTTTCTGCACAGGTCAGCACAGGGAGAACTCACCTAAACTAATGGCCATTACAGGTTCAGTCAAAACCATTGAGTCAGATACAGCATCCCTCCCTTGGGAAATATATCGTCACACCCTTAGAGATCCCTGTACCGTACTTTGACTTTACCCATCCTCGATCATTCTTATAATCAGATATAATTAAACTAATTAAGAAAGCAGATTTGCTTTTAAACAGCAATAGTCAGTGTTCCTGTTAACAGCACTGGTGCTGAATAATCGTGTTTCTGTGAGGCAGTGTTTTGATTCCTGACAGTGAGTGAGAACTAATAATACTTGGCTGCTTTGCGATGATACTCTGGGATAGTACAGGGCTTTATAACGAGTGATCAGACTTGTCCTGTCCAGTTGTGCTGTGAGATCAGGGTTATGTTGTTCTTTACTGGTGGAGATTTTGAGGGCCTTTCTGTCTCCGTCTCTGGGTCAGTCCATTCCAGAGTCCAGTCACTCTGTCCCCATGTTGACATTTGTCCATTTTCATTAGGAGTCTGTGTGAGGCTTTCATGTCTGTCAGTCCATCTGTCTGTCATCCCAAAGGAACAGACTTGCACACAATTGATATGCACAAACCAGGAATGAAAATAAACATCCTAATGCCAGGTGGTGCCAGAAAGGTTTAGTCTGGATGTAAGGTGGTTCTTCTGCAAGGGTGTCCCAGCTGTTTTAATGTGGGGAATCTGTTGGCTGTGTGCTGCCTGCTCTGTTGTTGCTCACTAGCCAATCAACATGTGTCCTTTCCTGTTTGAAGATACAGACCACTCCCCCGGCTCCTCCCCCAGCCCCTCCCCTTGCCCCTCCCCCCCTTCAGGCAGACTCCACCAAGCATGGGAGGAAAAAACAACTAATTATCCGATTAACAACGTGAGTGCATTGCTAACAGCTTCTTCATTCATCACGGCCTGTACGTTTACGCTTGTAGTCTGTGTATGGATCAATACTTGCTGATCAGTCGGTGTTCAATCTATTGAAGCAACATTTATGCCAAAAGTAATAAAGTTCTAAAAATGACGTATGCTAATAAAATAAAGCATTTTTATAATCTCAGCGATTCATTTATACATCTACAGGATGTCTCTTCTAATGTCCTGGTGGAGATTTTCAGTATGTTCTTATTTTTTTGCACATGAGGTTTGGAACTAGGAAACGACACAATTTATATATCAAAAAGTACAAGACACCCTAGTTCTCCGGCTGCATCAAGGAAGTAAACAATGAAACATACAATAGATTTCATAAATGGAGATTATATGGAGTAGATTCAAAACTGCAAACACAGAGCAATTTCCTACAAGCTGCACTGCCATGTTCCAGCTGCTACACTGGTTTCTTTTAAGGAAACGCTGGATGAGATCATACTGTAGCTTTGAAATCAGGTGGTTTATTCATTCATTGTTCATGAATTTCCGGTCAATTAATTATTTACTTGATTAATTACAAGATGAATTACTATGTGATGTAATGGAAAACTGGATGAATTATTGAATGTAGTAACAATTACCTTTGACACAAATGATGCTCCAATGATGTTTGTCAGACACTGTGTTGGTCAGTCTGTCAGCTGGTCACCTATTGTGTTCGTAAATCAGTTATGTGTCAGTTGGTCTTTATGTTGGTCAGGCATTGTGTCAGTTGGTTAATTTTGTGTTGGTGTTAATTTTGTAGTCGATTTGTCAGTTGGTTAGTGGGTCTGTCAGTTGGTCAGTCAGTCGGTGTTAGTCAGTCTGTTGGTCATTCTTTGTGTTGGGCAGTCTGTCAGTTGATTGTAATTCTGTCAGTTGGTAAATCTTGTTGATCTGTTTGTCAATCGGTTAGTCGGTCTGTCAGTTTGTCTATCTTGTGTCAGTTGGTCTGTCATTTGGTTAGTGAGTCTGTCAGTTGGCCGGTCTTGTATAGGTCTGTCAGTTGGTCATTATTTGTGTAGTTGGTCAGTTGGTCTGTCAGTTAGTCAATGGGTTTGTTGGTTTGTCAGTCATGTGTCAGTCAGTCTGTAGGTTGGTTGTAATTGTATTAGTTGGTCATTTGGTTATTCTGTCCCTCTGTCTGTTGGTTAGTCAATATGTCCGTTGGTCAATCTTGTGTCAGTTGGTCTGCCGGTTGTTATCATTGTGGTTGGTCAGCTGTTGTGTCAGGACATTAGTCAATGCTTGTTCCAATCTGTATGTACGGTATGTCAGTTAAGCTCTCAGTGTGTTATTGTGTCATCAGTATATCAGCCAACAAGAGTGTCACTCAGTGTGTCAATCAGTCAGTGTGTCAGTCAGATTAAATTTGAATTCTTTAATTTCAGGCTTTACTCCCATACATTTGTGAAGCACTGAAACACAGGATGGATAAGACAGCCGAAGACCGAGTGCTTACTGTAATCACTACTTGATACTTCCAGCCCTGAACTTGACCTTCATTGACCTGTATTTGTCCAGTCTGCTCCATTGCAGAGTGTGACTGTCTTCCTGTGTGAGACGACTGTATTGTTGTGTTCAGCTAGCAGCACCAGACGTGCAGTATGATAGTATCAGAAGATGCAGTAATATCAGTGTTACTTTTAGAACTATTGTAGAAACTGGATTAGCAGTAATATCGGTTACTTTCAGAAGTATGGTAGTAGCTGAATTAATAGCTGTAGCAGTGTTATAAGGGATTTGTCATTCAGCTTGTAGTTTGCTGAGTCCTGTGTCAGTCAGGCAGGACTGGGTCAGTCTCCAGGTGTGTGAGAGTATTGACCACACCTGGACAGCTGGCCCTTGATCACAAGTTAGAAACCCCTGTCAGTCACTCAGCAGAACCTCAGCTGATACTCACTTTTCAGGGTCCACGGTTCGAATCCTTGTTTGGGGAAAGGTTTTATTTGGGGGTGACTTGGTGGGTAGCACTATTGCCTTACTGCTCATTGCTTCAAAACCAGCTAGGGGTGCCTGTGTATGTGGAGTCTGCATGCTCTCTGTGGGTATTCTCCAGGTGCTCTGCTTCCCTCTCACCTCCAATGAAGGTTTGGTTTGATTGAATAGTTGAAATGATCTCTTTCTGAGGAGAGTTAAAGGGGGTTTCATCATAGGGGACATGTGCATGTACTGACTCACACAGCGCGGTGCTCAGTACAGCTCAACACACAGTGAGTCACACAGCGCAGTGCTCAGTACAGCTCAACACACAGTGAGTCACACAGCACAGTGCTCAGTCTCAGTACAGCTCAACACACAGTGAGTCACACAGCACAGTGCTCAGTACAGCTCTAACACACTGAGTCACACAGCGCAGTGCTCAGTACAGCTCTAACACACAGTGAGTCACACAGCACAGTGCTCAGTACAGCTCAACACACAGTGAGTCACACAGAGCAGTGCTCAGTACAGCTCAACACACAGTGAGTCACACAGCGCAGTGCTCAGTACAGCTCTAACAAACTGAGTCACGCAGCGCAGTGCTCAGTACAGCTCTAACACAACTAGTCACACAGCGCAGTGCTCAGTACAGCTCTAACACACCAATTCACACAGCGCAGGTCCCTGTCTGACTGGAGTCGATCTGTTCCTGCCTCCTTACAGTCTTTCCTGGTCTGTGTCTCTGTAGTCTCTCCCCTCTCCCTCTTGTGTTTCTGATGAAATGTTTCTTCTCCTCTCTCTTCTCCTCTCAACCTTTGCCAGTGCGATATACCAGAACTGGGCTCAGGTGAACACACGGGCTCCAAGCTGCTGACTGTGTACGATGAGATTCGGCCGAGGAACAGCGCCCCCTGCTAGCAGAGAGTGTTACTGCCTCCTTTGTACTGACGAGGAGTTCGAGCTCTGTCTCTACGCCCCTGGCAGTGCGAGTGCGGAGACTGTGCCTGGGACAGAGCAGAAGAGCCTCTGCACATCACCTCACACGGCAGAGTTGAACTCTTCACATGGAGCAACAGTGACCCCTTGTGGTTGAACTGGGTACCTGCAGGACTGGAGAATCCGAGACGCCGGTCGACATCTGTCTTCATTCCACCTGTTATTTACAATTATATTCACGCATTTCATGAAAGCAGCATAATTTAAAATACAGCTGATGCTACTATTGACAATCTGTATGAATTATTTTTAGAATTCTGGCAGATCAATAAATAGATCTGGCAGTTTTCATATTCTCATCTTGAGTCTGAGATGTGTGTGATTACATTGCTAATCATATGAATGAATGAATGAAGTAGAAGACTAGCTAAGTGCAGGATTCACTAAACAGTGAGTTCAGAGTTTCAATGATTTACAGTCCTGACTGAAGCACTGGGCTTCTCAAAGACTGAACTGGCCCAGGATTTTGAATGTTTGAATCAGGTCTCCTCAGCACTCTGTTCAGCACTAAAGAGACTAAGCTCCTTCAATCTGGTAGGAGTGTAGGACAGTGCAGGACACTCCTTTCAGACCAAAGAGATTCAGTTCCTTCAGCCTGTCAGCATGGGACACTCCCTTCAGACTAAATAGATTCAGTTCCTTCACTCCTTTCAGACCAAAGAATGAAAAATACTGTGACTCAAATCGTGCAGCTGGGATGTTTATCTCTGGCAGAGAATAACTGTCTACATCTCTGCTGTCTAGACCTGTATTGCATTTGCCTGTAAAATAAACTAATTTATTAACTGACTGCAGCATCCCTGTCTCTTTATTTCAGAGCAAATCCATTCTTTTCATATCTGGGCAAGACAGGGGGTAATACGAGACTGATGTTTGTGACTCTTATATTTTAATATACAGGACTGGATAGTAAATCATGGATATGCATTTGTCTTTCACAAGAGGGAAGATTTCCTTGGTTGTCAAATCATTTTTCCTTTGGTTCAGGAATTATTCCTTACTGCTGTGTGTTTGGTTTTCCAGACTAAGCTGTGTGAGGAGAAGAGTTGTGAGGACGAAGCACTGCCCCAGTGGACGAGTGATTCTGGGGCACAGAAAGGATCAGAAGCACTCTGACACCTTCCGAACCAGTTCGCTCTTGCTCTATGACTAATATCAACAAAACCTCACCCCTACCGTTGTTTTAGAAGTTGATGTCTTTTTTCCAATTAAAACTGAAAAAAAAACTTTGAATTCTTTACAAGTAGAATGGCAGATAAATAAAGAGCAGGTATGGTATATATAAACAAGACAGATCTTAAGCTTTAGTCAAAAGAATTCTTGCTAAAATACAGAATCTCTTTGTAGCAGTATTGAAAAGATTTTTGATTCCAATTGCATTCAGTATACGTGAGAACTGTTGATTTTATCTTAGAAATATTAATACCCAAAGGCTTAAAAGATTTTTGACCTATGTAGCCTCAGCCATGGGCTCATTGGTACTGGGTATGCACTACATTTCAGTGTTTGCCTATGGAAACCATCCATTCATAGCAATAACATGGGGTGGCCAGAGCTGGTCTTGGAAAATAAAACCCTCTCTAACACTGTTGGAATTCAGGGCACTGTGGGAAACACCCCTGTGTGTGTCTGCTTCAGGGTTCTGTGGAAATGGACATTTTCATCACAGTTAAACCTAACTCTAACCTTCACTGGACAGCGCCGTCACTCGCTTGTATCCCTACAGAAGAGTTCTCATGAAAGAAGAGTCAGGCTCACCCAGCATTCATCTGATGTTATTTATCAGTTTCTTTCATTATCTGGTTCACACCTAGTTTAAGATGATGTGTTTATGCTAGAGCCAGAAATTTATAATCTATATTTAACAACTGTACAGGTCTTCAGTTAATTGAGAGTTGGCCTTTGGTGGGTTTATAAGTCCTTGTTATGGTATGACTCTTTAAAAAGAGTCCATATTTCTCCAGAATTGGGGTTGAATAAACCAATTAATTGACCCTCAGCTTGGTTAAACCTTTTTCACCTGTTTCATTGCTTGGGTCCAGAAACGTTCTACTAATGTATTTTGTTCAAGGCCATGTAGCAAACAGACCTCCTCCAGTTGTCTGTATAAACAGCTCTCACCAGTGGCCAGTAATTTTGATTCTTCCAGCAGCCTGCTGGTCGTCAATCCTGATTCCAGCTCTCACCCTATAGCTCCTGCATCGACCCCAGTGATGACTGACTTTTCCCAGCATGCACCAGGCTTGACAGGCCTACTCTCAATCCAGACCACGCTCGAGTCTCAGTGCTCCGGAACAGCCTGTGCAGCAGCTCTCCAGACTGAGTCTGACAGTAACACACTGCTAGTCATCCTGTCATAGTTTAGCTTTTTTGTTTAAGGGTATTGTCCTATTGCATGATAAACTTTTAGTTCGGCGTCACGTTTTCCTCTTACTCTGGTACTCTGGTACTCTGGTACAGTGCAGAATTACTGGTAAACTCAATGACAGCAAGGTGTCCAGGTCCTGAGGCAACAAAACAGGCCCAAACCTTCACACCTTGCTTGGCTGGTATGAGGTTGTTCTGGTCAAAGGCAGTCTTTAGTTTTGAAGAAAGATACAAGCTGTGAAGAAGGGGTTAAATGATTTCTTTCTGCACAAGGACTTCTTGTGACACAAGACATTCCTAGCTTTGATTTATTGCAGGAATGGGGGTTAACTGATAAGAATTCCAGATGCAAGCTAGAGACTCCCCCAACTAAGGAAACTTAAAACCGACCATTAAGAGTGGTCAACGTCTGGGAACTGTCCGAACACTGTGATCTTCCCCCATTACCATGGTAAAAAACTACTTCGGAAATGGTTGAAAAGTGCTATATAAACAGGTTTCGTACCTATATTGTATATATACAATACTTCGGTCTTATTGTTCCTTGCATGCAATAAACGCAGTTGTTTAAACTTCATCTCGGGATCCAGAACTTATTTGTCTGTTACAACAATTTTTGGCGTGACGAACAGGACCTTCCAGAAGGGTCAGAGAGGGTCAGTGCGCAGAATTCAAAGAGGTCTCTTTCTGTCAGTGCAGAATTGTTCTAGCACATCTCAGCATGGCCCTAGTGAGGTGGTCTTTGTTCCCATACCCCCAGGGGTAGGTGTTTCAATCTGTCCTCGGGATGATTAGCAGCCTGGTATTGGTGTAACTAACAAACACACACACACACACACACACACACACACACACACACCAGAGTCAACCTTCCCAGTAGCCAATCAAACTACCAGTACGTCTTTGGGCTATAGGAGGAAACTGGTGTAAACACAGGGAGAACATACCAACTCCACATAGGCAGCACCTTAGAAACCAAGCCAGGGCCCTGGCAGTGAGAGGCAGCAATGTTAGCCACCTGCCTCAAAGAATCTACGCTTAGAGTTTCCATGGTGCACAGTAACGTCACGTGATAATCCAGTGTTTCACTTAAAGTCCACCAAAGCGATTTCAGCCTCTCTGTGCGTGTCTTAAATGAGACAAGGGCAGGGTGTTCCATGCAACTTAATCTTTAATCCATCAGCTTCACTGTGATCTTAGTGATCTTAGAGGCTGCTTGACTGAGGTGTTTCTAAACACATCATTTACATCACCTAGATGGTGTGAGGAAACCATAAAAAAAGGAAACCAGGCTCACAAAACTAAAATGTAGAATTTTAATCAGGAAATGTTATGTTAAAATTGTACAATACAACAGATATCTTACTGGAAAATATAGAAATTTTGAACAGCAGGTCTGCTCCTCCGGCCCGGGGGCTTGTGGTCTCTCACAGCTGGATCAGAGGAACAGCAGCTCCGCTCCTCCGGCCCGATGGCTCGTGGTCTCTCACAGCCGGATCAGAGGAACGGCGGCTCTGCCCGGGGGCTCGTGGTCTCTCACAGCCGGATCAGAGGAACGGCGGCTCTGCCCGGGGGCTCGTGGTCTCTCGCAGTGGGATCAGAGGAACGGCGGCTCTGCCCGGAGGCTCAGCACTTTTGTGAGGAACAGCTGCAGTTGGACAGATGTGTGGGCGCAGACGGACAAGGAGAGAGATCACCGCCGCTGTCACAGACAGGAGCACCAGCACCCTGAGGACCAGACCAGTGTGGCACTGGGAGGAGGAAGAACCTAGGAGACACCAGCACAACATTGTCACCACTGAGCACCACTGCCCATCGCTCTTCCTCCCTCTGAATCTCTCCATTTATTACATCTGTCTAGGCATCTCTTCATATTTTGACAAAAACATGATTTTAATGGACACATTACAAAAACTCTCCAACATCTCTCTGTGTCTCCTCCCCTCCTCTTCCTCCTGTCCTGATCTCTCAGTGTCCCCTCTCCTCCTCTTCCTCTCCTGTCCTGATCTCTCAGTGTCTCCTTCCCTCCTCTTCCTCCTGTCCTGTCCTGATCTCTCAGTGTCTCCTCCCCTCCTCTTCCTCCTGTCCTGCCCTGATCACTCAGTGTCTCCACCCCTCCTCTTCTTCTCCTGTCCTGTCCTGATCTCTCAGTGTCTCCTCCCCTCCTCTTCCACCTGTCCTGCCCTGATCTCTCAGTGTCTCCTCCCCTCCTCTTCCTCCACTCCTGTCCCAGTCTCTTACCCTCTTCATGACCTTCTGTATATTTTATCTCTCTCAGAGCAATGTAGTGTCTCTTTGTCCATAGTCCTCTGTATGTGGCCACACAGGCCAGCGCTGACCCATTGAGCTCTGCTTTAAACAGGAACCAGGCCCAGAGCTCGGCGCTGTAGGTCCCATCCTGGTTCTGGATCTTTGTGCAGTTCTGGTCCTGCACTGGAGTTCTGGAGAGTGTCATGGGCTCCCAAGACACAGAGACATTATGAGGAAAGAAGCCAGAAACAAGACAGGAGATGTTGACAGTCTGGTTAAGAAACATCTCATCTGGAGACTTGATCTTCACTGTGGGGACAACTGCAAAACAGAGAGAGAGACAAGAAAATTAGGAAGGTCAGAAGGCCAATGTGAGCTATAGTCCTGTGAGAACAGACTCCAGTCTGACAGACAGTACAGTGCTGTAGTGAGAACAGACTCCAGTCTAACAGACAGTACAGTGCTGTAGTGAGAACAGACTCCAGTCTCAGACAGACAGTACAGTGTTGTAGTGAGAACAGACTCCAGTCTCAGACAGACAGTACAGTGCTGTAGTGAGAACAGACTCCAGTCTCAGACAGACAGTACAGTGCTGTAGTGAGAACAGACTCCAGTCTCAGACAGACAGTACAGTGCTGTAGTCCCTGTGAGAACAGACTCCAGTCTCAGACAGACAGTACAGTGTTGTAGTGAGAACAGACTCCAGTCTCAGACAGACAGTACAGTGCTGTAGTCCCTGTGAGAACAGACTCCAGTCTCAGACAGACAGAGTACAGTGCTGTAGTGAGAACAGACTCCAGTCTCAGACAGACCGTACAGTGCTGTAGTGAGAACAGACTCCAGTCTCAGACAGACAGTACAGTGCTGTAGTGAGAACAGACTCCAGTCTCAGACAGACAGTACAGTGTTGTAGTGAGAACAGACTCCAGTCTCAGACAGACAGTACAGTGCTGTAGTGAGAACAGACTCCAGTCTCAGACAGACAGTACAGTGCTGTAGTGAGAACAGACTCCAGTCTGACAGACAGTACAGTGCTGTAGTAAGAACAGACTCCAGTCTAACAGACAGTACAGTGCTGTAGTGAGAACAGACTCCAGTCTAACAGACAGTACAGTGCTGTAGTGAAAACAGACTCCAGTCTCAGACAGACAGTACAGTGCTGTAGTGAGAACAGACTCCAGTCTCAGACAGACAGTACAGTGCTGTAGTGAGAACAGACTCCAGTCTCAGACAGACAGTACAGTGCTGTAGTGAGAACAGACTCCAGTCTCAGACAGACAGTACAGTGTTGTAGTCCTGTGAGAACAGACTCCAGTCTCAGACAGACAGTACAGTGCTGTAGTGAGAACAGACTCCAGTCTCAGACAGTCAGTACAGTGCTGTAGTGAGAACAGACTCCAGTCTCAGACAGACAGTACAGTGCTGTAGTGAGAACAGACTCCAGTCTCAGACAGACAGTACAGTGTTGTAGTCCTGTGAGAACAGACTCCAGTCTCAGACAGACAGTACAGTGCTGTAGTGAGAACAGACTCCAGTCTCAGACAGACAGTACAGTGCTGTAGTGAAAACAGACTCCAGTCTCAGACAGACAGTACAGTGTTGTAGTCCTGTGAGAACAGACTCCAGTCTCAGACAGACAGTACAGTGCTGTAGTGAAAACAGACTCCAGTCTCAGACAGACAGTACAGTGCTGTAGTCCCTGTGAGAACAGACTCCAGTCTCAGACAGACAGAGTACAGTGCTGTAGTGAGAACAGACTCCAGTCTCAGTCAGACAGTACAGTGCTGTAGTGAGAACAGACTCCAGTCTCAGACAGACAGTACAGTGCTGTAGTGAGAACAGACTCCAGTCTCAGACAGACAGTACAGTGCTGTAGTGAGAACAGACTCCAGTCTCAGACAGACAGTACAGTGTTGTAGTCCTGTGAGAACAGACTCCAGTCTCAGACAGACAGTACAGTGTTGTAGTCCTGTGAGAACAGACTCCAGTCTCAGACAGACAGTACAGTGCTGTAGTGAGAACAGACTCCAGTCTCAGACAGTCAGTACAGTGCTGTAGTGAGAACAGACTCCAGTCTCAGACAGACAGTACAGTGCTGTAGTGAGAACAGACTCCAGTCTCAGACAGACAGTACAGTGTTGTAGTCCTGTGAGAACAGACTCCAGTCTCAGACAGACAGTACAGTGCTGTAGTGAGAACAGACTCCAGTCTCAGACAGACAGTACAGTGCTGTAGTGAAAACAGACTCCAGTCTCAGACAGACAGTACAGTGTTGTAGTCCTGTGAGAACAGACTCCAGTCTCAGACAGACAGTACAGTGCTGTAGTGAAAACAGACTCCAGTCTCAGACAGACAGTACAGTGCTGTAGTCCCTGTGAGAACAGACTCCAGTCTCAGACAGACAGAGTACAGTGCTGTAGTGAGAACAGACTCCAGTCTCAGTCAGACAGTACAGTGCTGTAGTGAGAACAGACTCCAGTCTCAGACAGACAGTACAGTGCTGTAGTGAGAACAGACTCCAGTCTCAGACAGACAGTACAGTGCTGTAGTGAGAACAGACTCCAGTCTCAGACAGACAGTACAGTGTTGTAGTCCTGTGAGAACAGACTCCAGTCTCAGACAGACAGTACAGTGTTGTAGTCCTGTGAGAACAGACTCCAGTCTCAGACAGACAGTACAGTGTTGTAGTCCTGTGAGAACAGACTCCAGTCTCAGACAGACAGTACAGTGCTGTAGTGAGAACAGACTCCAGTCTCAGACAGTCAGTACAGTGCTGTAGTGAGAACAGACTCCAGTCTCAGACAGACAGTACAGTGCTGTAGTGAGAACAGACTCCAGTCTCAGACAGACAGTACAGTGTTGTAGTCCTGTGAGAACAGACTCCAGTCTCAGACAGACAGTACAGTGCTGTAGTGAGAACAGACTCCAGTCTCAGACAGACAGTACAGTGCTGTAGTGAAAACAGACTCCAGTCTCAGACAGACAGTACAGTGTTGTAGTCCTGTGAGAACAGACTCCAGTCTCAGACAGACAGTACAGTGCTGTAGTGAAAACAGACTCCAGTCTCAGACAGACAGTACAGTGCTGTAGTCCCTGTGAGAACAGACTCCAGTCTCAGACAGACAGAGTACAGTGCTGTAGTGAGAACAGACTCCAGTCTCAGTCAGACAGTACAGTGCTGTAGTGAGAACAGACTCCAGTCTCAGACAGACAGTACAGTGCTGTAGTGAGAACAGACTCCAGTCTCAGACAGACAGTACAGTGCTGTAGTGAGAACAGACTCCAGTCTCAGACAGACAGTACAGTGTTGTAGTCCTGTGAGAACAGACTCCAGTCTCAGACAGACAGTACAGTGTTGTAGTCCTGTGAGAGCAGACTCCAGTCTCAGACAGACAGTACAGTGCTGTAGTGAAAACAGACTCCAGTCTCAGACAGACAGTACAGTGCTGTAGTCCCTGTGAGAACAGACTCCAGTCTCAGACAGACAGTATAGTGCTGTAGTGAGAACAGACTCCAGTCTCAGACAGACAGTACAGTGCTGAAGTACCTGTGATAACAGGCTCCAGTCTCAGTCAGACAGTACAGTGCTGTAGTACCTGTGAGAACGGACTCCAGTCTCAGCGATGCAGACAAGTCAGTCTCAGGAATTTCACAGAACACAGTTTCCCCGATGAAGCTCTTGTCAGCCCTCAGTGTCAGACTGCTGGAGGTTCCCTGGAAAGATGAAGAGGGAAGGTGGCTCTGTTCCCCAGACATGTTCTTCATTCCTACCCTCCAGGACAGGGAGGTGTCAGTGTCGCCCACAGACTCACAGTTCAGAGTCAGGTCATCTCCTGCCTTCACTCTCTTCTCTGGGGCTATAATGTGAGGAGACCCTGGTGGAGACAGAGATAAGTGAACATCACTGTC
Source organism: Lepisosteus platostomus (assembly GCF_059453375.1). Taxonomy (NCBI): domain Eukaryota; kingdom Metazoa; phylum Chordata; class Actinopteri; order Semionotiformes; family Lepisosteidae; genus Lepisosteus; species Lepisosteus platostomus. Next base: position 15,326,706 of record NC_142618.1, read on the forward strand.
CTGTGAACTCTCACCTCTGACCCTCAGGGTCACCTCTGTCTCTCAGGGTCAGTACAGACACACAGTAACACACTAACCTCTGACCCTCAGTGTGACAGTGTCTCTCAGGGTCAGTACAGACACACAGTAACACACTGACCTCTGACCCTCAGTGTGACAGTGTCTCTCAGGGTCAGTACAGACACACAGTAACACACTGACCTCTGACCCTCAGTGTGACAGTGTCTCTCAGGGTCAGTACAGACACACAGTAACAAACTGACCTCTGACCCTCAGTGTGACAGTGTCTCTCAGGGTCAGTACAGACACACAGTAACACACTGACCTCTGACCCTCAGTGTGAAAGTGTCTCTCAGGGTCAGTACAGACACACAGTAACACACTGACCTCTGACCCTCAGTGTGACAGTGTCTCTCAGGGTCAGTACAGACACACAGTAACACACTGACCTCTGACCCTCAGTGTGACAGTGTCTCTCAGGGTCAGTACAGACACACACAGTAACACACTGACCTCTGACCCTCAGTGTGACAGTGTCTCTCAGGGTCAGTACAGACACACAGTAACACACTGACCTCTGACCCTCAGTGTGACAGTGTCTCTCAGGGTCAGTACAGACACACACAGTAACACACTGACCTCTGACCCTCAGTGTGACAGTCTCTCTCAGGGTCAGTACAGACACACAGTAACACACTGACCTCTGACCCTCAGTGTGATGGAGTCTCTCTCGCTGTGTTTGCCTTTGAACTCCGCCTGGCAGACCAGCGCTGCTGCCCTGAGCTCCAGGCTGCCTGTGAGCTGGACCAGGCTGGACTGTGTGAAGGTGCCCTCCTCACTGGGCTGGGGTTCAGTCCTGGAGATCTGTGTGCCAGCCTGGGTGCCCAGAGTCTTGTCATTGAGGAGCCACTGCAGGGTCCAGCTGGCAGGGTAGAAGCCGGAGAGCTGGCAGGTGAGGCTGGCAGACTGACCCAGGACCAGCTTGGTCTGCCCAGTGACCTTCACTGCAGGAGGAACTGGGAAGACAGGGAAGAGACAGACAAGCTGCTGTCAGAGACTAGACAGTACAGTGCTGTAGTGAGAACAGACTCCAGTCTGACAGACAGTACAGTGCTGTAGTGAGAACAGACTCCAGTCTGACAGACAGTACAGTGCTGTAGTGAGAACAGACTCCAGTCTGACAGACAGTACAGTGCTGTAGTGAGAACAGACTCCAGTCTCAGACAGACAGTACAGTGCTGTAGTGAGAACAGACTCCAGTCTCAGACAGACAGTACAGTGTTGTAGTGAGACCAGACTCCAGTCTCAGACAGACAGTACAGTGCTGTAGTGAGAACAGACTCCAGTCTCAGACAGACAGTACAGTGCTGTAGTGAGAAGAGACTCCAGTCTCGGACAGACAGTACAGTGCTGTAGTGAGAACAGACTCCAGTCTCAGACAGACAGTACAGTGCTGTAGTACCTGTGAGAACGGACTCCAGTCTCAGGGATGCAGACAAGTCAGTCTCAGGAATTTCACAGAACACAGTTTCCCTGATGAAGCTCTTGTCAGCCCTCAGTGTCAGACTGCTGGAGGTTCCCTGGAAAGATGAAGAGGGAAGGTGGCTCTGTTCCCCAGACATGTTCTTCATTCCTACCCTCCAGGACAGGGGGGTGTCAGTGTCGCCCACAGACTCACAGCTCAGAGTCAGGTCATCTCCTGCCTTCACCCTCTTCTCTGGGGCTGTAATGTTAGGAGACCCTGGTGGAGACAGAGATAAGTGAACATCACTGTCCTGTGAACTCTCACCTTTGACCCTCAGTCAAAGTGACACTCAATTCAATTCAATTCAATTCAAGGTGCTTTATTAGCATGACCGATGGGTACAATCAGTGTTGCCAAAGCAAATAAAAATAATAAAATTAACATAGAACAAAACAAAAAATAGAAGTAAAATAAAATCTACAGACATGTTACAGACATTTACAACAAAGACATATTATATAATATCGACATATACTGTAGGCGGCTGGAGCATTATTGGGAGACGGACTCACTGTTCCTCAGGCTGTGACAGGAGATCACATACTGGGCTGCCAGATCAACTGAGTTCCCTCCTCCCTCTCCCAGTAGGATTGGGACCTGTTGTGGTTTTGGCAGGTGTGGGAACTCTGGGATTAGATTTCTGAATTTCGGGAAGAATGTTTCTCTAATCCCAGAGTATCTGTCACAGTGCAGTAGGAAGTGCACCTCTGTCTCTATTTCTCCCTGCTGGCAGTGGGAGCACAGCCTGTCCTCTCTGGGCAGCCAGGTCTGCCTGTGTCGCCCAGTTTCTATGGCCAGGTTGTGGTCACTGAGCCTGTACTTCGTCAGGGTCTGTTTCTGTTTGTTATTTTTTATTTTGGTCAAATATTCAGCTAGTGTGTATTGTCTGTTTAAGGTTCTGTAGCATTCCAGTTTATGTTGTGTTTGTGTGTGTGTGTCCCAGTGTGTGAGATATTGCTGTTTGATCTGTGCTGTGATGTGGTTGAGTCTGGGTTGTGGTGCTCTAGCAGTGCTGTCCTGAGGCTGGTTAGTGTTGGTGTGGCTCAGGTCGGTGAGCCTCAGGACCAGCTGGCTCAGGGGGGTCTGTTTTGGGCTCAGCTCTTGGCTGAGCACGGCTTTGTGGTGGTAGGAATTTTGGTCACTGTTTTTTAGGTGTAGCCAATACTTTAATATTCTTTTCTGAATGTTTATCAATAGTGGGTACTGGCCTAATTCGGCCCTGCACCCGTTGTTAGGAGTTTTTCTCTGCACACGGAGGATGATTCTACAGATCTCCATGTGCAGAGTTTCTGTGGGGTGTTTGTCCCATTGGGTGTAATCCTGGTCTGTGAGGGGACACTCTCTCTCTCAGGGTCAGTACAGACACACAGTAACACACTGACCTCTGACCCCCAGTGTGACAGTGTCTCTCAGGGTCAGTACAGACACACAGTAACACACTGAGCTCTGACCCTCAGTGTGACAGTGTCTCTCAGGGTCAGTACAGACACACACAGTAACACACTGACCTCTGACCCTCAGTATGACAGTGCCGCTCAGGGTCAGTACAGACACACAGTAACGCACTGACCTCTGACCCTCAGTGTGACAGTGTCTCTCAGGGTCAGTACAGACACACAGTAACACACTGACCTCTGACCCTCAGTGTGACAGTGTCTCTCAGGGTCAGTACAGACACACAGTAACACACTGACCTCTGACCCTCAGTGTGACAGTGTCTCTCAGGGTCAGTACAGACACACAGTAACACACTGAGCTCTGACCCTCAGTGTGACCCTGTCTTTCTCAGGGTCAGTACAGACACACACAGTAACACACTGACCTCTGACCCTCAGTGTGACCCTGTCTTTCTCAGGGTCAGTACAGACACACACAGTAACACACTGACCTCTGACCCTCAGTGTGACAGTGTCTCTCAGGGTCAGTACAGACACACAGTAACACACTGACCTCTGACCCTCATTGTGACAGTGTCTCTCAGGGTCAGTACAGACACACAGTAACACACTGACCTCTGACCCTCAGTGTGACAGTGTCTCTCAGGGTCAGTACAGTCACACAGTAACACACTGACCTCTGACCCTCAGTGTGATGGAGTCTCTCTCGCTGTGTTTGCCTTTGAACTCCGCCTGGCAGACCAGCGCTGCTGCCCTGAGCTCCAGGCTGCCTGTGAGCTGGACCAGGCTGGACTGTGTGAAGGTGCCCTCCTCACTGGGCTGGGGTTCAGTCCTGGAGATCTGTGTGCCAGCCTGGGTGCCCAGAGTCTTGTCATTGAGGAGCCACTGCAGGGTCCAGCTGGCAGGGTAGAAGCCGGAGAGCTGGCAGGTGAGGCTGGCAGACTGACCCAGGACCAGCTGGGTCTGCCCAGTGACCTTCACTGCAGGAGGAACTGGGAAGACAGGGAAGAGACATACGAGCCTTTTGTTAGACCTGAACACTGAGGTAGAGACAGCAGAGCAGCTGTCAGAGCTGAACACTGAGGGAGAGACAGCAGAGCCTGAACACTGACCTGAACACTGAGGGAGAGACAGCAGAACCCCTGCTAGACCTGAACACTGAGGGAGAGACAGTAGAGCCCCTGTGAGACCTGAACACAGAGGGAGAGAGAGCATAGCCACTGTGAGACCTGAACACAGAGAGAGAGACAGCAGAGCTGTCTGACCTGAACACTGAGGGAGAGACAACAGAGCCCCTGCGATACCTGAACACTGAGGGAGAGACAGTAGAATCCTTGTGAGACCTGAACACAGAGGGAGAGAGAGCATAGCTGCTTTGAGACCTGAACACAGAGGTAGAGGCAGCAGAGCCGCTGTGAGACCTGAACACTGAGGGAGAGACAGCAGAGACCCTGTGAGACCTGAACAGTGACAGAAAGACAGCAGAGCCACTGTGAGACCTGAACACTGAAGCAGAGACTGCAGAGCTGCTGTGAGAGCTGAACAATGAGGTAGAGGCAGCAGAGCCCTTGCGAGACCTGAACAGAGGGAGAGACAGTAGAGCCGTCTGACCTGAACACTGAGGGAGAGACAGCAGAGCCACTATGAGAGCTGAACACTAAAAGAGAGACAGCAGAGCCACTATGAGAGCTGAACACTGAGAGAGAGACAGCAGAGCAGCTGTGAGGTTGTGGACAGCGGACAGTGGTCTGTATACTGACCAGTGATGATGTGTGAGGTTGTGGACAGTGGACAGTGGTCTGTATACTGACCAGTGATGATGTGTGAGGTTGTGGACAGTGGACAGTGGTCTGTATACTGACCTGTGATGATATCTCTGAGGTTGTGGAAAGTGGACAGTGGACAGTGGTCTGTATACTGACCTGTGATGATATCTCTGAGGTTGTGAGGTTGTGGACAGTGGACAGTGGTCTGTATACTGACGAGTGATGATATCTGAGGTTGTGGACAGCAGACAGTGGTCTGTATACTGATGAGTGATGATGTGTGAGGTTGTGAGGTTGTGGACAGCGGACAGTGGTCAGTATACTGATGAGTGATGATGTGTGAGGTTGTGGACAGTGGACAGTGGTCTGTATACTGACCTGTGATGATATCTCTGAGGTTGTGAGGTTGTGGACAGTGGACAGTGGTCTGTATACTGACCAGTGATGATGTGTGAGGTTGTGGACAGTGGACAGTGGTCTGTATACTGACCAGTGATGATGTGTGAGGTTGTGGACAGTGGACAGTGGTCTGTATACTGACCAGTGATGATGTGTGAGGTTGTGGACAGTGGACAGTGGTCTGTATACGGACCAGTGATGATGTGTGAGGTTGTGGACAGTGGACAGTGGTCTGTATACTGACCTGTGATGATATCTCTGAGGTTGTGAGGTTGTGGACAGTGGACAGTGATCTGTATACTGACCTGTGATGATGTGTGAGGTTGTGGACAGCAGACAGTGGTCTGTATACTGACCAGTGATGATGTGTGAGGTTGTGGACAGTGGACAGTGGTCTGTATACAGACCTGTGATGATATCTCTGAGGTTGTGAGGTTGTGGACAGTGGACAGTGGTCTGTATACTGATGAGTGATGATGTCTGAGGTTGTGGACAGTGGACAGTGGTCTGTATACTGACCAGTGATGATGTGTGAGGTTGTGGACAGTGGACAGTGGTCAGTATACTGACTGTGATGATGTGTGAGGTTGTGGACAGCAGACAGTGGTCTGTATACTGACCAGTGATGATGTCTGAGGTTGTGGACAGTGGACAGTGGTCTGTATACTGACGAGTGATGATGTGTGAGGTTGTGGACAGTGGTCTGTATACTGACCAGTGATGATGTGTGAGGTTGTGGACATTGGACAGTGGTCTGTATACTGACCAGTGATGATGTGTGAGGTTGTGGACAGTGGACAGTGGTCTGTATACTGACCTGTGATGATATCTCTGAGGTTGTGAGGTTGTGGACAGTGGACAGTGGTCTGTATACTGACGAGTGATGATGTGTGAGGTTGTGGACAGTGGACAGTGATCTGTATACTGACGAGTGATGATGTGTGAGGTTGTGGACAGTGGACAGTGGTCAGTATACTGATGAGTGATGATGTGTGAGGTTGTGGACAGTGGTCTGTATACTGACCAGTGATGATGTGTGAGGTTGTGGACATTGGACAGTGGTCTGTATACTGACCAGTGATGATGTGTGAGGTTGTGGACAGCGGACAGTGGTCTGTATACTGACCAGTGATGATGTGTGAGGTTGTGGACAGTGGACAGTGGTCTGTATACAGACCTGTGATGATATCTCTGAGGTTGTGAGGTTGTGGACAGTGGACAGTGGTCTGTATACTGATGAGTGATGATGTCTGAGGTTGTGGACAGCGGACAGTGGTCTGTATACTGACCTGTGGTGATGTCTGAGGTTGTGAAGTTGTGGACAGTGGACAGTGGTCTGTATACTGAGCTGTGATGATATCTCTGAGGTTGTGGAAAGTGGACAGTGGACAGTGGTCTGTATACTGACCTGTGATGATATCTCTGAGGTTGTGGACAGTGGACAGTGGACAGTGGTCTGTATACTGACCTGTGATGAAGTCTCGGAGCTGGAGTGCAGTGGACACTGGTGTGTCTTTGCCTGTGGCTGGTGGGATCAGACAGCGCACTGTGGAGGTGATGAAGCTGGGGGCAGCAGTCAGGGTCAGAGAGCTCCTGCTCCTGTCAGTCAGATGTCTCTCCTGGACTCCAGTCTGTGACTGTCCGTCTCTGTCCCAGCTCAGAGGAGTGTTCCCAGCCCCCTCGGACTCACAGGACAGGGTCACCCTCTCTCCTGGGCTGGCTCTCCCAGCTGGGGGAGTGATGATGGGTTTTCCTGGAGAAATGCAGGCCAGGTGAGTCCAGTGAGACCAGGGGTTTGCAACAACATGGCGACTTCAAGGTTTTTCACAAAGTTCATGACTTTTTGCTTAATTTGAAAATTGTCATTTTTTTCTGACAATTTTCAGAAAAATTCCGAAAAAAAAAATTTTCTGAAAAATTGGGACCAGTTCCCTTTTAAATACATTGATGTATTTTGTTTGTTTTTCAGCAAAATGTAAAGATATAAAAATCTGTTTTAATATTTGTGTGGAAAGAACTGCTGTTCTTTGTATATGATTTACTAGTAGAGTATGTCTGTAAAAGAGCAGAATTCCTTTTAGAGGCCTGTGGGAAAGAGATTCTGGAGTAAATTGTATTACATTGTACTTACTGGGAACTCTGGCTAAAATGTGATTGATTTTAATTTGGTTATTGAGAGACTTTGTGAAGAATATCTTCTGGCTAGAGAGGTTAAACTGCTCCCGGGTTTCCAGAAGAGGAAGTGGGAACTTGATTATTGATCGGGATTATGGATTCCCTCCAGCAGGGCCTGTGATCACCAGTCCTACACGGCTGGGATGAGGTCAGATTGGGATGTAGATATCTGGCTCTGGCCTGGGGTCACTGACCTGGCTTTAGAGACTTTTAGAACAGGCATCTGCTGCTGTACATGACATCACAGAAATAGCTGAAAGTCGGGACAACATCAACAAGAATAGCCACTGGACCATAAGTAGAAAGTGGACTCTTTAACACCCGTTCATGGTAATAATTTGTCTGGACAGGGACTATAAAAACCTCTGTAACAGTGTTGTAGTTCGGGGCACTGTGGGAGATACACCTCGTGTGGGTCTCCTTCAGTGTTCTCAGGAAGTGGCCATTCTCGTCACAAACTCATCTCAAGCCTTCCCTGGACTGCGCTGTGACTGCTTGCATCTCTAGAGTGAGAACCTCTCATCACTAACAGTGTGTCTCAATGTTCACTTTCTCACAGGCCACACCCAGCGAGCCAGTGCTGGACTGCACCAGGAGCAGCTTGTCATCAAGGTGCAGAATGTGTCAGGTCAGGGGTAACTTCGAAGGACAGTGCTAATATACTGCACAAGCACAGGCTAGATGTTATGACATCAATACAATCTATGATACAGCTGGGATAGTTCTTTATCAATATGTTCTTCACATTGATCTCTTTGAGTGCTGAAGGTCTTGCGACTGTCTCCACTCACCTCTGACGGTCAGTGTGGTTCCTGATCCGGACGCGCTGGGCTGATTCTGACTGGGTCTGTACCACTCACAGTAATAGACCCCAGAGTCTCTGAGTGACAGCTCTGAGATTACGATGGACTTGTCTGTTGGGTGATATCCTGATGCCCAGGAGATATGACCAGGAGTCTCAGTCTCAGGTTTGATGTCTAGTTGTTGTTTCTGAGGCCCTGTTCCTCTGGACCACTTCACTGGTCCCAGTGCCGAAAGGGACACAGTACAGTTCAGAGTGACACTGTCTCCTGCGTCCGCAGTGACTGAGGACTGGGGCTGAGACACTGTGACCTCTGGACTGACCCCTACAGAGAGAGAGAGACTGAGACACTGTGACCTCTGGACTGACCCCTACAGAGAGAGAGAGACTGAGACACTGTGACCTCTGGACTGACCCCTACAGAGAGAGAGAGACTGAGACACTGTGACCTCTGGACTGACCCCTACAGAGAGAGAGAGACTGAGACACTGTGACCTCTGGACTGACCCCTACAGAGAGAGAGAGAGACTGAGACACTGTGACCTCTGGACTGACCCCTACAGAGACACAGAGAGAGACTGAGACACTGTGACCTCTGGACTGACTCCTACAGAGAGAGAGAGACTGAGACACTGTGACCTCTGGACTGACCCCTACAGAGAGAGAGAGACTGAGACACTGTGACCTCTGGACTGACCCCTACAGAGAGAGAGAGACTGAGACACTGTGACCTCTGGACTGACCCCTACAGAGAGAGAGAGACTGAGACACTGTGACCTCTGGACTGACCCCTACAGAGACACAGAGACAGGGAGCAGAGAGATGAGCTTTTATTGTTTTTTTGTTATTGTTCACAGCACAGCGAGCCTCCTTCTCTCTGGAGCTGGTTCACGGTTCTCACACTGGCCAGACTCACAGGGGGAGAGTGCACAACACACAGAAGATCAAATGAGCAAATCTAAGAATAAAATCAAGACCACAAATCTCCAAATAAGGACACAAATGAAAGAGCTGCAGCTTTTTGTTATTCTGATGCAATCTGAAGTAGCTGAGGCAAGAAAAGAGCTACAGCTCACAGAGAGAACAGCTCCTCAAAGAACTGAGAAAACTCACTACAGTGCTGAGGCCCAGGACACAAGACACAGCACCGCCCAACACCAGCCCGCAAAGGCACACCCACCCCTACACACTGACACCTCCTGCACCCCCAGAGCAAACTCTCACTCCCCAGATACTCTCACTGTTCGTCTGCAGCAGCCACATCAATCTGCAACTCACAGCTGGCAGCCCGCTGAAGCCCAGCAGCTGTGAGCCTGGTCAGTACCCTGAAGAGAGACCTGGGAAAAACTAAGGTTGCTGCTGGAAGAGCAACCTGGAAGAGGTGTTAGTAGCCAGTAGGAGGCGCTCACCCTGTGGCTTGTGTAGGTTCTAATGCCCCAGTATAGTGACGGGGACACTATACTGTAAACAGGCGCCGTCCTTCGGATGAGACGTAAAACTGAGGTCCTGACTCTCTGTGGGCGTTTCTCAAAAAGAGTAGGGGTGTTACCCTGGTGTCCCGGCCAAATTTCCCATTGGCCCTTACCAATCATGGCCTCCTAATAATCCCCCTCTCTGAACTGGCTTCATCACTCTGCTCTCCTCCCCACTGAGAGCTGGTGTGTGGTGAGAGTACTGGCGCACTATGGCTGCTGTCACATCATCCAGGTGGGGCTGCACACTGGTGGTGGTGGAGGGGATCCCCATTACCTGTAAAGTGCTTTGAGTGGAGTGTCCAGATAAGAGCTATATAACTGTGAGGAATTCTTATTATTATTATCACCTAACACAAACACCTCCTCACTCACCCATCTTGCCTAACACACAGTGTGATCAGCCCCACAGACAGTCCCCCCAACACCTCCACCTCCACAGGCTCTTCCCAGGTCTAAACACAGCACAGCTCTGCAGCTGCTGTCCAGGTCAGCCTGGGAGCCCCAGGGCACATCATCATCAACAGGAGGGCACTCAGCACCCACAGAACAAACCACAACCCGCAGCCAAACAGACGAATACCCCCCAGAAACCTGGAACTAATTCAGTTACTCTGTGTTCCCCTTTTCATTTAAAGAACAAGGCGGTGGAAACTACAAAATTCAGACAGGGTGATAGTGAGTAAAGATTCCTCACAACTTCTAATCCAAAATATATTCCCTCTACAGCACTACCCCACTTTCTATCAGACACTGCACAGCAGTCTGATCCACTCCAGGATTTACACTGCTCTCAGACACACTCCCACTGCACAGCGGTCTGATCCACTCCAGGATTTACACTGCTCTCAGACACACTCCCACTGCACAGCGGTCTGATCCACTCCAGGATTTACACTGCTCTCAGACACACTCCCACTGCACAGCGATCTGATCCACTCCAGGCTTTACACTGCTCTCAGACACACTCCCACTGCACAGCAGTCTGATCCGCTCCAGGATTTACACTGCTCTCAGACACACTCCCACTGCACAGCTGTCTGATCCACTCCAGGATTTACACTGCTCTCAGACACACTCCCACTGCACAGCGGTCTGATCCACTCCAGGATTTACACTGATCTCAGACACACTCCCACTGCACAGCAGTCTGATCCACTCCAGGATTTACACTGCTCTCAGACACACTCCCACTGCACAGCGGTCTAATCCACTCCAGGATTTACACTGCTCTGTCTCTCTGATCTACTCTAGGCTACAGTGTTCTCAAACACAACCACACTACATAGCAATCTGATCCAGTCCGAACTTTACAGTGTTCTCAAACACACTCCCACTGCACAGCAGTCTAATCCACTCCAGGCTTTACAGTGTATTCAAACACATTCCCCCACACACCAGTTTGATCCACTCCAGGATTTGACAAACACAGAAGAAGCTCTACACAAGAATGGTGCAGGGCCAGACTGCTGGTATGTTGGAGTCTGCTAACCCAGTCTTAATAAAAACACCCATCAACAGACTTATTACCGCTTCACTGAGGTTAGTAACAGCAGCAGCAACATTAACACTGAGAATCTGGATGGAGACATTAAGAACATCCTGACACACCCGAGGAACAACAGCAGAAACTCTGATACAATACCTCTGCTCAGACCAGGCAGCACAAGAAAGACACACCAGATCAGCTTCATGGCTTCTGATGCAGGACCCATCTCCTAATTAACTAATTAACCCTTGCACTAGTTAGTGAACAGCCCACCTTACCGTCCGACTTAAAATGGTGGTAAGTGTCTCAGTGTTAGCTATACAGGCACCAGCAGCACAGGAAGAAGACAGACGTCATGACACAGGGAAAGAGGGAAGTCACAGTGTGGTCCACACACCCTGCTCTGTGTGTGAAGTGTCTCTCTCTACTGTATCTGTTCTCACAGCTCTATAAAAAGAAAAAAATACACCACGGCTGTTGATTCAGTCCAGAGACCGAGTCTGAAGGGAGTGTCCCACACTGACAGGCTGAAGGAACTGAGTCTCTTCAGTCTGAAGGCAGTGTCCCACACTGACAGGCTGAAGGAACTGAGTCTCTTTAGTCTGAAGAGAGTGGCCCACACTGACAGGCTGAAGGAACTGAGTCTCTTCAGTCTGAAGGGAGTGTCCCACACTGACAGGCTGAAGAAACTGAGTCTCTTTAGTCTTGATCTGAAACATGTATCAAAACCCCTCAAAGACACTGACAAAGCCATTCCAGTGGACATCTTCAGGATGAATACTCACACATGTATTTGTTGCTTCAAATGTAGAAGAAGAAGCAGGTGTGAATTTCCCTACCCAGGAGTTAACGACACCCTCTGGGGCAGTTTTCCTGCTGTTACCCACAAATTCTGCAGGCGACTGCATCAGACAGCAGGACAGAGAGGAGGTTCTCTAAGCTCCACTGCAATCTTTTATTCGTCATCCACCGTGAAGGAAAAACCCACTTCAGCCACAAGGAACAACTCTCCTCTTCTGTTTTCCCGCGGCTGTGGTCGGTCTGGCTCTTTGCCCGTCTCCTGCTGTTTCGGCCGGCAGCTGGTTCATCTGTACGCTGTGTCCCTCTCCGCGGGGCGTCCTCGCTGAGCCCCGGAGTGCGGTGTCTCTCTCTCTCGGGTTTCAACAGGCCAGGAGCAGCCCCATGGTCAGCAGGTTTCATGATCGCAAGCACCGGCCTCTGGCTGCTGTCAGGCAGCGGCGGGAGCTGCTCGTCATGAACATGAAGACGAAGGACAGCATCTGGGCTCTGCTGAGCCAAAGAACAACAAATACGGCTCTGGGCAACCTCAACGATTTTTTACTCACACCTGAAGAACGCTCCACAGCCAAAACGTTGTGTTTTCTTTCTTCTCTTTCAGCCTGGAATAAACCTATTGCTTGTTCCTTTGCAGCCTACGCATGCTGACGCACCTACCCACCTGAACTAAACAATTTTTGCCCTATATCTAACCCACCCTTTCTTGCAAACATTTTAGAACGTGCTGTAACATTTCAGTTAAACAGCCATTACAAATGACCTCTTTGAACCCCTTCAGTCTGGTTTCAGACAACTACACAGAAAATGCCCTGGTTGAAGTCACTAACGATCTTCTTTAAGCTTCAGATTCTGGTTCTCTTTCTATCCTTTTCTCAGATTCCCTTCTGTAAAGCCCTGCTTCCTGGGGTATCTAAACCCACATTGAACAAACTACAGTATGTCCAGATTTCGGCCTGAGCAGGTCTAGTGCAAGTGATCACATACAGTAACTCCCGTCCTGGACTCCTTGCACTGGCTTCCTGTCAGGTTTCATCTCAACTTCAAAATCCTCTTCCTCCCCGATAAGGCCCATCATGGCTTGGAACCTCAGTACCCGTCTTAGTTTATTAGTTCTGTGTCTGCTCCTTTGCTTTCCTACTGTATTCCAAACTCTTATTGTAACTGTAATTCTGCTGTCTTCTCACACTCTGTATTTTTTATCTATAAAACGATTTGCGAAGCCAATTTTAAAAAGTTATTTCTATGTAAAATAAAGTGTATGATGATGGCTGGCTTCCCTTTTTGTCGCAGATATTGTATCCGCCTCTCTGTCTTACTTACTTTGAATCCGGTGATCCGAAAGACGTGGAAGTGCAATTCATTCTGACAGCAGCATGCACGTCTTTATCCAAAGGGATGAGGGATTCTGCAAGTATCCAGCCTTTACACAGCTTGTACAGATTACTTACTAACTACCAGCTGAATGGCCTCCGCTTGTTAAGGTGTTTTCTTCTGTTTTTATGCCTTCTAAATTAAAAAATGCCACAGATCTGTGAATGATTCCTTTTATCACCACAGGGGTGGTCAGTGTGTCTCCAGGGACCTGACCCTCACAGGTCCTTGTGAGTCACTGCAGAGGTAAACATGTTTTTCACCCTCCTTCCTTTACTGCCTGTGCCTAAACTCCTCACCGCAGGTCCCTGTGTAAGGACGTAATAAGAGCTGTGGCCGGCTCTCAGGATCTGACCTGAGAGCCCTGCGGTGTGGCTGTTGGCGCAGCAGCCTCACCTCTAAGGTTCTGGGTTCAAGCCTGGTCTTGGGCTCCTGTACGTGTGGAGTCTGCATGTTCTCCCACGGCTCACCCAAAAAGGCATGCAAATTAGATTTTAATGGCTGCTGTCAACCTTTTTAAAACTTTTTTACACACTTGGGGTGGGGGGTGGGGGAATGTTCCCAGCAAGGCCAGTAACCAAATGATCATGATGCACTGAGTGGCCTCTAGTTCTAATAATCATTCCTCACACTTATATAACACTTTTCTGGACACTCCACTCAAAGCGCTGTACAGGTAATGGGGATCCACTCCACCACCACCGGTGTGCAGCCCCACCTGGATGATGTGACAGCAGCCATAGTGCACCAGTACTCTCACCACACACCAGCTCTCAGTGGGGAGGAGAGCAGAGTGATGAAGCCAGTTCAGAGATGGGGATTATTAGGAGGCCATGATTGGTACAGGCCAACAGGAAATTTAGCCAGGGTGTTTGGCCAGGGTAATACTTTCAATCTTTTCGGAAAGAAGTCTGGGAATTTTTAATAACCTTGGAGTCACAACCTGAGTTTTACGTCTCATCCGGAGGAAGGCGCCATTTTACAGTATAGAGTCCTCATCACTATACTGGGGCATTAGGACCCACACCAACTGTGGGGTGAGCGCCCCCTGCTGGCCCCACTAACACCTCTTCCAGCAGCAACCTTGGTTTTTCTAAGGAGGTTCCCAGGCAGGTGCTGACCAGGTTCACACTTGCTAAGCTTCAATGGGCTGCCAGCTGTGAGTTGCAGGTGATATGGCTGCTGTCCATATTTAACCTAACACCACTGGGTTTTACTGCACTGTACTGTGATTCTTCCTTGATCTATTTGTGATTTACTGTATTGTGTTTATACCGTGATCTCATCGTGATTTACTGCACTGTACTAAGCTTTTACTTTGATCTCATTGGGCTTTACTGCGCTCTGCCGTGTTTTTACCACGATCTTACTGTGATTTACTGCACCATACTGTGCTTTTACCCTGATCTCACAATAGTTTACTGGACTGTACATGCGCTTTACCAGACTGTTAACTGTAGGTTAAAGGGGATTGTAAGGTGTTTCTTCAACTCTGTTCTTCAACTTTTAAAATGGACAAAGCGTGTATTCTTTCTCAACTTTAGCGCGTCTAGTGATGTGGAAAGAGTATAAAGGAGAGAAGAGTCATGTCAATACTTGTTGTAAAGCTGATATTAATTTAAAAAGAACAGCGTTCTTATAGAAACGCCGTATTTTCAAAGCGTTTCTTCCTCGATAACTTGCAGTCCATCAGCATACCCATGTGCCAGAAATGAAACCGAAAGTCTCGGCGTCTCTGCGAGCTAAAACGCTGACACACTGCCGACCCGAGACGAGCACGACCGCGTCCAGCTACAGAGCAAGCGGCCGAGAAACCCAAGCCGTCCGTATCACCCTCCTCTCCGAAAACCCGTCTGCCCGCCGTACCGTGGGGACCCAGCATCTCGCCCTGCTCCGCGCTGTCCGCAACGATGCTCCGCTGTGAGCGGCCCGACCTCCCCTCGACCGGCGGCTTTTCCTTCGAGAACGCCCGCAGGTGAGTTCGAGGTCCTCGGCCTGAGTTAGAGGGCCCCGACCGGGGCACTGACGAGAAAACTGAGGGAGGGGGGTCCGTCTAAGCGGCATCTCGAAGCGCTTTACAAAGTGTAGTTACAAACGGTAGTCCGATATTTTGTTTGAAAAAAATCGGCCACAGAGTTATCACCGTTTCGAGCTAAAAATCGTGGATTATGAAGCATTTCACTCTCTACTCATCTTGTACTGGGTGTACTGAGGAGGAAACACACATATGTAATCCCTGGGGCACATGCATATCGTCTTGTGCGTTATCCGTTCGGACCATGACGCGGTTCGACGCATACAGGGGTTAAGCGACATCTCGTGGGGTTTTCCAGCGTAATCGTGGTTTTCCACGGCCACGATTGTAAACCTACTTGATAGTTGCGTTGCTGCAACGTTACCCTGTCGTTTTCACCTCCAAATAACTGTACTCAGTTCTCTGAATCGTGAATCCCTTACTTGAAGTGTCCAATACCGACGGCCTGATAACAGCCCATATCGCATCGGGACATTTCTATAGGAACAGCTTCTCCCTGTCAGAGCGAATCCAGTAGGGAATAGAAACGGGACGTTTTCGGATAAACTCTCTAACTTTAGTTATTTAGAAAGCCACACAGACCAGGGTCCGTTTAGTGATGGAGATCTGATCAGTCTGGCAGTCTTTCTCAAGACTATATTGTGCCAATGATGATGATGACGTTATCCGGTCAGTCGGATCCGACTCTCGGCGATTCTATAGGCCATCTCTCGCCACACTTTCCAGTCTTGGACTTTCCCTTCAAGCCAATTTTGAGCCAATACAGGAGCTAATTTTAAAAGGATGTGTGCTCACCAGATAGCCAAGATCACAGACTGGCACAGACTGGACATGTAGACTCAGTGCAGTGTGTAAGTCTCCAGTTGGCCAAGATCACAGACCGGACATGTAGACTAAGAACGGTGTGTGGTCAGTCACCAGATACCCAAGATCACATCAAGACTGGACATGTAACAGCTGGGATTCTTGTTTTAATAAAACTTCTTTGCCCTGCACTCTCTGCTTTCCTGTAGGGTCCTGTTTTCTAGAAATCCCTGTTATTGTTTCACACTGATTCACTGCCCAGCTCCTCCAGTTAGGATTCCCAGCTGCCCTAGCAGACAGGAAGCTCTTTGTCGTGAGCAGGAGATCCAGAAGCAGTTTATTGGTATATAACCTGTTTATGTCGCTGGTATGTGAACTCATTTCCCCGGCTGTGATAATGGCAGACATGTGGCAGATGATTCTTGGGCTCTGGTTGACTCTGAGTCTTTCCTGACGCTGTCCTGCAGAAATGCAGTGCTGGAGGGGGAGCTCACACAGCAGGGGTACAAGGCCCCCAAAGCCCGGAAAACTGGGACCACCATTGCTGGGGTCATGTATAAGGTGAGTCATTTCTGATCAGACTTAACTCCCCTCTCTGTCAGTGCAGTGTTAATGTACTGGAGTCTCCAGTCAGTGTGTCTGGACTGTATTAACCCCTCTCTCTCAGTGCAGTGTTAATGTACTGGAGTGTCTGCTCAGTGTGTCTGTACTGTATTAACCCCTCTCTCCCAGTGCAGTGTTAATGTACTGTAGTGTCCAGTCAGTGTGTCTGTACTGTATTAACCCCTCTCTCTCAGTGCAGTGTTAATGTACTGTAGTGTCCAGTCAGTGTGTCTGTACTGTATTAACCCCTCTCTCTCAGTGCAGTGTTAATGTACTGTAGTGTCCAGTCAGTGTGTCTGTACTGTATTAACCCCTCTCTCTCAGTGCAGTGTTAATGTACTGGAGTGTCCAGTCAGTGTGTCTGTACTGTATTAACCCCTCTCTCTCAGTGCAGTGTTAATGTACTGGAGTGTCCAGTCAGTGTGTCTGTACTGTATTAACCCCTCTCTCTCAGTGCAGTGTTAATGTACTGTAGTGTCCAGTCAGTGTGTCTGTACTGTATTAACCCCTCTCTCTCAGTGCAGTGTTAATGTCCTGCAGTGTCCAGTCAGTGTGCCTGTACTGTATTAACCTCTCTGTATTAATATGTCCTCTCCCTGTGGTCTCTCAGGATGGGGTTATCCTTGGTGCAGACACTCGAGCCACAGACGATATGGTTGTTGCTGATAAGAACTGTATGAAGATCCACTACATCGCCCCCAACATCTAGTGAGTACTGACCCTCTGCATGGCTCTTTCTGGTGAACAATCAAGGTATACTAACTGTATAGTCATAGTTATGATTGTAGCTGTAGATGTACTTCTAGTTGTAATTGAAGTTGTATTTATAGTTGAGCAATACATAAGAAAGAAATGCAGTCTGGTTGTTAGAAGTTAATTGATCCAGAGCTCTCCCAGGGTATCAGCTTCAGCAACACGGCTACTGTAAGTAGCTTGATCCAGACTCCAACCCCACTTTGTGTAAAGAAGTGGTTCTTGTCCTGACTAGAGGATCTCACCCCGCTGTGTCTTAAAAGCAGCCAGGGTATCGGCTTCAAAACATGGCTGGGCAGCTTGTTCCACACTCCTGCCACCCTCTGAGTAAAGAAGTACCTCTTGTTCTAATTTCTGATGCTCTTCCCTGTAGTTTCCACTTGAGCCCTCTGGTTCATGACACTTGTGTCAGGTCTCCGGGCTGTAAAGGGTTGTCACTCCTTCCCTCCCTTAGCTGCTGTGGGGCCGGCGTGGCCGCGGATGCAGAAATCACCACCCAGATGATGTCGTCGAATGTGGAGCTACACGCGCTCTCCACTGGCCGGCCCCCTCGCGTCGTCACGGTGACCAGGCAGCTCAAACAGATGCTGTTCAGGTGAGGAGACAGCAGGGGGCGGTGATGTGACTTTCAAATTAATCTGCACAGCGGAGCTGCAGTAATAGGTAGATAGATACTTTATTGATCCCGTGAGGGAAATTGCAGTGCAAATAATGAAGGGTATTGTCTGCAGAAGCATGTAGTACGGTGCAATATGAAACAATATAGTACAGTATACTCCAGTGTAGTGCAGTAGAGTATGTTTTAATAAAGTTAATAGTGTGCAGTAAAGTACAGTATAATGCATTGCAGTATAAAGCATGGTGTAATGCCATGCAGTTTTAGAGCGCAGTGTAATACAGTGTAGTATTAGGTGTAGAATTAAAGTACTGTGTAAAACAGTGCACTATTAAATCATGGTGTATTACTATGCAGCATCAGAGCATGGTATAATACAGTATTAAATCATGGTGTATTACTAGGCAGTATTGCAGCATGGTGTAATGCAGTGTAGTATCAGAGTGCAGTGTAATATAGTACAGTAATAGAGCCTGGCGTAATACAGTGCAGTATCAGAGTGTGGTGTAATACAGTACAGTAATAGAGCCTGGTGTAATACAGTGCAGTATGAGACCATGATGTAGTGCTATGCAGTGTTAGCGCATGGTATTATACAGTTTAGTATTAGTGTGCTGCAATACAGTGCATTATTAAAGTATGGCATAAAACAGTGCAGTATTTGAGCATGGTGTAATACAATGCAATGTAATACAATACATTATGGTGTAATATAGTGCAGTACTAAAAGCACAGTGTAATACAGTGCAGTATTAGAGCAGAGTGTAATAAAGTGCAGAATTAGAGCATGATGTAATATAGTACAGTATTAGAGAATGTTGTAATACAATGCAGTTTTAAATCATGGTATAATATAGTGCAGTATCATAGCAGAGTGTAGATTTGCCGTGCGCAGGACCATTCCTATTCCTGTGTGTTCGTACGGAGTCATGGTTTGGTGTAGCAGGTTACACTCTGCACACAAAGGCTGTGTATGGCTGGGTGGGCGTGTCTTACTGACTGTCAATCACCCGCTGTGCATTGCAGATACCAGGGCCACATTGGCTCCTCCCTGATAGTGGGCGGGGTTGACGTGACTGGACCCCACCTCTACAGCATCTACCCTCACGGCTCCTTCGACAGGCTGCCCTTCGTTACCATGGGTACGGCGCTTTTTGATGTCATGGCTGCTCCCTGCCGCAGAGTGTTCTAGTAATTAGTTATTGTTATCATCATCGCCATGGACTGCAGGCCCTCTTTCTCCATGGATCAAGGTCCCAGCCTTGGCCTGACTGAGGAGGCAGTATTCAGGAGCACTCTTTCTTTGAAGTCCCCGTAGTTAGATCCCCATTCAGTGGAGGAGCAGAAGATTAGCAGAAGTGCAGGGGTGTAACCCCGGAGTCCTGGCCAAATTAGTGATAGGCCTTTACCAATCATGGCCTCCTAATAATCCCCATCTCTGAAGTGGCTTCATCACTCTGTTCTCCTCCCCTCTGAGAGCTGGTGTGTGGTGAGAGTACTGGTGCACTATGGCTGCTGTCGCATCATCCAGGTGGGGCTGCACACTGGTGGTGGTGGAGGGGATCCCCATTGCCTGTAAACCACTATGACTGGATTGTCCAGAAAAGCGCTATATAAGTGTGTGGAATTATTATAATAAGATAAGAGATCATAAGATCACTTTAGTGGCCATGTAGAATGTCTTGTATTAGGAATTTGTCTTTTCACATACCCCAGCTTGCTCTCCATGAGAGACACAGACACATTAACAGGGAGAGAAGCTTGGGGTCAGAGCACAGGGTCAGACATTTATACGGCGCCCCTAGAGCAGTTGGGGTGAAGGGCCTTGCTCAGGTGTCCAACGGAGTAGGATTCCTCTGCTGGCTGCAGGATACGAACCGGCAACCCTCCAGCCACAGGCACAGCTCCTGAGCCACAGAGCCACCGCACCGGTGCCGCTCTAAATGCCAGTATGGCCCAGCCTGGCCCAGTGTGGCCCGTTGTGTTCCAGTGTAGCCCAGTATGGCCCAGAACATCACTGCACGCCCCTGTATGGCCCAGTGTAGCTCAGTATGGCCCAGAACATCACTGCACGCCCCTGTATGGCCCAGTGTAGCTCAGTATGGCCCAGAACATCACTGCGCGCCCCTGTATGGCCCAGTGTAGCTCAGTATGGCCCAGAACATCACTGCACGCCCCTGTATGGCCCAGTGTAGCTCAGTATGGCCCAGAACATCACTGCACGCCCCTGTATGGCCAGTGTAGCTCAGTATGGCCCAGAACATCACTGCGCGCCCCTGTATGGCCAGTGTAGCTCAGTATGGCCCAGAACATCACTGCGCGCCCCTGTGTGGCCCAGTGTAGCTCAGTATGGCCCAGAACATCACTGCGCGCCCCTGTATGGCCCAGTGTAGCTCAGTATGGCCCAGAACATCACTGCGCGCCCCTGTATGGCCCAGTGTAGCTCAGTATGGCCCAGAACATCACTGCGCGCCCCTGTATGGCCCTGCGCCCCCAGTGTGCTCTGCTGCTGACTGCTGCTGTGTTGTGTCATGTGACCGCAGGCTCTGGAGCAGCCTCTGCCATCGCAGTGTTCGAGGATCGCTACAAGCAGGACATGGAGGTGAGCTCCCCATCTCGTCACCGTTACTGAACCACAGACCACCCTGGTCCTGGCCTTCCCTCGGCCTCTCCCCGGCGCCCCTGACCTGACCTGGACCCCTCGTGATGCTTCAGGAAGCCAAGAGTGGGAACCCCTGACGCCCTTCATTTAGTGACCACCTGGGGCCCCAGCGTCCTGAGCTGGGGTCCTTCCAGAGTCCGCCTGCCTGTCACCTGTCAGTTACAGCAGCCAGACCCAAAACTGGCCACGACAGGCTGGGAGCTGGGTCTTAGTTACAATCATGACAGGTCAAGAGCCGGGTCTTAGTAGCAGCAGTGCAGTTTAGTTGACACTGCAGCACAAAGTGCATTATGAGATGACTGTAGAGAGCGGAGTTTAGTCAGGACCCAGAGCCACGATCCAGTAGAAGGAACAGGTCCGATTTCTCGGAGTCCCTGAGACATACAGTAGCCAGAGGAGATTGTGAATCGGCAAGCCCACAGGCACCTGACGAGCGTGCTGGGTCACATGACCTCGTCTCAGCCGTGACCCTTGACCTTTCCCCTCCCCCAGCTGGAGGAGGCCAAGCAGCTGGTCCGGGACGCCATCGTGGCCGGGATCTTCTGTGACCTGGGCTCCGGCAGCAACGTGGACCTGTGTGTGATCACAGCGGGCGGAGTCGAGTACCTGAGGGCCTATGACCAGCCCGGCCAGAAGGGGCGCAAGTGAGTCATCGGGGCAGATGAGGAGGGAGGCATGAGAAAGAGAGAGGGGTGGGTGGGAGAGTAAACAGAGGGGTGAGAGAGTGCGAGGAGACAGAGGGGTGAGAGTGAGAGTGTGAGGAGACAGAGGGGTGAGAGAGTGTGAGGAGACAGAGGGGTGAGAGTGAGAGTGTGAGGGGCAGAGGGGTGAGAGAGTGAGAGTGTGAGGAAAGGGATGAGAGAGTGAGGAGACAGGGGTGAGAGAGTGTGAGGAGAGGGTGAGAGTGTGAGGAGACAGAGGGATGAGAGAGTGAGAGTGTGAGGGGCAGAGGGGTCAGAGAGTGTGAGGAAAGGGATGAGAGAGTGTGAGGAGACAGAGGGGTGAGAGTGTGAGGGGCAGAGGGGTGAGAGAGTGAGAGTGTGAGGAAAGGGATGAGAGAGTGAGGAGACAGGGGTGAGAGAGTGTGAGGAGAGGGTGAGAGTGTGAGGAGACAGAGGGATGAGAGAGTGAGAGTGTGAGGGGCAGAGGGGTGAGAGAGTGTGAGGAAAGGGATGAGAGAGTGTGAGGAGACAGAGGGGTGAGAGAGTGTGAGGAGACAGAGGGGCGAGAGAGTGTGAGGAGACAGAGGGGTGAGAGTGTGAGGGGCAGAGGGGTGAGAGAGTGAGAGTGTGAGGAGACAGAGGGGTGAGAGAGTGAGAGAGTGAGGAGACAGAGGGGCGAGAGGGGAGGGTGGAGAATAGAAACAGATCACATGTTCATGGTCAGTAACGTGTAGGCAGACAGCCCCGTGACTGTGCCTGCTGGGCTCTTGTCTGTCTCTCTCAGGGAGGGTCAGTACCGATACAAGCCCGGCACCACTGCGGTGCTGACCGAGACGGTCAGGCCCCTGTCTCTGGACGTCGTGGACGAGTCGGTCACTCTGATGGACACACAGTGACCCTGTATCTTCCCTGGCTGAATAACTGTTCCTGGAGAGCACAAAATAAATAGTCATTTCTTTTATACTGCGGGTGGTTTTTTATTTCTGTGTCATGCAGGGAGATGTATTTAACTAACGCCCAGGTAATAACAGTCTGTTTCAGTAGGGGGCGCCAGCAGCACTGCTGCAGCCCTGTGGTTACTGCAGTGTCCTGTGTGGGCTGGCAGGAGTCCCTCTCGCTCTGGGAGTGTCCAGAGCAGAAGGGACAAGCTGACCTTTCCCTGGTTCTGACGACACTGTGTACACTGAACGGCTTCTGGCAGGGGTCAGGAATGCCTCTGCTGCCTGTGGGACAGACAGTTCACTCTCAAACATGATCCCACTGCACAGCGGTCTGATCCGCTCCAGGATTTACACTGCTCTCAGACACACTCCCACTGCACAGCAGTCTGATCCACTCCAGGATTTACACTGCTCTCAGACACACTCCCACTGCACAGTGGTCTGATCCACTCCAGGCTTTACACTGCTCTCAGACACACTCCCACTGCACAGCGGTCTGATCCACTCCAGGCTTTACACTGCTCTCAGACACACTCCCACTGCACAGCGGTCTGATCCACTCCAGGCTTTACACTGCTCTCAGACACACTCCCACTGCACAGCGGTCTGATCCACTCCAGGATTTACACTGCTCTCAGACACACTCCCACTGCACAGCGGTCTGATCCACTCCTGGATTTACACTGCTCTCAGACACACTCCCACTGCACAGCGGTCTGATCCGCTCCAGGATTTACACTGCTCTCAGACACACTCCCACTGCACAGTGGTCTGATCCACTCCAGGCTTTACACTGCTCTCAGACACACTCCCACTGCACAGCGGTCTGATCCACTCCAGGCTTTACACTGCTCTCAGACACACTCCCACTGCACAGCGGTCTGATCCACTCCAGGCTTTACACTGCTCTCAGACACACTCCCACTGCACAGCGGTCTGATCCGCTCCAGGATTTACACTGCTCTCAGACACACTCCCACTGCACAGCGGTCTGATCCACTCCAGGCTTTACACTGCTCTCAGACACACTCCCACTGCACAGGGGTCTGATCCGCTCCAGGATTTACACTGCTCTCAGACACACTCCCACTGCACAGGGGTCTGATCCGCTCCAGGATTTACACTGCTCTGAGACACACTCCCACTGCACAGCGGTCTGATCCACTCCAGGATTTACACTGCTCTCAGACACACTCCCACTGCACAGCAGTCTGATCCGCTCCAGGATTTACACTGCTCTCAGACACACTCCCACTGCACAGCGGTCTGATCCACTCCAGGATTTACACTGCTCTCCCACTCTCCCACTGTCCCTGGATTCAAAGGGCTTCTCTGGCCACCTGTGGCGACATCAACACGCTGGGTCGGAGATTCCCAGTGTTCCCACCCCAGCTGTGTCCAGCTCCTGCTCCCGATCCTGGGGATCAGTCACTCTCTCCCTCCTCCCTCTCCCACTGTCCCGGCGTGCTCTCGCCGACAGTACCGAGCGGTTCGGGGGGCAGTCGGGGCTGGGGACCCCTGGCTCAGTCTCATGACGGCGGGGGCGCGGCACTCGGCACGGGCGCGTCAGGCGGGGGTCTGTGCGCTTTATAAACCCCCATTGCCCCCCGCTCGCGCGCACGCGGGAACGGCTCCGCCGCGAGGACACAGCGCCGGTCGCGGGGACAGAGACCCCGATAACAACCCCCCAGCAGTCATCTGAGGGAATGTAGGAGGAAAGTGGGGCACCAGGAGGAAAACCCGCACAGATACAGACGGAACATGGAGACTCCACGGAGAGCCACCTCGCACGCTTCAGCCGAACGGTAAAGGTAAAAAACAAAAAAAACACCTGCAAACCCAGACATCATGACGAAACGTGGTCAAATCTGGCAGCAGGCGAGGTTTTTCAGACCTGTAAACTACAGCCCGCGGTGGAAAATTAGCGTGCTCCGGTGCGATGTGGTGACTCTGGGCCGATAAGGCGCAAAACATCACGGTGAGGCAGTGAACTTCCGATGCGCACTTTCAGCGCGTTATCGGCGCCCAGGACTGAAAACACACCTCGTATCTCACGGGTGAGATTCCGCGAGGCGTGAATTAGCGTGACGAGCTGCCAGTAACCCTCCCTCGCGGTCTCTCTCTCATTCTGCAGAGAGCGACTCAAAATCAGCTCCGGAGCGCAGGACAGTAAGGCGAGACTGCGAGAGAGACGACAACCTTCAATTATTATTATTATTATTATTATTATTATTATTATTATTATTATTATTATTATTATTATTATTATTATTATTATTATTAATCTTACAAGAGCTCGACCTCCACGCCGCGAGGAACCGGTTGAAGGGTCTTTCTCGATTCTCTCCTGCCCACGGACTCGGGTAAGAAGTGCCGCCCGCGCGTGTCCGTGGACCCCGGTCAGCCCGGGGCGGTCCGGTCACGGGGCGGAACGGGCGAACCGCGGGCTCCTCGGGGGAACTGGGAGGTCGACAGGTCGCGCGGCGTCTCGGGTTGCTGTTCAGTCCCCGGCGGGGCGACACGGGGCGAGGAGCGGGGTGGAGCGGATAATGACTGCCGCTCCCTGCGACGGGTACCTGGCGGTGGAATTATCTCATTTGGCACCGACACATTAACCTCAGCCTCCGATCCTCGGCAGAGTGAGAGCCGTGTGTGTGGCAGCGCCCACCCGAGCTGTCAGATACCCCCCCAGATAACCCGTGGTCTGCCAGGTCAGGGCGGAGGCTGGCGCTCCAGGGTGCCGGTGCGACTCCCGCCCGTGGGGGTCCTTCTCTGTGGAGCCTGCATGTCGCCTCCTGTGTGTGTGTGTGTGGGGGGTCTCCTGAGGTGTCTTCCCTCAGACGAGCCTGTGTCTCCAGCTGGAGTCTCTCCATTGCTGCTGTGCCCCAGGTTTGGGCACGGTATTGCCAAGCCCAGCCAGGATGGGCTCTGCGTGCCCTGAGAGGGGATGGGTGCAGTGAAACGAGCTCGAATGGACTGTAACGAAGTGTGCCGCAAGCCCACTCTCAGTGTGCAGGGCTCAGCTCAGCGCAGGCGCGGTCAGCGCCCCAGCGCACCGCGTACGCTCTGCCTCAGGGAGAACTGGGACACCATTCCAGACCAAGTGTAGACACAGCAGGGCAAGCGCTGAGCCAGAACAGGCTGGAGTCAGGAAAAGACTGACACGCATAGTCGGGATACCAACACAGAACTGAAATCAAAGGGTGTTGTGTTAAAATTTTGTAATAAATTAGTAAGGTCTCACTTAGACTACTGTGTACGTTTCTGAACTACACTAACAGACTGAAGGAACTGAGTCTCTTTAGTCTGAAGGGAGTGTCCCACACTGACAGGCTGAAGGAACTGAGTCTCTTTAGTCCGAAGGGAGTGTCCCACACTGACAGGCTGAAGGAACTGGGTCTCTTTAGTCCGAAAGGAGTGTCGCACACTGACAGGCTGAAGGAACCGAGTCTCTTTAGTCCGAAGGGAGTGTCCCATATTGACAGGCTGAAGGAACTGAGTCTCTTTAGTCCGAAGGGAGTGTCCCACACTGACAGGCTGAAGGAACTGAGTCTCTTTAGTCTGAAGGGAGTGTCCCACACTGACAGGCTGAAGGAACTTAAGTCTCTTCAGTCTGGAACAAAGATGGCCATAGGATTTGTAAACATCACAGAAGTGTATAGGAAACTGAGAAGAGGAAGTACATCTTTACACAAAGGTTGGTGGAAGTATGGAACAATTCTTTCCATAAATATCTGTATGAGATCCTGGAGTCAATTAACTCCTAATTACCAAATGAACCTCCCCTTGTTTGTGGTCTGTCTTATGTTCTAGATCATGGACCTCAAACTCATTTTTAAGGGGGGCCAAACTAAAAACATTTAATCGTGTTGCGGACCACACATGCAGAGATAAGTACTGATTACAGTTCTGTTAGACATTTTTCCACATATGCAAGTGAATGTAGCCTATACAAAGTATTGCTTCAGTATTCCTCTATTGAAGAATATGGTTGAGCATTTTTCATAAAAGAAAATGTATTCAAGATAAAAATTAGATCACACATTTTAGGTAATTTTTGGCAATGTAACTATATTGCACAAAAAGAGTTGAAATACATTAATTGAAATGAATAAAAACAAACAAACACAAATAAGGATAGGTCTACATCACAAACTGCTAGCCGACTGTAGTAGTTCAGGTGGTAGCTGTGTCAGCGTGCGTAGGCAGCAAAGGAACAAGTAATAGGTTTATTCCATGCTGAAAAGAGAAGAAAGAAAACACAACGTCTCGGCCGTGGAAACACACCTGAAGAAGGCTCCACGGCCGAAACGTTGTGTTTTCTTTCTTCTCTTTTCAGCCTGGAAGAAACCTATTACCTGTTAGCCTCCTGTTGCTTTGCCAAGCCAGAAACCTGAGCTCTTTTCTTTGATGCAAGAAAAGTCTAACCCGGGCATAAAATCCTGAAGCGCAACGTGAATATGTAATACATTCGGTCGCTTTCTCTGCAAGCTGCTCTTGTAGGTCGTTAGCAATCTCGTCCACTGGAATAGCCATCGTACTTCTAGTGAGAGTCCCTGTCTCTGGACACACGGCTTCACTGACTTTCACCAGGCACTGCTTTAGAGAACCGCCCTCTCAGAACGGTCTCCCTGATTTAGCCATTTGGTAAAACTTGCCTTCCCTGCTGCTACAGTATGGGATTTGGCCTTTGTAAAACAGACTCTGCTGATAATCAAGTTCCCCTTTGAACTCGTTTTTTTCTTTCCCTTTCCACAGTATGTATGCCCTCGTGTTTTTCTCAGTGCTTTGTCTGGTGATGGCGCCTCCTGTTAAACTCTTTCGTAACGGCCACAGTCTCCTGGCATTTTAGACACAACGAGTTTCCCCTGTGTTCAACGAACAGGTTTTCTCTCTCCCACCTCTCCCACCCTCTCTGCCTACTTTTCTTCTCTTCGACATCGTCTTTCCCGCTAGCCATCACCACAGTTCCGCACAAGATGATGGCGGTTTTTCTACTACTAGATTCACGGTGAGATCTGTGGAAACGTGGCCAATCGAATTAGTTTTGCTCCTGGGGGGGGGACATTAATACCCAGTTGTTGTGTGATGCGATTGGCTCTCGGGAATTGGAGTTCTTGCTGGAGAGGGGGAAAGTCTTGCAAGGACAGGACAGGAACAGATTGCGGGGCGCGAGAGTGCACCGCGTGTTCTGGATCACTGCGAGGCTGCTCCGGTTTGTCGCTAGCGAGCTCAGTATCGGTGTGCATGTGGGCGAGCGAGTCTCCCCCCTCAGAGCCACTGACACGGCCTGCAGAGACAGCGCTCACTGCGTCTGCAAAACAGCGGTGACAAGATTGGACCATCGCGACAGCAGTTCACATTTCCTGTGTGACGGGGGTTCGAGAAATCGAAGAGACAGAAGCGCGCACACGCTCTCTCTCGTACAGGAAGTCATGGGGGGTATGAGCATCTTTCTGAATGAGGGAGCCTGCAGCTCGTTAACTGCGTGCTGTGGCCGAAGGGTGGGATACGAGGCCGGTCAGTGACCGGCTGGGCCGCGCCTCAAACCTTAAACACGAGGTCGGACGAACCCCTTTAATATCTGCGGTTTCCACTTAAAAACCGTGCATCACCTCTCAAAGAACAACACTGTCAATCCTGAGGGACCCCAGTGGTCTTCACAAAAGGAGATCCTGCACCCTTCACCCCCTACTGATATGCAGCCCCACTACACACAGATCAGGGCAGCAGAGAGGAACCAGGGGGATTGTGGGATTACAGAGTGGAGTTTAGTCAGGACTCTGAGGTTAACACTCATCCCTAGTGTCTTTAATGCCCAAGTAGTCAGGACCTCAGTTTAATGTCAGATCTGTAGGATGGCACCTCAGGCTGCACAGTGAAATTGTGCTCCAGGGGGCAGAGTGCCAACTACTGGTCCTCGGAAGGGAAATCTGGAAGAAGCTGCCCAGATGATGCCCAGGCTTCCTTCAAGAAACAGTTAGATGAGATACTGCTTTCAGGTCAGGAGACACCTCTTTACACAGAGGGTGGTGGGAGTCTGAAACAAGCTGCCCAGCCTTATTGTTGAAGCTTCTTTCAGGAAACAGCTGGATGAGATCCTGAGATCAGCTAATGGTCCAGAGGGGCTGAACAGCCTCCTCTCCATTCTAACAGGTTGGACGTTCTCGTGTTCAGCCCGCATCCTGATTTCCTGGGAATGTCTCCCCCCATCCCAGGGGTGACCGTCGGGGGTCTGACGGTCAGGCTGCGGGGCAAACAGTCGCTCGAGTCTGGACGACAGGAGGAGGAGAACTGGCGGGACAGAGAGATGGGAGCAGGAAATGGTTATAACCGAGTTACACAACAGGAAGTCAGCATCTGTGCGCTATCAGGGTCTCAGATAGGGATCTATCTCTAGCGCAGCAGACCTGCCTCTTCTTATCTGAGCTCCGACAACATTAACTGCTCCTCCGATCAGACTCTTGCTGCACCAGCAACAATGCAGTTGTGGTCAGGCACAATGCAGGAGGTTCAGGATCTGATAAGACGAGTCAAATCAGTAAAAACCCAAAAAGGCAAAAGCAAGGTTACCTGTTACTCTCTGTAACTGAGACTGAGATCTGTTGTCTGCAGGGGTGGATTAAGGTGATCAGAGGCCGCACCGATCCCAATTACCAGAAAAAAAGCGGAGAGAAAATACTGTAATAATTCAGTGACGCATTCGGAATAAGAGCCTGCTACCGCCGATTCAAACGGAATATGACGCGGCACACACAGGGAACACGCACACACAGTGCCATAGCCTGTAAAGTAATGTAAGTGCAGCCAATCAATCAGCTTCCCAGCCAGTCTGCGCGCTGGCTCGTCGTCGTGAGCGGCGGGGGTGCGGTCTGCGCCCGGGCTAGAGTTAGCCGCAGCTCGCCTGTCGGCCGCGGCTGTTGAACTGTAGCAGTGGCCGCAACGTCAGCCGTAAACTCGGGTTCGGGGTCTGGCTCAGGCTGAGTGGATCACGATCCAGCGGACTTGAAATAACCAGTTGATCTGGGGGTCTTTTTAAGTAGATCCTGATCTCCTAACCGCTGGGCTTTTCGGTTTTGCGCCCCACTACCTATTATACATATTATTGTAAGTAACACGGCCGACACGGGTGAGCGCCCTGTACTCTCCTGCGCATCACAGGCATGTTGGCCAGCTAGGCGAACGAGAGTCTTCCCTAGCTCGGCTGGCAAGGTCCCCGCTGATCGACGCTGGAGACCTCGGGTTCGAGCCCATGTGGTGAGGGTACAAGCCTGCGA
This sequence comes from Lepisosteus platostomus, assembly GCF_059453375.1. Classification (NCBI taxonomy): domain Eukaryota; kingdom Metazoa; phylum Chordata; class Actinopteri; order Semionotiformes; family Lepisosteidae; genus Lepisosteus; species Lepisosteus platostomus. The sequence goes on from NC_142618.1 coordinate 15,356,253, forward strand.
ACCGGAACTTGCTGCGATGTTTTCTATCACACGTTTTGAGGCTAGCCACCGTAAACGTGCACCAGAGATGACACAGCAGTGATATAAAATCCACCAAAGTTAATTTGAACTGCGAACCCATTGCATCTAACCAATCGTCCATTCACAAATCATTCAACGTTTTTATGCACCAATGGGGGCCCACAGGTCCGTTACAACAATAAAACAAAACAATTCTGGCCAATCAGGGGCCCCTGATCAATCTGGGCTCCTAGGCTACAGAACCCAGCCTGTTCGTTAATCTGCCCCAAATTGTCTGAACCAGGACAAGAGAGAGAAAGAGAGAGACTTGAGGTTGATACTGCAGTACAGTACAGTAACACTGCACTGAGAGAGAGGGGTTAATACAGTACAGACACTCTGACTGGACACTCCAGTACATTAACACTGCACTGAGAGAGAGGGGTTAGTACAGTACAGACACACTGACTGGACACTCCAGTACATTAACACTGCACTGAGAGAAAGGGGTTAATACAGACACTGGACACTCAGTAATAAACATGCACAACAGGACAGGAGACACAGTGGGAGAGAGGAGACAACAGAGTAATAAACACACACAACAGGAAGGGAGACAGAGAGACAGATGAAATATAAGCCCTCAGTAGTAAATGAGACTCAGTAAAGAGAGTCATGCAGAGAGAGAGAGGAGATGGAAAGACTGGAGCTGTTTCTTTCTTTACATGAGCAGGCACACAGTAGTCAATTGTTTCCACTTCTAACCACACAGACCTGCTCAGCACTGGGAGTGATCAGAGCAGTGATACCACACAGCAGATTTCCATATGGAAATACCTCACACATCCAACGGGTACACAATAACAGGGAGCAGCAGCCCGAGATGGATAATTAACAGAGATCCAGGAACGGTTTTAGTAAACAAAGAATACGGCAGATTATAAGGTGTACTGTACAGTACCCTCTCCCTGTGATCTGTCAGCCCCTCTCACTCCCTCCACTCTGTCCTGTATTAATCCCTCTCTCTGTATTATCTCTATTACCCCCCTGGCTGGCTCATTAACAGAGATATTGAACATTATTGATCAGCAAAACCAAGGAGCTGATCGTTGATTTCAGGAAACTGCAAACCGGACATGCCCCTATCCACATCAACGGGACTGAAGTGGAAAGGGTCAGTAACTTTAAATTCCTTGGCGTCCATATCACCGAGGACCTCACATGGTCTCTCAACGCCCCTTGTCTGATAAAGAAAGCGCAACAGGGCCTGTACTTCCTAAGACGGTTGAAGAAGGCTAAGATATGTCCCCAGATCCTCACTACCTTTTACAGATGCACTACAGAAAGCACACTGACAGGCTGCATCACAGTGTGGGATGGCAACTGCAGTGCTGCTGACCGCAAAGCCCTACAGCGGGTGGTGAAAACTGCCCAGTCCATCACTGGGGTTGCTCTCCCATCTATCCAGGACATTTATGACAGACGGTGCTTGAGGAAAGCTCTAAGCATCATCAAAGACCCTACACACCCCAGCTACAGACTGTATAATCTGCTACCATCTGGAAAAAGGTACCAGAGCATTCAGGCCCCGACTACCAGACTCGGAGACAGTTTTTACCCCCGCACTATCAAACTATCAAACTCCCAGCCTCTCTCACTCTCACCTCACCTCTAACCTGTGATCTGAACCTCACAGTGCCTTCTTACTTACCAAAAACTCACACATTGAAATCTACCTCTACCTTACACGTCGAAGGCTCACTCCCATAATTTCAATCCCTTTATTTCATTCTGCTGATGCATGGTTTTGCACATAACCTGTTACCTTTTTGTTGTTTTGCACATTGCCTGTTGTTGTTTTTGCACATTGCCTGTTGTTGTTTTTTTCACACTGCCTGTTGTCTCTGTCTTTCTTTTATTATACAATTGTATTGTTGTTGTTTTTTTGTGCTACTTATGTCCGAGAGCTAGCTAAATAGCATTTCATTATACCATATACCTGTATATGAGTATAATGACAATAAACTTGAACTTGAACTTGAACTTGAGGAGCTCAGACTGTTCCCACAGCTCTGTTAGCTCACTGATAAGAGATATTGATCAGTGTTGGTCATGAGCTCTGACTGTTCCCACAGCTCTGTTAGCTCATTGATAGAGATATTGATCAGTGTTGATCAGGAGCTCAGACTGTTCCCACAGCTCTGTTAGCTCATTGATAGAGATATTGATCAGTGTTGGTCAGGAGCTCACCTTTTGGGTGGGATTACGACTTAGAGACCTCAGCATATACACCACTAACTAACCTGTCTCATGACAGTCTAAACCCAGTCCAGGTTTCCTGTTAGTGTGTAAGCAGTCCAATGCTTAGTGAATTCTGCTTCCCCGTAGCAAGCTCACTATTGAAGATATTGAACGGTGCTGGTCTCAGGCTGCAGCCCTGTCTCAACCAAGACCTGAAGAAAGAATTCTGTCCTTTTGTTTCCAATTTTCATTGCACACTTGTTCTCTAAGTACATTGAGTCAATTACATCACAGACTTTATCTCCTACGCCACTTTGAAGAAGTTTGTAAAACAGTCTTTTGTGCCAGAATTGAGTCAAATGCTTTTATTGAAATCAATAAAGCAGGCAAATAGTCTTCTGTTGCCTTTTGATGGATATGTTTGTCCATAAGTGTGTGTAGGGTGGAAATGTGGTTGGATGTGTGGTGGTTTGGTAGGAAGCCGATCTGACATGGTGCTCAGTAGGGAAAGCCAGTGTCTGAGAATTTGTGATACTGTAGAAAACCTTCCCCATCTCAGTCTGTCTCCACACACACATGGATGGAGGGCCCTGTGTGTGCTCTTGACTCTCTCAGGGAGACACCCAGCCCTCAGCATGAGGCTGAAGTTTCAGCAGGGCTGGCTGCAGCTCTGAGCTGCTGTATCTCAGCGTCTCGTTGTTGACTCCATCTTGGCCACAGGCTTTGCGTGGTCTGAGGGCCTGGAGTTTGTCCAGTAGCTCCTGCTCTGGGACGGGGGAGTCTAAGGGGTTTTCGTCGGCGTTTATAGCCAGTTCCAGTTATTTTTAGTTTTTCCCATACTGTTTGTGGCTTTGTTCTAATGCTACTGTATATGGGAACGTTTGGTCGAGACTTTTAAAATGGGGTTTCCAGAATGATCCATTTTGCGTGGCCAGTTCTTAGGGTTTTGATTTATTTCCACCTTTCCCAGAAGCCGATTAGGCTGATTGATTCTTTGATTCCTGAGAGCTGCCTGTGGTTCTTTATTTTCAAGGGTGTGTTTAGATTAATTTTTCCATCTAGCTTTATCTGAGGCTCAGATCTGTGTTGTGTAGGTTGTTATTTGAAGGTTTTTACAGCGCTTGTCTGATGTTTATGCAATCTCTACCAACCCAAAACACTTTCGATTTTGAGTGTTTTTTAGTATTATATTCTCTTTAATTGTGATGTCAAGGGTAATTTTCCAAATGTGTGATTTAAAATCTTTATTATTTCTGGATTTTCAGATCATTTAGTTCTCTCTCTGTGAAATGACCAAATTCTCTGTGCTGTATTAACCCCTCTCTCTCTGTGCTGTATTAACCCCTCTATCTGTGCTGTATTAACCCCTCTCTCTCTGTGCTGTATTAACCCCTCTCTCTCTGTGCTGTATTAACCCCTCTATCTGTGCTGTATTAACCCCCTCTCTCTGTGCTGTATTAACCCCTCTCTCTCTGTGCTGTATTAACCCCTCTGTCTGTGCTGTATTAACCCCTCTCTCTCTGAGCTGTATTAACCCCTCTATCTGTGCTGTATTAACCCCTCTCTCTCTGTGCTGTATTAACCCCTCTGTCTGTGCTGTATTAACCCCTCTCTCTCTGAGCTGTATTAACCCCTCTATCTGTGCTGTATTAACCCCCCTCTCTCTGTGCTGTATTAACCCCTCTCTCTCTGTGCTGTATTAACCCCTCTCTCTCTGAGCTGTATTAACCCCTCTGTCTGTGCTGTATGAACCCCTCTCTCTCTGTGTGCTGTATTAACCCCTCTGTCTGTGCTGTATTAACCCCTCTCTCTCTGAGCTGTATTAACCCCTCTATCTGTGCTGTATTTAACCCCTCTCTCTCTGTGCTGTATTAACCCCTCTCTCTCTGTGCTGTATTAACCCCTCTCTCTCTGTGCTGTATTAACCCCCTCTCTCTGTGCTGTATTAACCCCTCTCTCTCTGAGCTGTATTAACCCCTCTGTCTGTGCTGTATTTAACCCCTCTCTCTCTGTGCTGATTTAACCCCTCTCTCTGTGCTGTATTAACCCCTCTCTCTCTGTGCTGTATTAACCCCTCTCTCTGTGTGCTGTATTAACCCCTCTGTCTGTGCTGTATTAACCCCTCTCTCTCTGAGCTGTATTAACCCCTCTATCTGTGCTGTATTAATCCCTCTCTCTCTGAGCTGTATTAACCCCTCTCTCTCTGTGCTGTATTAACCCCTCTGTCTGTGCTGTATTAACCCCTCTCTCTCTGAGCTGTATTAACCCCTCTCTCTCCCTCTCCCTGTCTGTCTCTCCTCAGCTCTCCTGCTGCCATGTCTCAGCTGTCCTCCTTCAACCTGTCGGAGTTCTGCCCCCTGATCCGGGAGATGCTGAACCACTCCCGCAACAACGACACGCGGGTCAACCTGCCGGTGGTGGCGGTGCACGGGCTGGTGTCCGCCGTGGGCATCCTGGAGAACGCCCTCATCCTGTGGGTGGTGGGCTTCCGGATCCGACGCACCGTGATCGCCGTGTGGGTGCTGAACCTGGCGCTGTCCGACTTCCTGGCCACCCTCACCCTGCCGCTGTTCACCCACTACCTGGCGTCCGCGCACAGCTGGGACCTGGGCCAGCGCCTGTGCCAGATCCAGTCCACCATCTTCTTCGTCAACATGTTCGTCAGCGGCTTCCTGCTGGCCTCCATCAGCCTGGACCGCTGCCTGCTGGTGCTGCGGCCCGTGTGGTGCCAGAACCACCGGTCCGTGTCAGCCGCCTGGAAGGTGTGCGCGGCGGTGTGGGCCGCGGCGGTGCTCAACAGCGTGCCGTACTCCGTCTTCCGCGCCGTGATCCCGCGGCAGGACGGGCGCCGGCTGTGCTACCACAACTTCGCCCTGCACGCGGCGCCGGGGCCGCTGGAGCGGACCTGCCGGCTGCGCCAGGACGCCACCGCCCTGTCCAAGTTCCTGCTGGCGTTCCTGATCCCGTTCTGCGTCATCGGCGGGAGCTACGCGCTGGTGAGCGTCCGGCTGCGCCAGCGCGAGCGCCGCAAGGGCCCCGCCCGCTTGTCCGCGCGCTTCTTCAAGCTGGTGGTGGCCGTCATCGTGGTCTTCCTCTGCTGCTGGGCGCCCTACCACGCCATGTGCCTGCTGGAGGTGATGGCGCACCGGTACCCGGCGCTGCGGCCCAAGGTGGAGATCGGGCTGCCCGTGGCCACCACCTTCTCCTTCCTCAACTGCGTGCTGAACCCCGTCCTCTACGTCTTCAGCTGCCCCGACTTCTGCCACCGCATCCGGCAGTCTCTGGCCGCCGTCCTGGAGGGGCTGCTGGTGGAGGACGAGGAGGGAGGCCCGTGGGGGGGCTCCGGGGGGGGCGAGAGGTCGAGCCAAGGCCAGAGGAGGAACACTCCCCACGCCCCCCTCCGGCCCCCCGGCTCGCTGGTCCTGTCCACCCAGGTGTCCGTCTGCGCCTACAGCTTCACGCACTGCAGTGGGAGCAGCAGCCAGGCCTCCTGTCCCACCAGCCCACTGTAGAGAGAGGAGACAGGTACATACAAGCACACTGACAGGTACAGGCACACTGACTGACAGGTACAGGCACACTGACTGACAGGTACAGGCACACTGACTGACAGGTACAGGCACACTGACAGGTACAGGCACACTGACTGACAGGTACAGGCACACTGACTGACAGGTACAGGCACACTGACAGGTACAGGCACACTGACTGACAGGTACAGGCACACTGACTGACAGGTACAGGCACACTGACAGGTACAGGCACACTGACTGACAGGTACAAGCACACTGACTGACAGGTACAGGCACACTGACAGGTACAGGCACACTGACTGACAGGTACAAGCACACTGACTGACAGGTACAGGCACACTGACTGACAGGTACAAGCACACTGACTGACAGGTACAAGCACACTGACTGACAGGTACAGGCACACTGACTGACAGGTACAGGCACACTGACAGGTACAGGCACACTGACTGACAGGTACAGGCACACTGACAGGTACAGGCACACTGACTGACAGGTGCAGGCACACTGACAGGTACAGGCACACTGACTGACAGGTACAGGCACACTGACAGGTACAGGCACACTGACTGACAGGTACAGGCACACTGACTGACAGGTACAGGCACACTGACAGGTACAGGCACACTGACTGACAGGTACAGGCACACTGACAGACAGGTACAGGCACACTGACAGGTACAGGCACAGGCACACTGACAGGTACAGGCACAGGCACACTGACAGGTACAGGCACAGAGGTATACACACACAGACACACTGACAGACATACTTACTGACACCAACAGATGGACACAAACAGGCAGAAAAAGGTCCTGTTCATCTGGATTACTGAAAGAGGAGAAGGGAGATATACCACATCCAAAAGAAACAGAAACTGTATTTTTAACATTATGGGAATAACATAGCTGGGAAGGCTGGGAACTGTGCTCTCAGTGACTGCTGGGAAGATAGCAGCTGGTATCTGTGCCTGTATTTTCCATTTCTCGATGTTTCAACATCCAACATGCTAGAAAGCCAATCTAGTTGTGCTTCTCCATAAGTCAACAGCACAAAGCCCTCTTGAAGAGCCTCCATCCCCCTAACTGATGATAGGAAGGGATGGGAATGATGATAATGATGGGGAAGATGGTGGTGATGATGGTAGTGGGGATGAAAATGATGAGGATGATGCTGATGGTGGTAATGAGGATAATGAAGATAATGGGGATGAAGGTCAGGATGATGGGATGGTGATGGTAATGATGATGGTGGTGATGATGGTGATGAAGGTCACGATGATGATGGTGATGATGTTGATAGAGGAGATGACGGTGATGCTGGATGTTATAGTGATAGTGATGATGATGATGTGATGAAGGTCATGATGATGGTGATGATGACAATGATGATGGGGTGGTGATGATGGTGATGACGTTGATAGGGGTGATGATGATGATGGTGATGATGATAGTAATGGGGGTGATTATGCTAGGGATGATCGTGATTATGGTGATGGTGATCAGGGTCATTATGGGAATGAAGATGATGATGATACTTGTGATGATTATGGGGATGATGATGATGGTTATGATGTAGATGATTATGGAAAAGATGACAATGGTAATGGTGGGTGTTAGGGTGATTAAAATGAAGATTACAATAATGGGGATGATGAAGATGATTATAAGAAAGAAGATTTTGGATTACGGTGAAGGGAAAGATGATGGCGATGAAAGAGATTATGATAGAGGTGATGGGGATGGACATTATGGTGTTGGTGGTGATGATGATAAAGTGTTGACAGAAACATCATCTAGAATGCACTTTCTTGTATTTTATATGATAGAAGTTATACAAGTAAGAATTTGTTAGTATTCTGAGAGCAATCCTTCCTTTCTCCTTTCTCTCAGGAAAGGAAAGAGGAGCCTGCAGCCTGGAGATCAAAGCCCTTCTCCCAGTCTGGGATCAGAAACACTCTGTAAACAACAGCACACTTCTTTATTGTGACGCTGTCTGGGGTTGAATAAAATAAAGATCAAATGAAAAATCCTTTTTTTCTGACACTGGCCATGAGGCCATTTTAATTAACCAGCACACACAACTGTACCCCCGGGTACTTTCCTCTTCTCTCATCTCCTGTCCATCTCTGTCAGGCCCGGACTCAAAGGAGTCTCCCTCACTGACAGGTTGGAGAAACTGAGTCTCTTTAGTCTGAAAGGAGTGTCCCAACGATGACAGATTGAAGGGACTGAGTCTCTTTAGCCTGAAGGAAGTGTCCCACAATGACAGGCTGAAGGAACTGAGTCGCTTCAGTATGGAACAGAGAAGACTTACAAGTTGATCTGACCCAAGGATTCAAAATCCCCAAAGACTCAGACAATCTCAATCCACTGGACTTCTTCAGAATCAACACTGAAACACAAACCAGAGGACACAAATGAAAAGTACGTGGAAGTGCTTTTGAAATTGAGATCAGGAGAGGTTTTTTTTCTCAAGGAGAGGTGGGAGTGTAGAACAAGCTGCACAGCCGTGTTGCTGAAGATGAAACTGTGTTTTGTTTTTCTTCAAGAAACAGCTGGGTGAGGTACTTGGATCAATGAACTACTTGCTTCCAAGCAGGCTAGATGGGCTGAGTGCCCTCTTCGTGCTTGTAGCCTGTTTGTTTTCTTGTTTTCTTTACATGTAACAATTATAATGTTCCTCTCTTCTGCATTTGTACTCTGTATGTCTGCTCTGATTTACACACTGCTCCTAATGCACTGTAAATTGTTATTGATTAAATGTTGAATATAAAACCCAAAATGTGTGTACACAAGCCTAAAGCACAGAAGCCACAAGTACAATCTGTGAAGAAAATTAATAATATAATAATAACATCAGTTTATTTACAATTTCTTGCATTAGGAATTTGTCTTTTCACATACCCCAGCTTGCTCTCCATGAGACACACAGACAGGGAGAGAAGCTTGGGGTCAGAGCACAGGGTCAGCTATTGTATAGCACTGCTGGAGCAGTTGGGGTGAAGGGCCTTGCTCAGGGGCCCAACAGAGTATGATTCCTCTGCCAGCTGCAGGACTTGAACCAGCACCCTTCCAGCTACAGGCACAGAGCCTTAGCCACAGAGCCACCACTCTGCCCCAAAGGAAATTTAAAGGAAATTACTTAAATGTGAGCATTGAATACACAGAACTAAAAACACAAGACACAAGACACAAAGCTAACATGTAAAGATCTGAAATAGAATAAAGAAAACCACCTGACTTCCAGCTCTGCCTACTAGATCCCTAATGCTGACCACTCCCAAGCACAGTGCATGGACATAGGCCACAGTAACTAATACTGATCTCATGAAATACCTGAATTCATGGTCAAACCACACAACAGTCTTCACCACTGGTCTAACACACAACTACTGAAAGGTCTGCTGGACTGTGACCCTACAAGACTCTGGGAGACACTGGGAGACTCTGGGAGACACTGGGAGAGACTAGAGACACTGGGAGACTCTAGGAGAGACTGGAGACACTGGGAGACTCTGGGAGTCACTGGAGACACTGGAGACACTGGGAGACTCTGGGAGACACAGGGAGAGACTAGAGACACTGGGAGACTCTGGGAAAGACTGGAAAGACTGGGAAAGACTATAGACACTGGGAGAGACTGGAGACACTGGGAAAGACTATAGACACTGGGAGACTCTGGGACACACTTAGAGAGACCAGAGACAGTGGGAGACTCTGGGAGACACTGGGAGAGACCAGAGACACTGGGTGACTGGGAAAGACTGGAGAGACTGGGAGACACTGAGAAAGACTGGAGACGCTTGGAGATACTAGAGGCACTGGGAGAGACTGGAGACTCTGGAGACTGGAGACTCTGGGACATTTTAGAGACTCTGGGAAATACTAGAGACTCTGGAGGCACTGGGAGAGACTGGAGACACTGGGAGAGACTGGAGGAACTGAGAGATTTGGGAAGCCATTGAATAACTTGGTGAACCAGGTAGATGCTGGGAGTGGAGGCCCTGGGAAAGACTGGAGACACGAGGAGACATGGTGGACTCTGAGACACACTGAGAGACTCTGGAAGAAACTGGACACAAGACTGAAGAAAGATCTCCCAGCTCATGTCAGATCTTACAGCCTTGTCAGCAGCGTCCACAGCCTGCCTTGAAACTCACTGTTGTGCTCTAGGTTTTAGTTCTGTTTCACTTACTGTTAACTTGTTTAAATTTGTGCTCACCTGTCTAATTGTATAGTGTCTTGAGGTGCTGAACCATGAAAGACACCCTATAAATTTAATGTGCTCCTGATTATTGATAATTGATCATTATGGAGCCTTATGAATGGCAGTGGTGTGTTGAATATCTCAGTTCTTTATCTCTCCTTGTATTATAACATATATACAACGTTTCTGTCAGATAATTAAAACTGCCATTTGGGAAGTAGCGACGGGCACGCGCTTTCTCGCCCAATCCGACTGTTAGTGCTCGCGCTCGACAACACGGCAGCATGAGCGCGCCGGACGCAGCTGTGCGTTCGTGCGCGCGGCCCGGCGTGAGCAGCGGCGTCAGGAGCGGTGCGGGTTCATGTTCCGATTTCAGGTACGTTGCTTCTCCAAAAATCGCCTTTCAGGCTTCCGCTGCCTGTAGGATTGTCCGGCATTATGTGGGTATGTCTGCATGGGCTGCGGAGCTCTTTCCGGCGTCCTCTTACTTTGTCTGTGTGGCGCTGTGTGTCGTATCTCCTGGTTGAGGCCTACAAGCCTCGGCGTTTCCTGCATAATTCTCCCCGCCGAGGGAGCGTCTGCCGGCTCTGGGATGCAGTTGGCCGATCTAGGGTTACGCTTACCTGTTTAGTTTTTTCCGTCACTGTTTCAGACATATGACATTCAAAACTGTCTCTGTTTATAATCAGCAATTGATATGTTGGGTTTCTTTTTAAAAAAACGACTGGTCTTTGTGACGGATCCACCGTTATAAAGTATCTGACGAGAAAAGCTATCTCGGACCCACTCGTGATTACCGGCTAGTCTATCACTGGGGAAGCGTTTTGGAGGGAAATTGCTGCAGATTCTGACCATAAACCTCTCATGAAGAGTGTGAGGCCCAAAGACAAGTACATTTCGTATAGTTTGAGCCCCACGGTATCTCTGCAGATTACACCCAAACTGGTTTTAAAGCCCCTGGAAATTATATTATTTCTCCAGCTGTGCACCAGGATTTGAGTTAGTGAGTTAGCTGCTGAATTAGTGTGGGGACAGGCTGTGAACACTAGTGTTAGTGAGAGATCAGTGTGTATTAGTGTGGAGATGGGCTGTGAGCACTAGTGTTAGTGAGAAATCAGTGTGTATTAGTGTGGAGATGGGCTGTGAACACTAGTGTTAGTGAGAGATCAGTGTGTATTAGTGTGGAAATGGGCTGTGAACACTAGTTTCAGTGAGAGATCAGTGTGTATTAGTGTGGAGTTGGGCTGTGAACACTAGTGTTAGTGAGAGATCAGTGTGTAGTAGTGTGGTGATGGGCTGTGAGCACTAGTGTTAGTGAGAAATCAGTGTGTATTAGTGTGGAGATGGGCTGTGAACACTAGTGACTCAGATTAGTGTAGAGATGGGGTGTGAACACTAGTGTCAGTGAGAGATTAGTGTGGAGATGAGCTGTTAACACTAGTGTTAGTGAGAAATCAGTGTGAATTAGTGTGGAGATGGGCTGTGAGCACTAGTGTTAGTGAGAAATCAGTGTGTATTAGTGTGGAGATGGGCTGTGAACACTAGTGACTCAGATTAGTGTAGAGATGGGGTGTGAACACTAGTGTCAGTGAGAGATCAGTGTGTATTAGTGTGGAGATGAGCTGTTAACACTAGTGTTAGTGAGAAATCAGTGTGTATTAGTGTGGAGATGGGTTGTGAACACTAGTGTTAGTGAGAAATCAGTGTGTATTAGTGTGGAGATGAACTGTGAACACTAGTGTTAGTGAGAAATCAGTGTGTATTAGTGTGGAGATGGGCTGTGAACACTAGTGTTAGTGAGAAATCAGTGTGTATTAGTGTGGAGATGGGCTGTGAACACTAGTGTTAGTGAGAGATTAGTGTGGAGATGAGCTGTGAACACTAGTGTTAGTGAGAAATCAGTGTGTATTAGTGTGGAGATGGGCTGTGAACACTAGTGACTCAGATTAGTGTAGAGATGGGGTGTGAACACTAGTGTCAGTGAGAGATCAGTGTGTATTAGTGTGGAGATGAGCTGTTAACACTAGTGTTAGTGAGAAATCAGTGTGTATTAGTGTGGAGATGGGCTGTGAACACTAGTGTTAGTGAGAAATCAGTGTGTATTAGTGTGGAGATGAACTGTGAACACTAGTGTTAGTGAGAAATCAGTGTGTATTAGTGTGGAGATGGGCTGTGAACACTAGTGTTAGTGAGAAATCAGTGTGTATTAGTGTGGAGATGGGCTGTGAACACTAGTGTTAGTGAGAGATTAGTGTGGAGATGAGCTGTGAACACTAGTGTTAGTGAGAAATCAGTGTGTATTAGTGTGGAGATGGGCTGTGAACACTAGTGACTCAGATTAGTGTAGAGATGGGGTGTGAACACTAGTGTCAGTGAGAGATCAGTGTGTATTAGTGTGGAGATGAGCTGTTAACACTAGTGTTAGTGAGAAATCAGTGTGTATTAGTGTGGAGATGAGCTGTGAACACTAGTGTTAGTGAGAAATCAGTGTGTATTAGTGTGGAGATGGGCTGTGAACACAAGTGTTAGTGAGAAATCAGTGTGTATTAGTGTGGAGATGGGCTGTGAACACTAGTGTTAGTGAGAGATCAGTGTGTATTAGTGTGGAGATGGGCTGTGAACACTAGTGACTCAGATTAGTGTAGAGATGGGGTGTGAACACTAGTGTCAGTGAGAGATTAGTGTGGAGATGAGCTGTTAACACTAGTGTTAGTGAGAAATCAGTGTGAATTAGTGTGGAGATGGGCTGTGAACACTAGTGTTAGTGAGAAATCAGTGTGTATTAGTGTGGAGATGAACTGTGAACACTAGTGTTAGTGAGAAATCAGTGTGTATTAGTGTGGAGATGGGCTGTGAACACTAGTGTTAGTGAGAAATCAGTGTGTATTAGTGTGGAGATGGGCTGTGAACACTAGTGTTAGTGAGAGATTAGTGTGGAGATGAGCTGTGAACACTAGTGTTAGTGAGAAATCAGTGTGTATTAGTGTGGAGATGGGCTGTGAACACTAGTGACTCAGATTAGTGTAGAGATGGGGTGTGAACACTAGTGTCAGTGAGAGATCAGTGTGTATTAGTGTGGAGATGAGCTGTTAACACTAGTGTTAGTGAGAAATCAGTGTGTATTAGTGTGGAGATGAGCTGTGAACACTAGTGTTAGTGAGAAATCAGTGTGTATTAGTGTGGAGATGGGCTGTGAACACAAGTGTTAGTGAGAAATCAGTGTGTATTAGTGTGGAGATGGGCTGTGAACACTAGTGTTAGTGAGAGATCAGTGTGTATTAGTGTGGAGATGGGCTGTGAACACTAGTGACTCAGATTAGTGTAGAGATGGGGTGTGAACACTAGTGTCAGTGAGAGATTAGTGTGGAGATGAGCTGTTAACACTAGTGTTAGTGAGAGATCAGTGTGTATTAGTGTGGAGATGAGCTGTGAACATTGGGAACAGTGAGAGATTAGTGTGGAGGTACACACTAGTGTATCTAGAGATGAGTGTATCTAGAGACTAGTATATCTAGGATGGGCTGTGAACACTGTTGTCAGTAAGAGATCAGTGTGTATTAGTGTGGGGATGAGCTGTGAATACTAGTGTCAGTGAAAGATCAACCAAATCAAGTTACTGGTCAATATGTAATCTTATTTAGACCATAAGACATAAGGTCAGAAGCAAGTGGAGGTCTCTCTGCCCTTCTAGGTTGTGTGGTAGTAGTTAATCGAACCCAGGATCTTGTCTGTGTCCTGGAGGAGGAACGCATCCAGTTCTTTTCTAGAATGAAACCAGGGTATCGGCCTCATCAGCATGGCGGGGCAGCTTGTTCCACACTCCCACCACCCTTTATGTACCGAAGGGCCTCCTATCCTCAGTTTTTAGATTGAGTTCTGTTGTTTTCATTTGGGTCTTTTGGTTTGGACACTCAGTTCCTATTATTGTCTCCTGTCCTCTAGTGTCTTTTTATTCAAGTTCAAAGAGCTTTATTGGCTAATAATGTACAGTGTTCCAAAAGCAGATACAATTCACAGAACATTTACATTTGCAAATCATTGGACATTTGCATACATAACGTAAAACATTATGGTGAGACAAACTACTCTCTTTTCCCCGGGCTGTGACAGGGGATCACATACTGGGCTAGAGCTCTGTTGAGTTTCTTCCCCCAGTAGGATCAGGAGCTGTTCTTTTTCTGGCAGGTGTGGGGATTCTGGGCTTAGATTTATTTTAAGAATGTTTGTGTAATCCTAGAGTATTTCTCACAGTGTAGCCTTTGTCTCTGCTTCTGACTGCTGGGAGTAAGAGCACAGCCTGTCCTCTCTGGACAGCCAGGTCTGTCTGTGTCCAGGCTGTGGTCACTGAGCCTGTCCTCTCTGGACAGCCAGGTCTGTCTGTGTCCAGGCTCTGGTCACTGAGCCTGTCCTCTCTACACAGCCAGGTCTGTCTGTGTCCAGGCTGTGGTAGCTGAGCCTGTCCTCTCTGGACAGCCAGGTCTGTCCGTGTCCAGGCTGTGATCACTGAGCCTGTCCTCTCTGGACAGCCAGGTCTGTCTGTGTCCAGGCTGTGATCACTGAGCCTGTCCTCTCGTAACTCGTAGGTTAGTTGAGCCCTGGGAAAACTGGCCCTGGTGTGAGTGTGTGTGTGTTGTTTCTGTGTGTCTGCTCTGCAAGGGACTGGAGTCCAGGTTGTACCTTGCCTTGTGGATAGACACTGGCTCCCCCGTAACCCTGAAGTGGATACAGCAGTTAATGCATTGTTGGGTGTTTTTACATAACTGAACAGGGCCTTTCCAGGGTGTTTATCCCTGTCTCACTCCTCCCCCATGTGTGGTGATCTCTCTGTGGCGACATTCTCTCACACATGGCTCTGGGCTATGGTGCTTGTTTTCAGAAATGCTGCACAGTTGTTGTGCAGGACTGTTATGCAAAGCTCAACTTCCGCCTGCTCGTAGATTGATGGCAGATGACTCTTCAGATTGTGGCCCAGGCTGGGTTCTGCTAGTTCATTGTGGCCAGCTGATTTTCACAATCCACTCTATCGACTATGTTTCTCACATTATCTGACTCTCCTCCCCCTCCTCTCAGTCTGTATCTCTTCCTGTCCTTTGTGACTCTCTGATTTCTGATCTCTGCCACCCTGCTGCTCCTCTCCCCTGGTTCCCAGTTCCTGCGGTGTCTCTACCCCATCCTGCAGTACTCCTGTTTCACATTCTTACCCTGACCCACTGACCGTCTCCCTATACACTGGCCATCTTTCTGTCTGGAACAGATACACTGACCATCTGTCTGTCCAGTGCAGGCTCACCGGCCCCACAGAGTGACCCTGTATATCACAGACTGAACATAGGCCTTCACCAACAGACAACACTCCTGCGACTAAGAAGGACAGGAAAGAGCCACAAGTGTTACAGCTGCAAGATGCAGTAAACGAGAGGATCACACTCTAGGGAAATCGGATACTAGGAAAGAGCTTGGATTTGGAAAAGTTAGGTCTTGCCTGACCAGCTTCTTAGAGTGTTGATAAATGCTTACTAGATAGAAAAGAGGGTACAGATAAAGGGTTAATGTTCAGATTGAGGTTATGTAATTAGTGCAGTACCACAAAGGTCTTTGTTAGATTCAATAGTGAAACACAAACCAGAGAAATCAAGTGGAAACTACAGGGAAGTTACTGCAAAACTGAGAACAAGAGGCACTTCTTTACACAAAGGGTGGTGGGAGGGTGGAACAGGGTGCCCAGCCATGTTGTTGAAACTGATATTCTGGTTTCTTTCAAGAAATGGCTGGATGGGATCCTGGAATCAATTAACTACTAAGACAGCCGAATAGCCTCCTTTTGTTTGTGAGCTGTCTTATGTTGTTAGGAGTGACCCCCTCCTCACCAGCCTGCTTCCCAGCTCAGGAGTCTTTTCTACTCCCGGTCTCCCATGTTGAAATGTTTCTCACCGCCGGGAGAGGCCTGACAGCAGCTCCATCATCACCAATGAGATCATGGATATGGGTTTTCAATCCTGCTCTGTTTCTGAAACCGCATGCACATCTCCTGTTGTCTGTGATGCCTGCAGTGGTGAATTTGAGAGTTCTGCTGCACAAACGTAATCTACTCCAGCGATTTCTGGAACATCTGCTAAAAACAGTCATAAGATTTTTTTTTCCTCAATCCTGCTCCTGCAGACCTACACACCTGTGGAATTGTGTTTGTAATTGACTTAATAACAGGGTTAATTTGAACTGTGTGACTGTTTTCAGATATTAAAATGTACTGGAGGTAGTCTTTAAACATTTGCGTTTCCTAATTGAAATCGAATCCCAAACTCTTGACTTGAAAAAGTACTTGCAAATGTTCCAGTCAAGCAATTTATTAATTGAATTAAGGCTTCATTTAAGTAATTAAGCTCAGCAGGATTGAAAACCAGCAGGTGAGAGCTCCTCCATGATTAATCCCTCTCTCTCGGTGTAGTGCCAGTGTGCTGTGGTGTCATTGTGTCGCTGGATTAACCTCCCACTGTTTCCCTCAAAGTCTCTGGATGAGGACTGTCCTCTGGAGGAGGAGGAGGGTCTTGTTGATGAGGAAGATGACATAGACCAATTCAATGACGACACCTTCGGAGCAGGAGCTATAGGTAACATTTTGTTATCTCCTCTGTCAGTGCAGTGTTAATCTACTGGAGTGTCCAGTCAGTGTGTCTGGACTGTATTAACCCCTCTCTGTCAGTGCAGTGTTAATGTACTGTAGTGTCCAGTCAGTGTGTCTGGACTGTATTAACCCCTCTCTCTCAGTGCAGTGTTAATGTACTGGAGTGTCCAGTCAGTGTGTCTGTACTGTATTAACCCCTCTCTCTCAGTGCAGTGTTGATGTACTGGAGTGTCCAGTCAGTGTGTCTGTAGTGTTAAGTATTACTGTACTGTATTAATCCTCTCTCTCAGTGCAGTGTTAATGTACTGGAGTGTCCAGTCAGTGTGTCTGTACTGTACTAACCCCTCTCTCTCACTGCAGTGTTAATGTACTGGAGTGTCCAGTCAGTGTCTGTACTGTATTAACCCCTCTCTCTCAGTGCAGTGTTAATGTACTGGAGTGTCCAGTCAGTGTGTCTGTACTGTATGAACCCCTCTCTCTCAGTGCAGTGTTAATGTACTGGAGTGTCCAGTCAGTGTGTCTGTAGTGTTAAGTATTACTGTACTGTATTAACCCCTCTCTCCCTGTCTAGATGATGACTGGCAGGAAGAACACGCCCGGCTGGCGGGGCTCGATGAGCGGGTGCGAGGAGACGGGAGTGGGGGGGTGAGCTCTGAAGCTGCCCCCAACACCCCCCTTCCTGCCCCCTCTGCCTTGGCAGCCGCCCCCGCCCCCCCCTCTCTCTCTGCCCCCGGGCTGGGGGAGGAGGGCAGTGGCGATGGCTCCGCGCTGGCTGAGAGCCTGTCCCGCCTCATCATGGAGACCGACCCCGGGGTCGCGGGGGTGTCCGGAGTCATCGGGGGGCCGGCGGGACCCTCTGCCGGCCCCCCCTCGTCTCTGCTCGGCTACCAGCTGCACCAGCGCGGCACAGCGCCCCTGCAGGTGAGGCAGTGCACTCACACAGGATCGCTTTAGATTTCGGGGGAGAGTGGCGTGAATGGTCTCCTGGTCTCAGGGGAGTGAGGACACGTCGCAGGGTTACACACAGCCCGCCTACGAGGACAAGTGAATAACATCAAGTTAACATGATGTTTGACATTTGATTTGTGGAGCAAGCACAGTGCCCGACTCCAGGAGTCCCTCGCCGTGCGCGGTCTGGTCTTCCAGTTTGGCAGCCAGAGGAAACGAAATCGTTAAACGTGGGCAAGAGCCCTGCCTGTCAGCCCACAGCGTGATTGAGCCTTGAGATCTGTTTTCTTTCTGATAACATTTGAATGTGCTGGAGGCCGGTGATTTGTATGTGTGCGTGGGGAGAGAGCACCTCAATAATTTCACATTCAGGTGAGAGGATTAAAAATGGTTGGGAACCTCAGTCTGTAGTCATAGATTCGTTTCTGTGTCCAGGCTGTGGTCACTGAGCCCGTTCCTGTATCTGCAACATTGAGGAGTGAGTTGACAGGTTTCTGGGCCCAGCAGTGATTATGTGGGGGTGTGTCTCCTCCTCCTCTGACCCTCGCTCTCCCTCTTCTCCACAGGCCTCCCCACAGGTGGGCTCTCACAGCATCTGGGAGAACAGCATGGGCTTCGGACCTGTGGGCGTCTCTCCTGCACTCGTCCCTCACGTGGAGGTAAATGGCAGTATGGGGGGCTCTGAGGCACCTGGCCTGCTCTGATCTCTCAGTGTGATTCATGCAGTAATACTGACCTCTCCGTGTCATTCCTGCAGTCACCAATAATACTGACCTCTCAGTATCGTTCCTGCAGTGACCAATAATACTGACCTCTCCGTGTCGTTCCTGCAGTCACCAATAATACTGACCTCTCAGTGTCGTTCCTGCAGTGACCAGTAATACTGGCCTCTCAGTGTCGTTCCTGCAGTGACCAGTAATACTGGCCTCTCAGTGTCGTTCCTGCAGTCCCCAATAATACTGGCCTCTCAGCGTCGTTCCTGCAGTGATCAATAATACTGGCCTCTCGGTGTCGTTCCTGCAGTGACCAATAATACTGGCCTCTCAGTGTCGTTCCTGCAGTGATCAATAATACTGGCCTCTCAGTGTCGTTCCTGCAGTGATCAATAATACTGGCCTCTCAGTGTCGTTCCTGCAGTGATCAGTAATACTGACCTCTCGGTGTCGTTCCTGCAGTGATCAATAATACTGGCCTCTCAGTGTCGTTCCTGCAGTGATCAGTAATACTGACCTCTCGGTGTCGTTCCTGCAGTGATCAATAATACTGACCTCTCAGTGTCGTTCCTGCAGTGACCAATAATACTGGCCTCTCAGTGTCGTTCCTGCAGTGATCAGTAATACTGGCCTCTCAGTGTCGTTCCTGCAGTGATCAGTAATACTGGCCTCTCAGTGTCGTTCCTGCAGTGACCAATAATACTGGCCTCTCAGTGTCGTTCCTGCAGTGATCAATAATACTGGCCTCTCAGTGTCGTTCCTGCAGTGATCAATAATACTGACCTCTCAGTGTCATTCCTGCAGTGATCAGTAATACTGGCCTCTCAGTGTCGTTCCTGCAGTGATCAGTAATACTGGCCTCTCAGTGTCGTTCCTGCAGTGATCAGTAATACTGACCTCTCAGTGTCGTTCCTGCAGTGATCAGTAATACTGACCTCTCAGTGTCGTTCCTGCAGTGACCAATAATACTGGCCTCTCAGTGTCGTTCCTGCAGTGATCAGTAATACTGACCTCTCAGTGTCGTTCCTGCAGTGACCAATAATACTGGCCTCTCAGTGTCGTTCCTGCAGTGACCAATAATACTGGCCTCTCAGTGTCGTTCCTGCAGTGATCAGTAATACTGACCTCTCAGTGTCGTTCCTGCAGTGACCAATAATACTGGCCTCTCAGTGTCGTTCCTGCAGTGACCAATAATACTGGCCTCTCAGTGTCGTTCCTGCAGTGACCAATAATACTGGCCTCTCAGTGTCGTTCCTGCAGTGATCAGTAATACTGACCTCTCAGTGTCGTTCCTGCAGTGACCAATAATACTGGCCTCTCAGTGTCGTTCCTGCAGTGACCAATAATACTGGCCTCTCAGTGTCGTTCCTGCAGTGATCAATAATACTGGCCTCTCAGTGTCGTTCCTGCAGTGATCAATAATACTGACCTCTCGGCGTCGTTCCCGCATTGATCAGAAATACTGACCTCTCAGTGTCGTTCCTGCAGTGACCAGTAATATTGATGACTACTGTGCTGCTCTTGCAGTGTGTAATAATACTGATAACAGGAAGAACAGGTACAGGAGAGTATAACAGCTCATTCTCTCTCTTCCTCCTTGCCTCTTAGGACAGCCCCCTCATGTCAATCATCAAGGAGGTGGGACTCCCAAAAAGGCCACCAGTGAGGGGAGAGGAGACGCGGGACTTGTCAGAGCGTGTCCCACCCCCTCGGTCATCCTCGCCTGTGATTGGCAGCCCCCCAGTGAGAGCGGTACCGATCGGGACTCCACCCAAACAGCCCTTTGGTCACGGACTCAACCAGCACGTAAGAGAGGGGGTTCTGTTTGTGCTTGAATAATAGGACAAAAGGCAACTTGTCACAGGAACCAGATCAGGTTTAGAACATTCTCAGCACTCGTCTGGAAGGCTGTATGTTCAGTAGAGACTATTATTAGTGTTTTGAATCAGTCACATGCTCAGTCCTGCTGTGAGTATTACAGTGATATGCTGTGTATGTAATGGATTGCAGTGCAGTGTTGGTGCTGTGTGCTCTAATAAACACTGTCTGTTCCAGATCCTGTGTCCAACAGCAGTTCATGTTCGAGCCCCCGTCCACCACAGATACCCCTCAACCTTCCCTGACAGACTGTCCCCCAACCAGCTGCTCAACATGGCTGTGAGTGTGTGCCAGTCTTCCTCTCTCTCTTATGGCCTCTATGGGTTTCTCTAGGTCTTTTGGTCTGTGTGTCTCTTCCTGTCCGTGTCTCAGTGTCTCTCTCTGTCTTGTGTGTCTTTCTCGTGTGTCGTTTTCCGTCTCTTCCTCTCCTTCTCTCTGTCATCTGTGTCAGTGTCATCCTCTCTCCTTTTCATTTGTTATTATTTTAAAAGCCCTATTTTCACAGGATGTCCAAGTCGCATTCAACTTCAAAGAGCTCTTTTAGCAAGACCTAGAATTACAGGTTTGCTAAAGCAGTAACAACAGAACATTTACAGTAATATTATTGAGAGACAGGCTCAGTGTCTGTTCCTCAGGCTGGGACAGGAGATCACACACTGTATTATTATTGAGAGACATGCTCACTGTCTGTTCCTCAGGCTGGGACAGGAGATCACACACTGTATTATTATTATTATTGAAAAACAGGCTCACTCTGTTCCTCAGGCTGTGGCAGGAGATCACACACTCCATTATTATTATTATTATTATTATTATTATTATTATTATTATTATTATTATTATTATTGAGAGACGGGGTCACTGTCTTTTCCCCAGGTTGTGTGGCACACTAGGCTACAACTTTGAGTTTTCACCCTCAGTAGAATCGGATTATGACAGGTGTAGCAATTCTGGGATCAGATCTCTTATTTTAGGGTAGTGTCTAATACCTCATACACACTGAATAGCTGCTCTCACAGCTGGTGGGTGAACGACAGGGTGGGCGGGTGCTGCTTCTGTTTGACTCTATGGGTGGGTGGGGTCCTGTTTATCAAGGCAAGATGGGCAGAGTCTTGAGGGATTGTTGTGACAGTAAACTTGTGGCTGTGTGGCTGTGATAAATAGAAGCTGCTGGTTTTTAATGTTTTTAACCACAAAAAAGTTACCATAAGATTAGAGGGACTTCACATTTCCTCAAGAATAAGGAAGTCAGATAAAGACTTGCTTCCCTCTTGTCCCCTGTCTCTCTCAGAATGCTCCTATGCGTGGCCATCCTTTTCCCTCTGGTGTGGGACCAGTCCTGTCTCAGATACAGAGAGCCCAGCTCATTTCACCACAGGTACGGAGCAGAGAGTGTGTGGGAAAACGAGGGAGAGAGCAGGAGGTGTCGAGGGGGGTCGTGGGCTGTCGAGGGAGGGGCCAGGGTCGGCGTGGGAGGGGTCATTGGCTGTCGAGGGAGGGGCCAGGGTCGGCGTGGGAGGGGTCATTGTCTGTCGAGGGAGGGGCGAGGGTCAGGGTGTGTTGATGGTGTGTGCTGGTAGGCTGTGTACTGTAGGATCCTGTGAGTGTGCCTGTATTGACCCTCCACCTCCGCTCTCCCACAGGGTGCCCTCTCCCACAGTGCTTTCTCAAGGAGTGGGGGCCCCTCTCCTCTCCTGGCTCCAAAGCAGCTCATGGCTGGTGGGGGGGGGTTTCGTCCGTTTTTCGGGCAGCCTCCTTCCCGTAGCATGGCACCCCCCCCTGTGCGGCCTGATACCACTCACCTGCACCCCCAGCATCGCAGACTGCTGACCCAGAGACTACAGAACCGCAGGTGAGGGTCTGAGTGGTGTCAGCTGACCCAGAGACTGCAGAACCGCAGGTGAGGGTCCGACTGGTGTCAGCTGACCCAGAGACTGCAGAACCGCAGGTGAGGGTCTGAGTGGTGTCAGCTGACCCAGAGACTGCAGAACCGCAGGTGAGGGTCTGACTGGTGTCAGCAGACCCAGAGACTGCAGAACCGCAGGTGAGGGTCTGACTGGTGTCAGCTGACCCAGAGACTGCAGAACCGCAGGTGAGGGTCCGACTGGTGTCAGCTGACCCAGAGACTGCAGAACCGCAGGTGAGGGTCTGAGTGGTGTCAGCTGACCCAGAGACTGCAGAACCGCAGGTGAGGGTCTGAGTGGTGTCAGCTGACCCAGAGACTGGAGAACCACAGGTGAGGGTCTGAGTGGTGTCAGCTGACCCAGAGACTGCAGAACCACAGGTGAGGGTCTGAGTGGTGTCAGCTGACCCAGAGACTGCAGAACCGCAGTTTACAATGTAAAGTGAGTTACAAAGTTGTTTTCAAGCTTTCTTATGTGCATACGCCTCTCTCTCTGTCTCTCAGTGACCACTCTCGGGGAGACAGAGCTCAGCGTGGGGGTGACAGGGGGCGCAGAGAAAGGGACAGAGACCCCTACAGCAACCTGATGACCCCACGGGAGAAGGATTGGGTCGCACGTATACAGATGATGCAGCTGCAGAGCACTGACCCCTATTTGGATGACTACTACTACCAGGTCAGTCATCAGTAACTGTTACCTTGGTGATTAATATCCAGTATACCAGGTCAGTCATCAGTAATCAATACCGTACTGGCCAATAATAACTGTACCAGCTTAGTGATCAGTAGGGTATTGATTACTGATAAATAACCACTGACCAGGTCAGTCAATGGTAATCAATAACCACTGGGCCTCCTGGCCTCCTGAGCACGGGGGTCTGTGCCTCCTGTGCTGTTGACCCCTAGCTTCCTGCATCTATTGGTGCTGCAGCGAAGGATCGCGCTTGCCGATTGGTGAGATAACGAATGGGGGTGGTTTTGGTTTCCAGAACTACTTCGAGAAGCTGGAGAAGCGCCCGGGGGGGGAGCATTGTGGGCGGGACAGTGTCCGGAAAGAGGTGACCAAGCTGATCACTCCCCAGGTGGCCAAGCTGGAGCACACCTACAGGCCAGGTGAGCAGCACAGCAGTGACCACATCCATAACTAGAGCACAGCAGGTAACCAGAAACCAGTCTTCGCTCGGTCAGGCTCTTGTTTTCCCAGTGTGGAGCCCCTTGTTTCTGGGAGTCCTGTGAGGCAGGTTTTGGCTCTGGGTTATGTGATTGTTTGTCTCCTTGAGGTCATTCACAGGACACA
Organism: Lepisosteus platostomus; assembly: GCF_059453375.1. Lineage (NCBI taxonomy): Eukaryota > Metazoa > Chordata > Actinopteri > Semionotiformes > Lepisosteidae > Lepisosteus > Lepisosteus platostomus. The sequence goes on from NC_142618.1 coordinate 15,379,597, forward strand.
GATGTGTTGCAGAGATTTGCCCTGGGTGCCAGGCGGGACCTGTGCTCTGCTTGCAAGTGGAAGAATAAGAACATTATTCTATAAAAATACATTTTTTTGTTGGCTGCACACAAAAATTCTGCATAGAACTTTGTTTCTTTCTAAAATGCTGAACAAAGACTTTGGTTCAAAACGTCCTGAAACAATGTTCCTTCATCTATTTTGGGTCACTGGGGAGGTGGAGCTTATCCTGGCAAGCACTGGGCGCAAGGCAGGGTACTCACTGAATGGGACACCAGCCTATCACAGGGCACACACACATCAGTGTGTGACGTGTAAATGGGCCACCTGTTTTCCCAGTAGCCAATTAACCTTTGAGTATGTTTTTGTTCTGTGGAGGAAATCAGAGAACCCGGAGGAACCCCATGCGAAGATGGGGATATCTATATATCCTCTGTATCTCTTTCAGTCCACGCAGATAGCACCCCAAGAATCAATTCTGTGGCCCCAACACTGCGAGGCATCAAAGCTAACCACTGCACCACTGTCCCACCCTCCTGAAATGAAAGATTTGTTTTAATCACGTCAAGCCTGTGTTCAACAGAAGAACATCCTTTTCTTACATTGCACTTCTGCCTCCTTGAAATACACATGTAACACAGAGTTACAAACACAAAGTCTTTAAGACATAGTAGACGTGTTTCTCAGTTACAGCTGGACACTGAAATCCTGGATACTAGCCAAATGCGTACGAGAGCCAGGGGGAAGGAAAGAAAGTGTTTTCTTCCTCCAACCCCACTGTACCGGCGCTGAACGGACCCCTCTCTGTCTCTCTCTGCAGTGCAGTTTGCAGGCTCTCTCGGGAAGCTCACAGTCTCCAGTGTTAATAACCCTCGCAAGATGATTGACGCTGTGGTCACGAGTCGCTCCGATGATGAGGTGTCTATCGGTCTTCGATGTTATCCTCTATCTGTGTCTTGTGTCTTCTCTTTCCCTCTAAATCTATGGGCCTGTCTATCTCTACCCATTTTTTATTTTTTTCTGTTAAACACTATGTCTTCCTAGTACTATTCTCTGTCTGTCCTCTGTCTTCTCTCCTCTTGTCACTGTTGGTCCTCTCTCTGTCTGACTGTACATCCTCCTGTTGCTGTCGGTCCTCTGCCTATCTATCCTCCTGTTGCTGTAAATCATGCTTGTCTTGCAGGAGAAGAGAGAGAAGCAGGTGTGGAACAAGAGGCGACAGATTCTCTACACAGTGGAGAAGGTGAGGGGAGTGGTGATACTGTACAGCACTTATATGCTGTTTGTCACTCTGCATGTACTTGTTTTAGCTAATGTGCACACACCTGTGTTTGTCCTGTGCAGTATTTATTCTGGTCTCTTTGGGACCAGATCTAATGATCTAAATATATATATATATTATAAACATTTCTTATATCCATTAAAAAATAAATCCCTTCTTTTCCTCCCTCTCCTTTGTTGCCATCTACTCATCTCTCTGTATCCTCTATTCATCTCTCAACTTATTTCTTCTTAATCATCCCTATCTCACACCTTTCCTTCCTTTCTAACTTCCTATTTGTCCAGCTGTACAGTCTGTTGCTGGAGGTGCAGGACTTTGAGAAGAAGTTCCTTCAGACTGCGGAGGAGCAGAGGGAGAGCCTGCTAGAGCAGCACAAAGCCCAGACCCTCCAGCTGTACAGCACACTGAGCGACAGGGAGGGCAGCAGGTACAGAGAGAGACACTGTACAGCACACTGACTGACAGGAACAACAGGTACAGAGAAAGACACTGTACAGCACACTGACTGACAGGAACAACAGGTACAGAGAGAGAGACACTGTACAGCACACTGACAGATAGACGAACAACAGGTACAGAGAGAGAGACACTGTACAGCACACTGACTGACAGAGGAACAACAGGTACAGAGAGAGAGACACTGTACAGCACACTGACTGACAGGAACAACAGGTACAGAGAGAGAAACACTGTACAGCACACTGACAGATAGAGGAAAAACAGGTACAGAGAGAGAAACACTGTACAGCACACTGACAGATAGACGAACAACAGGTACAGAGAGAGAGACACTGTACAGCACACTGACTGACAGAGGAACAACAGGTACAGAGAGAGAGACACTGTACAGCACACTGACAGAGGAACAACAGGTACAGAGAGAGACACTGAACAGCACACTGACTGACAGAGGAACAACAGGTACAGAGAGAGAGACACTGTACAGCACACTGACTGACAGGAACAACAGGTACAGAGAGAGAAACACTGTACAGCACACTGACAGATAGAGGAACAACAGGTACAGAGAGAAAAACACTGTACAGCACACTGACAGAGGAACAACAGGTACAGAGAGAGACACTGAACAGCACACTGACAGATAGAGGAACAACAGGTACAGAGAGAGAGACACTGTACAGCACACTGACTGACAGAGGAACAACGGGTACAGAGAGAGAGACACTGTACAGCACACTGACAGATAGAGGAACAACAGGTACAGAGAGAGAGACCCTGAACAGCACACTGACTGACAGAGGAACAACAGGTACAGAGAGAGACACTGTACAGCACACTGACTGACAGAGGAACAACAGGTACAGAGAGAGACACTGTACAGCACACTGACTGACAGGAACAACAGGTACAGAGAGAGACACTGTACAGCACACTGACTGACAGGAACAACAGGTACAGAGAGAGAGACACTGTACAGCACACTGACTGACAGAGGAACAACAGGTACAGAGAGAGAGACACTGTACAGCACACTGACTGACAGGAACAACAGGTACAGAGAGAGAAACACTGTACAGCACACTGACAGATAGAGGAAAAACAGGTACAGAGAGAGAGACACTGTACAGCACACTGACAGATAGAGGAAAAACAGGTACAGAGAGAGAGACACTGTACAGCACACTGACAGATAGACGAACAACAGGTACAGAGAGAGAGACACTGTACAGCACACTGACTGACAGAGGAACAACAGGTACAGAGAGAGAGACACTGTACAGCACACTGACTGACAGGAACAACAGGTACAGAGAGAGAAACACTGTACAGCACACTGACAGATAGAGGAAAAACAGGTACAGAGAGAGAAACACTGTACAGCACACTGACAGATAGACGAACAACAGGTACAGAGAGAGAGACACTGTACAGCACACTGACTGACAGAGGAACAACAGGTACAGAGAGAGAGACACTGTACAGCACACTGACAGAGGAACAACAGGTACAGAGAGAGACACTGAACAGCACACTGACTGACAGAGGAACAACAGGTACAGAGAGAGAGACACTGTACAGCACACTGACTGACAGGAACAACAGGTACAGAGAGAGAAACACTGTACAGCACACTGACAGATAGAGGAACAACAGGTACAGAGAGAAAAACACTGTACAGCACACTGACAGAGGAACAACAGGTACAGAGAGAGACACTGAACAGCACACTGACAGATAGAGGAACAACAGGTACAGAGAGAGAGACACTGTACAGCACACTGACTGACAGAGGAACAACGGGTACAGAGAGAGAGACACTGTACAGCACACTGACAGATAGAGGAACAACAGGTACAGAGAGAGAGACCCTGAACAGCACACTGACTGACAGAGGAACAACAGGTACAGAGAGAGACACTGTACAGCACACTGACTGACAGAGGAACAACAGGTACAGAGAGAGACACTGTACAGCACACTGACTGACAGGAACAACAGGTACAGAGAGAGACACTGTACAGCACACTGACTGACAGGAACAACAGGTACAGAGAGAGAGACACTGTACAGCACACTGACTGACAGAGGAACAACAGGTACAGAGAGAGAGACACTGTACAGCACACTGACTGACAGGAACAACAGGTACAGAGAGAGAGAGACACTGAACAGCACACTGATAGAGGAACAACAGGTACAGAGAGAGAGACACTGTACAGCACACTGACTGACAGAGGAACAACAGGTACAGAGAGAGACACTGTAGAGCACACTGACTGACAGAGGAACAACAGGTACAGAGAGAGAGACACTGTACAGCACACTGACTGACAGAGGAACAACAGGTACAGAGAGAGAGACACTGTACAGCACACTGACAGATAGACGAACAACAGGTACAGAGAGAGAGACACTGTACAGCACACTGACTGACAGAGGAACCACAGGTACAGAGAGAGAGACACTGACTCGCAGAGGGGGGACTGCGTTGGGGTGAAGGCCTCATCTCTGTCTCCTCCTGCTCACTTCTCCCTGCATGTCTCAGGATCAGCGATGAGCTCTTCATCCAGATCATGTCCCTCCGCAAAGGGAAGCGTCTCATTGCCCGGATCCTCCCCTTCCTGGGTAGCGAGCAGGCTGCTGCTGTCGTCATGGCTATCGCCCACAATTTGCCAGCCATCGCGAAGAAGGACAAGCAGGACCAGGTGAGCCCAATTCCGGGCAGCTGTGAGTGTCTGCCCCCGTGGGCTGGCGCCTATCTAAACCCGTCTGTCCGTCTCCCAGGTGCTGTCCTCGCTGGTGGAGCCCTGCGCGGCGGTGATCCAGTCCCTGTCCAGCGCCGGCCTGACGGACCTCCTGCAGGAACTGCAGGGCCCGGCCCAGTGCCCCAGCGACACGCGGCTGCACAAGGTTCTGCACAACAAGGTGTGGGCCCCCACAGACAAACTGGGTTACACCGATGTACCCCGTGATATAAGAATTAGAATGTATTATTCCTTCATGTACATAGTATTTTACCCTGGTGGATTGTGGGAAGGGCTTTATAAATTGTGGCAACCCACTTCACCCCCAACGAAGCACAGCCCACAGAACACAGAACAAGGAGAAACTGCTGCACCAGGGGGATTGTGGGTGATCTGGGGTACTGGACTTCTCCCAGTGAAGTGACACACAGCAGCCCCACTGCTCACAGATCAGGGGAGCAGAGAGAAACTGCTGCACCAGGGGGGTTTGTGGGTGATCTTTCCAGTACTAGCCCAGAATGGAGTTTAGTCAGTAGTAAATGATGATGATGTACAGTATATTTCCATCATATTAAAGATGATGTATGTTTCAGCACACTGGAGGGACCTTACTGATAGTGACACTCTCATTTTTTCTCTCTCAGTTTGGCCTGACGTTCCTGTACCTCATTCTCAGCGAGGGGGAGAGGCTGCAGAGCGCAGACCCTCACTGTGAGCTTATGGAGGACAATCGATGGTCAGTAACACCGTTTGCTCTGCACTGTCGGCCCCTCGGACGGGGACGGCGTCGGTGATGTCGGCCCCTCGGACGGGGACGGGGACTGATTTTGTCCGCGCTCTCTCCCAGGACTGAGCTGGTGTTCTCAGTGACCCGGGAGCTGCTGCAGACCCCGCCCTCCTCGCTGGCCACGCCCTTCTTCACCCCCCCCAGCCTGCTGTCACTCTTCTCGCGCTACGTGGACAGGCAGAAACTGGACACCCTACAGGACAAGCTACAGTGAGGACCCGTGTCTCCTATCCTTCTGCTGTTCTGTGCCCACCTCTTCCTCTGTGTCTCGGCACTCTCTCTGTCTCCCACTCAATTCAAATTCACATTCAAAGACTTTTATCGGCATGACCAACAAGTTACAGTGTTGCCAAAGCAGATACAATGAACACAGCAATCACAGATATTTAAAGTATGAGCATATTATTAGACATTTACATACATCACAAAAATATTATGGCACACTGTCTGACAGGAGATCACATACTGGGCTGCACCTCAGTTTCCTCCTCCAGTAGGATTAGAAGCAGAAGCAGCTGCTTCTGGCAGGTGTAGGAATTTGGGGATTAGAGTTATTTAAGAATAAGAATGTGTGATTAGACAGGATTTCTCACATTGCTCAGAAAGCGCATCTCTGTCTCTGCTTCTCCCCGCTGGGAGTAGGGTCACAGCCTGTCCAGTCTCTATGGCCAGCCTGTGGTCACTCAGCCTGTCCTCTCTGGACAGCCAGGTCTGACTGTGTCCACTCTCTATGGCCAGCCTGTGGTCACTCAGCCTGTAGTTCATCATTGTCTGTTTCTCTATGCTGTTTCTTATCCTGCTCAGGTCCTCAGCTACTTGTATTGTCCGTGTAGGGTCTTGTAGCATTCACGTTTGTCTGTGTGTCCCTGTGGTAATGTTTGCTTTTGCTGTGATTTGGTTGATTTTGATTGGTGTTATTTGCGTTGTGCTGTTTCTCCTGGTCTCCTGTATGATATCCCCTCTCTCTTGCAGGATCTCTGTCCAGTCCAGGTAGAAGTGACTGCAGCCCAGAAAGGAGCCATCCTGCTGAGACACTGATTCTGTGTGTGTGTACAGACTACATGTGAATAATAAACACACAGGAGCTTCAGAGATACCGAGAGCGAAGTGGTGGATAACACAGATGTCATTATCGGACCGTCTGTCCATGTGTGCGTGTGCAGGGAGATGGGCCAGACTCTCGCTGTTCAGCAGTCTGATCCACTCCAGGTTTTACTGGCTGCTGGCTCTTTTGTATGCGTGTGTGTGTGTCTGTGAGAGCGCCACAGGGGCGGGCAGATTTTATCTCGTTTCCCTTGCTCTGTTAGCCCTGTCATAACACCGTGCTGTCTGTGGCCTGAGGTTCGAGTGCTGTGTGAGAGGGGGTAGGGGGACAGTGGGGGACGACGGTAAGTCCTTGGTTTTTAATTTAGCGATTGTTATGACACTCATGATACCGAATTAAAATATTTGTATTATACAGCTTTGTGTTTGTTTCAGTTGGTGCTGCTGTGACACTCTAACCTATGAACACGTGGACTAGCTCTCACTCACTCCCTCACTCACACGAGGACCCAGAGTGAGCTTCATGGCTCATGCCCAGACGCCAGTCCATCACTGGGCACACAAACACACTCACACCAGGGCCAACTTTCCCAGAAGCCAGTTAACCTACCCGCATGTCTTTGGAGTGTGGGAGGAAGCTCAAGAGAGTACAGGGAGAACATACAGACTCCACACAGACAGCACCCCAGTCCCCAGAGCTGTGTGGCAGCAATGCTGTCCACTGTACTGCCCCACATTCACGTTGTTAATTCAAACTGCTTGCTTTCACTCTAACGTTTTCTATTTTGCTTCTCTGGTGTGCGTTATTTGTACCACCACTGAGCCGCACCTTGAGCACAGCTCTTTTAATAAAATCCATTCCTGTCACCAGGAGGCGTCACGGTTTGAGCCTGTTTGAACTCCCAGCCAGATCGCCGATGTTGGGACAGCCTGTATTCAATTCAATTCAATTCAAGGTGCTTTATTAGCATGACCTATGGGTACAATCAGTGTTGCCAAAGCAAATAAAAATAATAAAATTAACATGGAACAAAATGAAAAATAGAAGTAAAATAAAATCTACAGACATGTTACAGACATTTACAACAAAGACATATAAAATATTGACATATACTGTAGGCGGCTGGAGCATTATTGGGAGACAGACTCACTGTTCCTCAGGCTGTGACAGGAGATCACATACTGGGCTGCCAGATCAACTGAGTTCCCTCCTCCCCCTCCCAGTAGGATTGGGACCTGTTGTGGTTTTGGCAGGTGTGGGAACTCTGGGATTAGATTTCTGAATTTCGGGAAGAATGTTTCTCTAATCCCAGAGTATCTGTCACAGTGCAGTAGGAAGTGCACCTCTGTCTCTATTTCTCCCTGCTGGCAGTGGGAGCACAGCCTGTCCTCTCTGGGTAGCCAGGTCTGCCTGTGTCGCCCAGTTTCTATGGCCAGGTTGTGGTCACTGAGCCTGTACTTCGTCAGGGTCTGTTTCTGTTTGTTATTTTTTATTTTGGTCAAATATTCAGCTAGTGTGTATTGTCTGTTTAAGGTTCTGTAGCATTCCAGTTTATGTTGTGTTTGTGTGTGTGTGTCCCAGTGTGTGAGATATTGCTGTTTGATCTGTGCTGTGATGTGGTTGAGTCTGGGTTGTGGTGCTCTAGCAGTGCTGTCCTGAGGCTGTATCTGTCGGCCCGTGTGAGGTGTTCGCGTAGCTGCTGGTGAGCTAAGAGGCAGGTACACCCAGCTGATGAAGGGGCTGTGTGGTGGTTGATTACCTTCAGGGTAAACTCATCAGACCCCTAATAAAGGATGAGTATTCCACAGCCGTGAAGCACAGCATGAATAATAATAAGAAGAAGAAGAAGAAGAATTCCTCACACTTATATAGCGCTTTTCTGGACACTCCACTCAAAGCGCTTTACAGGTAATGGGGACTCCCCTCCACCACCACCAATGTGCTACATCATATCGCGATATACAGCTCCATGTGATCGTGATGCGCGCACTCCTATCGTGACATGCTATCAGAGTCGTGAACGCGCTGTGGATGCCATGACATTCTTTGTCTGCTATTCAGTTTTGACCTCAGTGCGACTTCTCTTAGATTAGTAATTGGAAACAAATGGATGTGTTACAGTATATACAGCGTGCTCACACAGCACACACGGTTAACCGGGGCTACAGTATTTGGACCAAGAACATCCATCACCTATGTATCTACACGTTTACCCAATCAGAGTGTCGATTCTCACTCTTCACCCAATCGCGGCCCGAACTACTCGGGGGTTTAGCCAATCGCGGGTCTGAGAGCTGTTCAAGCCAGCAGCGCCAGCATTTAAAATGCTTTACTTATTTGCAAAATAACTACATCTGCTTATTTTTTAACGTCTTTATTGATACACAATGCCCAGTACTCTTCGAAATAAATACATTTTTTTATTTGCAATATAAATGTCTCCGCTGCTTTCTGGAATGAATACATGGTATTTGAACAATTTTAATCGTATATTTAAGGTAAGGGAAACACCTTCTGCTTTGTACTTCAAAAATGAATAGAAATGTAAAGTTTATGATCGTTATATTATTATGCTAGTGCTTTCAATTTTGTATTTTATTGTTAAGTTATATCGATCTTGAAACTAATACCTAAAAATACCATAAAAATATGGGCTCTTGTGTTGTACCAGCGGTAATTTGGAAACTGGTGTCTCTTCACCAATGAAAGGAGTACAAGCAATACATTTTCGCCACCGAGTGACGTCACTGCCAGGAAAAGAAGGCGCTTTATTTAAATATATTGAAACATCCACCCCACCCGTCCAGACAGACTCGGAAAACAAATCGCCCCCATTGCTTTCATCACAACCAGGAGTTCAAGTACCGAGTTTGTTGGTACCTGTAAACGTCATTGTAGATAGTCACGCGATTACTGGAAAAAACAAGCCGCTATATCTCGGAAACGAAAGCAGCACAAACGCTACTTACAGCGACACAAACCGGCACAAAAGCAGCGGTGAGTTTCGTCGTTTGTGCTGTTCGTCTGGGAGCTGGGAACTTCATGGAGCAAGACAAGCAAACATATCTGAGTCTTTACGTCGCAGACTGCAGAAGACTCGACTTCACCTGAGGATCTAACACAGCTCACCTCACGCTGTATTCTACACCAAGGACTGGCCGGAAACACAAAAAGCACTGTGAGCTCGTCGCTTCATGTTTGCGCATAACACCCCTGTAAATACCAACACACGGATAATGACAGTTTATTAAAGAACTCGTAAAACTACTGAACAGTCTAAAAGCAGGCATACGAAATACTTAGAACTGTTACAAGCAACAAGTGAAAATGAGCTCTTGCAGCTTTTCTTGAACTAAAGACAAAGTCCTCATATGACAGACATTTGCAAACTAGCCGTCATTTGAACGGGAATGTGCCGACTCTTAGACAGTGACGAGATTATCGCCATATTCAATTCCAAGCCCCGAGCCTGCCTCTGGTCTAGAAGACCAAAACCTCACAACAGAGGCAGGCACTAATTGGTTTTGTGTGTGTGTGTCCGCCGTGGCATAGTAGCGTTCGGCAGCCTCGGTAATTGTTGCTTAACCCGTGTGTGTCAGAGAGAGAGACAGTATATATATATAGGGTTGAAGTAGTTCAGGTGGTAGCTGCGTCAGAATACGTAGTCTGCAAAGGAACAAGTAATAGGTTTATTCCATGCTGAAAAGAGAAGAAAGGAAACAACGTTTCGGCTGTGAGCTTTCTTCAGGTGTCAAGAAGAAGGCTTCACAGCCGAAACGTTGTGTTTTCTCTCTTCTATTTTCAGCATGGAATAAACCCATTACTTGTTCCTATATATATGAGGTTCCGCTAATTCTGCTGTTTGATTATACCGCTCGAGGATTGCATTGTAAATTGGAGGGGTGCCCCTATGCTGGCAGGACGGTCAGTTAGAGCCCGGACCACCCACTTTTGCACAGGCCCACCCAAAAATCAATTCCTGGCTACGCCCCGGCTCTGCTGTCGTGCTATTAATATTACAACATTTCTACATTTGTTCTGCCATAGAGTACTGTCTATATTATGCACTATACGAGCCATGAATCATATTTCCTTATAAGTACGTTTGCCTTTAAAAGTGAAGTTATTTCTGGCTGGTGCCACCACGACGCTCTTCATCTAAGTGTTTGTGCTCCGGCTGGTGTGGATTGCCATCAGTATCGAAAAGGAATGCGTCGCCCGAACAGGGACTTGAACCCTGGACCCTCAGATTAAAAGTCTGATGCTCTACCGACTGAGCTATCCGGGCTCCATAGAGAAGTTACTCGAGTCACAGTACTCATGCAAAGGAAACGAACTGCGAGCCTCCACGCCACCATTCCGCGGGGCTCTGCAGTGCTGTGGGGACGATTTCCTGTATCTCTACACGCGTGTGTGCATTCGCAAGCGTGAGGAAAGGACGGCGGGTAAACGCACGCGTGGGGAATGAATCCCGCGAGTGTCCTTCTGCCTGCCTCCCCGCTCGCGCAGGCTCAGGCGAAGCGCTCGTGCCCTCCGCCCGCGCGCCCGTCCTGGCCGGTTTGCACCCGGGGAGCGCGCGGAGACGTGCGCGCGCCGGTGACGCACGCGCGGGGACCAGTCTGTAATCGAGCTGGGAGAGACAGTCAACAGGTGGCTCCGTGGCGCAATGGATAGCGCATTGGACTTCTAGTCAAGCACTATGAGCAGTGATTCAAAGGTTGTGGGTTCGAGTCCCACCGGAGTCGCATTTTCTTAAATCTCTTCTTTCGACGTCTGTTCTTCCCTCTCCTTTTCTGCCACGGTTTTTCCTTTTCTTTCACTCGTTTCAACAACGTAAATGAATTAAATCCGACTAATAGTTTTCAATCTTATACGTTCTTTGCAACTATTTAATTATGTTTTATTGTTTGTTGTATGTATGCTTTCGTACGTCATAATTGTAACTAATTCGTGTTATAGAAATGAGCACACAATTCGTTAATTGTTTAGCTATTTAAATGATTCTATTTAAAAGAAACATTGTTTTTTTCAGATTTTAATTAAGATTATTTGAAATATTATATTTCTTTCGTGGTTTGACTAATGCTAATATGTTCAGGTGTATTCACAATCTCAAATTAACCCTGCGTCTCCTTTTACTTCGTCAAAGTTTTTTTTTTTAATGTTTATTTAAATACAAAAGGGGAAAATACAACAAACAGGGGTATAAACATGCAAATATACAGATGTCTCAACATGACACAACACGGTAGCAACAAATGAATGATACAAGGGGGAAAGAAAAAACAAAAAAACTTCGTAAAAGTAACCAGACGTTTCTTTAAAAAGATAATAATGGAAGTGTTACAATCACGCATTTGCCACATGTACCCATTTCCACAGCCAATGAAAACACACCAGCTGCTTCCTCGCCGACCAATCCGCTCTCGCCTCAGAAGCATGACGTCATTGTGAAGCACGGGCGGACAGTCCTCTGTAAGGACAGCTGATTTTTCAATAACCTCTGGCAGCGTATTGTTTTGTGTTTTGTTTTCGTTCACTTATCTTGTTTTTGGATACATTTTCTCCTTTGTATGTATTATTTGATGTTAAATAAAAGTTTTTTTTATAAAAACTCTTATGAGGACAGCTGGGAAACGGGAAACCCGGAAGCTCCTGAGGCCCCGTCTGGGAGGCGGATCGTGAGGCCTCGGTTTACGATCGTGTATTTCCGGAGTTAGCCGCCCGCCTCACTTACCGTAAATGAAAGAATATGGGAGATTAATATTTCGGGACCAAGAGACGTTAGAGATACACCGACAGATCTTCTGGTCTGTTTTGCTGATATTATATTACTTCTGGTGGTGGAAGGGAGTCCCCATTACCTGTAAAGTGCTTTGAGTGGAGTGTCCAGAAAAGCGCTATATAAGTGTAAGCAATTAATTAAAAATTAATTAACTTCTACACTGTACTGAAGCCTGAGCTCCACACTGTTCAAGATCCATTTCAGTTAAGAGAGTTTTGGGAACAGTCTGAGCTCCTGTTATCACAGAAGATGACACAGCGATCAGGTTCCCGCTGTATGCGGGTGATCTGTGGAAAGAAGGATCATTTCACACAGAACAACAACACATTGGGACACGCATCTCCCACTCAACAACAACAACAACAACACACTGAAGCACACATCCAGCTACACATACTTTGGTCTGACTATATGCTTATCTGGGAGTTTTGACCCGGCAGTGAGGGAGAATGCACTCAGGGCTTTCTGCTAAATCGACTCCATTAGAAGGAGGGTTTAAAAATCACCCCCTCCCCCCAAAAAAAAAGTTGTCTGCAAATATTTGAAAGTGTAATCCAACCCCTTGCCCTGTATGGCAGTGAAGTGTGGGGTCCCCTCACAGACCAGGATTACACTCAATGGGACAAACACCCCAAAGAAACTCTGCACAGAGTTCTGTAAATCATTCTCTACGTGCAGCGAAAAACACCTAACAATGGGTGCTGGGCTGAATTAGGCCAACTCCCATTACTAATCAATACCCAGAAGAGAGGAAGAAAATATAAACTACAACTGAAAAACGAAGGCTGGAATTCCTACAGTACTACCACAAGGCCCTGCAGAGCCAAGAGCTGACCCCAGAGAGGAGCTGCCTGAAGCTCACTGACACCAGCCAGCTTCAGGACAGCACAGCTACAACAGCACAAATCAAAGTCACCCAAGTCACAGCACCAGCACAACACTGGGACACACACATGAACACCACACGGGTCCCGGAAAAGACAAGACACACTAGCTGGGTACCTGACCAGAGTAAGAGAAAGGAAAGAGAACCAGATCCTAATGAAGTTCTGGCTCAGTGACCACAGCCTGGACACAGACAGACCTGGCCGTCCAGAAAGGACAGGCTCAGTTACCACAGCTTGGCCCTAGAAACTGGACACAGACAGACCCGACCATCCAGAGAGGACAGGCTGTGCTCCCACTGCGAGGAGGTAGAAGCAGTTACAGAGATGCACTCTTTGCTGCGCTTTAGGATTAGACAAACATTCTTCCCTAAAATAACAAATCCAATCCCAGAATCCCCACAACTGCCAGACCAGAATAGTTTCAGATCCTACTGGGAGAAGAAACTCAATAGAGCTGCAGCCCAGTATGTGATCAGCCTGTCTCACAATAGTAGTATTACTGTTGTACACTTTCTGTTGTTGCTTCTTTGTAACTGTAATTTATTGGACATGGGATTAGAGCTCTTTACTTGAATCTGACATATAGAATGACAGACAGGGACCCAGGAGCAAAGAAACTGAGGGACAGACTGACAGAGGTCGAGAGTCACAAAAAGACAGAGTGCAGAGACATACAGACTGAAAGAGGGACAGAGACACAGAGAGACAGAATCACAGATTTACAGAGACACATAGACTGACAGAGGGACACAGGCACACCGAATAACAGTGGGGCGGAGAGGCAGATAAAGAACATAAAGATCCAGAAATACAATCTTTGTGCGCTTATATGACACGTTGTAAACTTCGAGTGTCGCAGGATAAGTCTTCCGACGAGAAACAGGGACGCCCGCCGGTCTGGGCTCGTACTCGGCCCAGGAGGAAGGAGCCGTCGGTAGAGCTGTTGCACCGCTCTTCCTGAGCGCACGGGGGACTGGCGAGGGGGAGGAGGACCGTCACCGCTCGGTCACACGACGGGAGAAGCTCAACTTTTAATACTCGATCCTTCGTTTCTGAGTGTGTGCGTCCTGCTCCGAGTCGGAACCGATCCTGCACCCGAGACAGGAGAGCGAGCTCGGACAGACGGGTGAGAGCAGCCGAGGTGACGGAGAGAGAGTGGAGAGTGAGGGAGAGGATCCCGGCCGGGAGACTGACAGCAGCAGCCCCTCGGTGTCCGGCCGAGGCTGTAGGGGCCGGGGCAGTGATGCCCCGATCTGGACAGGCGACCTGTTTTCTGGAGGGGGTGGAAGAGGCGCCCCTCAGTCGTCCCGTTCACCCCCTCAGGGTGAAACACAGCCCCATACGCACGCTGTTTGCGGGTCGGTAACAGTGGAGGCGGATAAACACTGTTTAAAAAACACCACTTGAATCCCCCGATCAGTCCTGTAGCCCCATTAAAACAGTTTTGACCGAAATGACATGAAAGACCGTGTGGCGTTGCTCTACAGTCCCAGCACACGAAAGAGAGTGGGTAATGTCGGTGTGCCCTGTACATAGATATGCTTACGTGTGTGCACTTTCTTAAAGGCACCCGGAGGCGGGTATGGGATATTTTGAATCGGGCCCGAGAGAGGTCGGGTGGTGAAGGTGTGAGTGACACTGCGATACCGAAAGGTCGACCAGGACCGCTCTTCGGTACCGGTGCTGCCGGAGCCGTGTCGTGACGTGTCCATGCCGGCTGCGCTCCGCACTCCAGACGGGGAGGCGGACGGGCCTTGTTTTCGTGTTGAGAGGCGCAGGGTTGCTAGCTGTGTTTTTGTTTTCTTGGAGGTGGGAGGATTGCTGGACTTCTCGCAAGTGATGATGGTGGTTGCATTTAAAACCGTACCGTGGGTACACCTTATTTGTAATTTGATCCGGGTCAGCGCCGTCGCGAGTCCGGCCTCCGCACCGAAGCCGGCGGCCGGACCGCAGGGATCGGTGTGTCACGGTACGCTGGCACCGAGGATCTGCAGGCCTCCCCAGATTCAGTCAAGGAGATCTGACGAGACGAGACCTGGGTGCCTGGTATATCCGTCATTTATACTCGGGTGACGAGCGTTTGAAAAAACGTTCCCGAAGTCGAGGATTTGTGTTTATCTTTCACTGTTGTCGCTTTTGGCATGTCAACCACAAATCAGGAAAATAAATCGGAGAGGTGTCGCGGAGCCGAGAGAGGCAGTGTTGCAGGTATTTTACTGTAATTTGTGTATCAGGCGGCGGAGGGGGGTGATTTTAACACTTAGAACTGAAGACGTGTGAGCTGTGAGCCCAGCTGGCCGGGGCCTGACGTGTCCACGTAGATGCGCTGCGGGGCTTGTACGTGTTTGTGTAGTGTGCGTGGGGCGTGAGTATGTGTTTGTGCGTGGACAGGTGGCCTTTGACCCCTTTCTCTCCTGACTCTCCCAGTGAAGGCTCCGGGCGGGAGATGAGGTGATCTCCGGGCTCTGCAGCCACAGACGAGTGTCTTGGGATCTGTGAGCAGCTGAGCGGGATAGGACCCCCACTGGGCCGCTGACCAGCAGAGGAGCCCACAGGACCCGGCTCGTCCCGCCCTGCGCCCCAGCCCGGCACCATGTCGGAGCCCAAGGCGGTGAGCCCTGCCCCTGGGGACACGTACAAGGGCTGGCTCTTCAAGTGGACCAACTACATCAAGGGCTACCAGAGGCGCTGGTTTGTGCTGAGCAACGGCCTGCTGTCCTACTACAGGTAACCCTCACGTGGCGGGCCAGTCGGTCACAGGGTTTGTGCTGAGTGAGGCCTTGGGCCAGTCAGTCAGCGGGTCAGTTAGCGGGTTTGTGCTGAGTGAGGCCTTGGGCCAGTCAGTCAGTTGGTCAGTTAGTGGGTTTGTGCTGAGTGAGGCCTTGGGCCAGTCAGTCAGTTGGTCAGTTAGCGGGTTTGTGCTGAACATGGCCTTGGGTCAGCCGGTCAGTCATGCTCATTCTCGGAGCCCAAGGCAGTTGCCACAAGGGCTGGGTCAGTCGGCCAGCCAGCCGGTCTGTCCCGTCGTCAGAGGGTCAGAGGGTTTGTGCTGAGCAACGGTCTGCAGTCCTGCCACAGGTAACTCTCGCTTGGTGGGGTGGGTCAGCGGACTGTTCGGTCAGCGGGTCAGCGGGTCAGTTCCGTGGACGGTGCTCTGACTTGGAGGAGCGAAGGGCTTTCTCGCTGGCAGATCGGGCAGCAGGTAGTCTCCGCGGGAGTGACCGCCGTGAGCGAGGGAGTCTGCCGCTGAGAAAACCCGGAGCGGATCAGCTGGCTGTGCGGTGTGGTCTGAGCCGGCCCAGGGCAGATCAGAGAGTGGAAACTGCGTGTGTTGTGTTGACGGGGATGAGTATTATTACTCCAGCCAAGTTTCTAGCCTAGTGTTCGTGCCCTCTGACAATTATCAAGGGGAGAAGGCGGCTTTGTGACGTTCTGATATTGTGTATTTTTCCCTCCCCAAGTCACACTTTAAATTATTAATCACCCTCCTGTTCTGTTCGCCATCTGTTTCAGGAGTCCGACACCATGGACTCACATCCAGCCGTATTGATTTGAGAGCTGTAGTAGAGACAGACGCTCCCTGTTCCATTATAAAAGCCTGTGAATGGCAGCACCACCCCCACTGCCGCTGATACTGTCTTGCTGTATAGGTTGGAGAGAGCTAAATGAAACCACTTTGTTGTGGCTGAGATCTTCCATAAGCAGTAGACAGCGACTTGTTCCAATCAACAGTTTTCGGGGAGGAACAAAGCTGATCTCAGCATGGCGGTTCTGGTCCCAGCCCATTTCCTTTCCGTTCTGTCTTGTGCTCTGGTACTAGTGGGTCAGATCCTTCACAGGTGCATCATCGGCTTTCATTTCTATTCTGAGGACTCTTGATGACGCCCGGCTTTGTGTTCCTGGGAGACCTGCTGTTGCTTCACACTGTCATAGGTGCAGCACGGTGGTCTACATGTGAAGCCATGCGTCTTTGCTTTGCTTTGCTTGTCAACTCTTGTGTTTTGGCTTCAGCAACATGTTTGGGGAACTTGTTCCACACTCTCGCCCCCCTTTTGTTTAAAAAAGTGCCTCCTGTGCCGATAGGAGTGTCTCTTTCAGCTGGTTCTTGAAAGAAGCCAGGCTATCGTTTCAGCAGCATGGCCGGGCGGCTTGTTCCACACCCCCACCCCCCTTTGTGTTCATTACTTTGAGAGCGGAGAGCCCTTCTTCCTTCCTTGGTTTTAAATGTGCTCCCACGTCGTGACCATGTCCCCTCTGGTTTGCGTTTCGCTGTTCCCTCCCATCACAGTTCCACCTCACGGCCGCCTCTGTCCTGCCTGTCTTTCCAGAAGAGAGACATTCCGTTCATTCTGTCTGCCCTGTCACCCTCTCCTCGTCATGTGCCGCGGTGTCACTTCCTGCCTCTTAATACAGCAGCCCTGACCTCTTGCACAATCCTCCTCGAGTTTCTGGCTTTGAGTTATTAGCATGTAAGGTGCAGGTATTGCTTAAGGTGTTTTCTGCGTGTTGTCCTCTACTTTACTGATCCCAGTAGAACTGGTCTGTTGTGGTTTTTGACCCTTGGCCCCTCTCCAGAATTGTCAGATGGTGTTTTGTGACCCCTGACCCCTCTCCAGAACTGACCTGTTGTGGTTTTTGACCCTGACCCCTCCCCAGAATTGGCTGGTTATGGTGACCCCTGACGCCCAGATTCCCCTACTCTTCCCCAGTCCCTCGATGCCTCTAGTTCCAGCGCTGCCCATCTGCTCTTGGTCCCTGGGCTGCTCGTGTTCTGGAGCAGATTGTCGTGGACACAGACATGCCGCCACACCAGACTGCCCTGTGCCCATTAAGCACTGTTTACTGGGTGTGTTTTGTTTAAGAGCTGTGAGCACTGGGAGTGCTTGTGGTTCTTGTGATAAGGCTGCCTGTTATCTCCATGCAGGGGTTGTTCTTATCTCTGTGGTGAAGGGAGTTGTGTAATCCAGCTCATAAACAGCTGTACACAGCAAATGCAATCAAAAAGCTACCAATGGAGTGTTGGAGGCAGTGTCACAGTCTTAAACACTGACAGTCACAGGCACCCGTGCACTGACACACAAACAGGCTAGGTACTCGCACACTGACACCACACACACACGGGCTAGACGCTCGCGCACTAATGCACACACACACACACAAGGGCTAGATGCTCGTGCACTAACAGACACACACACACACACACACACACACACACACACACACACACACAGGCTAGATGCTCACGCACTGACACACATACACACAGGCTAGACGCATGCGCACTGACACACACACACACACACACACACACACACACACACACACACACACACACACACACACACACACACGGGCTAGACGCTCGCGCACTGACACACACAGACACGCACACACAGACACGCACCCACACACGCACCCACACACGCACCCACACCCACACCCACACCCACACCCACACACACACACGGGCTAGACGCTCTCAGCGAGCTTGTGTTGTCTTTACCCTCTCAGGACCCAGGCAGAGATGGGACACACCTGTAGAGGCACTATAAACCTGGCGACGGCCAACATCTCTGTGGAGGACTCGTGTAACTTCGTCATCTCGAACGGCGGGGCGCAGACCTACCACCTGAAGGCCAGCTCGGAGGTGGAGAGACAGCGGTGGATCACTGCCTTGGAGCTGGCCAAGGCCAAGGCTGTGCGCATGCAGGCAGAGTCAGGTACTGTCTGAAGACACAGACAGAGAGACACAGAGAGACGGGGACCATCTGACAGCAAAGAGAGAAAGAGATAGATGGGGACCGTCTGACAGCAAAGAGAGACAGAGAGACGGGGACCGTCTGACAGCAAAGAGAGACGCAGAGAGAGACGGGGACCGTCTGACAGCAAAGAGAGACGCAGGGAGAGACGGGGACCGTCTGACAGCAAAGAGAGACGCAGGGAGAGACGGGGACCGTCTGACAGCAAAGAGAGACGCAGGGAGAGACGGGGACCGTCTGACAGCAAAGAGAGACGCAGGGAGAGACGGGGACCGTCTGACAGCAAAGAGAGACGCAGGGAGAGACGGGGACCGTCTGACAGCAAAGAGAGACGCAGGGAGAGACGGGGACCGTCTGACAGCAGAGAGAGGCAGAGAGAGACGGGGACTGTCTGACAGCAGAGAGAGACAGGGACTGTCTGACAGCAGAGAGAGACGGGGACTGTCTGACAGCAGAGAGAGACGGGGACTGTCTGACAGCAGAGAGAGACGGGGACTGTCTGACAGCAGAGAGAGACAGGGACTGTCTGACAGTAGAGAGAGACGGGGACTGTCTGACAGCAGAGAGAGACAGGGACTGTCTGACAGTAGAGAGAGACGGGGACTGCCTGACGGCAGAGAGAGACACAGAGAAAGACGAGGGCCGCCTGACAGCATAGAGAGACAGGTAGTGTCCTGTGCAGTGTAGGTGCTCTGGGCAGGGACTCATGCTCTCTGTGGGCTCTCTCCCAGACGACTCGGCCGATGAGGACCCCTCTCCTGCCCAGGGCGACCGCTCGGAGGTGCAGGCCACCCTGCGCACCCTGAGCAGCAAGGTGGAGGACCTGAGCACCTGCAACGACCTGATCGCCAAGCACGGCTCGGCCCTGCAGCGCTCCCTGAGCGAGCTGGAGTCCCTGCGCGTCTCCACGGACACGGGGGACAAGATCCGGCAGGTCAACGAGAGGGCGACACTGTTCAGGATCACCTCCAACGCCATGATCAACGTGAGTGAGGCTACACTGTATTAACCCCCCTCTCTCAGTGCAGTGTTAATGTACTGGAGTGTCCAGTCCGTGTGTCTGTACTGTATTGACCCCTCTCTCTCAGTGCAGTGTTAATGTACTGGAGTGTCCAGTCAGTGTGTCTGGACTGTATTGACCCCTCTCTCTCAGTGCAGTGTTAATGTACTGGAGTGTCCAGTCAGTGTGTCTGGACTGTATTGACCCCTCTCTCTCAGTGCAGTGTTAATGTACTGTAGTGTCCAGTCAGTGTGTCTGGACTGTATTAACCCCTCTCTCTCAGTGCAGTGTTAATGTACTGGAGTGTCCAGTCAGTGTGTCTGTACTGTATTAACCCCTCTCTCTCAGTGCAGTGTTAATGTACTGGAGTGTCCAGTCAGTGTGTCTGGACTGTATTAACCCCTCTCTCTCAGTGCAGTGTTAATGTACTGGAGTGTCCAGTCAGTGTGTCTGTACTGTATTAACCCCTCTCTCTCAGTGCAGTGTTAATGTACTGGAGTGTCCAGTCAGTGTGTCTGGACTGTATTAACCCCTCTCTCTCAGTACAGTGTTAATGTACTGGAGTGTCCAGTCAGTGTGTCTGGACTGTATTAACCCCTCTCTCTCAGTGCAGTGTTAATGTACTGTAGTGTCCAGTCAGTGTGTCTGGACTGTATTAACCCCTCTCTCTCAGTGCAGTGTTAATGGACTGGAGTGTCCAGTCAGTGTGTCTGGACTGTATTAACCCCTCTCTCTCAGTGCAGTGTTAATGTACTGGAGTGTCCAGTCAGTGTGTCTGTACTGTATTAACCCCTCTCTCTCAGTGCAGTGTTCATGTGCTGTATTGACCCCTCTCTCTCACAGGCGTGCCGTGACTTCCTGTCCCTGGCGCAGACCCACAGTAAGCGCTGGCAGAAGGCCCTGCAGTACGAGCGGGACCAGCGGGTCAGGCTGGAGGAGACGCTGGAGCAGTTGGCCAAACAGCACAACAACCTGGAGAGAGCCTTCAGAGGCGCCACCGTCCTGCCGGCCGGCTCCGCTGGCCCAGCTGGGAGCAGCAAGGGTGAGAGCCCCGCACTAACCCTCGACCCAGACTGACCGACTCCTAACCCCAGAGTGACTGTCCCCCCAACCATTAGTCAGTGTTCTGGCTGGGGGGACAGTCACCGTGGGATTAGGGGTCAGTCAGGGGTTGTGTCTTTGGTGTCACTTGGGTAGTGTGGAGAAGTGGGGTCGAGACTGGATGGGATCCTTGTATTAAACAGGTTCTACTCTACGAGTTGGTTTGGCCGAGCGGCCTCCTCTTTTTCTACACTCATATGACCCCTGGCGTAATGAAGTGCGTCCTGGACTCGGCGAGAAATTCCCTTCCCTACTGACTCCACTCGTGCCTTATGTTTCGAGTTTCCCTGTTGAACCCACGGAGGGCTAGAGAGAGGAGCCCATCACCCTGGCCTGGTCCTTAGTAGCCTAGTTAGTCAATTCAGTTCAATTCAAGGTGCTTTATTAGAATGACCGATGGGTAGAATCAGTGTTGCCAAAGCAAATAAAAATGAAACCAAACAAAATAAAAGTAAAATGAAATCTACAGACATATTACAGACATGCTGACACAGCTACCCACCTGAAATATTACAGACATTTACAACAAAGACATATCATAATATATTTACATATACTGTAGACAGATGGAGCATTATTGGGAGACAGACTCACTGTTCCTCAGGCTGTGACAGGAGATCACATACTGGGCTGCCAGTTCAGCTGAGTTCCCTCAAAAGTATCCCGAGGAGTCAGTTTAGTTGTTCCCACAATCCTTCATGTGTCGCGTCTCCCGTTGCCCCTGTGCCTCACGTCTGCCTGTGTGTCTGGGTCCTTGTGCTTTTTGCGAGGCCCCCTGAGTTGTCCTGGTTGGTGCCTGCCAGGAGTCTGAAGGCCTGATTTGGAGAGATACCTGTGAGGTAGATGGAATCATCGTGACTCTTCTCCCTCTCTCTCTCCCCCTCAGAAGGCATCGTCCCAGGAAAAGGAGATCTGAGCGACGAGGATGAGGAAAACGAGTTCTTCGATGCCATGGAGGACGCCCCTGAGTTCATCACCGTCCCAGCGGACCCAAAATACCACAAGTGAGAGGAGGGATAAGACAGGTCACAAATAGTTAATTGTTCTCTGGATCTCATCTTGCTGTTTCTTGAAAGGATCCAGGGTATCAACTACAGCAGCATGGCTGGATAGCTTGTTCCACACTCCCACCACCCATGACGTAAAGAAGTGCCTCCTATCCTGACTCATCCAGCTGTGTTCTCTAGGAGACATAGCTGTGTTACTGTAGGGGAGTGCAGGACTGTGCTCGCTTAACTCTTCTCCTCTCTCTGTACACAGGAGGTCTGGCAGTAACGTCAGTGGGATCAGCAGTGAGATTGGGTTGGATGATCATGTAAGTCTGCCTATGCATGACGTATACAGACTGTGCGCAGTGTGTGTGCGCACTCCTGTCCAGATTGTGCGCAGTGTGTGTGTGCGCACTCCTGTCCAGATTGTGCGCAGTGTGTGTGTGTGCACTCCTGTCCAGATTGTGCGCAGTGTGTGTGTGCACTCCTGTCCAGATTGTGCGCAGTGTGTGTGTGTGCACTCCTGTCCAGATTGTGCGCAGTGTGTGTGTGTGCACTCCTGTCCAGATTGTGCGCAGTGTGTGTGTGGGCACTCCTGTCCAGATTGTGCACAGTGTGTGTGGGCACTCCTGTCCAGATTGTGCACAGTGTGTGTGTATGTGTGCAAGCCTGTCCGGACTGTGCGCAGTGTGTGTTTGTTTGTGCACACCTGTCCGGACTGTGCGCAGTGTGTGTGTGCGCACGCCTGTCCGGACTGTGCGCAGTGTGTGTGTATGTGTGCAAGCCTGTCCGGACTGTGCGCAGTGTGTGTTTGTTTGTGCACACCTGTCCGGACTGTGCTCAGTGTGTAGAGTTTGTACAGTATATACGGAGCAAGTGCAGTGAGTGTGGCTGTGGCTCTTTATAATGTATAGGAGCTGGCCTGTGTATTGACTCTGCTGAAACCCATTGAGATGCAGGGCTGTAGCCAACAGCCTTATGATGGTCACTTATGATGGTGCTTTGCTATTATCTAAACTACTGGAGATCCCATCAGCATAATGCTGATGCATTTTAATGTTTGTTCGAGATAATTTGCCTTACCTCGGGTGTGTAGGATCAGTAATCTTCATAAGTAGTAAACAAGGGTATCTATCTAAAAGAGTACATTTTAAGAATATCCAAAAGCCCCTAGCCAGTGGGGATGCCCATTCCTGAATCTTCCCTGCTCTAAGTATAGGGCCAAGGGCCTGGTGTGTGTTTTCAGTGTGCGCACCACACACACACACACTTACATGTCTCTGTTCTTATTGGTTCCCATCAGCTTGATGAGTCACAGTCCACATCCAATCACGAGATAGCATCATCGAAGGAGGTGGTGCCTAAGAAGAAGAGGCGGAGTCGCATCCCAGACAAGCCAAACTACAGCTTGAACCTCTGGAGCATAATGAAGAACTGCATAGGAAAGGAACTGTCCAAGATCCCCATGCCTGTAAGACTCTCTCTGTGCAAGATCCCCATGCCTGTTCGGCTCCCTCTCTCTGTCCAAGATCCCCCTGTCTGTAAGACTCTCTCTCTGTCCAAGATCCCCCTGTCTGTAAGACTCTCTCTCTGTCCAAGATCCCCCTGTCTGTAAGACTCTCTCTATGTCCAAGATCCCCCTGTCTGTAAGTCTCTCTCTCTGTCCAAGATCCTCCTGTCTGTAAGACTCTCTGTCTGTCCAAGATCCCCCTGTCTGTAAGACTCTCTCTCTGTCCAAGATACCCCTGTCTGTAAGACTCTCTCTCTGTCCAAGATCCCCCTGTCTGTAAGTCTCTCCCTGTCCAAGATCCTCCTGTCTGTAAGACTCTCTCTCTGTCCAAGATACCCCTGTCTGTAAGACTCTCTCTCTGTCCAAGATCCCCCTGTCTGTAAGACTCTCTCTCTGTCCAAGATCCCCCTGTCTGTAAGACTCTCTCTCTGTCTGTCCAGGATCCCCACCGGTATACAGCATTCTTAGCAGGGATTAGTCTTTCTCAGAACAGAGTGATGGCTCCTTCTCAGGTGTGGCCAGTCTTGGCTGATCTTTCACTCTCGAACCCGCGTCTCCCCCCAGGTGAACTTCAACGAGCCCCTGTCGATGCTGCAGCGGCTGACGGAGGACCTGGAGTACTCCGAGCTGCTGGACCGGGCGGCCAAGTGCGAGAGCTCCCTGGAGCAGCTCTGCTATGTGGCCGCTTTCACTGTCTCCTCCTACTCCACCACAGTGCACCGCATCGGCAAGCCCTTCAACCCCCTGCTGGGGGAGACCTTCGAGCTGGACCGGCTGGACGAGAGCGGCTACAGGTCTCTGTGTGAGCAGGTGAGCAGTACTGGTGTGCAGACAGGCAGGTGGGCCGTGGAGCCTGAGCTGAGCCACAGGCGGGCAGCACTGAGAGCTGAGAGCCCTGCTCCACAGGCAGGCAGCACTGAGAGCTGAGAGCCCTGCTCCACAGGCAGGTGGCACTGAGAGCTGAGAGCCCTGCTCCACAGGCGGGCAGCACTGAGAGCTGAGAGCCCTGCTCCACAGGCGGGCGGCACTGAGAGCTGAGAGCCCTGCTCCACAGACGGGCGGCACTGAGAGCTGAGAGCCCTGCTCCACAGGCAGGTGGCACTGAGAGCTGAGAGCCCTGCTCCACAGGCGGGTGGCACTGAGAGCTGAGAGCCCTGCTCCACAGGCAGGCAGCACTGAGAGCTGAGAGCCCTGCTCCACAGGCAGGCAGCACTGAGAGCTGAGAGCCCTGCTCCACAGGCAGGTGGCGCTGCAGCACTGAGAGCTGAGAGCCCTGCTCCACAGGCGGGCGGCACTGAGAGCTGAGAGCCCTGCTCCACAGGCAGGCAGCACTGAGAGCTGAGAGCCCTGCTCCACAGGCAGGTGGCGCTGCAGCACTGAGAGCTGAGAGCCCTGCTCCACAGGCGGGCGGCACTGAGAGCTGAGAGCCCTGCTCCACAGGCAGGCAGCACTGAGAGCTGAGAGCCCTGCTCCACAGGCAGGCAGCACTGAGAGCTGAGAGCCCTGCTCCACAGGCGGGCAGCACTGAGAGCTGAGAGCCCTGCTCCACAGGCGGGCAGCACTGAGAGCTGAGAGCCCTGCTCCACAGACGGGCGGCACTGAGAGCTGAGAGCCCTGCTCCACAGGCAGGTGGCACTGAGAGCTGAGAGCCCTGCTCCACAGGCGGGTGGCACTGAGAGCTGAGAGCCCTGCTCCACAGGCAGGCAGCACTGAGAGCTGAGAGCCCTGCTCCACAGGCAGGCAGCACTGAGAGCTGAGAGCCCTGCTCCACAGGCAGGTGGCGCTGCAGCACTGAGAGCTGAGAGCCCTGCTCCACAGGCGGGCGGCACTGAGAGCTGAGAGCCCTGCTCCACAGGCAGGCAGCACTGAGAGCTGAGAGCCCTGCTCCACAGGCAGGCAGCACTGAGAGCTGAGAGCCCTGCTCCACAGGCAGGCAGCACTGAGAGCTGAGAGCCCTGTTCCACAGGCGGGCAGCACTGAGAGCTGAGAGCCCTGCTCCACAGGCAGGCGGCACTGAGAGCTGAGAGCCCTGCTCCACAGGCAGGCGGCACTGAGAGCTGAGAGCCCTGCTCCACAGGCAGGCGGCACTGAGAGCTGAGAGCCCTGCTCCACAGGCAGACAGCACTGAGAGCTGAGAGCCCTGCTCCACAGGCAGGCGGCACTGAGAGCTGAGAGCCCTGCTCCACAGGCGGGCAGCACTGAGAGCTGAGAGCCCTGCTCCACAGGCAGGCGGCACTGAGAGCTGAGAGCCCTGCTCCACAGGCAGGCGGCACTGAGAGCTGAGAGCCCTGCTCCACAGGCAGGCGGCACTGAGAGCTGAGAGCCCTGCTCCACAGGCGGGCAGCACTGAGAGCTCATGCTTGGACAATCCTGGCCCTCACCCATTAAGCCTCACCCGAGCAGGCTCAAACCTGGGATTTTATAGCCCAACAACAGCCTCTCTGGAAAATAATACTCCTGTTTCCACTTGTCGTTGTGTCACAGACACAGATCAGGCCGAGCAGCCCAGAATCAAACCCTGAACGCCCAGTGTTCTTTCTGTATAGTGGCGTAGCTTTGGGAATACTGCTGTAGTCTCTGTGAACGGGGCACCTTCAGGGCAGTCGAATGGAGGCAGGAGAATCGAGACGCCATCCTACAGCTGTGCCACTAGGCGGTGCCACACACCCACTCTGTCCCTTCTCCCTCGCAGGTCAGCCATCACCCCCCTGCTGCGGCGCACCACGTGGAGTCTGTGAGGGGCTGGACTCTCCGGCAGGAAATCGCTCTGGCCAGCAAGTTCCGGGGCAAATACCTCTCCATCATGCCACTGGGTGAGTCAGCGGGGCAGCTGTGGTAAACGATCACATCTGTGTCTCTCTCTGCCTCTGCATCTCCTCCTGTTCGCTGCGCCTATCTGTCTCTACATCTGCCTCATGCACATCGTCTTCAGTACAGTGCAGCTAACTTACAGCTAAACGATACAGTCCTCTCTCTCTGTGTCTGTCATGTGCAATATACAGTCCTCTCTCTCTCTCTCAGGGACAACCCACTGCATTTTTGCTAAAAGCCTGAATCACTACACATGGAAGAAAGTGACGACCACCGTCCACAACATCATAGTGGGCAAGCTGTGGATAGACCAGGTGAGAGAGAGACCCGCAGTCCAGCCAGCGTGACTCGTGCTGATGAAGCAGTTTGCTTGGACAGGAGCGTAATTGGTGAGACTAGTTAAGCAGTAGAATGACATTTCAGTAGACGCTGAGGGTAATGTAATTGATGAGGCTAGTTAAGCAGTTTGCTCAGACAGTACTGCAGTCAGTGAGACTAGTTAAGCAGTTAACACTGATGGTACTGTAATTAGTGAGACTAGTTAAGCAATTTTTTTGGACAGTACTGTAATGAGCAAGATTAGTTAAGCAGCTGCTTGATATTACTGTAATTGTTGATACTGTACGTTATCGTTATCATGTTATCGCAGGTGAGATTATGTCACCTAATGGATGTGATGCTGTTTCTCAGTACAGACTCACTGGGAAATCCTGCAGAAAGTGCCAGATAGCACTGCGCAGGCATGGTAGTGATCCTGATCTGATGGATGTATCTCGGGCTTTGTACTTGTCTGTACTTACCTATCTCTCCCCCCCCCGTCTTCCTCAGTCTGGAGAAATTGATGTCATCAACCACAAGACTGGAGATCGCTGTCACCTCAAGTTTGCTCCCTACAGTTACTTCTCCCGTGACGTGGCGCGCAAGGTGAGAGCCGTAGTCCACCTGACTCGGAGGTCTTTGTCTCCTCCTACTCTCTTTCCCTTCTCTCACATTTATACCTCCTCCCTCTCTCTTACTAATCTACCCTCTCATAAATACCTCCTCCCTCTCTTTCACTACCCTAACCTCTCATGAATACATAAGCAGAATGTTTATCTCCACTCTGAACCTCACTGGCAGCCAGTGCGGTTTAGTGAGGATGGGAGTTATGTCATGTGTCACCTAAGCTCCCAGATGCCTCAGTCAGCCATTATACTTGCCAAACCTGGACGACTGTCCGAGTCAGACCGCCAGTGTGAGGGACCTCAGCCTGTTCCAGGGGGAAGAGAGCCGCCCTGTCCGGTACTGAATCAGTGCTTCCTCTCTCCCTCTGTTCCCAGGTGACGGGGGTGGTGACAGACTCTAGTGGGAAGGCTCATTTCATCCTGTCGGGCACGTGGGATGAGAAGATGGAGTTCTCCCGGGTGATGCAGAGCAGCCGGGGGGAGAATGGCACAGAGGGCAAGCACAAGACTGTTTACCAGACCCTGAGAGCCAGGGAGCTGTGGAGGAGACACCCCTTGCCGTGAGTTGGGCTCTGTGTCTCTCTGCTGCTCTGTCAATGTTCAGGTCAGGTCAGGTCAAAGAGCTGTAGTCTCTCTGTCTTGCAGTCTCTGCTTCAGTGAGCCAGTGTCTGTAAGGATATAGATAGACAGAAAGTGGCAGGTGCTCAGAGGAACAGGGACGCAGGAGGTGTGTGAGTCTCTGTTCCTGACCCCTGACCCTCTCTCTCCCTCCCAGGGAGGGGGCAGAGAACATGTACTACTTCTCGGAGCTGGCCCTGACCCTGAACGAGCTGGAGGAAGGGGTGGCCCCCACGGACAGCCGCCTGCGGCCGGACCAGCGGCTCATGGAGCACGGGCGCTGGGACGAGGCTAACGCAGAGAAGCAGAGACTGGAGGAGAAACAGAGGAGCGTCCGGAGGAAGAGGGAGAGCGAGGCAGTGAAGACCACGGAGGAGGGTGAGAATAACGACACACTGACTGGACACTCCAGGACATGAACACTGCACTGAGAGAGAGGGGTTAATACAGTACAGACACACTGACTGGACACTCCAGTACATTAACACTGCACTGAGAGAGAGGGGTTAATACAGTACAGACACACTGACTGGACACTCCAGTACATTAACACTGCACTGAGAGAGAAGGATGAAACTAGATGAGCTTGATGCTGTATAGAGGTAAATACATTAGAGGGAGGGAGCCTGTCTTCACTGTGGATCTATTCGAGCCTCAGGCTGGTTCTTCGTTCTTGGGTCTGTCTGTTCTCATGTCACCATGTTGGCTCATCTTGTCTCCTTCAAGCCGTCCCTGTGGACACCACTGAGTCGACACTGAGAAGCAAGTACTCTTTCTCTCTGCTTCCCTCCCTGGGCCTAGTTGCCCTGTCCCGTCTCTCCTCCTGTCTCCCTCAGTCTGTCTCCATCTTCTGATCCTCTCATCCTTCACTGTGTCTCCTCTCTCTGTCCCTGTCCACTGATCCTCTCATCCTTCACTGTGTCTCCTCTCTCTGTCCCTGTCCACTGATCCTCTCATCCTTCACTGTGTCTCCTCTCTCTGTCCCTGTCCACTGATCCTCTCATCCTTCACTGTCTCCTCTCTCTGTCCCTGTCCACTGATCCTCTCATCCTTCACTGTGTCTCCTCTCTCTGTCCCTGTCCACTGATCCTCTCATCCTTCACTGTGTCTCCTCTCTTTGTCCCTGCCCTCTGATCCTCTCATCCTTCACTGTGTCTACTTTCTCTGTTCCTGTCCACTGATCCTCTCATCCTTCACTGTGTCTCCTCTTTCTGTCCCTGCCCTCTGATCCTCTCATCCTTCACTGTGTCTCCACTCTCTGTCCCTGCCCACTGATCCTCTCATCCTTCACTGTGTCTCCACTCTCTGTCCCTGCCCACTGATCCTCTCATCCTTCACTGTGTCTCCACTCTCTGTCCCTGTCCACTGATCCTCTCATCCTTCACTGTCTCCTCTCTCTGTCCCTGTCCTCTGATCCTCTCATCCTTCACTGTGTCTCCTCTCTCTGTCCCTGTCCTCTGATCCTCTCATCCTTCACTGTGTCTCCACTCTCTGTCCCTGCCCTCTGATCCTCTCATCCTTCACTGTGTCTCCTCTCTCTGTCCCTGTCCACTGATCCTCTCATCCTTCACTGTGTCTCCACTCTCTGTCCCTGCCCTCTGATCCTCTCATCCTTCACTGTCTCCCCTAGTGTATCCTGGACTAGTTCTCCTCCCTCAGCAGTGTGGAGTTTGTACACGGGGCTGGGTGTGATAGCTGTAGAAACTGATCTCCTCTCCCTAGCCCAGTCCTCCATTGTATCATCGGTTGTGCTTCTTGGTTCAGTCGTTTCTGTCTTCTGTCGCTTTGCCCAGTCGAGCCAGTGGAGGGCGCCCTGGGAGAGCCTCTCAAAAGCAAGTACACTGTATCTCTCTGTCCCTGCCTGTCCTTCCTCTCTGCTTCTAGCGCAGCACTGTTGTCCTTGGGTCGGTCCAGTTAGGGAAAGAATTTCAGAATCCCGAAAGAATAGCTTTAAAGATATATCAGCAAGGGTGTGTTTGACTTATGGAAGTTCCCTCAATCATTTGGTCCCGATGTCTGTGACTCGCTGCAGTCGGCTCAGGACGGTCCCACTGCAGTCGGCTCAGGGGACAGGGGACAATAGTTGTGCTCATTGAACATTGGACCCACTGCCTGCTTCGAGGCTCATCATGGATGTCGCAGGGTAGAGAAGATTGCTTGTAGAAAAGGACTTTGCTCGTCTGCTTTTCTCTCACAACCGAGGGAACGATTTGATCTACTTCTGATCAGTTTGCAGGTCCAGCTTCTTTGCTCTCTTTCAGAAGTTACACCACTGTATCGCCAGAATTGATTTCAGCAGTTTAAAACTGGTACTAAACACCACCCTGAAACTGAGTGCAGTGGGGTCAGGATGGTTTCGACACTCCAGGCTGCACATACATCTGCAGGACCCATGGGAGTGAAAAGGAGCTGAAGCTCGTCACTCCGGAGGAATGGATCTGTCCTCCATCCCACAATGCACTGCGGCTGCTGGCTCTTACCCGTGCTTGTTGTGCAAAGGGGGCAGATCAGGTGTAGTTGTAGCTGCTCCTCCCCCGTGTGCAGTTGCGGTAGCAGCTGGTGCTGGGGCTTTGTTAGGAGTATGGAGCGCCCATCAGTTTACTCTTCCTTCTCATCCTTGTGCCAGTCCGCCCAGCCGAGCTTGAGGAGGGGGCTGGAGACGTGCCAGACAGAAGCAAGTACACTCTCTCTGTGCACGCATTGCCTTAGTGTAGTGCTGACTGCTGAACTGACGCCTGACCCTCACTAGAGATTTCTGAAGGCACTAAACCATCATAGAACCAACCCCCCCCCCACCCACACTCCAGAAAAACCGCCATGATTTTCTTGTTTTGTTCACTTTCCTCCTTAGTCATTCATCATCTGTGTGTTTTATCCTCTGCCTTTTCCTCTCTACAGCCAACCCAGCTGAGGGCCCCATTGGAGCACCAGTGAAAAGCAAGTACTCCCTCCCTCTCCCTCTCTTGGTGTAGTAGTGGTGTGCAGTGTCCAGTCACAGCCCCAGCTATAGCAGCAGTGATGTGTTGTCATCTTTATAGCAGGGGTAGTAATAACAATAGGTGAGGACACCAGGTGTAGAGGGTGTAGTTACAGCACAGTTACAGTGGTAACAGGAGTTCAGTAGTAAAAGTATTAAAATATAAAATAATGTGTAAAAACATCTTATTTTCATTTTTGATCAGGCACCCACGTGGACAACTACAAGGCCCAGTGGTTTGAGCGCTGCGAGGACCCCGTGACCCATGACGCCACCCACATTTATAAGGGGGGTTACTGGGAGGCCAAGGCGCTACAGAACTGGGAAATCTGTCCTGACATCTTTTGAAGACACCCCAAAATACCCCCTTTATCTGCCCCCAACCACCTCTCTTAACTGCCCCAGGGAGAGAGAGGACTGTTGGCTGTCTCGACATATTCTGAAGGAACACCCACCTCAAATACCCCACCTTACACTACCCCCCACCCACATGCACAGCTCTAACTCAATAATGTCTGGGTAAATAAGCACCTTAAATAAATGCCCCTTTTTAATACCCCAGCATCCCTTGACTGCCCCAGACATCTGAATACACGTTCCTTTTCCTCTGTATTAAAACAGACTTTCCTGTGTAACTACTGCACATTCACCTCTAACAATCCCTTTACTTACACCGGTGCAGCTCAACCTACACCTAGTGTCTTCTAACTACCCCAAATCCTCTCGTCAGCTGCCCCTCCCCCAGCACACACACCCCTCTCTCCCTTCCTGGTGTAGCACAGGGGCAGAGCAGAGATGGGGGCTTAGTTAATTAGGACAGGGGTTCAATCCTGACTGTGTTTCACTAATGGCTGTCTGAGGGTAGGGGGTGTAGTTTTGTGTGGTTGTGTTTAGGGAGGGGGGTGTGTTTGTGTGTGAGTGTGTCAAATTTACTCAAACCTGACTGTATCTATAACTTCTGGGGAAAATAATTAACAAATAAAACATAATGAATCGAGAACAGTTTAGTGTGTGGCGGGATGGGTATGGAGTCCAGCCAGGCTTTCTCTGTGGTGTGTTAGAGAAGAGAACAGCACAGTACACAATACAGACTGATATTGGAGAGGGGCTATGTACATGCAGACTCTGTATGTAATGGACACACTGTATACACACACCTGGAGTAAAGACTCTTATTGGACACACCTCAGTGCTGCTTGAAGATTTGTGAACCCCCATTCTAGTTCTTGAAATTTAACATTTTTTACTGTGGAATCCTCATTTAATCAAAAGTAGTCATTTCTTTCTAAAAGAAAGGATTTATATTCACAAATTCTATGTATTTTTAGAGGATTTGATGCATACCACAGAAAGAAATAGGTAAAAACTAGTGCATGTACAATAATAAGTCACCCACAAGGTTCATTAGCTCTGTCAATGAGGCAAGTATGAGCAGGTGCTACAATAATTGGGTACAAAGTTAAACAGTCAAAGAGCCGTTAAAAAGAAACTCATCCTTTTGGCCACAACATAAAACTTGCCACATTTGTCAAAAAACTAACACTGCCTACTACCAAAACCACCTTATCCCCTCTGTCAAGTCTGCTGGAGGGAGTGTTGTGGTTTGAGTCAGATCTTCTGCCCACGGACCGGGAGGACTCGCCACCATTGAAGGAACTATGAATTCCGAGTCATGCCAAAATATTCAGGGAAGACCTGACGTTTGGGAGTTCAAGTTGAGCCGAAAAGGGGTCTTCCACCATGTCAACGACCCTAACCATTCCGCAAACAACCCCCAAAAAATGGATTAAGAGGAAGATCTTTTGTGCTTTGGGATGGCAGAGTCCAGAACTCGACTCGATTGAAATGTTGTGCCAGGACCTGATGCGGACTGTTGGTGTAAAATAAAATGATGACAAATCTGGAGCAGTTGGAGCTGTTTTGGGAGGAAGAAAAGTTCGGCAAAGCGGAAATGAGAGACTGATAAGTAACGCTAGAAAATGTTTGGTTGTTGTCATTGCTTGTTAAAGGATGTGTCACTGTTTATTGACTTAAAACATCTTTTAGTCTTTTAAGACATAAAAGATGAAGGGTTCACATACAGTATTTCCAAGCAGCACTATACACACCTGCAGTGTACAGGCTCTTATTGGACACACTGTATAGACACGCCTAGAATACAGCCTCTTGTTGGACACACTGTATACACACGTCAATGAGGGCTGCCAAAAATATTGAAAGCAGTGGATTCCACGTAGAGGTGGCTCATGTTAATTTAAGAACATCACATTGTGATTACTGTATGTTTAGGTGATATACAAGCCTGGTTGCCTATAATCGTGGCCGCCAGACAGAGGCTTCACTCACTTTGAAAGAGAGGTGAGTGTTGGGGTGTGTTTTGCTCACCGTTACTGGTGTTGCACATTAGCAAGTGTGTCCAGTGGGGCACACGGTCCAGGCAGTACATTACTAAACCGTTATGGTCAGATCCTAAAACAGGCCTTGGAGGACAGGAGTTAAATCTGGGCCCCTTTCTCACTCCCACAATCTGGGATAGTGTATCTGCAGGGCACCAAGTCTTGGTCTCTGTTTATCTTTTCCTGGTCTTTTTAAAGCAGCAGCACCTTATAAGCTGAGGGAAGCTTTTGAACTGGTCCAATTAAACTTCCAGCAGCCATATCACCCTGCAACTCACAACTGGCAGCCCATTGAAGCTAAGCAGGTGTGAGCCTGGTCAGTACCTGGATGGGAGACCTCCTGGGAAAAACTAAGGTTGCTGCTGGAAGAGATGTTAGTGGGGCCAGCAGGGGGTGCTCACCCTGCGGTCTATGTGGGTCCTAATGCCCCAGTATAGTGAAGGGGACACTATACTGTAAACAGGCACTGTCCTTCAGATGAGATGTAAAACCAAGGTCCTGACTCTCTGTGGTCATTAAAAATCCCAGGGTGTTTCTCAAAAAGAGTAGGGGTGTAACCCCGGTGTACTGGTCAAATTTCCCATTGGCCCTTACCAATCATGGCCTCCTAATAATCCCCATCTATAAACTGGCTTCATTACTCTGCTCTCCTCCCCACTGATAGCTGATGTGTGGTGAGCGTTCTGGCGCACTATGGCTGCCGTCGCATCATCCAGGTGGATGCTGCACATTGGTGGTGGTGGTGGAGGGGATCCCCATTACCTGTAAAGTGCTTTGAGTGGAGTGTCCAGAAAAGCGCTATATAAGTGTAAGCAATTATTATTATTATTAAACTGATGACAAGACGATTTCGCTTGTTAAGAATCGAGCTGGAATGAAAACCTGCAGACAGACTGGTCTCCAACAATGACATACACGCACACAATGTAAAACCCAGGATTGTTTTGGGGCCAAATTGCACACATTGGGATAATTCAGTTGAGAAGTAACTTTCTCTCTTTCATGGTTCTTTATCTTGGAAAGAGCTCTACAGCCAGAACTATCAGACTATCAACACTTTACAGCTGGATAAGACCCTCTGATCTATTAACTAGAAACCACACTGAAAGAGACGGGCCAGTTGGTCTCTTTCATTTATAATGTAGATCTTAAGGTAAGTAACGTTCCAAGACAGAGGCTGAAGAACAGCCATGTGGATCTCTTGGTAGACAGAACATTCCTCCCAGAGACCCCAAGGTGGCAGTATTGCTCACATATTTGGTTTGTTGGTTAATGAACAGTTGCAAGCAACAGTACTGCCACCCTTCATTGGAAAGAATGAGACACTAAATTGTTCCGTTTAGTACATACTTAAATTAAATTCAGATTTGCTTGAGCACTTGTCCAGATGGGTAGCAGAAGCATCTCTAAGAGATGTGAGAAGCAGTTGGTGCAGAATTCAGATTTCAGACTTCTGTGGCCGGATCAGATCATGGGTTAGGGTACAAGTGAGAGGAGGCCACTAAGATACTGGGAACAAGTCCTCCAAGTGTGAAAACACCAACCAGAAAAGTTCAGAGTAGCGATCAAATCTAATCTGCATGTCTTTTTGGAGGTGGGGGTCCCAGAGAAAATCTGGGTGAGCCAGGGGAGAACATGCAAACTCCACACAGACAGGAATCCAAGACCAGACCTGAACCCAGAACCTAAGAGCTCTCCTTATGAACATCTAAAGATGTGCTATAGAAGAGGGCTTGTGGTTGAGACGTTAATTACTGAACAAGCACCATTGTCTTAGAAAAAGTGTGATGCTGTGCCTGGGGGAAGTCCAGACCACAGGGTGTCTTTAACTCAACCTCATGGGTTCAGCAGCAACCCTTTAAAATTCACATGTTGTTTCTTCTAATCTTGGAATCAAAGAAATATTACTCACAATTTAGTATAGACCACAGTTCTAAAGCACCACACTGACTGAATGTCTTTAAAAAAACAGATTACTGTGTCTAGTTATGTTAAACCAAAGAGAAAATAATTCTAAGTAGACTGGATATACGCCCATTCTGATATTTCTTCTAAAATCTTTATTCTCTGTGCAGAGAACTTTGACCCCGGAGACTTGTGGATCATCTGCAGTTCTGAGGAAAGGCATTTCTGATAATTAGTGAATGTCAGGGCATTTCTGGTTTTAAGATGGAACTCTCCAAATAACTCTGCTGACACAGTATTGTTTCAGCAAAACGAAACTGGCCTGCTTTGTGGAAGATGCAACATTTTTTAAGTATTTGCAAAATATGTAGTTTATTGATTTATTTATATATATCATTGTTTTTTTACAATAGTCACATTTACAGTAACACTGTTGTGTCAGGGAATTTGTGGTTATACTTCTACTGGAATTCCAAGTTCACAGACTCTGTGGGAATGACTATGAAGTAAAATTATGATTATATACCGTACACGATGATAATGTTCATGATTATTATTATTATTTTAAATTGCTGTTGTTCTTGTCATATAATAGTGCTGAGAAAACATTTGTGAACGCCTTAAGATTTTCACTTTAACATTTTGAAACTTATTTTGCAAACATTTTTAGATCTCAGTTACATTCGTTGATAAAGCTAGCCTGATGAAACCTCAAATGATGTCACTCCAGATCCATGTGTGACAAGTATGTCAACCTTTAGATTCAGCAATAGTGGCTCCCCCTTGAGCAGCAGTGACGGCAAAGAATCTTGTTTCCTCTAGCCATTGATCGGTCTCCCACATTGGTTTTCAGGAATTTTGGAATATTCTTCCCAAAAAAGCCTTCAACTGCGTGATGATTGAGGGCTGGACTTTGACTAGGCCACTATAGAAGGGGGAATTTCTTCTTCTGCAGCCATTCATTTGTAGATCTGCTGGCATGTTTGACATCATTGTTTTGCTGCAGGACCCTTGTTTGGTTCAGCTTCAGGTCACAGACTGATGGCCTGCCATTCTCCTCTAGAGTCTTCTGATGCAATGCAGTATCATGGCTGTGTCAACAATGGCAGCAAAACGACCCCAGACTATCACACTCCCACCACCATGCTTGACAGTTGGAATGAGGTTCTTCTGCTTGAAAGCAGTGTTTGGTTTTTGCCAACTGTTTCTCTTTGAGGACAAAGAGTTCTACCTTTGACTGGTCTGTCTAGAACACATTGCTCCAGAAGCCTTGTGGATCCTCTGCAGTTCCATGAAAAAGTGCTTTTGAACTTGTGCATACAGTACTTTGCGTAATAGCAGAGCTTCATGTGGATTCTAGTGATGTATAAAGGGAGTCTAAGTGAGCAAAGAACACCAAACATTGGTGCTTGTTAAATTAATTTCCTAAACAAAATCCAACAAATCCAGCCTTCAACTTCAACAACCTCAACAAAGTCAACAACCTCACCCTTGGTGAAAAAGTGAACACCCCCAAGTTCAATCAATTCAATTGAAAGGATAACTAGGCCCAGCTGTGTGAGTACTTCATTAAGCAATCAGGACTGATTTGGGCCAGCCCTGGTCTATATTAAACTCACAAACCTCCACTCTCATCCCATCATCACAGTGAGGTTTCCTTGGTGGGGTGACAATGTTCTTGAACCACAAGACACTCTCCATTTGTAGACATCTGTATGGCAATGGAGTGGTGGAGCCCCAAGTCAATAGAAATAGTTTTGTATCTCTTTCCAGAAAGAACATCAATAACTATTCTGAGGTCCTCAGAAAGTCCTTAGATTGTGGCATGTCTGTTTGATGAAGACCAACCTCATGTTTCTCATATTTATACAGGGCTGTCCAAACCCCCAAGATCTACATATTTATTTAAACACTAATTATCACCTTCATTGAACTTCTGAAACTAGAGGTCCCCTTACTTTCAGCTGTTTGGTCAAATTGTAATAACAATGAAACTAGCCGATAGAAATAAAGAGATAGCGTGCTTAGAGCTTTCGCTTTATCTTGCCTGGCTGAGGAAATGAAAGTGCTGATGCTGCTGATGTCTGCTGTATGAGGTGCGAACAAGGGAAAGCAGCTCTAGCAGTGATACTGGGGGGCTGCGGCCACACTGGAGAGGGCAGGGCTGTGGTGTTCGTGAGCTTTTATGCACAGGAAAGGGAGAAATTTACACCCTTTGTATAAAGTACCCCCCTCTTTTCTTGGTTTTGAAATGCACGTTAAAGTAACTTCCACTGTGATAACCAGTTTGCTGGCTTGACGTAGTCAGTGTCTTTGTGGATTTGAATTACTGCTATCAGATCTCCTCTAATCTGTTCAAGACTAGAGTTTCAGTTCCTTTATCCTGTCAGTGTCAGACACTCCCTTCAGACTAAAGAGACTCAGTTCCTTCAGCCTGGCAGTGTGGGAAACTCCCTTCAGACTAAAGAGTTTCCGTTCCTTTATCCTGTCAGTGTGGGATACTCCCTTCATACTAAAGAGATTCAGTTCCTTCAGCCTGTCAGTGTGGGACACTCCCTTCAGACTAAAAAGACTCAGTTCCTTCAGCCTGCCAGTGTGGGACACTCCCTTCAGACTAAAGAGACTCAGTTCCTTCAGTCTGCCAGTGTGGGACACTCCGTTCAGACTAAAGAGACTCAGTTCCTTCAGTCTGTCAGGTGTTCTGCACCTGAATCCCAATGAGAGAGCCAATCAGTTCATCGCCCCTCTCTGGAGAAATGCTTCTTGCTCTGTTACCACACACCTGCTCTGAGCCTGCTGTAAGAAACCCAGAACTACAGGTCTTTTCGCTTTTACGTGAAAAACCTTTTTCCTGGAAACGTTTGCCTTCCCCTGAATGCCAGTAGGTTAGTTTGGGTTCTTTAAATTATCACAACACCCTACTCCAACAGAATGATGCAGAACTTCAGGATCCTGCCTCAGGGTGGCACTTTGACCTGGGAGTTGCCACCAGCAGACCTAGGTTTATTCCATGAATCCAACCGGAAACACCCCTTTGAATGAGTTATTTTGTAATACTGAGAAGTTGTGCAGCATTATGATATCGGGTCCTACTGATATATTTCTATATACATTCAAATTAATGATATTACTATTAAAAATATTGTGTACTTTTAAGAAATTGCATAGTATTAATGGTATTGTATTCTGTTAAAACATTTTTATATGTACAAATTAATAATATTAATATTAGAAATATTATTTAGTACTGAGATGTTGGATTTTATTGAAATAATCTGTATCACTGAGATATTGGATTATATTCAGATTTTAAATCATACTGAGATATTGGGCAAAACTGAGATATTTTGTAGCCCAAGAATGTGTCTGGTTGCTCTTCTCTGTACCAATTCCTGAGCAGCAATATTGTTTCTATAACATGGTGACCAAAACAGTACACAATATATATTTTAATGAGGCTTCAGTGGTAGTATACTATTTTAACACATTCGCCCTTGATCTCAAATATACACTTTTAATTGTATACATTACGAAAATCAGTGGTCCTAGTACAGACCCCTGTGGTACTGATTACATCATTATCACCCTGATTTCTATTTAAAAACCAATCTAAACACACACAGTTCACTGGGTGTCTACTGCCTGTAATTTGATAATAATTATAGTGGACCAATTTAACCAATTAATCAAATTAGCCTAATATAGTCCAGGTGTAAAGGGTAAAAAACTATCATATCAAATCTCGCATGAGACACTACTAGCGTACCCTTATAGGGTCTCTACAGTACATCTACGAATCGAACACTGGCGAGTTTGCTCTCTCGCGACTAGATCTGGCCGCCGACGGATCCGGGATCTGGGTTGTGTGAAAGAAGAGCAGAGCGGGATGAAACAGATGAGGATCGTGAGAACAGATCCAGCCCGCAGGTGAGCCTCTCCCTGTCCCCTGCTCAAACTCCCACTACGCCCCACCCAGAATCTGCGTCTCACGTGGTCTTGTTTTTATTGTGTTATGTATGCTTCCGGTTCTGGAGACTGCTTTAACTGGTCTGACAGTTTTACTGCCCATGTCATTACAGCCCAGTGTTAAACTCATGGAGGCAGGGAGAGAAAGTGCAGGCTGGACACATAAGAAGGGTTTATGTGTATTTTAGCTGATGACTATACGTTTTCAACGAACGTTGTTTCTTTTACTTAATGTTCTGTCCGTAAATGTGAAACAGAACCAGGGTTTTTAAAAGGGGCACTATGCACTAAGTTGATTCAGGTAGTTCATCACGTATGTGCGAAACAACATAGGAAACTCGACTGTCTCACACATGCAGACATCACAAGTTAACCAACAACGATACTTTTAATTACCTAATGTGGTGAAAACAACGGGTTTGCACTTTGAGCACTCTTGAGTCCGGTGGGGTGGATGTTTTGCATTTCAATATAGCGCCTCCCTTTTGGGAGTAGGACGCGAATACAGAAAGATCACAACCACCAGATCTTTCAATTGTGTCCTTTGATAAGTTGACCCCAGCGTCAGAGAGATGAACTGATTTCTGATATACAGTATTTTCTGCATCTCCAGCGAAGACCTCTTTGAAAGCTTCATTTGCCGAGAACGTTATAATGATCGTTACACACGCTAGTGAAACTTGAAAAATAGTTACAGTTGTGAATGTAAATTACAATTGCTATTCGCGAGAAGAAGATTGCACCGAAACAAATTGCACCCTCTGTTTTCACATTGAGGAATTAAAACATTGATTAGTTGGTACCTTTAAACTTTCTTGTAGACAGTCACGTGTTTACCTGAAAAAACAAGGCGCTATATCTCGGTAATGAAAGCGGCACAAACGATACTTTCAACAGCGCAAACCGGCACAAACGCAGCACTAACGGGTGCAGTGGGTTTCGGTGATTGTGCTGTTTGCCGGGGGGAGCATGCAAACACACCCTGGGTCATTACATTGCACACTGCAAAAAACACGATTTCAACTGGGAGAAATATGACGATCTAACGAAGGCGCTCATATCTGTGTCTTCAGAGGTCAAGGTGTGCCCCACACTGTATTCCACACCAAGGATTGACCAGGAATACACAAATGAAAGGACCGTGACCTAATCGTGCGCTTATGTTTGCACGTAAGACCACTGTAAATACCTAGACATGGATAATGACTGACTTTTAAGACCTTAGATATATGTTTGGTTCTTTTAAATAAAATAAACATTGAAAATAAAAATATTTTCCAATATTTCCGCGGCCTGCATGTGCGAGACGGTAGAGTCCCCAATGTTTTGCAGTTGAGTTATGAACTACCTGGGTCAACCGATTACTTCTTCAGATTTTTTTTTTTAAAAAGGACACAGCTACGAAATACTGAGGCATGCTAGTTAAAGCTTCTTTGTAAGAACATGCAGTTGCTAATTTTGTAGCCTTTTAAGGCTACGGTATTGGTGACAACTTTAATTTCCCTGTTTACACAAACGATACTGGTAAGCGAAATCCCCCCCATCCACCAGAGCAAACAGAGAATCAAAACTGCAGACCTGTTACTCTCGCAGCAGGAACAGTCGCTTGAACTCGGCAGACGGGGTCACTGGAGGTCAGTCATCGTGCTTGGTCACGTGATCACCCGAAAAACAAGGCGCTATATCTCAGGAACGAAAGTAGCTGGGAAGTTTTTTTCCAGCGGCACAAATACAGACCGGTCCGGTTCCCCTACGACATTGTGGGGGGTTATGAGTGAAGTCACGACCCTGAAAAAAACAAGGCGCTATATCTCGGGGAAAAAAAAGCAGAACAAACGCTACTTTTTTACAGATCGGCACAAACGTAGCACTTACGAATGATGTGTTTTT
This sequence comes from Lepisosteus platostomus, assembly GCF_059453375.1. NCBI lineage: Eukaryota > Metazoa > Chordata > Actinopteri > Semionotiformes > Lepisosteidae > Lepisosteus > Lepisosteus platostomus. The sequence goes on from NC_142618.1 coordinate 15,420,455, forward strand.
AATCTTTTGAGCTGTCTGTGGGGGGGGCAACTTCACGGAGCTAGGATTTTACACTATTAAAACCCAGTTCGAATGAAATATGGTAGTGCTTCGACATTCCTGAGGGTTCAAGGCAGAGAACAGTCCCCAGCTAACGAATTTGCACACATTCGAACCCTACACCATTGAATAATGTTCTACAGTATACTAAGTAAAGTTGTTCAATTAAAAGATCATGCAAAAAGAGGGAAGTACCAAACAGAGGAACAGCAGCAACAACAACAGATTAACCAAGAGACATAATTTAACATTGATGAAAGAGGCGATACAGAGTAGTTTGAACAGACGCAGTGCAGACTGCACGGGTGACCCTGGCCAGCACTACAGGGGTCTGGGTGTTGCAATTGAATCCCTTCTGCAGTTTGTACGAGACGGGCAGCTTGCAATTTAAGGGAACAAACATCCTGGGGCAGCAGTCTTTGCTTACACAAGAGCTCAATTTCAACATTAGACGAGCAGACTGGCGCTAGAATAATTCCACCTGCGTTTGGAGTTCACCTGCTGACCAGTCCTCGCACAGGAGCAGTTGGCACAGTGGGCAGTGACATGGTCACTGCAGTGAGCGAGCAGGGGGGCAAATCAGGGGCTTCGCTGGCTGTTCTCGGAAACTCAAGCTTCTAGTCGAGCAGTGAAGCAGCCTGAGGTGTCAGAGCAACAGGACGGCCAGGGCTGTTTGTAAACAGGAAGTGTTACAATAAAGAATGTAAAGAAATGGTGCTCAGTCAGCCATATTGGCCTTACACAAGCCCCGCTCTCGCCTACATTTGTCCGGTTGGTGCCAGACATTTACAGGCTCTGCAGTTAACTGCCTAACTGTTTGTCAGAAGGAGCAATCAGTGCAAAGGTCCATAAACACAAGATTTTCGAAGAGTTTTCAGAAACACTGATCGAAGCACGATGCAATAGCTTGTATTGTGTTGTTTCCAACTCAGAACCCCCTGGAAATCTGTATTGATTTTCATGTGTTTTGCTTAGAAATTGAGCCAGGTACGTACAGTAGTAACAGCTGCTCCATTACTGTGTCAGTTACGGATGGAAATTGAAGATGATCACCAGTCCCGAGTTCTGCTGAGTGGCGACTCCAAACCACCCATTTGCTCCAGGATTAAAAAAAAAAAAAGCACCGTACCGGAAAGGAATATCGCAGAGGACCTGAAGATGTACAAACGTGTCTACACATACTAATTTAACACTTCATTTTCTCGCCAGACTTTCTGGATGCCGGAACAGTTCAGTACAGTTTATATTATCCGGGATCACCCACACTGGATCGTGTCCTGAAAGGGACTTTCGGACACAAACCTACACCTGCCCAAGTTCGGGAAGACGTTTCTCCTAACCCTCGCTCTCTCCGCAGACATCACAAGTCTCCTCCCTGACTCCTGCAAGTGATCAATAATCTCCCGGGCATCGTCCCTCCCCCCCGCTTCCCGCTCCCCGCTCCCAAAGTTTCTGCTGGCGACACCCCGGTCCGAAAAATCATTAGCCAATCATTATTTAATTATATATCCGCAATTTTTACGGACACCCCCCCCTCCGCAACAGAGATTCCCTGTACGTAATGTCGCTGTCTGCACGTACTCGTGTCACTGTCCTTTTCAGTGTTTGTGTAACACAACGACGTGGAGGAGCAGCCAAAAACAAAATACAGAACCCGTTTTTCATCGGACTACACGAAGGTTTACCCTTCTATCTGGAAAACACAATGTTACATTAGCTCGACGCACCGTCTGTAACAGCGATTTTCTCCATAGTGGAAATTTTTTCCATAAAACGTGGTTTTTGTTCTCAAACTGTTCACAGTTTGAGGAATCTAAATAGCAGGTGTTGTAAGTGCCCTACAAATGTACAAACGGAGCAAAAAACTTGACAATATGCCTTGCTTAAAAAATCCTAAAAGGTTTAGATAGATACTTTATTAATCCAGTGAGGCAAATTGCAGAATACTCGACTGTGTGATATAGTAGTACAATAGTATAGTTATGCTTTAAACATTGTACAGAGAAAAGTCATCTTTGTCATAAATAAATGAATTCCAGGAAACACAAGGGACTTATTTATTCACAATTCTAAGTATTCCATGGATAAAATCCAGCAAAAAACAATCGATAATATGTCCTTTAGAAGTGCAGTGGGAGACTCTGGAACTATACAGAGACCTCCAATGCTTTCCCTTTCCTCTGGGAGATAAAAGGAGGCAGAGTGGTGCAGGGGGCTCACATTGCTGCCTAACTGCGCTGGGGCCCTGGGTTCAGTCCTGCACCTGGGCGCTATCTGCGTGGGTTTTCCCCGGGTTCTCCGGTTTCTCCCTGCTGTCCAATAACATACTGGCAGGTTAATCGGCTTCTGGGAGAATCGGTCCTGCTCTGAGCTTGTATCTGTATTTGGCCTGTGATGGACGCCCTGCCAGGAAGAGGACCCAAGTGTCGCCATGGCCTGACAAGGTGCAACCAGTGGCAAGATCCTCGCAGCCCTGCAGGAGGCTTCTAGTCGGTATAATCCCTGCCAGGGGAGGATTTACAAAATACTAACTACAGGGGTGTAAATACATATTGTGGCGCCGTGCGGGGTGCTTTAGCCAGGAGCACACAAGGCGGGATATAGTGGGGCAGAGGCTGGGAGACAGCCTCTTCTGTGTCTGTGTGTGTGTGTGTGTGTGTGTGTGTGTGTGTGTGTGTGTGTGTGTGTGTGTGTGTGTGTGTGTCTTTCCCCGGTTCTGGTTAATATGTGTTGGTTAACACATTTACTATGCCTCTTTTCTGGCCTTTGCTTCATGCAGTGATTTAGAAACAAGAAGGGACCTTTCGGGCCATCTAGCCCGTTTGGTGGTTTGCAACGGACTGACGCAAGGATCTCATCCAGCTCTTTCTAGCAGAGCAGCCTGAGGAAACGCCACCCCCACCAGGATGGTTGTTCTCACAAATCCTTTCTATATATCCTCCCAGAGTTTGGATGCGACCTTTATTTTGTTACCCGGGTTAAAAACATACCCCAGGTGGGAGTTGTTTAGGAGAATTCATTTGCCCTCTACTTGCCAACTCGCACCCTTCATAATAATGTTTCTTTATTAGCCCTATACAATTTATTGCATTAGGAATTTGTCTTTTCACATACCCCAGCTTTTCTCCATGGAGACACAGACAGGGAGAGAAGCTTGGGGTCAGAGCACAGGGTCTGCCATTGTACAGCACCCCTGGAGCAGCTGGGGTTAAGGGCCTTGCTCAGGGGCCCAACAGAGTAGGATTCCTCTGCCAGCCGTGGGATTTGAACCAGCAACCTTCCAGTCACAGGCACAGATCCTGAGCCACAGAGCCACAGCTCTGCCCCGAACAGGTGTGACTAGATTTTGGTGTTACTGCGACACTTTAGGCATAAGTGAGGAATTGCAAGGAAACCATGAATGTCATCCTGCATAATTCCTCCGCCGACTGCCAACAGGGATGGCTGGCTCTCCTGGTCCTTATCCACAAAAATCCCAAGGAAACAACTTCAGAACTTTAAATGGAATTGAATCACACAAAGGGAAAAGTTTGATACAGGTTAACTTAGCACAGATGACCACCCTTCTCAGCCTGATCACCATGTGATTTCTATACTCAAATTGAGGAACTTTAATGCATTAACTTGACATAAACCACTGGACAATGTTTGACCTTAAAAGTAAGTGAAGGTGAAAGTATTGTCTGAGCTCGAGACCTCCCCTTCAACTCTGCTTCTTGCAGTTGAGTGTGATATCATATCTTCTCACCCTCATTTTTAAGCTCTATGCTTTGCCTGTCTGTGTCTCATTTTATTGGGGAGTCCCTGCTGCATCTTGTCTTGCTGTGTCAATAGAGAGTTTATTATTTGTTGTGGGAAATTCTTCATCAGAGGAGCAGGACATCGTCTTGTGCAAATTCAGGTTTATTGAGCTCAATAAGGACGGCAACGTGCCCTGGGTCTGCCCCACAGAACAGACACCCTGGAAAGGGTTACTGACCCTTATATACAGTATGGGCTCAGAAAGAAGTTTAGTTTCACAGTTTTATGGTTTGTTATGGATATTTGTCCTGTCCTTTGATGTGCAACAGTCATTGATCTGCTTTATCCTGTGTTGTTTGTTTATGGCTGTTGGTCCTGTTTTTTGTTATGTAGCAGAAGTTGCTGGAGCTAATAAAGCAGATCAGCTTTATTGCATGTTAGCATAACCTTTGGTGAAGGTTGAATTAGCAGGTCCCTGCACTACCTTCAACAGTGTGGTTAAGCAGTAATGTTGCAATGCTGGATGTGTGCAAAATTTAAATGTCCCACTTCATTTTTTTATCTGTTTCTGACTCACTAATCACATCCCCTTGTTACAATTATACCCAGATATAATGGCCTAGTGCAAACAGCCACACTCAACTTGCCATCTTCAAAATGCTGTTAGACAACACGTTTCCTCCAAATATCCTGAACTCTCTTCATACGTCACCTACTGACAGCATGTTACTTGATAAGGCTGATATACGGTTTGTTTTTGTGAACTTGCTTTCTTGCGGTTATTCACACTCTCGACTCTACTTCCTCTGGAGTCAACAACCATTTCTTCAAAAAACGAAACCTAGAGCTATTGAAGCAGATAAGACACCTGGCATTTCTCCTGCATATTTTACTGTACAGGGAGCACATTCTCAGGAGTCTGAATGTAATTCAGATTTCACAGTGAAGAACGCTGACATTAGGAACATATTTGGTTATATATATTTGCTCATTTTAGTTTATAGCAAATCTACCATTGGGTCAAGCAGCAATGATGAAGATGAGCAATGATGGTGATGCTACAGCATTCATCTGAAGTTCTGGAAGAGCTGCAACAGAAATAGCTCGCCCAGGCCCTGGAGAACCACAGTTCTGGCACATTTGAGCAGTTGCCCTGAAATCCCCAACTTCTGAACACTGGGGACAGTGTACAAAACTCTGAAGCACTGAAACGCCTGCTAATGAAGCAGGTGACCAGTTCAGTTTAGCAGTTCAGCTGTCAGCTGAAATGAAAAACGCAAGGGCAGGAGTATTTTACGGCTCTGCTTTGGGGGTTATTCATGACAAATCTGTCTACCTACTGGTCCTTACAGCCAGTTGGATGGAGGGAGTCCTGATGGGCCCAGGGAGGTGGTGATAATACTACTATGAAAGATACAGGCATTGTGATAATGAGTGATAAGAGTCTCATGGGGCCCAGGTGGGAAAGTCAGGGAAGAGCACCTCATTAAAACACTTTTAACAAGCTTTAGGGCTCTGACTTGACTGTAACTATCGCTGGACTGGTTCTCAGTTAAAAGCTTAGGTATTGGGACAGTGCGATGGAGTTTGTCATTTTTGCATGTGGATCATTGAAATTTGTATTATTTCAGATAGAAAGATGAGTGTTTGCAAAAGTACAGAATTTCAGCTGTTATTTCTGGTTAATTGTGTGCACGGACCAAACATATAAAATGTCTGATGGCTCAATAACATGAGGACGAATCAGCAAAGACAAATCTTCAGCAGGATTGCAGTTGCCCCGATGTACAGAAAAAGAGCAGAAGTTGTGCACTGCTATATTACACAGCTATTTCCTGTGGAGAAATACAATCACGCCTGAAGCCTGAAGGCTCAGAAACATCACATTCCCTTGGGGACAGATAAAACACAAAGATGAATGATTTGTATTAAAACTCGACGGCTCTTGAAACTCTGCAGTCCAGCAGCTCCTGAGGTCACGGTGCAGTACTCGGTGCTGAGACACTTTGAACTGCAGCAGCGCTCCACTGCAGTGTGTGTGTACAAGGTGTCGTCTCTCCTCCTGGGTCAGAACACACTGAGCTCTGCCCTGTGCCTCCCTGCAAACCTGCTGGGTGGCTACAATTCCCCATCATTGATCCTGCATTGCAGGTGCACAAGCCCCCTGACCTCAGATCCCATCCTCCTCCTGCTTCAGTGACCCAGATGTCAGACAGATGAGCTCTGATTTTGACTTATTTTAACCAAAGCAACTTACAAGAGATACACCTACCATGCTGCCAGTGTAGAACATCTGAACACAGCTCCACACCGCCTTCGGTCAAGAGTCCAGAGCCCCTGATTCAAAGTGATGAAATCAGTGTGTTTGTTTTTCCATTAGTGTCTTGAGTTTTGTTTTAAAATTGGTCAAAATCTTTTTTTTTTTTATGTCCATCTAAGAAAATTATTGTGTTATTTAATTCTTTAATTGAACACTCATGCTGGAAAATGACTCTAGATCTGTGTTTGAGACCTTTCATTTGTGATCAGGTTCACCTGAGGGGGCCTCCTCTGTGAAGGAAATGTTGTGACAGGACATGATTATGAAATAGAGCCCAGGTCTGGGGAGGAGGGGGGAACAGAGGGCAGGGGTAGGCTTTGGGTGACCTGGGAGGTTGCAGGCTGGCCAGAGCTTCTGAGGAGAAATGTTGGGACTCTTCGACAACAAGTCACAGTCAGATTAATAATGAAATCTCTGCTCACACAGGAAATCAGAAAGCAGCAGCGACAACCTGAGAAAACGAAACACAGAGAGGCTGAGCACAGAACTCAGGAACCGAAGGGTGGGCAGACATGGCACCACACTCTACTGCAGCAAGTAGAGTCAGGAAGGGAGCTCACAATACTTTTTTTCCTTTGAGTCAAATGTTGTTGAGCAGTTTAGTTCAAGTTACAGCGTTAAAGTTCCTCAGCTTGAGTATTAAAATAGCATTTGAATTACAATTCTGAGATGAAGTGTACTTCTAGTGTACTGTGAAACTTTGAACTGTCATATGGACAGTTATCATGTTTCAGATTCACTCTTCCTTTTCCCCCGGTTGGTGCATTTCGGTGTGCAAGTTCTCAAGAACCTCCTGGATAAGGACAGCTGAGAAATTCTGGAGGATGTAAAAAATGTTAAATGTCATCTCGACACTACCTTTCTCTCTCCCGCACACCTGAAGAAGGCTTTACAGCTGAAACGCCTTTTCTTTTTCTACTTTTCAGTGTGAAATTAAGCTCTACTTCTTTCATTCTTAAAACTGAGCACACGAGGCACTTCTCTTTACAGAAAGGGGCAAGGGGGAAGGATCAATCTCTCTCGCCATGCTGTTGAAGTTGATACTCCGGCTGCTTTTAAGATTACAGCTGGATCAGATCCTTGGATCAATTCGCTACAAATTGAGCTAAATGGGTTGAATGACCTTCTCTCCTTTGTAAACTTATTATAATTCCTCACACTTATATAGCTCTTTTCTGGACACTCCACTCAAAGCGCTTTACAGGTAATGGGGATCCCCTCCACCCCCACCTGGATGATGTGACAGCAGCCATAGTGCGCCAGTACTCTCACCACACACCAGCTCTCAGTGGGAAGGAGAACATGGTGATTAAGCCGGTTCAGAGATGGGGATTATTAGGAGGACGTGATTGGTACAGGCCAATGGGAAATTTGGCCAGGACACCAAGGTTATACCTCTACTCTTTTCAAGAAACAGCCTGGGATTTATAATGACACAGAGACAGTTCTATATCTCATCCGAAGGACGGCACCCGTTTACAGTATAGTGTCCCTGTCACTATACAGGGGCAATGGGAGCCACACAGACTGCAGGGTGAGCGCCCCCTGCTGGCCCCACTAACCTCATGTAGCTACCTTAGCTTTCCCATGAGGTCTCCCACCCAGGTACTGACCAGGCTCACACCTGCTGAGCTCCAGTGGGCTGCCAGCTGTGAGTTGCAGGGTGATCTGGGAGCTGGCCTTTGACTTTTCCAATGTCCGGAAGCAGGGATGGCTGGGAGAAGAGAGGTGGGCTGGCTATGACTGACTATGACAACAATGTCCTTCAGGATTGAATACATTTTGTCAGTTTAAACAGCACAGCAAAAACCAGGCACTGCTTTTTTAGGATTTTATTGACAAAGTCAAGCCTTATAAAAGTACAGAAAAATAACACTGAGGTACATAAAGCAATGCAGGGAGTTCTCACTCCAGAGCAGAGTTCTGAATCTTGTTTGCTCCAGGGTGTAACGCCATATGAAATGAAATGAAATGTAACCATGTTTCTTCATAAAAGTTTATAGCTGATTCCTCTCTGAAATAAACAAAAAACATAGTTCAAGACAAAAAATGGAGATAAGGTAAATAATATAATAAGTAAAAAGATAATAGGATGGTAGACACAGTGAGACAGAGAAGAGATTACAGAGAATTCCTAACAAATGAACACACACAACAGGACAGGAGGCACAGTTAGAGAGAGAGAGGAGATACAGTAACAGAGAATCCCTCAGTAATAAACACACACAACAGGACAGGAGACACAATGAGAGAGAGAGGAGATACAGTAACAGAGAATCCCTCAGTAATAAACACACACAACAGGACAGGAGACACAATGAGAGAGAGAGGAGAGGACAGAGAATCTCTCAGTAATAAATAAATACTGTACAACGGAAAAGAGGCACAGTTAGAGCAAGATGGAGTCAACAACGAGATGCTGACACAGCATCTTGAAGTTGCAACAAGCCCTGTTCAAAATTTCCAATCTCATCATGACAGCCGGATGTTTCCCTGAAGCCTGGAACCAAGGACTGATCATGCCCATCTATAAGAATGGAGACAGACTCAATCCCAACAACTACCGGGGCACCTGTGTGAACAGTAATCTGGGGAAGGTATTCTGCAGTATCCTAAATACACGAATACTGGCCTTCCTTACCAAACACAATTTCCTGAGCAAGAGTCAGATTGGTGTTTTACCAGATCACCCCACGTCTGACCACATTTACACCCTACACACACTGATAAGACAATCAAACCTAGTCTCACACTACACGACACAGAAATCAAGTTGCTGTTCTATGCAGATGACCTGGTCCTGCTGTCGCCCACAGAACAGGGGCTGCAGCAGAGCCTGGCACTGCTGGAGCAGTACTGTCACACCTGGGCACTGCCAGCCCATCTGGACCCAGAACAGGGGCTGCAGCACAACCTGGCACTGCTGGAGCAGGACTGTCAGACCTGGGCACTGACAGTCAATCTGGACAAGTCCATGGAGTCTTGTCCAGATTGGTTTTCCAGAAGAAAGCCAGACCTCAGGGAAACAGGTACAAATTCACACTTAACAACAACACATTGGAGCACACATCCAGCTACACATACCTCGGTCTCGCTATCAGCTCATCTGGGAGTTACACAATACACATTAGCCGAATATCTAACCAACAAAAGTAACAGCAAAAAGAAACAGACCCTGATGAAGTACAGGCTCAGTGATCACACCTGCCAGAATCACAACAGGTCACAATCCTACTGGGAGAAGGAGGAGGGAACTCAGTTGAACTGGCAGCCCAGTATGTGACAGTATGTGTCCTGTCACAGTCTGAGGAACAGTGAGCCTGTCTCCCAATAATGCTCCATATGTATATATGTAAATATCTTATGATTGTGTCTTTATTGTAAATGTCTGTAGATTTTTGTTTTATGTGAATTGTATTTGTTTTGCTTTGGCAACACTGATTTTACTAATCGGTCATGCCAATAACCTTCAATAACAAGGCACCTACCTCAGTAGTAGACGTGAAAGACAAATGTTTCATAAACATAGATGTACATGGTAATAAACATCCATTTGCACAAAATAGAAATTAAATGTCTTGAGGCTAGATTTTGCATTTGCAAGTGAAATGATTCTATAGACTTTTTAAAGGGGACCCAATTTGTAGATCTTGTTAATTTTAGGTATGGTGTTGTCCCATGTACTCATGACACACTCTTACTCAAACAATAGCACATAAACACACACATCAGCAAATCCAGTCACACAAGCAGGATAACAGACTGTCGCACACTCAGAACTGAGCACAGAAAGACAGGAAATAACACAAAGATAGACTGTTTCTGTCCTCTTACCTTGCCTCTTTTTCCTCAAGAAACACCCTCCCACCACAATTAACACAGTAATTGCCACCACAGTTATTGACACCACAATCCATTTTGTGTTGTCATCTGGTGTTTTATGTTCTGTTAGAGAGAAAGAGATTAATGTTTCACTAAGAGTGAAAAATTAGGTCAAGATACCTGCAGACAGAAGGACAGGGAGGTTAATGTAGATGCATTTCCTAACTGGACATTAACACTCTCTGAGAGCAGGACTGTAACACTGGACACAGTGTAACACAACCAAGGCGAGAATCATTAGCGACAATTTCCATCACGTACTGTACAAGAAACTTAAAGTACTTGGTTGTTGTCATTCCTAGTGAAACAGTAACTGTGGTTGTATAGTTCAAATGAAAGAAGAACACCTTATTCTAGAACTGTACAGGTAATGATAGTTTACACTAGGACTTGTCAGTTGACTCTGCTAGTATTGTAGTACTGGCTTCACAGCCTGGGTGTGCTCTCCTTGAAAGTTATACAGTGAAACTAGACCCATGTCTTGGCTGTCAGATCTGCACAAACTGAATGCTTTTTATTGCACATTCCCAGTGTGCAAAGTCAGTAGAGCCTTATCTCATGTCTAGACTCCGAGGGGTCATAGGGGGGTAGGTGAAGACTCACACCATCAACATGGTTTTCTTTGGGTTTTTCTTTGCTGTTTCTGCTGATATTTAACTTTTCTCACCCACAAATGTGTCCACTTCGAGCATCGGGGCTTTAATGAAAAGTGCGAATTTTAAAAAACCTCGTTAGACATCCTTTGTGAGTCAGAGGAACAGGACACTAATGGGAAGAGGGGAAGACTTTTGCCCACTGCTGTATGTGCTGTATCATACACTATAGTACTACAGCCTGACACATTACAGCACTTAAGCAGCTCAGCGAGCTCCTTATGAACATGAGGCGGGGAAGAGATCTGTACAGGGTGTTGGTGTGACTCTCCTAGCTGAGGGAATGGCAGCCGATTTCAGAAGAGGAGCTGCACAAACCTCTCACTACTGCAAGGAGTTTGCTATGAGGGTGTAGATGGGGAGGAGCAGGCGATGTGAGACGTCTCGGGTGCAAGACTTATACATGTAGGTAAGCAGAAATGAGTGAGATTAGGATATCGCCTTCCTCCCCAGCATCGGTGGCAAACTCCATTAATAGCCAAGCATGCTCACATGGTAACTACGAAACACTGAAACCTCAACATTGAACAAACACCCCTCACCTGTGCAATTTTCTGGAGGGGAGAGAACAGCTAACTTCATGTCAGCTGGGTTCCAGGCTGAGCACTTGAATGGGGGGGGCTGTCCTTTCAAGTCCAGTTTTGTAGTCATGATGTTATTGTGAACCTGGGGCTGATCGAGTGTCTTGGTATTCCAGGCCATGTTCACGCCTGGCCCCATCTCCACAGAGCACACTGCAGTGCAGCTGGTATTGATGACCCACACCTGGGGCTTCGACACCGGCTCTGCACACACAGACACAGCAGCACTGACACCTCACATATCACAGAGCTGCTTCAGCGAGAGGGACTGAGAACTTTCACTGACTGTACTTACTGTAGACAGTGAGGGTGAATATCTCTCTGACTGTACTTACTGTAGACAGTGAGGGTGAATTTCTCACTGACTGATCTTACTGTAGACAGTGAGGGTGATAACTCTCTGACTGTTCTTACTGTAGATGGTGAGGGTGAATTTCTCACTGACTGATCTTACTGTAGACAGTGAGGGTGAATCTCTCACTGTTCTTACTGTAGACAGTGAGGGTAAATTTCTCACCGACTGTTCTTACTGTAGACTGTGAGGGTGAATTTCTCACTGTACTTACTGTAGACAGTGAGGGTGAATTTCTCATGGACTGTACTTACTGTAGACAGTGAGGGTGAATTTCTCACCGACTGTTCTTACTGTAGACAGTGAGGGTGAATTTCTCACCGACTGTTCTTACTGTAGACTGTGAGGGTGAATTTCTCACTGTACTTACTGTAGACAGTGAGGGTGAATTTCTCATGGACTGTACTTACTGTAGACAGTGAGGGTGAATTTCTCACTGACTGTTCTTACTGTAGACTGTGAGGGTGAATTTCTCACTGACTGTTCTTACTGTAGACTGTGAGGGTGAATTTCTCACTGATTGCACTTACTGTAGATTTTGAGAATGAAGTTCTTGGTAAAGCGATTTGCTTTTGTTGACTCCAGTTCAAACTCTCCAGAGTCCTGCACAGTTAGATTTGTGATGGTGATCTGTCCAGTCCTGCTGTCCCAATATACTCTCCCTCTGAAGCTTGTTTCATAGTCAGTGTCACTGACATTATTTTGGACAGTTATAATACTGCCCAGGCCTGTGTACTTTAGATGTCCTGACTGTATTATTGCATCAGGGAAGGTGAAGGACTCTCCTGCAGTGAGTCTGCTCTGCTGCTTTTCCTCAGACTGGGACACAGAAAGGCAAGCACCTGGAACACACAAGATCTCAAGACAATTTGAAAAGCCTCAGAGAAGTTGTCCATTTGTTGATGAGAAGTACATTATTGTATATTTTTAGAAGCTTATTAGAGTATTTTATTGTATTAAAACAAGATGTGTTTTAAAAGAGATTTCAAAGCAGCTTTGACTGTTGGGGCACATTTACTTCAGGGAAATGTTAGAGAATAAAATTCAGTATGATGGCTGAATTTACTTTTGTCTCAATATGAGTTCTGTGACCCGGTAAACTAACCCAACACTTTTGCTGCAATCACTCTGAGTTCTTGTCTGTTCTTGATCGGTTTTGACTTCAATGTGTTCTTCAGCATGTAACATGCTGCTCATTTGGATAGAAATCTGGTGAATCCCTGCCCAGTAACTACAGAAGCATTTTCTTCTGCATGAGCAGAGAAGAGGTTTCTGTAAAGATCATATTCATTCTGCTACTGTTTTAGTTACATCATCAGTCCAGATCATCAAACCAGGCCAGTTTTATGGACAGCTGAAACTCTCTGCATGATCATTGGAGATGCTTTCCTGCAGCCTCTTAGTTCTTGTCTGTTCTTGGCTAGTTCGGACATCAGATTGTCTTTCAGCATGTAACATGTTGCTCATTTGAACATGAATCTGGAGACTGACCTGGCCAGTCTCAGACTGTCCATTGTTTTCTCCTGATGACCTCCTGAGCTGCACAGGCTGTATGTTTTGGGTCACTGTCACACTGCCTGCTACCTGGTGATGTGCCACCCAATTATTCTGGAAGGACTTTCTTCCACATGAGCAGACAAGATGCTTCTGTAAAGATGGGATTCATTCTGCTGCTGTCGTCATCAGTCACATTATACAGACGAATGAGACAGTTCCACTCTGGCCATGCAAGACTAGGTCGTGACATCTCCTCCTCCAGGCTTAAAATTTCACTGGGCAGTACAGCCATGAGCCAGGATAGTCGTGGAATAAAGTTTTATGGAGAGAAGAAACTAAGACAGAATTTCACCAAAGTGATGCAGATATCAATTGCTTTAAAGTAAAACAAAAACAAGTTTTGACTTGACTATTCCAATACTTTTAGAGGGCACTGTATATTCCAACAGTATTCTGAATAAGCTCTTACCACTGCATTGTGTAATTTTCAAACAACATTATTTTATTTAAATTCGACACTTTTAACTTTATGCTCTAACATTTTCTTTGACATTTAATTTTATAAGCTTCCCCGCATTGTCTAGAAAATATAAATGATACATCAACATGACTAACTATCTTTCTCACATTTTTCAGTGTTTCCTTTTTTATATTTATGGTTTCTTTTTACTACCTAGTAAAACCTGATATATTTGTCTATATCAGACAGGTGTTTGCCCAGTTGTGATTTTGTCTTAATTATTTTGATTTTGATTTACTGATTCTACAGTCAGTGCTAATCTTCCTAATTTTATATCATCTGGAAATTTGACTAGGTTAATAACTAAACCGGGAGCTAGATCACTGATATAAATTAGAAACAGCAGTGGTCCTCGTACACATCCCTGTGGTACTCCACTACAGTATGTATCTCATATAATTAAGAAGAGCAGTGTTTCTAGTACAGATTCACTGATTACATTACCCCAATTTGAGTATTTGCCTCTCATCTGTACCCTGTTTTCTAATTAATAACCATTTCTCCATTTAAAACCAATGGCAATTTTTTTGAGAATTGATTGTTTATGAGGAACTTTATTCAAAGGCTTACTGAAAATCTAAATATACCAGACCACATGTCCTGTGAATGTTTGTCACAGCTGTTGCTTGTTCAAAGATCTCTAACATGTTGGTTAGGTACAGCCTCTCTAAATCCATATAAACTATTTCCTTGTATGCAATCCTCTAGTTGATTTCTAATTCTTTTTTCTATAACGTTATGCGATGAGTGCCGCTCTCCTTACACCCTGCCTGGATTTGATCCCAGTCCCTCGTGGGCTCTGAGTATGCTCAGAGCCACTCCCTAGACAGCATACAACTCCAACCCAGTCTTAAACAGTCTTACATATAGGGAGGAGTTACTATGTATGAACATTGGGTTAGATGTTTTCTTTTCATTTTTAACCATGTTCTCGAAAATGTATTGCTTGTGTACTCCTTTCATTGGTGAAGAGACACCAGTTTCCAAATTACCGCTGGTACAACACGAGAGCCCATATACACATTTTTAGGTATTAGTTTCAAGATCGACATAATTTAACAATAACACAACAAAATTGAAAGCACGAGCATTATAATATAATAATCACAGACTTTACATTTCTATTCATTTTTGAAGTACAAAGCAGGTGTTTCCCCAACCTTAAATATACGATTAAAATTGTTCAAATTCCATGTATTCATTCCAGAAAGCAGCGGAGACAGTTGTACTGCAAATAAAAATGTATTTATTTCGAAGAGTACGGGACATTGTGAATCAACAAAGACGTTAAAAAAATAACCCGATGTAGTTATTTTGCAAATAAGTAAAGCATTTTACAAATAGATTCTCATTGACAGTAAACAAGCCGATCCACCTGGCGCTGCTAGCTCTCAGCTCTCAGACCCGCGATTGGCTAAACTCCCGAGCAGTTCGGGCCGCGATTGGATGAAAAGTGAGAATCGATACTCTGATTGGGTAAAGCGCCACAGCGGAAGTTCCGAGAACGTGTAGATACACAGGTGATGAAAGTTCTTCTTGGTCCAAATACTGTAGCCCCGGTTAACCGTGTGAGCACGCTGGATATACAGTAACACATCCATTGGTTTCCAATTACTGGTCAATCTAAGAGAAGTCGCACTGAGGTCAAAACTGAATAGCAGACAAAGAATGTCATGGCATCCACAGCGCGTTCACGACTCACGTTAAAAGTGCGCGCATCACGATCACATCGCCATACCTATTGCGACTGGCACATGACTGTCACGGCGCCACTGTCGCGACATTAAGTCCATATATCGTGATATGGCGTACCCCCGACAAAACGCCCACACCCATTTCGCGATACGGAGTCCACAAATCGTGATACGACAAACGGCTCCGCGCCCATGTCGCGACATGAATCCCACATATCGCGATATGACATACCCAGGGAAAAATGCCCCGCCCTATGTCGCGACATTGAAGGCCCTATATCGCGATATGACATACCCAGACGAAATGCCCCGGTCGATGTTGGGGAATGGAGTCCATATATTGCGATAGGACATACCCTGACATATGCTGAACCCATGTCGCGACACATAGTTAATATATCGTGACACGTCCTATCTGGTCACAATATATCCTGATATGAGACCTTTGTTGCGACAGCGGTGCCAGGTTGGCATGGAAGCAAGGCGCCAGTCGTGATATACACTGCCCGCGATATACATGCGATATACATGAGGTCCCTATCATGACATGCTGCGGGGGTCTTGTTGTGATGGTATCCCTCAGTTACGCGTTTGGCAACAGCGTGTCACGGTAGGGAAAGAAAGGAAAATGTGCCTTAGAAAATAAAACCATAGATCTTACAATCACGGTGATTTTACATACATTACAAACACAGGTTTATGTCATAGATGGTTAACTTGTTGGCATGCGTCATGTCTTAGTGTTATTCACATCTAAGGAGGCTCATGTTTATGGATATTGATTCACTGGAATGACCTGTTCCACACAGCGCTGTGGGCTGGCCAACAGCAGCCAGACACCTTGTCATCTCGGCTTGGAAACACCAGGGGAAGAGACATCGTTTGCTAAATGGAAGACGCTGCGCAATCGTCAATAGACAGCATTCTCATAAATTGATTTTTACTCGAAAAAAATAACAGCATCTTGCAGGTTTTTTATTAGTCATGTTAATTTTAATGCTCTAATTCTGCAGTAACACAGACTGTACATTTGTTGGTTGCCCTGTTAATTCGGTCATCTTCAGCATTCGCGCAGACACTGTGCGAGAACTCAGTAATGAGGATCAGCTGTTCTGTCCATCTTGGTTGCCAGTAAGAAAATTAACCCATAACGTGATTCTGCAAGTTTGCAGGTTAATGTGTCTCAGCAGAGAGCACAGAGGTGTCTTGTCTCACAGTGTCCGGTTGATGCAGTCCTGTCAAAGCTGCACGCAAGACAGGACCGCAAAGCGTCTTTTTAATCTGCTGACCGAAAACAGACTTTTCTCTTGCGGGCATATATATATAATGAATTTGAGGTGAAGCACGTGATTTTTTCAACCGCTTTGACTGGCTGGAACCGGACGAGGTGCTCACGCAGGCTCCAGCCGCAGGCTGCAGTTCAGGGGTCAGACTCCGCGCGGCAGCAGCTGTGCCCGCTCGGTGCCGCGCTCTGCCACCGGACTGCCCGGAGGCTCCTGTTCGCTTTTCAGGGTTTCCGACTGCGGGCAAAATTGCTCCACTCCGGCCCCTTCTGTACAAAAGCCGGCGCCTCACACGTTTCCCGTTATATCCCGGGCCTCTGTGTTATCAGAATAACCGGCTTTTCCCCAGTTCTGAGATCCTGGAACAGGCGTGTGACACGGAGCTGACCCGGGACGGCTCTCGGGATGAAACTCTGACAGCCGGAGGGAACCCAAACCATCACCCTGAGGGGCAGAGGGCGACCCGAGCCGGGGTCCTCACGCGTATATACGGAATACATTCAGTGTTGGACCCAACGGGCTTACGGCTTCCCCTGCTGAATTCACTAAACCAAAACGTTCGACCCGGCTAGTAGACACAGCACAGACCCGCGCAGAGTTTCTGATCAGCGGGACGCGCTCAGGCGACCTTTCCACAGAGCGATCAATGAGGACTTTGAGCCCAGTTTTCAGGCAGATAAGTGTGACTGGGAACAGAAAGTAAGGTCATATCTACAGTAGACACCTCCAGACCGCTCCTGGAGAGGAAGCACACTTTCCCCGCTCAAGGAAACACGATCACCGGCACCTCCGAGATACCGAGAATTAGACAAATTCTCCATTTCAAGCATCTTCAATGTGGGGGAAACGGAACAACACGGACATTTTCAGAGGAAGCGCTAGAACGGTGGAAAGAAAAAGTTTCAGGGAGCGCAGAGCTCGTGTGGCGGCGTGTCTTGTCGGGAGACGAGCTGTGTTTGTGACCTGGAAGAGTCCCTCCGAGTCTGTGAGCAGCGAGACTCAGCCTCACAGCGTCCGGCCGCAGCAGGCGGCACCGTGTTACTGGGCTGCTGTACTGACGAGCAGGGGTCCGACTGTTGGACTACAGTACACCTCTCATACAGGTGATACTGACAAACACGGGTCCGACTGTTGGACTACAGTACACCTCTCATACAGGTGATACTGACAAACACGGGTCCGACTGTTGGACTACAGTACACCTGTAATACAGGTGATACTGACAAATACGGGTCCGACTGTTGGACTACAGTACACCTGTAATACAGGTGATACTGACAGACACGGGTCCGACTGTTGGGTCACAATACACCTCTAATACAGGTGATACCGACAGACACAGATCCGACTGTTGGTTTATTTTACACCTTTATTACAGGTGATATTTCAGTGTCCACCATTTGATGCTGATAGGAGAGCTGGTGTAAACAATATGAACTACTTTGATTAGTAGTCTGTGAGGATAAACTAATCTCTTGTCTTGTGAGCGACACAGGTAGTCGTGTGTTTGCCCTGTGCTTTAATGCAAACACCAAGCCAGACAGGCGACGTATTTACAGTGGTGCCACATTGTACAGTCATGCACGAGCTGGGCTGCCGGTGTTACCTGTCGCGTGCTGTTTACATCAGATCAGATTGCAGACGAACGACATTTATGAACAGAGATGATGAAAATAACTCGTTCGACAGAGGCAAATGGGAATACAGGGCATGAGAATGAGTAATTCTCATTCCGCCGATGAAACAGTAATTCATCCGCTATGCCAATACAGGTCATTAAGTTTAAAAAATGAATTTGATATTGAAGTACAGTATGCACAATTTCATAGAAGGCCAATGGCCCAGAAACTGCGTTGTGTGACCGTCAGGTCTGGAAGTCGTACGAAATCAATACGACTAAATCGCCATCTTTCGATCCGATTAATTCAAAACGCACGTAAATTTGTTTGTTTGTTTTTTTTCCTTCAAATACTAAAACTGGCAAAAACAGCACCCAAAACATGTGTGCAATGTTCCACAGCAGATATTCAATATGAGCGTCGTAATCTCATCTGAAGTCAAACGTCGAAAGTGAAATCGCCAAACCGGCGCTCAGCTGTGGGCAGCTGCGAGAGTCGAACTGCACACACCAGCGGGTCTCGGGGACTCGTGCCATTTCCAGCGCGCGACGCTGCGCACACCCCTTGTCTGCCTGCACCGAGCCAGGCGCGCGGCACCTGCACGAGCCGACCGTTTCCAGGGTCACACGCCGCCGTGCGAATCCGAATCGAAACGATACCAGTGACAGAGACGATGAGAGCACCTGCTCTGAGCCGATCATAAGAGAGGGGGGCTGGGAAAGGAAAAGGCGAACGGCTTTGAGTATGTCCTCGCGTCACGGTGCCGCGATCAAGCCTGCGATTCAGACAGACCTCGAACTGCAGCGCTCTTACACATAATTACTGAAAAGATGGTGGGCCTTCAATAAAACCCCGAGAATGAGGAAGGAGACCCGGCCCGAGCTGCTGGGGTGCACAGCCTCATCCCCACATGCTCACAACACGTCTTCCTGAGAGTCTGCCGTTCTGTAATGACATCAGTTAGAAACGCGTTTCTGGCCCGAGCGAGAGCAGTATGGAGTGTGTGTGAATTTCCACTCCTTCTCTTCTGGGAGACGCCTCTGTGTCCCCAGGTGTAAAAGTAACAGACTTACGCTCTCACGCAATGTCCAGTACTGGCCTCATCTCTAGTTGTGTTGTATTGTTGTAGTGAACTGCTCCATAAAACAACCCCCCCTCCCCACGGGTTAAGAAAGCTTGAAATGAAATTTGATGGACTTGTTCCCAGAGTGTATGAATTTGCACTGATACCTGGGACCGAGCTGAAGTAAATGTTGTAGGTGGGCGTTGAGGAGCAGGGTTGTAATCAAACAGTGGCAGGTTATATTATCGTTATTGTCATTAAAGGACCACACAGCTATATATAAAACTCAAAACAGGATTGTTGAAATGTACCGGAAGTTAGAGAGGGTGGGAGATATTCTTACCCTGTGGGAACTTAAAATCACTAAACACATCAGAAATTGAAGACAAGGAACTGTTCCTCTGCGCCTAAAGTCATACTTTCGGTGTCTGATCACATACAGTACGATATAAAAAACACCAGGACACAGATTCCCCTTGTGTGACTCCTGGAAGGCACATTTCCTTCAAGAAACAGATTAAATTCACAGACACCTTCATCAAAGTCAGGCTTTTTTAATTATTAGGTTGTTAGTGATAAATGTAAGCATCTTGTGAGCAACTCTGAGAACAGTTCCATCCATCCATTACAGTAAAGGGTGACTTCTGTAAGATACCTTCTTAACACCTGAGCCCTTGTTCTTTCTTGCTAGCGTGATTTTAATTACACTGGTCTCAAACCACAGTGCGATGCTGAAATACTATATTGCACCATACGCAGTAATATTACAGTAGAGGGCTCTTAATGGCAGCCACAGAGCTTTTAGATGTCACATGTGATGCAGCTCTTCAGGACACTGGCTTTGTGCAGGGCATGTCTTACTGGCAGTGGCACTGGTGCTGTGTGAGCAGTTCCACTGGCGGTCTTTCTTATACCCCAGCGAGGGGAGTGAAGGACTTCACTCAAGAGAACAGCAGTTCGGCTCTATGTCTACAGCAGGTTTACCATGTTTATGATCCACTGCGTCCGGCCACGGTCATCACATCCAGAAGACTGGATCCATGTCAGGCCTCTCCTGTCAGTACTGGTGCAGTGACCTGTCGTACTTTACTACAGCCAGGCAGAGAAACAACTGCGTCCCCAGAAACACTGCGAGGGAGGACAGAGAATCCCTGGGAAACGGTTCATTATCTACAGTTCAGTTCAGTTTACCCCTGGAACATCCAGTGATTACCAGCAAAGTTTCTGAAAGTCAAGTAACTATTTGAGAATAAAAGTTTTGTTCCTTTGCTCCACAAGAAACAAGGAAAAGCCATGTATAAGTCAGCATAAATGCATTGAGGGAATGACTCTGCAGCTGGGAGGATGGTAGTTTAATCAAGTGTGCTTTGAGACAACGGGTTCAATTTGAATTAACTTTTTTTATAGTTGAAATGTTCTCTTCCTGCTGATATTTTGTACCCAGTCCACACCGAGTGTACGGTCAAGCAGGCTTAGTTGCCTAAATCCTGACAACTCTGGTTTCAATGTCTTTAAACTACACTGTAGGACTTGGATTATAATTGCAATGCTGTTGAAAAAGCATACATCTCTAAATAACGTCCAACACCTATGCCTGGATCTTTTTTTTTCCAAATGCAGACATAAAAAACTTGTTTCTTCTTAAGATATTAACATTTACATCAGTACCCAGCGGGATCCTTGCGGACATTTTGATCCCGTCGTTTACTATAATATTTCTGTGAAGGTATAGACCTATTATAAAGACAGAGCACTGAGTTCTGAGGTGTCCCACGAAGCAATATAACACGTTTAAACACATTTGGAAAGCTAGTATTGCATTTACCGGCAGGTATTGCTCGTATTCACAATTCTAAAACAGTTTTTTCATCATTATTGCATCTTCACCGGCATGTGTGCTTCTACGATGCCTCACAAGCCAGGGCGCTTCACCTCCTACATCACATCCGCGCCTCTTCTGCCGTCCGGCGCTCGAGACGCACGAAGGTCCGTGGACCCTCTTTCCCCCCCCCCAGGTCCGAGCCCGGCTCGCGCACCGCTCGGACCTGCGACCGGCGCTTCTCACCTGAAACCCCGAGGAACAGCAGAACCGCACCGCCGAACGCCATGGCCCGCGATGCACCTGACACTGCCAGCGCACTGAACTGAAGCGCAGTTCCTGCACGCCTCTCGACTTGAACCGCGATTTCCTCTACCGGAATTATCTAGAAAAGAAGAAAATGAACTTTCTTTCGCCTTGCAAAAACGCATGCGAACGATGTACCTTGCTGCTAATGTATGCCAACATGTAACACGTCACAAAGAGATCAGTATTTAGTATTTACTGTAGCTACACGGTAGATAGACTGCAAACAAAAAGTATGTAAGATTGTGTGCACTAAAGATAAAGGCTACTACCTGTGTATTAGCGATAGTGGCTACCTGGTATAAGTGAGTTATCAGACACTCTCCTTGAGTTGTCTATTAAATAAAAGATTTCGTAACACATCTTTACTAGTTTCCTCAGTTACTATGCCTTTATTCTGATCAATTACTGTGTAAATGGCTGTAGCTGTAATCTAATCTCTGGACTAGTCCAAATCAGGCGTCCCCACAAAGTGGAGATACACACAAAGGACACAGCTGTTGTGGGTTGAATTATGGATTTATGGACTTTCAAATTCTCTCTCTCTTTTCCTTGGTCCACAGTTGTCCCAGTCTCACTGAAATCTGTCCCCAACCCCACTGAACTCTGAACTGTGCCCTCAATTTCACTGAATTATGTCTTCAATCTCACTGAATTGTGTCCTCAATCCCACTGAACTCTGTCCCTAAGGTGACCCAACAGCCAGGCCTGTGTCTGTCAGTATCACCTGTATGAGAGGTGTACTGTAGTCCAACAGTCAGAACTGTGTCTGTCAGCATCACCTGTATGAGAGGTGTACTGTAGTCCAACAGTCGGACCCGTGTTTGTCAGTATCACCTGTATTACAGGTGTACTGTAGTCCAACAGTCGGACCCGTGTTTGTCAGTATCACCTGTATGAGAGGTGTACTGTAGTCCAACAGTCGGACCCGTGTTTGTCAGTATCACCTGTATGAGAGGTGTACTGTAGTCCAACAGTCGGACCCCTGATCGTCAGTACAGCAGCCCAGTAACACGGTGCCGCCTGCTGCGGTCGGACGCTGTGAGGCTGAGTCTCGCTGCTCACAGACTCGGAGGGACTCTTCCAGGTCACAAACACAGCTCGTCTCCCGACATGACACGCCGCCACACGAGCTTTGGGCTCCCTGAAACTTTTTCTTTGCACTGTTCTAGCGCTTCCTCTGAAAATGTCCGTGTTGTTCCGTTTCCCCCACATTGAAGATGCTTGAAAAGGAGAATTTGTCTAATTCTCGGTATCTCGGAGGTGCCGGTGATCGTGTTTCCTTGAGCGGGGAAAGTGTGCTTCCTCTCCAGGAGCGGTCTGGAGGTGTCTACTTGTAGATATGACCTTACTTTCTGTTCCCAGTCACACTTATCTGCCTGAAAACTGGGCTCAAAGTCCTCATTGATCGCTCTGTGGAAAGGTCGCCTGAGCGCGTCCCGCTGATCAGAAACTCTGCGCGGGTCTGTGCTGTGACTCTCGCAGCTGCCCACAGCTGAGCGCCGGTTTGGCGATTTCGCTTTCGACATTTGACTTTAGAAGAGATTTCATCACTTGTTGTGTGACAGACGTCCTGGCGGCAGCAACCACTTTCGACATTTTAACAGAAAAAAGACATTTTACGCGGGTTTAGAATGAGTGGGTAAAAAACGATGTGTTACTGTTATTAATTTCGCCTCGTAAGACTAAGACTTAGCCGATACTGTGTAGTCAAAACTAAAAATGAGCCATTTGCTGCTTTTCCGGCACTTTTGCAAACATTAGAGCAATGACCTACAGAGTATTAGACTGTGGAAAGGCCAAAAATAAAACATATGTCCTTTGCTCAAGCGAAAGTTAAGAGGTCTGTCCCGAAAGGGCTTCAGTTCACTTGTGTGAATCATTCTCATGCACCATATTCCCATCTGCCTCTGTCGTCTGAGCTATTCCCACGTCTCCGTCATAAATGGAGGTTTATACCTGAAGTTCGGGAAGAACAACAACGACTAGTCGGTCTCACACAGCTGCTCCTATTAAGCACCAGCATTACGGAAATTAGCTCTATATATTTAACACAACCCCTCCCTTTGCAAGTATATCCCCTATCTTTGGTGCTTCTTCAAATCATTCTAGCATGTTAAACAAAACTGCCTCTTTCTAAACACATGTTGGGTGGGTGTTAAAATCCATAGTTTTCTAAGTGTCCTTCTAGTGTAGCTCTAATTACAATTTCCAAAACTTCATTTGTAGCAGATGACAGGCCCCTTTTTTCCTGGTTGTGTGTTTTCGTATATTGGCATAACATCTGCAGCTCTCCAATCTGTCCATACGGCTCCCATTCCCAGATTCCTTAGTTTGAGTTGGTGACTATCATCCCTCATACATTATATGTGACCTAGTGGTGAATAGCTGTCTGTTATATGGACATAAATGAACTGTGGATTGACAATTAACCAATTACCCAGAACTTAATTAACTAAGGTAAACCAAGGTAAGCTATATGATTGTTTTGATCACTGAATCAAAACATGTAGACTCCCTACATCTCAGCAAACATCCCCCTCTGCTTTGAAGCTGGAAAAGTTTAAACTACCAGGTGTTTCACACTTTATACTCTTAGTGGCACTTCCATAGTCACCTCTAGCTGTAACAATATGATTCAACAGTAAGTCCGGAAAATTATTTTGGGTGAACAACAGACTGAAAAGAAAACATTTTTACAACAAAACAGGATCATTGGTATATGGTGAAATTTATTGCAATAACAGTCTTCTTTCCAAAGAGAAAATCAAGCTGAATTCCTAGAATTGACACATGCAGTGTAGACTTTGAAGATGTGTGTTTAGTTACAAAAGGTTTGTTACCTTTACTGACAGCTGTTAGTGGAAGATTTTCTATATCCTGGAAGAAATCTATCAACATCAGTGATCGTCTTCAAAAAGAATGTTCAGGGTAACTCAATGTGCAGGGTTGTGAGTGTGCAGTTCAGTGGTGTTGAGTGTTCAGGGTGAAGAGTGTAGACAGGGTCACTAAGTGTGCAGGGCTGTGAGTGTGAAGCTCAGTGGTGTTGAGTGTTCAGGGTGTAGAGTGTAGACTCAGTGTGCAGGGTTGTCTCTCTTTCTCTCTTTTATCTTCTTGTCTCAGTCCTGCAATAAAAACAGACAATGTACTACATCAGTTTGCAGTATAAAGCAAGAGACATACTTAGTTTTGGTGAATCATTGAAGTACAGGAAATTGGGGAAATATTTTTGTCATTGAAATCAAGAAATGGAGCCTGAGAGAGGGACAATCAGAGTTTAAGGCCTTAAAGAAACATTATAGATGTGTCTGTTAAACTGTCTGCCTAATGTAGCTCCAGTGTATGATATTATTGCCTTATTAAATGAACAGAAGGGGTTAGAGACCACATTACCTCCTCCCTGTGCAGCGGGTCAGAAGCACGGCTGTGAGTCCCAGCATCACCAGCACAGACAGCACCGTCCTCACTATGAACTCCACTGGCACTTGGACAGGGGCTGTGGGCCTGGGGCCTGGAGAGAGAGAGACATCAATCAATGCTGGTGATGAAGACAGACAGCTCAATGTCTCAGTCTAAGAAGCTGATCTTTCCAGGGGCTCACCAGCACAGTAGTTGTGAGGGTTGACCTCTGTGATTTTACAGCTGACAGGGTTGCTGACAGAGCAGGTGTAGGAGACGTTCAGATTTTCTATCTCAAGAAGGAGAGTCAGATTGGAGCTGGTAGAAGAGGAGCTGCGGCTCACAGGTTGGTCCTGTCCCTCTCTGTGCCAGAACAGGGTGAGTCCTCTCCCGTTCTCCACTGAACACAGCAGAGAGCAGAGTGTGTTTGACGGAGAGGCTGTGCGGGTGGCCTGGACTCTTGCCTTTGACACGAGCTCTGTACAGGAGGGGAAGAAAAGAGGAGGAGAAGGGTAGTCAGAAGAGTCTTCACTAGAACAGAAAGGCCTACAAGGGGACGTGAGCCAGGCATTCAAAAACTTCAAAGGTTTGAATCAAAGGCATTGCCAAATCCAGCCCAGCCGGCTTGTTCAAAATCGACACTGAAACACAAACCAGTGGACAAAAGTGGGAGCAGGAGATACTCCTTTACACAATGGGTTGTGGGAGTTTGGAGCAAGCAAAGAATTTTTGCTTTCATTGATCATTGATCCAAGGATCACCCACCACCTTTTGCGTAAAGACGTGCCTCCTGTCCTGACTGGACTATCTCATCCGGTTGTACTGGCTTCAGTAGATCAGATTGAAACACTCTTCAGCCATTTACCAAACACGTTTACTTGAAACTGTTTGTACGACGTCTCATTGTTCTTGATTTCCACGATGTAGACTCCAGTGTCGTTCAGGTTGAGGTTGAGGATTTTGATGTGTCTGCTCTCACTGTCCCACTGCACTCTGTCTGTGAACTGTGCATCCCTGGTGTTGCAGTTCCTCCCGTTCATATCCGCAATGACGTTGCTGTGGAATTTCAGGAATCCCTTCTGCAGTGTTTCAGCTCTGAAGGTCACACTTTCCCCCACTGTGACTTTAAGTTCAGAGGAATCTGATTGATAGGTCAGGCCTGGGAATACAAAGTAAAAAATTAGGAACATAGGGCAAAACCTATATATTTTTAAAGTCATGTTAAAATTGAAATTCCACTTGCTTATATGAAAATAAAATCAAAATGTAAAAACTGCAAATGTGTAGGATCTTAAGTAGTAGCAAATTGATCTTAGAAAAAAATCAAGTTACTTCCTAACACCCAAAACTCTTTGCAAAGAAGGGTCTCTATTCAGTTCCTTCAGCCTGTCAGTGTGGGACACTCCTTACAGACTAAAGAGATTCAGTTCCTTCAGCTTGTCAGTGTAGGGCAGCTAGCAGAACATTGTACATAATATTCTTCAGGAGGTCTTACAGGTGCATTATACAGTTCGAACGTTTTTAACACAACATCGAGTGATTTAAGTTCTGTGCCTTTATCCATACAGCTTAACATGTTGTCTGTTTTATTGATTCTCCGTATTGAAGATGTCAATGATGAGTCAATATAAACACCTCAGTCTTTTTCAGGAGTCTCCTCCTCTAGCTCAGTGTTTCCCCTTTCGTTCCTTCAAGGAAATCTGAAGGAAAATGGTGCCCTATAGTGTGTCGCACCGCCCTGAGTGTGTGAGTGGAGTCGTGGGTACGCTGTGACTCTGATCTGAATAACCGAGGAAGAACTCCCCCTGGTGGTCTATCGTAGTCACAGTGCTTTCATTCAAATTCTATTTCGAAGAGCTTTCTTGGCATCACCGATGAGTTACAGCGCTGCCAAAGCAGATACAACTAGGTCAACATCCACAGACATTTACAGTAAAACATATTATTTGACATCTACATACAATATATTAAACATAGAACATTATCAAGAGAGCCTCACTAACTTTATTCTTATTCTTATTGAGAGACAGGCTCGCTCTGTTCCTCAGGCTGTGGCAGGAGATCACACACTGTATTATTATTATTGAGAGAAAGGCTCACTGTCTGTTCCTCAAGCTGGAACAGGAGATCACACACTGTATTATTATTGAGAGACAGGCTCAGTGTCTGTTCCTCTGGCTGGGACAGGAGATCACATACTGGGCTGCAGCTCTATCGAGTTTCCTCCCTCCGAAAGACTGTAAACTGTTCTGATTGTGCCAGGTGTGGGAATTCTGGGATGAGATCTGTTATTTTAGGGAAGAATGTTTGTCTAATCCCAGAGTTTTTCTTGCAGTGCAGCAAAAACATGCTTTTATCCGGAGCAAGAATTTCCTTACGAACTCACAGTACTTTCAATTTGTCCAATCTTAATTCACGTCTCGTAGACGACTTCATATACAGTACACGGACCCTTGAAGACAACGAAGAGATTGAATTAAAATTAATAATTCAATTAACAGTGCATTGTATCGTCATATTTCTGCTAAAAAAGTTTTCGTTGCATTTCTGTATACTCCCTGTGTGATAGATAGCAAGGGGGCCAATGAACCTTCCGGGTGCGGGGTTTTGGGGGAGTTTGGGGGGGCTCTTAACTTTCCGGTTTCGGGGAGTCTGCTGGCTGCAGTCTGCGGATGCGGTTTCTGTCCGCGCTGTTGCCTCACAGAGCACACAGCGCTGTGCTCGAGCTCCTGCGCCCCTTCCCCAGAGCTCGCGCTATGCGGTTAGTTCAGTGACAGCGGGCTCTCCAGCTCTGGCGCTCTGAAATGACGCGCTTGAATTGAAAGGTCTCGCCTTAGTCGGCCCTGCGTGTGCCCGGATCAGTAACCTGCATTATAGTCTACTACTCGAATCCTGGATTCTGAGAAACTGAATTCGTTCACGTTGTTTCTCCCGCCTGTGAATCGTACCGAGAATTACAGCAGATCTGAGAGCTTCAGGTCAGAGGTTGCAGACCCTGTTCATGCAGAGCCCCAGTCCAGTCAGTATAGGGATCCCCAGCCCTGGTGCTGGAGACCCCAGCCCAGTTACAACCTTGAAGTACAGTACAGGGGTCCCCAGCCCTGGTACTGGCGAACCCTAATCCAGTGTCACTCCTTTGTGGGCATGTCCAATACAGGGTCACTCCCCTGTTGGTGTGTTTCATACAGTGTTAATCCTCTGTGGGTGTGTCTGATACAGCGTCACTCCACTATTGACTATTGGTGTGTATGATACAGTGTCAATCTTCTGTGGGGATGTCCGATACAGGGTCACTCCTCTGTGGGTGTGTCTGATACAGGGTCATTCCTCTATGGGTGTGTCTGATACAGTGTCACTCTTCTGTGGGCGTGTCCGATACAGGGTCATTCCTCTGTGGGTGTGTCAGAGACAGGGTCACTCTTCTGTGGGCTTGTCCGATACAGGATCGCTCCTCTGTGGGTGTGTCTGATACAGTGTCACTCTTCTGTGGGGATGTCTGATACAGGGTCACTCCTCTGTGGGTGTGTCCGATACAGGATCGCTCCTCTGTGGGTGTGTCTGATACAGGATCGCTCCTCTGTGGGTGTGTCTGATACAGGATCGCTCCTCTGTGGGTGTGTCCAATACATGATCGCTCCTCTGTGGGTGTGTCCGATACAGTGTTTTCTCCACCTGTCTGTTCATCATCAATCAAAAGTTAATTCCTTTGCTAATCATAAAAGTAAAAATATTATAGTATATGATATATTATATAGGACAGATGTTGATGTTAGAAAAATTACAGTAGTAACAGTTACTGTGTGACAATAGAACAGATAACAAAAGTAGAAGACCGAGAAACTGAATTGTTCTAACCATGTGGTCAAGTGGTCCGTGAGGCCCCAGTACTCCTGCTGTGCTGGTGCTCCACACTCACATCCTGACCACAGCTCTGACACCCTCTCTCACCCGGCGCACTCTTTCTAACAGGAGCAGGCTTGACGCTCACAGCTTTTAGCACAGCTTGCAACCCAGCATGCTCGCTTGTGCAGAGTAGGAGCAAGAGAAACTCCAAAACATCCAGCAATGCTCCATCACCATGGTCCCTGTCCTCCTCCTCACCCCCCCGTCCCGACCGCGCTGTGTGTCCGCAGAGCACTGAGAGTCCAGCTCCTCCAGGACTCCGGCTCCTCTCCGACAGGGACCTGCAGCCTCGTGCCGGAGGCCAGCCTGAGGCCCTGCTCCCATGTGCTGTCAGTGTGTTAAGGGTGGGTACGGTAGAGGAGCTCACTTACCCAGCAGGCTCAGGGTCAGGAGCAGGAGACAGAGGCAGCCCATCTCTCCTCAGTGCGCAGAGCAGATCTCTCAGCTCGTCTCAGACACATCAGTATATGTAGACCCACCATCACACCCCACCCCCACCCAGACCACACTACCCTCCACACAGTGTGCAGAGTCGCACACAGCAGGACCGCTTTCCCAGAGCTTCGCTGAGTGCAGAGCGCAGAGACGTACAGGGACGCTGGCCCTCTCAATGCAAACACAAAGGCTCTTGAAGTCTTGAATTTGGAACAACAGAGACAATGGAGCTCAGACACCCTGCAGTGTGTGTGTTTATTGCTGTCTTCTCCTCTCTCTCACTGTGTCTCCTGTCCTGCTGTGTGTGTTTATTACTAATAGAGTCTCGTCTTCTACTCTCTCTCACTGTGTCTCCTGTCCTGTTGTGTGTGTGTATTACTGATAGAGTCTAGTCCTCTCCTCTCTCTCACTGTGTCTCCTGTTCTGTTGTGTGTGCTTATTACTGAGGGATTCTCTGTCCTCTCCTCCTCTCTCTCTCATTGTGTCTCCTGTTCTGTTGTGTGTGTTTATTACTGAGGGATTCCCTGTCCTCTCCTCTATCTCTCACCGTGTCTCCTGTCCTGTTGTGTGTGTTTATTTAGTGAATAAAGTAGGTTCAAAATCGTCAGAGTAAAGTAGAGAAGGAGCCTTAGCAAACACAGCTCTGCCATGTAAGTGCTCATGAGAATGGTAACGAAATGAGAGGTAACCATTCCTCAGCAGATGAGTTTATTACTGAGGGACTCAAGTCAATGAACTGCTCACGACCAAACAGCGCCCGTCTCTCCTCCTCCTCCCCTCCACTGTCCATCTCTCTCTTGCTCTCAATGTCGTGTTCATCCCTCTTTTTGCACCAGAATCTTCATTTCTGTTCCTCCCAGTGGAGATTCTCAGATCAAATAAAGGCCAAATGGGTCCTTGATTAGAAGTTGTCTTGTGTTCTTCGGAGTGAGCCCTCCAGACCAGCCTGCTCCCCAGCTCATGAGTCCTTTACACTCCCTCTCCTCATGTGCAGGGGGTCTCCGATATACATTGCAATTAGGAATCAGAAAGTTGCGACATGTTAAACAACATATTAAGGGGAATTTTCCCCAAAAGAACAGTGTGAATATGGAGTTTCAGGACCATAAGAGTATAAACTTTGTCAAAGTGCCTTAAACTGGGAGTTCCTATAAGAAAACCCTAATAGGATAGAGTCGGGCTAGGGACTGTAAGTTAGACCGTATTTCACATGTGTTTCTAGCTATCAAATACACTGCAGAGGGTTCCATTATAAATCCGGGTTATATTTCTAAACATGTAACAGAGTAAAATGACTTAGAAAGGGGAATTAATATCCATCAGGAATAATGTAATAAGCTTGAACTTTGTTCCCAATACAAAGTTCAGACACAGCTATGTACATTTAATTTAGCTTTAAGCCATGAAGAAACAAAAAGTAGGAACAGATAGCATCACCAGCTCCTTTCTAATTGAATTTCTAATTCTAACTTTGATGTACGGGCTGGATCAGTGATGACCAGTGATGAGTAAGAGCTCAGCTTCAAAGGTGGGGCATTACAGGTCTTGATCTTAAGTGTAGCAGCATTTCTCTACAAGAATAAGAATTTTTAACGTTAGATGTTGTCCATCTAACATTAAATGTCCTTTATCATTAAGCATTAGGTGTCGTCCATTATCAACAGATCAGATAAGAACTTTCAGACAACAGTAACTCAGAATTCAAATGAGACAGAAGAAGAAAGGCGAGTCTGTAAGCTTTTATTGCTTTATATTGTATGGGGAACCAGACAAATGGTGAACAATGACAGGTGAAAGAAAACGAAACATGTACATTATCCATAATGCATGTTTGTAAAAAAGAGAATGATGGGAAAAACAAATAGCTTGTATATTTGTGTCAGTTTTCTGCTTATAAATACTGTGCACCCATGTAAGAAAGAGTTTCCACATACATTTCAGTTACGTTTTTCACACAAAATAACTGGTTATAGATATTAATCAGTGTTGGTCAGGAGCTCAAACTGTTCCCACAGCTCTGTTAGCTCATTGATAGAGATATTGATCAGTGCTGGGCCAGAAGCTCAGACTGTTCCCACAGCTCTGTTAGCTCACTGATAGAGATTTTGATCGGTTTTGGAATGTGCTAACCTTAATTGAAGTACATTAAAATTGTATTAAATATAATCTTTTTGTTTAATTTTCAGGTCTTTCTCTGTCATGTGTCTGCTCTGAAGATATACAAGAGATAAAAAAGCTTGAAACAAAATCAGTTTGTTTTCCAGCACGGGTATCTAAGGAAGGGTTCCTTTTCAAGAAAAAAGAAACTCTTGCAGAAGTGAAGGATAACAGGCTTGTATTGGCTCCTGATACAATCATCTGGGACAAGACTGGGCACTTCTGTATCATAAACCTGAGCAAGGAACATAGTGGGGAATACACTGTCAACAATAAAGAACCAAAGACAGAAACAAAATATAATCTCTTAGTTTACGGTAAGGATTTGCAATTGTAAAAATATATTAGATATAACTTGAGATTTGCAAGAGTATACAGTTAAAGTGTCTCTGACAGTGTACAATCAGATTGTCTCTGACTATGTACAATCACTGTCAATGTCTTTTATCTTTCCTAAAAGTCCTAAAAGTAGGATGCAGAATCTTAGAACACCTGACAGAAAGCAGAAGTGGTCATGGCTATAATGGAGCCCATATAGGAAACCACATGTGCTCCAATCAAAAATAAAATTAATTGCCCTCAATAGTGATACATGACCTCTCTTTAGAGGCCAAATGCCAAATTATTTTGCTCTTTAAAGCCACATATTTGGTTTAATCACCATTGTGGCAATAATATTATATTTAACATTAACAACGACTATAATATTAACAACATTTAATATGACTAGCACATTTCTCTGAAAAATAAATGAAAATAATTCTAATGTCTGGATACATCTTGGGTTCTGAGTTTTCTGATGAGCTCATCAATTCACCTGGCTGAGACCCTTAGCATTGCTTTTTGGGTGCATTATGCAGCAGCTCTTTAACTGTGATCCACTCCAGTAAAACTGTGTTTCCCTCTCTCTATATGCAGTTTGTCAGATTAGGGCCCTCTACTGACCCCACTGCTCTTCCTGTACAGGTCCTGTGTCAACGCCAAGAGTCCAGGCCGCTCAGAACACACTCTGCTCTCTGCTGTGTTCAGTGGAGAACGGGAGAGAGGTCACCCTGTTCTGGCACAGAAAGGGACAGGACCAACCTGTGAACCGCAGCTCCTCTTCTACCAGCTCCAATCTGACTCTCCTTCTTGAGATAGAGGATCTGACTGTCTCCTACACCTGCTCTGTCAGTAACCCTGTCAGCAGTAATAGGGCTGAAGTCGACCCTTACAACTACTGCGCTGGTGAGCCCCTGGAAAGATCAGCTTCTTAGATCTTAATTCTAAGTTCAGAAATTGGGAGTTACATACTGTTGTCCCTAACCCTAACTCTAACTACTGCACTGGTGAGCGCCTGGCACTGTCTGTACTCTCTCAGTGAAGTGTTAATGTACTGGAGTGTCCAGTCAGTGTGTCTGTACTGTATTAACCCCTCTCTCTCAGTGCAGTGTTCATGTACTGGAGTGTCCAATCAGTGTGTCTGGACTGTATTAACCCCTCTCTCTCAGTGCAGTGTTCATGTACTGGAGTGTCCAATCAGTGTGTCTGGACTGTATTAACCCCTCTCTCTCAGTGCAGTGTTAAAGTACTGTAGTGTCCAGTCAGTGTGTCTGGACTGTATTAACCCCTCTCTCTCAGCGCAGTGTTAATGTACTGGAGTGTCCAGTCAGTGTCTGTACTGTATTAACCCCTCTCTCTCAGTGCAGTGTTAATGTACTGGAGTGTCCAGTCAGTGTGTCTGTACTGTATTAACCCGTCTCTCTCAGTGCAGTGTTAATGTACTGGAGTGTCCAGTCAGTGTGTCTGTACTGTATTAACCCCTCTCTCTCAGTGCAGTGTTAATGTACTGTAGTGTCCAGTCAGTGTGTCTGTACTGTATTAACCCCTCTCTCTCAGTGCAGTGTTAATGTACTGGAGTGTCCAGTCAGTGTGTCTGGACTGTATTAACCCCTCTCTCTCAGTGCAGTGTTAATGTACTGTAGTGTCCAGTCAGTGTGTCTGTACTGCATTAACCCCTCTCTCTCAGTGCAGTGTTCAATGTACTGGAGTGTTCAGTCCTTATTAAATCTTTACTTGTCTCTGACTGTTTCAGGGAAAGACCTCCCATCATGGGCGATAGGTGTAATTGCATTCCTGGTTGTAGTGTTTATTGCAGTGATTGTTTCCTGCTGCTGGGGCACGAGACAGAAAGGTAAGAACACCGACTCTGAATCCACACATTTCCAGTCACTCTGTTCCCTTATTCTTCCCTTATTGAAATGTTTTGCCAGACAGGAGCTGTCTGTGTCATTACAGCCTGAGCCCAGGTTTAATCAGGGCTGCTGTTGAACAGGGTCACCTCACAGCTACAGATTCCACACCAGGGCTCACAGCAGCTGGGAGCATTCTGGGCTCTGAACTTCCACCCAGAAACCCATGGATCCACACCCTGGACTGAACAATGGATCACTCCAGCTGCTACAGTTAATACCCCCACACTGTGTAAATCAATAGTCTAATGTGTACATAACTACCCCACCACTGTGTATATACCTCACTACTGTGTAAATATTACAATGTGTAAATCAATACACCACCTTGTGCACATAATTATCCCACTACTGTGTAAATCAATACCCCACCATTGTGGAAATACATACTTCACCATCCTGGAAATACACCTTTATATAAATACCCAACCACTATGTAAATATACCACTATACAAATAAATACTCCATTGTGTAAATAAATACCTAATTGTATTTCAACTTCTCTGAGTTGTGGTAGCTCAGATGGCAAGGGAATCTAGTTCTTGACTGGAAGGTCTTGAGCTCAATCCCAGGTAAGGGCAAGTGATGGAGCTTGCTCTAGTTCCTTTCAGACAGCTCCCAGGTCCACTCAGCCTACATTCCAAATGAAGTCTGAAGGGAGTGTCCCACTCTCACAGGCTGAAGGAACTGAGTCTCTTTAGTCTGAAGGGAGTGTCCCACACTGACAGGGTGAGGGAACTGAGTCTCTTTAGTCTTGATCAAAGAAGACTAGAATGGGACCTGATACAAGCTTTCAAAATCTTCAAGGACACTGTCAAAGTCAATCCAGCTGAATTCTTCAGAATGAACACAAAGAAGTGAACACAAGTGTGAATCTGAATGGAAGTGCATTTAAAACTGTAAACAGGAGACTCTTGACACAGAGGGTGTTGGGAGCTGGGATCAAGCTGTCCAGCCATGTTGTTGAAGCTGAAACAAAATTATTTCCATAATTCTGCTATATGATGTTTTTTTTACCTATTTCATCAGCAACATTAATATATCAGAGTTGCACTGTATTTCATTTTGAATTTTGTTTGCAGTTCCTTCTCTTTTAACATAATCTGCAAGTTACTTTACTAACTCTTTTTTGACCTGCGAGGTAGTGAAAGGTAGCATTATAACACAAACCTGTAAAAATGGCCAATTAACTAACTGTGTTAATCCCATTTTCTATTTCTAGTTTTTTTATGCTTCCTAGCCGGTAGCCATGTCACCCTGCAACTCACAACTGGCAACCCACTGAAGTTAAGCAGGTGTGAGCCTGGTCAGTACCTGGATGGGAGACCTCCTGGGAAAAACTAAGGTTGCTGCTGGAAGAGGTGTTAGTGGGGCCAACAGGGGTTGCTCACCCTGCAGTCCATGTGGGTCCTAATGCCCCAGTATAGTGATGGGGACACTATACTGTAAAAAACGAGTGCTGTCTTTTAGATGAGATGTAAAACGGAGGTCCTGACTCTCTGTGGTCATTAAGAATCCCTGGGTGTTTCTCGAAAAGAGTAGGGGTGTAACCCTGGTGTCCTGGCCAAATTTCCCATGCCTCCTAATAATCCCCCTCTATGAATTGGCTACATTACTTTGTTCTCCTCCCCCCCGAGGGCAGGATGAGTGACGCGCTGGTTGGAGTATTCTCGGTCACATTTAATGACAACGTCAGCTCAAAAATTTGGTTCAAACCACCAAATGGAGACGGGCGTGCCGACAAGCGGACCCTGCTGATGTGGGATTAATGCTAGGATGAGAGAGAGTTTTTTATGCTTCCTGTATGCAATGCACTCTTCCACATTACATTTAAACATGTGAAAACTTTAAAGAGAAATGAACTGTTAGTAAAAGGCAGGTTGGAAACTAAGGTAGATGTACCGCGAGTATGAGAGATTTGTGAATGCAAATAGTTTTATTGTTTTATTTTATTTTATTGAAACCTTCAGGACTCCATATAATAGAGTCTGAGTTGTTACGTCACTTACAGACTTGCAGTATACAGATAATTTCCCTTACAGAGATTCTGGCTGACTGATATACTGTATGTTAAAGAACAAGTAAAAGTTTATTCCATATTGAAAAGAAAGGTGTCACACCTGAAGAAGGCTCCACAACCAAAACATTGTGCTTCTTTTCTTTTCTTTTTCTGCACATGCTGACCTAGCCACCTACTGGCTATATGTTAATTCTAGCTCTAATGACGTTCAGTTCCCTCTAACTGAGCTTTCTGTCCTCTGGGTATCTGGTTTTGACAGATATTTGTCAATGTTTGCTTTATCTGCTGAACCACAGGGTTCAACTTCCACAGCAAGCAGAGGTCTGGACTGGTGCTTCTGACATGAGAGAGGAAGTTTCTTTCTGTGGCGACAGGTGACATCCAAGTGCTTAAAAATGACCTGGAACAGCTTGTTCTTTCACACAGATGGATAAGAGTAACAGGACTGTTGATTATCTCTGATTGTTTCACAGTGCTGAAAAACAGACCATGTGAACAGGCAGCAGATTCCTCTCTGTGCATCCAGTCACATAGGGTTCAGTATTGACAGTGAGTTTAACTCCAGCTGTTCTGTCTCCTCAGGAATCCTGTGAGCTCTGATCCAGAAGCAGACCCCAGAGGTAAGTGATACCAGGACTCATTTCCTCTGTGTGACACTTCCTCTGCTCTGTCCACTCGTCCACTTCACTGCCCAATGTACTGTAGTGTCCAGTCAGTGTGTCTGTACTGTATGAACCCCTCTCTCTCAGTGCAGTGTTAATGTAATGTACTGTAGTGTCTAGTCAGTGTGTCTGTACTGTATTAACCCCTCTCTCTCAGTGCAGTGTTAATGTACTGGAGTGTCCAGTCAGTGTGTCTGTACTGTATTAACCCCTCTCTCTCAGTACAGTGTTAATGTACAGGAGTGTCCACTCAGTGTGTCTGTACTGTATTAACCCCTCTCTCTCAGTGCAGTGTTAATGTACTGGAGTGTCCAGTCAGTGTGTCTGTACTGTATTAACCCCTCTCTCTCAGTACAGTGTTAATGTACAGGAGTGTCCACTCAGTGTGTCTGTACTGTATTAACCCCTCTCTCTCAGTACAGTGTTAATGTACAGGAGTGTCCACTCAGTGTGTCTCTACTGTATTAACCCCTCTCTCTCAGTGCAGTGTTAATGTAATGTACTGTAGTGTCCAGTCAGTGTGTCTGTACTGTATTAACCCCTCTCTCTCAGTGCAGTGTTAATGTACTGGAGTGTCCAGTCAGTGTGTCTGTACTGTATTAACCCCTCTCTCTCAGTGCAGTGTTAATGTACTGGAGTGTCCAGTCAGTGTGTCTGTACTGTATTAACCCCTCTCTCTCAGTACAGTGTTAATGTACTGGAGTGTCCAGTCAGTGTGTCTGTACTGTATTAACCCCTCTCTCTCAGTACAGTGTTAATGTACTGGAGTGTCCAGTCAGTGTGTCTGTACTGTATTAACCCCTCTCTCAGTGCAGTGCTCATGTACTTTATTTTACAATCAGTACATTTCTGTACTTTATTCATTCTTCCCTCTCTGTCCTCTTGCAGAAAGAACCTGACCCTTCAGAGCCCCTATGATTCTGGAATTCCTGGTGTCTGTGATACGGACTGAATGTCATTTTCAACTTCTTCTTTTCTTGCATTTCCAATATCTCTTTTTTGCAAGTTCAGGGTTCAAGTGCACTTTCAACAAGAACTAATGTTTCAGTCAAATGGAGAGTGCTGTCATTCTACTCATTCTGTGTGGAAGAGTTCATTATCATCTCTTAAATTGTTTCTTTTTGACCATGGGTTATGGCCCGCTGTGTTTCGGGGGAGGGAAGGGGCTGATTCCATCAGCAGGATAGTTATTATTCATTCAGCCCATGATTTGATATGAAGTGACTTACATTTGTGTCCTTTAGTATGGTATAGTACAGAAACGGTTTTAATCTGATCTGCAAATTCATTTTAATGTAAATTGTTCAGATTAAGCTGAGAATTAATTTGAACAGCCAAAGCCAGGATGTCTATATCATATTAATCTCACATGTACAAACATCAGAGCATTTTCAGTACCACAGCAGAGAATTCTAGCATTTTGCAATGCTTTTAATAAGGTTGTTTCAGTCCCTGTGTGTTTATTCTTTTGGAACTAGTATCATTAATAAAGAGTCTGCAAATCTTACTGCTGTTTTGTGTTGAAATATTGTTGCCGAATTAATTCTGTCATTCACAAAATTAAATGTGGCTTAAAGTCCTTCATAAGGAAAGGGCTGCTTTAGTTCTCCTTGTGTCTCTTTTATCTATGTTTCAGTGCCTTGAAGAAATATTCACGCCCCCTTCCAATGATATTCTGCTTTCTTTCTCATAAATGCCTATTC
Organism: Lepisosteus platostomus; assembly: GCF_059453375.1. NCBI lineage: Eukaryota > Metazoa > Chordata > Actinopteri > Semionotiformes > Lepisosteidae > Lepisosteus > Lepisosteus platostomus. The sequence continues at coordinate 15,458,335 of NC_142618.1, forward strand.
ATGGTAATACCATAGGGTGACCATGGCTAGAAGTGGACTATGAAACCGTCTGTAATAGTGTAGGGATTTGGGACACTGTGGGGGATGCACTTTGTGTGTGTCTTCTCCTAGTGTTCTCCGGCCTTTTTCGTCACAAAGTTAGAAAAGTAAGCTACAGACTGTAGAAAGACTGTCTTTGCCAAGGAGACCGTGAAACAGTGAAAAAGAGCCTTTCGTAAGAATGTGGGCCAAACAAAGCTTAGGGCAAATAGCCTGTTCAATGGAACAACAGCCCTGAAAAAGAAGCATCGACACTGAGAAAGAAAATGTCTGTTCCTTCCAAGAAAGGAAAAATCTATAAGACCTTTTTTAAAAAAATGGAAAGTAGCTGGTAGATCTGAAATAGTATTGTATAAGTAGGAAACAACCTTTGTTAAAGAGAGGAAATAGGGTAAGAAGAATTAAAAAAGAAACAGAAAACTCGTAATAATGTGCTAATATAATATGCAATTGATATCTGCTATCACATAAAAGGCATGTGTGAAAGAATAATGTTAAAAACTGATAAAATAACATCAGAGATACAGGTAGAGTAACAATGTATTTATTAGAAGAAAAATCTAGTCATTAAAAAAAGAATGGAGGAAAACTGAAAGAACGCTAGTCAGTCTGAGTTTACGGCATGTAATAATGAGCAGGGGAGATCAGGAGCGCAGCTGACAAGCCAGAAGAACACATACAGTAGCATGTGAACTGAAACAGAAATAGAGTCATTAGTTGAGGCAGTAAGAGAAGATGTTGAGAATTTGCAAAGACTATATACAAGATTATGTTATGCCACGCCCCCAGAGGATTCGTCATTCCACCTCGCATTCCAGCACTGTTCCCAATTAGCCCATTTACCCCTGTCTATTTAATGCTGCTTCACACTCTCCCCTGGGCTCACTATTAGGGTTCTTCCTGGCTAGAGCCACTTCGATTCTCGCGATTACTTACGACTTCGTTTTTGGCTCCCTGATCCTGGTTTGTTTTTTCGATTACGTCTCCTGGTTTTGGTTTTGGTACTTTGATTCTCGTTCTGGTTTCGACTCTCGCCTTCCTCACTTTGCACTTCTGCGCCGGCTTGTCTACTTTCGGCTTTCGGACCTCGGGTTGTTCTATCGACTACACCTCTGGAGATCGCCCTGGTCTTCTCCATAGGGTCCTCACTACTAATTCCTAACACATTATGCATATGAAAGTAATCATCTACTGTCTATTATTTTACATTTCCATGTTAGTAAATGGAAGTAGGTAATGTGATTATGTCTATTATTTGAAATAGATGAATGGAGGAAGTATAATGAGTAAGGCATTAGGACTGCAGGCATGTCCCATTCTAGGAGAAAAGGAGTTAAGCAATATAAGACCTTGGTAATCCTCGACTGTATCCTGGGGAAAGGAAGATGAATTAAAAGCATATTATAGTCAGACTCCCATAGATGGGTGGAATAGTGCTGTTAATGCTTTACATCCAAAGATTTAAGCAAAGTTAAAAGAAGTGCACAGAACATGAACAGCTTTTAAAATTGCTGCATGCAATAATATATTATATCTGGAAGGCAGGAGGAAAGTTTTAAATGCATAATATAGAGAACTTAAATCCTTCAAATATAACATAAATGGTGTATATATGTGTAGACAATGTACTGTATATGTTATGTGTGGACACGTAGTGTTACAAGATGGAAAGAATTACAAAAGGGAAACTAACATTGATAGGAATACTTGAATGACTATATTTGTGTACTCTCTAGACATTATGCAAAATACTGTAAGCAAGAATATGGTAATCAGGTAGGAGTTCTGTGTAAATTGTGAACATATAAGACAAAATATACAATACTGTTGAACATGAATTAGGGGAAGAGCCACTTAAAGAATCTATAGCTAAAAGTTACTATATAAACATAAAAACATATAGATTCATTTGCTAAGGAAGAAATGACCAAATTTATGAATCACACTGGAAATCATTAATACATTTCAATTACTGTAAATGAAAACCTTGTGAAACAAAATGTAAAATGTGTGTGAATCTGGGGCTTTAATGTCTGATGGTTTTATATTTGGTGTTTAATGTCTTGTGTCTGGTGTGTCAAAAAAAGGTGCGAGTGTATTTAACTGGCAAAACCTCAGTTTAGTTGTAGCAAGGGATAAATGACTATTCAGTAAAAGACAATTATGAAATGCATGTTTGATTTGATGTAAACAACTTAAAACCTTACATAAAAATAATAATATTGTAGAATAAAAATAACAACAACGTGCATTTAGTAATACTGTATTTGTCAAAGATATTCAGACAGAGAGTGAAGAACAGCCATGTGGATCTCTTGGTAAACAGTACATTCCTCCCAGAGACCCCAAGGTGGCAGTATTGCTCACATATTTGGTTTGTTGATAATGAACGGTTGCAGGCGACAATGCTGCCACCCTTCACTGGAAAGAATGAGACACTAAATTGTTCCGTTTAGTACATACTTAAATTAAATTCAGATTTGCTTGAGCACTTGTCCAGATGGGTAGCAGAAGCATCTCTAAGAGATGTGAGAAGCAGTTGGTGCAGAATTCAGATTTCAGACTTCTGTGGCTGGATCAGATCATGGGTTAGGGTACAAGTGAGAGGAGGCCACTAAGATACTGGGAACAAGTCCTGCAAGTGTGAAAACACCAACCGGAAAAGTTCAGAGTAGCGATCAAATCTAATCTGCATGTCTTTTTGGAGGTGGGGGTCCCAGAGAAAATCTGGGTGAGCCAGGGGAGAACATGCAAACTCCACACAGACAGGAATCCAAGACCAGACCTGAACCCAGAACCTAAGAGCTCTCCTTATGAACATCTAAAGATGTGCTATAGAAGAGGGCTTGTGGTTGAGACGTTAATTACTGAACAAGCACCATTGTCTTAGAAAAAGTGTGATGCTGTGCCCGGGGGAAGTCCAGACCACAGGATGTCTTTAACTCAACCTCATGGGTTCAGCAGCAACCCTTTAAAATTCACATGTTGTTTCTTCTAATCTTGGAATCAAAGAAATATTACTCACAATTTAGTATAGACCACAGTTCTAAAGCACCACACTGACCTGCATGTCTTTAAAAAAAACAGATTACTGTGTCTAGTTATGTTAAACCAAAGAGAAAATAATTCTAAGTAGACTGGATATACGCCCATTCTGATATTTCTTCTAAAATCTTTATTCTCTGTGCAGAGAACTTTGACCCCGGAGACTTGTGGATCATCTGCAGTTCTGAGAAAAGGCATTTCTGATAATTAGTGAATGTCAGGGCATTTCTGGTTTTAAGATGGAACTCTCCAAATAACTCTGCTGACACAGTATCGTTTCAGCAAAATGAAACTGGCCTGCTTTGTGGAAGATGCAATGTCTTTTAAGCATTTGCAAAAGATGTCGTTCTATTGATTTATATATATATCATTGTTTTTTACAAATGCAACCAGGGTGTTGTAGGTTTTTTAATTTCAATTATTTTTCCTAATAATTATCGATTTGTTTTTCTCTGGAATTTGGTTGGTTGCAAGATCACATTAAGATGGAAAAATCTTGATTTCTGGCTTTACATCACAAAAACCTGCAATTTCAATAAGGGTGTGTAGACTTTTTATATCCACTGAATGTCAACATTTAGATTCAGCAATAGTGGCTCCCCCTTGAGCAGCAGTGACGGCAAAGAATCTTGTTTCCTTTAGCCATTGATCGGTCTCTCACACTGGTTTTCAGGAATTTTGGAATATTCCTCCCAAAAAAGCCTTCAACTGCGTGATGATTGAGGGCTGGACTTTGACTAGGCCACTATAAAAGGGGGAATTTCTTCTTCTGCAGCCATTCATTTGTAGATCTGCTGGCATGTTTGACATCATTGTTTTGCTGCAGGACCCTTGTTTGATTCAGCTTCAGGTCACAGACTGATGGCCTGCCATTCTCCTCTAGAGTCTTCTGATGCAATGCAGTATCATGGCTGTGTCAACAATGGCAGCAAAACGACCCCAGACTATCACACTCCCACCACCAGGCTTGACAGTTGGAATGAGGTTCTTCTGCTTGAAAGCAGTGTTTGGTTTTTGCCAACTGTTTCTCTTTGAGGACAAAGAGTTCTACCTTTGACTGGTCTGTCTAGAGAACATTGCTCCAGAAGCCTTGTGGATCCTCTGCAGTTCCATGAAAAAGTGCTTTTGAACTTGTGCATACAGTACTTTGCGTAATAGCAGACCTTCATGTGGATTCTAGTGATGTATAAAGGGAGTCTAAGTGAGCAAAGAACACCAAACATTGTTGCTTGTTAAATTAATTTCCTAAACAAAATCCAACAAATCCAGCCTTCAACTTCAACAACCTCAACAAAGTCAACAACCTCACCCTTGGTGAAAAAGTGAACACCCCCAAGTTCAATCAATTCAATTGAAAGGATAACTAGGCCCAGCTGTGTGAGTACGTTATTAAGCAATCAGGACTGATTTGGGCCAGCCCTGGTCTATATTAAACTCACAAACCTCCACTCTCATCCCATCATCACAGTGAGGTTTCCTTGGTGGGGTGACAATGTTCTTGAACCACAAGACACTCTCCATTTGCAGACATCTGTATGGCAATGGAGTGGTGGAGCCCCAAGTCAATAGAAATAGTTTTGTATCTCTTTCCAGAAAGAACATCAATAACTATTCTGAGGTCCTCAGAAAGTCCTTAGATTGTGGCATGTCTGTTTGGTGAAGACCAACCTCATGTTTCTCATATTTATACAGGGCTGTCCAAACCCCCAAGATCTACATATTTATTTAAACACTAATTATCACCTTCATTGAACTTCTGAAACTAGAGGTCCCCTTACTTTCAGCTGTTTGGTCAAATTGTAATAACAATGAAACTAGCCGATAGAAATAAAGAGATAGCGTGCTTAGAGCTTTCGCTTTATCTCGCCTGGCTGAGGAAATGAAAGTGCTGATGCTGCTGATGTCTGCTGTATGAGGTGTGAAAGAGGGAAAGCAGCTCTAGCAGTGATACTGGGGGGGTGGCTGCGGCCACACTGGAGAGGGCAGGGCTGTGGTGTTCGTTCAGTGAGATTTTATGCACAGTAAGTGGAAAAATTAGAATTTTACCTTGATAACGATAATGTTTTTTATTAGCCCTATACAATTTCTTGCATTAGGAGTTCATCTTTTCACATACCCCAGCTTGCTCTCCATGAGATACATGGACAGGGAGAGAAGCTTGGGGTCAGAGCACAGGGTCAGCCATTTATACATCACCCCTGGAGCAGTTGGGGTTAAGGGCCTTGCTCAAGACCCCAACAGAGTAGGGCCAGCTGGGGGATTTGAACCAGCAACCTTCCCATCACAGGCGCAGATCCTTTACCACAGAGCCACTGCTCCGCCCCTTCACCTGCACAGTTGTGATAATAGTTTAATAACAGTTAAAAGTATAGTGTATTACACATAGCAAAGATATAACCCAGATACAAAATGGGAAACAACTGAAAAACCACTTGCGAAGAAGAGCTGGTCGTTACAAAACGAGGTGAAATCTGCAGAATTTCAGCTCCACAGTTTAACTGCGCAGCTCTATGGCCAGCTGCTCGTTGCCATGACGACCCGTAGACACGCTACCAGGCAGCTGTTTTCCTTCCGCCCATTTCCCGCCTAAAAGCTTCAACCACTAAAACTGGAATTCATTAATATAATAAAACACCGTATGCACACGACGGGTAAATACCAACCTGTCCAGAGCACCTGCAGCCCGTTGTGTGCCCAGACATGGTTCCAGTAGGTCTTTTAATCGACACAGCAGTTGAACCCCACAGCGGGCTGAAGTGTGTCTTTGGAACAGACACCCATTCTGCTTCGGGGAGGCAATATGATTCCTAGGGTCGCCGCATGCAGACTGGGATCTATTCCGTTAATCCAGCCGCTACCGCGCTCAATTCTCAACCGCCGACCCCTGCGACTATTTTTTAAACTCAAATACTAATATTCAATACACTTGTGAATTTTCATCGATAACCGCCGGTCACTCTAGCTATTCCGCCAGATTGGAAAGTGACCGCTGTGAGTTTTTCACGTCTCGGCTGGCGGGTCACTCAACCGTTTCCATGACAACTCGCCACAGCTCAGCTGGAAAGTTCGTTTCCTTCGCTCCTTCCTTTTCGCGCCTCAAACCTTCGCTGGTTGTGAGAATTTTACTTCCCTGAAGCCTAGTACTATATTCGCAACTAATTCAAGTCTTACTGAGGAAGACTGAGCGAGACTTGAAATACTTCCCTAAGTATAAATCCCGAAATGATTCCTGAGACATCATGACAGTCCGTGGAGAGGGAGAGGAGCAGGGAAACGTCTTCCCAAGTCTGGGCGGGTTCGGGTTGATGTCTGGTGGTCCGTTTCAGGATACGGTTCACTGCAGGTGTGGGATGACTCCGTCCGAGTTCATTCAAATTAACAATAAACCGATTAAATATGCAGGAAGTCTGTGGACTATTAGTCTATTCTCTAAGACTAATTGTTTACACGTATACAGCACTTTTCTGGACACTCCACTCAAAGCACTTTACAGGTAATGGGGATCCCCTCCACCACCACCAATATGCAGCCCCACCTGGATGATGTGACAGCAGCCACAGTGCACCAGTACTCTCACCACACACCAGCTCTCAGTGGGGAGGAGAGCATAGTGATGAAGCCAATATCATACCCTAATCAGAAGAGTTGCCGAAGTAACCTTAACATTAGGTTTAACAAGCGAACATTGGCGAGCAACTGCATGTTCTTCCAAAGAGGTTGTAACTAGCACCTCTTAATATTTCGTAGTTGTGCCCTTTTTAAAAATCTGAAGAAGTAATCGGTTTCTCATTGTGTCGTTTTAAAATTAATATGTAAATCAAGGGCCGTTTAAAGATTCAAACCATCTTTCGAACCACGTATTTAAAGAAAGCACTAAACTGACCCAGATAGTTCATAACGCAACCGCAAAATAACAGTGGAAACTACTGTCTCACACGTGCAGACCTCAGAAGTTAACCAACAGGTATTTTTAATTACTTAATGTGATTAACACAGCGGTTTTGCATTTTGAGCAATCTGAGTCCGGTGGGGTGGATGTTTTGCATTTCAAAATAACGCCCCCCTTTTCAAAGAATGACGCCAAATCTTTTCATTGTGATATTTGATAAATTGACCCCAGTGGCATGCTAGGTAGTTTTAACACACTACCTTGTGTTTCAGATAGTCTAGTAATTGTGAGACACTCCCTAGAGTAAGCTAGAATGTTAATATTTGGCTGAGCTGTAAACAGACACGTTACTTGTATAACGGTTTTAGTCAAAGTTAAGTTAAAACGCATTTCCTTGTGTTATGTTCAATTGTGTTTAAGTTATATATAAAAGAACCCCAGAAAACACGACACCCAGCTTCAGAGAGTTGAACTGATTTCTGATAGTATTTTCTGCATCTTCGGCGAAGACCTCTTTGAAACTTCATTTGTCGAGAACGTTATAATGATCGCTAGTGAAACTTGAAAAATAGTTCAGACTCTCGAAGACTGTTCGTTCATTAAAGAAAAACAAAAGGATCTGAAGGGCTCAGAGTATTTTGGCCTGGACAAAATCCGGTGCAACCCAATGATCCAAGGATCTCATTCAGCTGTTTCTTAAATGAAACCAAGGAATTGGTGACTGGGTTTCTTGTTCCATACTCCTGCAACCATTTGTGTAAAAAACTCCCTCCTCTTCTGGTTAATAAATGCACTTCTCTGTAGTTTCCAATTGCACACTTAGGTACATTACACTGTTCCTTCTGAAGAAATCTACCAGGTTTGTGACACAGATCCTTCTGCATCTAGCAGTTATCTGCACTTTACCTTCCTCAGTGATTAGCAAACCTCACTGTAATCAAAAGAGCAAGAAGAATAAACTAAAACAGACATCAATAATCACAAACTCTTAGTAATCAGCTACAATTAATGACATGAATCCCTCCTGTCCATCCAGTGGATGCCTGCACTTTCTCTCTCTGCCTCAGTGATAAGCACCCCCCACTGTAATCAAAAGAGCAAGAAGACAGTCAGAGAGCCAGTGAAGACCTCTCCAGCCTGTCATCCCCCACACTGCCCACACAGAACGGGGATCCACTCGTTACAATTTAAAAACGACCACGCTGAGACTTGATGCTGGGTAGTGGGTATTTGAGCAGGGGTCAGGGAGAGACCCATTCTCAAACTGATTCGTTTCATGATCCTCATCTGCAGCATGGCTCATTTGAAAGTTGCTCTTTCGGCTCGGTTTCATCCCGGTCTTCTGTTCTTTCCATCAAGACCCCGTCCGCCAAGCGAATTTGTGAATGTTACATTTGCAGATGGCGAGACCCTTTTGTACCAGTCTCAGGTTTTGTCATAGTCTTCTCTGTTCAAATCTAAAAAGGATCAGTTCTTTCAGCCTGTCAGTGCCTGGTTTTCCTTTATCTGCAAGTGGGTTGTACTCTGATGCTGAACTATAGAGTTCTGTTTCTTTTGTTTTAGAATTAGCATTGTATGTTTGTTACAGTCAAATAATTCCCTGTTACTTAAGGACACACTGTTTGACCTGGATTTGATTATTTTGTGTTGCTCTCCTTGTTTTGAGGCCTCATAGATTTTATTTCATAGCTGTAGAAGAGCAACCTGAGAAAGATTCTTGTGTTGGATGTTACTACCTGGATCAGGGTGGTTGCTCTCATAAAATGGTGCTGTTTATTCTTACAGAGTTTGGATGCGACCTTTATTTTGTCCTCCTGAATAAAACATATAGAACACAAGTGGGTGTTTTGTGGAAGAAATCCCAGACCACTCATCTGATCTCTATTTGCCAACTTGAAACCTTTAAACTCACCTGAGTAAATCACAGAGTTCAGTTCAGTGTACTGTCATTTGCACAAGTGCAATGAAATGCTGATTTGCGTGTATGCTCTCATACAAAGAATACAAAGACATTTGGGAAACACCAAAAACATAAAGACAGAAAAGCAGCAGCAACAACAAGTTCAATAACATACAACACACACCCCAGTGTGAGTCAGGGGTAGGGGTGGAGTTCAGTAATCTGACAGCTTGTGCCTGTGTGCTCCTATAATGCTTACCAGAGGGAAGGAGGGAGAAAAGTGAGAAACCAGGATGATTCTTGTCCTTAGCGATACTTCCAGCCCTCCTGAGACAGTGAGCTGTAAAAATGTCTGAAACAGAGGAGAGCTGTACTCCAATGCTGGACTGGGCTGACCTGATCACCCCCTGTAACGCCTTTCAGTCAGACAACGAGCTTCTGCCAAACCACACTGTCATCCCACACATGAACACACTCTCCACTACTGAATGACTGTTCTGTAGCTTTTCACTATATAAATACTGTCCTTTCCATGGCAGTCAGGCTATAAAGAGTGGTTATTTGTGATAACCTGAGAATTTATTTCAAATGTTCTTCCTTTCCCTCTGAATATTGCATTTCTGAAAAGGTTCTCCAGCGTTCCCTTGGCATCTTTCTGGATATGTATTACTGAGTAGGACACACATGGCTTTCTTACAATTTCTTAATTTTTGTCTGGAACTGCATGGTATCGCTGCCACTCAGTCAGGAGAGTTTAATGGTTGTGAAATGGCAAGAAAACCAAGTGAATCAGCATTCTGTGAATCTTTCCCAAAATCACCCATTTGTGGTTTTAACTGAAGAAACTTCCTCAGGCTGCTGTTCTGCTTGTGTCAGTGAGTTATGTGTAGTGTGCTCTCTGAAGGCACCAGTTCTGTAGGGTTTGGGCATTTACTGGGACAATTATTAATTGTAGCAGTAAATCACAAAATTATTCTTTTGATGGCCTTAGAATCCAACCATGCGATATAACTCAAACAACGCACACACAGGTACTAATACACGAGGATACATTTATTAATACATAGAATATGCACGTAAACCTAACAGATCTTATCGAGAGGGTTATCAGAATACAAAAGGTATATATTCAGTCAGTTACAAAGAGTTACATATATCAAGAGGACATACGTTCAGTATATCATTCATTTCGACCGTTTCGTAAATGAACTTGGTTATAACTTCTACATTAGATACTCAAAACAAGTACATAACTCTTAGGAATTAAATTGATATCAACTGGTTGGGATAACAATTGAATTCTCGAGCAGTAATGCAGTGAAGTTGAATACTCATCCAATCTCTGGGGATTCAGATCTCCTGCGGGCTCTCTAGCTCAATGCCAGGCTGTGCTGTGCGGTTTGCGACGGTGCGCTCCTGATGCTCACTGACCGGCTAGTTAGTGTTGGCTTTAACTAGCAAAGTTTGTGCACTGGAGAAAAGATGACTGTGGATCCCAGCAGGTCAGGAAAAGGACCGGTTCGTTCCTGATGAAGCGCTAGTTCTGAATAGTGATTCAGCTGTCCACAGTTCCGACCTGTTCACGAGGCCTGCTGCTGGTGCTAACCTCGGGTGGATCCTCTGGTTACTCTCTGGCAACCTCCGCTCTCGACTCTTAGAACATAGGAAAGTTCTGGCACTCAGACACACTGGCCGTTCCGTGGTTGTCCGGGCTGAGTCTCAGGATGGTCAGGAGGCGCGCTGCGAGAATGTCCTGCCCTTGGGAGCCTTCTGCTCCTGGGCCGTCCTGCCCTGGAATTCTCCTTTGAATTCCCTTCAGAATTGTCCACAGAATAGTCTCTCAGGCCCTCTGTGTTGCCTGTTTTTACCTAGAGGAACTTCAGCTCATTCATTGGCTGAAAGTTCCATGGGCATCAGAGTCCCACGTGGGTTACTCGGCCCTACCAGTCCCTGATTGGTTGATCAAGGTGAGATATGAGTCACTTACTCCTGACACCTAGGAATGCAGTCCAGATGTCCATCTGGCACTCCCTAGACAGATAGGCGCCAATGGATGACCATTGATCATGATAGCCAGGCTTAGCTAAGTGCATCCCAATTTGGGAGCTGTCCCTTATCAAAAGAAAACATCTTTAAATCAGCCTGCAAGAATAGTTTCTCTGTGGCTGCACCACAGAGATGAACAGAGAGATGAGGCCTCATTTGGGAAAGCACAGCAACACTTAATTCTGTCTTATTAACAAGCATTGCCGCTACGTATGTTTACAGAAAGCTCCAGTGCAGGCCCCTAAAATACTGCTGCCCTTGCAGTCTCATTTAAGCTGAACTAGTCACCTGCTTCCTTGCTTCATCCTGTCACAAAATAATAATAATAATAATAATAATAATAATAATAATAATTGCTTACACTTATATAGTGCTTTTCTGGACACCCCACTCAAAGCGCTTTACAGGTAATGGGGATCCCCTCCACCACCACCAATGTGCAGTATCCACCTGGATGATGCGACAGCAGCCATAGTGCACCAGAACACTCACCACACATCAGCTATCAATGGGGATGAGAGCAGGGTAATGAAGCCAATTCATAGAGGGGGATTATTAGGAGGCCATGATTGGTAAGGGCCAATGGGAAATTTGGTCAGGATGCCGGGGTTACACCCCTACTCTTTTCAAGAAAGCGAGCTGTAAAAATGTCTGAAACAGAGGAGAGCTGTACTCCAATGCTGGACTGGGCTGACCTGATCACCCCCTGTAACGCCTTTCAGTCAGACAACGAGCTTCTGCCAAACCACACTGTCATCCCACACGTGAACACACTCTCCATAGCGCACCTGTAAAATGTGGTCAGGACAGTTGAACATAGACCAAAGTTTTTCACCTGTCTGAGGAAGTAAAGGGGCTGATGTGCCTTCTTTGTAGCTCCAGTTACATGCTGGGGCCACTTTCAATCATTAGTGATGAAGGTACCCAAGCATTGCCATGTGATTTCAGACAAAGAGGAATCACAAGGAAAACACACTCATCAGACTCAGATGGCTCAGTAACTGTGTGAGGATTGTTATTGGCAAAGGCAAATCTTCAAATCTTCAGCATCAGCAGAGGACGACATTTTGTGCGCTGACGTACTGCACAGCTGCTTCCTGTGAGAGAAGTCCAATCATGAAGCATCATAAATAACCTGTCATGATCGGAATCCCTCCTCTTAAGGGCGCTCCGGCTCTTTCACATTTTAGTTGATTATGTGCACCTGCCTCCAATCCTGCCCCTCCTTATTTAAGCCGGGCGCTCTTGCTACTCCTGGCTCTGCATTGGAAGATGGACGCCCGGAGGCCCGCCTACCACCAAGTCGCCCTACATCCGCGGCTTGAGGGCAATGGCCTCCTATCGGCGTCCTGACCCTGCTGAGTCCGGGTCTCAGAGCGCCTGACCTCGTCATCCTGTTTTTATTTCTCTGTCCCTGTACCGGATCCCATTCCGGTTTTGAACTCTGTCTTGTCTTTGTCTCGGATGGATCAACCGGTTTTGGACTTTTGGACTTCCCCCCGGATTTCCCCTCCTGGACTCCTTGGACTTGCTTTTGCCTTCTTGACCTCTTTGGATTTCGTTTTTTGGATTGTCCTTTTTGGATTTCCCTGGTAACCGGACTCATTGCTTCTCCAATCGACCAAGCTCCTGGATTACGTGTTCTGGATTGTCCCTGTGCTGCTCCACATTCTGCAGGATTCTCGGTTACGCATAAGGATCCTCCTATTCTACCTATCGGTTCACTGACATAACCTTCTTTCTATATTGACGACACTTCCTCTTTAGGGACAGGAAGACTGAGAGTGGAATTGTTCAGACAAAGCACAAAGGTTGATTTTTATTAACCTGCTTCACTGCAACGGCTCTTGAAACTCTGTCTGTTACATCAGTCCAGCAGCTCCATAGGTCATGGTGTCGTATTCAGTGCTGCAACACTTTGAACTGCAGCAGCGCTCCACTGCAGTGTGTGTGTGCAAGGTGTCGTCTCTCCTCCTGGGTCAGAACACACTGAGCTCTGCCCTGTGCTTCCCTGCAAACCTGCTGGGTGGCTACAATTCACCATCACTGATCCTGCATTGCAGGTGCACAAGCCCCCTGAACTCAGATCCCATCCTCCTCCTGCTTCAGTGACCCAGATGTCACACAGATGAGCTCTGACTTATTGACTTATTGATACTAAATCTACTTACAAGAGATACAGCTATCATGCTGCCAGTGTAGAACATCTGAACACAGCTCCACACTGCCTAGATCAAGAGTCCTGACCACAGCTCCACACCACCTAGATCAAGAGTCCAGAGCCCTGACCACAGCTCCACACCACCTAGATCAAGAGTCCAGAGCCCAGACCACAGCTCCACACCACCTAGATCAAGAGTCCAGAGCCCCTGACCGCAGCTCCACACCACCTAGATCAAGAGTCCAGAGCCCTGACCACAGCTCCACACTATCTAGATCAAGAGTCCAGAGCCCTGACCACAGCTCCACACCACCTAGATCAAGAGTCCAGAGCCCTGACCACAGCTCCACACCACCTAGATCAAGAGACCAGAGCCCCTGACCACAGCTCCACACCACCTAGATCAAGAGTCCAGAGCCCTGACCACAGCTCCACACCACCTAGATCAAGAGTCCAGAGCCCCTGACCACAGCTCCACACCACCTAGATCAAGAGTCCAGAGCCCTGACCACAGCTCCACACCACCTAGATCAAGAGTCCAGAGCCCCTGACCACAGCTCCACACTGCCTAGATCAAGAGTCCAGAGCCCTGACCACAGCTCCACCATCCCTTCAGTCAAGAGTCCGGAGCCCTGACCACAGCTCCACACCACCTAGATCAAGAGTCAAGAGCCCTGACCACAGCTCCACCATCCCTTCAGTCAAGAGTCCGGAGCCCTGACCACAGCTCCACCATCCCTTCAGTCAAGAGTCCAGAGCCCTGACCACAGCTCCACACTATCTAGATCAAGAGTCCAGAGCCCCTGACCACAGCTCCACACCACCTAGATCAAGAGTCCAGAGCCCCTGACCACAGCTCCACACCACCTAGATCAAGAGTCTAGAGCCCCTGACCACAGCTCCACACCGCCTTCGGTCAAGAGTCCAGAGTTTCAGAGCTCTATGACTGGGGCCTCTAGAGTTAATAAAATTAATAAATTTACTGTGAATTTCCTTTTGCATTAGTGTCCTGTGTCTTCTGTTTTGTTTCATAGTTAGTAAATGATCTTAAAAGGATTTTGCAACCACTGAGTTGTGATCAGGTTCACCTGAGGGGGCCTCCTCTGTGAAGGAAATGTTGTGACAGGACATGATTATGAATTAGAGCCCAGGGCTGAGGAGGAGGGGGGAACAGAGGGCAGGGGTAGGCTTTGGGTGACCTGGGAGGTTGCAGGCTGTCCAGGGCTTGTGAGGAAAGCTGTACAGTGATTCTACAGCATCTGAGGAGAAATGTTGGGACTGATCGACAACAAGTCACAGTCAGATTAATAATGAAATCTCTGCTCACACAGGAAATCAGAAAGCAGCAGGGACAACCTGAGAAAACGAAACACGGAAAGGCTGAGCACAGAACTCAGGAACCGAAGGGTGGGCAGACATGGCACCACACTCTACTGCAGCAAGTAGAGTCAGGAAGGGAGTAATGCATTACAGTTTCTGAATCTGAGTACAGAAGTAGTAAAGTATAGTTGTATTACTGTACTACTGAATGACTGCTCTGTAGCTTTTCACTATATAAATACTGTCCTTTCCATGGCAGTCAGGCTATAAAGAGTGGTTATTTGTGATAACCTGAGAATTTATTTCAAATGTTCTTCCTTTCCCTCTGAATATTGCATTTCTGAAAAGGTTCTCCAGCGTTCCCTTGGCATCTTTCTGGATATGTATTACTGAGTAGGACACACATGGCTTTCTTACGATTTCTTAATTTTTGTCTGGAACTGCATGGTATCGCTGCCACTCAGTCAGGAGAGTTTAATGGTTGTGAAATGGCAAGAAAACCAAGTAAATCAGCATTCTGTGAATCTTTCCTAAAATCACCCATTTGTGGTTTTAACTGAAGAAACTTCCTCAGGCTGCTGTTCTGCTTGTGTCAGTGAGTTATGTTTACAGAAAGCTCCAGTGCAGGCCCCTAAAATGCTGCTGCCCTTGCAGTCTCATTTTAGCTGAACTAGTCACCTGCTTCCTTGCTTCCTCCTGTCACAAAATAATAATAATAATAATAATAATAATAATAATAATAATAATTGCTTACACTTATATAGTGCTTTTCTGGACACCCCACTCAAAGCGCTTTACAGGTAATGGGGATCCCCTCCACCACCACCAATGTGCAGCCCCACCTGGATGATGTGACAGCAGCCACAGTGCACCAGAACGCTCATCACACATCAGCTATCAGTGGGGAGGAGAGCAGAGTAATGAAGCCAATTCATAAAGGGGGATTATTAGGAGGCCATGATTGGTAAGGGCCAATGGGAAATTTGGTCAGGATGCCGGGGTTACACCCCTACTCTTTTCGAAAAACACCCTGGGATTTTTAATGACCACAGAGAGTCAGGACCTCGGTTTTACGTCTCATCCGAAAGATGGCGCCCGTTTACAGTATAGTGTCCCCGTCACTATACTGGGGCATTAGGACCCACTTGGACCACAGGACGAGCGCCCCCTGCTGGCCCCACTAACACCTCTTCCAGGAGCAACCTTAGTTTTTCCCAGGAGGTCTCCCATCCAGGTACTGACCAGGCTCATACCTGCTTCCCTTCAGTGGGCTGCCAGCTGTGAGTTGGAGAGTGATATGGCTGAGGGCAAAATGTCCTTGACAGATGAGATGGAGCCCAAACAAATCAGAAGTTCAGAAGGGATTTCAGGGCAATTGCTCAAATGTGCCAGAACTGTGGTTCTCCAGGGCCTGGGCGGGCAATTTCTGTTGTTCCAGAACTTCAGATGAATGCAGTAGCATCACCATCATTGCTCATCTTCATCATTGCTAATTGACCCAATGGTAGATTTGCTTTAAACTAAAATGAGCAAATGTATATAACCAAATATGTTCCTAATGTCAGAGTTCTTCACTGTGAAACTATTATTTCCCTGAATTCTGAATTACATTCAGACTCCTGAGAATGTGCTCCCTGTACAGTAAAATATGCAGGAGAAATGCCAGGTGTCTTATCTGCTTCAATAGCTCTAGGTTTCGTTTTTTGAAGAAATGGTTGTTGACTCCAGAGGAAGTAGAGTCGAGAGTGTGAATAATCGCAGGAATGCAAGTTCACAAAAACAAACCGTATATCAGCCTTATCAAGTGACAAGCTGGCAGTAGGTGACGTATGAAGAGAGTTCAGGATATTTGGAGGAAACGTGTTGTCTAACAGCATTTTGAAGATGGCAAGTTGAGTGTGGCTGTTTGCACTAGGCCATTATATCTGGGTATAATTGTAACAAGGGGATGTGATTAGTGAGTCAGAAACAGATAAAAAAATGAAGTGGGACATTTAAATTTTGCACACATCCAGCATTGCAACATTACTGCTTAACCACACTGTTGAAGGTAGTGCAGGGACCTGCTAATTCAACCTTCACCAAAGGTTATGCTAACATGCAATAAAGCTGATTTGCTTTAGTAGCTCCAGCAACTTCTGCTACATAACAAAAAACAGGACCAACAGCCATAAACAAACAACACAGGATAAAGCAGATCAATGACTGTTGCACGTCAAAGGACGGGACAAATATCCATAACAAACCATAAAACTGTGAAACCAAACTTCTTTCTGAGCCCATACTGTATATAAGGGTCAGTAACCCTTTCCAGGGTGTCTGTTCTGTGGGGCAGACTGTCACGACCACCGGCCAGCAGAGATCAACACGTAAGCGAGCTAATCAGTACCAGCAGCAGATTTCTATTAACAAGCGCCGCCGCTGCCGCCCCCCCAGCTACTGGTTTTGCTCAGTACGTGTACTTACCTCCCTACGACTCCTGCATCTGCATCGGATCCTTTTCATCTCTACAGAGCATATACTCTAATGATTAAGGCTCCCTAGATTAGGGTGAGTAGGGTTAGCTCTGGTACACCAGACATCAGCACCATTGCAAGCAATACTCTTAAACCACCAAAACACTCTTTCAGACATTGTCACCTCTTGAAGGTCTTGGTGCTCTTTTTCACTTTTTTTTTTTGTTTTTCTTAGGTTAGTAAAGGAAAGGTAGGAATCTAGCATCTTGATCAGAGGAGCATGTCCACTTGCATTGTGAACAACGGCAGCACCTATCCTGGTGATCTCCTGTCCCCCGAGGTGGACACAGTGCTGAGACACATGCAACAGAGCTGAGTCTGGGCAAGAGACTGGACTGAGACCTGCACACGAGAGGGCTTGCTCTCTGCACCGTCTTGTGTTTTTGCGAAGATTATAGAGTTGACAAGTGTTGGGTGGGATGCCGTAAAACAGGAAATACAAGACATTGAAAGCCATTTTTTTTATCAAATTGTTTATTAAAAAGCATCAGGTATTAAAAATAGACAAACATAACATTACAAATGCCTGATCAGGTGTGCCACAGCACGACAGAATTCTGGTATATTCTGAAGCTCTGATCCTGATGATCAGTCTGTCTCTCGTACGTCAGTCTTTGATGTCATTGAGAATGAGGCTTGTCTGCTCATGGGCCAAAATGAATCAGTTTCAGCTGATGGTGAACTCAGGAGGGGATGCGTTCCTGTGTAACTGTCCAGCTTGCAGTACGGGACTGAATCCACAGCCTTTTCCTACCCACTCCATCGCACACTTCTGCAACACTCAGTCCCTGAATTATATACCGGATGATTAGAAGAATCAATATAGTGACACATGAGCTGGTGACATCAAGTACAGCTCTGTAGCACACTGGAGAGGCTGCTGATAGAGAAGGCTGATGTTGAAACATTTACCGTGATTACACTGTTTTGGTAAATCACCAGGAAGCCTCAGTAAGAACCAGCTCCCTCACAAGCTGGAGAGGATCGTCCCTGCTGCAGCAGCCCAGAGTTTGAGAGATACTTTCTGCCCCCACACATCTTAATGAGCCAACGATACCGAACGGTTTTTCTGGCAAATTCGTTAGTGAATTACTAGAAAAACACAAGGTCTTTAGCTCTTTTGTAGGTGACACAGGCCATTTTAATTTTCAAGCACAGGAAATGACTTTCACCTTTTTCTTGATTTCTCATCGATTTGTTTTTTAAATCTGTGCACAATTTTTAGGGACTTATTCTTTGTCTTAAATGATGATCTGTATACACCTGTCTTCTCTGAAAAGGAAATTCAAATTATGAAAAAGTAAGCTAGCTAGGACAGGAAACAGAGGACAAGTCGACTGTCATTGTTTCACGTTTCTTGCTAACTTTGCATTTCTACAAATATGAAGAGAGTGCTTGTCAAGCATACAACACCTGTGGAAGTCTAAGGCTAATACATACAGTATGTCCTTTACAAAGCAGGGTGAAGAACAGGGCAATTTCCCAATTCTTTCTGGCACACAGACGGGGTGTAGCACAGTCCTGGGAAGTGAGGACTGCAGAGGTCGAGAAGAACCTGTTCAAGTTGCTTTTGATCCTGTGTCTCCGTTAGACCTGAAGCAGAGACAGAGAGAGATGGAGGTGAAGCAAAGTGAATGTTATTGAGCTGCACTGACTGACGGGACCTGGGAAACACGGTGTTGGATCATTGAGGTACCCACAGAACTGGGAGACTTCACTGAGGGATAGAGATGTGAATTTGCAGTTTCTGTCTTCACTGTACACAAATTGTGAGCTGCACACGACAACAGCTGCACATCATGCTGGGATTTGTTAAAGCAGGGGCTGAGCCTGCTGAACGCAGCTCTGCACATCTTCGCTGGGTCTCATCTTTCAGGATCTGAAGCTACTGGAAAGTTCCCTCGTATCCTTTGCTTTAAATCTCCACCAGCTATGCTGCCAGCCTTCCTGGGACTAGTACTGTCGGTCCTGTTTGAAAATTACTTCCTTTCCTACAGACACATAGCATTGGGGGAAAAAAGGATCAAGTCTGTCCCTCCCTGAAGAACCTGATAACTGAATATCCGAGTGGTCTTTGAACCACTAGACACACAGAGGCTGGTGAAAAGGCAGGAAGGGGCTCTGTTTTCTAGATAATGTACTGCCTACTGCCTGTGTCATCTCTCCAGTTTGAAAATATTTGTTTTAATTAGCAAAGTTTTAATGTTCTCCAACCTAACAAAACAACACAAAATAATATAACCACTCCATATCGGTTGATTGATTGAGCCAGCCAGTTTTATGGACCATTCTGTAATCATCATTTTCGAAACACAATTTCACTTTTCGTCTGTTCTCGAATACTTCGGTCAGCCTGTGTGGTACAGTCACACTCCACCTTCCCCACAGTGGGACAGCCTATCCCAGTGGTCCTGAGCTCCATTTATACAACATCAAGACAAGCCAGAGCCCCACGGTGTCAGGAGACGGAGTGTGGGGGCTTCTAGCATAGCACCATTGTCTGAGCTGCAGCCAGACCAGCTACACCTGTTTCTCCTGCTGCGAGTCAACCGTACGAGGCCTTAATGAGGGACAGCACTGCTCAGAATAAAGGACAAGCAGGGGCACCTGTTTCAAGACATGATCCTCTAGACTCTCTCAAAACTGTGCCCTGTCCACAAACAGATCGTACCCGGGACTAAAACCTTCACTGAATATCTTCTATTAGGGGTCAAATACCTACATTAATTGGATCATTCTGTGGTTCGAATTTTTGGAGGCAGAACTGGTATAGACTTTTTGCTTATAGTATTTGTACTGAAGTCGCAAAAATAAAAACAAAGATACATCTGCATTGTCTCGGAAGACAATATTTGGTCCTGCGTTGAGAGCTAGACTTCTGGGACTATCTGTTCAAAGTTATCACTTGCATAACTGAGTGTCACTGCACACAAGACAGCCTGTTATTTTGCACCAGAAGGATTCACGTGTCACTTACTCTGTAACAGGAAGCGACATGACACAAAACACTTGAACCCGAAAAAATTGGTATTTCCTGTGACAGAAGTCTCTACTGCTGGGAGTGGCATGGTGTGGACCTGATACATCCCTGTTCAAACATGGTCAGAGACTGACAACCCCACCAGATTCTCAATTTTAGCTGCTTTCCTAATTGGTTCTCCTTGAGCACCTTATCCCAGCAATAAGACATGCTTTTTAAAGTTTAAATGAAACAAATACAGGTAGCTTCGAGTGCATAGAATTAGTGATGGGACATCGACAGTGTCAGTGCAGTGGGCAACAATGTAGAAGATATGACGGGTGAACATGCTGACATGTTTACACATTTACTGCTGTAGGACCGACACTTGCCTTCTCCAGATGCAATAAATCACACCTATAATTGCAATCAGAAGCAGGATTCCCAACACAATCCCTGCGTATGAAAGGATTTTTTCCAGATCAACAGTTACTAAAAATCAAAGAGAAAACAAAGAGAGAGAGAAATTAATATACTACAGGACATTAACACTGCACTGAGAGAGAAGGGTTAATACAGTACAGACACACTGAGTGGACACTCCTGTACATTAACACTGCACTGAGAGAGAGGGGTTAATACAGTACAGACACACTGACTGGACACTCCAGTACATTAACACTGCACTGAGAGAGAGGGGTTAATACAGTCCAGACACACTGACTGGACACTCCAGTACATTAACACTGCACTGAGAAAGAGGGGTTAATACAGTACAGACACACTGAGTGGACACTCCTGTACATTAACACTGCACTGAGAGAGAGGGGTTAATACAGTACAGACACACTGACTGGACACTCCAGTACATAGTGAAACATTATTTTTGATAACGTAGAGTGTTCAAAACTCTCTGATAGAACCTTATACTGCATAATGTGTCTTTATGCACATACAACACATACAGACACAGGCAGATACATAGATGAACACACATACTGTGCGCAGCCTCCACTTTTAGAAAACACAACCTCTCACCTGTAACACAGTTGTCTGGAGCAGAGAGAGGCATCATGTTGTGGTCAGCTGGGTTCCTGGCTATGCAAAAATACATCTGGCTTCGTCCTTGCATGTGCACGCTGAGTCTCAGGGTTTTATCGTGAGATGGTATAGCTTCTTGGTGGTCATGATATTGGGAGATGGTTTGGTTCAGTTTGACACTGTCTTTGTCTCCATTCCAGAACAGACTCACCTGTCTTCCATTCTCCACGGAGCACTCTGCAGTGCATGTGTCTTTGAGAATCCTCACCTCGGGCTTCGACACCGGCTCTGCACACACAGACACCTCACATATCACAGAGCTGCTACAGCGAGAGGGACTGAGAGAGAACTTTCACTGACTGTACTTACTGTAGACTGTGAGGGTGAATATCTCTCTGACTGTTCTTACTGTAGACTGTGAGGGTGAATATCTCTCTGACTGTTCTTACTGTAGACGGTGAGGGTGAATATCTCTCTGACTGTTCTTACTATAGACTGTGAGGGTGAATATCTCTCTGACTGTTCTTACTGTAGACTGTGATGGTGAATATCTCTCTGACTGTTCTTACTGTAGACGGTGAGGGTGAATTTCTCACTGACTGTTCTTACTATAGACTGTGAGGGTGAATATCTCTCTGACTGTTCTTACTGTAGACTGTGAGGGTGAATATCTCTCTGACTGTTCTTACTGTAGACTGTGAGGGTGAATATCTCTGACTGTTCTTACTGTAGATGGTGAGGGTGAATTTCTCACTGACTGTTCTTACTGTAGACGGTGAGGGTGAATTTCTCACTGACTGTTCTTACTGTAAACAGTAAGGGTGAATTTCTCTCTGACTGTTCTTACTGTAGATGGTGAGGGTGAATTTCTCACTGACTGTTCTTACTGTAGACTGTGATGGTGAATATCTCTCTGACTGTTCTTACTGTAGACTGTGAGGGTGAATATCTCTCTGACTGTTCTTACTGTAGATGGTGAGGGTGAATTTCTCACTGACTGTTCTTACTGTAGACAGTGATGGTGAATATCTCTCTGACTGTTCTTACTGTAGACTGTGAGGGTGAATATCTCTCTGACTGTTCTTACTGTAGATGGTGAGGGTGAATTTCTCACTGACTGTTCTTACTGTAGACAGTGAGGGTGAATATCTCTCTGACTGTTCTTACTGTAGACAGTGAGGGTGAATTTCTCACTGACTGTTCTTACTGTAAACAGTAAGGGTGAATTTCTCTCTGACTGTACTTACTGTAGACAGTGAGGGTGAATTTCTCTCTGACTGTTCTTACTGTAAATGGTGAGGGTGAATTTCTCACTGACTGTACTTACTGTAGACTGTGAGGGTGAATTTCTCCACTGTATTATCCACCTCTAGTTCATACTCTCCAGAGTCCCCAGTTGTTATATTTGTGATGGTGATCCGTCCATTCTTTTTATCCCAATGCACTCTTCCTTTAAACGTTGTGCCTCGATTACTGGTATCTTCAGGGACAGTGAAAACAGTTTGTCTATTGTATCTTAAGTATCCATTATGTGTTACCGAAACGTTGAAAGTGAATGAGCCTCCTTCTTTGGCAGTTTTTGCATTCTCAGCCTGGTAGAGGGAAAGGCCTGAAACACAGAGGGCATGAGATCAGAAGACTGTGAAAACAGTTTGTCTATTGTATATTAAGTATCCATTATGTGTTACCAAATTGTTGAAAGTGAATGAGCCTCCTTCTTTGGCATTTTCTGCATTCTGAACAGCTGGTTCAGTCCTCAAATCAATGAGCTAAAAGGGAAGCACTCTGATGTGGCCAACCCCCAAAAAATGAAAGAGACTTTAAAAAAACATCTTAACAGCACTTCCCGTGCAAGTGTCTGTACGTTCGAAGGAAAACCTGCTATAAAATAACAGCTACAGAAGTGCTGCCACACAGACCACAGAGAACCACAGAGATGTTCCGAGTTCACCTTTAATATCAAACCTGAGATGTTCAGTCTTATTCCCATCAGCTGTTCCCACCACCTCAGGAGACTGTCTCCAGAATCGACTTGGCAGTGTTTTTCCCAGTGTGAATGTAAGGAAAATGTTGTCTGTCCCCCAGTAACACAAAATGCTATACACCCCTTAAGTTTACATGCCACCTTGTTGAAGTTAGTCAGCGTATTTTAGTGTTCTTTTCTTCAGTCCAGATTTTGTCTGCATTTATTTTCTTTCACCCAGGAGAGTTCAGCTTTAGTGTCAAAGACTCAATTAAAATATGCATTTTGAAAAATGTGTGACCATTATTTGGAATTCAGCAAAATGGGACATGATTGGAAGAGTCACAGACAACCTGATGAATACTGTTATCCCAGATGGTGGCCTGATCTACATTTAGCATGTAGATCAAAAATACTTTCTACAGTAAGTCATCGTATGAGTGATCTCATACTGAATTCATACTCCACAGGCTTTTTCAAGAACTGAAACCCAAATTCAAGTTTACGCTTAAAGACATCAGAGAAAACCTAAACAGCACTTGCCACTCAATAAAAGATTGGCCAACTAACCCCAGATGTCTCAGCTCCAAAACCATGGCCAAGGGGAAGAATGGCCACCAGGCAGCCCATCTCTTTCCACCATGGCTCCACATGGGCTGAAGCACATGTTCCGTTTGCCACTTAGCTCCCCAGATGGTTAGTATCTTCCTAGCAGGCGTACCATGAACATTGAACATGTTGTCGTTAATGCATAAACTGAAGTGGCAGCTCCAGCCGTTTACACATTTTGTAAGCTTCCAAACCTGCTTCTGATAGATGCCTCACAGGTTGCTGCAACAACCTCCCCTTCACAGCAGGTCTTCGATCATATCTCCCAGATGATAGCTGCCCAGTTCCCTTTTCACCTTATATACTGCATAGTGTGCAGGGAACATGTCAGAGTAGTGAGGATCAGAGATCTCTCAAACCCCAGTGCTCACAGTTTTACCTCTCCTGGCCCAGATTTCACTGACATTTCTGTCTGATTCCTCTCACAGAGATTCCACAACCCGATTTCACACCTCTACCTCAGATCTCCATTCCTTTGGACAACCCGATTTCACACCTCTACCTCAGATCTCCATTCCTTTCTCACCTGCCCTGTTCTCATGTGCTTTATATCCCTGCTGCCCTCCTTTCCCTCCCTGACAGATCAATATCCCTGCTGCCCTCCCCTCTCCTCACAGATTAATATCCCTGCTACTCTCCTCTCACTCCTCACAGATTCATATCCCTGCTACTCTCCTCTCTCCTTTAGAGAGTTATATCCCTGTTACCCTCCTTCTTTATATTCCTTCTCCCCTCCAATCTCTCCCTCAGAGACCTATATAACTCCTAACCTCCTCTCTCTCCTCACATATTTATATCCCTGATACCCTCCTCTCCTGCCCTCTCAGATTTAAATCCCTGCTACTCTCTTCTCTCCTCAGATTTATATCCTTTCTACCCTCCTCTATCTTCCTCACAGATTTATATCTCTGCTTCACTCCTTTCTCTCCTCACTGATATATATCCCTGCTACCCTCCTCTCTCTCCCTCAGATATTTGTATTCGTGCTACCCTCCTCTCTCTCCTTCACAGATGTACAACCAAACTCCTCTCCTCTCACTCCCTCTCCTTGAATCTTCCTCCTTCCTCCTGTCTCTCCCTCGCAGATGTATATCCCTGCTAACGTTCTCTCTCTCCCTCATAGATTTACACGCCTCTACCGTCTTCTCTCCCTCACACCCGAAGAGCTGAGATTCTACTTTTCTTCGTGGAATTCAGCTATTCCATTGCATTTGACATTCCACTTGAAACTTTACCTTGCTGGTGTTGAAAATCATTGCTTGCCACATTGCTTCATTGTGTGCTGGATGTTAAAACTAAATACAGTTTTGGATTTCTGGAGAGATGCTAATACTGTTGTTACTGTCCTATTATTGGACAAATGTAGACTTTGTGTACACTGTCAGCTCATCTCTCTTATTGACTCAGACACTAAGATTCATAGCAAAATGTGAATAACTTTGCCGATGCTCAATACAGTCACACTGGAGGATCAGAAGTGGGGTAAGAGAATAAAGTTTAAGGATTAGAAGCTGCTTTGATGCTATATATCCCGGCAGAGGTGCGAGGGAGAGAAGAGAGGAAGGGACATGTCACGATTGTAGTCCCTCCTCCTTAAGGGCGCTCCGGCTCTTTTCACTTTGGACTTAATTTTGTGCACCTGCCCCTTGTTCCAGCCTCCTTCCCGCCCCCCTTAAAAGCCAGACAGTCAGTTCCAGGCTCTGCATCTGATTCCCATATCATGCGAGCCCAGGTCCTGATGCGTCTGGCTCCGTCATGTTTTTAAGTCTCAGTTCCTGTTCCCCCTGCCGGTTCCGACCCGGTTCCTGGTTTTAATCTCTTGTTGGATGGATCACCCGGCTTTGGATTTTGCCCGTTTTGTGGACTCCCCGTCTGGATTACCTTTGGATTGTTTGCCTCGACCCCACCTCCAATGTGCACCAGCGCACTTTGGACACACCCCCCCTGTTTTCATCCCCGTGTTCCTGCAGGACTTTTCCCCAGTGTTTCCTCACTACTTCAGATTGTGTCCTCCGCATAGGGTCCGGAAAGAACTGTTCCGTTACAGGACAGAGGACTGCCAGAGGAGCAGTTCAGGAAGGATGAGGCAGAAGTGGTACAGAAGGTTTTTAGAGAGGAGATTTTGCAGGAAGGAGTCTGGTGATACTTGTTATGAACGAAAACGTTTCACTTGGAGTTTTAAATAACTGCACCGTGACAATACAGAGGCAACCATGAGCTCCAGAAGCATGTCTTTGGGGAGGTGTAAGGGAAACAGAGAAAACTCCTCACAAACCTGGACTGAATGTGCCGACTCCTTCTGCCAGGAGTCCGAGTCTGAAATTGAGACAACAGCAGCTGTGCAGTAGCTGTGATACCTCAGCACTCTTTCCCAGGTGAAGCTAACAAACACATTCGTCAAAAACCCATAGTTTTCTAAATGAGGATTGCTTATTAATGTTAGAGAACCTAGACAGCTCTATAAAAGAAAGCTAAATACCGTTTGCTATTTTATGACTTCATTTTACAGCTACAGTACATGTACAGTATTATTTCTCTTTCCCTTTGTTAGGGTATCGCTACAGTAATAATAATCTGTGGTTGGACAATAGTGGTTGCAGCTCAATTGTCTAATTCCTCTCAGCCTTTCAAATTGAAGTCTTCTTGGGTTTTTTTATATACGCGTAAGTGACTTAAATGTTGTTGTTAAATGTATGTTCCATGCTATATTTGTCAATCACTGTACTAGACACAGATATGGATGTTTAACTGTTTTACATGTGACTCTACCGAGACAGCATGGAAAAGCGCACCAGGCTATTCACGCAGCTGTGTTTTACTCTCATGTGTGTGGGCTCACTGGCTCTGCTTTGCCTGGAACGCTGGGTGGATCCAATGTATAATTTGCGCGTGAATCTGCCTTGCGCCGTTTGCGTCACACTCTGTGTTGGTGCAATCCGAGCAGCAGGCGGCGCGACTCCGCGCGGCAGCAGCTGTGCCCGCTCGGTGCCGCGCTCTGCCACCGGACTGCCCGGAGGCTCCTGTTCGCTTTCCAGGGTTTCCGACTGCGGGCAAAACTGCTCCACTCCGGCTCCTTCTGTACAAAAGCCGGCGCCTCACATGTTACCCGTTATATCCGGGGCCTCTGTGTTATCAGAATAACCGGCTTTTCCCCAGTTCTGAGATCCTGGAACAGGCGTGTGACACGGAGCTGACCCGGGACGGCTCTCGGGATGAAACTCTGACAGCCGGAGGGAACCCAAACCATCACCCTGAGGGGCAGAGGGCGACCCGAGCCGGGGTCCTCACGCGTATATACGGAATACATTCAGTGTTGGACCCAACGGGCTTTCAGCTTCCCCTGCTGAATTCACTAAACCAAAACGTTCGACCCGGCTAGTAGACACAGCACAGACCCGCGCAGAGTTTCTGATCAGCGGGACGCGCTCAGGCGACCTTTCCACAGAGCGATCAATGAGGACTTTGAGCTCAGTTTTCAGGCAGATAAGTGTGACTGGGAACAGAAAGTAAGGTAATATCTACAGTAGACACCTCCAGACCGCTCCTGGAGAGGAAGCACACTTTCTCCGCTCAAGGAAACACGATCACCGGCACCTCCGAGATACCGAGAATTTGACAAATTCTCCATTTCAAGCATCTTCAATGTGGGGGAAACGGAACAACACGGACATTTTCAGAGGAAGCGCTAGAACGGTGGAAAGAAAAAGTTTCAGGGAGCGCAAAGCTCGTGTGGCGGCGTGTCTTGTCGGGAGACGAGCTGTGTTTGTGACCTGTAAAAGTCCCTCCGAGTCTGTGAGAAGCGAGACTCAGCCTCACAGCGTCCGGCCGCAGCAGGCGGCACCGTGTTACTGGGCTGCTGTACTGACGATCAGGGGTCCGACTGTTGGACTACAGTACACCTCTCATACAGGTGATACTGACAAACACGGTCTGACTGTTGGACTACAGTACACCTCTCATACAGGTGATGCTGACAAACACGGGTCCGACTGTTGGACTACAGTACACCTTGAACTTGAACTTGAACTTGAACTTTATTGCCATATGTAACCGGTACTGGTACAATGGAATTCTTACTTACAGAAAGTCTCTCGATTGTAAAACAAGTGTAAAAAACAAATCAAAGTGCAAACAGTGCATCAAGACAATGTACAAACAAACAATAGACAATGTACAAGTAAACATGTAGACAGTTTGAATGTAAACAATACAGACGTGTAAACAATGACTGGAGACGTACAATAAATAAATTACAATGAGGTAGATGGTGATGGAGTAGGTGTGGTCCGAGGGGGATGGCTAAATGTGTTCGCCAGTCTCACTGCTTGTGGATAGAAGCTATTGAAGAATCTAGTGGTCAGTGTCCGTATGCTCTTATATCTCTTGCCTGAGGGCAGTGGGGTGAAGAGCTAATGCCTGGGGTGGTGACTGTCACCTCTCATACAGGTGATACTGACAAACACAGATCTGAGTGTTGGACTACAGTACACCTCTCATACAGGTGACACTGACAAACACGGGTCTGACTGTTGGACTACAGTACACCACTCATACAGGTGATACTGACAAACACGGGTCCGACTGTTGGACTACAGTACACCTCTCATACAGGTGATACTGACAAACACGGGTCCGACTGTTGGACTACAGTACACCTCTCATACAGGTGATACTGACAAACAAGGATCTGACTGTTGGACTACAGTACACCTCTCATACAGGTGTAACTGACAAACACGGGTCCGACTGTTGGACTACAGTACACCTTTCATACAGGTGATACTGACAAACATGGGTCCAAATGTTGGACTACAGTACACCTCTCATACAGGTGATACTGACAAACACGGGTCCAAATGTTGGACTACAGTACACCTCTCATACAGGTGATACTGACAAACACGGGTCCAAATGTTGGACTACAGTACACCTCTCATACAGGTGATACTGATAAACACAGTTCTGACTATTGGGTCACAGGACACCTGTAATACAGGTGATACTGACAAACACAGGTCTGACCTGTATTATTGCAGAATGGCTTTATTATTAATTATTGGAGTATCACAGGGGTCAGTACTGGGGCCACTGCTCTTCTTACTTATATCAATGATCTACAATACAGAAAAGTTTGCAAACTACTGATATTGATATTGATATCCTGGCTTCTTTCAAGAAACAGCTGGATGAAATCCTGGGATCAATTAATTAATAACAACCCAACCTGCTAGAGAGGCTGATTGGCTGCCTTTCATTTGTGACCTGTTTAATGTTCTTAAACTGAGGCCAGGGGGTATTTCCAGAGAGAGTGGGAACTAATGTTCTTAGATAAGCAGGTGCACCTTTCCTTTTCACTTCTTGGCTATTAGTTTTGTGAAAATATTTTGTAAATTGTAACTAGATGAACAAAAGGGGAAAACGTTAAAAGGGAGAAGGTGCTGGAGGAATTGTAAATGTTATTTAATCAATATGTTTATTTGTACATTAAATACATTTATAGTAAATGCCTTGAGAAAGAAACACAAGAGTAGACATGTCCACTCCCGAGTGCCGAGTTCCTGCGGTTCAATCGCTTCAATTCAATTATTGAGCTCCGAGCTGAAATGAAAACCAGAAAAGGAGCAAGTTCGCAGGTGGACCGGAGTGACCTGCCCGGCGCTTCAAGGTTTGCTGGTTTACAGAGCTGCAGTGTCGCCGGCGTGGGAGTGGTTAACGCTTAACCAGGCTGCCTGTGGGGGTGGGGACGAGCGATTATGATCTCCGCACCCCAGAGCAGGGCACAGAGCTGAGCTTGAGGGTGTGGTGGGCTGCAATTTCGCGAGCGTTTTGAGCCATGTCGTCGATTGCTGTCGTGCTGTTGATCTGGACTTCAGGTGAGCTGTGAGCCTGCTGCCCATTTATTTACCGATTTATTACCGAGCCCCGCAGTACGATGCGCTCTGTGTACGAGCTGGGGTTTGGCAAGTGGCATATTTCAACTGTGAATAGTTAAAAATAGCGCGCACATTCATATCCCACATCCTGCAACATTTTTTATATTCCCAGTCTGAAAATTCAGTCAATTTCGACTTCAGTCCTGTCATACTTAGGAAAAACTATGTCATAATTGTATATTTATTAAAGAAATACCCGCTGACTGGAATGCTAACTTTCTAAGCTTTTATTGTGTTACTCGATGGCATCTCCGATCTTGTACTTTTTTCGACAATATTTCTAGAATTAATGTATGGACTGAAGTGTTAACACGTCAGAAAATGTAATAATACACTTTATTAGGATTTTTTATGATAACTATTGTTATTTCTAAACACAAATATCTGTATGAACTCTGCAAATTAAGGCTTACATCTACTGTACTTTAGAAATTTTGTTTGCTATAGGTACCAGGTTGGAGAGACCGTAGATATCTGTATTCACGCACATAAACATAAGTACAAATAAGAATTCACTAAAAACAACGGCACAATACAAAAATCAGAAACCGGCTCTAGTGTAATAAAGTGGTTTTGTTTTGGAAGTGATACTGGTCTCCTTGTGTGTCAGGGTGTGGTGACCATGAAGGTTGGGTGAATATTTCACTCTCATTGCGCAGGGGTAAGAGCAGCACTGAGCAGTGCAGGGGGCCTTGGGTTCAGTTCCTGGGCTGCTGTCCGTGTGGAACTGGTATGTTCTCCTCTGGGTGGGTGTGTGTCCCGCAGTTCTGGCCAGGCTGGGGTAGACTCCGGCACCCCCGTCACCCTGTCCTGGGTAAAACAGTGAGACGATGGGGGACCTGCAGAAGAAGGGGGAGATCCGAGGGGCTGTCTCTGACTTCCTGTTGTTTTTCTTCTTCCCACTCGGATCATCAGTTAGCCCCATTCTGTTCTTAATTAGACACACACAGGATGTTACTTCAGGTCGCTAAGTCCGAACGTTCATTTCATTAAAAGACTCAACGTCTTACAATACACTCCAGAGCTAAGTCACAGATCATAATTAAGTTAATTAAGGGTTAATTACGGGTTAATTGGGTTAATTAAGTGCTATGTCTAATTAACTGAGGGCTCAGGCAGGAGAAAAAATTGAACGCCCAAGACTTAACATAGATGGCTTAATTAACTGTGGTCATCCTGAAACACCTCCATTCCCTGCAATGAAGAAGACCTTCTTTTGATGAGTAGATAATTAGTCACTGGACTGAGTTCTGTCGCCAGAGCTGAGCTGAAAGATGTCCGCTGTCAGAGCCGGAGCAGGCAAGGCGATCTGTGTGTGTCCAAATGTATGAGAAAAATAAGGTCCACACATCAGCAAACCCTTTCCATTTTTTTTATTCATGATTACAACTGTCGTTTAGGTCTTAGAATTATCGTGACTCTTACGCAAGCTTTATTAAAAAAATGATTTTTTCTAAAACCCTTTACACATCACGTCTTTGACTTGACAGTCACCCTTCCTGAGCTCTTGTGCAGATCATTACCACTGTAGCGAAACACCAGCAAAAGGGAAACAGGAATAATACAAGAAGCTGATCGTTAATAGAGGGCTTTACACATTTCCTCTTTCTTCTCAGCACCCTCTTACTTCGTGCGCATTTCTAGATTACATTCACTGTTTTTTTTTCTCGCACAGCCAGCTTTCTGTGGAACACATAATAATAATAATAATAATAATAATAATAATAATACACTTTATTTGATGCACTAGAGCCGAGGATATATTAGCCATCTCCAGCGCGCGACGATGGTTGTTCTCGTGTCTCCGTGTTTTGCGCTATAGTGCAACAGCAGGCCAGGCACGCGACATCCTCACAGACGTGCAGCACTTTAGCGCACGAGCAGAGTTGTCAGTGTTGACTGTCACCCGCCGTTTGCGTCAGAGCGGCTCAATGCGCCAGAGCAGAGGGACACTTTCGGCAGAGGCAAGTGGAAGTACAGTTTTTATCGCGCCGAAGGGAAGGACGGACCATGCACCTGACTCTCGCAGCTGCCCACAGCTGAGCGCCGGTTTGGCGATTTCGCTTTCGACGTTTGACTTCAGATGAGACTTCATCCTTCCATTTGAAGACCTTGTGTAGAAGCTGAAGAAATTGTGCATTTTAACAGAAATTTAAATTAAAGACGCGTGTTTATAATTCTAATGTATATAGATTAAAGAAAGCTATTTAGTGACTGATTTCGTCTTGGAGTCGAGAGCCTTCAGACTTTCCAAACCTGTTGTTCACATCGCGCACTTTTCGCGTAGATTCGTGCGGTTCGGACTGAATATACAATACTTCGCAGATTCTTGTGAAGGAGCAAACCGTATGTGTTTAATTTGGGGCGCCTTTAAATGATCTGGCGCAAGCAGCAGGCGGCAGGTAACAGTGGCGTCCACTGTCAGCTTGCGCAGCTTTGCGTGCCTGGCCTGGTGTCTCACTATAGCACAAAGCGGACACACAATCACATTGTCTGCCCAGTTTATCGTGTTTCACGTCCACCGCTGTTGTCTTCGGCTCTCCGCCGTGATCCTAGCGCTGTCAAGATGTTCCTCCCACATTGTTACAAGAAATGGTTATAGCAACTGATGAGTAAACCATACTGGGATAGAGAATCACCATGTACTGTATAACAGCTCAGTATAGCTGAAATCATGCTCACCTTACAATGACCTGGGCCATATTGCTGAAAGTTTTAACAAAGTTTCCAAAAGATGCCTTTTGTCTTCAACATTGTCTTTAATTTTTCCCACTTTTGGCTTAAATGTAGGATCTTAAAATAAGCACATCATTGACCATAAATGGACACAGAACATATTATTCAGCATATTTATTCAAAACTTTATAACACATTTGAATTCATAACAGGGTCATAATGGGAAACACAGGTATTCATAAAGAAAACAGAAGTGAAGAAACTAGAAACCACAGAATAATTTTACAATTTCCTCTCTTGTGGGAAAGAATACAAGAACACAATACATTTGAGGTGCATTAGTACCTGGAGATCAAAGTTGAAGGTGTAGAGTGTGGACAGGGTCACTCAGTGTTCAGGACTCTGAGTGTGGAGCTGTGGTGTTGAGTGTTCAGGGTGTAGAGTGTAGACAGGGTCACTCAGTGTGCAGGGTTGTGAGTGTGGAGCTCAGTGGTGTTGAGTGTTCAGGGTGTAGTGTGTAGACAGGGTCACTCAGTGTGCAGGGCTGTGAGTGTGCAGTTCAGTGGTGTTGAGTGTTCAGGATGTAGAGTGTAGACAGGGTCACTCAGTGTGCAGAGTTGTGAGTGTGGAGCTCAGTGGTGTTGAGTGTAGACAGGGTCACTAAGTGTCCAGGGCTGTGAGTGTGAAGCTCAGTGGTGTTGAGTGTTCAGGATGTAGAGTGTAGACAGGGTCACTCAGTGTGCAGAGTTGTGAGTGTGGAGCTCAGTGGTGTTGAGTGTAGACAGGGTCACTAAGTGTGCAGGGCTGTGAGTGTGAAGCTCAGTGGTGTTGAGTGTTCAGGGTGTAGAGTGTAGACAGGGTCACTGAGTGTGGAGCTCGGTGGTGTTGAGTGTTCAGGGTGTAGAGTGTAGACTCAGTGTGCAGGGTTGTCTCTCTTTCTCTCTTTTATCTTCTTGTCTCAGTCCTGCAATAAAAACAGACACTGTACTACATCAGTTTGCAGTATAAAGCAAGAGACATACTTAGTTTTGGTGAATCATTGAAGTACAGGAAATTGAGGAAATATTTTTGTCATTGAAATCAAGAAATGGAGCCTGAGAGAGGGACAATCAGAGTTTAAGGCCTTAAAGAAACATTGTAGTTGTGTCTGTTAAACTGACAGCCTAATGTAGCTCCAGTGTATGATATTATTGCCTTATTAAATGAACAGAAGGGGTTAGAGACCACATTACCTCCTCCCTGTGCAGCGGGTCAGAAGCACGGCTGTGAGTCCCAGAATCACCAGCACAGACAGCACCGTCCTCACTATGAACTGCACTGGCCTGGGGCCTGGAGAGAGACATCAATCAGTGCTGGTGATGAAGATAGACAGCTGTTCAGTCCACTTGAACTGGGTCCTACTTACAATATGTTCTAACGTATTTCACTTTCTATCAAGGGCGACTGTACCATGTACATCTCCATCTATTTTCCCATGTGCTCCTTTCTCCAAGTATGCATTGGACACCAAAATGATATTGGTGAATGAAACTGAGAACTGATGAGAAATATAAGCAAAGCTAAGTAGCTCATCCATACAGTATCTCACAGTGCAGTACAGACAATAAAAGTCTCAGTCTCACTCATTTACTGTGTCTCTAGCAGCTGTGTAGTATCTCTCAGTGCAGTACAGACCATAGGAGTCCCTCTCACTCATTTACTGGGTCTCTAGCAGCTGTGCAGTATCTCTCAGTGCAGTACAGACAATAGGAGTCCCTCTCACTCATTTACTGTGTCTGTCCCAGCTGTGCAGTATCTCTCAGTGCAGTACAGACAATAGGAGTCTCTCTCACTCATTTAGTGTCTGTCCCAGCTGTGCAGTATCTCACCAGGGCAGTAGTCCTCAAGCCTGACAGAGGTCATGCTGCTGTCGACAGGGTTAGTGGCTGAGCAGACGAGGGGCTCAGAGAGTCCTGCTGCCTCCAGCTGAAGAGTCAGGTTGGTGGAGAGGGCAGGATTCCTGGTGGAGATCAGTGACCTTCCCTCTGTGAGCCAAGACAGGGTGACCCCTCTCCCGTTCTCCACTGAGCACAGCAGGGAGCAGGATGTGGTCGACGGAGAGGCTGAGTTAGAGGCCTGGACTCGTGGCTGGGACACAGGACCTGTACAGGAGAGGAGACAGAAAATCATTTGTTGGACAATTTATTGAGAACTATTTATTGAAGAACAGGAGAACAGTTAGCTAAACACGCTTTGTATACATGATACAGAAAGGGTTAACAAAAGACAGTAATAAATGTTTTCAATAAGAAGCAATTTCCGTCACTAGTTTCTTTTATTCTGTTTGCTATTTCATTTGATTTTCAAAAAAGATAAAAAAGATAAGAGTCTTATAACTGGACTGGAATTTCGAAAAATTGACCTGAGAAAACCAAAATGAATTACGTATTGATAGTGAATCTGATTATCAGATCATGAAAAACCAGATTTGTGCGATGAATCTATCACCCCACTGTGTGGAGCCTGGGAAACTCTGAGAAAGAACAGCCTACTTATGAAAAAGACTGAGCTGTTCACACATTATTTACTGTACATCTGCAAGACATTTCTTTGTGGAAGAAATGAAAGATATAACCACAGTAATGAAGAGACACAGTATAAGTGTCTGGTCTATCAAGTTTTTCAGAAGACTTTGGATAAAGTTCTTCATAAGCGATTCTCAAATTACAGCAGGCAGTCAGGGAAACATGCGTGTCTGAATTGAGAATTGGTTATTACAGTAAATAGAAAGTTGCTGGTGACTGTAGCGTCCTGGGCGGTGAGCCTGCAGTCACACAGGTATTTTATAGAAGGAACCGAGTCTCTTTAGTCTGAAGGGAGTGTCCCACACTGACAGGCTGAAGGAACCGAGTCTCTTTAGTCTGAAGGGAGTGTCCCACACTGACAGACTGAAGGAACTGAGTCTCTTTAGTCTGAAGGGAGTGTCCCACACTGACAGACTGAAGGAACTGAGTCTCTTTAGTCTGAAGGGAGTGTCCCACACTGACAGACTGAAGGAACTCAATCTCTTTATTCTTCAACAGAGAAAACGTTCCTGATGCAAGCAGTGAAAATCCTCAAAGGAACTGATGACACCAACCCAATCGGTTATGCCCCCAACAGCTGGGTGGTCAGTAGTAGTTAACTTCATGTACTGTAGCTCACTTACTGTACACTGTCAATTTCACTTCAGTTTTTGTGCCCTTGTTTTCACTCTTGTTTTCGATAGCATAAACTCCACTGTGATTGGACTTCATGTCTGGGATGTAAAAGAGTCCAGTCTTGTTGTCCCAGTGCAGTCTGTCACTGAACTCTGGCTGATTGACTATCAGCTTCCCATCGACCACCCTTGCAATGTTGTGACCATCTTTGTCCAGGAATCCTTCTCTCAGCACTGGATCAGTGAAATAGAGGGTTTCCCCTTCTGCTCTAATATACTGCTTCAGATGAGACTGGGAGACAGAGCCCGGAGTTCCTGAAACACATAAAGAAGAGATGTAGAGAGAGAAAGGGAGAAGGAGAAGGAAAAAGAATTCAGGAAATTTCAATATTTAAAACCAGAGAACACCTCCACTGAGGGGGAGGGGGTGGGTCGGGTCACAGTGACTATGAGTCCATATCCCAGATGGCCCGCTGTTACTGTGTGCTTACATGAGGAACTTCATTCAATTTGCTCCAGTAGCTCCCCTGCATGTAATGTATGAATGAAGAGGCTGGTATCGAGACTCTCACACTCGAACATCTTCACACGGATCACTGAAGTTGGAATTAGCATCCGCTGACTAGAAATGTGATCATCTTACTCCCATTTAAATATAGAAGCAGAATTGAAAACAATGATTAGTCCCAAACCAGAGGACTTCTTGAAGAAGCATCTTGTTCAATGAGCCCCTCAACCTGGATTTGAACCCACATTCTTTTAGCTATAAGGCCCAAATCCTAATTCACAGCACCACGCTGCTGCCTAGCTATCCCTCAATAATAAACAGCAATTAACACATGTATCACAACAGATTAGACTCATAACATTAATAAACATATATCACAACAGGTGACAGAAATACACTTGAACAAGCACAACCATCACAACAGGAGACAGCAAACAGTAAACTGCAGCTATATATCAATGTGATTCTGACTCACTGAGACAGGAACTGGGTCAGTTAAGTCTCTGAGAGTCCCAGTCCTCCAGTCAGGACTGTAAATTAGTGTTAATCTGCCTCACTTGGACAGAAACTGGGTCGGTTCAGTCTGTGTGAACCCCAGTCCTTCAGTCAGGACTGTAGAGCAGTGTTAATCTGCCTCACTTGGACAGAAACTGGGTCGGTTCAGTCTGTGTGAACCCCAGTCCTTCAGTCAAGACTGAAGATCAGTGTTAATCTGACTCACTTGGACAGTAACTGGGTCAGTTTCAGTCTCTGAGAGCCCAAGTCCTTCATGTCCTAAAAAAGATATCTTCAAACAATAACATTTTCTTCTTATTATTGTATTTTTCAGCATCCACAGCAATAAAACTTTTTCACGCATGATGACAAATATACAATAGAATCACTGGAGCAATAGAGCCTTTAATAAAAATGTATCTGTATTAACAAAAAGGAAGTCATTCTAACCATGTGGTCAAGTGATCCGTGAGGCCCCAGTACTCCTGCTGTGCTGGTGCTCCACACTCACATCCTGACCACAGCTCTGACACCCTCTCTCACCCGGCGCACTCTTTCTAACAGGAGCAGGCTTGACGCTCACAGCTTTTAGCACAGCTTGCAACCCAGCATGCTCGCTTGTGCAGAGTAGGAGCAAGAGAAACTCCAAAACATCCAGCAATGCTCCATCACCATGATCCCTGTCCTCCTCCTCACCCCCCCGTCCCGACCGCGCTGTGTGTCCGCAGAGCACTGAGAGTCCAGCTCCTCCAGGACTCCGGCTCCTCTCCGACAGGGACCTGCAGCCTCGTGCCGGAGGCCAGCCTGAGGCCCTGCTCCCATGTGCTGTCAGTGTGTTAAGGGTGGGTGCGGTAGAGGAGCTCACTTACCCAGCAGGCTCAGGGTCAGGAGCAGGAGACAGAGGCAGCCCATCTCTCCTCAGTGCGCAGAGCAGATCTCTCAGCTCGTCTCAGACACATCAGTATATGTAGACCCACCATCACACCCCACCCCCACCCAGACCACACTACCCTCCACACAGTGTGCAGATTCGCACACAGCAGGACCGCTTTCCCAGAGCTTCGCTGAGTGCAGAGCGCAGAGACGTACAGGGACGCTGGCCCTCTCAATGCAAACACATTTCAGCTATTTCTTATGCTACTGAAACGTTGTATGGTATAAGCATGTGCTGGGCCGAATGCTGCTTAGAATTACAAGTGCCACTAAACTAAGTGCATTGTTTTGTCTGGTTTTTAATGCAAAAGACAAGACATATAGAAAGTGTGTTTTCAAACCTTTGATTTTTGACCGTTCTTGAGTGCAATGCACGATGCTATATAGCCAGGGCAGGAGAAATAGATTTGTCTGCTCGTTGACAAAACCCTCCCTGAACTAGTGTCTCAGGATTGTCAAACTGCTCATGACTTCCACTGTGACTGTGCAGTTCTTCACACTCAGAAGTCCAGTCTGTCCAAAAAAACGATGTCATCCAGTCACATCCCAGGAGACTGTGAAGGCCTTGGCCTATTTAAGTACTGCAACAAGAAAGAACACAAGACCAAAAAAAAAGAAAGAGACACTAGCCAAAATGGGACTGGTCTGAAATTCAGTATTCAAAGGTACAGCTCATCTTCACTGTCTATATCATCCCATATAGCTCCTATGTAATATGGTCCCATATAATCCATGATTATACATAATCGTTCAAAACACCTTGTTACAGCAACGCTGTCTTGATAAATTGTCTTTAAGGCACATTTTCTGCATCAGATAGTGTTATTAAAATGCAAGCATCGTTCAATACCATATTTGCATTTTAACAAGTATACGCATTTGTGCAACAAAAGCACATGCAATTTGCATTACTTCAATGTTATCCCAATAGAAGGCTAAGACCTCTAGGTTTTGAGTTAGAAGAGACTTGACTAAATGTTTAGTATCATGTTGTATTCTGCCTTATGAAGTTTTCTGAAAACATCAAACCACAAATTGTCTGCATCATCTAGTTTGCCGATGACACCACAGCAATCGGTCTCATCAGCAACAATGATGAAACCGCTTACAGGAGTGAGGTAGCAGAGCTGGTGGACTGGTGTCACAACAACAGCCTCACACTTAACATCGGCAAAACAAAAGAGAATATATTGGACTTCAGACTCCCATCATCATTCACAGGGCTCCAGTCGAAACTGTCAGCACCTTCAGGTTCCTCGGCCTCCAGATCAGTGAGAGGCTGAGCTGGTCAGAGACCACTGCTGCCTTCCTCACTGAAGCCCACCACCGCCTTCACTTCCTGAGAGGGTTAAGGAAGTGGGGGATGAGCAAGACGCTCACCAATTCTTACCGCAATACGATTGAGAGTGTCCAGACTGGTGGTATTACAGTAAAAAAAGCCATACAGATTGTTGTGAGGTCCGTGCAGAAGATCACTAGGACCGAGCTACCCTCCATCGACCGGATATATCTCGACAGCTGCCACAACCGGGCTCGAGCTGTACTTCGGGACCCAATTCACCCAGGCCACGATCTGTTTTCACCCCTGGGTTCTGGTAGGAGGTATCGCAGTGACCAATAGATTCAAAAACAGTTTCTTCCCCCAAGTGGTTGATATCATAAACACCTGCACTTTAAGGTACTGCACTCTTTGCACTATGTCCTGTCTTGGCTGTAATATAACGTCTATTGTCAGAATTTATTGTCCATGTCTGCTTGTCATTTGTGGCTATTTTGTTTTCTCTAATGTTACTGGGTACAGCTGAACGAGTCAGCATTCCAATACACTTGTTGTATATGGCAAATAAAGAAATCTTGAATCTTGAATCTCCTTACGTGACTGGGAGCAAACAATGGCAAAGATCAGGCATAACTTATTAAATAGGCTCCTGATATTGTTATATCAGTCATGCCCATCTTAGCTCTTGGTTTCCATCTGAAAAAACACTTTGTGAGGGAGAAGCCTGTGTCCAACAGCTTTTAAACAAGGCAGAGTGCCTTCATCTTCTGTTATAGGTAGGGAGGTGATCTAGGTCACCTCCTATGCATAAAGCACTTTGGGATTATTTGGGATGGAAGGTGGTGTATACTGGGCCTATAGAAAGTCTGCACACCCCTTCAGAAAATAAAACATTTCGTGGTCTAACAGCCTGAAACCAAAATGCGTTAAGTCAGAATTTATTTTACCTTAATTTACACATTGAAACCCACAACCTCTTAGTGAAAAACAAATGCTCACACATTCTGAAAAATAATTACAAACGAAAAACCTGGAAAAGTTGGTTGGGTAAATGTACACTGTAGGCAGTGTAAACGCACTCTAACACTTCATTAATGAGATCAGAAAAACCCCTTGTGCTCATCCACGAGCTT
Source organism: Lepisosteus platostomus (assembly GCF_059453375.1). Lineage (NCBI taxonomy): Eukaryota > Metazoa > Chordata > Actinopteri > Semionotiformes > Lepisosteidae > Lepisosteus > Lepisosteus platostomus. The sequence continues at coordinate 15,497,958 of NC_142618.1, forward strand.
GGAGAATCTCAGAATGTCATTACTCAGCTTTGACAACATCTCCTTCAACATCATCTGCTTGATGTGATTCACCTCAAGTCGTGGGGTGTGAATACACTTCTCCGCTTTGTCAACTCTGCAGATGCTAGTATTTGATGTGTGTAGCACACCGTTTCGCTAGGGCCCTCCTTGGCAGTAGATCACATAGAAACTCTCAGAGAGTTGAAGCAATAAGACATTTTGCTGACTTTCTTATCGTCTTTCGCTGATGGGCTCCAGGAGACCTATCAAATGAGGCGCAAGTGATTCTTCGTGTCATTTGAAAAGTCGTGCGAGGTTGATCAAATGTTCTTGATAGGAGCACGCTGTGTAAGTCAGAGAAGGATCGCTGTGTTCTCTTTTGTCACTGGCTCACCTCGTCCTGCACAGAACTGCTGATCGACAGAAGGCACCAGATCACCAATGACTACCCCCTTTAAATTCACACCGGAACAATGTGCCCGAAGGACTTCTGAGACTATTTACTTAAAATGGTCAAACAGCCCAAACAGACAAGCAGATCAATTAGTCAATGGCCATCTAATTGATAATCTGTCCTCAGGGCCTGCTGGTATCTGACCAGCACTACTAAAGAAAACAAGACACGTTATTCAGAAACCATGGAGAGAGCTCTTCCAGCAGTCTCTCAGTGCAGGGCTCCTATCCAGGGGCTGGAGATGTGCTCATATAGTGCCCATCACTAATAAAAGGTCTGCTGACGAACCGGAATGAAGTAATTACACAGCTGTAAGTCTGTCTTCTGGTACATGTAAAGTTACATGTATTAGAGTCAGTTTAGAGTATCACATGCAGTATATGGAGATAATATCCTAGGAAACAGAATGGATTTAGAGAAGGGAGGTCTTGCCTGACCAACGTGTGTGAATTATTTGAAGATTTAACCAAATTACAGCAGGCAGTCAGGGAAACATGCGTGTCTGAATTGAGAATTGGTTATTACAGTAAATAGAAAGTTGCTGGAGGCTGTAGCATCCTGGGTGGTGAGCCTGCAGTCACACAGGTATTATATAGAAGGAACTGAGTCCTTTTTTAATCTGAAGGGAGTGTCCCATGCTGACAGGCTGAAGGAACAGAATCTCTTTAGTCTGAGGGGAGTGTCCCACACAGACAGGCTGAAGGAACTGAGTCTCTTTAGCCTGAAGGGAGTGTCCCACACTGACAGACTGAAGGAACTGAATCTGTTTAGACCTGAGCAAAGAGGACTACAAGAGGACTTTACACAAGTATTAAAAATCCTTATAGACCCTGAGAGTTAACCCAATGAAAACATGAAGCAAAGAGCGAAAAAGAAAATTGCATTTAAAACCGTGTACAGGAGGCACTTTACATAGAGAGTGGTAGGAGTGTGGAACAAACTGCCCAACCATGTAGAATATCGATACCCTGATTTCTTTCAAGAAACAGCTGAATGAGTTCCTAGATCAATTAACTAAAGTCCGCCAAATGGGCAAGACGGGCGGAATGGCTCCTCTTGTTTGTAACTTTTCTTACATACATCACTGAGATTGCTCCAGTACAATACCCAGCCGTATAAATGGGTTTAAAATATTCTGCAATCGATTAAAGTCTTATGTCTCAAATACAATGGTTCAATTTGCATCTTCGGTAAGAGACTCCAATAACTCAGGTTGCAAAAAGTTCCCAAAACTGTAACCAGTTCGTCAATTTCACGTTCGTTTACAGGGCTGTGCCTGGGGACTGTGAGGTCTGAAGCACACAAGATCAATTGTCTTGAGGGGGAGTCCGTCCGGCTCCCAGCTCCAGTCAGTAAGAATGGCCTCTTGAAAACAGACAGCGGTGTGCAGGCCTCAGTGAAGAACGGCCGTCTTGACAAGGTCTACAACAGAAAAATCCACTGGTCCAGCGAGGATGGATGTTTCTATATCATGAACCTCACTATTACAGACACTGGGAACTACAATGTGGAAAACCAAGATGGACAGAGCAAGATCACACATTTTTCTCTTGCAGTTTATAGTAAGTATGCCTAATATCAGTCACTGTCACCTAAAAGTGTGCAATCCACTCTGTCTCTGACTGTGTACAGTTATTGTTATTGTTTCTTTGTGTATAACCACAGCGTCTCTGACTGTGTACAATCAGTGTGTCTCTGTCTGGGTACAGTTAATATCCCTCTGTTACCGACAGTGTTTAATCAGTGTGTCTCTGACTGTGTCATATCAGTGTCTCTGTGTACATTTATTGTCACTGTCTCTGTGTACAGTTATTGTCAGTGTGTCTCTGTGTATAATCAATGTCTCTGACAGTGTGTCTGTGTACAGTTAATGTCACTGTGTCTCTGACAGTGTATGACCAGAGTGTCTCTGACAGTGTACAATCAGCGTCTCTGTGTACAATCAGTGTCTCTGACTGTGTACAGTTAATGTCACTGTGTCTCTGACAGTGCAATCAGTGTCTCTGACTGTGAACAGTTAATGTCACTGTCTCTGACAACATACATTAACGTAGGAGTAGGACAATAGGAGTCTCTCTCACTCATTTAGTGTCTGTCCCAGCTGTGCAGTATTCAATTCAACTCAATTCAAGGTGCTTTATTAGCATGTATCTCACCAGGGCAGTAGTCCTCAAGCCTGACAGAGGTTGTGCTGCTGTCGAAAGGGTTAGTGGCTGAGCAGACGAGGGGCTCAGAGAGTCCTGCTGCCTCCAGCTGAAGAGTCAGGTTGGTGGAGAGGGCAGGATTCCTGGTGGAGATCAGTGACCTTCCCTCTGTGAGCCAAGACAGGGTGACCCCTCTCCCGTTCTCCACTGAGCACAGCAGGGAGCAGGATACGTTCGATGGAGAGGCTGAGTAAGAGGCCTGGACTCGTGGCTGGGACACAGGACCTGTACAGGAGAGGAGACAGAAAATCATTTGTCGGACAATTTATTGAGAACTATTTATTGAAGAACAGGAGAACAGTTAGCTAAACACGCTTTGTATACATGATACAGAAAGGGTTAACAAAAGACAGTAATAAATGTTTTCAATAAGAAGCAATTTCAGTCACTAGTTTCTTTTATTCTGTTTGCTATTTCATTTGATTTTCAAAAAAGATAAAAAAGATAAGAGTCTTATAACTGGACTGGAATTTCGAAAAATTGACCTGAGAAAACCAAAATGAATTACGTATTGATAGTGAATCTGATTATCAGATCATGAAAAACCAGATTTGTGCGATGAATCTATCACCCCACTGTGTGGAGCCTGGGAAACTCTGAGAAAGAACAGCCTACTTATGAAAAAGACTGAGCTGTTCACACATTATTTACTGTACATCTGCAAGACATTTCTTCGTGGAAGAAATGAAAGATATAACCACAGTAATGAAGAGACACAGTATAAGTGTCTGGTCTATCAAGTTTTTCAGAAGACTTTGGATAAAGTTCTTCATAAGCGATTCTCAAATTACAGCAGGCAGTCAGGGAAACATGCGTGTCTGAATTGAGAATTGGTTATTACAGTAAATAGAAAGTTGCTGGTGACTGTAGCGTCCTGGGCACTGAGCCTGCAGTCACACAGGTATTTTATAGAAGGAACTGAATCTCTTTAGTCTGAAGGGAGTGTCCCACACTGACAGGCTGAAGGAACCGATTCTCTTTAGTCTGAAGGGAGTGTCCCACACTGACAGGCTGAAGGAACTGAGTCTCTTTAGTCTGAAGGGAGTGTCCCACACTGACAAACTGAAGGAACCAAGTCTCTTTAGTCTATAGGGAGGGTCCCACACTGACAGACTGAAGAAACTCAATCTCTTTATTCTTCAACAGAGAAAACGTTCCTGATGCAAGTAGAGAAAATCCTCAAAGGAACTGATGACACCAACCCAATCGGTTATGCCCCCAACAGCTGGGTGGTCAGTAGTAGTTAACTTCATGTACTGTAGCTCACTTACTGTACACTGTCAATTTCACTTCAGTTTTTGTGCCCTTGTCTTCACTCTTGTTTTCGATAGCATAAACTCCACTGTGATTGGACTTCATGTCTGGGATGTAGAAGAGTCCAGTCTTGTTGTCCCAGTGCAGTTTGTCACTGAACTCTGGCTGAGTGCGGTAGAGGAGCTCACTTACCCAGCAGGCTCAGGGTCAGGAGCAGGAGACAGAGGCAGCCCATCTCTCCTCAGTGCGCAGAGCAGATCTCTCAGCTCATCTCAGACACATCAGTATATGTAGACCCACCATCACACCCCACCCCCACCCAGACCACACTACCCTCCACACAGTGTGCAGATTCGCACACAGCAGGACCGCTTTCCCAGAGCTTCGCTGAGTGCAGAGCGCAGAGACGTACAGGGACGCTGGCCCTCTCAATGCAAACACATTTCAGCTATTTCTTATGCTACTGAAACGTTGTATGGTATAAGCATGTGCTGGGCCGAATACTGCTTAGAATTACAAGTGCCACTAAACTAAGTGCATTGTTTTGTCTGGTTTTTAATGCAAAAGACAAGACATATAGAAAGTGTGTTTTCAAACTTTTGATTTTTGACCGTTCTTGAGTGCAATGCACGATACTATATAGCCAGGGCAGGAGAAATAGATTTGTCTGTTCGTTGACAAAACCCTCCCTGAACTAGTGTCTCAGGATTGTCAAACTGCTCATGACTTCCACTGTGACTGTGCAGTTCTTCACACTCGGAAGTCCAGTCTGTCCAAAAAAACGATGTCATCCAGTCACATCCCAGGAGACTGTGAAGGCCTTGGGCTATTTAAGTACTGCAACAAGAAAGAACACAAGACCAAAAAAAAAAGAAAGAGACACTAGCCAAAATGGGACTGGTCTGAAATTCAGTATTCAAAGGTACAGCTCATCTTCACTGTCTATATCATCCCATATAGTTCCTATGTAATATGGTCCCATATAATCCATGATTATACATAATCGTTCAAAACACCTTGTTACAGCAACGCTGTCTTGATAAATTGTCTTTAAGGCACATTTTCTGCATCAGAAAGTGTTATTAAAATGCAAGCATCGTTCAATACCATATTTGCATTTTAACAAGTATACGCATTTGTACAACAAAAGCACATGCAATTTGCATTACTTCAATATTATCCCAATAGAAGGCTAAGACCTCTAGGTTTTGAGTTAGAAGAGACTTGACTAAATGTTTAGTATCATGTTGTATTCTGCCTTATGAAGTTTTCTGAAAACATCAAACCACAAATTGTCTGCATCATCTAGTTTGCCGATGACACCACAGCAATCGGTCTCATCAGCAACAATGATGAAACCGCTTACAGGAGTGAGGTAGCAGGGCTGGAGGACTGGTGTCACAACAACAGCCTCACACTTAACATCGGCAAAACAAAAGAGAATATATTGGACTTCAGACTCCCATCATCATTCACAGGGCTCCAGTCGAAACTGTCAGCACCTTCAGGTTCCTCGGCCTCCAGATCAGTGAGAGGCTGAGCTGGCCAGAGACCACTGCTGCCTTCCTCACTGAAGCCCACCAGCGCCTTCACTTCCTGAGAGGGTTAAGGAAGTGGGGGATGAGCAAGACGCTCACCAATTTTTACCGCAATACGATTGAGAGTGTCCGGACTGGTGGTATTACAGTAAAAAAAGCCATACAGATTGTTGTGAGGTCCGTGCAGAAGATCACTAGGACCGAGCTACCCTCCATCGACCGGATATATCTCGACAGCTGCCACAACCGGGCTCGAGCTGTACTTCGGGACCCAATTCACCCAGGCCACTATCTGTTTTCACCCCTGGGTTCTGGTAGGAGGTATCGCAGTGACCAATAGATTCAAAAACAGTTTCTTCCCCCAAGCAGTTGATATCATAAACACCTCAAATTAGCACCTGCACTTTAAGGTACTGCACTCTTTGCACTATGTCCTGTCTTGGCTGTAATATAACGTCTATTGTCAGAATTTATTGTCCATGTCTGCTTGTCATTTGTGGCTATTTTGTTTTCTCTAATGTTACTGGGTACAGCTGAACGAGTCAGCATTCCAATACACTTGTTGTATATGGCAAATAAAGAAATCTTGAATCTCCTTATGTGACTGGGAGCAAACAATGGCAAAGATCAGGCATAACTTATTAAATAGGCTCCTGATATTGTTATATCAGTCATGCCCATCTTAGCTCTTGATTTCCATCTGAAAAAACACTTTGTGAGGGAGAAGCCTGTGTCCAACAGCTTTTAAACAAGGCAGAGTGCCTTCATCTTCTGTTATAGGTAGGGAGGTGATCTAGGTCACCTCCTATGCATAAAGCACTTTGGGATTATTTGGGATGGAAGGTGGTGTATACTGGGCCTATAGAAAGTCTGCACACCCCTTCAGAAAATAAAACATTTCGTGGTCTAACAGCCTGAAACCAAAATGCGTTAAGTCAGAATTTATTTTACCTTAATTTACACATTGAAACCCACAACCTCTTAGTGAAAAACAAATGCTCACACATTCTGAAAAATAATTACAAACGAAAAACCTGGAAAAGTTGGTTGTGTAAATGTACACTGTAGGCAGTGTAAACGCACTCTAACACTTCATTAATGAGATCAGAAAAACCCCTTGTGCTCATCCACGAGCTTGGAGAATCTCAGAATGTCATTACTCAGCTTTGACAACATCTCCTTCAACATCATCTGCTTGATGTGATTCACCTCAAGTCGTGGGGTGTGAATACACTTCTCCGCTTTGTCAACTCTGCAGATGCTAGTATTTGATGTGTGTAGCACACCGTTTCGCTAGGGCCCTCCTTGGCAGTAGATCACATAGAAACTCTCAGAGAGTTGAAGCAATAAGACATTTTGCTGACTTTCTTATCGTCTTTCGCTGATGGGCTCCAGGAGACCTATCAAATGAGGCGCAAGTGATTCTTCGTGTCATTTGAAAAGTCGTGCGAGGTTGATCAAATGTTCTTGATAGGAGCACGCTGTGTAAGTCAGAGAAGGATCGCTGTGTTCTCTTTTGTCACTGGCTCACCTCGTCCTGCACAGAACTGCTGATCGACAGAAGGCACCAGATCACCAATGACTACCCCCTTTAAATTCACACCGGAACAATGTGCCCGAAGGACTTCTGAGACTATTTACTTAAAATGGTCAAACAGCCCAAACAGACAAGCAGATCAATTAGTCAATGGCCATCTAATTGATAATCTGTCCTCAGGGCCTGCTGGTATCTGACCAGCACTACTAAAGAAAACAAGACACGTTATTCAGAAACCATGGAGAGAGCTCTTCCAGCAGTCTCTCAGTGCAGGGCTCCTATCCAGGGGCTGGAGATGTGCTCATATACAGTAGTGCCCATCACTAATAAAAGGTCTGCTGACGAACCGGAATGAAGTAATTACACAGCTGTAAGTCTGTCTTCTGGTACATGTAAAGTTATATGTATTAGAGTCAGTTTAGAGTATCACATGCAGTATATTGAGATAATATCCTAGGAAACAGAATGGATTTAGAGAAGGGAGGTCTTGCCTGACCAACGTGTGTGAATTATTTGAAGATTTAACCAAATTACAGCAGGCAGTCAGGGAAACATGCGTGTCTGAATTGAGAATTGGTTATTACAGTAAATAGAAAGTTGCTGGAGGCTGTAGCGTCCTGGGTGGTGAGCCTGCAGTCACACAGGTATTTTATAGAAGGAACTGAGTCCTTTTTTAATCTGAAGGGAGTGTCCCATGCTGACAGGCTGAAGGAACTGAATCTCTTTAGTCTGAAGGGAGTGTCCCACACAGACAGGCTGAAGGAACTGAGTCTCTTTAGCCTGAAGGGAGTGTCCCACACTGACAGACTGAAGGAACTGAATCTGTTTAGACCTGAGCAAAGAGGACTACAAGAGGACTTTACACAAGTATTAAAAATCCTTATAGACCCTGAGAGTTAACCCAATGAAAACATGAAGCAAAGAGCGAAAAAGAAAATTGCATTTAAAACCGTGTACAGGAGGCACTTTACATAGAGAGTGGTAGGAGTGTGGAACAAACTGCCCAACCATGTAGAATATCGATACCCTGATTTCTTTCAAGAAACAGCTGAATGAGTTCCTAGATCAATTAACTAAAGTCCGCCAAATGGGCAAGACGGGCGGAATGGCTCCTCTTGTTTGTAACTTTTCTTACATACATCACTGAGATTGCTCCAGTACAATACCCAGCCGTATAAATGGGTTAAAAATATTCTGCAATCGATTAAAGTCTTATGTCTCAAATACAATGGTTCAATTTGCATCTTTGGTAAGAGACTCCAATAACTCAGGTTGCAAAAAGTTCCCAAAACTGTAACCAGTTCGTCAATTTCACGTTCGTTTACAGGGCTGTGCCTGGGGACTGTGAGGTCTGAAGCACACAAGATCAATTGTCTTGAGGGGGAGTCCGTCCGGCTCCCAGCTCCAGTCAGTAAGAATGGCCTCTTGAAAACAGACAGCGGTGTGCAGGCCTCAGTGAAGAACGGCCGTCTTGACAAGGTCTACAACAGAAAAATCCACTGGTCCAGCGAGGATGGATGTTTCTATATCATGAACCTCACTATTACAGACACTGGGAACTACAATGTGGAAAACCAAGATGGACAGAGCAAGATCACACATTTTTCTCTTGCAGTTTATAGTAAGTATGCCTAATATCAGTCACTGTCACCTAAAAGTGTGCAATCCACTCTGTCTCTGACTGTGTACAGTTATTGTAATTGTTTCTTTGTGTATAACCACAGCGTCTCTGACTGTGTACAATCAGTGTGTCTCTGTCTGGGTACAGTTAATATCCCTCTGTTACTGACAGTGTTTAATCAGTGTGTCTCTGACTGTGTCATATCAGTGTCTCTGTGTACATTTAATGTCACTGTCTCTGTGTACAGTTATTGTCAGTGTGTCTCTGTGTATAATCAATGTCTCTGACAGTGTGTCTGTGTACAGTTAATGTCACTGTGTCTCTGACAGTGTATGACCAGAGTGTCTCTGACAGTGTACAATCAGCGTCTCTGTGTACAATCAGTGTCTCTGACTGTGTACAGTTAATGTCACTGTGTCTCTGACAGTGCAATCAGTGTCTCTGACTGTGAACAGTTAATGTCACTGTCTCTGACAACATACATTAACGTAGGAGTAGGACAATAGGAGTCTCTCTCACTCATTTAGTGTCTGTCCCAGCTGTGCAGCATCTCACCAGGGCAGTAGTCCTCAAGCCTGACAGAGGTTGTGCTGCTGTCGAAAGGGTTAGTGGCTGAGCAGACGAGGGGCTCAGAGAGTCCTGCTGCCTCCAGCTGAAGAGTCAGGTTGGTGGAGAGGGCAGGATTCCTGGTGGAGATCAGTGACCTTCCCTCTGTGAGCCAAGACAGGGTGACCCCTCTCCCGTTCTCCACTGAGCACAGCAGGGAGCAGGATACGTTCGATGGAGAGGCTGAGTAAGAGGCCTGGACTCGTGGCTGGGACACAGGACCTGTACAGGAGAGGAGACAGAAAATCATTTGTCGGACAATTTATTGAGAACTATTTATTGAAGAACAGGAGAACAGTTAGCTAAACACGCTTTGTATACATGATACAGAAAGGGTTAACAAAAGACAGTAATAAATGTTTTCAATAAGAAGCAATTTCAGTCACTAGTTTCTTTTATTCTGTTTGCTATTTCATTTGATTTTCAAAAAAGATAAAAAAGATAAGAGTCTTATAACTGGACTGGAATTTCGAAAAATTGACCTGAGAAAACCAAAATGAATTACGTATTGATAGTGAATCTGATTATCAGATCATGAAAAACCAGATTTGTGCGATAAATCTATCACCCAAAACCCACAACTTCTTAGTGAAAAACAAATGCTCACACATTCTGAAAAATAATTACAAATGAAAAACCTGGAAAAGTTGGTTGGGTAAATGTACACTGTAGGCAGTGTAAACGCACTCTAACACTTCATTAATGAGATCAGAAAAACCCCTTGTGCTCATCCACGAGCTTGGAGAATCTCAGAATGTCATTACTCAGCTTTGACAACATCTCCTTCAACATCATCTGCTTGATGTGATTCACCTCAAGTCGTGGGGTGTGAATACACTTCTCCGCTTTGTCAACTCTGCAGATGCTAGTATTTGATGTGTGTAGCACACCGTTTCGCTAGGGCCCTCCTTGGCAGTAGATCACATAGAAACTCTCAGAGAGTTGAAGCAATAAGACATTTTGCTGACTTTCTTATCGTCTTTCGCTGATGGGCTCCAGGAGACCTATCAAATGAGGCGCAAGTGATTCTTCGTGTCATTTGAAAAGCCGTGCGAGGTTGATCAAATGTTCTTGATAGGAGCACGCTGTGTAAGTCAGAGAAGGATCGCTGTGTTCTCTTTTGTCACTGGCTCACCTCGTCCTGCACAGAACTGCTGATCGACAGAAGGCACCAGATCACCAATGACTACCCCCTTTAAATTCACACCGGAACAATGTGCCCGAAGGACTTCTGAGACCATTTACTGAAAATGGTCAAACAGCCCAAACAGACAAGCAGATCAATTAGTCAATGGCCATCTAATTGATAATCTGTCCTCGGGGCATGCTGGTATCTGACCAGCACTACTAAAGAAAACAAGACACGTTATTCAGAAACCATGGAGAGAGCTCTTCCAGCAGTCTCTCAGTGCAGGGCTCCTATCCAGGGGCTGGAGATGTGCTCATATAGTGCCCATCACTAATAAAAGGTCTGCTGACGAACTGGAATGAAGTAATTACACAGCTGTAAGTCTGTCTTCTGGTACATGTAAAGTTACATGTATTAGAGTCAGTTTAGAGTATCACATGCAGTATATGGAGATAATATCCTAGGAAACAGAATGGATTTAGAGAAGGGAGGTCTTGCCTGACCAACGTGTGTGAATTATTTGAAGATTTAACCAAATTACAGCAGGCAGTCAGGGAAACATGCGTGTCTGAATTGAGAATTGGTTATTACAGTAAATAGAAAGTTGCTGGAGGCTGTAGCATCCTGGGTGGTGAGCCTGCAGTCACACAGGTATTATATAGAAGGAACTGAGTCCTTTTTTAATCTGAAGGGAGTGTCCCATGCTGACAGGCTGAAGGAACTGAATCTCTTTAGTCTGAGGGGAGTGTCCCACACAGACAGGCTGAAGGAACTGAGTCTCTCTAGTCTGAATGGAGTGTCCTACACTGACAGACTGAAGGAACTGAATCTGTTTAGACCTGACCAAAGAGGACTACAAGAGGACTTTACACAAGTATTAAAAATCCTTGTAGACCCAGAGAGTTAACCCAATGAAAACATGAAGCAAAGAGCGAAAAAGAAAATTGCATTTAAAACCGTGTACAGGAGGCACTTTACATAGAGAGTGGTAGGAGTGTGGAACAAACTGCCCAACCATGTAGAATATCGATACCCTGATTTCTTTCAAGAAAGAGGTGAATGAGTTCCTAGATCAATTAACTAAAGTCCGCCAAATGGGCAAGAGTGGCGGAATGGCTCCTCTTGTTTGTAACTTTTCTTACATACATCACTGAGATTGCTCCAGTACAATACCCAGCCGTATAAATGGGTTTAAAATATTCTGCAATCGATTAAAGTCTTATGTCTCAAATACAATGGTTCAATTTGCATCTTCGGTAAGAGACTCTATTAACTCAGGTTGCAAAAAGTTCCCAAAACTGTAACCAGTTCGTCAATTTCACGTTCTTTTACAGGTCTGTGCCAGGTGACTGCGAGGTCTGAAGCACACAAGATCAATTGTCTTGAGGGGAAGTCCGTCCAGCTCCCAGCTCCAGTCAGTAAGAATGGCCTCTTGAAAACAGACAGCGGTGTGCAGGCCTCAGTGAAGAACGGCCGTCTTGACAAGGTCTACAACAGAAAAATCCACTGGTCCAGGGAGGATGGATGTTTCTATATCATGAACCTCACTATTACAGACACTGGGAACTACAATGTGGAAAACCAAGATGGACAGAGCAAGATCACACATATTTCTCTTGCAGTTTATAGTAAGTGTGCCTAATATCAGTCACTGTCACCTAAAAGTGTGCAATCCACTCCGTCTCTGACTGTGTACAGTAAATGATATTGTTTCTTTGTGTATAACCACAGCATCTCTGACTGTGTACAATCAGTGTGTCTCTGTCTGGGTACAGTTAATATCCCTCTGTTACCGACAGTGTTTAATCAGTGTGTCTCTGACTGTGTCAAATCAGTGTCTCTTTGTACATTCAATGTCACTGTCTCTGTGTACAGTTATTGTCAGTGTGTCTCTGTGTATAATCAATGTCTCTGACAGTGTGTCTGTGTACAGTTAATGTCACTGTGTCTCTGACAGTGTATGACCAGAGTGTCTCTGACAGTGTACAATCAGCGTCTCTGTGTACAATCAGTGTCTCTGACTGTGTACAGTTAATGTCACTGTGTCTCTGACAGTGCAATCAGTGTCTCTGACTGTGAACAGTTAATGTCACTGTCTCTGACAACGTACAGTCAGCGTGTCTCTGTGTACAGTGTAAGAGCATGGCCCAAGTAGGAACCACATCCCCCAGATGAGTGGCTGTTCTCTGTCACATGTCAAGTTGCTGGTAGATAATTGGTGAGGCAACTGCTTAAAAAGCAGGAAGTGGAGGTGTCCTGGGTCAGTCAGGGAGTGGACAGGAGGGCAGGGATATTGGTGCCAGTCAGAGAGTGAGCTCCCATTGCAGAGATGTTTGAGTGAGGTGACCGTGAAGCCAGGGGAAATCCCGAGCCTCTGGAGAGCCGTGGAAACGTCCAGGTCAAGGCTGATACACTCGCAGGAGCTCCAGACTGGAGTGACTGGAACAGAGGCTGACGCGGAGGACAGGAAGGCGGAGGTGGAAAGTCTTCAAGCCCAGAGCAGACAGGCCCCTGCGGAGAAGAGACAGCTGGTCCGGAGAGGGGTGGAAACGCGGAGGCGCTGTGTCTCCAGAGGAAGAGCTCCGGGAGCCGGGGTGCCATGGAGAGGAGGAGGCCCAGACCCAGGAGAAGGAGAGCCCAGAGCCTGAGGGCTGAGCCGATGAGGCTGCAGGAGGGCCTGACTGCAGCACAACCGGCCCAGGAGCAGGCCCAGGCCGACCAGCTGGCCAGCAACATCCCGGGGAAAGGAGCAAGTAAAGGTTTATTCCATGCTGAAAAGAAACACAATATTTTGGCTGTGGAGCCTGCATTCGGCTGTGAGAGAGGGAGAAGTCAGTAGCTGATAAAGCTGGGAGAACAAACGCCAGGAGTGTAGGGGAGGTGGGAGCAGGGGACACTCAGGTGGTGCGAAGTCAAAACCTGCAAATGAACAGAGAGGATTAGAAGGAAACGAGTCTGTCGTTGAGAGAAGGGGGAAGGTGGAATCATTGAATCCGTTTTTAACATGGAACAAACTTTTACTTGTTCCCTTGAAGCCTGTGCATGCTGACATAGCTCCCTACTTGAACTATCGTGGGGAAAGTCCTCACTGGTGAGAAGCAGCAACTGGAAGCCAAGATCTCTCAGCTGGAGGAGAGGCAGAGTGGCAGCAGGGCTGAATGACGAGCTGCGCTCTGAGCGAGGCACATCTCTGCAGCAGGGTGTCCCGACACACCCTTGATTGCTTTAAAATCCGGGGGGAGGTGGCCTTGGAACGGCCGTTATTCAGTCGGCCACCTCATGAAGGGGGTGAGCGCGTGAGGGCACGGCCCCAGCAGGGTCCACCTTCCCAAGATTCCTCTGGAGAAATGAGCTGCTCGGTCACCTGACCTGTTGCAGGAAGCTGATTGGCCAGCTGACTATTTAAAAAGCAGGAAGAGGAAGAAGGATGTCTCTCGTCTGGAGGACAAAGACTGATCAGGGACAGAAGGAATTCGAGGTGCAAGTTGTTCTGAAATATTCAAAAGAGTCTGGGAGAGACTTTGTTTGTATGGAGGCCGGTAGTGTAGCTGCTCTGCCACATTAGTTGGTGACTTTGAGAAATTTCATTAGTAATGCACAGAGGAGTGTAGGCTTTTCTTCCGTTTTATTGGTTGTGGTGTTTTGAATTCCCTGCACTGTAAATAAGATCTGGTGAGTCTGTTGGTCTGGGCCTGCCTAATCTTAAAAGATCCTGTTAACGATGTCACAGCAGTTAATGTCATTGTGCCTCTGGTGCTCAAGCCTCATTGACCATTAACTGTGAGTTACAGGACTTCTGTTTAAGATCTGCTTCGGTGTTTCTCTGGTTTCCTGTTCTCCTGGGCATTAATTAAACCCCAAAATTAATCAATCAAGGAGGATTGTAGAGTTTAGTACTATTTTCTAATTCTTATTTAAGTTCATCCCAGATGTTTCTTTAACCAATGAACTTGAACAATATTTTTGCTTCCCCTCTCTCTATATGCACAGTGTAGTAAAACCCTAGTGCTCTCTGTCTCGTCTCCTGTACAGGTCCTGTGTCCCAGCCACGAGTCCAGGCCTCTTACTCAGCCTCTCCATCGAACGTATCCTGCTCCCTGCTGTGCTCAGTGGAGAACGGGAGAGGGGTCACCCTGTCTTGGCTCACAGAGGGAAGGTCACTGATCTCCACCAAGAATTCTGCTCTCTCCACCAACCTGACTCTTCAATTGGAGGCAGCAGGACTCTCTGAGCCCCTCATCTGCTCAGTCACTAACCCTGTCGACAGCAGCATAACCTCTGTCAGGCTCGAGGACTACTGCCCTGGTGAGATACTGCACAGCTGGGACAGACACTAAATGAGCGAGAGAGACTCCTATTGTCTGTACTGCACTGAGAGATACTGCACAGCTGCTAGAGACCCAGTAAATGAGTGAGAGGGACTCCTATTGTCTGTACTGCAATGAGAGATACTGCACAGCTGCTAGAGACCCAGTAAATGAGTGAGAGGGACTCCTATTGTCTGTACTGCAATGAGAGATACTGCACAGCTGCTAGAGACCCAGTAAATGAGTGAGAGGGACTCCCATTGTCTGTACTGCACTGAGAGATACTGCACAGCTGGGACAGACACTAAATGAGTGAGAGAGACTCCTATTGTCTGTACTGCACTGAGAGATACTGCACAGCTGGGACAGACACAGTAAATGAGTGAGAGGGACTCCTATGGTCTGTACTGCAGTTCTGAATGAGTGGATGGGGAGGTTGATTAGTGGGTTGGTTTTTAATCCTGAAACTCACTGGTATTAACCAATTATATTCCCTAAACAAATACACTAGTAATTTTTAAAATAAAGGCCTTCAAAAGACAGTTTAACTAAAATGTGTATTAAATTCACCTAACAATTGTTATAGAGGGGATGGACAAACTGGAAACAGCTAATGTAAAAAGAGTTACGTTTGGAAGTAACTAAATCACAATTGAAAAGGATTCTACACATCTTTCATATTAATGTCGATACTAATTAACCGTTTCGGTTAAGTCTTAAACCCTTTAATGTATTAGTTACTAGAGAAATACGAGAGATCTAAGATGTTGAAGGAGGTCATGCCTGGATTGCAGGTGCGTCTCCATAACGGCAAAATGTCAGGGGAACAGAGTCAAATCATGAATATAACACCCAATGAGAGAGAACCCTTCAGGAAAGAGGAAGAGCAGTCGCAAGTAGAAGAGAACCAACAGGGGCAGAGGGAAACCTAACAGGATACTTGCTATAACCACAGAACACCGACCTCAGAAATTACTACAGAATACATCTACAGCCGTGACCCAGTCCGGTCACAATCTGTGTGTCATGAGCTTCAGTACTGTCCAGCTCGGCATCTTCGCAAATTAAAGTGATCTGGAATTATACTACACCTTAAAGGAAATGCATCGCTTATAACTGCAACACATTTTCCCAGTAACTACTAGGAAAAAGAATCTTCTTTTTATCGAGCATGGTTGAATTCACTGCACTTCTTAACATCGAGAACTCCACAGTGCAATGGTGCACATGGTGGAGTGTGGCTGCTTGGTGATCGCTACCTGCTGGAAAATTGTGAGCACTGCACTTTGCCAGACTGTATACTTGACCGTGTGCTATCAATACGTGCCCATGTGACCCGTGATTTCCTTATCTGGATCCCATTCCTGATGGGGAATAATAAAACAAGGTAAAAATACTACATAGGTTTAGATTTTGGGAATATCAACAGTGTCCTATAGAGGTAGGTCAGTTGCTTACGATAGATGTGGTTTGGGTTTTGTATGTTTCAGTGAATTTTATACTGCGTATTTATTATACATTAAATAAAGTGTTTGTATATTTATGATAAGGCACAGGAAGTATTTTCATTCACTTAACAGGTCTGTGGTAACTTATAAACAAGTTTAATTGTTGTTGTGCTGAAAACATTTTGAAATACTCACCTACTCTATATTTGTAAAACTAAACCAACAACATGTTTTAATAAATAAATTATTTAGGTGTCGGCAGTGTGTCTGTACTGTATGAACCCCTCTCTCTCAGTGCAGTGTTAATGTACTGGAGTGTCCAGTCAGTGTGTCTGGACTGTATTAACCCCTCTCTCTCAGTGCAGTGTTAATGTACTGGAGTGTCCAGTCAGTGTGTCTGGACTGTATTAACCCCTCTCTCTCAGTGCAGTGTTAATGTACTGGAGTGTCCAGTCAGTGTGTCTGGACTGTATTAACCCCTCTCTCTCAGTGCAGTGTTAATGTACTGGAGTGTCCAGTCCTTATTAAATCTTTGTCTCTGACTGTTTCAGGGAAAGCCTTCCCATCATGGATGATAACTCTAGGAGTAATTGTAGGCCTGGCTGTAGTCCTGTTTATTTTACTGATTGTTTACCGCTGCAAAAATAAACAACAACACAACAACAACGCCAACGCCAACAACAACAACAACAACAAGAAGAAAAAGGAAAAGAAAAATGTAAGAACACAAGCTCTGAATCCATGAATTTCACAAAGTCACGTTGTTCCTTCCCTTCTGTCTTCCCTTATTGAAATGTTTTGCCAGACAGGAGCTGTCTGTCTGGGTCATTAGAGCCTGAGCCCAGGTTTAATCAGGGCTGCTGTTGAACAGGGTCACCTCACAGCTACAGACTCCACACCAGGGCTCACAGCAGCTGGCAGCATTCTGGGCTCTGAACTCTTCTTCATCAGAGGATCACATTGGAGCTGGAGCCTATCCCAGCAAGCAGCAGGCACAAGGCAGGGTACACCCTAGACCGACTGCCAGTCCATCACAGGGCACACGCAGACAAGCACACACTCACGCCACAGCCAGTTTTCCCAGTATGTCTTTGGACTGTGGGAGTAAACGGGAGCACCTCCCACACCTCCACATAGAGACCATGCAAACTCCATACAGATAGCACCCCAGGAACTGAAAGCAGGGCCCCACTGCTGCAAGGCACCACTATGCTGCCCCTGTGTAAATCAATACACCATTGTGTAAATAAGCACCTTAACTTGCATCTTCTAGACAATGTGGGGAACTTAAGTGGCAAACAACGTGCTAGGATATGTAGTTAACAGCTTAGAGTATTTAAATCAAGAGTTATGTAAAAGTGGTCTAACGCACTTTTAAGGATACGTTTAGAATATCGTATACAGTTGTGGTCACTTCACTGTAGACAAGATATTGGAGATCAGGAATCATTCCAGGGCTTGAGGGAATAGCTGACACTGACAAGCTGAAGGAACTGAATCTCTTTAGTCATGAACAGAAGGGTCTAGAAGGGGATTTGATGCAATCAAAATCCTCAAGGGCCCTGACAAAATCAACCCATGAGATTTCTTCTGAATTAATAGTGAAACAAACAAGAGGTCTCCAGCTGGAAACTACAGGAAAATGTGTTTAAAACTGAGTGTGGAACAAGCTGCACAGCCTTGTTAAAGTCGAATCCCTGGTTTCCTTCAATTAATGTATGAGATCAATTAATTACTGATGTCAAAACCTGCCAGATGGATGAAACAGCCTCATCTCAAATGTGACCCATCTTGTGTTCAGGTTGCCAGTCATTCCTGATTATTTGACTTTGCTCTGTGCCCTGCTATTTTGGATTAGAGCATTCTTAGAATCTTTTAAGCAGAATAAAATGTTCGAGGCATCCCCATTGAGATTCTCCTGACCCCAGTAGGTATCCGACAACTTTACCAGTTGTGGGAATCATGGTGCTGCTGTGCTGGTGGCACAGTCTGGATTGGAACCAGAAAGCTGGACCACAGGTCTGGACTGGTGCTTCTGACATGAAAGAGGAAGTTTCTTTCTGTGGTGACAGGTTTCATTCAAGTGCTTAAAATTGACCTGGAACAGCTCGTTCTTTCACACAGATGGATAAGAGTAACAGGATTGTTGATTATCTCTGATCGTTTCACAGTGCTGAATCACAGACCATGTGAACTGCTCTGTATCTGTAGGGTGTCCCACCCACTATCCCAGATAGGAATGTACAGATGTACTAAAATGTAAGACCATACATCCAAGATTTTCACTCCTTTCTCTCTCTGTCTCACACAGACAAAACTAATGACAGCACACACCTCGGTCAAGAGTAGCGTTAATGTACCGGAGTGTCCATCGTCCATCGTCCGTATCTCTCTCGACCCTGCAGAACATCTGTGCTTCAAGAACTACTGATGTAAACGTCTGCATTATGAACACTACAGACCATGGTTTAAACTCTGTTGTGTTTAAGAGGTGGGGTTGGGGTGATCAAATAATTGGCTAAACTAATTATTCTCTTTTAATGTGAAGGGACTTGCTTTTAAGCTTAATTGTATGGATTCATCTTTTACAGAAATGTAACTTGCTCGGCCAATTCAGGCAGTTTCATATTAGTTGTGTAGATTAAACCATTAACTTATCTGGCTGATGAGCTCCAGCACACCTAACTTGCACCTGTACAAGCTTCAGGACATTTTCAAAACCAGAGCAGAGAATTTTAGTTTGCAATAAACTTCTGTCCATGCACTTTTATTGCTTTGGAACTCTTATGTTCCATAACGAATTTGCGGACTTAATTATTACTGCTGTCTTGTCTTGAAATAGTATTGTTGAATTAATTCGGTCATTGATCAAGTTAAAATTCTTTAATAAAAAGGTCAGTTTTTGTCATCGTTGCATTTTAACTGTTCAAGGTTACAGTGCCTTGCAAATATATTCACACCACAATCCAATGATGGGATCATTAATAAACACTTTGTTTTAAGGCGATTCAAGAGTGCGGGAGGTTCTGGTCTGAACCACATTCCCCAGAAGGCAATGTACAGTAACCCACCTTCCTAAGTCACCTAACCTAGTGGCACAAGACAGTGATTTGGGCGACTTTGATAAGCAAGGAATTAGAGAATTCCCATAGCCAATAACATCTGCTCTTCAGGAAGAGGGCAGAGCCTCTCTTATTGCCACAGCAGAGGGAGAGCAACTGAGAAACTTCTCAAGAACCCAAATATCATTCTGCAGGCTCATCAGTGGCTCAGGCATAGATGGGGGGGAGGAAGAGATTTGGGCAATAGGTTGCCATCTTGGGGAACTCCAAAAAGTGCAGTGCATTTTTTTTTAAATGAAGGAATTTGCAAACGAATGCTGGATTTGGGTCAAGCGATCGACCAACTTCATTCTGGATAGAGAACCATTTTTAGTCTGTTTTTGTTGACAAGGACAAGTGACAGTGTTCATCTTTTTATCTGAAGTACAAGTTTTACTTCACTTGTATCCAGTATCAGTCGGTCCACAGCCTGTCTGCCTGCACCACTGGTTCCCCGAGTCCCTGTCAGGCTTCAGAATCCTCCCTGCCTGTCCTGCTCAGTCCCCCTCGCCCTCATCCACATCGCTGTTCCAGCTGACAGCTTAAGATCCGCTGCTGGTCTTACCATCAGTGGGATTGCCACACATATAGTTAGAAATGAAATGGTTCTCAGATCTATAAATGAGAAGACAGTCCTGAAGTACAGACATATTCAGGTTAGAACCACAATGAAACTAATCCGATCCAGACAATGAGAAATAGTCTTTTAGGAGCATAGAATGACTAGACACTACAGTATATTAACACAGCATTAAGAGAGGTTAACAAAGACATGGTGTCTGATCGGACACTATTTTAGCATGTATACATTGCCTTTTCAAACTTTTGATTTTTGATTTTTTGGCAGGCGAGCGGCTTAGCCACAAAACTGGAAAATTGAGCCAGATTTTGTTCTTGAGGAAACAAATGCTTTTCCTGCATTTCAAACGCATCCTAAAGAGCAGCAAATGTGTCGAAAAATGTCTCAGTGGTGTTGAAACCCTAACCCTACCTCAGGCTCCCTAGAACACATCCCAAAAACCCTGCCTAAGTCACCCACGTTTAGAGAGCCACCCAAATGACTCCAAATTAGGCAGAAACATTTAAATCAACAGTTTCAGCCTTAGACTGGACACTACTGTGAAAAACACCAACCCCCAAGACACTACATGAAACCCAGAGTCAGCACTTCACCCAAATAGAAGTGCACATTCTGCTCATCTGTCACTGGTTGATTGCAAAGCCCACCCAGGCTCTTAAGAAGGGACCACTAGTACCTTTCAGAGAAGCCTGCCCAGTTCCAAAAGAAGTCCTTCAAAGACCTTCAGTTCCCTCTTCTCACATGGAAGAACTCTTAGGTCCCCTATTCCACTGCGAGAGCTGGAAGAAACATATTCCTTACAAACTCCCAAATTCGCTTTTTCTTCTGTGCAAAATACACCTCTTTCCTCTCCTTCCCTGGAACCCCTGGCACACTCACCATGGCTAGTGTTCCTTTACCAGGAAGAAATCCGTCTTATTCCCACTTGCACAGTGGGACACCCAGTCAGACCCACCCTTTCCTACACTGGGAGGAACACACGAATCAGTAGGTCTTGGGCGAGACGGGGAACTTCACTCACAGGCACCCACTTTTCCCCATTATAAAACACCAGTCTGTCACTCTGTTGAATTCCAGGTAATCCAGGAATACAGGACACACTCTACCATTGGTTTCTGTACGGTCTGTGGAGGCATCTTTCTTTACTAAAGCCACTCATCAAATCCTTCCAAGGCTTCCTGGTCTCTAACTTCAAGACTAGAACTGGACCTAGGGCTGCCAGCCGATAAAGCACAGGAGCACAATGAACATTAAGTAAGTTAAACACATTGTATGTAACTATTACTCCTAAACAATTTTGCAAATGATTACACTCTGGGTGGAAGTGACATTTCCTTACATTCTGCGTACAGGTCTGATTTCCCCTACATTTTCCCCAAATAGCTTTTGTGTAGGCTTCCACAAACTTGCGTCCTTGACAGAACACCAAACCTCCATTCTCAGCCCACAGTCAATGCAGGAATGCACTTAAAAATACATAACTTCCATCTTCACAAAATGAAACTGGTATTCTCCAAGCACAGCTCCAAATGTCATCATCATCATCCTCCAAGACTCTCACCAGATCACCTTAATTAGACAAAGCCAAGACAAGCATGTAGCAATACCCTCCTCCATCACTGATCCATTTAACATACAAGCAGAAAGATCAGTCAGTTTCTCCCATTCAAACTGATCAAACCCTCATCCTTCTTCCCTTCTATCCTCACCCAAAAACCCTCCTTACAACCTTGCAGACATAAAATTAATATCAAACCCAGCTCCCCTCAGCAGAGTAACTAAACAGTACATATCTGACACTTTGATCCATAACTCTCCTGTAACACTTTTCTTGATACACATACACATACACACACAAGGAGTTGGACATTTGGGACCCTATGCAGTAGTCTCCAGGCACAGCAGGAGGGAGAGTTACACAGCGATGCTTACACAGGGGAGAGGAGAAGCAACCAAGGACATTTTATGTGATCCGAAGTCAAAGTCAAGTCAATCTCCAAGTCTGAGAACACACAAACAAAGCTCTTGTCAGGAAACCCCAATACTGAACACTGGAACCTACTGAAGTGTGCTTAAGTAGTCTGGTCCCAGGAGGTGTAGGAGAGAGAGGGAGCTGGAGATTGGTTAATTAGTTGCGTTTTGTTAAATTGGTCATGATGGAGGAGCATCTCATTTTGTGATGAGACAGTTACAGGAGAAGACACTAGAGAAAGGGAAAAAGCTGTATGTGGCCTTTCTGGACTTGGAGAAGGCATATGACCGTGTGCCCAGAGAGGTGGTGTATTGGTGCTTGAGGAAGAAAGGAGTACCAGAAAGCATGGTGAAGTTAGTTCAAGCAACCTATAGAGATACAACTACAAAGATGATAACACAACAGGGAGAGACAAAAGAGTTTGAAATCACAGTTGGAGTACACCAAGGATCAGCACTAAGTCCTTTCCTTTTCATAAACATTATTGACACACTGACAGAGGAGGTAAGAACAGAAGTGCCTTGGGAACTCATCTTTGCTGATGATGTGGCACTGATGGCAGACTCAGAAGTAGAACTACAGGAGAAAGTGTTCAAATGGCAGAGGAGTCTGGAAAAGGGTGGACTGAAAATGAATGCAGAAAAATCTGAAATAATGGTAATGGAGAGAAGAGGAGATACTATGACCAATGTTGAGGAGACAAATGGAGGAAAACTGAAACAAGTTGATGACTTTAAATACCTTGGATCAAAACTGGTAAAGGGAGGAGAAACACTGGAGGCAGTAAAACAAAGAGTGAAAGCTGGATGGAACAAGTGGAGAGAAATAACTGGAATAATCTGTGACAGGAAAATTCCCAGAAAGTTAAAGTGCAAAATGTACAAGACTGTGATTAGACCTGTATTACTATATGGAGCTGAATGCTTGGCAGTTGGAAAGAGGGAAGAGAACTTGATGAGAAGAACTGAAATGAGGATGTTGAGATGGATTCTGCAGATTTCAATGAAGGATAAGATCAGAAATGAAGAAATCCGTAGACGATGTAGGGTGGTGGATGTGGTTGAGAAGATGCGAGAAGCGAGGTTACGGTGGTATGGACATATCATGAGGAGGGACGTTGAGGAAGTAACAAAGAGGGTAATGGAATTTGAGGTGGAAGGTAACAGAGGAAGAGGCAGGCCTAGAAAGAGATGGATAGATTGTGTGAGAAAAGATATGGAGGTATGTGAAGTGAGTGAGGAAGATGTGCTCGACAGAGACAAATGGAGAAGAGCAACCAAAGCAGCTGACCCCAGGACAGTCTGGGACTAAGGCTGTGAAAAAGAAGAAGAAGAAGATGGAGGAGCATCTTTGATTGCAGGACCCTGATCTCATGACACACACCTAACCACCATGGTCATTGCAATACTACCAAATAACAACAACAACAAAAAGCCATTATATTAACACATACCATGCAACACCACAAAAAATAAACCTTGCTCCCCTATACATATCACTATTCTCTTTGAAAGACTCAATTTTCAGCACTGGGATTTACCCAGAATAATTCTGGTAGTAGCCATCCCCTTGTTCCTAAAACACTGCCTACCTTCCTCTCACCATGAGCTGCAAGAACTGAGAGACAGCTCCCTGCACTCTGCACCTGCCTGCTGATATACTGACAGCTGCTACTCCTGGAACTGGAATGTCCAATTAAACACACGGCCAATCAGCTGAACCCTTTTCAGCCTGTGAAATTCCAGTCAGTCAATCAAGGCAGGTGTGTCCCACCTTTCTGCAGTGAAGGAAGAGGCTTTAACCATCACAACTACAGCACATTAACACTGCACTGAGAGAGAGGAGTTAATACAGTACAGACACACTGACTGGACACTCCAGTACATTAACACTGCACTGAGAGAGAGGGGTTAATACAGTCCAGACACACTGACTGGACACTCCAGTACATTAACACTGCACTGAGAGAGAGGGGTTAATACAGTCCAGACACACTGACTGGACACTACAGGACATTAACACTGCACTGAGAGAGAGGGGTCAATACAGTACAGACACACTGACTGGACACTCCAATACATTAACACTGCACTGGGAGAGAGGGGTTAATACAGTACAGACACACTGACTGGACACTCCAATACATTAACACTGCACTGGGAGAGAGGGGTTAATACAGTCCAGACACACTGACTGGACACTCCAGTACATTAACACTGCACTGGGAGAGAGGGGTTAATACAGTCCAGACACACTGACTGGACACTCCAGTACATTAACACTGCTGAGAGAGAGAGAGAGAGAGGTTAATACAGTCCAGACACAGAGAGCCGACAGTAGAGAGAAGTGCTGAGTGAGCAGTACAGTAGTGCAGGAGGAAGGAGGGGGAGGAGTAAAAGAGCAATGCGCACAGCCATTCTGCCTGAGGAGGAGAGTGACAGCGTGCTGAGACCTGACATACAGCTGCCCCCGCAGCTGGCGAGAGATCAGGTGTGTGTGAGTGAGACCTCGTGACTGTGGTGTTTTGTAACACAGGGTGTGGCACTCAGGACTTGCTAGTGAAGGATTCCCCCCCTGCAAGCTGAAGGGAGTGGCACACAAACTCTTTGCACACCACAGCACCACAGAGACAGAGGAGAGAGGCTGAGAGGGAGGAGAGGAGAAGACAGGGCGGGACTGATATCGCTGCTGTGAGCCAAGGAGGAAGGTAAGATCAGTTCCAAACTCAGCCCCCACCCCCCCGCCCCGATCTCTGTCCTCTGCTCCTGCTCCGCACTGAACACTGAGATGATGTCTGCTCTCTCCTCATTGCTCTGTTCAGCTCTGAGGCGTATGAAACACTTTCTAGGCCCTGTGCTCCACAGTGTGCCCAAAGCTGTCAGTGCTCTGTGCCCCACAGTGTGCCCAGAGCCGTGTCAGTGCCCTGTGCTCCACAGTGATCAGAGCTGTGTCAGTGCTCTGTGCCCTACAGTGTGCCCAGAGCCGTGTCAGTGCCTTGTGCTCCACAGTCATCAGAGCTGTGTCAGTGCTCTGTGCTCCACAGTGTGCCCAGAGCTGTGTCAGTGCCCTGTGCTCCACAGTCATCAGAGCTGTGTCAGTGCTTTGTACCCCACAGTGTGCCCGGAGCTGTGTCGGTGTTCGGGGCTCCACAGTGTGCCTAAAGCTGTCAGTGCTCTGTGCCCCACAGTGTGCCCAGAGCCGTGTCAGTGCCTTGTGCTCCACAGTCATCAGAGCTATGTCAGTGCCTTGTGCTCCACAGTGTGCCCAGAGTTGTGTCAGTGCTCTGTGCTCCACAGTGTGCCCAATGCTGTCAGTGCCCTGTGCTCCACAGTCATCAGAGCTGTGTCAGTGCCCTGTGCTCCACAGTCATCAGAGCTGTGTCAGTGCTTTGTACCCCACAGTGTGCCTGGAGCTGTGTCGGTGTTCAGGGCTCCACAGTCATCAGAGCTGTGTCAGTGCTCTGTACCCCACAGTGTGCCCGGAGCTGTGTCGGTGCTCTGTCCAATGTACTGTGAAAATAGGATTGTGTTTTCTGTATTCTAAGACAGCTACAATATATCCATCTACACTTGAGGCCACAACCCCACTCCACCTGCCTGCTTTGAGCTACAAAGGAGCGATGTGCCTTTAAGAGGCCTGTGGGTGGAATAAAGGGGAGGGGCCTGTGCTCCGCCCCCCAGGGCCAGTTGATTAGTTCTCCTGCAGAGCTCCGAGCAGACAGATCGAGTGTGTGGTGTTGTTCTCCCTTGTGTGGTGTCTCTCACTTCAGACCCTTGCTGTTGCTAGAGTGGCTTTGTCGTCCTTTCAGCTGGTTTTGCTGAGCCGGACGTTGATGGCCACTAATGAAACAGGTGCTTGTTTCAAATGCAAGACTTGTCTTTTGGGTGTTGTGCTTCTCGAATGAGGCTAGTCACAAGTCCAGCTCACTCTGCCAGAGCCAGGGCTGCACACATTCTCTCCCTCTCCTCATCTCCTTCTGTTCTGTGTGCTGCAGGTGAACTATTGCCCAGCTCGCTGACCTTTTGCAAAACAAGCCCTTCTAAATAGCGTCCCAATTCTAATAGAGTGTGAGGTGTTCGAATTTAACAGCCACTGTCCTGCTCAGCACGTCTGCAGGCGTGACAGACGATGCCCTATTGCCCCCAGACAGTCAAGGCCAAAGTCCACTGGGCGTTCTGGCACTGGGGCTCCTGGATTAGTGAGTTATGCTTGTTGGCACAACCCGGTCTGCTCTGTGCACAGGTACGTGCAGGAGGACTGAGAGAGCAGCAGAGGGAGAAGAGATCTCCCCACGGCCAGTGCGAAAGGTAAGACTCTCAGCGCCCACGGCAGAGAGAGAGAGACTCCACTTCATTTAGTGTTTGACTTCTGTTCTCCTCTTTGGGCAACATGCACAGAGAACATGCACAAGAATGTGATCCAGATTCATTTGTTCAGGGTTTAGAACTGTTTTGCCTTTCAGTTTGATTTTGGTACGGTTCTGTGCCAGAGGCCAGTGTGACAGCAGCTCATCTAATTTCTGTATCAAACTGCCTACTGCTGAGTAGACCAGACTTCCCCTTCCCCAGCAAGACTCCCCCAGGCCAGCTGACGGGTACCCATGAGTCCATGATCCTCCTGGATCGCCGAGCTCTTCTAGCTAAATTCACACGCAACCACTCTGAACTCCCCAGTCTTCCTCTGGGTCTGCAGACTCCGTCTCCTGATGTACAGTATGTCTTGGTTAAAGTGTGTGTTAAGATCACCACCCTTTTCTACATGTACTGAACACTTTGAAGCACAGACTCTGGCTTTGTGTGTGCACTGACAGGCTGGAAGAACTGAATCTCTTTTGTCTTGAACAGAGTGGTCTACGAGGAGATCTAATAAAAGGATTCAGAAACCTTAAAAAAAAAACTACCTGATAGTAGGAGGCACTTCTTTACACAACAGGTGGTGGGGGTGTGGAACAAGCAGCCCCACCATGTTGTTGATGCCGATACCCTGGCTTCTTTCAAGAAACAGCTGGATGAGATCCCCAGATTAACTCTTAACTATCAAATGAGCAGAATACCCTCCTCTTGTTCATGACTTGAATATTTTGTGTTTTTGGAATTCAGTCATTCATGTCAAATATGACGTAGCTCTGTGCAATGTTATTAAGATTACTCTATGAGACTATTAGAAGTAATACTTCTAACTGATTTTTGTGCAATATATTGATAATGTGCAATACATCTTTTTGTGTACTGTACTTTCTGGTTCGTTTTGTATCTTCTGTACTGTGAACAATTCTGTATACTCCATTTTTTTTCCTTTTTACTGCACTTCTCACTGACTGTACTTACTGTATTGTATTGTGTATTATTGTATCATTTTGTTACACTGTGCTGTGTTGACTGTCTCAGGCTGCTGTTGCACTGCTATTTCTCTCATGGGATTAACGAAGTATCTATCTATCTAGAGTCACAATATTTGTTCCAATTTCTGCGGCAGCTGGATTATTTGGGGGTGGTACTGTACGTCCTTTGGAATTTCATTTGCAGGTTGTGGGAAATGGATCAATTAGCTACTCACACCCAGAAGGCCTTGTTTGTGTCCGGTCTTGGCTCTTCATCTCTCTACTTCTCTGCATCTCCCAGAGTCCCCTGTTGCCATGGAAATTGACTCCCCCCCCCCCCTCCAGCTTCCCCGGCTCTCCTCGGTGGTAGTGTCCGGGGGTACCCACGGCAACGAGCTTAGTGGGGTGTATCTGGTGCGGGATGGCGCCCCCCTCCTGCAGCGCCCCTCTTTCACAGCCCGGACTGTCCTGGCGAACCCCCGAGCTGTGGAGCGCTGTTCCCGCTACGTGGACGTAGACCTCAACCGCTGCTTCACCAGCGCCACCCTCAGGTCAGAGCTGCTACTGCACTCGCGCTGCTGTCTCCTCTCCCTCGCATACAGCACACTGTGTCTCCTCTCCCAGTGTCTGCCAGTGTCTGCACAGCCAAAATTGACCGGACACAAAAATCCAGTGATCAATATCAGAACACATCAATAGCACTTGCCAATCCTAGTGAGCACAGGACTTTCTAGAGCTTCCTTGGTAACAAGTAGACAGGCCTGGCTCTGTCTGGCTGGGATCATGAATATCTAGCAGGCAGCTCTCTCTTGTGGTTCTGATTTGTCCAGCACTGCTCTGGGTCGGGCCTCCCTGTTCTGGCGGGGGAAGTGAGACGGTGTTTGAGCAAAGTGCATTTCTGGTTCTGTGTCACTGGATCAACACTGGCCAGGCAGCTGCCTGTTAAAGTGCTACTAAATCTGAAAGCCTTTGAGTTAATATTCTGCAGCGAATCGGTCAGTGTCAACACAGTGTTCTCTCCTCTCTGTCTCTCCGCAGTGCCCCACTGACAGAGGACAGCCCATATGAGGTGAAGAGAGCCCAGGAGCTCAATTCGAACCTGGGGCCTAAGGGTACCGCCCAGGCGGCGGATCTGCTTTGTGATCTCCACAACACCACAGCCAACATGGGTGTCTGCCTGATCGGTTACTCTGACAGCGACTGGCTCTCCCTGCAGTTCTACAAGTACCTGGAGGCAAGAGCAGTAGATCGCCTATAGGCTTGGCAGCCCTGGTCCTTTTCTCCTTTCCAGTTGAAATTACTCATCTGAATTTGTTTTAATTGCCTTAATAATATTTTTTGTGATGTGAAATCATGATTGCATGAAGTCCTCTGTTTTTATTTATATTGTTTTCTACGGTCTTTGGTATTTCACACAGGATGTTTGCAGATCTTGTTGATGAGTGACAGGGTGGACAGGGAAGACTGTCGAGTCTCCCTGCTGCTCCAGCCCAACAGAACTGTGCACTGGTCCTCCATTGCTCTTGTGCAACCCAGGGATTAAAGTTAAAAAACATGACAGTTAATACACATGTGACCTAAGGCTGGTGTGTCCGCAGGGTGTCCAGCCCTGGTCCTGCAGGGTCAGTGTGTCCGCAGGGTGTCCAGCCCTGGTCCTGCAGGGTCGGTGTGTCCGCAGGGTGTCCGGTCCTGGTCCTGCAGGGTCAGTGTGTCTTCAGGGTGTCCCACCCACTATCCCAGATAGGAATGTACAGATATACTAAAATGTAAGACCATACATCCAAGATTTTCACTCTTTTCTCTCTCTGTCTCACACAGATGAAGATGTCACATGTCCCAGTCCGATTTCTAATCTTC
The DNA here is from genome assembly GCF_059453375.1 of Lepisosteus platostomus. NCBI lineage: Eukaryota > Metazoa > Chordata > Actinopteri > Semionotiformes > Lepisosteidae > Lepisosteus > Lepisosteus platostomus. Next base: position 15,526,886 of record NC_142618.1, read on the forward strand.
AACCTCCCTCCCTCTGAATCCTACTCCCTGGAGTCTGTGGGGAAGCATGGCTTTGGTACAATCTGAGGACCTCAGACTTACAATCTCTTTCTTCCACGTCTCCCTCTCAATGCATTCATTTCTTTCTATTTATTCAGTGCAGTGTTAATGTACTGGAGTGTCCAGTCAGGGTGTCTGTATTGACCCCTCTCTCTCAGTGCAGTGTTAATGTACTGGAGTGTCCAGTCAGTGTGTCTGTATTAACCCCTCTCTCTCAGTGCAGTGTTAATGTCCTGTAGTGTCCAGTCAGTGTGTCTGGACTGTATTAACCCCTCTCTCTCAGTGCAGTGTTAATGTACTGGAGTGTCCAGTCAGTGTGTCTGTACTGTATTAACCCTTCTCTCTCAGTGCAGTGTTAATGTACTGGAGTGTCCAGTCAGTGTGTCTGTACTGTATAAACCCCTCTCTCTCAGTGCAGTGTTAATGTACTGGAGTGTCCAGTCAGTGTGTCTGTACTGTATTAACCTCTCTTTCTTCCCTTCTTTCAGCGATAGAAGTAGGGCCCCAACCCCAAGGAGTGCTCAGGGCTGACATCTTCATTCAGATGAAAGAGGGGATCACTCACCTGCTAGACTTCATTGAACTCTTCAACACAGGTGAGAGAGAGAGGAGGTGACACTGTTCAGGTGCCAAGCAAACGTGCTCACTGACTGTAATGTCCCCTTGACAACCAGGGATCCTTTACTGTACAGAAAATACTCTGCTGGCCAGTATAGTGTCTAGCAGTGGCAGGAATTGTGTCTTCCTGCTGTGTCTCCAGTTGGTCTCCTTGAGTTTTCATGGGGATGCCTTGTGGAGCTCCACACAGATCTACCACTTTTGGGGTGTGCAGTACACACCTGAGGCAGGCTGCCCTGCGCCTTGTTAGTGACGGGATCAGGAGAAACGTCCACATGTGCCCACAGCTCAGGGAGAGAGGTCTGGCCCCTTGCTCTTAGTGACCGGATCAGGACATTGACTAACCACTCTGAGAGTGGCACTCGGGGTCACGTCACTGGCCCCTGTGCACCTATTCACTAACCACTGAGCCCCTGGCCAGTTCACTAACTCTCCAATGATCTGGTCCAATGACCTGGCCAGAGAGCCACTGACCAGGTCACCAGGGGCTTAGACAACTGACCAGAGAGTCACTGACCTGGTCACCGGGGGCTTAGAGAACTGACCAGAGAGCCACTGACCAGGTCACCGGGGGCTTCGAGAACTGACCAGAGAGCCACTGACCAGGTCACCGGGGGCTTAGACAACTGACCAGAGAGTTACTGACCAGGTCAAACTGTGTGAGCAGACAGCGTGGCTGGTGCCTGGGTCTCACCTCGGTCCAGCACCGTGTCCAGGCACACTCTGGTCTGAGGGTGGGAGTCGGCTTCCTGTACTCTACACCCCACATTGGGACTCCACCCGATCATCAACCAGAAACATTTTCAGCCCCTGATGTGGATTTCAAGACAAAAATCAATATGATTCCTACAGGTATGAGGGACTCTTTTGTAAACCGGTCGAGATAATCAGAGACTGTGCACACATACTGTCAGAATTGGAAACTGGGAAAAATTAAATCGGGGAATATGGAGTGAAGCAGGGCAGTGTAGCGGGAGAAGAAAAGCTGGGAGAGAGGAGGAGAGAGGGGCAGGAGCAGGGAACAGACAGAGTGGACAATCAGGAGGTGTGAAGTCAGGAGAGGTGTAGAGAGGTGTGAAATGAAACCATCAATGAATAGAGAGAATTTAGAAGAAAAGGAGTCCTTCATTGAGAGAAGGGGAAAGGTGTGATCCTAGCTGCAGGATAATATTAGTCTCTGTAGTGTTTCCGATGTGGGAGTTAGGAAAACCATCTTTGAGAACACAGATGGAGAGATTAATGTATGTTAGTTACATACATTACAGCTGTTTCGGAATTGAGTACACATGCCAATCAAGCACACTACTGTATTCAAGTTTGAGACCTTGTGTATTGCAAAATTGATCTGAAATTCATTTGTGTTGGGGAAGATGCTTCTTTCTCCTTCAGTCATTCAAACACTAAAACAGAAGAAAGTACATCCTGCTGGGCCCTAACGCAGCCCCCCTGCTCTCCCAGGCACAGTGTTCCCCAGCTGTGAGGTGGACATGTACAGGAGTGTGGGCAACATCGATTATCCCCGAGATCCCAGGACCCAGCACATAGCTGCGGCCGTGCACCCCGACAGACAGGTGAGCCTCATTTCTGCACAGAGACGGGTCAGTCAGGGGCACTGTTGTGACGGAGCTCGCCCTCGCTCTGTGACTGGTCAGTCGGGGGCACTATTGTGACGGAGCTCACTCCCGCACTGTGACTGGTCAGTCAGGGGCACTATTGTGACGGAGCTCGCCCCCGCACTGTGACTGGTCAGTCGGGGGCACTGTTGTGACAGAGCTCACTCCCGCACTGTGACTGGTCAGTCAGGGGCACTGTTGTGACAGAGCTCACTCCCGCTCTGTGACTGGTCAGTCAGGGGCACTGTTGTGACAGAGCTCACTCCCGCTCTGTGACTGGTCAGTCAGGGGCACTGTTGTAACAGAGCTCACTCCCGCACTGTGACTGGTCAGTCGGGGGCACTATTGTGACGGAGCTCGCCCTCGCTCTGTGACTGGTCAGTTGGGGGCACTATTGTGACGGAGCTCGGCCCCGCTCTGTGACTGGTCAGTCGGGGGCACTATCGTAAAGGAGCTCGTTCCTGCACTGACAGGTGTCAGGTTCACTATAACAGAGCCGACTCCACAGTGACAGGTGTTCAGGTTATTATTTTCTCAGAGCTCACTCTTTCGCACTGACAGGCTCCTGTTTCACTCAGTTCCTTGTTTGGAACAAGTCGAGCAAATGCTTCTGAAATTTGACAGAATCGCATTCTGCTGCTTCTGGCTCCCATGAGAGAGGACACCAGTTTCCTCGAGGTGTCCAAAGAAGCCTGACCTTGTCCTCTGATCTTTGACCCTTCTGCCCCCTCAGGACCGTGACTTTTCCCTGCTGAGCCCGGGGGATGCCCTGTTCCTGTCCTTCAGTGGTGAGACTCTGCCGTATACTGGGGAGAGAGCCCTGTACCCCTACTTCATCAACGAGGGGGCGTACTACGAGAAGGGCATCGCCCTGTCCCTGGCGGAGAGGTACACTGTGCAGGTGCCTTCCATCATGGCTCAGAGCGAGGGATAAGAAGCCACCTATAGCTGCAATAAAGCACTCCACCACAAACCTGGTGTCAGGTGTGTGCTTTCTGTGTGGTCATGCAGGTCTTTGCTCTCATACTGCTCTTAGAATACCGTGCGATGCTGTCTCACAGTACTGTGGAGTCAAAGTCCTCATCACATATAACAGCAGCCACCAACAACTGAGTTCTTCAGCACAGTCACTATTTGATGTCACTTAGAGCTAGATCATTCATTTAATTAATAATATAAGCAGTCCTAGTACAGACCCCTGTGGTACTCCACTAATTACATCATATATTTAATTAAGATGAGCAGTAGTGCCAGTACAGAATGCTGCAATACTCTACTAATGGCATCACTCAGAGAATTATACTAGAAGTCCTGGTACAGACCCCTGTGGTACTCCACTAATTACATCATTGATATAATTAAGAAGAACTGTGGTCCTGGAACTGATCCCTATAGTACCCCACAGATTTAAATCAGTGATGTCATTAAGAAAAATATCAGTCTTAGTACAGATCTAGTACTGTGATGCTACACACTGGTTATTCGAGGGTTGACTCCCAGCCCATTTCCAAGCTTAAAATGAGTTTGCAATTCTAGACTAGTTTAAACATGATTCAATCAAACAAGTGAAACAGGTTTTTGAATTTGTGTTTTTATTGAGTTGCAGTACCAAACACATTCATTTTTGATGAAACATAATCATGTTTTTTTACAGACTTCAGTTTTCACAGTGACAACCATGTGTTAGAAAAACAGTTGTATGCACCCACAGGATAAAAGGATAAAAGTGGCTTTCCATTATCTTGACAATCATCTATAAACCAATATTCTCACCATCATAATCCCAAAGACTTTGAACACGTTTGTAGTGAGCATCTTTAATAATCAACACAGGTTGTTGCACCTACTTCCTTCTTGGAGATACACAGACAGAAACTAAAGAGCAAAGCAGCTGATACATTACAATATATTCAGTGGTTTATAAGAAGACAGACGTTTAAAATTGTCCATGATTCACGCTATAGTGATAGAGGGGGTTACACTGTTTTTGCAATTGACAGAAAGACTTGCAGTCCTGAAGCAGCCCTTCCCGAATAATGCCCATTGGGGAGTCATTAATGCCCAAACAGGCTCTCTGCACTGCTTGTGTAGGTATGACCCCTCCTCCACTGCTGTCCCACATCCATTTCTCCACTTGGAATAAGGGCGAATGGCTGTGTGAGGTAGGCCATTGCTCCCGAAGCCGAGGACGCAAGTGAAAACTATGGAGAAGTGCATTTAAAACGGAGGACAGGACCAGGCTCCTCTTTACACAAAGGGTGGTGGGAGCGTGGAACAAGCTGCCCATCCTGTTGCTGTTGAAGCTGATACCCTGGCTTGTGGTCTAATGTCTCGAGTATAAGGCTGCCCAGGGCTCCTAATAATTATAATTACTTGCATTTATAAAGCAGGTTACATCCTAAATACATACTGTACATGAAATGAAGTCCCAGTGCACACAGATCAGGGAGAGAAACTGATGCCCCAGGTGAATGAAGCATGATCTTCAAGGAGGTCGGATTATTCAAGCCCGGAGTGGAGTTTAGGCACAACAAAGCTGGAGGTCTTGTTGAGCTGTACACTGATTGTCATCATAACTATGTGCCAACAGGAGTCAGGACAGAACTCCAAAATGACTTTGGCTTGTGTGGCACCTTATGGGATGTAAAGATGGACATGATTGAACAAAATGGCATCAGCCTTGAGAATGAACCTGGAAGTACTTATTCCCTGAACAGAGAGCAGGTCACCTTTACAGAAGTTTGAAAACAATGGGAGACATCCCACATTAGTACTAGCTCAGTGAAATGGTGGTGAAGCAATAGATAACAAGGACTCATCCTACCTGAATCCCACAAGAGTCTTCTAGGAGTTAGCAAATGTTTGACCGAAACTGTACTAACTGTACAGTTGTTAAATGAAAATTCTTTGCTGCCCTGGATTCTAGAGGCTCATGGAAATGAATTATTGTATCACACACTCAATCAATCCAGTAGGACGAATCATGAGTTCAGGCAGGAATTCCAGCTGCACAGCCACATATTAAAGCACTCTCACTCAGCTACTTAACCTGGACTGACGCCCTGGAATACTGCTGAAACACTGAGACACAGGGAGATCACTGCACACTAATCAAACAACTCACAACACCCTAGGAAGGGCAGGGCAGAGACAGAGAGACTCGCCGCCCCAGAGAGGGGCAGGGCAGAGACAGAGAGACTCGCCGCCCCAGAGAGGGGCAGGGCAGAGACAGAGAGACTCGCCGCCCCAGAGAGGGGCAGGGCAGAGACAGAGAGACTTGCCGCCCCAGAGAGGGGCAGGGCAGAGACAGAGAGACTCGCCGCCCCAGAGAGGGGCAGGGCAGAGACACAGACTCGCCACCTCCGAGAGGGGCAGGTTAGAGACACAGACTCGCTGCCTCAGAGAGGGGCAGGACAGAGACGCAGAGACTTGTCATCCCCAAGAGGGGTGGGGCAGAGACGGAGACAGGCCTCCCACAAGGGAGGCAGGGCAGAGACAAGCACAGACACACACAGACGGGCACTTTCTCAGTGTTCAGGAGATTCCCAGGGTCATTACAGGAGTGTCTAACACACCACTATGGAAAGAAGTCAGGGGGTCCACAGAGCAATGAGATGCAGATCAAACAAAATCTAAAATCTAAAAAAAAAAAACACAGCACTGGGAAGCAAATATTATCAACGATGACAATAAAAAGATAAAATATTTAGTATTTAGTGGCAAAAAATCTTTAAAAAAAACCTTCATATAAAATGTGGACAGTCTAAAGCAAAACACCCCCAACAAAACAATAAATAAAAGCCTGAAGAAGCACAATGCACACAGGTTTGAAACACAGGGGAGTGAGATTAGTGAGATAACTTCCAGAGGGGCTCGAACGTTCACCCCGAGGACAGAGCGGACGCCGTGGGCCTCTCTCAGGCCACCCTGTAGGCCCTCATGCGGGAGTACTCCAGCCGGTTCGTGCGGGCCGCCCAGATCAGGAGCGCTGCTGCCATCATCTGGAGAGGAGCCGCCACTGCGGCCAGACACAGAGACCAGCCCACAGAGCCCTCCACCCCGTCCGGCAGCCCCGACAGAGACCTGTGGAGCAGCTGGACACCCACCACATAGCAGCACACACTGCCCAGGGTACAGACACCTAGGGGTCAGAGAGAGAATAGAGCACACTGCATGACTGGACACTCCAGTACATGAACACTGCACTGAGAGAGAGGGGTTAATACAGTACAGACACACTGACTGGACACTCCAGTACATTAACACTGCACTGAGAGAGAGGGGTTAATACAGTCCAGACACACTGACTGGACACTCCAGTACATTAACACTGCACTGAGAGAGAGGGGTTAATACAGTCCAGACACACTGACTGGACACTACAGGACATTAACACTGCACTGAGAGAGAGGGGTTAATACAGTCCAGACACACTGACTGGACACTACAGGACATTAACACTGCACTGAGAGAGAGGGGTTCATACAGTACAGACACACTGACTGGACAGTGCACATTTTTTCCAAGATAAGAAATGAGTTTAAAGATTCCAATACCTAAACGACCCTACAGCTGGTACAGGGTGGAGTGGACCATAGTGCTGTGCAGTGGAAGTTTGATTGAGACCACTGTCAAGCCTGGTGTGGATCAGACTGCTGTGCAGTGGGAGTGTGTTTGAGCTCAATGTAAAAGCTGGAGCGGATCAGAGTGCGGTGAAGTGGGAGTGTTTGAAGGAATGGATCAGACCGCTGTGCAGTGGGGAGTGGGGAGCGCTATCTTGGTGTTGACGATGGGGGAAGAGAGTACGAGCAAGAAACAGAGAGACAGCCTTACCAGCCAGCAGGTGCAGGACCCCAGTGCCCAGAGTGGGGTAGAGGCTGTGACAGGCACAGGCACACACCCCGATCAGCCCCCCAAACAGCACCAGCCCCAGACTGACCAGGGGGAGCAGGAACTGACAGCGCCACAGATCTGCCACACAGAGACAGAGCAGAGTTAATCCAGACACTGCTGTCCATCGAAAGCACACTCAGATCGAGAGTCCTGACTGATGTCCATCGACAGCACACACACACAGATCGAGAGTCCTGACTGATGTCCATCGACAGCACACACAGATCGAGAGTCCTGACTGATGTCCATCGACAGCACACACACGCAGATCGAGAGTCCTGACTGATGTCCATCGACAGCACACACACACAGATCGAGAGTCCTGACTGATGTCCATTGACAGCACACACACGCAGATCGAGAGTCCTGACTGATGTCCATCGACAGCACACACACGCAGATCGAGAGTCCTGACTGATGTCCATCGACAGCACACACACACAGATCGAGAGTCCTGACTGATGTCCATTGACAGCACACACACGCAGATCGAGAGTCCTGACTGATGTCCATCGACAGCACACACACGCAGATCGAGAGTCCTGACTGATGTCCATCGACAGCACACACACAGATCGAGAGTCCTGACTGATGTCCATTGACAGCACACACGCAGATCGAGAGTCCTGACTGATGTCCATTGACAGCACACACACACAGATCGAGAGTCCTGACTGATGTCCATTGACAGCACACACACACAGATCGAGAGTCCTGACTGATGTCCATTGACAGCACACACACAGATCGAGAGTCCTGACTGATGTCCATTGACAGCACACACACAGATCGAGAGTCCTGACTGATGTCCATTGACAGCACACACACACACTGATCCAGAGTCCCGATACTGCTGTCCGTTGACAGCACACACACACTGATCCAGAGTCCCGATACTGCTGTCTGTTGACAGCACACATACACACAGATCGAGAGTCCTGATACTGCTGTCCGTTGACAGCACACACACACACAGATCGAGAGTCCTGATACTGCTGTCCGTTGACAGCACACACACACAGATTGAGAGTCCTGATACTGCTGTCTGTTGACAGTACACACACACAGATTGAGAGTCCTGATACTGCTGTCCGTTGACAGCACACACACACAGATCGAGAGTCCTGACTGCTGTCAATCGACAGCGCACGCACACAGATCAAGTCCTGACTGCTGTAAATCAACAGCACACACACAGATCGAGAGTCCTGATACTGTTGTCCGTTGACAGCACACACACAGATTGAGAGAGTCCAGACTGTCCCCATCAAATATAAAAAAAGACAGATACAGATACTACTGTCCACATTACCATCCAACTGACACAGACTCTGTGTCCATTAATTAATCAATCAGTCTGACATGGACTCTGTGTCCATTAATTAATCAATCAGTCTGACACAGACTCTGTGTCCATTAATCAATCAGTCTGACACAGACTCTGTGTCCATTAATTAATCAATCAGTCTGACACAGACTCTGTGTCCATTAATTGATCATCCAGACCGACACAGGCAGGCGCGCAGACACACAGTCACTCACAGGTGCGCAGCAGGTCCTCTCCGCTGTTGTGATTGCCCGGCTCACTGTATTTTGGAGTGAAGAGGTTGACCAGAGAGAAGCTGACACATTTAGTCACCATCTTCGGGTCTGGACAGGAGGAGACAGAGGGGGAGGGAGGATCAGAAACCAGACTGCCATCGCTCCTTCAGTGCTGCCCCACAACAAGTGGGACACCAGCTCCACGATGTGCAGCAACCTGTGCTGGGCTTGCTGTCCCTAACCCAACCCCAGCTGCTTGGCATCAGTAACCCAGACCAGCCCAACGCAGCCCCAGTGTACCACCCCTCCCTGGCACTGTATCCCTGATACTGCTGGCATCAGTCTACACAAGACAGGTCACAAACGAGAGGCCATGCAGCCCATTTGGCCCCTGGAGTAGTAAGTCGTTCATTCAGCCCTCCCCCAGCTCTTTCTTGAACGATATCAGGATATCGTCTCGGACAAAATGCCTGGGCAGCTTGTTCCACTCTCCCACCACCCTTTGTGTAAAAAAAGTGCCTCCTGTTCTCGGTTGTAGCTGTTTTCACGTTGGTCGCGCTTGTGCACTTCGCAAGCTGCCCGGCCACGCTGTTGGAGCCGATACCCTGGCTTCCCTCATGAAAACAGCCAGACGAGACCGTAGATCGACTGACTGCTAAGGGCCCAACAGGCCAGACGGGCGGAATGGCCTCCTCTCCTTCGTGACCCGTCTTGTGCCGCCATGTCGAGCTCTATCGCACCCACCCCGCCGCCCACACACCTGGTGCCTTGTACCAGTGCGCCTCGCCGTGCACCACGATGCACCTCCTCCACAGTCCCAGGGTGCCGTTCAGCCGGAAGAGCGTGTCGCTGTAGGCCTTCTCGTCGGCGTCGTCCGACACGAACTCCTCGTGCAGCTCCGAGGCGTTGCCCTCTGCTGGCGGGCTGCGGTACTCGTACCAGTTGTCTGTGCCCAGCGCCACGCACAGGTAGACGGCCGACAGCAGGCTGAGCAGGCTGCCGATCACCAGCGCCGTGGCGAAGCGGTTGTCCACCATCCTGGGCTGCGGACAGGAGAGTCCTGCAGCGTCGAGCTCTTCCTGCTGCTGCCCTGTGCCTGCACTACACCAGCGGACCCGTGAGGGAAATCGTCCTTATTTCAGATTTCACTCATATACCAACACTCTCCCTTGCAGCCTCCTGTGGGGATGAAACTTCCAACGGCTTCCTCGGTGCAGACGGATCTTACTTCCGGGCAGTTCAGGACCTGTGGTTCTCTCCAGCCTCCGACCAGGAAGCCGAGCTGGGCTTCTCAAGGGGTTCGATCCTCGAGTCAGAGCCGAAACAGCCCCGAGGAAAGCCGGACGCCGATCTGAAACGCAGGCGACGCTGTTTCAGAGCTAAGAGGAGGGAGGGAGAAGCAGCAGACTGGTGAGGCTTGGGTCTGGATCTCTGAGCAGGACGTTTTCCCGGGCTTCCCGGATCAAACCCCCGTCTGCACTTCCTTCACGAGCCGGATGGGAATCTGCTGGCTCTTCCCATGCTGTTCAGCTTCCGAGCCTGAAAGAAAAAGAGAAGATTGAAAGAATGAAAATAAATCCCCCACCAAAAAATGTTCTCCCATACGCCACAAGAACGCTCCCCCGACAGAGTCACAGAAACACACCCCCGTACCCCCCAGGACAGAGCCACAGGAACACACCCCTGTACCCCACAGGACAGAGCCACAGGAACACATCCCTGTACCCCACAGGACAGAACACACCCCTGTACCCCACAGGACAGAGCCACAGGAACACACCCCTGTACCCCACAGGACAGAACACACCCCTGTACCCCACAGGACAGAGCCACAGGAACACACCCCTGTACCCCACAGGACAGAACACACCCCTGTACCCCACAGGACAGAGCCACAGGAACACACCCCTGTACCCCACAGGACAGAACACACCCCTGTACCCCACAGGACAGAGCCACAGGAACACACCCCTGTACCCCACAGGACAGAACACACCCCTGTACCCCACAGGACAGAGCCACAGGAACACACCCCTGTACCCCACAGGACAGAATACACCCCTGTACCCCACAGGACAGAGCCACAGGAACACACCCCCGTACCCCCCAGGACAGAGCCACAGGAACACACCCCTGTACCCCACAGGACAGAGCCACAGGAACACATCCCTGTACCCCACAGGACAGAACACACCCCTGTACCCCACAGGACAGAGCCACAGGAACACACCCCTGTACCCCACAGGACAGAACACACCCCTGTACCCCACAGGACAGAGCCACAGGAACACACCCCTGTACCCCACAGGACAGAATACACTCCTGTACCCCACAGGACAGAGCCACAGGAACACACCCCTGTACCCCACAGGACAGAACACACCCCTGTACCCCACAGGACAGAGCCACAGGAACACACCCCTGTACCCCACAGGACAGAACACACCCCTGTACCCCACAGGACAGAACACATCCCTGTACCCCACAGGACAGAACACACCCCTGTACCCCACAGGACAGAGCCATAGGAACACACCCCTGTACCCCCCAGGACAGAGCCACAGACTGTCCCCCTAAACCACAGAGCTTTCTACAAGCAGAGGTACAAGTGACAGAAATGAGGTTTCTTTGCAGGATTGCAGGGTGAGGAGCTCTGACATCCAGGGGTACAGGGCAGCAAGGCGGGGTGCTCTGGGCACCTGCTGGGGAGAGATCAGAAGGCCAGCCCAGGACCACTCTCTGACTGGACTGGACTGGGAATAGGGAGCAGGAGGCACTAGCCAAGGAAACAGAACTGATCTCGAGCTGAGGAACAAGCAGAGGTTAATCTCACACTGCGCAGTAAAAAGACAGGAGAAAAACCCCACCGTTTGGGCTGAGAAGCTTTCAGCAAATAAACTAACTGCGACCTGCCCCTCTCCAGCTCGTGCAGCGATGCCGCTCTCTTCTTGAACCTGATTCAGGTTGACTTCCGAATCTCCAGCCCAGGCATTTGTCTAGGCAAATTCCACACACGCAGAGCAGGGTGAGCAATCAGTGAGGCTCTCACCGCTGTCTCTGGAGGGCTGACAGAGCTTTCCTGCTCACACAGCGAGCGCGGGTGTCCCCTGCCGTCACGGAGCTCAACTGCAACACCCCGTCTCTTGTGGGGGTACCACATTCCCCCAGTCCTCCAGGGCAGAGGGACTGTGGGGTTGTAGGATTGTAGGAGGAAGACCTTGTGACGTGTGCAACAGTGGGGGATGGGCAGAGGGGAGTTCCTGGGAGGAGGATTCCTTGGGTTTCAGAGCCAATAAATGGGTTCAATAAAGATGTAAGGCAGGTCACAAATCAAAAGAGGTCATTTAGTAGTTAGTGCCTTATTCATTCCAGGATTAATCCAGCACTGGAAGGAAGACGGGAAATTGGCTTCCTAGCAGTCTGATCCATTCCAGGATTTACACTGCTCTCAGACACACTCCCACTGCACAGCGGTCTGATCCACTCCAGGATTTACACTGCTCTCAGACACACTCCCACTGCACAGCGGTCTGATCCGCTCCAGGATTTACACTGCTCTCAGACACACTCCCACTGCACAGCGGTCTGATCCACTCCAGGATTTACACTGCTCTCAGACACACTCCCACTGCACAGCGGTCTGATCCACTCCAGGATTTACACTGCTCTCAGACACACTCCCACTGCACAGCGGTCTGATCCACTCCAGGATTTACACTGCTCTCAGACACACTCCCACTGCACAGCAGTCTGATCCACTCCAGGATTTACACTGCTCTCAGACACACTCCCACTGCACAGCGGTCTGATCCACTCCAGGATTTACACTGCTCTCAGACACACTCCCACTGCACAGCGGTCTGATCCGCTCCAGGATTTACACTGCTCTCAGACACACTCCCACTGCACAGCGGTCTGATCCGCTCCAGGCTTTACACTGCTCTGAGACACACTCCATAATGGTAACCCCTGTGATGGCCAGCTGTCAGTGCGTCTGTGAGAGTCTGGAGCTCAGACTGTTGGGGATTATCAATGTCACAGAATGCCCGATGGTTAGCTGCACTCACTCTCTTTAACCAATCAGCAAACAGGTCTCATCCAGCCGTTTCTTGAGAGAAACCAGGGTATCAGATTCAACAACATGGTAGGAGAGCTTGTTCCACACTCCCACCACCCTTTGTGTACAGACATGCCTCCTGTTCTTGGTTGTACACAGACAGAGAGAGACTAACACACATCCTAAGCCTAGCCTCCTCTTAGAGAGAGAAATAACTACGGCGGTAACTGTGTGAACAGTAACCTGAGGAAGGTATTCTCTAGTACTGTGGATAGGCAAATACCGGCCTTTCTTACAGAGCACAGTGTCGTGAGTCATACAGTGTTATGAATAATAATAACAATAATAATAAAAAAATAATTCATACTACAGCGTGTAATGTCGTGGGGAACAGACAGCGATCTACAGTATCTATGTGTCCTATGATGGTCTGTACTGTAAATGTCTGTAAGTGCTGTTTTAACTTCATCAGCGTTAGCAACACTAACTGATCAATCATGACTAACACAACCCCGGGCTCCGCACCAGGGCAGCGCGGCCCCTCCGAGTATACCCCCGGCAGAGTCTCGGAGATGCCCCGGTGCTCAGGCAGCGCTGACTCGGCCAGACGGGGCGACGGGATGAAAACGGCTGCTGCGCTCGGAGGCCGCCAGCTGTCCTGTCTCACCCGGACCTGACGCCGGCAGCGCTAATCGAGCGATCGCCGGCTCCCCCTGCCCCCTCCCGGCCGGACCCTCCATCGGACCGCTCCCATTAACTCCTTTATTAATTAACAATACTCCAACAATTACAAAAAAAAACTGCTTTCACACCCTTACCTGACCCTCTCCCTCGGCTGCTGAGTGGGTTTAAATCCTCGGGCGCCTCCCGTTCCCGGCAGTGCGCAGGGCTGGTTCTGACGTCATTCGAGAGGGACGGGGGCTCTTGTGGGGAACTCTGGGAGATGTCGTTCTCCGGCTGTGGCAAACGTAACGCACACGAGCCAATATTGCAAGCATCTCAGAAATAACCAACGTAAGATTTTTGTTTTTACTTTTCTTTAGTCTTTATGACCCTGTAAGTTTCACCTGACCACGAGGGACCTTTTTAGGCAAATCGTTCATAGTCCTCCGAGGCGACAAAGTCATTCCAACGGATTTCATCAGGATGAACAGTGAAACACGAACCACAGAAAGACATTTAAATCTGAGAACTGGGGACACTTCTTTACTCAGAGGATTGTGGAATCCGAGGATATCATCCAGCCGTTCCTTGAAAAAAGCCACTGTGTATCGGTTTCAACATGTCTGGACAGCTTGTTCCACACTCCTACAACTACTTGAGCAAAGTAGGGCAAAAATTGAAGGTTAGACGTACATGCTCGCCTGCAGAAACTGTGGCCTGTTGCTGGAGAGTCAGGAGAAGCTGAGCAGCAATATTTTAGATTACCCCTTCCACCCCTTCCACCAGCCAGTAAGGAATACGATAGACAGTACACCCGAGAGAGGTGCTTACAGGTCCTCCAGGCACAAGGGGGCGCCAGAGCCAGGCCCGGCTGGTCTCCCCCGCAGGAAGTGCGAGACCTAACTCACACGTGTGTGAGTTTGTGTCTGGGCTGCAGTTTCTCTCTTCGGGATGTCTCGGCGCCGGCAAAGAAGCAGACCCGACCCGGTCCTGATGGACCAGGGTTCGGATCCGTCAGAGACGAGAGACTCCGGATCCGAGCTGGAGGAAGGAGTCGGGGTCAGGACTCGTAGCGGCCGCCGGACTGGAGCGCAAAGCACCGCCGCTTCTCAGACCCCTGCAGCCCTGACGGGCAGAACCGGCAGTACTCGGCACCTGAGGGCGGTTCGGAACTCGGAGTCTGATGAAGCGGCAGATCCGGGTTCGGAACCGTCAGGGGAGGAGGCGGAATCGTGTACTGGTTCACGGGCCCCCGTCTCAGCAGGGGAGTGTAACGTGCGGGGAGCGGACAGTGCCCGAACCGGGGATTCCGGACCCGGAGCGAAGAGGCGAAAGGGCGAGCCGAGCTCTGGACCGACTGGACGGAGAGAGCAAGAGCCGAGCTCGCCAGGAGCAGCGGACGGCGGAGACGCCGGTAGTAAGTGCCTTCCCACCGGCGCGCAGACAGAGACAGCCGACTGCCGCTCGCGTCCCGACGGCACCAGCGAGAAGGAGAACCGGGCAGGCGGCTCGGAGAAACGGGTCGAGCCCAACGGGCTGGAGAGGACTCCGGCAGCGGACGCAGCAAAGGAGACGGCTGGCTCGAAGCTGAAGCCCAGCCGAGGAAATGGAGCGGACCAGGTGGCGGTGCCGCTCGGCAAGCCCAAATCCGGACGGGTGTGGAAGGATCGGAACAAACAGAGGTAATCCGGGTCCCCTCGTGGTTTATATTATAGTTCCTTGTCTGAGTCCTGGTCAGGGGTCTGGAGTGATAAGGGCCAGTTGTGGGTTCAACACACACACAAAGCTTAGAGACATCTGTGATTCCAGCCAGCTTGTCTTCAGGAACAGCTCCTGGAGACCATGGGGGGCAACATGCAGACTCCACACAGAAGGCACCACCAGGCCAGAGCTGAGCGCAGGACCCAACCCCCCCCCCCCCGCCACTCCTGGCTCTCAGAGATTGTAACCCTAGTCTGAGCCCCAGGGGCTGAGGCCTGAGGAAGCACAAGGCGGACAGGGGTTCGAGTAGAGCATCCAGTACAATTTCCCTCTGTCCCTTGCTGTCACTGCTCCTTGTCGCTGTGGTGGTTGTCGTGTTTCTCGCTGCTGGTTGCTGGTGTCGCTGAGCTAGTTCGGACCCGGTGACGTCATCGCACTCCCTGCGCGTCGCAGGGACCTCAGCCGCCTGGGCTGGGGGGGGTCTCCTTTAGCTCACTCGGCTGGTTCCCTGTTGCGTTACGCCGGAGACCCGGGTTCACCCCCAGGTGCTGCGGGACGATCCGGTGGGGTGGAGCAGCGGGGGGCACACTGGCACACACATGCCGCACGAGAGCCCCGTCCTTCGCTGGCCCGGGGGAAACTGGCTCTGCAGGCCGATTACAGACACGCCACCGTACACAACCCATCCCACACAGCGTGAGCCCCAGTTAAACACTTACACGCAGGAGATGAGAAAACACGTCAGCACGTAATAAGTAATCCTGCCAATTTCTAAAGACCAAGAAGGTGTGTTAACTGTGTGTGGGATATAGAGTATACATTAATGATCAGTAAAATACAACAATGAGGTGTCGTCTGTGTGTCTCTCTCAGGTTCTCGGCGATGCTCAGAGACAAGCCCCTGCGCTCGTCCTGGGAAAAGAAGATGGAGGAGAGGAGAGAGAGGGACAGAGTGAAGGGGCTGGCCAGGCAGCTACAGGAGGAGAAGGGCAGGGAGAAGGAGGTAGGAGCAGAGACTGGTGTTACTGACTAGAGACACACTGACTGGACACTCCAGTACATTAACACTGCACTGAGAGAGAGGGGTTAATACAGTCCAGACACACTGACTGGACACTCCAGTACATTAACACTGCACTGAGAGAGAGGGGTTAATACAGTCCAGACACACTGACTGGACACTACAGTACATTAACACTGCACTGAGAGAGAGGGGTTAATACAGTCCAGACACACTGACTGGACACTCCAGTACATTAACACTGCACTGAGAGAGAGGGGTTAATACAGTCCAGACACACTGACTGGACACTACAGTACATTAACACTGCACTGAGAGAGAGGGGTTAATACAGTCCAGACACACTGACTGGACACTCCAGGACATTAACACTGCACTGAGAGAGAGGGGTCAATACAGTCCAGACACACTGACTGGACACTCCAGGACATTAACACTGCACTGAGAGAGAGGGGTTAATACAGTCCAGACACACTGACTGGACACTCCAGTACATTAACACTGCACTGAGAGAGAGAGGGGTTAATACAGTCCAGACACACTGACTGGACACTCCAGTACATTAACACTGCACTGAGAGAGAGGGGTTAATACAGTCCAGAGACACTGACTGGACACTCCAGTACATTAACACTGCACTGAGAGAGAGGGGTTAATACAGTACAGACACACTGACTGGACACTCCAGTACATTAACACTGCACTGAGAGAGAGGGGTTAATACAGTACAGACACACTGACTGGACACTCCAGTACATTAACACTGCACTGAGAGAGAGGGGTTAATACAGTCCAGAC
The DNA here is from genome assembly GCF_059453375.1 of Lepisosteus platostomus. NCBI lineage: Eukaryota > Metazoa > Chordata > Actinopteri > Semionotiformes > Lepisosteidae > Lepisosteus > Lepisosteus platostomus. The sequence continues at coordinate 15,543,830 of NC_142618.1, forward strand.
ACACTGACTGGACACTCCAGTACATTAACACTGCACTGAGAGAGAGGGGTTAATACAGTCCAGACACACTGACTGGACACTCCAGTACATTAACACTGCACTGAGAGAGAGGGGTTAATACAGTACAGACACACTGACTGGACACTCCAGTACATTAACACTGCACTGAGAGAGAGGGGTTCATACAGTACAGACACACTGACTGGACACTCCAGTACATTAACACTGCACTGAGAGAGAGGGGTTCATACAGTACAGACACACTGACTGGACACTCCAGTACATTAACACTGCACTGAGAGAGAGGGGTTAATACAGCACAGACACACTGACTGGACACTAACACATTAACCTGAGTACAAACTGTATCTTATTCCCTGTTTTCCCATGTTTCCCTGCAGGAGAGGAGGAAACGTCAGGAGGAGAACCAGAAGAGGCGCTTGGAGAACGAGAGGAAGGCCGAGATTGTTCAAGTGGTGAGAGGAGCTTGTCTGTCCCTCAGCCACACAACTCTTCTCCGTCTCTGAGAGGGGTGTCTGTGCGCCCAGAGGGGGTGTCTCTGTGTAGAGCTAGAGGGGGTGACTGTGTGTTAAGGGAGTGTCATTGCTCATGTACTGAAACAAAGTCAAATCTCTTTTCAGCCAGCATTGACTTTGTTCAGCATTTATATCTTTAATTATTAATTCTTTATTGTTTTTTTTGATTGTTTATTATTGTTTAAAATCTTTAATTCATTATTACCACTTTTCTTGGTTGTTATGTTGCTTTGGATAAATACATTGTACGTTTACACTGGGTGGATCTCACCTGGATTCGAACCCACAACCGCCCAGTTCCAAGTCCAGAGCCCCGACTGCTGTGCCACACTGCTGCACTAGTGTCTTGTGTCGGACTCAAACGTGCTTTGTGAATCAAGGCTTGCATGTTACGTGCAGGGTCACCCAATACTTCTGCTACCTGGAATTTCAGGAAATGTAGTTCCTTCTGTGTAATTATTTGCTGCATTGTGGCTAATTTGGACCTAGTTCAATTTTCTTGGAAAATAACACAGCACAGAGTTCCTTCCTCGTTGCTGCAGGTGCTGTTGCTGGGAATGTGGAGATTCAGGTCTATGATGGATTTACAGAGCACTACGGAAAGGAAGTCTTGATACAAAGTGAAATTGAAAAGAATTCATCTGTATGAAAAATATGCAGAGGGATGATTGTGAGAAACGTGAGATTGAGATGTTACTTCGATAAGATACTTAAGAACTCAGACAGGAGCAAAACGAGTAATTTGGCCCTGAGGAATCAGACTTTCAGTCTAGAAGAGAGATGTGATCCCTGTGTATAAAAGTCTAATGGATATGAACAGGCTCAGCCCAGGAGACTGTCCCACTCTGAACAGAAATGGACACAGGGCCACCACTGGACACTGAAAGGGAAATTATTTAGAATGGAGAAGAGGAAATAGTTCTTTTCACAAAGAGTTGTGGGGGTCTGGAACAGAGGTCACAGCCAGCTGGAAACCTGAACTCTGGAAAAGAAGCTGAAGAAGTGTTAGGATCTCTTAGCTGGTAGACAACAGAACAAGCACTGTGAGCTAAATGGCTTCCTGTAATTTGTCCCCTGCGTACTCTTACTAACAAGCGCTCCTGTTGCTAAGGGACTGCCCAGTTGTACAGCGCCTCTGCGATCTCTGTCCAGCTCCCAGCCATGTGCTTGTCTGTGTCTGTGACATGAAGAAGAGCCCCAGTGGACCCTGGGGACTGATACTGCAGAGTGTGAGGCTGTCATAACCCCTTCGCCCAGCTAGGGGGTGCACAGCAACAAGTCATTAAAGGCCATTTGGCCCATCTAGCCCGTCTGGTAGTTAGTAGAAAACATCCAGTTGTTTCTCTAAAGAAACCATTGATATCAGTTTTAACCACATGAACAGGCTTGTTCCTCCTTTTCTCGGTTTTAAATGTCCTTCTTCAAAGTTTTCATTTGTCTTCTCTGGTTCTGGTTGCCTGGGTTCAGTCTGTCAGTATCTTTGAGGATTTTGAATACTTGTATCAGGTCCCCTCTTAGTCTTCTCTGTTCGAGATTAAAGAGACTCAGTTCCTTCAGCCTGTCAGTGTGGGACACTCCCTTCAGACTAAAGAGACTCAGTTCCTTTGGCCTGTCAGTGTGGGACACTCCCTTCAGACTAAAGAGACTCAGTTCCTTCTGCCTGTCAGTGTGGGACACTCCCTTCAGACTAAAGAGACTCAGTTCCTTCGGCCTGTCAGTGTGGGACACTCCCTTCAGACTAAAGAGACTCAGTTCCTTCTGCCTGTCAGTGTGGGACACTCCCTTCAGACTAAAGAGACTCAGTTCCTTCGGCCTGTCAGTGTGGGACACTCCCTTCAGAGAACACATTTTTTTACATAACATGTCTTGATGTAAGAGGTGACCAGTAAATCTTGCTTGTTATTGTGAAGAAACGCGCCTAACTTTGCCTTCTCCATGTCTTGAGCTATATTGACTCTCTCCCTGTCCCCGTCTCTCCCTTGCAGATCCGTAACCCCGCCAAGATGAAGAGGATGAAGAAGAAGCAGCTCAGAAGAATAGAGAAGAGAGACACTCTGAAGCTCCTCCAGAAGACTCAGAAGAGGGCGGAACCCAAGAGCTCTGGTCCTGTAGCCAAGGGGGACCTCTGAGGAGGGCGCGTGCACACTGCGCGCAAGAGGAAGTGGCATGACTTCCCATCTATTGTCCCTAATCCCTCTGTTTGGATCTGGACTTCTGAACATCTCACAGGGGACGCCGAGAAAATCATGGACCTGTGCTGGTGAAACTTTTCTATTTGACATTAAATAATCAAAGACTTTGTTCATTCTTGAGTGTTTTTTCATTATCCTTTTAACTTTCCAGGATTCTCACACTCAGTGATGAGTCGGAGCCCCGTTCAGACAGCAGGGTGTTCAACTGAGCACTTTGACCGCAGCGCCTTGCTCACAGGTGCCATAGCTGTGGGATTTGAACCCGGGGCCCTTCCTTCACCCTGACCACTGTTCCGCTCTGTAGTCTGTGTAATTGCATTTTGGTGTGAGTAAGTAACAAATCTGTTCACCTAGAAGTAAAGTAGCAGTCAAGTCTTGTATCATGGCTTTACAGCTAGCCTGCTCTCTCTCTCTCTCCCTGTGTGCTCCCTGCTGCCTCCAGCACAGAGGAATTCTTTCTCCTCCGGTAAGCAGGCGGTGCTCTGCTACTTGTCCACGTGCCAACAAGACATGCCTGCCAGCGCCACGCTTTCACAGACAACAATGGTGTCAAAGTCCCCAGGTTACCCAGCTGGAGAGGTTCTTGCTGGGAAGCCTTGCGATGAAGGAGCTGGTTTTTCCCTGGTTGAGAGAATGAAAACAGAAAGACTGTTAAGTGTCTGTGTCCCGTGAATGGACGTCTGTTTTGTGCGTGTAGAAGAGGGGTACAGTACAGAGAAATTCCGACGCCCCTCATTTGAAACAGGGTTCTACACTAAAGAAGTGAGAATGGAAGTGATTCTGTCCCCTTGGTGTCGGGGTGACCCATCAGAGTGACTCTCTCCCCTTGGTGTGGGGGTGTCAGGGTGTCCTGCGGAGTGACTCTCTCCCCTCGGTGTGGGGGTGTCAGGGTGTCCTGCGGAGTGACTCTCTCCCCTCGGTGTGGGGGTGTCAGGGTGTCCTGCGGAGTGACTCTCTCCCCTCGGTGTGGGGGTGTCGGAGTGACTCTCCCCTCGGTGTGGGGGTGTCCTATGGAGTGAATCTCTCCCCTCGGTGTCGGGGTGTCCTGACAGTGTGACTCTCTGCCATAGCCTGAGAAGCCCAGGCAATTATTTGAACACGGAAGTTTGTCTTTGGAAACTACCTCTGTTCCCCTTCTGATGTCACGTTTTGTTTTGAGTCAAAGTTCTCCTCTGCTTTTGCTTTCTGTTTTGATGCAGGGGTGAATGGGACATAGGCAGAGTGAAGAGAATTTTACCTTTCTTCTGTCTCCCAGTATTTGAAACATTATGCATTTATAAGACCAGAAGAGGCCCTGGGTGTATCTGATCTTGCACTTAGTTGTCCTGCAGTGCCTTGAGACTAGTTTCTCCATGTTGAAACAGATGCCACAGGCAGAGGAGCAGACTGGATTGGCTGGGTGGGTCTGGCCAGTCCCCTGGCTTTGAGAGATGGTGTACATGAGCAGGTAGGTCTTTCAGTCTGTGTGAGAGGGGAGAGGAGAGAGGGGAGGCTTCAGGCTCCAGGCTCCAGGCTCCAGCCATACTGACTACAGACTCACACAAGAAATGCGCAAATAGACAACTCTCACAAGTTGAGGAGTCAATAAGTACCTTAGGGCAAAAGCTGAATTTCATTTAAATAAAGCAAAACCAGGAAACCCAGCCAACCAAAATGGATCAGTCTGGCAAAACAGTTCTGCAAATCTCTACCCACAGATCCCAAACACAGAAGCATTAAACCAAAACAGCATCCAGTATATGACAAACTCTCAAAGACAACCGAAACCCCCTAGACTCCCCGATCGCAGAGCTTGGCCTACCACAGAAAGAGAGTCAACAATGAAAGGCTGAGAAATAGCAGCTTGTAGAAGCAGCAGGCCCTGCTCAAACTCTCCAACCTCGTCCCGAGAGCCGGCTGTTCACCTGAAGGTATCAAGGACTGATCACCCCCATCCAGAAAAGCGGAGACTGACTTGACCTAATAACTTAAATAGCGAGGGTTTTTGCCTACTCTTTAAGCGTTGAAAGGAATACATTTACGAGCACTTGACAGCAAAGCTCATACCTCCTGTTGGCTTACTGTTACTGTCATTGCTGGTAACAGTAAAGAGCAAGCCATCAATGGACACACTGTATAACGGGCTGTGTGCCATCCTGGATTTCTTCTTTTAGTTCGGCATTCCCCTATCTCTTAACATTCAAGCCTGTGCAAACAGACACAGAAGTACTGTTTCTCCTCCCTTCCAATTACACTCTTCCAGCATTTTGCTGTGTCACTCATAATTCAAATGCATTTGAAATAAGCCTAGTCTAAAAGCTTTTGAGGTTTAACAGTACGCTAAGAGTAGATACTGTGTCTTGCTGCCAAGTCATCATTGTTGTATTCCGTGCATGGTTGGAAGATCAGACACACATGCTGCTGCAGTTTCACCTCTAGAATAACATAAGGCATGCCATTTCACCTCTAGAATAACAGAAGGCATGCCATTCATGGTTTTCACAGTAATTGTGACAATGACACGTGTTTAAATCCAGGAATGCTCACTGACAGAGTGTTTTACTTCTTGTGTGCAAAAACAGTCCACGTGCTCCATTAGATTAAGTCTTTTTTGCACAAAGAGGAGTGTGACAATGTTCTTGTGTTGTTCAAGTCAATGCTACTTTGCATAAGGCAACATTATTACATATAGAGTTTAATGCAAGATATAATATTGTAGGCAATGTTGTTTAGAAATTAATTATTGCGTTTTAACACAATGTTATCTGGTTTCTCGTTTAGACACAATATTGTCTAATATAAACGCAAAATGTTTCCAAAGCCACCTCTCACTGCCTCTACCTTTTGTGTAAAGACGTGTCTCCTGTTCTCAGACTGGAAGTCCCTGGTGATCTCCATGTGTAAGTGCACCCTGACATTCATAACTAAAGACTACTACCACTCCTCCAGGACTCTGGTCCGATCCAGGTAGTCCAGGGATCCTCAGCGCTGGTCCTGGAAAGCACTGGTCCAGACTGCTGTCCGGACCCGGCCCAGACAGCTCACTTTTCATGGAAACTGAGCACAGGACATGGCTTCAGTTGTCGATCCAGTGATGTCAAGCCTTAGTCACCTCAGTCTATGGTTCACCCTCAGAAGAGGCTTCTGCTATGAATTATATAGAAAATTAGAAGCCCGGGTATGAATGTCGCATTCAGGCAAGCAACTTTGAAAGGCAGTTTTCTACACTTTGTATCCTGAATATCCCCATGTGCATTGGAGATCTTCAACTGTTTGCGAACTTTTAGTTGTACTGCTGTCTCCAGAACCACTTGTCTCATAGCCTGTGGTGACAATAGACAAGTGTGCCCTCTTCCGGGCAGAGTGGACACTTTATGAGTGAGATCATTAATGATAGATTTTACAGTGGAAAGTGATAAATTCAGCTTTCTGAGAGCCTCTACTGCCATGCTACTATTGAATGTCTTCCATGCCTTAACTCTCTTTTAATCTTGGACATTGGATTTTGTTTTAAGGAATATTTACAGGTGTAAAGTAATAATTTATGACAAATATGACTTTTTATCTGTGCAGTACAACTACAGTCTAATGCTGTGAGAATTAGTGTTTGAGCAAGACCCATTATTCAGCTTGTAAGACTTTCAGTGATCATTTTGTCCCTGTCTCCTCAGAAGTATAAACATATCTCAGAGGCACTGTGAGATCCTGTCTGTGGTTCCTGTTAGAAGCTGTACGTTTTCTGCCGCTTTGGGTCTGACACTGACCTTGGCTGAGGGTCTCTTATCAGAAAAAGAGGATCGGAGATCTCCGGCTCCTTGTGGTGTTTATTAGCCCAGTGAAAGTACATCGAGAGGTCGAGGAATTCCCCCCCAGGGTGGAGTCATGATCAGCTTATAAGATCCGGCGCTCGATCTGAAAGAGAAAGAAAAAGCTGATACGGAGAGCAGCACTCAAAGCCAAAGGAGAAGTCAAGAGAGATCATGGCGGTGTGCACTCAGAATCAGGTCTGTTTTATCACCATCCCTCTTCTTCCACGCGAGCAGGCACCGGGGGCGATGGCTGTTGTGTACTCTTATTTCGTAACTAAGACGGAGCAGTTTGTGTGGTGTGTGTGCGAGGTGTGTTCTCCCCACTCTGGGTGCCTGGGGAATTCGCTTGTACGACCGCTTCTTGTGCAGCTGTGCGGTCTGTGTTCAGTGTGGAGAAGATAGCAGCGGTTGGAGAAGAAGACACAGGAACAGATCACTTTATTGGCCATATATAACGAGACGTGATAACTTTGCTTTTCAAAGGATCACAGAGAGTTTGCATCAGAAGAGTGTCTTCTTGCCTCTGCACACAGCGTGCATACTGCCAGCTGAGTTAGTCTGGTGAAAGGGGAAGAGTATGTTTACCAGGCTGAAAATCTCTTACTGAGGCTGGTAATAACATAGCTGTTACAGACACCAGTATCCAGGCAGACTGAGCTCCTGCAGTTTATACCTGTTCTTCTGTCGATAACAGAGCTGTGAGTCAGTTACAGACGCCAGTATCCAGGCAGACTGAGCTCCTGCAGTTTATACCTGCTCTTCTGTCAATAGCAGAGCTGTGTGTCAGTCACAGTCACCAGTATCCAGGCAGACTGAGCTCCTGCAGTTTATACCTGCACTTCTGTCAATGGCAGAGCTGTGTGTCAGTCACAGTCACCAGTATCCAGGCTGACTGAGCTCCTGCAGTTTATACCTGCACTTCTGTCGATCACAGAGCTGTGAGTCAGTTACAGACACCAGTATCCAGGCAGACTGAGCTCCTGCAGTTTATACCTGTTCTTCTGTCGATAACAGAGCTGTGAGTCAGTTACAGACGCCAGTATCCAGGCAGACTGAGCTCCTGCAGTTTATACCTGCTCTTCTGTCAATAGCAGAGCTGTGTGTCAGTCACAGTCACCAGTATCCAGGCAGACTGAGCTCCTGCAGTTTATACCTGCACTTCTGTCGATCACAGAGCTGTGAGTCAGTTACAGACACCAGTATCCAGGCAGACTGAGCTCCTGCAGTTTATATCTGCTCTTCCGTCAATAGCACAGCTGTGCGTCAGTCACAGTCACCTATACTCAGGCAGAATGAGCTACATTTTCTCATTGGGTTTCCCTCTTTGATCTCCAGTTTGCACCTGAGTTTTGAGTGATGGACAGACAGCCAGAGACAGGTAGTTGACTGATTTGTCCTGCATTTCCCCAGATACACATTTCCTCATTCCAGCCCGCTGGGAGCCTGCAGGCAACACTCCCTCTGGCAGAGCAGACCAGCTGCCAATATGACAGCGACCTCTGGCCCAGTGTGGTTCACACCACCATGACCCTGAACCTGGCAGAGAGGGACCAGCAGGAGCCACAAGGGGGCACAGTGATGACGGAGGTCATCGTCGGGAACAGTGGGAAGAGCCGGGAGCTGGAGCTGCTGCGCTCCGACACTGTGGGCCGGCTGCTGGAGAAGCTGCGGGCGGAGCTGCCGGATCTGGGTCCCGATGTGTCGCTGGCCCTGCGGGGGAAGCCTGTCAGACCGGAGCAGTGCCTGGGGCAGCTGGGAAACTGCAGCAAACTCCAGTTCATCACCTTCCACCGCTGCCACGGGGGCTAGAGAGAGAGAGACGAGGAGCGGGACGGCCCAGGAGGGAAGGAATGAAGGAATCCCTTTCGTCTTCAGCAAGCAGCTCACTGGCGCATGTCATATCAATCACACAGCTCTGCTTCCGCTGATTCCGGTTGATCTGCTGAATTAACCCCACTGAATTGTTTCTTCTTTATCCTTCTATGCACTCTAGGAGGCTGTGTGTATCAGATCCTGCAATAAAAACGCTTCTTCTCTGACCAGAACTGGGTCTAAATTATTTCATTCTCAAACACATCCAGTGTCAAGCGTAGCAGCAGAGAGCCCCACCTGATGCAGGGACCGTAAAACTCAAGGCTGAGAGTCACGTCTTACTGTTCTTTGTGCTACCGCACAAGTGAAATCAGGGTAAAAGCACATCACAGTGCAGTAAGGCCCACTGAAATCAGGGTACAAACACAGTAAAGTGCAGCAAAGCTCAGTAAGATCAAGGTAAAAGAGCGGCACAGTGCAGTAAACCCCAGGGAGATTAAATTAAAAGCAAAGTACAGTGCAGGAAAGCCCAGTGAAATCAGGGTACAAGCGCAGTACAGAGCAGTAAAGTCCAGTGAGATCAAAGACAAAAATACAGTACAATGCACTAAAGTTTACTACAATACAGTAAGATCCAGCTAAAATTACGGTTAAGATACTTGTAAAAGTCCCGTCCAGTCCAGTAAAGTACAGTGAAACCATGGTAAAGCACAAAGAGCAGGAAAGTACAGTGAAATCCTGGTACAAATTCATTAAAGTGCTGTAAGGTACTGTGACATTTTACAAAAAAATATAACATGCTGAGAGTAAAGACTTGCTAGTCAACACAAACCACAGCAAAACGTTTGAGGTTAGCTGAAAAGATAAAGTAAAAACTGAAAATGTAGTGCAGCTTTTCTACATTGAAGTCACAAAAATACTATTTGAAAAGAAAGCCTGTAGATCAGTGTTACTCTGACTTACTGTGACAGTTCAGTCTGTGAGAACCCTAGCTCTTCAATCAAGACTGTAAAGCAGTGTTAATCTGACTCACTTGGACAGTAACTGGGTCCTGTAGTTAGTCTACAGCAGATGCCTGGTATATTTACACTGTGGTCACAGCTGTCGGTGGGTCTGCCTCTGTCCGTGTGCAGTGTCAAATGGACACACACCATCATCACATTGCGACAAATGGGGGGTAACAAGACTGGTGAAAATCAGGAATTGACTGAGCGGGCTAGTCGATCAGTGAAATAATTATTCAGAACCCCCAACTTGTAAGTGATTTCTATACCCGAGCAGCTGGTATAATTGGAGGCACAGGAATTCTTTGTCCTCTGGCACAGCTTTGTTGAGAGGAGTATTAATCCAGACACACTCGGTTAAACAAATATTTATTACAATGACAAAACACAAACTACACTACACACAGCACACAAGTTACTCTGTGTACAGTATTTACAAACAAGGCCTAACACTTTGGTCAACCTGAAACCCCCAGACTGCTACTAAGCACAAAACTCTTAATATGCCTACAGAGGCCACACAAGAGATGAGCTGCCTTCTAACTAAATAAGAATCAATCTACACTTAAATCTCTCTCTCTGCACCCTGGATGCCACAAAATGAATGGGAGCCTATATCCCTGTCCATAAAATGCACCCTAATCAGGAAAGACGTTTCTAACTGAGGTACCAGGAAACCCAAGCTCCCTGAAAACACAGAAAAGCGCTCTCTCTAACAAGGTTCGAATACTTGGCTCCAGTCAGGTTCTGTTTCGGTGAGCATGAAGTAGGGGCTCTCGCCAACTCCTCTGGGCTCCTCTCTCTTCTTTTTTCTTCTCCTGTCTTCCTTCCTCCTCTCGGGCTCTTAATGTGATATTACATTGTCATTTTCTGTCCTGCTCCTTTGCCATCATTAACCCAGAACTTACCTAGGTATGCTAAGATAAACTGTTCAGTTGTTTCTGCTCAAGGGACCCCCCCAGACCTCAGCAAATATCCTCTCTCCTTCCACGTTTGAAGTGTTTACTCTTCCCAGTGTCACAGACTTTATCTGAAATCTAAGAGACACTTCTAAGTCACCTAAAGCTGTAACAATATTAATCTTAATGGTATATTGCAACTTTCATAACACCTCCTCCAGATGAGTTTTGAAGAAAAACAAGCCAAAATAAAATAACACAGAATACTCATTTATAACCAAATTTCAACAGAAAGGGAAACAGAATTAAGATCTCGAGTACAACAGTGAGTTATAAGACAGGATGCAGAAGGGTTCAACAGGTCTGTAAAGAGAAGATCATATCTTAGATCTTAGTTTATCGTAGATCACTAAAAGAACACACAAGCTTGTGTTCCCTGTGTCTCCCAGGGTCTTCCAGAGTTTGGAGCCTCATATTGGCAACCAAAAGAAGGCCAAGGAGGTGTGTAAGGAGTCACTGATACAGTCAGGAACTAAACTGACGCGCTATCTCCGCACAGGCAGATACTCCCAGATGGAATAGAGCCCCTGCCTCTGGAGCTGTGAGGCTGTAGTGCTCACTGTAACATCACGCTCTCAATCAGCTGCTCAGTAACTCAACAATCGGACACTCGCATTTCAACCTTGTGAGTGGGCAGCTTGCTCCAGACCCCCGCAACCCTTTGTGTAAAGAAGTGCTAAAATACAGAGAGAGTAAAGATGAAGTTGTCTCAGACATGGTTAATCCCACTTCCCTGATCCTGATCAGATCCCTGCTTGAGGAGATCAGACACTAACGGCCCATGGGAGTTAATCCCACTACCCCGATCCTGATCAGATCCCTGCTAGAGGAGATCAGACACTAACGGCCCATGGGAGTTAATCCCACTACCCCGATCCTGATCGGATCCCTGCTAGAGGAGATCAGACACTAACGGCCCATGGGAGTTAATCCCACTACCCCGATCCTGATCGGATCCCTGCTAGAGGAGATCAGACACTAACGGCCCATGGGAGTTAATCCCACTACCCCGATCCTGATTCGGATCCCTGCTAGAGGAGATCAGACACAGATATGAACGGCGCAGTGCCTGATCTCCATCTCTGTGACACAGCGTTTACGGGAAATCATGCAGCTTCTCAGCAGCAACTGAATTTCTCGCCAAGCCACAGAAACAAACAGAGGAAACCACCCGACACACTCAGCGGCTCGCTCAAGAGGTACTGCTCCCGAACTGACCCAGATCACTGCAGGGGCTGCACTTGCAGCTCAGACAGCCCACCCAGCCTGTCCGGGCTTGAAGAGTTAATCGATCCCACTTTCCTTTGCAGAAAGAGGGGTCTCCCATTTCTGGTTTGAGATGCAAACTGAGGCAGCCCAAGAGACAAAACTGAATCTGAAAGTAAAAGCAAACCAGACACAACAACAGCACCAGGAGGAAACCAGGCGTGGTGCCGAATTGGCCCAGAGTCAAGGCCAGTGCCAAGGCCCGGCAAACTGGCTCTGTGGGCAGATTTCTAGGTGGTAAGATTTCTGTATATTTTGAATTTGATTAAAAACAACTAAAAGGCACTTTGAACACGTTGTTAAAGTGTTGGTGCTTAGATCAGCCACCTCACAGCTCCCAGGCACCTTCTGTGTGGAGTCTGCATGTCTCATTGGGTTCGCCAGATTCTTCCTGCCTGCAAAGCCATGCTTCTGGAAGACCCATAGGTGGTGCACTGCCTTCTGGACCAGAACTTCCAGACCAGCGTCCCAGTTGCTGAATACTGTCACTGTTGGAGGAAGTGTCATCCTTATAATGAGACGTTAGTCTGAGGTCCTGAGTACTGGATCATTAGAAATCCCAGGACTGTTTGTAAGAGTGGTGCTGTTAACAACAGTGCCTTGACCAAGCTCCACTCTGGACGAGTACGGTCTGTCTTCCCCTTAGCTCTTTGGGTCACCCATAATTCACCTGGTGGGGTTTTTCTCTCCTGCCCCTGATCTATGTGCAGTGGGGCCACACTTCAATAGGGGGAGAATTAGATCCTCTCTTTTTGTAAAGCATTTGGGCATCCTTAGGCATGAAATTGCTATACAAACGTGTAGAGGTATATACATGTAAGGAATTATGATGATGTTGTACGTGTAGTACATCATATTGAAAGCAGAGTAAAGTGCAGTAAAAGAAAGTATGGTGACATTCAGGAATAGATTGGCCAAGCACAGGCCAGTGTGAAAAAGCAGTGTAAGTTCATTGATGGTTTACAGACCTGAAGACATGCCGTGTAATATTATTATGGTGATATTTTATCGTGTAGTTCTAGCATAGTGTTATTTCAGATATGATCATATCTCTTGCTTATTTATGATCTACTTAGGAGACGGGACACAGACAACTCCAGGAATTCTCAGTAGATTTCCTCACAACTGTATAAACCAGTTTGGTAAAGTCCCTGACTTGGTTTGATGGGGAATTTCCCTGGAATGGTGACAGGCATGTGCCAGGCACGCCTGCCTATCACTGACCACTGCCGGGGCCTGACTAACCAGAATCTCTCTGTGTTCTCTCAAGGAGACATTACACAAAGGGTGGTGGGAGTGTGGAACAAGCCGCCCGACCACACTGTTGAAGGTTGAAGGTTACATCCCAGTACACAACAGTAACAAGTTACTGTTGAAGATTACATCCAGGTTTCTTTCAAGAAACAGGTGGATAAGAGTCTCTTAGTCGTTACTTTTCTGATGTTTTGTTTTTCTTCTGGTTTTTAAGGTTTTGGTTTCTAACTCATGGTAAACACTATGACTGTTCCCACAAACCCCGGTCAAGGCCAGATCACAGCAGAAGTGAGCCTGTAGAGAGGCGGGGCTGTTGCTCAGGGGGCAACAGTAAGAGAAGAAGAGGGCGGGGAAATACGGTGTGAAAACAGAAACAGGAGGCCTGATTGGATCCAAGGCTCTCCTCACAGTGCGAATATAAAACCCTGCGATGGGAGAGAGGCAGACAGACAGAGACAGAGGCAGCAATCACAAAGGATGGCGACTGACATTTCGCATTGCTTTACCCAGGTATGTGAGTTATACGTCTGAAAAAAAATCTTTAATTCCAATTTCCAGCTTTCCAGTTCTGGCTTTTTGCTCTGTTCATTACAGTGTTTCCTGGCTTCCAGCTCTCCTTCACTCATTTCAGATCATTGTGATAATTAGACGCACTCTGTTAATGCTTTTCTTCACTGAATTCATGAATTCGAACACACGAACACAAGACAGATCACCGATGAGAGGGGACATTCGGCTCATCTAGCCTGTTCGGATGTTAGTAGTTAATTGATCTCAGGATTTTATTCAGCCATTTCTTGAATCGGCTTCAAAAACCTGGTCCACACTCCCACCACCCTTTGTGTAAAGAAGAGCCTCCTGTACTCAGTTTCAAATACTCCGACAGATGGCTCTGGCCTTTAGTGCCTACATTATCATTGTCAAATTGATGGTATTATTGTCCGGAAAAAAGTACAGTGCTGTAAAATGTCTTTATCGATTTACACAGGCGACAGGAGAGTCCTTTGTCCTTTAATGGTACGATCTCAGAGACGGGCAGAGAGCAAGGGAGAGAGAATGTAGCAGTAGTTCACACACAGTCCAGAAGGCAGAGAAATGAAAACATGTAAATAAAAAGACAACTTCGGCTCTTCATATAGGTACAAGAGAAATGAGGTAACGATGACAGAAATTTAAAGCTATAAAATCCTATAATTAGAATAATTACATGCCAAATATAGTATGCAATCTAAATACATACCGTATATTAGGGTATTTAAAATACAGCAAAGGAATAATTACCTTTTAACTAACGTATAAATAATGTACTGTTGATCTCATTACCTGTATACGCTGTACTGTTTAAGACACAGTAAATGATAAACGCAGTGAAGTCACTCGGGTGCTTTCCCGACACGACTGCATCCGGGTTCCTCACAGTTTCCAGCAGATGCGCGCGAGGGGGCGCAGAGGTCAGGTGCGCGTGGGCGAAGTGAAAGTGAAAGTGACTCGGTGCCCGTCACGGTCTTTCGCGACACGCAGCGGGCGCAGGGCAGGGATACGCTGGACAAGACCACACCACACCACACCAGGGTCGGTTCGTCCAGGAGCCCATTCACCTGCCAGCTCGTCTTTCTGTCGCAGTTAGAGCGACACAAGCGGTCCCACCAGAGGGACTGGGTTGGGTCGAGTCTTCATCCCCTGCTTGCTAAAAAACGGTTGTAAAATTGACAATCATTGAGACCTCTTAATTATTGGATTGTATTGCTTAGAATTGTATTCTTAGAAGAATTAAGTTTATTAAAAAAACAGCTTGTCTTTGGACTGTGGGAGGACGTCATCCACATGAACCCAATGAGAAAATGCCAACTCCTCACAGATAGCCCTCCAGGAACTGAACCCAGGGCCCCAGCTCCCTGAGGCAGCAGTGCTGATGTGCCAGCTGATTTTATTCAGGCAAAGACATTAGATGTCTTTTTAGAGCTGGGGTTCCTCATACTGGTCCTGGCTAATTCTGCCAGTTTTAATTTCTCTGATTCTGCCCCCAGTCCATGTGTTCAAAAACACAGCAAGCATTTTATTCCGGCAATAGTCTCTCAGCACGCCTGTACAGACAGCTGCAAGCGGGTGTTGAGCTCTTGATGAGCAGACACGGGTGGGAATGAGCCTTTCGCACACTCTCGCACACTCTCGCACACTGACACCTCTTCTCCAGAGATCCGGTCCACCGCACCTCGGCGGACACACCTGTGTCAGGCCAGCTCTGCAACCCGGAAGCTGACACAGGGTTGAAACCACATACTGTAGAAAAAACCCTTTTGACTATGAAACAGCTGCAAGCGAATTGAATTATCTTCATTCCTGAGCTCACGTATAGAACGGATCTCAATTCACCTGGGATCAAGAACCCAGAGCAGCCAGTGCTCTTCCCGGAGACCCCAGGACTGGGGGAGCCACCTACTTTACACAGTTTGGCAGCTAATTAACATTCCTGCCCACAATGCCCGGCGCCAGCGTGCTCCTGACGGACACCGCGGCCCTCAGAGGTGTCCTCGTGAGGTCAGTCTGTCTATAACCTGTCTCCCTGTATTTGCAGCACCCTCCACACTGGAGGAAGGGCAGTTCGCCGTCGGTCCACTCCAAGGACGGTCTCCCACCCGTGTTATGTGAGAAAACCGAACTTCCTGACTACCTGCGCCCAGTCTGCCACACACACCTGAAGATGTGCGATAAAGAGCCCCTGACCCCACAGCAGCCACTAGGGGGCACTGTGTCGGTCAAGGTCATCGTCGGGAACAGTGGGAAGAGCCGGGAGCTGGAGCTGCTGCGCTCCGACACTGTGGGCCGGCTGCTGGAGAAGCTGCGGGCGGAGCTGCCGGATCTGGGTCCCGATGTGTCGCTGGCCCTGCGGGGGAAGCCTGTCAGACCGGAGCAGTGCCTGGGGCAGCTGGGAAACTGCAGCAAACTCCAGTTCATCATCTTCCACCGCTGCCACGGGGGCTAGAGAGAGAGAGACGAGGAGCGGGACGGCTTGAATTCGCTACTCCTCGCCCTTCTTCTGCGCATGACGAAAATACCTGTAGTTTAATTCGCAAGCCACAAACTAAGGCCTTGTCATCCTGTAATTAAAGCACTCTTTGTAGCCGGAACTGGTCCTGAGTCGGAATGATTTCACTTTCAAACACATACAAAGACAAGT
Organism: Lepisosteus platostomus; assembly: GCF_059453375.1. Taxonomy (NCBI): domain Eukaryota; kingdom Metazoa; phylum Chordata; class Actinopteri; order Semionotiformes; family Lepisosteidae; genus Lepisosteus; species Lepisosteus platostomus. The sequence continues at coordinate 15,559,819 of NC_142618.1, forward strand.
GCAGCAGCAGGGAACCCTAGCTGACTCCGGGAGAGCACGACGACAGCAAGGAAAACGAGCCCAGTGAGATCAGGGTACAAGCACAGTGCAGTGCAGTAAACCCAAGTGAGATCAGGGTAAAACACAGTACAGTGCAGTGAACTGGGCCAGTTCAGTCTCTGAGAGCCCCAGTCCTTCAGTCAGGACTGTAGATCAAAGTTAATCTGCATTCCTAGTTACTGAGATAGTAACTGAGTCAGTTCATTCTCCACAGAAACAATACACCTGTTAATATATGAATTTTTTTTTTATTTTCACCTCCTAGGAAACCTAAGGTTGCTGCTAGAAGAGGTGTTATTGGGGCCAGCAGGGCCTGTGGTCTGTGTCGGTCCTCATGGCCCAATAGAGTGTCGGGGACACTCTACCGTAAAAGGGTGCCGTCCTTCGGATGAGACGTAAAACTGAGGTCCTGACTCTCTGTGGTCATTAAAAATCCCAGGGTGTTTCTTGAAGAGTAGGGGTGCTACCCCAGCGTCCTGGCCAAATTTCCCCCTGGCCTTTACCAATCATGGCCTCCTGATAATCCCCATCTCTGAAGTGGCTTCATCACTCTGTTCTCCTCTCCACTGAGAGCTGGTGTGTGGTGAGCGTTCTGGTGCACTTTGGCTGCTGTTACATCATCCAGGTGGGGCTGCACACTGGTGGTGGTGGAGGGGATCCCCACTACCTGTAAAGAGCTTTGAGTGGTGTGTCCAGAAAAGCGCTATATAAGTGTGAGAAATTATTATAATGCTGTGAGAAATAGAAAGTTAAGACTACCGAGTACACATAATGCACTGTAGCACCACCTGCTGGACATTCGGGTGTAAAGCTCACCAAGAGAAAAAGCGATCAAAACTTCAAAGTCTCTGTAAACACGTTGGACTGCGACATCTTGTCTCTCCGATTAAAGGAAGTGGCTTTGGAAGGTTTGCTTGTCTTTGCTGTGAAGAAAATGGAAACATTACGGAGTTACAAATGGGTTGAGGCCACATCAGCAAATCCAGTCTGTCTGCTAGTTAGCAGCTAACTGATTCAAAGTTCCTCCAGCCGGTTCTTGAGAGAAGCCAGGGTATCGGCTTCAAGCACATGGCTGATCCACACTTCCCACAACATGGCTGCGCAGCTTGATCCACACTCCCACCACTTTTTGTGTAAACAAGTGCACCCTGTTCTCAACTTGCATCCTCTGGTTCTTCGTGTGACATTTCCAGTCATCCCTGAACTGGAACGATTTCCTTCTCTCCAGGCTCTCCAGGAAATGTTTGGAAACCGTCAAATAAATCAGATATAGTCCTGTGATTGTTCAGGTCAGAAGGGATACGGAGAGAAAGAAAAAGGAGCAGATTCCCATCTTCTCTCTGCACACAGGCGTTTCGTTCAAGCAGAAGTGTGGAGCAGTGACCAGGGCCTCTGGTCTCAGACGTGCATAGTTGTGGGTTTGAATTCCAAGGCATGAACAGCTGCCAAGCCACTAAACTCAGATTATCCCTCCACAAAAGTCCAGCTGTATGCCATACACAACACTTTTGAATATCTCACGATTCACACATCAGGAGGATCGGGACTTCTGGTGTTGGCTCTGATTGATTAATAATGCCTGCCAGGCCATGAAAGTCGAGACAGATAGACTCAGCCCTGCTAGAGACCCTTGTTCACAGAAACTGGAAAGGCCAGTGTGCCACTGTGCCATCGGGCTTCTCTGTCTTTGTCAGAAGGGGAACGGTAGCTGGACAGGACCTAGAGCAATCACATGAGCTCCCCACTCTCTCTCCTGGCTTCACTGGTGTGTCTTGACAGTATTTATATGGAGCTCAGCACAGCTGGGTTACACAGTGCCAGTGGGGGGACAACAGGGTTGTGAGGTGCTGCTGGCACAGTGAATGATTTGTTACAGGTGGGCTCCATTGCAGCTAATTCTCTTAGTTTAGGGGTCCTAAATTAGAAACTTGGATAGGGGAACCAGCAAGAGAATGGGCAAGAGGATTTTATGTGGGGTGGGAGAAACAGTTATTTGTATTTCTCTCTCACATTTTATTATGCCTGAATGAAATAATCTCTCGCATAAATAATCGGCCGTCCTGCTGACAGTACGCTTGACTGTTCAAAATGGCAATGGCTTGACTGTCGCATGTTCTGTGACGTCAGCTGCAAGTCCCTTATTATTACCTATGGTTTCTGGCCGTAAACCCAGCCCCTCGCACTGCATTAGTGCCGCCCCACCGTGTCTATAATTGGCAGAGGCTCACAGACCGACGTCCAAGTTACCCAATCAAAGATACGATCTTTACTTACTGCATGTGACTAACCAATGAGAGTTGGCCTGTATTTTAAACATGTGAGAGAGTTTTGCTTATGTGGAAAATGTTTGGTTGTCTGTTGTAAGCGGTGAGTATAAATCTCCGTTATTTCTATACATATGCTCGATAACCATCTCTGTTTGGGTTGGGGGGTGCGGCAGAAAACATTTGAGAAGCTCCGGTGTCACAGGAAGGTTGTATTTTGTTTTAAACACGCGTTTTTAACTTGTTTGGATCTTCATCCGGTTTGATTCAGGCAGGAGTGTAGCATTCCCTCTTGGAATTACGCGGGATGAAACGTTTAAATCGCGTTAAATACAGCAGACACAGGAGGCGGTTGTCAGTAGAGATTAAGCAGATGCGCGCCTTACCTGTTCATTGAACGGTATCTTTTAAACCACGCCGGCTGGCACTTTCAACGCGTTTTGGTGAATGTAGTATCCCAATTCCACCGTAAGAAAGGCGAGTTTATGGCTGATGATGCCCGTGCAGACTCCACAATAAACTTCGCCAGGTTTGATAATTAAACGTATTTTATTCACGTTCACTTTGTTTTAGTCAACAAACGAAGAGAAGTTTTCCACAATGCCACAACTGTCCCTCAAAGCTCGAGTAAACTACACAAGCACATCAGAACCGTTGCGCTCTCATTTCCTCTCAGTTTTTTGAAAACTAAAACTTCCAGAATTTACATTAATGAACATCGGCGATTGGCCGTCTTCGCACTTCACGTAAATAAAACAACGTGGTTTTCACATAATGAAACATCAACATATTTGCAGGATTATTTTAAAGGGAATAAAACCAAATTAAAACATCCCATGGCTCCTCCAGTGAAGATCTCTTAAGCTCAGAGGTTTTCAGTGTAATAGAGGTGTACCCGTCGAGCTGCAAGAGCTTCAAGAGTGTCTGTACTTCCCACAGGAGACAGGGTTTTGTAGTGACACGGAGCGTGCATGTCACCCGTCCCTTCGTGTAATTTGGTTTCTACTCGGGTTTGTCACAAGATGCGCAGATGTACAGTTTGACCAAGATAAGCGCCCGGCGTGATCAGCTCTGGTCCCAGCCGGGCTGTGTCAGTAACGGCCGGGTGTATCGTAAAACGGCTGATGCTTACACCGTGCATTTAACTCTCGGATGCGGCTTGAAACGTGCCCGCCTGGTAGTCAGTTAATCGGTCGCCGGATCTCACCCAGCTGTTTCTTGAAAGAGGAATCGTCTAGTTGGCGCCGTTGCCGTGAAGGAGGGCTCAAAGCTGGACTCATTCGCACAAGGATGCTCACCGTTACAGCATGGCGTTGAGTAAAAAAACCTACATATTTATTAAAGAGGAATATTACCATGCACTACGTGGGTACGTGGTTAATAAAGGCATTTTTTTATCATTCCGTTTCTCCCAGTTTCCCGTGTTTTTCGCAGTCCGAGGTAAGTCTGCTGTGAGAGGAGTGTCTCTCTCCGGGGGGGACTGCAGGAGTACAGGGGTCTGTCACCGGGGGTAGCTGAACGAAGAGGAAAACTTCAGTCTCTCATGTCGTGCGTGTCTGGTCGTCCCCCCACCAGGACCCCCTGGTCGAGGGATCCCTGCTCCTCCTCGGTGTGGCTGCCCTGGGCTTCCCCCTTCACTCTCAGACCCTGCAGTCGGTTAATAAAAATCAACTATTTTATATAGCGCCTTTTTAGGTGGCTTCTCAAAGCGCTTTACAGGATGACAACAACAATAAATAAGAAGAATACACAAGATAAAACACAATTACAATACACAGAGGAGGCCGTGGATGGTGGTACTAAGAAAAGCAGAGGGGTGAAGAGTGGGACCAGTTTAGTAAAGGCTTTCCTGAAGAAGATAATAGTCTGGTTAATAATCAGGTATTACAAATGCAGACAACTGTCCTTCCGAAGTGGCTTACATTCCCAAGCTCCGCTTTAAAATCTGCTGGAGGAGACTTCTTCCTCTCACGTGACCCCTGACCCCCTCTCTTCCAGGTGTGCCAGTCTGGGAGGAGAGACGGGGTGGCACGGGGTGGCACCGACACAAATGGAGTCTGTGCACTCCTGCCAGACCTCGGCGCCCCCGATCAGGTGGGTGGTGTCGGAGAACGGGGAGCTGCGGATTGAGGCGGACCCCGGGGGAGGCGGGGGAAGAGAAGGGGTAGCCCTGCCCAGGGGCCCTCCCAATCCTGCCTCCGCTCCTGTCCCAGGCTGCCTCAGCGGGCTGACGGCCACCCCCAGCAGGACCCCTGCAGTTCGGACGGTACCGATGCAAGTCGCCTCCCCCATCCCGCGGGCCCTGCAGCTGCCCAGCACGTGCTTCTCCAGAGGTGACCGTCTCACAGCAGGGCTGTTCTCAGTCCTCCTCTTCCCTCTCATGCTCCATCTCTGCCTCAATAATAAATGAGAAATGCCTGTTGTGTTTTTTATTTCTGCTCGTCACTTTTCTCTCTCTAACTCCTGCTCTCCTTTCAGACCTTAGAATTTCTCATCCCCGAATGCCACTGGGGTGAAGTCTCTCCTGTGTCTCCACTTTCCCCTCTTCTTGCTGGTGACCCAGGCTGACCTTTGACCTTTGACCTCTGAACTTGCATTCCTTTCCGTCTTTGTCTCCTCTTGTCCTCCCTCCCCTCTCCCTTCCCCTGGTTTCTGACTCTGGCTTTCCCACTTGCCTGTTGCTCTTTCTTGCCTCCTGTCTCTGCTCTTCTTCTGGCTCACCCAGCCTTCCTCTTCCTCTCCTCACAGGGGATCCTGCTGCACTCGGAAACCTCAGATCAAGCTCTGGCTTGGCCGAAACGGAGATGCACCCGCAACCTCCCCTGCCTCTCCCTTCTGCCCTGGCTGTAGCTGTAGCCCACTCTGAGAGGGGGTCCTTGCCATACCAGGCTCTTCAGGGCAAAGGTCAGCCGGAGGTTGGGGAGACGACGCTGGTGCAAATCAAGGAGGAGGGAATTAAGAAGGAAAGTGGGGAGCTGGAGTGTGCCCTACAGAGGGAGGAACATCCAGAATTGGAATTGGGCTCCGTCAAGGAAGAGGAGGAGGGAGAAGGACAGCTGTTTTCCGATTCCCTCCCGGTGCCCAAGAAAGAGGAGGAGGGTTTCAGACCAATCCAGGACCCTGCCTGTATCACTCCAGTAGGGGGCGCTGTGGAACAGGTTTTTCCCACCCAGACCTCCGCCCAGCCAGAGATCCGGCATGTACCTCCCCAAGCCACAATTCCTGACGCTGGACCACGCTTCCCTTTAGTTATCCACTATGTCCGGATTCTGAATAAACGCCCTGTGTCTTCCAGCCAAGACTCTGTTCAGCCTGGACCCAGACCTGCGGGACACAGCTCTGCCTCTCGACAATCTGCTTTCAGGAGCAGAGAAGCATGTAACCCTAATCCTGCTAATGTCCCTTGCTTACCTGGTGCAGATGTATCCCAGGGGAGCTCAAAGCAGCCACTTCCAGAATCTTCCCAAACTAGAGGCGAAATCTCCAGTCCATCACCGGGAGATCTGCTGGCTCTTCGGACAGGGAGCGTGTCCGACAAGCAGAGGGGTGACCCCGAGACTGACGCTTGCTTTGAAGAGCCAGATGGGAGCTGCATGGAGACCCCACAGCTGGGCTGGGCTCCAGGTGTTGGTGTAACTGTGACCTTGCTTAGCTCAAAAGGTGTACCAGGACAAAAGAACTCCCCTACCGCTCCTGTCTCTCACCCCAGCAACGCAAGCAGGGTGTTAAAACTTGCGAAGTCCTCTCTGAATTGTGATGCCGAGTGTGCTGCGTCAGTCAACGGAATTGAAAGGATCTGTAGATCACAGCTGGATTACAGGTTCAGCAGCTCTGCACCTGCCACCGAGGTCTGGGGTTTTCTAGGTGCCTCTTCTGGGGATGATGGCAATCCACAAGGGGAGAGCACCGGAGTCTCACCCTCCAGGAGAAACAATGGCAAAGGGTCTGGTCACGAGGTTGGCTCGGAATTGGAGGAATGTTCCAATTCCAACTCTAACCCGGACGACGGGGGCCCAAATACCGGAGAGAGAGAAGGGCCGAATCTCCCAAAATCGTCATCTCGGAATGACCACCTCAGAGGGAGGAATGATCCATTGTCCAAAGCCCTCCTTCCTAGCGGAGCTGCTGCTCCTCTGCAATCTGCCCCAAACAATCGGAGAGAGGAGCAAGTGCCATCTGGTTGGGTCGACAAGATGGCCAAAAAACAAGGGCCTGATGTAGCCCTGACTTCAGAAAGAGGTAACAGTGGGATCGTCCATTCGGAGCAGATGGCTCCCATCAAGAGGGAAACACAGGGCCCTGACTCTAACAGCCATTGGATCCCTGATACCCCAGACGCTGCAAGGCTAAAGTTGGACAACAAGATGGAGGATGAGGTTTCCCAAGGGGAAACAGGGGGTGTAGACCACAGAGTCACCCCAAAGACTGAGGATGTGAGCTTTTCCAGAGAGGTGAAAGAAGGTTGCCAGGCTGCACAAGAGATGGATAGGGGTGCACTACTGCCAGTGGAAAGTGGGGAGACCAGGGAACCCCCAATGAAAAAGGAGGATGAGGGTGACCAGGATGTTGGCGAGAACCCTTCGGCTATCGTGGCGCAGGCTAAGCACAGCGAAACAGGAACCCCGATCACAAGTGCTGCAGCTACAGGTAGGTCACGATTAGACAGTCCTGATTTAGCCAACCTGAAACTTGCGTCCTGTTCAGAGTGTGAACTGACACAGTTAATCCGACCCATTTCCCAGGAGGGTATTCCATCTGGGAAATGGGTCGGATTGCCTGTGTCAGTTCACACTCTGGACAGGACGTAAGTTTCAGGTTGGCTAAACTCACACATGTATCTGAGCAAAGCTGTGTTTTCAGGTCTCCTGCAGACAGCGTACCCTCTCTACGGCCTGCAATTAGCATAATCAGAGGACGATTAGACTGATCTGCAGTGAGAGTGTGTTTGTACAGAATGCAGCACACAATTCCACCAACAGAAATGATTAAATCTAGAATAGTAGCTGTTTTAGTGTTTGTTCGTGGAGCTGGCCTTAGTAATCAGAGACGTAGACTGACATTCAGGGGGGCTGTCACTTTCCCTCTTACAGAAGGGACTCTCTGTGGAGGGCTGCGTGTGTCGGAGCGCCTGCTGGCCGAGAGAATGAGCTGTGAAAACTCTTCTGGCTTCTTGTGCGTGGGACTCTGTTCTCGTGCTTCCTCCCTGTTGCTCTGTCCACAGCCCCGAAGACTTCCACGCCCGCCTTGCCTCTCGCCTGCCCTCTCTGCAACGAGGGCCTCTGCGGAGACGCAGAGCTCCCCCGGCACCAGAGGAACTGCCGCAGGCAGCAGCTGCGCGCCGAAACCCTCCGCGCCCGCCCCGCCGTCACCCGCCGGGCCGCTCACGCCAAGACCAAACAGGAACCCACCACCCCCACGGCATCCCCTCCGCTCGGCAGGCCGGCGTCTCGGGCCCGCGGGCGGTGCAGCCAGGCGCCGGCAGCTCTGAAGAAGCCCCGGCACGGGCCTGGGGAAGGGCGAGGGAGCGAGAGGGAACAGGGAGGAGGAGCAGCTGGAGCAGAGGCGGTGGGACGAAGAGGGGACGAGGAGAGGCCGGGAGAGGAGGAGAGGAAGGACGGAGGAGCAGAGGCGGGAAAGCAGGGACTTGCCCTGCACTGCTGCCCTCAGTGCCCCAAAACACTCCACGACTTCAGGTTGTTCCAGAGGCACCTGATGGTCCACGGAGATTTGGCAGCGGCGTCGGGAGTTGAGGAGAGCGCCGAGGGCACCTGGAAGCGACCGTACCGTCGCGCCGACTGCCCAACCACCTTCCTGCATGCCGCCTCGCTGGACAGGCACGCTCTCCTCCGCGCAGGGAAGCAGCCCTTCGCCTGCGAGGCCTGCGGACGGCACTTCCGGAAGGCGGCCCACCTCCGGTTGCACCAGAAGTCCCACCCGGGAGGGGCGGAGACAGCGGGCACGGAGGGCGGCGGCCGGCTGGGGGCAGGGCCTGCGTTTCCCCACTGCTGCGATCAGTGCGGGAAGGTCTTCCGCAGGGCCAGACACCTGTACCGCCACATGAAGATCCACACCGGGCACAAGCCTTGTGTCTGCTCCGAGTGCGGGAAGAGATTCCGGGACTCCGAGCGCCTGCGGCGGCACGAACGGGTGAGACCTGCTCTTTTGTCGTGCTCCGTCGTCACGTGCACGTCCCTCGTGTACGGAGTTCGAATGCCAAGTGTGCACATAGGCGTTCCTTTTTAGATTTTCAGAAGAATGTATGTGGAGTAAAAACGCTATGACTGACCTGAAGCAGAGGCCTGTCACTCTGTTAGCATGATTCGAACGAGAAGTCGTTGGCATATCACATAGGGGCCGTGGGCATGGGTGACATGGGGACGAGTAAATGAGATTGAATTGCTCTTCGACTACGTTTTGACTCCAATAATATAGTGCGGATTGGCTAGTAATTAATATTATATTGGTGAGTTAAAGGATGAATGTAGTTCATGCTTTAATTTTCCTGTAGTTATTGCAAATTTATTATTGGCAGGGGCCTGTGCTGGATAAATTAATAATAATATCACTAAACAGTCTACCGTGGACTTAACAACTCATTATAGACCATTAAAGCCGTATATAAATCCTTTAAAACTCCATTTTAAAGATTTGTTATGTGATTTTGGTGAGTGTTTGAATATAACTTTGTTCTAATGTTCTTGGAATAACAGTTGACATTCCTGATCTGTTTTATGCACTCGATTCTTGTCTAACACGGGAAGTAAAACGTTGCCACACAATTATACGGATTTAAAGGCAATCAAATGAAAAGTGAAATGGCTAAATTTCCTGTATATTCCAAAGACAAAAAATGAATTGAACTAAAACCCTTAATATATAGAACAAAATCGATTAGTTAATTAATTTAATTAATTAAACTGGCAGACAAAAATATGACTAAAATGACTTCCGTTTCGGTCAACAAAAAGAGTGTGACTAAAACCTGACTGTATCCCGTCCGCGTTTCAGTGGACCTGACTAATCCGACGACGCAAAAACGGAAGACGGTGAATTAACGCTGCGTACCTGCGTCGCGGGCGCGGTATTCCGTGCCCTGAGCGCTCTCTCTCTCTCTCGCTCTCCCCCGCAGGTGCACACGGGCGAGACCCCTTACCCCTGCCCCGACTGCGGCAAGCGCTTCCGCTTCTCGGGGGACGTGCGCAAGCACCAGCGCATCCACACGGGGGCGCTGCCCTACCAGTGCCCCCAGTGCAGCCGCCGCTTCCGCGACTCCAGCACGCTGAAGAAGCACCAGCTGACCCACTCGGGCCGCGCCCCCTTCCAGTGCCCCGACTGCGGCAGGCGCTTCAGCCAGGTGGGCAACCTCAAGCGCCACCGGCGGACCCACAGCGGCGAGGCGCCCTACCGCTGCCCCGACTGCGGCAAGGGCTTCAACCACGCCGACAACCTCAAGCGCCACGGCCGGGTGCACACGCCCGACTCCCTGCACCCCTGCCCCGACTGCGGCACCAAGTTCCGCAGCCTCTCCAAAGTGCGCGCCCACCGCAAGAGCCACGCCCAGCCGAAGTCCCTGGACTGCCCCCACTGCGGCAAAACCTTCCGGCGCTCTGGGGATCTGCGCAAGCACCAGCTGGTCCACAGCGGCGAGCGGCCCTTCGCCTGCACCGCCTGCCCCAAGAGGTTCGGCCACCTGGGCAACCTGAAGAAGCACCTGCTCATCCACACGGGGGCGCTGCCCTTCCGCTGCCCGGATTGCCACCGCGGCTTCAATCAGCTGGGCAACATGAAGAAGCACCGGCGCACGCACCAGCGCGGCGCGGCGAGGGCGGGGGCGGGGAAGGAGGAAGCGAGGGCTGCAGAGGCGGGGGCGGGGCCAGAGGAGGAAGCAAGGGCTGCAGAGGCGGGGGCGGGGCCAGAGGAGGAAGCAAGGGCTGCAGAGGCGGGGGCGGGGCCAGAGGAGGAAGCGAGGGCTGCAGAGGCGGGGGCGGGGCCAGAGGAGGAAGCGAGGGCTGCAGAGGCGGGGGCGGGGCCAGAGGAGGAAGCGAGGGCTGCAGAGGCGGGGGAGGGGCCAGAGGAGGAAGCGAGGGCTGCAGAGGTGGGGGAGGGGCCGAAGGAGGCGGGGCCGAAGGAGGCGAGGGCAGCGGAGGCGGGGACGGGGCTGGAGGAGGCGGGGCCGGCGGAGGCGGGGGCGGGCGCCGAATGAGATGGCGCAGGCCGGAGCAGACGTGACTCTGGGGCGTTCGGCTGAGGTTGGCCAGCAGGCGGCGCTCAGCTGCCTCTCTCCCCAGTTTATTCAAACCCAGAACCCCACTGTTTCCCAAAGCGACAGGATGTGGAAGCACAAGCAGAAAACTGGCATGTTGGGAGTAACACTGACACCGTTCTCACTGACTGGAAGTGAACTTGGTTCTTCAGATGCTCTACAGCAGAACCTGTAAGAGTTTGTCGTTACCGCCTTCGATGAGGCTTGTCTTGCAGGTAAAGAAGGAAATTCCTTTCTTTTTAAAGAAGGAAATGATGCATTGATCATTAAACACGAAATCCCATTGGACATTTGCACAGAGTTTCAGACACCTGTGTGTTGTCATGCCATGTCTGCCCCCTCTGCTTAGTTTTTTATGTCTCAATCAGTGTTTAATGGAATAAAACCACTTTTATGGAACTCTTTTCTTTGTAGTAAAGACATTTGACAAGCAGGGTAGTGGATGTGTCATACTTACAGCTTACAGTTTTTTTACAACATACTCTCACGTGAAGCAAGTCTCACAGATAAAACTCATTTGAGTTGATATCATTTGTTCATGTGACAGGTGTGGCTCTGCTCTGCCCCTTGCTGGGCGGTCACAGTCGCTCATAGGCCTAGAGACAGCGGCGAACTCCTCGTTGTGAAATGACCAAGTTCTCTGCGCGGTTCAGGTTTCAAGGGAGGGGTGATGTTACTTTTGGTAAAAGGCTCTGTACTCTGATCCTGTTGTATTCAGTGAGTGTTGTTTCTCAAAAGTAATCAAAATCAGGAATTTCAAGGTGAGTGTGATCTAAAAAGTAATTAAATATTCCCTTAATTAAGGGAATTGGCCTCAAATACTTTAGTTTCATATTATTACAAATAGGGAGTTATGAACATGGAAAAAAGTAGAGCATGATTAATAATAATTAAATGAAAAGGTTATTACCCCCACATGTCAGAAGCATGCCAAAAATATACCTGAGCAGTTCCTACAGCCTGAGGTGCCTGACTCATCCTGGTGAAAGAGTAAGAAATGAATTGCAAACACAAACTAAAGAACACACAATGTTCCTCATACAACATAAACATCATGCCTTAACAAGCCAAGAGAGATAATCCTGCTTTCTCAATTGAATCATATGACCTAGAGCTAAATCTCCCTTCCTATAAATCTGGAATCTCCCAATTGAATGGGGATTCATCTCAGTTCTGAAAATGTATTGCTAATCCTGAAGAGAATGTCCGACACCTGAGGATTCCACAATAATGGAAATCTGAGTTTCCTAAACAAAACAGCAAGCTGTTTTAAAAGTTGCAAATACGTAGCTAGAATTTGGTTTTTAAGGTTGATCCAAACAAGGTCCTCTGGCCTGACCTCTCTGTTTACTTCCTGCTTTTTCCCTCTCTGTCTCTGGTTGTCTCTTTTTTCAGTGTGTGAATGTTACCTGTTGTCATGATTAGAGTAATTCCCTCAAAAAGCCCTTTGTTTTTACTGGATGTGCAGCTGGGTAAACGATCCATTGTTTTTAGACTCTGAGAGTTTGTAACTATTAATACGGTTCTTTGTTGTTTGTTTTCAAGGGGTTACCTAGATTAATTTCCCAGTTCATTATAATCTCTTGAATACCTTACAATAGTAGTCACCCCCTTACTACATTGTGTTGAACTACAAATGAAATGCCAACTTTTGTTAAAATGCCTATTTTTAACCAAAACGGGAACACTCAGAGTGCCACTTTTATGGATGAAAAGACAATTAGAAATTAGAATCTAAATGCAAAGCAGATTCTCCATTACCTATAAAGCACTTTGAGCGGAGTGTCCAGAAAAGTGCTACATAAGTGTAATTATTATTATTATAGCAATTGCTATTATTAATCAATCATTTATTAATTATTCCATCATTTATTAGGTCAGTTGCTGATGATTTGGAGAGACCAATAACATCAAAGGAGATCTGATCAGAGTTATTACAACTAAAATGGAAAAAAAGGAAACAGAAAATTAACTGAATCTCATTGAATATGTGTCAGAATGTGAGTGTGGTTTTCTCTAAACTTCCTTTGTGGCTGTGCCTACAGACATTTCCATTACCTGGGCTGGCGTCAGTCTGCACTGAGCTTGTTCATGTCTAGGTGTTGCACAGGGCTGTGATAATGTACAGCGACTGAGACTGAGCTGCACTTATGTGATCTCTTACTGGATGGAAGGATACAAAGGTTGAATTGAGCTGTATTTGTGTGATTTTGCTGTACACCTAAATGGCACAGTGTACATGAATGTAACAAAAGGTTACAAATGATGATGACAAGGTCCGAACAGCTCAGATTTCATTTCATCTGACCATAAGATAAAGTTTCAGTTGTTGTTCCAATGATGTTGGTCAATTTTGAGTCAACTCCTTCTGTGGTTTGTCCCCAGAGGTTTATTCTTTGTAGTCCAGCTATGAATATCACAGTCATGCAGGCAGTTTGAATGGTTAATTTCAACACTTTGTATCCTAAAAATCCCAGTTGTGAGATGAAGCTGAAGGGAATGAAGTACACTGACAGGCTGAAGGACCTGAGTCTCTTTAGTCTGAAGGGAGTGTCCCACACTGACAGGCTGAAGGAACTGAGTCTTTTTAGTCTTAGAGAGGACCTAGCACAACTATTCAAAAGGCAACGAACCACAAGTGAAAACTGCTGGAAAGTACAGTTAAATGAGAAAAGGAAGCACAAAACAAACACGTTAAAGGGGCAAAAATGTTTGACCATCACTGTGCTAGTGTAGGACTGTCATAAAACCTTTTGACCACTAGAGGGAGCACATTACCAAGTCTTAAGATTGGTTGAAAATGCGAGAAAGACATTCCTCAATGTGTCCCTTTAAAACAACAACAGTTGAGTTAAAGTAAAATAAAATTAAAACAATGAATCCTTTAAAATGCTAACAGGCAGACAGCCTGCTTATTGCTGTAACCTGACCTGCTGGCAAGAACAATATCCATTCTCCCTAGTGATTGGTAATTATACACAGGTGGAACAGATCTTCCTTTAACAAGCATTGTCACAGCAACAAACACAGCTGATTGGCATGCGGAGTAGAGACTGTCATTTGCTGTGGTGTTTCTAGTGTGATGTCCAACACATTGGTGGGCACCAGTGTGATAAATTCACAACATAAAATAGAATGATAAAATGATATGGCCAGCAGCCATATCATCCTGCAACTCACAACTGGCAACCAACTGAAGCTCAGCAGGTGTGAGCTTGGCCAGTACCTGGAGGGTGAGACCTCCTGGGAAAAACTAAGGTTGCCAGCAGGGGGTGTTCACCCTGTGGTCTGTGTGGGTCCTAATACCCCATTGTAATTAAGGGGACACTATACTGTAAAAGAAGGCGCCATTCTTTGGATGAGATGTTAAACCGAGGTCCTGTCTCTGTCTGTGGTCATTAGAAATCCCAGTGTGTTTCTCGAAAAGAGAAGGGGTGTTACCTCGGTGTCCTGGTCAAATTTCCCCCTGGCCTTTACCAATCATGTCCTTCTAACAATCCCCGTCTCTGAACTGGCTTCATCACTCTGTTCTCCCCACTGAGAGCTGATGTGTGGTGAGAGTACTGGTGCACTATGGCTGCCATTGCATCATCCAGGTGGGGCTGCACACTGGTGGTGATGGAAGTGTAAGGAATACACTGTACAATAAGAGCAGATGTTATTTATCAACAGACAATCATGCAATAACATATTAAGTTCACCTCTCTGTCTTCGCTCTAGAAATCACTCTGCACTGCACAGCACTGGAGTGGAGACTCCACTCCAGGTCTTATCAACTGCAGAGTGTGCATGACCCATGCACAGTACCTATCAAGCCTGTTACCTTGTTTCAAAAGCACAATACACATAGAAATCATTAGAGTTAAAAAAATCACAAAGCCTAATCAACGCAGTGTGTAACAGAGCCAGCAGCCTGTAAAACCTAGACTGGTTCCATTTTAGGGAATCTGAGTTGCAGGCATTTCTAAAGCATTTTTCACCACATTTCAAATGATGTTAAAGTGTGCGAGAGAAAACTCAACATGTCCCTGCCTCCGTAGTTACATTCACTACTGACCTGAAGGAGAGACAAACATGCTGTTCTGTTCAGCTCTCAGCCTCTTTCAAAGCCTGAGGTTTCCATCAACTCACCCATCTGCACCACACTGCTGAGACACACTAGCAGGGACTCTTCACCAAAAGAGTGGTGAAGCTGAAAGGAACCTACACACATAATGAAAGATCACATATACAGAAGCATTAAGACCTGGTTGATAGTAAAACTGTGAAGAGGAACTTGTAAGTTTTAATTCCACTTTGAAAAAAAGGAAGATGGATTGTTTTTGGCTGAAGAGCCTCTTTGGGTGTGAGGAAGAGAGAAGAAGGAAGCAGGAATGTAAGGCATATGAGAGCAGAGAACAGCGTAGGAGAGAAATTACACACAGATGAAAAATAGGGCATTCAGCATGTCAAGCCTGTTGTTATTAGCTAATTAATCTGAGGATCCATTTCTTGAAAGAAGCCAGGGTATCGACTTCAACAACTGGATAACGTCTTCCAGATGTCCTTTAATACAGCCTTTCTGATCATTGTGAACTAATTTGGACCATCTAGCCAATGTGATCGCACCTTAGCATACATCCTAGTATCTGAGTAAATCAGTGAGATAGGCTGACAATACCCATATAACATGCATCTACAGTAACAACAGTATTAGCTTCTCACCAGTAATACAAAACTGTCTTTAGTTTTCATATCCTGCACACAACACTGCAATTTAGCATGTAATAAATTCGACAAGGAACAAGGAACAGTTTCAAGTGGCAAGTCAACAGCAATGGAATAAGCAGAGGTTAATTCTACAACGTAAAGAAGAATTGGGAAGTTTCAACTGTTGACCCTCTTAAGGTGTGAAGGAGAGAGGATGATAGCAGGGATATAAATCTGTGAGGGAGAAAAATAATAGGTAATAGGAATATAAATAAAGAGAAAATAACTTTTCAGAATCCACTCTGTATCGTTTTCAGTGCTCAGCATTTTAAGACCTTATTAACTGACCAAGTCTTGGTTAAAAGAGGCCTGCAGATGCTTTTGTCCAGAAGCCTCCACTATGTGAGATGCTATCTGCTCTCACTACGGCCACATCATTTCACAATAACTGTGATGGGGAAGAAGGCAAACCAGAGACCTGACAAGATCGGAGGCCAAAAAAACATGTATTTCAAGATCAAAATAAATTTCTTGGTAACATCTTCTTATAAGGCAGGAATGAGATGCCAAACACTGGACCAATATAAATGCTGTCGTGCTGACCTCAGCTGAACTCACTCTTCTCTCTGTGCTCAAGAGGTTCTGGGGTTTCGCTGTCTCTGCCTGGACTGTGCTGGGGCACATGGAAATCAAACAGGAAAGACTCTGGAAGAGTGACTCACCTGACTCCTGCTCTTGGTGAGTAAGAGCTGCAGATGAGCTCTGGGGCTGCCTCCATATCAAACCAGGAGGAGAGTAGACAGGACCTGGACTATAGACTCTGTAGTCCCCTGGGGCCAGTCTGGGGTGATCTGGGCTATAGACTCTGTAGTCAAAATCAGGAATTTCAAGGTGAGTGTGATCTAAAAAGTAATTAAATATTCCCTTAATTAAGGGAATTGGCCTCAAATACTTTAGTTTCATATTATTACAAATAGGGAGTTATGAACATGGAAAAAAGTAGAGCATGATTAATAATAATTAAATGAAAAGGTTATTACCCCCACATGTCAGAAGCATGCCAAAAATATACCTGAGCAGTTCCTACAGCCTGAGGTGCCTGACTCATCCTGGTGAAAGAGTAAGAAATGAATTGCAAACACAAACTAAAGAACACACAATGTTCCTCATACAACATAAACATCATGCCTTAACAAGCCAAGAGAGATAATCCTGCTTTCTCAATTGAATCATATGACCTAGAGCTAAATCTCCCTTCCTATAAATCTGGAATCTCCCAATTGAATGGGGATTCATCTCAGTTCTGAAAATGTATTGCTAATCCTGAAGAGAATGTCCGACACCTGAGGATTCCACAATAATGGAAATCTGAGTTTCCTAAACAAAACAGCAAGCTGTTTTAAAAGTTGCAAATACGTAGCTAGAATTTGGTTTTTAAGGTTGATCCAAACAAGGTCCTCTGGCCTGACCTCTCTGTTTACTTCCTGCTTTTTCCCTCTCTGTCTCTGGTTGTCTCTTTTTTCAGTGTGTGAATGTTACCTGTTGTCATGATTAGAGTAATTCCCTCAAAAAGCCCTTTGTTTTTACTGGATGTGCAGCTGGGTAAACGATCCATTGTTTTTAGACTCTGAGAGTTTGTAACTATTAATACGGTTCTTTGTTGTTTGTTTTCAAGGGGTTACCTAGATTAATTTCCCAGTTCATTATAATCTCTTGAATGCCTTACAATAGTAGTCACCCCCTTACTACATTGTGTTGAACTACAAATGAAATGCCAACTTTTGTTAAAATGCCTATTTTTAACCAAAACGGGAACACTCAGAGTGCCACTTTTATGGATGAAAAGACAATTAGAAATTAGAATCTAAATGCAAAGCAGATTCTCCATTACCTATAAAGCACTTTGAGCGGAGTGTCCAGAAAAGTGCTACATAAGTGTAATTATTATTATTATAGCAATTGCTATTATTAATCAATCATTTATTAATTATTCCATCATTTATTAGGTCAGTTGCTGATGATTTGGAGAGACCAATAACATCAAAGGAGATCTGATCAGAGTTATAACAACTAAAACAGAAAAAAAGGAAACAGAAAATTAACTGAATCTCATTGAATATGTGTCAGAATGTGAGTGTGGTTTTCTCTAAACTTCCTTTGTGGCTGTGCCTACAGACATTTCCATTACCTGGGCTGGCGTCAGTCTGCACTGAGCTTGTTCATGTCTAGGTGTTGCACAGGGCTGTGATAATGTACAGCGACTGAGACTGAGCTGCACTTGTGTGATCTCTTACTGGATGGAAGGATACAAAGGTTGAATTGAGCTGTATTTGTGTGATTTTGCTGTACACCTAAATGGCACAGTGTACATGAATGTAACAAAAGGTTACAAATAATGATGACAAGGTCCGAACAGCTCAGATTTCATTTCATCTGACCATAAGATAAAGTTTCAGTTGTTCCAATGATGTTGGTCAATTTTGAGTCAACTCCTTCTGTGGTTTGTCCCCAGAGGTTTATTCTTTGTAGTCCAGCTATGAATATCACATTCATGCAGGCAGTTTGAATGGTTAATTTCAACACTTTGTATCCTAAAGATCCCAGTTGTGAGATGAAGCTGAAGGGAATGAAGTACACTAACAGGCTGAAGGACCTGAGTCTCTTTAGTCTGAAGGGAGTGTCCCACACTGACAGGCTGAAGGAACTGAGTCTTTTTAGTCTTAGAGAGGACTTAGAGAGGACCTAGCACAACTATTCAAAAGGCAAAGAACCACAAGCGAAAACTGCTGGAAAGTACAGTTAAATGAGAAAAGGAAGCACAAAACAAACACGTTAAAGGGGCAAAAATGTTTGACTATCACTGTGCTAGTGTAGGACTGTCATAAAACCTTTTGACCACTAGAGGGAGCACATTACCAAGTCTTAAGATTGGTTGAAAATGCGAGGAAGACATTCCTCAATGTGTCCCTTTAAAACAACAACAGTTGAGTTAAAGTAAAATAAAATTAAAACAATGAATCCTTTAAACTGCTAACAGGCAGACAGCCTGCTTATTGCTGTAACCTGACCTGCTGGCAAGAACAATATCCATTCTCCCTAGCGATTGGTAATTATACACAGGTGGAACAGATCTTCCTTTAACAAGCATTGTCACAGCAACAAACACAGCTGATTGGCAGGCAGAGTAGAGACTGTCAGTTGCTGTGGTGTTTCTAGTGCGATGTCCAACACATTGGTGGGAACCAGTGTGATAAATTCATAACATAAAATAGAATGATAAAATGATATGGCCAGCAGCCATATCATCCTGCAACTCACAACTGGCAACCAACTGAAGCTCAGCAGGTGTGAGCTTGGCCAGTACCTGGAGGCTGAGACCTCCTGGGAAAAACTAAGGTTGCCAGCAGGGGGTGTTCACCCTGTGGTCTGTGTGGGTCCTAATACCCCACTGTAATTAAGGGGACACTATACTGTAAAAGAAGGCGCCATTCTTTGGATGAGATGTTAAACCGAGGTCCTGTCTCTGTCTGTGGTCATTAGAAATCCCAGTGTGTTTCTCGAAAAGAGAAGGGGTGTTACCTCGGTGTCCTGGTCAAATTTCCCCCTGGCCTTTACCAATCATGTCCTTCTAACAATCCCCGTCTCTGAACTGGCTTCATCACTCTATTCTCCTCCCCACTGAGAGCTGGTGTGTGGTGAGAGTACTGGTGCACTATGGCTGCCATTGCATCATCCAGGTGGGGCTGCACACTGGTGGTGATGGAAGTGTAAGGAATACACTGTACAATAAGAGCAGATGTTATTTATCAACAGACAATCATGCAATAACATATTAAGTTCACCTCTCTGTCTTCGCTCTAGAAATCACTCTGCACTGCACAGCACTGGAGTGGAGACTCCACTCCAGGTCTTATCAACTGCAGAGTGTGCATGACCCATGCACAGTACCTATCAAGCCTGTTACCTTGTTTCAAAAGCACAATACACATAGAAATCATTAGAGTTAAAAAAATCACAAAGCCTAATCAACGCAGTGTGTAACAGAGCCAGCAGCCTGTAAAACCTAGACTGGATCGCTTTTAGGGAATCTGAGTTGCAGGCATTTCTAAAGCATTTTTCACCACATTTCAAATGATGTTAAAGTGTGCGAGAGAAAACTCAACATGTCCCTGCCTCCGTAGTTACATTCACTACTGACCTGAAGGAGAGACAAACATGCTGTTCTGTTCAGCTCTCAGCCTCTTTCAAAGCCTGAGGTTTCCATCAACTCACCCATCTGCACCACACTGCTGAGACACACTAGCAGGGACTCTTCACCAAAAGAGTGGTGAAGCTGAAAGGAACCTACACACATAATGAAAGATCACATATACAGAAGCATTAAGACCTGGTTGATAGTAAAACTGTGAAGAGGAACTTGTAAGTTTTAATTCCGCTTTGAAAAAAAGGAAGATGGATTGTTTTTGGCTGAAGAGCCTCTTTGGGTGTGAGGAAGAGAGAAGAAGGAAGCAGGAATGTAAGGCATATGAGAGCAGAGAACAGCGTAGGAGAGAAATTACACACAGATGAAAAATAGGGCATTCAGCATGTCAAGCCTGTTGTTATTAGCTAATTAATCTGAGGATCCATTTCTTGAAAGAAGCCAGGGTATCGACTTCAACAACTGGATAACGTCTTCCAGATGTCCTTTAATACAGCCTTTCTGATCATTGTGAACTAATTTGGACCATCTAGCCAATGTGATCGCACCTTAGCATACATCCTAGTATCTGAGTAAATCAGTGAGATAGGCTGACAATACCCATATAACATGCATCTACAGTAACAACAGTATTAGCTTCTCACCAGTAATACAAAACTGTCTTTAGTTTTCATATCCTGCACACAACACTGCAATTTAGCATGTAATAAATTCGACAAGGAACAAGGAACAGTTTCAAGTGGCAAGTCAACAGCAATGGAATAAGCAGAGGTTAATTCTACAACGTAAAGAAGAATTGGGAAGTTTCAACTGTTGACCCTCTTAAGGTGTGAAGGAGAGAGGATGATAGCAGGGATATAAATCTGTGAGGGAGAAAAATAATAGGTAATAGGAATAGAAATAAAGAGAAAATAACTTTTCAGAATCCACTCTGTATCGTTTTCAGTGCTCAGCATTTTAAGACCTTATTAACTGACCAAGTCTTGGTTAAAAGATAGGCCTGCAGATGCTTTTGTTCAGAAGCCTCCACTATGTGAGATGCTATCTGCTCTCACTACGGCCACATCATTTCACAATAACTGTGATGGGGAAGAAGGCAAACCAGAGACCTGACAAGATCGGAGGCCAAAAAAACGTATTTCAAGATCAAAATAAATTTCTTGGTAACATCTCCTTATAAGGCAGGAATGAGATGCCAAACACTGGACCAATATAATTGCTGTCGTGCTGACCTCAGCTGAACTCACTCTCCTCTCTGTGCTCAAGAGGTTCTGGGGTTTCGCTGTCTCTGCCTGGACTGTGCTGGGGCACACGGAAATCAAACAGGAAAGACTCTGGAAGAGTGACTCACCTGACTCCTGCTCTTGGTGAGTAAGAGCTGCAGATGAGCTCTGGGGCTGCCTCCATATCAAACCAGGAGGAGAGTAGACAGGACCTGGGCTATAGACTCTGTAGTCCCCTGGGGCCAGTCTTGGGTGATCTGGGCTATAGACTCTGTAGTCCCCTGGGGCCAGTCTGGGGTGATGTGGGCTATAGACTCTGTAGTCCCCTGGGGCCAGTCTGGGGTGATCTGGGCTATAGACTCTGTAGTCCCCTGGGGCCAGTCTGGGGTGATCTGGGCTATAGACTCTGTAGTCCCCTGGGGGCAGTCTGGAGTGATCTGGGCTATAGACTCTGTAGTCCCCTGGGGCCAGTCTGGTGTCCCCTGGGGGCAGTCTGGGGTGATCTGGGCTATAGACTCTGTAGTCCCCTGGGGCCAGTCTGGTGTCCCCTGGGGGCAGTCTGGGGTGATCTGGGCTATAGACTCTGTAGTCCCCTGGGGCCAGTCTGGGGTGATCTGGGCTATAGACTCTGTAGTCCCCTGGGGCCAGTCTGGTGTCCCCTGGGGGCAGTCTGGGGTGATCTGGGCTATAGACTCTGTAGTCCCCTGGGGCCAGTCTGGGGTCCTCTTGGTGGCAATCTGGGGTTCGCTGGAAACCGGGCAGTCAGAGCACATGCCTCTGGTGTGTTGAAAAAAGAAGTTTCACTGTTCTTCTGTTTGACTGCTTTAAACCTCCAGGTTGACGAGCTCGTGAGGCTGACATGGAGACGATCCTGCTGAGGGCGCTGGCTGTGCTCCTGCTGGCTGTGGCTGCGGAGCCCAGAGAGGTACTTCGGTTCCGTTTCATTCTGGGATTTGGTTCTGGTTTTCCCTGGGTTTAGGATTCACCACAGATTCTCTCACTGAAACCGTGAAAGCCACACATCAGCTCTGCGAACAGGTTAAAGAGCTTTTGATCCTGCCTTAGGCAGTACACAGCTTTTTCCTGGCAAAGCCTCTTCTACTGGCACTGTAGCCCATCCCTTCCAGTAGGTCTGACTGGAGGGCCACGAGTGTCAGTGAAGGGAGCCCAGGGTTCATCATCATGGTCTTCTCTCCAGATTCCCACCCGTGCGGTCCTGTTGCACACACTCCATGGTTTGTACCTGAAGTCAGAGGGAATAACTATCCATTAGTAGCTATAGTGTAACTCGGAACAATTTCTATTGGTTTATCCGGATATTTCTGCACAAACCTTTTCGGGAAAATTAAATTTTCCTGCACACGAATGTTAAGACAGGAAATGCAATCTTCTCTTGTCTGACAGAAGCTCAAATGAAGCAATAGTTGCTTTCATCATTTACTTTTGTAATCTACATGACAAATGAGAGCTCCATGATGTTTCCCCCCTACAACAGCACAAATACCGCAGCCGGTCTCACTCGTTAGTCCAAAACGATTTAGCCGGCATTTCATAATCCTTGGTAACGAGCTGTGCCAGACAGCATGACCTCAGTTCCAGGTGAGAATCAGCTGCGTAGCAATGACAATTCAGACCACACGATTCTAACATCCGAGCACAACTGCCAATGGCACAGGAGAAACACAGCAGCTAAGGAATGAGACTGGTTCCATCATTTGTGCTATTTGTAGAGGGGCCAGTTTCATGGAGCTCATAGACCCATCTGGTAATCTGTTTCTGCCCATTAACTATTCTTCACCATGACAACAGAGTAACTGAGAACCCGCAGAACCGACTTTCATCTTAAATACAGGATAACTGATCTTCAGACCTCCAGTTTAAACACAGAATTATCACACTGTGAACCACGCCGTGCCCAGAATTCCCCAGCTCGGGGAGGGGCCTAGCCTTTTCCACCAAAAGCCCAGTAACTTTGCGTTCGGAACCCAGAGGCTCTCCGGTGAGCAATGAGGGTGGCCGTGTTCCCCCCCCGAGAGCCGTCGTCGCGGCCCGAATCCCAGGCGGGTTCCCCACAGAGCGAAGCGCGAGGCGGGGGTTCGAAGCGGGGCTGTAATCAGACCAATTCGTTCATTGGCCGCGACTCTTGTCCTTGACGCAGGACTCGGCTCTTGAGAAGGATGCCGTTGCCGAGTCACGGCTGTGCTGTGCGCAGGACTGGCTCGGGCCCGTGTGGCTGGACATGGCCCAGAGCTCCGTGGACGATCAGTACGTGGGCTGCCACAGGAAGATGCTGCAGGAAGTCACCAGGCCCGGGGGGCTGCTGCATCGAGAGAGGAACATGAACGCGGAGCTGAACGTGGCCTGGAATTCCGCGATCTACACGCACTACATTCCAGGGGCGACCGTCGAGCACGCCAGGGCCCTCCGGGTGTACACCATGGAGAGGCCGCCAGTCTACCGCTCGTTCAACGCAGCCACCCGCAGCCAGGGAGGAAGCAGGCACCTCTACCGGCTCCGCTACCACTACAAGGCCCTGCACTTCCTGCTGACGGACGCCCTGCGCTTGCTGAACAGACTGCAGGGGCCGGGGTGCCGCGCGGTGTACCGCGGCACGAGGTTGAGGTTCCAGGTCACGCCCAATGGATACATTCGCTTTGGGAGCTTCACTTCCACCTCCGCGAGACCGCGCGTTGCCAAGAGATTCGGCCAGACGACCTTTTTCAGGATCACCACCTGCTACGGCGCGGACATCAGTGCCTTCTCCGCCTTCGCCAGCGAACAGGAGGTGCTGATCCCGCCCTTCGAGATGTTCGCCGTGAAGTCGGTGAGGAAGACCGCCGCCGGGAAAACGGTCGTTCTGGTGTCCAGTGGGACCTTCAGCAATCTGAAGTGCTCTTTCTTCACCAGGTGAGCTAAAGTGTGCAATTTAATACCTTTGAGACACTGGATCACATAGACCACATGCTGGATCAAATTGAATACACACTGGATTACATAGACCAAACCACAGGCTTGATCACATGGACCACAGGCAGGATTACATTGACTGCACACAAAGTCACCTAGACCACATAGACTGCATACTGGATGATACAGACTACACGCTGTATCACATAGATCTCATACCGGATCACACAGACCACCTACTGGATTGCATAGACTGCACACAAGATCACATAGATCTCATGCTCAATCACGCAGACCATGTCCTGGTTACTCTCGCCTGATGCTTCTTCTTCCTCCCAGTTCCTCCTTGTTCTGTGTCTCCCCTGTTGTCCACATGCCTCTTTCTGTGTGTTGAATTTTTATTCTTGATTAAAATTAACCAGCATAATTCTCCAGATTCCTCCTGATCCTCTGCTCAGCTAGGTAAATGCCTTTAATTCTAATACCGTTCTTAAAGATTATGATCTCTTAGGTTAACAACACAGTATTATAACATTATAGTCCAGTGTAGTATAAAGTTTTGCATATTAGAAATCACAAGATTATACTGTATTGTTACAGTACAGAATAGTACACAGTATCTTTTGTAGTTTAACACAGTGTCTGAGTAGTAAAGTAAAGCAAAGTACAGAGTATCTGGGCTGGGCCCTCAGGGATAGAAAAGGAAGAGGACTCGCTGCCTCACTGCTGACTTGGGCCCTCAGGCTAGGGAAGGAAGAGGACTCTCTGACTCGCTGTCTCACTGCTGACTTGCGCCCTCAGGGGTAGGGAAGGAAGACGACTCACTGGCTCGCTGCCTGAGGACTGGGCTGGGCCCTCAGGGGTAGAGAAGGAAGAAGACTCGCTGACTCGCTGGGAGGTGCTGCCTCACTCCCGGGAGCTGGATCCTCGGGAGCCAGAGAGAAGCAGGATTAATGGGTAAGTTAGAATTGCTGAGAACAGTATGACTGTGGGCACCCTCTAACTCGTACTTCATGTGCCCCCCACTGGGGACCTGGATGGAAAAGCAACACGAAAGAAAGAGGAGGAGAAGGAAGATAGAGGGAACTCAAAACGTCAGATGTGAGTTTGAGTGTGGTTAGGGTTTAAGTAGAGAGAGATTATTAAATAACAGTATTATTACAGTACAGTGTCATCCAGAATATCACACATAAGAAATCTCAGCCTGCTTCACATATATTCACATATCCATGTTCTAACTGCTTCATTCACTTCAGGGTCGTGGGGTAGCTCATGATGTTTCCAGGCAAGCACCGGGCGCAAAGGAGAATACTCCTGGGATGGGACACCACTCCATTATGACATCAGCGTCCATCAGATCAGACTCCACTCCATTACGACATCAGCGTCCATCAGATCAGACTCCACTCCATTACGACATCAGCGTCCATCAGATCAGAGTCCACTCCATTACGACATCAGCGTCCATCAGATCAGAGTCCACTCCATTACGACATCAGCGTCCATCAGATCAGACTCCACTCCATTACGACATCAGCGTCCATCAGATCAGACTCCACTCCATTACGACATCAGCGTCCATCAGATCAGAGTCCACTCTTTTAAGACATCAGCGTCCAGCAGATCAAAGTCCACTCCATTACGACATCAGCGTCCAGCAGATCAGAGTCCACTCCATTATGACATCAGCGTCCAGCAGATCAGAGTCCACTCCATTACGACATCAGCGTCCATCAGATCAGAGTCCACTCTTTTAAGACATCAGCGTCCATCAGATCAGAGTCCACTCCTCTCTGACAGCCACAGAGAGGTGTGGACTCTGATCTGATGGACACAGCTGTGTCCAGTGTCCATCACAGCTTGTGTTTCAGAGCCTGTGTTCCCTCAGTCTGGTGGTGCGCTGCTCTGATAGAACACCGTGTGAAGGTGTGCTAGCGATTGATAAAACAAAGAGATCAACACACACAGCATTGAGTCGGTAGATGACACCCAGTAACATCTTGTCTATTTTCTGATGGGTTTTCTTTCATCACTGCATATACTGTAAGTGTCAACAGTGCAGATGGACGGAGAGTCTTGCTTGGAATAGTTAAATAGCTTTACAGGGAAATCTCTGCACAACTTTGGGATTTTCCTCTGTTCTTGCATCTCACTGCCCCCATGCTTCGCTATTGTGCTCAGCAAGAAAAGCATGAATAAAAAACACTTATTAAAACCTACTGCTGTCTTGGTGTAATGAATGTCTTTCCCTTGTACTGCCAGGTCACAGAATCCGATCCCCACCCGAAGCTGTCAATGTGTGATGGGGACTGCCCCCTGAACTCCTTGAATTCCAGCCATTTCCTACCCACTTTATCCTATTCAGGGTCTCGGGGGACCAGAGCCTATCCCAGAAAGCAACGGGCACAAGACAGGGTACACCCTGGGCAGAACGTCAGTCCATCACAGGGCAGACACGCACACTCACACCAGGGCCAGTTTTCCCAGAAGCCTATTAACCTCCCAGTATGTCCTATCTCTAGAGGAGAAACTGGAGCACTTGAGGAAACCCAGGAAGAACATCCATACTGTCCTTCTTTGAATCCCTTGGTTCAAAATGCTTTAAATGTCATTTCCGATATGACAGCTCTGTAGGCACCCCTGAGAGAACCCTTATCCTTTCACAACCACAATACACAGTCAGGGGGGTGAAAGGTCACAAACGACAGGAGGCTGTTCTGCCCGTCTGGCCTGGTGGATCATTAGTACTTAACTGATCCCAGGATCTCATCCAGGAGTTTCTTGAAAGAAGCCAGGGTATAGGCTTCAATATCATGGCTGGACAACTTGTACCTCCTGTCATGTATGGAGGATCAGGGATTCTTCAAGAAATAGCTTCTTATTTAACCAATGTATATAAAAAATGACTAAAGAAACCCATTTAAAAAAAGTACGAAGCGAAATGTTTAAATATTCAAAATATTTTCAAATTTGAGCAATTAAAAAGTATATAGCTGCCTCCTATTATCAGTCATTACTGCACTTTCTCTTCATTTCCAGCTGCCTCATTGCTGATCCTGAATCACTTGGTTGGACTGACAACACCAGTGTCTTTCAGGAGTTTGCTGACTCCTGTCAGATGCCTGTGTGATCAGCCCTGATTGGAAGACTCGGCTGTTTAAACCTGCCTGGGTGCGACTGCAAAGCTGCACTTAATCTGCTGACTTGTCTGTGACCACGCCCCCCCCCCCCTTCTGGGCCAGTTCTGGCTGATACTGCACCCATTTCAAGAGAGCCTGTGTCCCTGTGCTCTCAGGGCTTCCTGCCCAACAGTGTCAGCTATTCTCAAGCCAGTGAGAATAAGTCTCATTTTCATTCACATCGCCGAGTGTATGTTTGTTGATTCTTACGTGTTGATTCTACTAAGTTTCAGATTTTGATAAAGAATCTATGTTACTAAAGGCTGAGCCTTGGTATGGCGAGTTAATGCAGCTGCCACACAGTTCTAGGGTCCTGGGTTTAAGTCTGGGCTCAGGAATCTGTCTGAGTGGAGTCTGCGTGTTCTCCTAGTGTTTGAGGGTTTTCTTTAAAGACTCGCTGAATTGCTTCATTCTTCGTGTCCCTTACTGTCCCGAGAGAGAGCAGCTCTCAGCATGTCCTGGGTCGATGTTCAAATGCAGCAGCAGACCGGGTGAGAGTCTCCTAACAAGTTCACACCTCTGCTAAGTAGCTACACTGTAACCTTCAGGGTAGAGGAGAAGACTGTGAAGTGTGAAAACCTCAAACAGAAATAGAAAACCCACAAGATTTTAAAGATCTCCTTATCTTCACGGATACACAGAATGTTTCTCTCACAACATCTCCTTATAAGGCAGGTGAGAAACACCAGACCAAGTCTGTCTGCGCTCAGAGGTTCTGGGGACCCTGCCTGTGAACAGAGGGCTCAAACAGCTCAAACAGCAGGGACAAAGTACAGCACGCCTATCTCCGCACTGAGAGGGACTGACCTGACTCCTGCTTTCGGACAGTAACAGGTAACAAGATTGATATCAAACTCACCCGACTCCTGCTCTCGGGAGTAAGAGGTAATGAGACTGAGATCAAACTCGCCCGACTCCTGCTCTCTGAGAGTAACAAGACTGAGATCAAACTCACCAACTCCTGCTCTCAGAGAGCAAGAGTAACGAGACTGAGATCAAACTCACCGACTCCTGCTCTCGGAGAGCAAGAGTAACGAGACTGAGATCAAACTCGCCCGACTCCTGCTCTCTGAGAGTAACAAGACTGAGATCAAACTCACCGACTCCTGCTCTCAGAGAGTAAGAGTAACAAGACTGAGATCAAACTCACCAACTCCTGCTCTCAGAGAGTAAGAGTAACGAGACTGAGATCAAACTCACCCGATTCTTGCTCTCCAAGAGTAAGAGTAACGAGACTGAGATCAAACTCGCCCGACTCCTGCTCTCTGAGAGTAACAAGACTGAGATCAAACTCACCGACTCCTGCTCTCCGAGAGCAAGAGTAACGAGACTGAGATCAAATTCGCCCGACTCCTGCTCTCGGAGAGTAACAAGACTGAGATCAAACTCACCTGACTCCTGCTCTCCGAGAGTAAGAGTAATGAGATTGAGATCTAGCTTAATTCTGAGGTCTCTTTTTCTGATTTGGACCTTGATTGGACCAGACCTTGTCAACAAATCAGTTCTGATACTGAGCAGCATTCTAGGGGTGTGTGGTTAAGGGACAGTAGCTCATGTTTGTTAACAGCTGCTAATGACAGGGTCCACAGGGGAGTGCAGACATGCTCCAGTTCTCCAGGTTCATTCTACAAATGATCCCTAAACCACAGTTAATGAAAACCTGCACAAAGGTCAAAATATGTATGATCCAGTAAAGAAAATACTACTTAATTAAGAACTGTACTTCCAAACAAACACACAAATGAGCACATGAGCAGGCACAAACTTACATACATGTTCCTGGTATTCCAAACAAGCAGAAACTCTTTGTAGTGTATTTACTAATGAGTAGTTCAGGTGGGTAGCTGCATCAGCATGTGTAGCTGCAAAGGAACAAGTAATAGGTTTATTCCATGCTGAAAAAAAGAAGAAAGAAAACACGTTTTTCAGCTGTGGAGCCTTCTTTAGGTGTGAGGTGGGAACTTTGTGTTTTCTTTCTTCTTTTTTCAGCATGGAATAAACCTATTACTTGTTCATTTACTAATGAGATCAGGTTGTTCTTGAAACAAGGCAGCATGTCATCTTCAATGACAAGGCAGGGTAGCTTGTTCCACTGTCAAGGCCTTAAATCAGATCATAACTCTCTCTGTTCAGGACTAAAGAGACTCAGTTCCTTCAGCCTGTCAGTGCGGGACACTCCCTTCAGACTAAAGAGACTCAGTTCCTTCAGCCTGTCAGCGTGGATCGTCTGACATCCAGTCAGTAGCATGACTGCAGACAGTGTGGCAGAGGTGGGCGTGTCCTGCAGTGGTGGCAGCCGCCCCTTGTCTTGGCCTGTGTGGAGAAGAAGGCTGTGATGTCAGTGGCACAGAAAGCAGCAGTGCCCAGGCCATGGCATGGCCGCCCACGGGCTTTTCAGGCTGACATCCTGGGATCAATTAAACACTTACTGGCATAAATACTTTAAAGCCTGATTTTCCTTTGCTGCCCTGAGTCTAGTCTTTGTAAGAGCTTGCTCTCTTATCAGCAAAAGCATAAATATACAGTATATATAGTAGGAATGCAGGAATAATCTACTTGAAAACAAGCCACAGCCATCAAATTAGCTTTCAAGCACCCTAGTGGAGACTCTGGACACATATTCCTATCTGTACTTTTGTGGTGTCACTGTGGCCTATTTACACACCCAGAGCTGCCTGCCTGGCTCAGCCCACACCTGAGCCAGAGAGCAATCACACTTCCTCCTGACCCGACAGAAAACCAGCAGGGGGGTTGTTCTTCAATCTCCAAGACAAGAAACAGTGGGGACTACAGGAAAGTGCAATAAAACTGCGAACAGGAGACACTTCTTTACACAAAGGGTGGTGGGAATGTGAAACAAGCTGCCCAGCCATTTTGTTAAAGCTGACACACTGGCTTCTTTCAAGAAACAGCTGGACGAGATCCTGGGATCAATTTAATACTGACTACCCAACAGGCCAGATGTGCAATATGTACCCACACCCTCTGCCAACTCCGATTCTCAGTGGACCATCATTCCTCACACGCCCATGGGAAAACTGCCCGGGCAAATGTGGCATCTTCCTGCAGCAGGTCCTCGTGGGCACTGTGGCTCCTGTCTGTAACAGTTGCAGTATATTCAATTAACACTTCTTCACGCGTTTCCAGGTGACCCAGCTCAACAGAGCAACATGGAGATGAAGACCCTGATGATGATGGTGATGACTGGTCTCTTAGTGGCTGTGGAGTCCAGACAGGTATGTTTTATTCAGTTTCTAGTACGTGGATGACACTGTATCTGGTAAGACCTGGAGTGGATCAAAGTTCTATGCAGTCATTATAAAGCTTCAAATGGATCAGACCACTGTGGAGTGAGAGTCTGTCTGAGAGTAGTGTAAGACCTGGAGTGGATCAGACCGCTGTGCAGTGGGAGTGTGTCTGAGAGCAGTGTAAATCCTGGAGCGGATCAGACTGCTGTGCAGTGGGATTGTGTCTGAGAGCAGTGTAAATCCTGGAGTGGATCAGACTGCTGTGCAGTGGGAGTGTGTCTGAGAGCAGTGTAAATCCTGGAGCGGATCAGACCACTGTGCAGTGGGAGTGTGTCTGAGAGCAGTGTAAATCCAGGAGTGGATCAGACCGCTGTGCAGTGGGAGTGTGTCTGAGAGCAGTGTAAATCCTGGAGCGGATCAGACTGCTGTGCAGTGGGAGTGTGTCTGAGAGCAGTGTAAATCCTGGAGCGGATCAGACCGCTGTGCAGTGGGAGTGTGTCTGAGAGCAGTGTAAATCCTGGAGCGGATCAGACCGCTGTGCAGTGGGAGTGTGTCTGAGAGCAGTGTAAATCCTGGAGCGGATCAGACCGCTGTGCAGTGGGAGTGTGTCTGAGAGCAGTGTAAAGCCTGGAGTGGATCAGACTGTCTTGAGAGCACTGCAAATCCTGGAATGAACTCGAATTCTTCTGCAGGTTCGGGTCCCAAGCCAGATCATAATGAGCATGTCCCCCGATTCCGTCGATGATGCCTACATGCAGTGTAACCATCAGATGGCAGAAGCAGTCAGCAGGACCCTCCTCACAAAGGAACTGGTGGAAAAGCTTAGCAGGGCTTGGAAACACGCTCAGAGGGAGTTTAAGAATAAGACTCTGGCTGACCTCGCACCCGGGATGACCTACAACCACGCCATCGCCATCCACGTCTACACCCGCGAGGTGAATTTCCCCATCTACAAGGAATTCAACAGCGCAGTGCGCACCCAGGGCAGGAGCTACAGGGACTCCTTCCAGTACAAGGCCCTGCACTTCCTCCTGGCCGACTCCATCCGCCTGCTGCAGGAGCACTCCGGAAAACAGAGCCGCTGGACGTTCCGGGGGTCCGTGCACACGTTCTCCGCCCACACCGGCCGCCAGGTCCGGTTCAGCTCCTTCACCTCCACTTCTCTGGACCCCAAGGTAGCCAAGGGCTTCGGCAGGAGGACCTGCTTCCAGATCCTGACGTGCCTGGGGGCGGAACTGGGGAACCTGTCCTTGCTCCCCAGGGAGCGGGAGGTGCTGGTGCCCCCCCATGAGAAGTTCGAGGTGAGAGAGGGGCAGGCAGACTCCTCTCTGAGAGAGTGCAGAAGGGTCATCCTTCTGGAGAGCAGCGGCCTGCAGAGCAACCTGAACTGCCAGCTGTTTGAGGACAGAAATGCTGGCAGGAAAGGGCAAATACTTTCAAAGAAGCAGCCAACACCGGACATGACTCAGAATGACTCGTGAATGGCTTGTGTCTCTTGAATACTGAATTAAAAGCAAGTACCGCGTAACTTTTCAATCTGGTGTTTTGTCACAGGCATTGAATGTTGAAGCAACATCCACACTTTAAGCACAAATACCAAACATGTGCAGGTACCGGGATTGAATCCTGAAAGCAATTACTCAGGATTGAGCACTGAACACCTTTACAAGGCCCTGTTGAACCGGCAGCACAGCTACAACAGCACAAATCAAAGTCAACCACATCACAGCACCAGCCAGACAACACTGCCTCACCCACTGGGATACAATCACACCAACACCACACACGCTGGAACGCTACAGGTCCCTGATATGACACACTAGCTGACTATCTGAGCAAGGTAAGAAACAGCAAAGAGAAACAGATAATGATGAAGTTCAGGCTCAGTGACCACAGCCTGGACACAGACAGTCACTATAAAGCTTCAAATGGATCAGATGGCTGCCCAGAGAGGACAGACTCAGTGACCACAGCCTGGCCATAGAAACTGGACACAGACAGACGTGGCTGTCCAGAGAGGACAGGCTCAGTGACCACAGCCACCAAGGTGAAGGCAGCAACAGGGATGCATTTTCTGCTGTACAGCGAGAAACTCTGGGTTGATAAAACATTCTTCCCTAAAATAATACATCTAATCCCAGAATTCCCACATCTAGCAGAATCAGAACTATTTACAATCCTACTGGGGGAGGAAACTCAGGAATTAACCTGTCAAAGAACCCATCCATGTTCTAACCACTTAACGCAGTACAGGATCAGGGGGAGCTGGAGCCTATCCCAGCAAGCAGCGGGCACGAGGCAGTGTACACACGGTAAGACAGGGCATCGCAGACACAAACACACTCACAACAGGGCCACGTTTTCAGCCAGTATGTCTTTGAAGTGTGGGAGGAAACTGGAGCACTCAGAGGAAACCCACTTGAACATGGGGAGAACATGCAAACTCCACACAGATAGCAACTGAACCCAGGGCCCCAGCGCTTTGAGGTACCAAAGTTAATCCCTGAGCAACGTGCTGCCCGCTGTCAAATGTTTTATTTTTCGATTTGTTTTGTAATTATTTTGATGCTGTCTAACTTTGGAAACCTTGGAATCCATCGATCATTGCAGTACGGCTCTTGAAGCTCTCCTTTGAGAGAGGGAACAGGGAGAGGAGGTTCTGTGCAGTACCAGATGCCGCCACAGGGCGGCAGTGCTTCTCCGGTGCACAGACGCCTGATTCGCTTTTAATTAAAAAGAAAACTTTTATTGAACCAGCACAAACATTGCTTGTAAGATGGCTAATGGACAGAAAGCCCGACTGACTTCACACTACTCACTCGTGTCCCACTAAAACCTCCCGGATGGTTAACTAAGAGTTTCTTTGAAGAGAAACACCCTTTTTGCTCAGAGTCTTTAGAAACACGCCTTTTCTTCAGGGCCCCAGACTGTTCAGAAGTTAGAGGTATCTTTCCTTTCAGGGTCTTCAGAGCGATTTCCGCGATTGTCTGAACAAGGTTGTCGGAAGCCCCACGGAGAAGAGCTTTGTGCTGGCGGGGTGCAGCTCTTACTGGTAACTGTGAGACAGCCACGCGGGAAGACACGCTCACAGCCTGAGTGCGATTTCTAGACTGTGACCCACACTGCGCGTGTGAAATCATTGGCTTTCAGGTTGTGTGAATACACAAGCCACTGGTACATCTGGGAGGAAAGACCTGTCTCGATCGATAGTCCCCGGGTGTGCTTGCATTTAAACCCATCCACAAGTAACCTAGAGGCTGCTAGTAGCGTCTTCGAACGCTTCCAAAATAATGGGTTTACCGAGATACATCTGACAGGCCAGCACAGTAATCTGTAGTTCATATCTAGGGTTTTTAAACAGCACCATGTACTTTGTATTCAATGCGATGGTTGTGCTGTTCCGACCTCAACAAAACATTTTGCACGACACACATCATGCTTCCTGTGGTGTACAAGTTTGGTAAAAGGAGGGGCGTGGCCAGGAATTGATTTTTGGGTGGGCCTGTGCAAAAGTGGGTGGTCCGGGCTCTAACTGGCCGTCCTGCCAGCATATGGGCACCCCTCCAATCCTCGAGCGGTATAATCAAACAGCACAATTAGCGGAACCTCATATACACATACTGTCTCTCTCTCTCTCACTCACAAACACACACAGGTTAAGCAACAATTACCGAGGCTGCCGAACGCTACTGTGCCACGGCGGACACACACACAATCACTGCCTGCCTCTGTTGTGAGGTTTTGACCTTCTAGACCAGAGGCAGGGTCGGGGATTGGAATTGAATATGGCGATAATCTCGTCACTGTCTAAGAGTTGGCGAATTCCCGGTCAAATGACGGCTAGTTTGCAAAGGTCTCTCATATGAGGAATCTAAAGAAAAGCAGCAAGAGCTCATTTTCACTTGTTGCTTATAACAGTTCTAAGTATTTCGTATGCCTGCTTTTAGACTGTTCAGTAGTTTTACGAGTTCCTCTGAAGTTATGCAAAACTTATGCGTTGCAAAACGCAAGATTCAAAATCCGTCCGAAATATTGTATTTAAAATACCATGCAGGGTTTACCTTGAGCTCCATGAAGTCAGCCCCCCTACAGACAGCACAAACGATTAAACCCACCTCATCCGTTAGTGCTGCGTTTGGGCCGGTTTGTACTGTTTTCGTTCCCGAGATATAGCGCCTTGTTTTTCCGGTGATCACGTGACCACGCACGGTGACTTTGACCTCCAGTGACCCCGTCTGCCGAGTTCAAGCGTCTGTTACCGGTGTGAGAGTAACAGTTCTGCAACTGTGTTCCTCTGCCCTCTGCCCGGGTGGGGGGTGGCGGTGGATTTTGCATTTAATATCAGTGTCTTCTGTGCGTTTCCGTGAGCAGGAAAATTAAATGTCACGAATATCACATACCCTAATCAGAAGAGTTGCGGGTGTAGTCTAAAAAAGTAAACACTAGCAAACAGTTCTTACCAAGAGGCTTTAACGAGCACGTCTTAATACTTCGTAGCGGTCTGCTTTTTTTAAATCTGAAGAAGTGATCAGTTTCTCACGGTCTCCTTCTTAAATAAACACGCGCACCAAGGGACGTGTAAAGATTCGACCGTCTGTCGAGCCACGTGTTCAAAAAGGCTTGAATCTGCAACTTTACGAACAACAAGACCACTGTTGCACTTTTTATGCAAAGCACATTCGTTAACGTGAAAAAGAACCAGGGTGTTTTTTAAGGGGCACTACGTACAAGGTTGTCGCGGGTAGTAAATAACACATCTGAGAAGCAATACTGGAAAGCCCACCGTCTCACACCTGCGGACCGCGGCAATACTGGAAACATATTTTTTATTTTCACATAACAGAAGTGAACATATATCTGATTTCTTTAATAAACATTATCCGTGTGTTGTATCTACAGGGGTCTTATGCGCAAACATGAAGCGATGAGCTCACAGTGCTTTTATCTTTGTGTTTCCTTAAATATTAACGATTAAAATTATTCAAATACCATATATTCATTATAGTAAGCAGCGGAGACATTTATATTGCAAATAAAAAATGTATTTATTCTGAAGAGTACGGGACATTCTGAATCAATAAAGACGTTAAAAAATAAGCCCATGTAGTTATTTTGCAAATAAATAAAGCATTTAAAAAAAAAGATTCTCATTGACAGTAAACTAGCCGATCCACCTGGCGCTGCTAGCTTGAACAGCTCTCAGACCCGTGATTGGCTAAACCCCCGAACAGTTCGGGTCGCGATTGGGTGAAGAGTGAGAAACGACACTCTGATTGGGTAAAGCGCCACAGCGGAAGTTCTGTGTGTAGCGTGCGTGCTGTATGAACACGCTGGATATACAGTAACACATCCATTGGTTTCCAATTACTGATCAATCTAAGAGAAGTCGCACTTAGGTCAAAACTGAATAGCAGACAAAGAATGTCGTGGCATCCACAGCGCGTTCACGACTCCGATAGCATGTCACGATAGGAGTGCACGCATCACGGTCATGGCACCACTGTCGCGACATTAAGTCCATATATCGCGATATGACATACCCCGACAAAAAGCCCCCGCCGCCCATGTCGCGACATAGAGCCCGCATATCGCGATATGACATACCCAGCCAAAACTCCCCCCCCCCCCGATGTCGCGACATGGAGTCCATATATCGCGATATGACCAAAACTGTCACGCCCATGTCACGACATGAAGCCCGTATATCGCGATATGACATACCCCCGACGAAATCCCCCGTCCTCATGTCGCGTAATGGAGTCCATATGCTGTGCTAGAACATACTTTTACAGGATATGCTGACCCCATGTCGCGACACAAAGTCCATATATTGCAACACGTACTATCTGGTTATATCATGTCCTGATATGAGACCTTTGTTGTCAGGGTGGCATGGAAGCATGGCACCAGTCGTGATATACACTGCCGCGATATACATGGAGTTCCTATCAGGACATGCTGTGGGGGTCTTGTCGTGATGGTATCCCACAGTTAAATGTTTGGCAACAAAGAAAAGGAAAACGTACCTTAGAAAATAAAAACCATAGATCTTACAATCTCGGTGATTTTACATAGATTACAACCACTGGATTATGTCATAGATGGTAAACTTGTTGGCATGCGTCATGTCTTAGTGTTATTCACATCTAAGGAGGCTCATATGTTTATGGATATTGATTGTCTTTAAAATGTTAAGGGTAAGAGCTAAACTGTAACAGAGCGCTTGAACTCGGCAGACGGGGTCACTGGAGCTCAAAGTCACCGTGCATGGTCACTTGATCGCCGGAAAAACAAGGCGCTATATCTCGGGAACTAAAGCAGCACAAACGCTACTTTCAACAGCCCAAACCGCACAAACGTAGCACTAACGAATGAGGTTTCTCAGAGCCGTGAAATGGTCTCAATCCAGAAGAGGCTCGCTAGGCGGGCAGTAGAGCCCCTGCACGCTGCAGATCCGATCGTGTTTTACTGCTAGTAAAGCTCATAGCGCCCTCTGCTGGGCACCACGACTGCAAAGCCTTTAAATCCGGCTGCGCAACCGGCAGTTCTCACTGCGACTCCACCGTAGACCCCTAACAGCCATCACACCGCCAAGTGAGACAATCCAGGACATTTCGTTTTCATCAGCATAGCTTTTATTTATTAACGAGAAGACAAAGATGCAGCAATATCGCGACAGAAGGATGCATGCAGAGAAACACCCGCAAGGGGCGATATTCACCAAACACTTTACATCCGCCTCAGTTTGCACTTCGATTTGGTCAGGAGGAAATCGCACAGGGTCTCATCTGCTCTCCTGCACAGCCTGGGATTTAGAGAACACGGTACACAGAGAAACGACACACACTCACAAACACTGAATACACGTATATCCGCAG
The DNA here is from genome assembly GCF_059453375.1 of Lepisosteus platostomus. NCBI lineage: Eukaryota > Metazoa > Chordata > Actinopteri > Semionotiformes > Lepisosteidae > Lepisosteus > Lepisosteus platostomus. The sequence continues at coordinate 15,596,710 of NC_142618.1, forward strand.
GTTCAAGGATTTTGTGTTAGCGTGTAATCACACTGTGGAAAAGGGGAATTATTACTGGAATGTGGGAACTCAACTACGAAATTTGGTATCAGTCAAAAACCTGTCTGTTGAAGTACAACAAGAAATGACTTTGTAAAAACAGCAGTAACAGGTTTTTCTCCTACTGAGGTCTTAAAGAGAAGACATGATCAGTTTTCAAGAACAGAACAAAAACCACCTGGGCCTGAAGCAGACGCACCTCTGTCCTGTGCTGTGTGGTGTAATCGTGAGGCTGCAGTGTGCGAAAGGGTCTGGCTGTGCTGTGGGACAGACCCAGCGCCGCGGTGCCGTGTGCACTGAGCTCAGGTCTGCCTCCTGCCCCTCCGCTGAAGAGCCTCCGGACCCAACCGCCAAGCCTCCGGCAGGCGGGGGCGCCCCCTAGTGTTGGTTCGGCGACAGGGCCTGCCTCAGCACCTTGGCCAGCTTCCCCTCGCCCCTCACCAGGTAGATGAGGGGGTTGGAGGCGGCACTGAAGACGGCGCACAGGATCGCCAGCGGGGGCGCCCAGTACGGCACGGGGCAGGAGGGGCACAGCAGCATGACGGCGTTCAGCAGGTTGAAGGGCAGGCGCGACAGGACGTACAGGCCGAAGAGCAGCGCCGTCAGCCTGGCCACGCGCCTCTGCCGGAGGTAGAACAGGGAATTGTGGGAGGGCCCGCGGGGGGCGGAGGAGGCGGGGGGCGAGAGGAGGGCCCGGCCGCGGCAGTGCGCCCGGATGGCCCGGAAGGCCAGGCAGTAGAGGAGGCAGGTCACGCCCAGGGGCAGAGTCACCCCGCACAGGAAGACGACGTAGGTGAGGTAGGTGAGGGACAAGACGTTCTGGTAGATGCAGGGGACCCGGCAGGAGCTGGGGCTGCCAGCGCACTCCAAGGTGGGGGTTTTCAGGGCACGTGGCAGCGGGAAATATGGCTTCAGTTGGTGCGACGAGGTCAGAGGTCGCCCGGGGTCCTTCTCCATCTGCTGCCCACTCGAGAGTGACTCTCCGGGGCTTGTGGGCGTGCTGTCGGAGGCAGGGGTCTCGGTAGTGAGGGCGAGTCCGTCGCGGTTGCCCTGGGGGATCCTGTGACTCTCCTGGCGGAGGTCTGACGCCATCGGGTGGTACTCGGGGGGGAGGACACCGAGTCCGGCTGGTTTGATACCACCCTGACTGCTTCCAGGCCCAATGGCTGCTGCAGACTGTGTGGTCTTGGCCCCATCGACAGGCCCAGGGTTCTGGACTTGCCTTGACGTGACCCTGCGCCCCGAAAGAGAGCTATACCTGGCTGAGGGCGTGTCAGTGAGAAGAGAGAAGGCTTCGACATCTCTGTCGCTGACTGGCTGCGGGGAGTGTTGGTGGGGCAGGGCTGGCTTCCTGTACACCCCCCTGGAACTGTGGTCAGTCACTGGTGCATTCCAGGTGGATACGAAAGGCTTAGTCTGAGGATGGATGTTAACAGGCCTAGGACAGCAAACTCTATCGCTGTGTGAGGAGGCAGGAGGCTGCTGTGGAGCTCCAGGTGTGTGACCAGGGGATGCTCTCTTACTGGAATTCACAGCAGAGTTAGGCCATCGGTGAACAGATGGAGAGATGGGAGTGGTCAAACTGGGAACAGTGAACGCTAACAGATCCTTCACGAAGGGGACTCTGGGGTTGTTCGGTGATGCAGAGTAGGTGTGTGCTGGCACGCTTTGGAAAGCATATTCTTTCAGTGCATCTTCCGAGACGTAAGGTGTTGCGCTGAAGGGAATCTGTCTGCCTGCGGGGTTCTGATTGGCTGCAGAAGTGGTGGTGTAAGTGAGCCCAGGACTGTGATTGGCTGTAGTGGCGGGAACATAGCTGATTGTGGGGCTGTGATTGGCTGGGTGAGTGAGGGAGCTCAGGTTGACTCCAGGGCTGTGATTGGCTGCAGCGCTGTAGGAGGCGGCCTGTAGATTGGGGTAGTTGTTGTAGCCCAGGTAAGGCAGGCAGCTGATGGCAACGCCAGCCACCCAGCACAAAGACAGAGGGAACAGGGAGGAGCTCCACGCTTGTCTACCCCGACTGCTGCAGAGGGGAGAGAGGAGGGTTAGTGCCAACACCTACTGGCTGAAGACACTGCAGTGTACCACACACAGACACAAATCTGCAGTTTATTATAATAATAATAAGAAGAATTGCTTACACTTATATAGCGCTTTTTCTGGACACTCCACTCAAAGACCTTTGAGGTAATGGGGACTCCCCTCCACCACCACCAATGTGCAGCCCCACCTGGATGATGCGACGGCAGCCATAGCGCACCAGAACGCTCACCACACATCAGGTATCAGTGGGGAGGAGAGCAGAGTAATGAAGCCAATTCATAGATGGGGATTATTAGGAGGCCATGATTGGTAAGGGCCAATGGGGAATTTGGCCAGGACGCCGGGGTTACACCCCTACTCTTTTTGAGAAACGCCCTGGGATTTTTAATGACCACAGAGAGTCAGGACCTCGGTTTTACGTCTCATCTGAAGGACGGTGCCTGTTTAGAGTATAGTGTCCCCGTCACTATATATTATACAGACAGATCTGTTTAAATTGCACATTACACCTCTCACATGAATGTAACAATGAAATAAATAGTTATGACAGTTTTTTAAAATGTATTGATGTACTGATGGAGTATCTGTAGGATCTATTATCTATATCCATTGTGTAGGTTCAGCTAACTGTTGGTTTGTCACCAGTGTGTGTCTGAGGACAGCGTCAGGCTTGGTCAGATTCTTACAGGCCAGTGGACAGCAGCTTCCAGACTCCTCAGATGCCTGCTGTCCTAACTGAAGGGTCTTGTCCAGCTGTTTTGTGAAAGACACCAGGGCACCAGCTTCAACAATTGGGCGGGGGTTGCTTGATCCAGACCCTTGCAGCCCTAAATGAAGTTTTTTTATATTTGATACAACTGTACATCTCCACACCCAGACAGACAGAGGGGCCGGACCGCTGGACAGACAGGTCCGCCCTCTGAGAGTGAGAATGAGGGGCGGCCGCTCTCTCAGCTCGGTCCAGCGCAGCACAGGCAGAGAAATACCAACCGGAGCCAGAATGTCTCTCGTAACTGGACAAATATTTCAAAAGCAGAATGAGGCAGATGTACAAACACACCCGACCGTATACTGTTAATACAGTAAGTATCCTGATTAACTGATCAGTATACCGCCTCGACTAGCTGTGTTGGTAGGGCGTTAGGCTCAATCTCAGGGTAGTGGGTTCGTGATCAACGTCGGGGGCAAGGTTCTCTAATAACCCACAGTGGGCTGCAGCAGAGTGGGAAGGTGGGGTTGGCAGCGGAGGATCACGATTCCCTGACAACGGCAACAACACTCGCACTATCTGCACAGAAGAAAGGCCTGGCAGTCTACTCCCGTATCTTGCCATGAAAAGTCTATGGATAGTGCCGGGGGATAGTGACCATAGGGTCACCATGAGTCGACACCGACTGGACGGCACTCATCCCATCCACATACCCATACTGATATATATATATATTGATCAATATAGTGATTAAAGAGAATGATCAAAAGCAAGTCACACTAATCCTTATATACTGTACGCAGCTGGGTACATCAGCGACAATATCAGAGCCCTGAACTCTCATCTCCACCGTGAATAACACCATGCATGAACACTGCAACCCCCACCAGAGGACACAACTGGGAACTACTGGAACAGGAGGCACTTCTTTGCACAAAGGGTGGTGGAAGCGGGGAGCAGGCTGTCCAGCCATGTTGTTAAAGCCGATACCCTGGTTTCTCCCAAGAAACAACTGGATGAGCTCCTGGGATCCATAAGCTATGAGCTGGAGGAGCTCCTCTCGTTTGCCTCCCGTCTCGTGTTCAGTGCTCCTGCCCCCCCCCACCGCGCTCACCTGTGCGGCTGCGTGATCAGCTTCCAGCGGTAGTACGCCATGAGCACGTGGTGAAAGGAGGACACCATGGCCCAGCCCAGGACGGTGCAGCTCAGCAGCAGGCAGGGGTAGAAGGGGAATGGGACCCCCAGGTCGGACAGCAGCACAGTGGGCGCCGCGGTCATGCACAGGGCGGTGTCTGCCACCCCCATGGAGACCAGCGCCCGAGCGGTGGGCCCGGAGACGCGGCCCCCAGGGGGCCTGAGGCCGGCCCTGCTGCTCCGCAGGTTGCAGAGGATCAGGATGTTGAAGATGCCCAGCAGGAAGAGCAGGGACAGGGACAGGGGGAGGGTGAGCCCCACGAACAGGTGGGACACCTGGTAGGAATAGGGCACAGAGGAGGGCCCGCCCCCCGTCCTTCCTCTCTCCCTGTCCCCCTGTCCCCAGAGCCAGTGCAGGCTCCAGAGCGCCCCCCGGTGGTCACTCACTGATTCAGTCCCGGTCCCCACAAGGACAGAGGTGTTCCTGAGCATCTGCAGCCAGTCCATCTCAGAACCCAGCTTGCTGAGAAAAGAGGACATCTTCCTTTCACAGTGTCTCTCAGTCCTCCCGTCTCTGCATCCTCCCCAGGACGTTGTGCTGATGCTCGTTTTCTCGTTCTTCTAGTTCAGCCTGTAAACAATAGTTACCATCATCATCACCGCTATCATGCTCAACAATATAACCATCATCATCACCATCATCATCACTGCCAACATCACTAATATCACCATCATATCATCATCATCAATATCAATCACATCATTATCATCATCACCAATATCACCATTATCATCATCACCAATATCACCATCATCATCACCACTGTCGTCACCAATTTCACCATCATCATATCATCATCATCAATATCAATCACATCATTGATATTCTGCTTCCCTGATCCCTTTTACTCATTTCAGACAAGATACAGTTAAAGTAGGCCCAGGGAGTGTCTGCAGTCCTGAAGAGCTGGGAAAAGCTTCTCATCTGGTCTCATTAAGCCAATAAGGAGTTGATCTAGTGCAGCTGGTGAAGAAAAGGTACCCAGTGTCGCCCAGGTGAAGGCTGATGTATACTACATATTTATATGGAGCCAACATATTTATTATATCCATAAGTATTTGGAATATTTACTGAAAAGACAGTAGCTATGTCACCTGGCAACTCACAGCTGGCAGCCCCCTGAAGCTCAGCAGGTCTTAGCCTGGTCAGTACTACTGGGCAGCACTACTGTAAGGTTGCTGCTGGAAGAGGTGTCAGAGAGGTCAGCAGGGGTCTCTCACCCTCTGGTCCATGTGGGTCCTGATGCCCCAGTACAGTGACGGGGACACTATACTGTAAAAACGCCCCGTCCTTCATATGAGACATAAAACCGAGGTCCTGACTCTCTGTGGTCATAAAAAATCTCAGGGTGTTTCTTGAAAAGAGTAGGGGTGTTACCCCAGTGTCCTGGCCAAATTTCCCCCTGGCCTTTACCAATCATGGCCTCCTAATAATCCCCCTCTCTGAACTGGCTTCATCACTCTGTTCTCCTCCCCACTGAGAGCTGGTGTGTGGTGAGAGTCCTGGTGCACTATGGCTGCTGTCACGTCATCCAGGTGGGGCTGCACATTGGTGGTGGTGGAGGGGATCCCCATTACCTGTAAAGCACTGTGACTGGAGTGTCCAAAAGTGTAATAAATAATATGTAGCGATATACTATTATTATAGTGGTGGAAACAGTAGTCCCACAGCGCGGAGCGGAGCGCAGCTAGAGAGCTTTTTCCTTGCCAGGTTGACTGAAAGCTGTCTGAAGGCGGTGGACAGAAGCCTTACCTTCTCATGCGGTTTTCGCTGTTCCAAGGAGGGGAGGGTGAGGAACGCGGAAGGTCCTGAATTCCTGGTGGCTTAAAAAATAACAATTTGAGCTGAAGCCGGGAGCTGCTGATCTCCGGAGCGGCGCTGCGGTCCTGGCGGGTCTCTCGGTAAACAGCCGCTAAGTCAACAGCAGGCGACGGTTCAGCTGGCTCTCTGGCTCTATTGACTCTGCGGCTACCCAGACAACGCTAGCTAGCGTTACTAAACTCCCGTCCTCACCTCACAGGCACGGCAGTCGTCAAGCCCGGAGACCACGAAACGCCCTCGGAGCTCCGGGTGTCCGCGCACCTTCACCGGCCCGGGCCGAGCCTGACCGGGAACGGCGATATTTTCTTCCCGTTACCTCATACAGTCTTTTCTGTCTTTCTGACCGTTATGAACCGTTGTAGACGATTTCACACGGGAGAGGCGGCTCTGTGAATGCGTCGCCTGTGGAGTTAACTCGCGGTCGCGGCTCCCCGGACGGGCTGCGGTCCTGTCTCTCCTCCGTGTGAGAAGAAAACTCTGTGACGACTCCCCTGCTACAAGCCCACTTGACCCTGCGTTACTTACGAGGCAGAACCGAAATCACTGCCCGGCTGACACTGATTGCCACCGCGAAACCTGCGAACTCGGTTCGTAATGAATTGTGAAGCAGGCGTGAAACAGAGGTTCATTCCATAAATATCTTCTCACGGTCTGCTCTGCTGAAACACGTTATTGCACTTTCTAACCACGCAGGGTGAAGCTGTACAATCCCCAACGTCTGCTCGAGCAGTTGCGATTCATATGTCTCCATCAGTTTTCTGACCCCTTCTTCCAATTCGGGATCAAGGGGGAGCCGGCACCTAACCTTGATAAGGTTAGCAGTCATATCACCCTGCAACTCACAACTGGCAACCCACTGAAGCTCAGCAGGTGTGAGCCTGGTCAGTACCTGGATGGGAGACCTCCTGGGAAAAACCAAGGTTGCTGCTGGAAGAGGTGTTAGTGGGGCCAGCAGGGGGCGCTCACCCTGTGGTCCGTGTGGGTCCTAATGCCCCAGTATAGTGACGGGGACACTGTACTGTAAACAGGTGCTGTCTTTCGGATGAGATGTAAAACCGAGGTCCTGACTCTCTGTGGGCATTAAAAATCCCAGGGTGCTTCTCAGAAAGAGTAGGGGTGTAACCCCGGTGTCCTGGCCAAATTTCCAATTGGCCCTTACCGATCATGGCCTCCTAATAATCCCCTTCTATAACGCACTATGGCTGCCGTTGCATCATCACACATTGGTGGTGGTGGTGGAGGGGAGTCCGCAGTGGTGAGTGGTTTGTTATTGTGGGGGTGCTGTCTGTGTGGAGTTTGCATGTTCTTCCTGTGTTCGTGTGGATTCCTTCAAGGTGCTCCAGTTTCCTCCCAAAGTCCAAAGACATCCTGGAAGCTGAATTGGCTTCTGGGAAAACTGGCCCTGGTGTGAGTGTGTATGTGTTGACCTTCGCAGTGAGTCAGGTCTGCAGTGTCGCACGGTATCTCTGCCTGTTCGAGATAATGCCTCTCGCCTCAGCTGCTCAGAAGAAAAGACTTGTTTCATGGCCACTGAGCCCCAGTTGCTAGGACACCTCCGAGCAGAGCGGGCAGGCTTCTGTGAGACCAGGTGTGTGTACTGGATGTCAGCAAGTAGAAATACAGCATCCAGCTAGACTGACCACAGCTTCATCACTGCACTGACCCCCAGGCCAGACTGACCACAGCTTCATCACCGCACTGACCTCCAGGCCAGACTGACCACAGCTTCATCACCGCACTGACCCCCAGGCCAGACTGACCACACCTTCATCACCGCACTGACCTCCAGGCCAGACTGACCAGGCCCAGTACCAGGAGAAATCTGACAGCCTTCCTCTGCCTCGGTCTGTGTGAGACGGTTGAAGGAGTGCTCTGCCCCTCCTCCTCTCCGCTGAGGCGCGGTGGAAAGTCTGAGCCCCTCTGCTCTCAGCTGTCCTCTCCGGAAGCCGTGCGAGAGCGGAAACGCTTGTGAGCAGAAGAGGCAGCAGGTGTCTCAGACACAGATCAGCTCAGCTCAGCTCCTGCTCCCTGTCAGCGTGAGAGACACGGGCTCCAGGGGACAGGGGCTCGTACCAGCACACGGGCTCCGACACACGAGGACACTGAGGGACACACGGGGACACCGAGACACTGAGGGACACACGAGGCACTGAGGGAGAGGACAAGGGCACTCAGAGAGAGACAGGAAGAGGACAAGGACACGGAGCCACTCAGAGAGAGACAGGAGACTGGGACACTGAGACACAGGGGAGAGGACAAGGGCACTCAGAGAGAGACAGGGAGAGGACAAGGACATGAGACACTGAGGGATACACGAGGACACTGAGCCACTGAGGGAGAGGACAAGGACGCTGAGACACTGGGGAGAGGACAAGGCACTCAGAGAGAGACAGGAAGAGGACAAGGACACGGAGCCACTCAGAGAGAGACAGGAGACTGGGACACTGAGACACTGAGGAGAGGACAAGGCACTCAGAGAGAGACTCCTGCAGCTGAACTGTGATCAGATCTAGTCTGAGGGTCGCCATGTTCCGGCTGGCTGTTTTTATTCTGGCCTCCGTTCTGAAAGGTACGAGCCTGCGGCCTGAGGGAACGGCGCTGTCGCTATCTCTACCAGTAAATATGTCTTCAAACGATACATATGCTGTACTTCCGCTGTTTGTCCAGTTCCTGTCCGCTACCTTTTCTGTGAGGCCCTGTTGTTCTCGGGTTCGTTTTCAGTCTTTATCTCTATATTTCAGTCTTTATCTTTATATTCAAACCGCCCGGTTCGCTCCTCCCGCGTCGATGTTAAACGTCGTGAAACTGTTGTTATGTTTACACCTATTAAAGCCCTGTGTGCTCAGAAAAAAAGAAATGTTCTTCCTCATATTATCTGTAAAAAAACCGCTTTAAAGGGGTCTTGGCCTCAGACCCGACCCGATAGAGACAAAGTAGAGACGAGGTAATCTACAGATTATAATAATACGATTATAATCATCTACAGTAGTATAGTATATAGTAATAGTAAGAGTATTTTGTTCTGTAGTAGTATACATTCTCGTAGCTTGTGTTCTGAAGGGTTGTGGTCCAAGGAAACGATTATTATTTTTATTATTATATTGTTTCCAGCCTGCTCCGCGGGCACGCTGTCCCAGGAGCCGCGGTCCGTCTCGGTGTGGGCGGGAGACCCCGTGACCCTGCACTGCAGCCTGTCCGGGTTCAGCGGCGCGCACGGCGGCTGTCAGAGGGTGAGCTGGTTCCGGGCGGCGCTCGACGGGCCGGCGGGGCCGCTCACCCCGCTCGGCGCGCCCCCGGGAAGCGCGGCCGAGGAGGAGCGGTGCGCCCTGACCCTGTCTCGCGCCGCGCCGGGGGACACGGCCACGTACGTCTGCGCCTACGCGGGGAGGTCCGCGGTCTACGTGGGCAGAGGATCGACTGTGCTGGTGTGGGGTAACTATCGAGTCACCCTTCCGACCTGGTAGTAATACACAGCGCGATAACACCCTGCCAGCCGACAAGGAGAGGAGGTTGAGCTAAACTCCGCTCCGCACTCCTCATCCTGGAACCACAGTTCTCCGGGATGGAAACACAGGGATCGATGGCGCAGCCAGTTTCGAAATAGACCACAGTCCCTGTACTGACAAGACACACTAGCTGTATATCTGAGCAGGGTAAGAGACAGCAAAGAGAAACAGACCATGATGAACTACAGGCTCAGTGACCACAGCCTGGACACAGACACTGGACACAGACAGACCTGGCTGTCCAGAGAGGACAGGCTCAGTGACACAGCCTGGACACAGAAACTGGACACAGGCAGACCTGACTGTCCAGAGAGGACAGGCTGTGCTCCCACTGCCAGCGGGGAGAAATAGAGACAGAGGTCCACTTCCTGCTGCACTGTGACAGCTATTCTGGGATTAGAGAAGCATGATGGGCCTGTATTGTAAATGTCTGTTGATGTTGTGCTGAGTGTACCCGCTGTGTGTGGCTCATCAGTCAAGCCAGTAAACTAGACTTCCCACTGCAGACCGGCCTCGCTCCTCTCCTGCGCTGACGCTGCTGCTGCCAGCAGAGGGCGCTGTGGGGCCGGAGGACAGCCGCACTGTGGCTTGCATGCTGTACGGCGTGCTGCCCGAGCACCGAGCGCGCCTCCGCTGGGATCTCGCCGGAGCAGAGCTGACGGGACTGGCGGACTGGGGCTCGGTGACGGCCGGGGGACAGCGTACCCCCTTCGTGCGGACATGGGTCAGAGTCCCGGCGTGGCTGTGGGAGCGCGGAGGAGACGTCACTTGTGTCGCGGAGATCGAGGGTGGGGGCACAATCACCCGGAGCTCCAGGGTGGGGGCAGGTGAGAGTTTAGGGGGACTGGGGCTGGGGGCGGGGGGACAAGATCTGTTTGGATTGTTTCCTCTCTCAGCACCCAGACCAAACTGTGCCAGCTGGCTGGGTTGTTACTATCTAATCAGTCCAACAGCTTGTTCCACACTCCCACCACCCTCTGTGTAAAGAAATGCCTCCTGTCCTGGCTGGAGGATCAAACCCAGCTGTGTCCTGAAAGAAACCAGTCTATTAGCTTCAAGAACACGGCAGGGCAGCTTGTTCCACACTCCCACCACCCTCTGTGTAAAGAAGTGCCCCCCCGTCCTGACTGTGTCCTGAAGGCTCTTGGAGCTAGGAGACTGAAAGGCGGGTTAGGAAGAATCATTAGTTCCTGTGTCAGCAGGCCAGCCTGAGAAGTGCCCTGCCCTGGTGGCCGGACTGAGTGGAGTCTCTGTGCTCCTCCTCGCTGTGGCGGCTCTGAGGTTCCAGTTCTGGAGGAGAGCTGGCAGAGCAGGTAATGTTCTTGTTTTACGTGAGTCCTTTTCTCATGCGTCAGTCTGTCCCATCATACCTCTCGCAAGGCTGGAAACGCACTGCGGTGCCAGTCAGTGACTTTGCACTGCTCACCCTGACTGTGTGTTTCCACTTCACACCCCACACAGCAGCCCCACTGCACACAGATCAGGGCAGCAGAGAGGAACTGCTGCACCAGGGGGATTGGGGGTGATCTGGGGTACTGGACTTCTCCCAGTGAAGTGACACACAGCAGCCCCACTGCACACAGATCAGGGCAGCAGAGAGAAACTGCCTCACCAGGGGGATTGTGGGTGATCTGGGGTACTGGACTTCACCCAGTGAAGTGACACACAGCAGCTCCACTGCTCACAGATCAGGGCAGCAGATAGAAACTGCTGCACCAGGGGGATTGGGGGTGATCTGGGGTACTGGACTTCACCCAGTGAAGTGACACACAGCAGCCCCACTGCTCACAGATCAGGGCAGCAGAGAGGAACTGCTGAATCAGGGGGGTTGTGGGTGATCTTTAGTGAGGCCAGACAGTACAGCCCAGAGTGGAGCTTAGGCAGGACACCAGTGTTAACAACCCTTTAATGACCAAATTGCCAGGACGTGAGATTAACAGCTCTAAACATCAGATGCATGGCACCTCCTACAGCACAGTGTCCCCAGGCATGGTATTAGGTACTTTGGAAATTGTGCAATGCAAAAGGAAGAGCGCCGCCTACTGGTCTACCAACACCACTTCCGGCAGCAACTGGATTTCCTGGATGCTGGTTCTCAGTATTGACCAGGCCTGCTGAGCAGCTGAGATCTAACAGACCAGCTAACCTGCTGGGAGTATCTCACGGTCTAGTGCCGTATCCACTGTGTCCCGCTGGTCTGGTTCTGATCTGAGTCTGAAATCTGTTTCCTCTCACAGGACAGCGGGCTGCAGACACCCCAAGAGTCTCTTTCATGGTGTCATCCGATGCCACTGTGAGTATCTCTCAGTCTCTGACAGCAAGGTTTTATGACTGAAGCTTTTGAGCCGATAATCGATCTATCCCAGAGCTTTGTTATAAAATAGGACTCACACATCTTCTTTTTGTTTCCACAGGAGAATGAACTTCATTACTCTACTGTGACATTTCAGGAAAGGAAATGAAATCACTGTAGAAAGACTGAGACAACCAGACACAACCAGACACCCAGAGCTGCCAGTCTAATGTTTAATTCAGAGAACTGACTTCATAATACCCAGACATGCGCTCCTACGATATCACTTCCTTTTCAGTGTCTTCTGTCCTATTTTTAGGGCCTAGAGTATTGGACTAGTTTTATACCTGTATTTCACTCCTCTAGCTCGAAGAGGTTGCTATATGTTCATCTAAAGTTACTTTTTAAACAATTGTCCCAGCTGAGCACCTTAACCATCTAATTTGGTGAGGTGTTTGGGTATTGACTTTTAACCGTGCATCCATTTCATTCAGTCATATCACAGAAAATTATACTATATATCAAAGTGATTATCACATAGCAGTGCGTCAACAGAATAGTTGTGCCTTTTCTGAATAGACAGAAAAGACCAAAATCAGAAACCAGTGGAGTAACATCATTACATTGGAGCTGCCTTCAGAAAAACAACAGCATAAAGTGTAAAAACTATGAAAAGGCAGTTAGTAAAGACCACTTAAATGTCACAGTTCAGTGCAAAAAAGTAGCCAAATTTTAATTTTGCAGCTAAATCTAATCTTTTTCAGCTGGTTTAACAATTCTTCTTTTATAGATTGAAGCTGCAGTATGAAAACCTGTCCATTTGAAGGAATAATTCTGTCAGTACTCATGGAGCTAGGTAAACCTGACCTATGTTGTTTAACTGTGTAAGTGTTACCCTGATTCCCAATAACAGGTAGTATGTGCTTCCTGCTTTCTGGGTATTGGAAAACTAGCTGATATTGGTCAGGTTGGCTCAGAGACGCTGCACTGCCTTATGTAAACTACATCTCCCATCAACCCACTGGGCGACTTCCTGGAGAGCTTCTATGTAGCAATTCGCTAGGCCGCCTGTCAGTTGTGACGACATGCAGGTCCCGCCCAGGCAGTGGTCTGGCTCTAGATAGATAGATACTTTATTGATCCCGTGAGGGAAATTGCAGTGCAACAGCAGCTTAACACACACAACACAGCCACAGTGTAACGAATTATATACTAATAGTACAATACATACAATACAATACAAGAGTTACTCACAGTCCGGACACACAAGAGGAAACTAGAACAGAACAGTACACAGAAAATCGTATCACACGTATGAATATAAATATAGATGTAACCATAGATATAAATATAAATATAAATGTATTGCACAGCAATACATTTATATTTATATAAAGTGTAAAAACTATGAAAAGGCAGTTAGTAAAGACCACTTAAATGTCTACAGCTCTACAGCTGGGCGCTGACAATAAACCTACATGGGATCTCTTATTTAAAAAGGTTTATTTCTGAAAAAAGAGAAAATGCACGGAAGGGTATCCAGACGTTTTCTCAGGATGGCACAGGACACCAGAACTGACTCCCAGCCTCCTCCTGACGCCTGTGTCGCCAGCGTGTCACCTGGCTGCATTAGCACATCCAGACACACACTAGGGTGTGGCTGCTGGACAAATGGGAGAGCTGGTTGACTGAAAAGTGTTCTTGCTTTAAATTGATTGAATTGAAGGAAACATCCAGTGTTTCAGCAACCTCGCTGAAGATTTTAACGTCAAAATCTGTTTCTCGTGCTGTTTGTGCCTCTGCCTTTGATGGTTTTAATTGCTTGGTTTTATTGCATGTTTCGTGGACTCTGACGTTTTGTTTCTCTAACTACTGTATTAGACCACTGAGACTCTTACCACGTGTCACATTTAGGAAAAGCTGAGTCTCCGAACTCCATATATCCTTCAGCAATGGTCCAGCTGCTTTAAAACTGCATTGCCACAAAGTGTTGCTAAGAAAACAAAAAGTATTTGAATGCTCTGGGTAGAGCACAGCTTTGCTGTTAGATTGCATCTTTCAGAAATTAGTTCTTTTTTGCACGGTTGCAACAAGCTTGTCTTTTTTCAGCAGATTATTCAACTATATTTCACTTGCAAGGGCTGCTATGTGGGTGTTTCTTGTTCAAAATGCTGGAGTTGGTAACAGGCCTTGCACAATGGCGCTGTAAGCTTTGATCGTGTAATTTGCACTGTGTGAGTCGTGTTTCTAAAACCCACTTCAAAAGTGTTTAGACTTTCCAAGATGCCATGTGCCACCAAGGTTGTGATACAGGAACTACAAAGAACCTATCTCAGTGTGAGCTTTGTGGTTTAAAAGGTCATACTATTGTCTGTATCTTTCAAGAGGGATCTGGTGATAGATTGTAGGCTTTGTAAAAAAATGCTAATAATGATATATGTAAAAATAATTTACATTTGTCTGTGTCCAGTAGAGAAGGTGGATATAGTTAGACTTTTTCACACAGTGAAGTATTTCAAACAGCCTTTTTAAATTGTCCTTGCACATCTTTTTAATTGTATCAATAAATATAATAGTTTTGATTTATCACAGTTCGTGTGTTTATTGCCTAGTGCCTGAGTATATAACGCCTACAGAGACACCTAGAGGATTATTTTGGAACTGCAGATTAGGAGCACAGAAAATCACGTGGTTAAGAACTTCATGCCTTAACTATACTCTTGTATGTTTTTATTACTCTGTGATCTATTGTCTCGCACTGTGTCTCCTGTTCGGTTGTGTGTGTTTATTACTGAGGGATTCTGTCACCTCCTCACTCTCACTGTGTCTCCTGTCCTGTTGCATGTGTTTATTACTGAGGAATTCTCTGTCCTCTCCTCTCTCACTGTCTCCTGTCCTGCTGTGTGTGTTCATTACTGAGGGATTTTCTGGTATCTCCTCTCTCTCACTGTGTCTCCTGTCCTGCTGTGTTTGTGACTGAGAGATTCTCTCCCTCACTATTCTGTATCATTAAAATATCAATTTAATTTAGATTTCAGTTAACAGAGTGGTCCACAGCTTGTAATATAACTGGCCGTGACTCACTATCTGTTGCCTCCATATATCCAACATGTTTAAATCTGAAAACTCTGAACATTATCAGTGAGGGCTCCAGCACAGCCTCCCCCCTGGTTGAGCTTCTCTCTGTGTGTTGAGATGTGTGCAATCTAGAAAAGAGTGCTTCCAGAGGAGTTCCTATCCTGAGGCTCAACACCAATATAGAAGAACAAGTAAAGGTTTCTTCCAGGCTGAAAAGACAAGAAAAGAAACACAACATTTCGGCTGTGGAGGCTTCTTCGGGTGTCAGTCAGGTGAAGGCTCCACGGCCGAAACGTTGTGTTTTCTTTCTTCTCTTTTCAGCCTGGAATAAATCTTTACTCTTCCCTTTGCATCCTGCGCATGCTGACGCAGCTCCCTACTTGAACTACTTCAACCAGTGTAGAAGTATGTATTGGTAAATTGTGGATTTCTATATGCGCTGTAATGTAGTATTGTATTTTGTATGAGATGTGTGTTTTATTTTTGCTTTTTCTTTCTTTTCTTTGTCTCTCTGTCTTTTTGTGACTCTATTATTTCCAGCTCACCATGAAAAATTCCTAAAATAACCACGAAGGGCTGGTCTGGCAGGAAAGCTTGTTTTTGCCTTTTGATTTTGAATGAGGCTTCAGCCCTCAGACGATTTCAGACCCAGACATTCACCTTCCTATCAAAACTGAAAGAAACACTGAAGGTGTTAAAACCTGTGAAACCTGTGAAATGTTTTCTCTTTTTCATTTTGTCTTTTGACTCATGTGATGCGTAATTTTGTGACGTTAGTGAAAAATGAAATGAAAACTGACAAGTTTGAACGCATCCAAGGACTGGGGAAAATGCTGTAATTACTCCTTGAAGGATGACAATTTTTAAATATATAAAAATAACTGTATCTGCTGATCAAGAATTATTGAGTCTTGAATGAACCTGATAATTAAGGTAGTGGTTCGTCGCCATCGTTCTACCACCCTCAGTGTCATTGTCATCTTCATCTTTATCATTATTGTCATCATTCTCTCTGTAATTAATAATACATTTCCACCCATACACTTCCTGACTGCTTTATTCAATTCAGGATAACAGGGGAGCCAGACTATCCCAGAAAGCAACGGGCGCAAGGCAGGGTACACCCTGGACAGGACGCCAGTCCATCACAGGACACACACACACACACCAGGGCGAATTTTCCCAGAAGCCAATTGCCCTACAGTACCAGCATGCCTTTGGACTGTGGGAGGAAACCCACAAGAGATTGGGGAGAACACGCAAACTCCACACAGATAGGAGTTGAGCCCAGAGTCTCAGCACTGTAGTGCTAACCGCTGTGCCATCACGCCACTCTAATGGTAAACTCGATGTAAAATAGTTCAAGCAGGGAGCTGCGTCAGCATGCGTAGGCTGCAAGGGAACAAGTAAAGGTTGATTCCAGGCGGAAAAGAGAAGAAAGGAAACACAACGTTTCGGCTGTGGAGCCTTTCAGCGGTTCCGGTGGTGATCACACCCGAAGAAGGCTCCACAGCCGAAAGTCCTGTTTCCTTTCTTCTCTGTTCAGCACGGAATAAACCCTATAATCTACAATATTCCACACGTCATGAACTCGTTGTTAAGTGATATTATCAAATGTGCAGTTGACCAACCACATTCATCATTATCATCGCTGTCGCCAGCCTCATCCTCGTTGTCATTCTTAGAAATAAAGAGTCAAATAACCGCACCGATTGTGAAAGCATCATTAAATAATACCAAGCGCGTGCTTCACAGCGGGGGACTCTCTGCCGCTGTGAGGTGTCCGCGAGCTGCTCTTGTCACGCTACTGACTGATAACCGGAGTCTGCTCGCCCCCGCAGCCCCCGGGGTGAAAAGTTCACGAGTTCAGCAGCTAGACGGCTCGGCTCTGCTCGGCTCGGCTCAGCCTGGCGTGCGAACGGTAGGGGCCAGACCTCGCGAGCCCTCCGAGCGGCTCGGACCGGAGTTCCCGAGCGTGTCTGAGCCTCACACGCCGACTGGAGAAGAAGAGCTCGGTTCGCCCAGTGTTCGTGTGTGCATTTTCCTTTCGAAAACCAGCGTCCATTCTGAGTAGCGGTTTACGCTCTGCGGCTACAAAAAAAAAAAAGTCTTAAACATCTCCGGCCAGTTTTCAGCCATTCTTCTGAATTCAGTTTATTTCCTGTCTGGTCTGTCCGTCGGGCATGAGCTTTGAGGCAGGTTAAAGAGAGAGGGATTGCGGTTTTGTAAAGTGCATTTAAGGTAATGAAAGTGGTAGTATAAAATAAACAAGACGCTTATTATTATTATTATTATTATTATTATTATTATTATTATTATTATAGACGCTCATCTGTGAGCGAGGGTTACTGCAGCGCTCAGGAAGTCGTGCAGCCACAGGCCCTTTCAAGAATCTCGCGGCTTCCCGGAGCGCCGCGCGCCACCGCCATGCCAAGCGCTGCGACGGGGCGTGGAGCCCGACAGGGGGCGCTGATGCACCAGCGGGGCGGGGAGCCCGACAGGGGGCGGTGGTGTACCGGCGGTCGGGAGAGCCCGGTCGCGTTATTCCGCACATTTAATCAATTACTGCTGCTCTCTGGTCGAGAGGTTCAGCTGCGCCGGTAAAAACGAGTACACGCCTCCGTACCTGAGCACTAGACACACGAGACGGCATTATCGTCGCGTCGCTCCTCTGTGCTGAATCTGTGCTGGAAGAGGTCCCGGAGCTCAGCCGTGATTTATTTTTAATGGTCGGTTTTGCCAAGACTGGATTTGCGGGGTGGGATTAGTAAGAGAAGAAATCGACCAAAACATTCGGAGCAGTAAGTTAATAATGCTAAATGGAGTTTATAGCGAGCCTGTGAAAGGAGTGATCTGTAAATGTTTCGAAAGAGGATGATCACGCTCGCTGTGACCCACTGTACTCCACAGAAGATCACGCCGCGTGTGGATCTTCCGCTCCAGAGGGAAGAGCGCCGCATACAGCCGCCTGCTTTTCCTCAGGTCTCTCATCCCGCTGCGTCTCTCCCTGTCTCTGTCCTCGCCTCTCTCACTGTGTCTCCTGTACTGTTGTGTGTATTACTGAAAGATTTTCTGTCCTCTCCTCTCTATCACTGTGTCTCCTGTCCCGCTGTGCGTTTCTTACTGGAGATTCTGTTACCTCCTGTCTTTTACTGTGTCTCCTGTCCTGTTGTGTTTATTACTGAACGATTCTCTGTGATGTCCTCTCTCTCTCACTGTCTCCTGTCCTGTTGTGTGTGTTTATTACTGAAAGATTTTCTGTCCTCTCCTCTCTATCACTGTGTCTCCTGTCCCGCTGTGCGTTTCTTACTGGAGATTCTGTTACCTCCTGTCTTTTACTGTGTCTCCTGTCCTGTTGTGTTTATTACTGAACGATTCTCTGTGATGTCCTCTCTCTCTCACTGTCTCCTGTCCTGTTGTGTGTGTTTATTACTGAAAGATTTTCTGTCCTCTCCTCTCTATCACTGTGTCTCCTGTCCCGCTGTGCGTTTCTTACTGGAGATTCTGTTACCTCCTGTCTTTTACTGTGTCTCCTGTCCTGTTCTGTTTATTACTGAACGATTCTCTGTGATCTCCTCTCTCTCTCTCACTGTGTCTCCTGTCCTGTTGTGTGTGTTTATTACTGAGGGAGTCTCTGTGATCTCCTCTCTCTCTCACTGTGTCTCCTGTCCTGTTGTGTGTGTTTATTACTGAAGGATTCTCTGTGATCTCCTCTCTCTCACTGTGTTTGTGTGTGTTTATTACTGAGGAATCCTCTCTGAATATTCTGTATGAACAATAAATTTCATAATAAATAAAGGTTTGAATGAATGTCTTGTGATTCTCTCCCAGCTCCTGAATCTGAGTAAGAGTCCAACCGTTCAACCCAGACGTTCGCTTTGCCGTTTTTCAAAGAAAAAAAAACTGATGACGTTGTGTGAAACTGCCTGATAAGAGTCTGATTATTCGTTTTAGAAACACACAGCTTCTTCAAAGCTCTGGGGGATATTCTTGTTTGAGATTTTTTTTTATATATATTTTTATATATATATAATGTACCTTTAAAAGGACGATGCGCTTCAACCCTGGCCCGTGCCCTTTAAACCAGGCTATCTCTGGAACGAAGGGCGACAGAAGTTTAATTTAGCTGAATGCGCAGGTTTCGGAAGCGCTCAGGGTGGGTCTCTTGCGTGCACGCGCTGACAGCACGCTACCCGTGCCGGCCCGGCTGCAGATGCGCGAGAACGCCGAGCGGAGCAGGTAGGGCCGCCGCGCGCCGCCACGCCGGGAGCTCACGCGAGGACTCCAGCGGGAGAGAGGACACGCGTGGGCCACTCTGAGCAGCGGGGTTTAACTCGAGAGCACCTCGTCTCCTCCTCACACAGTCAGAGTTATCAATAAACCGGGTGCCACTGGCTAAAATGTGGGTTGATGAGTCAAGAAGTGTTCTGATCAGAAACACTACAATTCGGAGAAACGGCGTTCAGGACGTCTTTGTAATGAATATTAGACACACATTTCGGTAGGGAGCTGCGTCAGCACGCGTAGGCTGCAAGGTAACAAGTAAAAGTGCATCCCATGCTGAAAGAACAAAATACAGACATTTCGGCCGTGGAGAGTGGAGACTTCTCCACAGCCGAAACGTTGTGTCTCTTTTCTTTCCTTATACGGAATACACGCATGGAAGAATGTTTCGCTTGTTCCTATACATACATTATTCTGATGGTGAAACGCCTTTGACAAACACTCTTGCATCGTGTGTGATGGCGATGCGGGACGGCGGCGCGTCCGATCAGAGCCTGCTCTCGGCGGATTGGAAAGTCGTTGGTCTTCACTGCCCGAGAACAGTCGCAATCGCAGTGACGCACGTTTCGTGCATTTAGTTGGGAATTCGTTTAAACAAACGACGCGTGAGCGATTTGTCGCTAATGCTGTAGCTATTTCTGCGGACGTTTGCTGGAGATAGTCGCCTTAAAATTATAATGGAACAAGTAATAGGTTTATTCCATGCTGAAAAAAAGAAGAAAGAGAACACAACGTTTCGGCCGTGGAGCCTTCTTCAGGTGTCCTTCAGGCACCTGAAGAAGGCTCCACGGCCGAAACGTTGTGTTCTCTTTCTTCTTTTTTTCAGCATGGAATAAACCTATTACTTGTTCCTTTGCAGCCTACGCATGCTGACGCAGCTACCCACTTAAAATTATAATAACAGCCAAATAATAATAATAATAATTAATAATGATGATGATGCCAGGAACGCGAAGTAGCGCTTTTTATAACCTGGCTTTGTTGTAATGTTCTCCGACTGTGCAGAGCTCGGCTGACAGACAGACCTGTACCCCGCTTGTCCAGTATAATCTCCCCCAGTGGTTGGGGGTGCTCTGGGCAGTTTTCACAGTGCGCTCACTTCTTAACAATGTGTCAGGGTGTCTCCTTGGCTACCACCGTGTCCGGTCCAGCGGTGACGGCAGTAAGATTTCTGATCGGCGACGGCCGTGTCTAATTCCTTCAGCTAGCCCGGACCGCGAAATGAGCGGAGGGGCAGCTCGCCCGGGCTCAGCTGACCTTCCGGTCTGAACGTGTTCGGTCTCGCGCGCGGGGGGAAAAAAATTCGCCAGTCCGTCGTCCCGAAATCTGACTCCCTCAGCTGGGCAAGTCAAGCGCTTGCGGTGTTTCGTGAGCAATGTGATCGTTAGCGTATCATATATTCATGGATTGTAAAGCGCTTGTTAATGAGCTAAATAAAGATTTACTGCATAATAATTAATTTCTGGTATTGACAGTAATTAGTATTCGATGGTGTTAATAGTATCTGTTGTACTAATGTAGAAGGCTCCTCGCCTTTTAATTTCTCGTTCTGCGATTCACCCTGCCTCTCCTCACAAACACCAGCCACGCGACACCTGCACCAGCAAATGTGAAATATTCCGATAAACACTAACAACAAACAACAACAACAAGAATAGTAAAAAAATGCATATTTAATCAAATACTATTTAATGTAAATAAATATTAAAGCATTAGGCAATTAATTAATGTACTTGATTATTATCATCTTAATCAGCATGATCATTATTGTTGTTATTATTAACAAACATAATAAGAATCACAATTTCACGTAGGTTACAAGCGCGTTACTTAATAAATTAATAATATAATAAAACCAATATAAACACCACCACCGATAATAATAAAATAATAACTATAGTAGTAATACTTCAGGCTGCCCGAATAATAATTCATCACACACAGTGATTACTCTGCGCCAGGCACTCGGACTGCGACTGCGGACCTGATTCTGCCCCTCGGTAACAGTGCTGTCCCAACATCAGCTCGTATTGTCCGCCGTCCCGTCGCAGTGCTCGGAGCCGCGCCGTGTCCGGGAGTGGGCAGTGTTTTCGTTAGAACAGAGATCCCGTCGCCTCGGTGTCAGCTGTTGAAGCCGGCGGCCTGAACACGCGGCCGGCGCGGTGCCTCTCGGCGGAACGCGCCCGGGGGACTCTCGGCCGCTTTGATGTGTCCGCGGGCCGCTCTTGTCACGCTACTGACTGATAACCGGAGTCTGCTCGCCCCCGCAGCCCCCGGGGTGAAAAGTTCACGAGACACTTGGGGAGCTTCACACTCAGATTTTACTTCATTCGGCACTAAAGTCGAAATTCTCAAACAAACGAAACCGGCATTTCTTAGGAAAAAAAAAAACATCACACAAGGTGCGTCTAGCTGTCTATAGTCAGATTGAAAAATGCGCGTTCAGGAGTGTTTCGTGTTTTTCTTCCTGAACAAGTCTCTGATATTTTATGTACTTATTTAACAACACTGTGTTGTTTATCAAGTATCGCCATTATCTAGTTAAATTAATATTTTAAAACTAAGCCATTTCGCTGACGCAGTAGTGTACTGTATGCATGAAAACAGATTAGCAATTCGCTGCACGGCACGTTTTTGTTTTTTACACTGAACGAAAATGGTCTTCGGAATTCTTCTCTCATCTACAATACAAAATTTACAACCCTCCCAACATCCCTCAACGATTCAGTTTCGGCAATTTTTTTTTCGTCCAAGGGCGAAGGGATTTTGTTTTATCCGGAGCGTATTTTGTCCTGAAGACGAAGACGCGGAGGCGTAGCTACAGTACGAAGAGACTGTATATCTTTATTTACAATAAAGATAGTTATAAGAGTTATTGGACTCGTGCCGTACCTGGTGCTTTCGCGTTCAACCCGAACGCCTAGGAACGCAATGAGCCCGAGACTGTCACAGAACCGAAACGGCACGCATTTTTGGACGTGTTTTCGGTTCTTCAACATGGCAAGAAAGCCTTTTGCTTGCAGGCTGAATTCCCCGAATTTCCACGGGGAAAAAAAAAGTCAAGAGCAATCAAACGGCTTGAAGCTGTCAACGGGAGCGACCGGTACCGCGGTCTCGACTGGCCGCCCCCGCCGGCGTCTGTGCCTCGGGACCGGACTTGATCAGTGCTGGGAGCCGAGAGCGGTCGAATAGTCTCTAGGTGCGTGCTTTCAAAGTGCTACTGATGGTTGATGAAATCATTCTGCACGATTTTTCCGAAGTCGTGTTGTGTTGAAGACCATACCCTGGCTTCTTTCAAGAAACGGATGGGTGAGAATAAGTACGAATTAAAAAAAACAGGTATATATGAACTATCTTTTGTAAACTTTCTTAAGCTCCTGAGCTAAGGGACTAAATCGGTCCGTGAAACAGTCTGGAGCAATTAGGAGTGTTAAAAGTACTAATTCGAATTAATTAATCTAAATTAAACTAAATTAGTCTTGTGTTTTGGTTAAGCAACAAATGTGCACGTTAGAAAGTGTAACTCGATTGCTAGGTGATTCAGATTTACTATAAAGCAGCCAATACGAACACATAAAACCTGATACTTTCTCTGTGCATCTGCATCTTCACTACAGACTCTCTAAAATGAACAGACGGAATAAATTAAATTAATCCCGCCGGGTTAACCGGAGAAGTTTGCGTTCGGAAGAGCTTGCCTCGCAAGTCGTGCTATGTCCAGGAGCAGCTCCAGGTAATTAATAAGCCAAGTTTCTGTGCGACAAAAACTCGCAGGAGACGTCGAAGCTCTGTTTTAGATAAGACTACACCATATTAAGATACTAGAATTAATTTGATTATTTAATAGCACAATAATAATTATACCAATAGAATCATTTATAAATAAAACACTTTAAAATATGTGTATTGCGTGAGCACTCTGAAGTATCGAATAAAAATACAATATCAAATGTGAGATAATGATGATAACAGGTCGACCGCCCGGCTGGACTTTCTCTGCAGCGCTCGGAACACCTGATGAAAACCGTCTCTGGATCCTCTCCTGCCCGGCGACAGAACACGGGTCAGGCTCTGTAACAGGTTAATTCGAGGCTAAAAAGTGGGAAAACAACTGAGGTCTGAGCTGAACAACGGAACCTGTATTTTTCGACTTTTCAGCGTGGCCTTAATCTTTTCCTGATAAGAAGACGAGCACATAAGAGACGAAGGGAGGCCATCGAGCCCTTCTGGTAGTACCTTAGTAAGTTGCAAATAACAGTACCGTATAATTAATAAATTCATATTATTATTAAAAAAGTTCCCTATTGAACCAAGATCTCAGCCTGTTGTGTCTTTAAAGAAACGATGATATCAGCTTCGACAACTCGGCTGGGCAGCTTGTTCCACACTCCCACCAGCCTTTGTGTAAAAAAAGTGCCTCCTGTTCTCAGTTTAAACTCGCTTCCTAAAACACAGCATTTACTGTATACCGTAGGCTGCGACAGGGGGGAAAGTTTCTTTCGATTCAAACGCAGCTGGGCTGGAGGGCCTGTCGGCACCGCGCTCAACTGACCGTGGCTTTGCTCACGTTCCAGTTTTCAGTTCTTTCCACGACGCTTTAAATTGCTCGCGTTGTCTGTACATCACTTATCACAACGCGCAGCAGTAAATCTCGTTTCACATTTCGTTATTCGAGTTACACCGCTCATCTTTCTCATGGCTTTAATAATCGTTCTGAAATGTCAGCCAAATCTACAAACCACTTCCTATTATCTCCTGAACGTATTAGGCTCATGCATTTTTAGCTAAAACCTGTATTTGAATGTATTTATATAACATTCATCTAACTAAAGGTGTTGAGCTCAGTTCATACATCAAACACCCGAGGCTGGACACGGCTCGGCCGAGGACGGGCTGTACAGCTGATCTCAAGGCGGTTAGATTCGGTGCTCGACTGAGGGAAATGCCTCACCGGTTCTCTCGGCTTGACAGCTGCTCCTGGCGGAAACTGAGATTGAAACCTGTGTTTTATATTTCACTATTCCGTTATTCGGTTAGTTAGGTGGTTATCACGTTAATTTTTTGAAATGATATAAAAAATATTAGCGAATAATTTCAGTCATGTCATGCCCTTGCAAGTGAGATATGGCGTCAACGGTAGTAATAATACATTTACTACTGTAATTTCTGACGCTGTCCTTGATCACTTTTGGGCGCCGCCTGAGAAACCAGTTTTTACAAAAAACGTTTTGTTTTTCTGCATTCACAGCTCCTGCGATATATTACGAGTATTTACATTATTCCCAACTAGAAAACACGGAGAGACAGTCGAATCATGGCTAGGGCAGCGAAGTCAGTCGAGAGGGACAGCAGAATTTTCCTTTCTAAATGTACCGTGACAAGAGAGAGAAAGGAGTGGGTGTTTTGTTTTTTCTTTCTTGTTTGTGTAGCAACACAATGGTCTTGCAGTCCGTCGCCACTGACCGTGAGCTGTGGATGGAAGCGCGGTGTCCTGTCCGGTGCGCTGGGCTCTTCAAGCTCTCTACTCTCTGCTCTACTCGGCTTTCTTAAAGTGCCAGCTGGCTGGCGCCCAGAGTAAACAGGACAGGGGCGTATGTGTGTGTGTGTGTGTGTGTGGGTAAACAGTTTATCTGCCCAGACCGCAGCGCCACACACACCTACCCGCAGGGAAACAGCTCGTTCGGAAACTCAGATCAGATCCGACGAGTCGCGCAGGAGGCGGGCGGTGCTTCGGTCTAGTCAGCTCGAAGTTCGATATTCAATTTGGAGCGTCAACAGCGTCGTCACGAAACCTCCGAGAGTTATGAAAACACTTGCATTGCGCATAGCGTGATTTGCGAATGTTTTCACAGCCTTGACTCTGTCGTCGTTCGCATGAACACCTGTTAAACGGTATTTCTCGCGTGGTGAACTTCCCATTCCAGTTGGTGCGTAATTGCGCATCAATCAATGAGCTAAGGTTTAGAAAAAGACAGTTTCTAAGCCTTCTAAGCTAATGCAAAGGTTGTGAAAATGTTCACAAATCGCTGTCTTTGAAATGCACTTGACTTGAAGGCTTGATGTAATTCCTTTGCAAAGATGTTGACAACAGAATATTTGCGTGTGGGCAGAACAAAATGCCAAGTGAAGGCTGTGAAAATATTCACAAATCACTCTATGCGCAATGCAGGTGTTTTCATAACTCTAGGAGGTTTCATGAAAATGGTATTGACGTTCCAAAATGAATATCGAACTTGACCGCAGCATATTCTCGGAGAACACCGGTCTCTCCTGTAAAGACGTCTTTACGAGCGTTAGGTTTAGCAGTAAGGAGTCCGGCTGATACAGATACAAACACACATATCAAACATCGCGTTCTTGAGCTCGGCGCCAAAGTACATATACAGCAGATTTACAGATTTGAAACGAGTCGTTCTCTCCATCTGTGTTGCTTAGTAGTGTTGTTTAGTTGTGTGGTCACAGACCACACCACAGGCTTACAAGCTTTCAAGATGTTTGTGTGTAGGCGCACGGCTCGACGCCCTTCTGTTTTCTTCTCAGCCACTAAACAAACGCTTTTGAATTGCTTTGTAGAAAAGCACCAAAACCAACACCAAACCAGCACGAGCTCAACGACAGCCCAGCGTGCGACTTCCTCCGCCAGAGCAGCTGTGAGTCCCAGGACAGTACAGCAACACCTAAAGCTACCTAAAGGTAGCGTGTTCCCCTCTCCCACCACCCTTTGTGTAAAGTAGTGCCTCCCGTTCTTGGTTGTAGATGCAGATCTTCCCAGTAGGTTCCACCTGTGCCCTGTTTCCCCATTCAGGCTGCAGAAATCTGCCTGGGTGACTTTGTTAGGGCCTTAGACGATTTAGTGAATGCAGCGCAGCATAACACAACACAACACAACACAACACAACACAACACAACACGGTATAACACAACCACGTCCATGGGAGCATAAGGAAGGTGACGGATCCACAACAGACGCCAACACAGACTCGACAGCAGCAGTGTCCAGGGGATGTGTGTGTAAATAACCAGGCGGCGTCACAAGTCTGGACCCAGGACCTGGCACAGGGAGCCCCAGTGGCCTGATCGTGCACTGGCACGCGGCCTGGCCAGAAGAGGAACCCACCAGCCCCCCATGACGGCCACGACGGACGCAGTCGCGCTGGGAGCGCAGATGTCAGGCCCTGCAGAAGCCACCACCTCCGGCCCGTGGCAGGAGGAGACGACCTACGTCTACGACGCCAACGCCTCAGGCTGTGAGGTGCCCGTGCTGGCGGGCAGCGCCAGGGCGCGGGTGGGCCTGTACTGCGCCTTCTTCGTGGCGGGCGTGGCGGGGAACCTCGCCCTGCTGGCCGCGCTCTGGGCCCGGTGGAGGCGGCGCGGCTGGGGACGCCAGAGAGGCTGGCGCCCCAGCGAGACGCTGGCCGCCAACCTGGCCGCCGCGGACCTGCTGTTCCTGACCGCGCTGCCCTTCTGGATCGACAGCGAGCTGAGCGGCGGCGCCTGGCGGGCGGGCGAGCTGAGCTGCAAGGGGGCGCCCTTTCTGGTCGCCCTCAGCATGAACGTCGGGGTGCTGATGCTGACCTTCGTGAGTGTGGACAGGTGAGGGCTGGCGGGGCGCGGGAGTGATCGGAACGAGACGAGAATAATAACAATAATAGCAGCCATCAGGCTCGTTCGGCCGTTCGGCAGCTACATGATTCTAAAATTTCCTCCAGCCTTTTCTTAAAGGTGCCCAGAGTTCAGGTCTCAGCCACCTGGCTGGGAAGCCTGTTCCACACACCCACTCCTCTTTGTATAAAGACAAACATGCACCATGGTCAATTATGCACACCTCCTTCTCGGCCTGACGTGACGGAGCAGATCAGGATGATGATGACGATACAGCCTTGAGCTCTGACTGTGGCTTCATGATTACAGCCCCTTAGTACAGAAGTGCCATTTAATGTTGAAATAGAAAATGCTGAAATGGTGAAAGTTACCGTGTAAATTGAATAAGCACACCCTCCCTGCTCAAATAATAGTTTGCGGAAACTAAACAGTTTTGTTGTAACAAACAGATCAAGCAGCAGAAACGTCTTTCATGAATAAATGTAATTCCATGCATGCTCTCCCTCTGCCTTTGTTCTCCCTCTTCTTCTTTTCATCTATATATCCCTCCTTCTTTCCCTTTAAATCTCTCCCATGAATGTTGTCTCTGTCTCCTTTCCCCCCCCCTCAGCCCTTCTTCTTATTTCTCGTTCTCACTGTCTCTGTCCTGTTTTCCTTAGCGCTCCCTCTCCCTGTAATCCTTAGTTCTCCCTCTCTCTGGCCTCTTCTCCTTGTCTCTCCCCGTCTCCATATTCTCCTTCTCCCTGTCTCTGTCCTGTCTCCTTATCTCTGTTCTGTTCTCTTTATCTCTTCCTCCCCCTGTCACCTTGTCTCTCTCACTCCACCTCTCTCTCCTGTTCTCCTTAACTCCCCCTTGGCCCACCTCTGTATTTCAATTCAATTCAATTTAAGGTGCTTTATTGGCATGACCAATGAACACAATCAGTGTTGCCAAAACAAGACAAATACAATTCACATAAAACAAAAATCTACAGACATTTACAATAAAGACACAATCATAAGACATTAACATATAATGTATTTACATAGACATTTACTCCCTCTCCTTGCCCGAGTCTTGTTCTCCTTAGCTCTCCCTCTCCCTGCCGCAGTGTTTTCCACATCTCTTCCTCTCCCTGTCCATCCCTCTGCCCTTTGGCTCTCCAGCTCTGGAGGCTGATCTGCTCCTCCAGGTGACATCCCTGCCCCTCCTGTCTCCGCAGGTACCTGGCGGTGGTCAACCCCAGCCTCTACCGCCGACTCAGCAGGGCTCTGTTCACGGGGCTGGGCTGTCTGAGTGTGTGGCTCGTGTCCCCCCTGCTCGCCCTGCCCGTGCTGAGAGCCCGGGTCCTGCACAACGACACAGAACTGGAGGACGGCACAGAAGTGATGTGGTGCCAAGAAGAGGAGGGCTCGTCCTCTCCGGGCCAGTCCCTGCTGCTCCTGCTCTTCAGCTTCTTCCTCCCTCTCCTCCTCGTCCTCCTCTGCTACTGCAGGATCACGCGCACCCTGTGTCTGCACGCCAGGCGCTCGTCCAGCCTGGACACCCACCTCTGTCGCTCCTTCAAGATCATCTTCCTGGTGGTGGGGGCCTTCGTCCTGTCCTGGGTCCCCTTCAACACCTTCCGGCTGGTGGGCGTGGTGCAGCAGCTGCTGGCCCGAGACTCCTCCCCGTCCTGCGTGGCCCACAAGGTGGCGCAACTGGGCATGGAGATCACGGCGCCCCTGGCCTTCGCCAACAGCTGTGCCAACCCGTTCATCTACGCCTTGGCGGACCGCTCCCTGCGGCGGGACAGCGCCCGCTGCCTCTGCCCCTGTCTCGTCAAAGCCCCCGTGAGCTGGGGCGCCATCTCCTTCAGCAGCCAGCAGGGGGCGTCCTCGTCCGGCTGGAGGACCAGAGACAGAGCGGCGGGAGAGCCCGTGGGTTTGACCACGCTCCAGGACTGAGAGACCGCTGGACAGGGAGGGCGACCTGTCAAGACGGCCAGCTCTTCGTCCAGCTGCCCTCCGGCCACTACATCGGGGTCACTGTCCGTGTCCGTGTTTGCTTTTCGCTTGCTGTTACGAGCGTTCTGATCTGGGCCGTGTGGGAGACGTGGCAGGAGAAGAGAGGTTTCCATTAAGTTGGATTTATTGATATCATTCCCAGATCATTGTCCATCCCTCTTCAGCAGAGGAGAACTCACCTGGCCAAGTCTCCTGGTCCCACATCACGGGAGCTGTAGCTGTGCATAGACCCGAGAGATCAGCTGTGCCAGTGAAGAATTAAAGGCAGCAGAAGAAGAAAAGGGTCAGTTCTCCTCACCGGACCACACTGTAGCGTTGCACGGCGCCTTGGAAAGCAACAGCTGCTCCAGGAAAAATACATTTGACTATTGTAGAAAAATCAGGACTGAAGCAATTTCTGCAGGTTCCGGTTGTGCTGCTAAAGATGGTTCCCAGTTTTGAGAAAGGTATTAGTATTTCAGGGCTTCTGTACAGAGAGCAGTTCCTGTCGTTGTTCTTGATATATTTTCTGTCTTCGGCAGACCAGCTTCCTGTCCCACAGGTGCTTGCTGTTTTGCATTTTGCTCATTGTTTGCAACAATATGTTTCAAAGTCTGGATCTCTGCGTAATTCACCCCTCTTGGTAGAATGACTAGGAATTCTTAAGGCCCATAAATTTGTTGTTTTTTTAACAAATATGTGTCCAGAATATTTGGCTGTATGCACCGACATGATGTCTGGTCCATTGGGTAGCTGGTAGTGAATTTATTCCAGGGTCTCCTGCAGACCAGGTACTGCACAGTAGGAGCAGGACGGGCTGACAGACAGGGGGGCGTGACGGCGGTGATCCGGTGCTCGGGGGGCGTGGCAAGGGCAAACAAGTTCAGACAG
This sequence comes from Lepisosteus platostomus, assembly GCF_059453375.1. Lineage (NCBI taxonomy): Eukaryota > Metazoa > Chordata > Actinopteri > Semionotiformes > Lepisosteidae > Lepisosteus > Lepisosteus platostomus. Next base: position 15,626,136 of record NC_142618.1, read on the forward strand.
TCCAAGGGGAAAATCCGGGGCGCAGTCCAAAGTCCAAAACCGAACGATCCATCCAAGACGAGACAAACACGGTTAAAATCCGGAATGGGATCCGGTACAGGGACAGGGAATAAAACCAGGGTAACGAGGCCAGGCGCTCCGAGCCCAAAACTCAGATGGTCTGGATGCCGTGATGAAGCCTTTTATGGCCAGCAGCCATATCACTCTGCAGCTCATAGCTGGCAGCCCACTGAAGTCAAGCAGGTGTGAGCCTGGTCAGTACATGGATGGTACTAAGGTTGCTGCTGGAAGAGGTGTTAGCGGGGCCAGCAGGGGGCGCTCACCCTGCGGTCCATGTGGTCCATGTGGGTCCTAAACCCCCCAGTATAGTGACGGGGACACTATACGGAGAGGAGGGAGAGAAGACAGTAGAGAGGAGCTGTTGCGACACAGAGCTCGGGTTGAGGGTTTTTTTCCAGCTGTGACGCAGAGCAGCTAAAATCTCGGTAGCTGCGGGGCGCCCTCAAGCTGACCGTGTGCTTCATTTTCATCCCCGGAGCACCGGCTCGGAGATGTTAAGGTGTGTTTTCTGGGCGCCCTCGTGTCGTCTACATGTTCGCAAATCCGGTTGTGTTTCTCGCATGCCGCTCCAGTCGGACTGCGGGCTCGGTGTCTGCGCCACTTCCTGTGTCTGCCAGCTCCGCGCGCCCAGGCCGGAAGCGCCGTCGGGAGGCTGGCAGGTGGGCTCACCGCCAGAGAGCGGGGCCTGTAATAAACCTGCCATTTTCACGTACTATTTACAGCACCTTACAAACCTCTTTTTCTTCCAGCGCTCAGATAGGCTTGTATCGGAAGTGGCTAGGCTGGGTAAAAGACGGCTTTGGGGTTTCCAATATTCAGTTCGAAAAAAAGCTTTGCGGTACCCTCAGCGCTTAGGTGCACTTCCACCTCACCACCGGGCGAGGGCGCTCCAGTACTTTATTCATTCCCAGGGTGGTGATTTGAGCAGAATGCGGTGCACCACACAGCACTTGACAGAAAAAAAACATGTTAAAAACATTGCTGAAAAAAAGTATATATGTAGATCGAAACAACAAGCGGACCATAGACGTGAATGAAAGTAACTGTAGTATTTAGGTATTAAAGGTGTTAACTCATGAATGTCGATTTTTTCCTTCTTTTTATATCGAGCCCTTCGACAGATGACGATATGGGGGTGTCCCATAAAACCTTTTCAGGGTCTGTAAGAAAATAAGTCCGCTCAACGAGGCTCCGAAAGCGAAATGCTTTGTAAGCGCGACCTGTTGGTCGTGTAGCCGCGCTGGCAAACCTGGAATTCTAAGAAATTCTAACAAAACCAGACGACCTGCGCGTAACCCCTGTCCTCTCGGAGACGAGTTAAAAAACACCCCAGAAGAAACCCGTCTCAGTCAGAGCAGGAACAACGACGACACCTCCGTCCCCGTGACAGTCCCACTCACGCCCCGACTGACTGTTTGACACCCGGTTTGACACCCAGCCGCTGTGCCCGCCTTGTCGAACACTCAGATCGAAAGCGCCCGTGTTTTACAGACATTTAAAACCAGAAGTCGCTTTTAATCAGCCTGACCTAGGGCAGGAGCAGGCGGTTCGGTATTTACCGTCTGTACGGAGCGAGCAGCCCACGCTCTTTATTCCAGTTCTCATCACGCACGACGCGGACAAGGGGACCTAGACCCGGGACTGGACCGGACGGGACTGAGATCCGAGACAAGAGCGCTCGCTTGAAGTATCGCAGACTCGGGTGGCATTTCTCCCAGTCCAGTTCCAGCATACTGCCCGCTATAAGCGATCGCACAATTAACTTCCACGCGTCGTGATGATGAGCGAACATATGTCGTGACAAGGTGTTTCTTTCTCGACAAATTTAGCACTTTGCAGATGTTAGAGCCTGAACAGGGCTATTTGTTCTACGGTATATTACATCACACACAGGACGAACTAATTTTCAACTTTTAAAGGTATTTTTTTGTGAAAGACAGAGTTGTTTTTTCCCTGTTTTAGATAAGCGTACATTCATTTTGATTAGATGCTGTAAACGTAGAGCGTATTTATTATTGCTGCTAATTATATTGAACATTAAATGGTTTCAGTACGTGGTTACCTAGTTAATAATAGCCCCCCCAAAAAGCTTTTATACAACACGACCTACTGTCCTGTAAATAACGTCTTGCTAATAAAACAGGTCGGAACAGTACATGGTCCTATACAGCATGTATCTGAGGGTTTGACAGGATTTAGATCCATAGTCCAGTTCTACACCGAACAGCAGAAAAAAACCCCCCGCAATATTTCGACCAAGGAGCCTTTAATTATCTTCCACAATGTGTCTTGGTTAAAATAAGCACATCTGAAATGAAAAGACTCAGATGTACAATAGCAAACGAGACAGGAGGCGCGCGCTGGAGGAGATCAAAGGATCCTCCACGCGCTCGGGCACCTCAGTCTCGCGACACACGGCCGCTGGGACTCGAGCGCCGCATCGTCACACAGGCATTATACCATCTCCAGTACAGGGCTGACGTGTAACAACAGAACACAAGACGTCTTCGAAAGAGTGCAAACCATAGGGATTGTTATTATATTATTAATGTGATAAACGGGCAAAGCCAGCCAGGGCACAATCTCCACTACAGCGGGTAGATCCTCATCTCCTCTCACTGTTATAACCCCTGTTATAAGACTGCAGCCTTCAGCAGACACACAGGTGCCAGCAGTCATCACCCCAACAATCAGTGCACCTCAACCAATCAATCAGTGCACTGCAATCAATCAATCCATCAATCAGTGCACCTCAATCAATCAATCAATTAGCTCAACTGGCTGGGTCCCTGTTGAGTGACGCCGGAGCCCGGGGTTCGAGTCCCCAGCAGAAGCGGCGGGGGCGACCATAGCCACGTGAACCACACAGCCCTACAAGATTCTCGGCAGCTGGTCTGTCAGTGAAACTATGAAGGTGGGTGTGAATGTGGGTGGAAAGATTTCGGAAAGTCAATCAGATCACTTCAGAATGCTTTATTTGCGTTACAAGCGTTGCAAACGAATTACAGAATGTAGCCCTCCTCTCTGCCCTCTCCCTGACAGTCGATGGCTGGAAATACTGTGCTCACGAACCCATACTGCCATCTCCTGGCGGGCAAAGTGAATTACAGCCGGGAGCTCCCTGACCCGATCCCTAGAGAGGCAGTCCAGAATACTCACATGATCCGAACCCGTGGTTTGCCAGCCCTGGACCTGGTGTCTTCTGCCCGAGGCTGGCTTTTACATGTGCTTTCGGCTCTGAAAAGGCTGTTGCAGGTGGCATCACTATGGCACCCGAGACATGTGCGCTGCCTCCTGCTGGTGTGCATCACGCACCGATCACGCACGGAGGTGCTCGTGCGAACACAACCAGGGCGGCAAGCCCAGGAGGGACTGTGGACATGTCTTTGAGCTGGTTACACGAGGTTGTTTTTAAAACCCACGTGCCCAGGGCAGACCCAAGTGAAGAGAGCAGCTCGCTTCAGACACGCATGAGGGAGCTCCAGCCATCAGCGGCTCAGCTGGAATGCAAACCAGCAGAGAGCTGGGTCCCTCTGGACCACAGCTGGGGACGCCCTGGGCTGAGCTCTCTTCTACCCTGCCTGCCACTCCCACCACTAATAATAGCCAACCCAGAGCCTTTCGGTTCTGCTTAAACACTTCTCTAATCTTCTCTGTAGCAGTGGGGATTTTATTTCAGTATCTGAACTACAAGTGGGAAATTTGCATGTACTGCGCCATGTCGCATCCCGAACGCTGAGCTGCAGGATTTCTCCGCACATGCCCCGTTGGCTGCAGACTGGACACGATGATGATGATGATGATGATGATGAGCCCAGGTTCAGAGAGAGGACTTCATCCTCGGGTATGGAGGTTTACTGCAGTGCCTTTATGACTTCACTGCCACTGTTACCTCGACTGGACCATGTATTGACTCCAGTGTCTATCAGATGTTACCCTGATTCCACTGTGCTTTAGTATAGCCTGCTCTGCCTTCATCCATGGAGCTCTGCAGGAAACTCCCGACAGAGAACAGGCCTCGAGGCAGAGAACAGGCTGCTCCAGATCTAAGCGTTGCAAAGCAGAACGTAAAAGAAAACCAAAAGCTGGGGTTGGGATGAGGCTGCATGAGGATAGTTTACAGCATCTCTGCCTCCCTGCTCCTCTGTTAGACAGCTCACTCTGATGCAGAGTCACCACTGAGCAGACCAGTGAGCCGCCTTGTAGTGAACATAGGGTGCTTACACTATAGTGCAAGAGAACCATTGAAGACATCCTAATTTTCATACGGATTGCATTGAATTATATTTGGGCACAAAAATGAAATAAGTGGAGGAAAGGGACACAGGCACACAGATGAGCCCAGTAATATTCAGAAGATCCTGTGTCACTGGCTAAACAGCCAATCAGCAATATTGATTGACACTATTCTCAAAAACCTGAAGGGAATCACATCACCTGTTTTTTTCAGAATGTCAAATAAGCCTGTCAGTTGGTTAACAAGCTGTTTTAATTCCTAGATTCAGAGTAACTAAAGAGCTAAAGAACATCAGCTCTCTGGGTATGCCAGAACTGGCCAGAGCAGTTGGACTCCTGGACCTCAGGTGTCCTACCGTCCTGGACCTCAGGCGTCTCACCCCCCTGGATCTCTGAGTGTCCTCCCCAGAGGAAGTAGAGAGATGCTGTCGTCAGAGTGGTTTATAAGGATGGAGAGGGAGCAGGGAAGAGGAGATGATATAACCTAAACCTGCAGGGATACCCTGGCCTGCCCTAGCCCCCAGTGGACTACAGGGCACTGCTGGGATCGTCCGTCTCCGTCTGAGTGAGGGACAGCTGGCAGACAAAAGGCCTGGGTGAAGTACAATAAAGGTCATTCCACTTGTCCCCTGTAAGAAGACAGAAAGAGATTGTCAATCAGCCCATTGGAGTCAATGAGGACAGAACACAACTAAGGTACCTATTATGCAAATTGAACTTTTGCACTTATAATATAAGAGAGTATTATTAGAGACAGGATCCTATGAGTGTATGGGAAATATTATTCTAGACAGAATTCTATCAGTGTAATTACTTTACAGTATATGAAAAAGTGGTACCCAATTAGACATACTTACAGAAAGACAGAGAAACGGGCAGAAAGGCAGACACAGAAAGACGGGCATATACATGCAGACACAATACAGAAAGACAGAGAGATAGAGAGACAGTGACAAAGGCAGGGAGGACAATGTGACGGATTTACAGAACGTCAGAGACAGACAGTGACAGAGGGAAACAGAATGACGAGACAGATTTACACAAAGGCAGTGACACAGGCCTGTCACAGACAGAATTAAAAGACGTACTTAGAGAGACAGAGAAGCTTTGGGAAAGACGGACACTGACTCTGGACAAGCAGAGACATGTACAGACGGAATACTGAGACACACTCACTGTGAGAGTTCATTTCAAGGCAGTGTTCATTTCCAGAACAATTGTTTGGCTCTCCTGGAGCCCAGGCGGTGTAATTCCATCTGCTCCCATCCAACCACAGATACTTCAGGGACTGAGGGAAAAGGACAGCGGTCTCTGTGTCAGAGGCACTAACTCTTTAAAAGCATGCATCCATGCTTCCCAGGTTTCACTTGCATTAATCATAACTCCACACTCTTAAACTGTTTTCACACTGTCGCAGATTTACCAGCCCCTCCTGTAGCTTTACAGAACCATCGGCGCTCTTCCTGTGGTTTTACCATATTCTCTGTGACCTTAGATCTGCTACAGTGTCACAGTGATCCACTGTATCTTTACCACACTGTCACAGTAATCTACTACAGATATACTACAGTGTTGCAGTGATCCACTGTATCTTTACCACACTGTCACGGTAATCTACTACAGATATACTACAGTGTTGCAGTGATCCACTGTATCTTTACCACACTGTCACAGTAATTACTACAGATATACTACAGTGTCGCAGTGATTCACTATCTTTACCACACTGTTACAGTAATCTACTATAGATATACTACAGCTTGACAGTGATCTACTCTATCTTTACCACACTGTCACAGTAATCACTATAGATATACTACAGTTTCACAGTGATCTACTGAATCTTTACCACAGTGATACAGTAATCTACTATAGATATACTACAGTTTCACAGTGATCTACTGTATCTTTACCACACTGTCACAGTAATCTACTATAGATCGACTACTACAGTGTCACAGTGATCTACAGTATCTTTACCACACTGTCACAGTATTTACTATAGATATACTGTACTACTGCAGTGATCACAGCAAACGTTTCATTTAGTGTGAACAGAACTAAATCAGTATTTATCTAGTAACCGAATGGGTGATGACACTGCTTGTGATTTTAAAGCTGACAAATGAGCTGTCAAGAAATAAACAAAATGTAAAAAGAAGCACGAAAGATTTTCAAAGAAAATAAACTTTCCCAGAAAATGAACACATGATCACTTTCTTTCTTCTTGGGCACTGACTACACCGAGGGTCTGTACTAAAACATTGTGGCTTTAATGGATATAAGTTCACAGTAGAACTGTTATTTGTAGTTTTGTATCGAAGTCTGCAATGCTACTCTGTTCTCATCTGTGGATTAGCGCTTTGCATTCAAATGTGCATTCATTTTCAGTTCCCTTATTGTTTCTAAGTTCTTTTTTGTGTCTGAGGGGGGATCTGTACAGCATTTGTTCATCCAGTTTTCATTTCTTTCTTTGAGTGTTTGCAAAACCACAGGAAGTCTGCAATTCCTCTTTTCCTCTGACCACCTCCTGTTACTTTCTACCCTCATTTCTCTCTCCCAGTGTCCCCTTGCCGCCACCTAGTGGCCAAAACCCGTGTCGACACTCTCAGAAGCAGCGGCTCAGTGGAGCTCTCCAATCCAACACGTGCTGGCTGCAGTCTTGTATTCCAAAGATTGTGTTGCGAACTGATATTGCAACCTGACATACCCACGGCGGTTTTCCTCACCCCTGGGAAACGAAAACCTCCTAACCAGATGCCGGGAGAATTGCACTTCTTCTTCAGGGTCAGGTGGTAGATCAACACGTTCTCGGTTGGGGAGTGGATGGAGGCCAGGTGGCTTCGAGGGGAGAGGCTCCTGCAGTACATCTGGGGGAACAGCGGACGGGACAGAGGTCAGGCTGGCTCCCCCGAAAGGCCACAGACAACCAGCAGAGCTCCCACACCAGAGAGAGGAGTGACACAGCTCTCCCTGACAGAGCTCCCACACCAGAGAGAGGAGTGACACAGCTCTCCCTGACAGAGCTCCCACACCAGAGAGAGGAGTGACACAGCTCTCCCCGACACAGCTCCCACACCAGAGAGAGGAGTGACACAGCTCTCCCCGACAGCGCTCCCACACCAGAGAGAGGAGTGACACAGCTCTCCCCGACACAGCTCCCACACCAGAGAGAGGAGTGACACAGCTCTCCCCGACACAGCTCCCACACCAGAGAGAGGAGTGACACAGCTCTCCCTGACACAGCTCCCACGCCAGAGAGAGGAGTGACACAGCTCTCCCTGACAGCGCTCCCACACCAGAGAGAGGAGTGACACAGCTCTCCCTGACACAGCTCCCACGCCAGAGAGAGGAGTGACACAGCTCTCCCTGACACAGCTCCCACGCCAGAGAGAGGAGTGACACAGCTCTCCCTGACAGCGCTCCCACACCAGAGAGAGGAGTGACACAGCTCTCCCCGACAGCGCTCCCACACCAGAGAGAGGAGTGACAGCTCTCCCCGACAGCGCTCCCACACCAGAGAGAGGAGTGACACAGCTCTCCCCGACAGCGCTCCCACACCAGAGAGAGGAGTGACAGCTCTCCCCGACAGCGCTCCCACACCAGAGAGAGGAGTGACACAGCTCTCCCTGACGGCACTGAGCAGTGAGCCCTGAAAATGCATGACCTAATCTGCATTTCTTGGAGAAATATTTGGCAGTTGATTAGAAACATTTGAAAGTTTACGATATTTAAAGACGGTCTTAATTTATATTGACCTATAGATTTGTTACCTCTGCATCCAGAAATGGTTTGATTTGGTGAAAGAACTTAAAACATTTCTTGCCGACTTTGAACCAGTCATTGAATCCAGCCTTATTGCATCGTGGAGGACACAGACCACCGCTACAGCCACGGAGTCCTGGAACTTCACGTAGAGACAGAGCCAATCAATCAACCAATCAACCAATCAACCAATCAACCAATCAACCAATCAATCAAATAGCCTTAAAATGTGTTGTCAAGAAAAGAACAGCTCTAAGACCAGCCCCCTGCAGACCTGCAGAGTCGCGTGGGGAGAGACAGGCGCTGAGGTGTCATGGCGAATCAGAGTGGTGGAAACCAAGCAGAATGAACTGTGCCAGCCTGGACAGACCCGGGCTGTGAGTGCTAAATGAAGAGGCTTACCTGCAGCAGACAGCACTGCTATTGCGCCCAGAACACACAGCAGAAGCACAGCCTTCATCTCCAGAGTTGATACTGCAGGAGGAAAGAGAATTAACCCTCAAAATGCCAGTCAGAATGCCCAGGAGATGAGCCTCATGGGACACAGAGACACAGAGACACAAGCCATCTTCCATTTATTTTGTGTATACAGACTTTAACGTTCAGGGTTTTTCTTTTTGAAATAAAGTTGGACATAACATTGAGTACAAGTAAGGGTTTACGGCAAACTGAAAAGAGAAGAAAGGAAACAATGTTCCTGCTGTGCAGCCTTCTTTGGGATCGATGCCTTTTTTTTTCAACATGGAATAAACCTTTACTTATTCCTTTGCCGCCTGACGCAGCTCCCTGCTTGAATAACATTTAGTACCGTGCTTCAACAGACAGTTTCTTGATACCACATCTTAGATAACTAGAGCACATGGCAATTAATTGCACGGTTTTCTCCACCACATGGGCTTAGAGGCTGAGATGCAAGAGTTATTTTCGAGTCGTTTGAAGCAGAGCACTTGTTAAACGAGGAGAGTGCTGTGTCCAGCTCTCCCACTGATTTCTGTTAGTACCTACCGGAGGAGTCTGCAAGCGAAGCTGTTTCATACATACCCAGTGCAGTGACGGGCGTCCTCCTGTCCGAGCCGTTCTTGTCCCTCTGTCGCCAGGACCTCTGAGCTCGGCTCGGACAGGGGCGGCAGCATTTATAGCTCCTGGGTTTGGCGTTTTTCACCTGCCTTATAAGGCGACGTTCTGGAAAGTGCTGCCCTCTGGGTTCCCAGAGTCCTTTGTGCCTCTGGGCACGTTGGCTTTCCACAATGCGGCTTGTCACGTCCACTCTTGTGAGTGTGAGTGGCTTTGACACCTCTCACTGTCCGCGTGCGGTTCACGTGCACACGCTAAGAACAGACTCACTCCTGTTTGTGGGAGCTGTGTGTGCTCCACAGCTAGCAGTAAGAGGGGTCCGTTTCGAGTGTTCTGCCCCACAGCGCGCAACATTCAGAAAAAGACAAGATTTTCTCTGAAAACGTCAGAAAAAAAAGAAGGTTGAGGATGAGTTGTGAGAATTTGTTGTGGAGCGATCCTGCTGCTCTGTGCCCCTGCCTGCACACAGATTGGGCCCAAGAGTGAGGAACTGCACACTGGAAACCAGCATTTCATAGACAGATTAAAACAAAATAAAGAGGAACTAGTTTAAGACAAGGAAGGCGATACAAAAGTACATGATAAAGGGCAAGAATTTAAGGACATAAAAAGCTTAGTATTATTTTCTTCTCGTGTCTGTGCATTGAGAGTCTGAGGGCTTTACTAACAGTTATAGGGCTCAGCAATACGCTATCATACCACAGGCAGCAAGAATAATACTGATGAACACTGAAGTATAAACACACACACTTAAGGGAAGTGGTCCAGAACTCTTTTCAATCTGTCTTTTCTATGTTCTATGTTTTTTTCTGTGTCTAAGTTTGAGGTTTGTGTTTGTGTTAAGAAGTCCTGTGTGCTAGAAGGAAGAAGCTCACAGGACGGAGACTGCTACAGTTCACACTTGGTGCTTAACGTGTTTTTATGCGTCTCTTTAGACAGAGATTAAAGAGAAAGACTGAGCCAGAAATTCACAGACTTTGCATTTCAACATACTTTATTTCTGACAGCTTTTGCAAAAAGCAACCCGTCCATTTTCTAAGTGCTGCTTCCAATTCAGGGTCACGGCGGAGCCACAGTCTATCCTGGCAAGCACCAGGTGCAAGGCGGGGTACACCCTGGACAGGACGCCAGTCCATTGCGGGGCACCCAGAAACACACACACCCCAGGGCATATTTTCCCAGAAGCCAGCTAACCTGCCTGAATCTCTTTGGACTGTGGGAGGAAACCGGAGCACCCAAAGGATACCCACATGAACACAGGGAGAACATACAAACTACACACAGAGCCCACCCCAACCCCAGTTGAACCCAGAGCTCATTGTATGTTATGTAGTGTAGTTTGTGTCACTGTCATCATTAATAAACATCTGTTTAACCAAGTGCACCTGGATTATTACTCTTTTCACCAAAGCTGTTTCAGAGAAAGAATTCATGTGCCTCTAATTACACCAACCACTCGGGTATATTCTGGAGAAATCACTTACAAGCTGGGAGTTATGAATAAATATTTTATTTGTGGACTAAACTGCTTGGTCAATCTCTGATTTTCACCATTTTCATAACCCCCCTTTGTACCAGTTGCTGTCAGTACAGGATTCTCTGGTTCAAGTAGTTTTGTGCGAGAGTAAAGAGTAATAATTTACAGAAGTAGATTTCATATTTGTGCAGCGTTTTCCTCGAATTGTACAATGGCATCGACACGGAACGTTATCACTATAATTATGCACTGCCATGTCTCCCATGCACGTTTTTCACGGCATTCAACAGCGCTCATCTGAACTCATGTGGGAGCTCACAATGCAGGGCCAACACGAGACAGTGGGCATTGATTTGGGCCAGAGCAGCATCACTGCTGGCCACCCAGTGCTGCTGAAGAAAACCAGGCCTGCTTTTGGGCTGGGCAGACCAAAACTGTCTGCGGTGATTCGGCCTTTCTTGCAGGAGCTGTTCATGGAACCTGGTTAAGCATCAATCCAGTGACCTGCCTGTTTACCCCAGGATGAAAGGACCTGGATGGATTAGGTTTCCAGCTGCCAAGCGGAGGGGATGTTTGCTGAGATGCAGTGATCAAAGCAATCATATAGCTAGTTGGCCTAGTTAATTACGTTGTGGGTAAATGATTTAGTGTCTATCAGCAGTCCAGAAACACGCTGTATAAGTGTTGCGCCACACCCCCGGAGGACTCGTCATTCCACCTCGCATTCCAGCACGGTTCCCAGTTAGACCATTTACCCCAGCCCTTCACACTCTCCCCTGGGCTCAGTATTGGGGTTTTCATGGTTAGAGCTACTTCGGCTTTTCACTATTACTTACTACTTGGTTTTTGGCTTCCTGACCCTGGTTTGTTCTCCGACTACGTCTCCCGGTTTTGGTTTTGGTACTTTGGTTCTCGTTCTGGTTTTGATTCTCGGCTTCCGGCTCCACTTCTGGTTTTGTACTTTTGCACTGGTTTGTTAACCTTCTTCTTTCGGACCTCGGACTGTTATTTCGACTACGCCTCTGGGGATTGCCCTGGTTTTTCTGCCTCACTAATATTTTCTAACAATAAGTTTAGATCTGGAGAGGAGAAGAAGAGAAGAGAGAGAGGGGAGTCTGGAGGAGCTGAAACTTGAAGCTTGTGCCAGGAGAGAGCCCTTACTTCATGATCATCCAGACAAAACCCGACTACAGCTCAGTGTTCCAGCCTTGCTAGAGAGAGCGTGCTGTTCTGTGTTCTCAGGGAACCTGGGTTGCCTGAATAAAAATATCTCGGTTAAAGACAGCTTTTCCTGCTTGTGAGTGCATTTTTAGAATAGAGAGATAATCTCCCCTTTATTTTGTTGTTTCCGGGTTTGTGGAAAGAGAGGGATTTAACTGCAGGTTAGAAGGCAGCTTATCTCTTATTTTATTCTCTGCAGGCTTTATTTAAGAGTCGAATGCTAGGAAGCAGCCTGGGGTCTTCTGGGTGACTAGAACGTTAGGCCTCTGGAACGCCTTGTCTGTACATACTGTAAATATAGTAACTTGTGCGTGGTATTTTTGTTGTGCGTAGCGTAGTTTGTGTCACTGTGATTGTTAATAAATACTTGTTTAACCGAGTGTGCCTGGGTTATTACTCTTTTCACCACAGCTGTGCCAGAGAACAAAGAATTCACATGCCTCTAGTTATGCCAACCAATCGGGTATAATCTGGAGAAGTCACTTACAAGTTAGGGGGTTAAACATATTTATTTTACTTATTGACTAAACTGCTCGGTCGATCCCTAATACTCATTATTTTCGCAACCCCCCTCTTTTGTATCAATATGTTCTCATCTCTTCCAAAGATAAATTGAATTTCAGCTACTAAAAGTATTGATGGGATCAACATTCTCTCCTTATGTATACACTATCTTAGTTTTATGTCCACTTGAATAATTCTTGTGTGCTAGAAAGAAGCAGCTCTCAGTTCACAGCTTCTCTGGATGGGGGAGGGTGTCAGTAGGACTGAGATGAGATGAGATGGGGGTATCTGTGTGGGCAAGTGACTGACTCTAACCTCTAACTGGAAACTTTGTTGCAATTCTTGCAAAACAGCCATAAACCCACAAGAAACACTTGATGTTTATCACAGATATCACATATGCACCCAGTGTCACACAGCTCCTTTACACATAATTCACCCTGCAAACATCTGCACCCAGTGCCTGGGCCTGAGGGGAGTCTGGTGTGGTCACATGTCTGTGTCTAGGACAATATGCTCAGGATCATTGCAGTCCAGGACACAAGAGGAGATTAACACCTGGCTGAAGAGTAGAGAAAAGACTTGTCTTTATAGGGCAATCTGACTGCAAATGTAACTACACAGACTTTTTTAATAGCATAGAAGACTACAGAATTTTTCTAACTCTCTCACACTGAAAGAGCTGGTACGTAATGAGAGGGACAGAAGACTGCAGAACCAAATGAAATAACAATAAAATAAACAGTGTGATAATTTTAATCCCAAAACTGGCAACTTGCTTCTATTTATCCTAAAGGATCTTCAACTAAAAAATATTTGATTCCAATGGTAGAAGATGAGAAAACATTACACAAGCGGTGGTGAAAACCTCCTATTCTCTTATCCCTTCTGTCTCTTCAAAGTATCTCAGTTTTTTTCTGAGATATTGATTCTGACATTGGTGATCTCTTACCAAAAATGAGAGATAAAGTGGGACTTTATATACGTGTGTAGGTATCTGTCACGGCCTAAACACTGAACACTGAACCCTGGGGTGAGACCCAGCTGTCCTTCATGTCCAGTAGCCAGGGCACCGGCCCTACACACTGTGTGAGTGTCTTGTGTTCCTGGGCCAGGAGCTGGGCTGAACTCAGCAGTTGGGTCAGATCCTGCTGAGGGATCAGGTTTGACTTCCACATTGCTGTTTTTACTCCTCATGATGAAGAAGAAAATGAAAGTGTTCAGATCATCATGTGAGAACAGTGTTTTTTAGGAAGAAATTCGGCAGAATGGGCAAAACCTGCTCCAAGCCGGTGTGCAAAATTGGCAGAAACTCACCTGAGCAGACTTGTGTTTGCTGCCAAACTCGCTTCCACCAAATATCGAGATCATGGGTCTGAGCACTGCTCTTCTTAAACCCTTGTGTTCTTTGTAGCAACAGAGACAGCAGGCAGCCCTGTCTGACTCCTGTTTTCACCATGAAGATGTCGGCATGTGTCCATTGAGAACAACTCTTCTAAATGACTGTAGGTAAAGCTACAACTCCTCCAGAGTTCCATGATATGCCATGATTTCCCACAGGGTGCTTGATCAAGGCTGTCGAAGGCTTTCTGCAAGTCCACAGCTGTCAGATGTATTCCTCCTTCTGGTCTAATTGACAGTGAGAAAGACCACAGCAAAGTGATGGATGCAAGACCTGTCCTGTCTGAATCCTGCCTGGTCTCTCAGTTCTTGACCCAGAACTTTTGACAGCCTTTCTAGGATGATCCTGCTCTAGACTTTCCTCGGCCCAGATAAAAGCATAATGCCCCTGTAGCTGTTGCCTTTTCTGGAGAGTTCTGCTGGATGACCTACAGTCCACTCTGGGTACTTCTTCCTCCTTCCATACCTGTTCGAAGAGTTGATACAGCAGGTCTGCTGCCTCGGCCTGGTCTGGGGGTACCCCATCATCTCTGGGCGCCATCGTTGTCAGGAGAAGCAGCGAAGCGGCTGGTTGGGACCCCATGCGAGGCTGTGGTAGATAAGTCCCGGAAAAGTTCCGGAAAGTTTAGGAACCAAATCCTAAAAACGGAAAGTGATGCCGTAGTCAAGGGATTGAGGAAGGGTTTCGAGAGCCCAAAGACGATTAGGTTTAAAGTGCTCTTTCCCAAAAAGGTAAAGCGAGGGTTGAGCTCGGAAGAGGGAACCTCAGTAGTGAGCGGAGACTGAGTGGGTATAAATAGTGAAGAGCCTGAGGAATGATAATTGATTAATTAGTGCGTGCGCGGGTGAGAGGTGCTCGTACAGAAGTAGATTTCATATTTGTGCAGCGTTTTCCTCGAATTGTACAACGGCATTGACACAGAACGTTATCACTATAATTATGCACTGCCATGTCTCCCATGCACGTTTTTCACGGCATTCAACAGCGCTCATCTGAACTCATGTGGGAGCTCACAATGCAGGGCCAACACGAGACAGTGGGCATTGATTTGGGCCAGAGCAGCATCACTGCTGGCCACCCAGTGCTGCTGAAGAAAACCAGGCCTGCTTTTGGGCTGGGCAGACCAAAACTGTCTGCGGTGATTCGGCCTTTCTTGCAGGAGCTGTTCATGGAACCTGGTTAAGCATCAATCCAGTGACCTGCCTGTTTACCCCAGGATGAAAGGACCTGGATGGATTAGGTTTCCAGCTGCCAAGCGGAGGGGATGTTTGCTGAGATGCAGTGATCAAAGCAATCATATAGCTAGTTGGCCTAGTTAATTACGTTGTGGGTAAATGATTTAGTGTCTATCAGCAGTCCAGAAACACGCTGTATAAGTGTTGCGCCACACCCCCGGAGGACTCGTCATTCCACCTCGCATTCCAGCACGGTTCCCAGTTAGACCATTTACCCCAGCCCTTCACACTCTCCCCTGGGCTCAGTATTGGGGTTTTCATGGTTAGAGCTACTTCGGCTTTTCACTATTACTTACTACTTGGTTTTTGGCTTCCTGACCCTGGTTTGTTCTCCGACTACGTCTCCCGGTTTTGGTTTTGGTACTTTGGTTCTCGTTCTGGTTTTGATTCTCGGCTTCCGGCTCCACTTCTGGTTTTGTACTTTTGCACTGGTTTGTTAACCTTCTTCTTTCGGACCTCGGACTGTTATTTCGACTACGCCTCTGGGGATTGCCCTGGTTTTTCTGCCTCACTAATATTTTCTAACAATAAGTTTAGATCTGGAGAGGAGAAGAAGAGAAGAGAGAGAGGGGAGTCTGGAGGAGCTGAAACTTGAAGCTTGTGCCAGGCGAGAGCCCTTACTTCATGATCATCCAGACAAAACCCGACTACAGCTCAGTGTTCCAGCCTTGCTAGAGAGAGCGTGCTGTTCTGTGTTCTTAGGGAACCTGGGTTGCCTGAATAAAAATATCTCGGTTAAAGACAGCTTTTCCTGCTTGTGAGTGCATTTTTAGAATAGAGAGATAAGCTCCCCTTTATTTTGTTGTTTCCGGGTTTGTGGAAAGAGAGGGATTTAACTGCAGGTTAGAAGGCAGCTTATCTCTTATTTTATTCTCTGTAGGCTTTATTTAAGAGTCGAATGCTAGGAAGCAGCCTGGTGTCTTCTGGGTGACTAGAACGTTAGGCCTCTGGAACGCCTTGTCTGTACATACTGTAAATATAGTAACTTGTGCGTGGTATTTTTGCTGTGCGTAGCGTAGTTTGTGTCACTGTGATTGTTAATAAATACTTGTTTAACCGAGTGTGCCTGGGTTATTACTCTTTTCACCACAGCTGTGCCAGAGAACAAAGAATTCACGTGCCTCTAGTTATGCCAACCAATCGGGTATAATCTGGAGAAGTCACTTACAAGTTAGGGGGTTAAACTTATTTATTTTACTTATTGACTAAACTGCTCGGTCGATCCCTAATACTCATTATTTTCGCAACCCCCCTCTTTTGTATCAATATGTTCTCATCTCTTCCAAAGATAAATTGAATTTCAGCTACTAAAAGTATTGATGGGATCAACATGCTCTCCTTATGTATACACTATCTTAGTTTTATGTCCACTTGAATAATTCTTGTGTGCTAGAAAGAAGCAGCTCTCAGTTCACAGCTTCTCTGGATGGGGGAGGGTGTCAGTAGGACTGAGATGAGATGAGATGGGGGTATCTGTGTGGGCAAGTGACTGACTCTAACCTCTAACTGGAAACTTTGTTGCAATTCTTGCAAAACAGCCATAAACCCACAAGAAACACTTGATGTTTATCACAGATATCACATATGCACCCAGTGTCACACAGCTCCTTTACACATAATTCACCCTGCAAACATCTGCACCCAGTGCCTGGGCCTGAGGGGAGTCTGGTGTGGTCACATGTCTGTGTCTAGGACAATATGCTCAGGATCATTGCAGTCCAGGACACAAGAGGAGATTAACACCTGGCTGAAGAGTAGAGAAAAGACTTGTGTTTATAGGGCAATCTGACTGCAAATGTAACTACACAGACTTTTTTAATAGCATAGAAGACTACAGAATTTTTCTAACTCTCTCACACTGAAAGAGCTGGTACGTAATGAGAGGGACAGAAGACTGCAGAACCAAATGAAATAACAATAAAATAAACAGTGTGATAATTTTAATCCCAAAACTGGCAACTTGCTTCTATTTATCCTAAAGGATCTTCAACTAAAAAATATTTGATTCCAATGGTAGAAGATGAGAAAACATTACACAAGCGGTGGTGAAAACCTCCTATTCTCTTATCCCTTCTGTCTCTTCAAAGTATCTCAGTTTTTTTCTGAGATATTGATTCTGACATTGGTGATCTCTTACCAAAAATGAGAGATAAAGTGGGACTTTATATATGTGTGTAGGTATCTGTCACGGCCTAAACACTGAACACTGAACCCTGGGGTGAGACCCAGCTGTCCTTCATGTCCAGTAGCCAGGGCACCGGCCCTACACACTGTGTGAGTGTCTTGTGTTCCTGGGCCAGGAGCTGGGCTGAACTCAGCAGTTGGGTCAGATCCTGCTGAGGGATCAGGTTTGACTTCCACATTGCTGTTTTTACTCCTCATGATGAAGAAGAAAATGAAAGTGTTCAGATCATCATGTGAGAACAGTGTTTTTTAGGAAGAAATTCGGCAGAATGGGCAAAACCTGCTCCAAGCCGGTGTGCAAAATTGGCAGAAACTCACCTGAGCAGACTTGTGATTGCTGCCAAACTCGCTTCCACCAAATATCGAGATCATGGGTCTGAGCACTGCTCTTCTTAAACCCTTGTGTTCTTTGTAGCAACAGAGACAGCAGGCAGCCCTGTCTGACTCCTGTTTTCACCATGAAGATGTCGGCAAGTGTCCATTGAGAACTACTCTACTAAATGACTGTAGGTAAAGCTACAACTCCTCCAGAGTTCCATGATATGCCATGATTTCCCACAGGGTGCTTGATCAAGGCTGTCGAAGGCTTTCTGCAAGTCCACAGCTGTCAGATGTATTCCTCCCTCTGGTCTAATTGACAGTGAGAAAGACCACAGCAAAGTGATGGGTGCAAGACCTGTCCTGTCTGAATCCTGCCTGGTCTCTCAGTTCTTGACCCAGAACTTTTGACAGCCTTTCTAGGATGATCCTGCTCTAGACTTTCCTCGGCATAGATAAAAGCATAATGCCCCTGTAGCTGTTGCCTTTTCTGGAGAGTTCTGCTGGATGACCTACAGTCCACTCTGGGTACTTCTTCCTCCTTCCATACCTGTTTGAAGAGTTGATACAGCAGGTCTGCTGCCTCGGCCTGGTCTGGGGGTACCCCATCATCTCTGGGCGCCATCGTTGTCAGGAGAAGCAGCGAAGCGGTTGGTTGGGACCCCATGCGAGGCTGTGGTAGATAAGTCCCGGAAGGGTTCCGGAAAGTTCTAAAAGGAACCAAATCCTAAAAACGGAAAGTGATGCCGTAGTCAAGGGATTGAGGAAGGGTTTCGAGAGCCCAAAGATGATTAGGTTTAAAGTGCTCTTTCCCAAAAAGATAAAGCGAGGGTTGAGCTCGGAAGAGGGAACCTCAGTAGTGAGCGGAGACTGAGTGGGTATAAATAGTGAAGAGCGTGAGGAATGATAATTGATTAATTAGTGTGTGCGCGGGTGAGAGGTGCTCGTGGGTATGCTGTGATGTTTAAGTGCTCGTGTGTGGTTCGTGATAGGCGGCCTGTTTAAGACCTCCCTGAAATGTTCTTCCCATCTCCTGAGCTGCTCCTCTGGCTTGGCGAGTGCTCTTCTGTGTTTATCTGTGACTGGTCGGTCAGGGGGCAGTGTCTTCCTGCCACACTGGCCACACTTCCTGCCAGCTCTCTAGTGATGTCAAGATGTCAGATGTCAAGTCTTGACATGTCTAGATTGGCTGGGTTCGCCAAGTTGACAATGAATTGCCTTTTATCTCTTCTGACACTTTTTATTCCCTTCTTTATCTGCTTGGAAGTGATCTTGTTGTGCTTTCTGTGCTCTGGTGTGACTCTTGTTGAGGGTCTGTTTAGCTGGTTGAGTGGTTCGCCCGAGATCCAGTTCTCGTGCTGTCCTGTGCTCCTACCGGAGGAGTCCTCACATGCCTCTTTCCAAGCTGTCTTTGGTCCCTGCCCTCTCTGTTCCAGGCTTTGCTCTTCCTCTTCCTCACGGTGGACAAGAGGTCGGGGTGTGTTTGGACTTGCAGAGCTTGGATTCTGTGTGAGAGGGTGATTTGGAAATGCTCTCTTATGTTCTTGTCCTGGAGTCACTAAACCAGGAGCTGATTTTAGTTGCTGGTCCAGTAACTTTCTTGTGTTTGAGCCTGAGCATTCAGCAGACTGTTGCAATCAACATAGTTCAGGTGTTTCTCCTTAGTTTTTACTGCCATTTGCTTATCCAACTTATCTTACCCTTCGTAGGCTTCAACCGGAGCATTCAGGTTTTGATTAGCATATTCAAAGTGTGCAAGCATCACAAAATGGGTGTGAATTCTCCAACGAGGTGCAGTAATATCTCGATATCAAATTGTGAAGCAACTCTTACAACACTTTTAGATCTGGCTCATCTACAGGCACATTGCCAGCATTTGCAATGAATGTCAACAGAATAATGATTCTATTATACTTCTGATTCTACTACTCCATATAAATGTGCCTATTAAAGGATTCATTGGCACTTAGAAATAATAGTCCGTACTTACTTTTCTGAATGTGTCCCCAAATGATTATTTTAATTTGACCAATTTTCAAAAATACTGCATTACAAGGAGCAATTTAAGAGCTTTAAATGTAGATGTGCACCTGTCAGGCGACACACTTCTTTAAGAGTCAGTTACAAACAAGACTGACCATGTCACCAACATGCTTGGTGGTTTTTCTTTATAAAAATCTCCCAAATTGCATATTGTTTCCAATCCAATATCCAATAGAATATGAAGTAGATCCAACTGATTCATGAAAATGCAGTTTTCCTTGGATTTCTGCCTGGAATGTTTCCTTGGTGTGTGAGAGGTGTGCTGGGAATAAGAGCCTGTCATTCCTATGTGTGGCCAGTAGGTGGTGCACAATCCTGGCAGAACCCTGCTCATCAGTGCTTGAAGCTGTAAGAGAGCACAGTGTTAGCACAGTTTTTGAACAACAAAAACGGTCATTTACAAGAGTAGAAAAGAGTCTACCTAAAACTGCCCTTCCAAGGTCATGGTTGTCATCTTTTGTACCACCTGCATTTCTAAAGTTGATATCTACTGAGGGGACTGATGTCAGGAGTGAACTTTCCAAAAACAGAACTTACACAGACTGCTCGTAGTGTCGTATGGAAACTGGAGCTGTGTCCTGGATTTTTTAACAGAAACACGAGGAAGAGATTGGAGTAGGTATGCTCCTGCTTCCCTGACCTTTTGTCTTTCCCCTCCCCCGTTGCCCCAGGTTCAAGCACCAACCTTCTTCTGCAAGAAGCCCTGCGTCTTGGCATTAAACCTGGATCCCAGGCAACACGATCTTATCCCAGGGATTCAGCTGCTTCCTTGATAGTCCCTACTGATCTGAACACAGACCCAACCAAGCCCACACCCAACCAACACTACTCTCAAACAACACACTTTATTTCCATGAAATTCCATCATCACACATGGCAAATCAGGCATAACCCAGGCTGGGATAACACCCAGAGCTGTACCATCACAGAGCTGCAGAGCAGCCCAAACATCAGCTCTTCCTGAAAGCGGGCCAAACCCTGGCAGAACGCCTGTACCTCTGGGGCTGCTGCACCACATACGGTTCTGCAAGAACGTTTCCACTAAGCAACCTTGTCTCCCGTCATAAAGAGAAGACAAATAGGTACAAGCAGGGAGCTGTGTCAGCATGCATAGGCTGCAAAGGAACAGGCAAAGGCTTTTATCCCCATGCTGAAAGGAAAAGAGACACAACGTTTCAGCTAAGGAGCATTCTTTAGGTGAGTGACAAATAGGTACTTCTCTCTGCTCAGCTTGGTTTTTGCAGATACTGTACATCATTTTGGACTTGGTATTCTTAATTTAACCAGTAAACCAAATAAGATAGCAAAGGCCACTTCCTGTGCTTGGAGCAGGAAGGTCTTGTGTGCTGTGTTCTTTTACTAACAAAGTGAGCTGCGCTCATTCTCTCATCATGGGGATTCTCTGCAGTGTGTGAGTGAGCTGGCGGCACTGGGGGACCTGTGTGGGGAGTAGGGTTCCGGCACCTTTGCAGACTGCTGAGTCGTTCAGTTGGCAACATTGCCAGCAGGTTGTCACTAACAGGACAGAGGCAGAGTTGATCAACAGTAGTTTTTTTTCTAATAAAGGAACCTTGTAAACCATGTCCACTAGAGCAAAGCATCCACAGGAAAGGAGAAAAAAGGATAGCCCCCCGAAGAGTTAAAAAAAAGGGGCTTGGGAAAAAACTGAAGTCCTTCCAGTTGTCAGCAGAGAAATTGCTGCACCTCTTCAGCAGAGAGACAGGGTACTTCACTAAAAGGAGAGTTTGGAAACGAAGAGCGCCACCTGCTGGTCTGCCAACGCCACTTACAACAGCGACCCGGATTTCCTCAGGGGTCTCCCACCCCAGTGCTGACCCAGCACAGCCGCCGCCGAGCCCCTGCGATCTCAGACAACAGTGGCAGAACGAGTCGAACCCATGAGCTCACGGAATAAAATAAACAGCGCGAAACAAGCCTCCGGGCAACAGAAAGAGAGATTTTTAATCTGCATTTGATTTTGGAGAATTATCTACTTAACATACCTCACCCGTGTCAGGAACGTTAAAGACATCTTTGACAAATGCCAGCAAGCGCAGTAATCGGCAGGCTCTTGTCATTCTGGAGTGGCTCTTGGCTCTTGCCCAGAGGGAGAAAGCGAGGAGGGTCACCAGCTCGAGCTGCTGTAGAGCTGGTTGCTGCTGGCTTGACGATTTCAAAACAGGAACTGAACTCCCCACATTGCAGGGGGGCAGACCTGACTCAACTGACTCAACCTGACTTGTGTTTTTCTGGCATATATGAAGTCAATGTGAGCCAGAATTCAGCACATCTGGATCAGAAGAGGAATTAGATGTCTTTCCCTGCACTTTTGGATGGAGGTTGTCAAGAGTTAAATAATTTTCATCCACATTATTCATACCAATTGCTCTTAAACCCACTACAGCCCTCATACGATATATATATATACAGATATACAGTACGTTTTTCTAACTTTAAAGTTACACAACCATTAATTATTTCACAAAGCTCCAGGGCAAATCTAATTCTACCTTTTTTTTGTACATTCCCACCACCCTTTGTGTAAAGATGTGCCTCCTGTTTTTAAAGAAACCAGGGTATTGGTTCAACACCTTGACTGGGTATCATGATCCATGCTCCCACCACCCTTTGTGTGAAGGAGCGTCTCTTTTCTTTGAAAGAGAACAGGGTATCGGCTTTAACACCTTGACTGGGTGTGTTGCTCCACAATCCCACCACCCTTTGTGTAAGGAAGTGCCTCAGGTGATCAGTTGCAAATGCACTTCCTTTAGTTTCAAAATACCAGTTTCCAGTAGATCAATTAAATGCTACCTAGCCAACAGGATAGATGGGCCTCGCAGTGTTTTCCAAGTGAGTTAGTACCAGCTCAGGCAGTTCAAAAACTGGAGGAAACTCACATCAACCATATGTATATTCTTGACTAGGACAAATTACTGTGGGACGCTGGATTTTTGAATTGGTGGTGCAGCTGGGAGCATGGACTTAATTAACTGTTGTGATTAATTAGTTAACTTCCAACATGTAGTCAGTGATTCCAGGAAATCAGAATCTTGGGTGACGTCTCGTTTGAGTGCCATGGGCGCAGGGCTGCAATGGCCTCGAGTCGAACACTAGAGGGCGCCAAAAACAGCTTCCGAAGACTTTTCTTTGTGTATCTGTAGGTCGCAGTTGTGGGTGATGGAGTGGACTGAGGGGATTTAGTTTGTGTAAAAATGTGTGGAAGAGGCCGAGCAAAGCAGTATGTGTGTATCATCAGATGAAGCTCTTTCCTTGCTGCTTTGAAAATGACCATGATTTGCACTAAATTAATGTGTGATTTGATTACTAATTGTAGAGTGCACACAGACGTGGTTCCAGTGATACTGTCACGCTCTCACATAATCAATCACCTAACCTCTCTAAATCTCACAAACACTCTGTTTTGTGACACTCTGGCCTGGAAATGTCTTTGTCTAACACTCCCTGACACTTTTAAGAGGACGCTTCCCCACGAAAACCCCTGAGGTTAGAGAAACCTGCCCTCCCTTATTTCCTTATCTTTACACTAAGGGGGGTGGGGGTATGGAACCAGCTGCCCAGCCATGAGGTTGACACTGACACCCTGTTTATTTTTAGGAAACAGCTCAATGAGATCTTTGAATAATACAGAACATGGGCTCGATCACGCGTAAATAGGCTCATCAGGTGTCTGTTAATTG
The DNA here is from genome assembly GCF_059453375.1 of Lepisosteus platostomus. Lineage (NCBI taxonomy): Eukaryota > Metazoa > Chordata > Actinopteri > Semionotiformes > Lepisosteidae > Lepisosteus > Lepisosteus platostomus. The sequence goes on from NC_142618.1 coordinate 15,649,353, forward strand.
GATGGTGGTTGAGGGGTTTCGAAGTTTTCGAAGCCTTTTTGCCATACGGGTGTTATTGACGGGGGTACGATGCATGGGTCTTGAAATTACTGATGTATGGATACTGAATTGTTTGTACAGTATAAAGCCTTCTGCACCTGAAACAAAATCATACAGAGTTTATATGCCATTATTTTGTCATTATTGTAACTGGGAGGGATGACAGCAGCCAAGTTCAATCAGCCTCAGCTGCCTGCAATCTGCAATCAGTCATGATGTCATTTCCTCCCTTATACATCATTTATACTGAACGTGATCCCCTTGTCTCCCTCACATTCCTCTTGTATATGCCTCCTGCCCCCCGGCTCCGCCTCGCTCCTCACTCTGCAGGGGTCCCAGCCCCTCGTCCTCAGGCCACGGCTGTTACGGTCGAGTATTACGAACCCTGGGGTGAACGAGTCCGAGAAGGGCGAGGCAGGAGAGCAGGCGCAGGCGAGTCCAGAGAGGAGAGCTAGGCAAACGAATCTGAGCAGGGCGAGACGGGAGAAGGGTGGGAAGGTACAAGCTGGAAAGGGGTCCTACAGGCGAGGTCCGAGAGAACAAGGTGTCGGAGGGTGCCGGTAACGAGAGCTCAGGAGGCGGGAAGATTCCTAATACCGAGCAGTGAACACGGTGAGCAGAGGGTTAAAGTACTGAGGGAAGGGGTGTGGTGTGGTTATTGGGTAATGGGAGTTCATTAGGGCCAGCTGCACTTGTAACAGCAGGGTTGTGCCAAATTATCAGCACTTGAAATATTCAATAATCCTTTCAATACCCTTAGTTCTTGGCTGTTGTTAATCCTAGTGATTTTAGAGCAGCAGCAATTACTACAGCTTACTAGTCCATTTACTGCGCTGGAAACCCCCGATACTGCAGAGCCACAGTCAGGGTGGTTTCACAGGACTGTCACTGACGTCTACACTCACTCTGAGCCCCAGGTGGTCTGCTCAGTGGAGCAGGCCAGAGACAGCAGACCACCGAGGTCTTGTCACCCTCGAGGTCCTGATTTAACTGGATCATTCGATTCACTTTACTGACAAGAGTTTAGAAAGTTCGCAAGCCAGGGCTCTCCAGGACCAGGGCTGTCCTCCCCTGTCACAGTGCACTCATGGTTAGTGTTGACTACCTTCGACTCGTCACCCTATTACTTATTTCCAGAGCCGCACTGCGAACTGAGGCCCATTTTGGTTTTTGATCTCATGCAAGATGGATGACTGTGGCATACTTTCATAGCGTTTCTCCAACCAAAGTTAAATGTCACCATTGGCTCATTACCACCAGATAACAAAACCAACCTGTGTATCAGCTACAGCTGACGAGCAAGGACCATGTGGATCGGCATTCCTGAACATATTACTCACACTGTTTTTCTCTCTGTGACGCTTTCTGGATTCACCACGGCCAAAGAAAATACCAAAGTGTTCTTAAAAAGCGTCAGTTGTTTTGCCCCTAGGCTACGTCCCCCTCTGCCCTTTCAGTCTCCTCCATTGCAGGTTTGTGACAGATCCGGCTCTTGAGGCGCTGGGCTGATCCCGCTGATAATCGTGGGAGTGATTAAGGAGGGGTCTGGGACAGAGGTCCTGCACCTGGGAGGAGACAGACGCTACAGGAGAGGATAGGAGGAAGTAACAAGAACAGAGAGCCTGAAGCCGTGTCATGTTGTCCAATTCCTATTCCGATCTGGCTTTGTCTTTGGACTACAGACTCCAAGCACTGATAGATTGATAGGATGTTCATGGCTCTCTTCTGAGCAATGCCTGATCAACGAGAGGCACATGTCACTGAATGGTCCCAGTACTTCCCTTGTTGAAAAGAACGAGGTTCAGCCCTCTGCACATCTTGACTTGGTCCCCGGGGGTAGGAACTGAATTGATTTGAATAAAAATAAGTCATGCCTTTCCAAAACAAATGATTATTAGGAAGGTTCGTGCAAATCCTAGTTTTAGACTTCTGGAGAGCACTGGAGAGAGGGAGATGGATTTATAGAGAGGTAAAAAAAAGACATGTTTAAAAGCTTTTGTTGGGCCTTTCTGTTCTCCTTCCACAGTTCCTTCACCATCATTAGACTCCAAGGATTGTCAGTTGCGCTTGCACCTTCAATTTCAGGCTGAAATAGCGCCAACACAAAGAAGACTTCAGGATCCCTGCTGCACTCGTTCTGTCTGCAGATACCTGCTCAGAGCTCTGAAGACAAGGTGTCTGTCAGGAGATACTGCACCTGCTCAGAGCTCTGAAGACAAGGTGTCTGTCAGGAGATACTGCTCCTGCTCAGAGCTCTGAAGACAAGGTGTCTGTCAGGAGATACTGCACCTGCTCAGAGCTCTGAAGACAAGGTGTCTGTCAGGAGATACTGCACCTGCTCAGAACTCTGAAGACAAGGTGTCTGTCAGGAGATACTGCACCTGCTCAGAGCTCTGAAGACAAGGTGCCCATCAGGAGATACTGCACCTGCTCAGAGCTCTGAAGACAAGGTGACTGTCAGGAGATACTGCATCTGCTCAGAGCTCTGAAGACAGGGTGACTGTCAGGAGATACTGCACCCACTCAGAGCTCTGAAGACAAGGTGTCTGTCAGGAGATACTGCATCTGCTCAGAGCTCTGAAGACGAGGTGTCTGTCAGGAGATACTGTACCTGCTCAGAGCTCTGAAGACAAGGTGTCTGTCAGGAGATACTGCACCTTCTCAGAACTCTGAAGACAAGGTGTCTGTCAGGAGATACTGCACCTGCTCAGAGCTCTGAAGACAAGGTGCCCATCAGGAGATACTGCACCTGCTCAGAGCTCTGAAGACAAGGTGACTGTCAGGAGATACTGCACCCACTCAGAGCTCTGAAGACAAGGTGTCTGTCAGGAGATACTGCATCTGCTCAGAGCTCTGAAGACGAGGTGTCTGTCAGGAGATACTGCACCTTCTCAGAGCTTTGAAGACGAGGTGTCTGTCAGAAGATACTGCACCTGCTCAGAGCTCTGAAGACAAGGTGTCTGTCAGGAGATACCTGCTTGAAGCTCTCAAGGCAAGGTGACTCTCAGTAGTTCAGTCGGATCCTAATGACGTTGATAGAGGAACAGTGTATTAGAGGTTATTTGGCGTGACTCTCCCAGCTGAGAACAACACCAGGCTCACAGGCAGATTCACTGTTGCTGTCTGACCTCAAGCCCCTCAGGGCTCAGATTTTGTTTGGATTAGAAAGCTTCATTTAGCAGTGCTGTTATTGTTCACTAGAGCAGCTGATACTACAGTATGCGTGGGGCAGAAGTCTCATTTCAAATAATGGCTGAGGAGTGACAGAGAGATGAAAGTTCATATTACCATAGCAGTCCTGTAGACAAAATACTGCAGTACTACTTTTTTCATTTACTTCACTAATAGTGCATTATAACTGCATTAAGCAATAAGTAAAATAATAACATGTAGATTATTTTCTCCCTGCTATTGTTTTTTCCAAGAGAATCTCACAAGAATTTCAGAGTTGGCCTAGGTTGATAAATCTGAAGGGTAACTACAATTATCATTAATAATATTAAATTAAAACTCTGGCAATATTGTGCTCTAGGACAGTTTCTGGTTTCCTCTCATTGGTGACCAGTCTAAAGTTTCCTAAACAGGGACAGTTATGTCAGGACAATGCAGTTATCTGTCTATTTTAAGGTTGTGTTCAATCTACACCCAACAGAGAGTCTAACCATGACATCTCCACACAGTTTTCCATGTGATCTCTTATACATTCTCCAAGATCAGCTAATTTCGCTCCAGACTCTCTGGACCTTACTAAATATTCTTCATTGAAACCTATATGCCTCACGATCCACCACATTAATGACAAGTCAATTTGTATTGTTCTATGACTTCTGAAAATACATCCTAACTGTCAGGAAAATGAAAATGTATCATTTCAATTTCTTCCAGTGGATTTGAAAACTACAATTCCTGAACTTGTTTTCATAAACTTTATATTATTCTTAATATTAAAGTAGCTGGTAGATAACATATATTCTACAGTATATAACTTGAGACAGAGATATATTTTAGTTCTAAAAATACTGTATTTCTCAGTGTAATTACAGATGTAGTATAGGCACACAGAATAAGGGCAGTAGTGGTGACACCAGTAAGATACGCAGGTGTGTAAATGGGTGCAGATGTAAGTTGCTTTGGATAAAAGCACCTACCGGAGAATTAGCAGAAGCTAAAGGAGATACCTATCAGTATAAACTGCACAGCTCACATAAACCGATACTAACAGAGGTCACCTCTCTGGGAAAAGCTAACTGGGATATTCACAATTCACTTCAGTCAGTCTTGTCATGCTTCTATTCATGCAAAGTACAATTCCAGCTCTGAATTTTTGCACTTTTTTGCAATTCTCAGCACTTCATCCGAACGAATCTGTTTTGTCTCATGACCCGGACTGGGACTATAACTGGCAAAACATGCCTGCAGCAGTGAGATTACGAGTGTCCAGAGCAGAAAAACATCAGAAGAATAAATTGCACCAAGCAATGCAGCACAGGTGTCACTTAAGGCAGAGCTACCACGCCTGTGTCTGTGTCTCCAGATAGCCATCAGTACAACAGGAATGTAGCAAGACTGCTTGGATTATGCCTGTAGTGCCCATATTTGAAAAGGCTCCAAAGTAAATAGTGTCTCTCTTTTTTCGCAGATTCAAGAGGCGTATGAAATACCTGATCTATATTTAGCTTAGGAGAGATTTGGTCCCTGATTGAACTAAGATTGAGTCATTGCCCTCATTAATCATTTAGCTATTTGCTGTTTTTCTGTATTGTGTATCTCAAATATCATTCTCCCAGGCAACAACAGCAGGAAATGGTGCTGCTAATATTTGAATCCACAGAAATCAGCCTTGGTTCCCTGATAATGCTTGTTGTCGGGGAACCACCAGAAAATACACAGCTGACAAAGGCCAGCACTGTGATTATAATGAATATTATTGTGACTCCTCATTTAAAGCCATGATGAGGAGGCACTTCTTTCCACAGAGGGTGGTGGGTGTGTGGAACAAGCTGCCAACAAGCCATGTTGTTGAAGCTGATACTCTGGCTACTTTTAAGAAATAGATGTATGAGGTCTAACTACCAAATGAGCTACATGGGCTGAATACCCTTCTCTTTTAACTTTTTTTAAAGCATTTTAGCAGTGAAGTGATGGTTTGATTGGTCTGTGACATCAGCTTCAGCTCGCAGCAGAAGAAGAACAGGTGGTTCGCACGGGTGAGCACGAATGTGCCTCGGGTGCCACTTTGCACAAAAGACCTGAGCCACTTGTCAAGCAGGAGACCTGATCAATTAATTTAGCAACTGTATGGAGACAAGATGTCCCAGCGCAGACCAGTGAAGATCTGAAAAGAGGTTTTAATCTGGTCAGAGAGATTCTCTCAGGAGATCAGAGAGAACAGAGACATGCAATTGTCTCTCCCTACCTAGTGTATGTGTAGATGTTCACAAGCAGGTTATGTACAATACTTTCAAACATCTTCTTCAGTTAACAGGGATGTGGCTTTTATGGAAACTCGAAACTGGAATTAACCTTTTGGTCCTACATTCCTTCTATGACATGACAGTCTGCCTTATGCAGCTTAAGTGTCACTTTCGTCTTCTGCAAAACTACAGCACCTCAGGCGTCTCTCTGCTCATTTGCAGCATTTCATCATCTTTAAAACACGGACAGGAGCTTCTGATACACAAAGACTAGAACTACTTTGGCTCTAAACGAGCGCCGCTCCCTGAATTTAAACCAAAACAAAAAGAAACTACTGAATTGCTAAATTGTGAATTCCTTGCAGGGGTTGCCACTTCCTAAAACGGGGAGAGTGGAGGACGAGATCGACCAGATCGGGGATACCAGGACCGGGGTTAAAGGTCACACTGAGGTTACCACCAGCAACTGGAGAATCACGCGCGCGGGGGCCGCGTTCTAGCAGGAACCTCGGGAAATCACGCGCACGTAATTCCCTTCAGCGCGTCCTGCGCAACTACCTTGATATACCACTATCCACTGTTTATATAAGCGTGTTATGACATTTCTATTGCCAGTCAACCGCACAACATCCTCGGCCCCGCCCTGTGGCTGTCTTTGATGCGATGATTGACGCCTACGGTTTTTAACGATAACAAAACGTGCGCTTTCCGACTGCCCCTGCGTCACAGGGAATGAGTTCTGGTTTTCGCTCGATTGCCAGTGAAAAAAGGGGCTGTTGTGTTATGCAGAAAGGTGCGTTTTTCTGGCTGACGGACCCGGCTTTGGATTGCGACACCGTTTCTTTTAACTTTTCAGTTCGATTCAATTCAAAATACTTCATTCACGCCCTGGGCGGCGATTTAAGGTGGCGCCCTTAGCAGCGCAGTCCTGAAGCCCAGGAGAGGACAAGATGGGCATCTAGGAAGCACAGGGGGAAAGCCGAGACAAATCTGTCGTTTTGCTCTCGCCTCTTGATGAGTGATGAGTGAGTTGGGAGGGTATTGTTTCTTTGGCACTGGCTGAGCTCTTTGCCTAAAGGCAGATTTATTTGGAAATCTGTATAAACCATATTATATCCCCTGTATGCTGTCGTTATAGTTTGTTCTAAGAATAATAATAATAAACTTTATTTTATATAGCGCCTTTAAAGGTGGCTTCTCAAAGCGCTTTGCAGGATGACAACAACAATAAATAAGAAGAATACACAAGATAAAACACAATTACAATATATAGAGGAGACAGTGGATGGTGGTACTAGGAAAAGCAGAGGGGTGAAGAATGGAACCAGTTAAGTAAAGGCTTTTCTGAAGAAGACGGGTTTGAGTCTGGATTTGAAGGAGTTTAGAGAAGGTGACTCTCTGATATCCTTGGGGAGAGAGTTCCAGAGCTTGGGGGCATAACAGGAGAAGGCCCTGTCACCCATACAATGTAGAAGAGCGAAGGTTGCGAGGTGGGGAGTAGGGCGATAATAGTTCAGAAGCTTGTTAATCACAATCTACCGCCTCTAGGTTCATGTTTCCTTTTCCCGTTATTTTAGGTATAGAGAAGGATCTTATTTTTATATATGTGGTCCTCTAATTTAATTCTGCTTACTCTTACACAGCTTCAGGTGTACAAAAACTCAGAGTTACTGCTCAATAATTCCTTGCTTCAGTTTTGTCATTCTCATTATGGGTAGATGCTGCATGAGCTCATCTCCCGGCCTTGGGTTCAAGTCCTGTCCTGAGTACCTGTTGGAAGGGCTGTGTCTCTCGTTTCTAGTGCCAGAAACACTCCTGCCTCTCCAATAAAGAACTTTGTTCATCCTCAGACTGAAGTATGTTCTCTGTTCCTTCCTTGGTGAACACTTGAGTAAAGTATTAATTTAAATTTTAAATCAGCCATTTCATCGGAGGAGACACTCCTGTCCTCCAGCCTGTCTGGACAGAAGAGTCTATGTGAAAGGAGACACTCCTGTCCTCCAGCTTGTCTAGACAGAAGAGTCTATGTGAGAGGAGACACTCCTGTCCTCCAGCTTGTCTAGACAGAAGAGTCTATGTGAGAGGAGACACTCCTGTCCTCCAGCCTGTCTGGACAGAAGAGTCTACGTGAGAGGAGACACTCCTGTCCTCCAGCTTGTCTAAACAGAAGAGTCTATGTGAGAGGAGACACTCCTGTCCTCCAGGTTGTCTAGACAGAAGAGTCTATGTGAGAGGAGACACTCCTGTCCTCCAGCCTGTCTGGACAGAAGAGTCTATGTGAGAGGAGACACTCCTGTCCTCCAGCTTGTCTAGACAGAAGAGTCTATGTGAGAGGAGACACTCCTGTCCTCCAGCTTGTCTAGACAGAATAGTCCTGGTGATAGGAGACACTCCTGTTTTCCTATACCTGTAGTATTTAAGGTTTTACATTTTTCAGAGTCTTCAGCTTTGCAGAAGAGAAGCTTTTAAATATTTTAAGCTATTATACATTTCAAAGTGTTATGTGATACAGAGAGTATCAAAGGTTAACAAAGACTGAAGAAAATAGTTTGCACTTGATTATATTTTCCTCCAAGGCTCATTGACTGAGCCAGGCCCTGACACCATCACTGGAGGGAATCATGGGAAGGCAAAACCCCACTGGGCAACCTGAGAAACTGGGCTTGTTGTGCTCAAGCAAAACTCTACGACTGCAACAGCAATAGAAAATAGACAGAATATACGTAAAAACTAAATCAATGATTTAGCATCCCTTTACATCAATACAACCTATTTATTGCTTAAGAAATATTGTTTTCCTCCTACTGTACATGGAAAGTGATTTCAGATCCCTCTTGATGAAAATGTGCTATATGAAATGCAAGGAGTAATTATTATGAAGCCAGTTAGAGGTGATGTACCTACAGTGTGTGTTAAGACCACCAGAATGCTTACAGTGAAATATACAGTCCTGTTATATCACATATGTTCTGTCCATACATTTTCTAACATCTTTTTCCAGTACAGGGTTGCAGCAGAGGGAGAACCTATCCCAGCAAGCAATGGACAGGGCACAAGGCAGGGTACACCCCGGACAGGACACCAGTCCATCGCAGGGCACACAGTGAAAACACAGCCTTTTGGTCATTAGGCAATTGAAAGGGAAACGTAGCACCAAAGCTCAATTTTTACAATGAGTGAATCAACTTCATCTCAGATGTTCCTCGGAGCCTCGCCTCGGATTCTGATACATCCACATTTACTGGCAATTCGCCATGTTCATAGATTTACACACGCATTTCCGAGAAAATACTCATCATTGTGTAATTAACAAGAGGGAAATGAACCGTTAGACGTCAGCTGTCCAGCTTTTTCCTCTGAAACGGCTGTTTACAGGTGAGAAGCTTCGTGTTCCCGTCTTTACCTCAGCCGCTCCCTTAAGAATGTCTAGCGCGTAATATCGTGACCTCCGACCCGAGCCCTGCACGCAGCAGGAGAAAACGTAGACTTGAAATATCAGTGACGCCGGATAAACCTCTTAAGTTATTTTTAAATAACACTTGAAATTGGCCGAGGAATCAACTAGCCGATCGGAAAGGAATGTTGTAAGACGAGATGTGTTCACCGATTCCGATTCCACTCTCTACCTTTTCAAATCGATGATATACAGTACTGCACCTGATCCCGAACGATATTTTTGAGCGTAACCGGGATTTGGAAACTCAACCTGTAAAAATAAATAAATAAAATAAATCGATCTTCTTCTTCGCTGCGCGTCGATGTTCTTCTATAGGGAGCGGGGCCACAGTCGCACCGAGATGCTCTTTCTAACAGGTGGAGATTGAGGGAGCGGTGTGGGAGATGTGTGGGGTGTGTTCTGGAACAGGTATGGACGGGTATAAAAGAGCTAGATGCGGACTCCCCGCCTCACATCTGTTCACCGCTGGAGCACCAGCGCGAAGACGCCCTCACCTCACAGCCCTACTCCATTAACATTTCTTCATTAATTAATTCATTCATTCATTAGAGCGGGTAAGTACCGACTTCATCTCAAATACTGCCTGGGTTTCAGCTGACTTCAGTCTTGTCAGCTGTAACACTGGAGTTCTTGTGACTATTGATGTTTTCTGCTTTTCCTCGCTGCTTGTGTGGAACGATGTGAATGTATGTATTAGATGCATTATTAATCGATTTATCGATCGTTCTTCGAGTGAATATGGAAATACACACTGATATCTGGATATTATTTTGTTTCTTGGGAGTGTTGCACTGAATTGCTGCCTCTAAATCCTTGGGTGGAAATGTAATTTAATGAACTCATACGTTGAAGTGCGAGGAAGTGTTAAATGCACCAATGCATCATAAGAATACCGCTGACAACTGTGATCTCGAAAAGGTTGTGGTTGGTCATTGAGAGTATTTAGCTAATGGGGCTAAGGAACTAGCCGGATGATCTTTAATTTCCTGTTCCCCCCTTTATTACAGTAGCACCATCAATACCATGATTCACGTTTTTAATAATAATTACATGTGGATCTGTCACTAAACTCTATCAATAAACATCAAGACAATAAGATTGTCATGATCATTTTGGGGATTTGAAACTGAAGACCAATTTAAGACCAGTTTGTTCTTGTGACACTTCAATGTTATAAGATGGGAACCATAACACACTAACAGCAATTACTATTAGATCTTGGAAATAACATATGAGATCATGGGCAACATTGTTTTATTATCAGTAGTGCTGTTTTGCTGGTAGTATTGTAATAAATAAACTATGAATACAAAAAATAATAATAATTATTTATCTGGCACCAGCCTGGTCTGATAAAACACCAAATAGCCAACTAATGCTCTCAATGACCACTGACTTATTATTAATTATTACTATAATTATGTTTCTCCTGAATTGTTAAAGAACATCATGGTAAGACTTTGTGCTCTGTTCTTAAAATGGCCTTTGTAGAGTACACATTATAAATGTACCCATTGTGGAAACTATATATATGGCCAAATTTTAACGTACTTGAAACCAAAATACAGGAGGCACCTCTTTACAGAAAGGATTTGGGAGTGTGGAGATTCATTCAAGATGAGATAATAGAATCAGTTAAGTACTAACTACCCAATGGCCGCCTATCATCTGGGACCTGCCTAGTGTTCTCATGTTAAGTCCAGTGAAATACAGGGGAAACCAGTATTCTGCAGTAAGCCTACAAGAAAGAAAGGCATTTGCACTTTTCTAGGCATCTTGCTAATCGCTTTATTGGTCTGACCAGGGAGTGGAGAGTGTCTCAGTATAGGATGAGGAATGTCTTCTAATTTGTTGGGGGGGGGTTATAATAATAATAATAATAATAATAATAATAATAATAATAATTGCTTACACTTATACAGCGCTTTTCTGGACACTCCACTCAAAGCGCTTTACAGGTAATGGGGACTCCCCTCCACCACCACCACCAATGTGTAGCATCCACCTGGATGATGCGACGGCAGCCATAGTGCGCCAGAACGCTCACCACACACCAGCTCTCAGTGGGGAGGAGAGCAGAGTAATGTAGCCAATTCATAGAGGGGGATTATTAGGAGGCCATGATTGGTAAGGGCCAATTGGAAATTTGGCCAGGACACCGGGGTTACACCCCTACTCTTTTCGAGAAGCGCCCTGGGATTTTTAATGACCACAGAGAGTCAGGACCTCGGTTTTATGTCTCATCCGAAGGACGGCGCCTGTTTACAGTATAGTGTCCCCATCACTATACTGGGGCATTAGGACCCACATGGACCGCAGGGTGAGCGCCCCCTGCTGGCCCCACTAACACCTCTTCCAGCAGCATGTGTATGCTTGCAGATTAGAAACCTATAACTGTATCGTCTCAATTGATTTTAGAACAGTAATCAATGTACTGTAGCCTTTGTACTAGTATTGAGAATTGAGCGCTCACAGTGTCCAGAAATATGCATCACCTCTGTCACAGTTGCTAAAAGGTGAAGAACATGACTCGGAAGTGCTTGCACATTTGGAATAGTTAAATGATCATGTGAAGGGGGGAGCAGTGATTAGCCCCAGGGTCCTGAGCAAAGTTCCTGTGGTGCTCTCCCTGGGGAGATGCACTTGAAATGGATGGATGATCACGAGAACAGCAATCCTTTCCAACTTCCACTGTGGTCCTCTACAGGCTGGCCCTTTCTAAACATTTAGGGTGACCTTGTGAATCCGTGCGTACCCCAGAGAGTTTCCCTTCTGTGGAGAAACGTTAGTTCTTGAAGTCTGTGTGATGCCTGTGCTCAGGCCCACGTGAGGCGAACTGACCGATCATCAAGTATAAAATGAGCAGGAATATGAGATATCTGTAAACATGTTCTCATGTCTCCTGCGCACTGGCATCCCCCATCATGTCTTTACCTCAACAATGGTGTAACGGCACATCTACAAATGAACTATTTGGAATATAAAATCTTTTTTTTTAGATCTCTTCCTATCACAAAGTGTCCCAGTGATTACAGAGTCATATACAGTAGTCGCTGTACCTCAACTCCTCCTCCGATTCAATTAGGGAGGTCAGTTTCCACATCATTAACCAATTGGCTCCACCGGTCCATTCCATTTTATATCTTTGCTCCAGCTCTTCCAGAATGATCAAACTGATCTCATTCGCCCAGGAGACCCAGGCGTTGAAGAAGATTGAGGGTCAGTTTGCGATTGAGTTCATTGGAATGTTCAAAGACCCTAAATGGCACTAAAAGCAGGTTGCTTAGCCCTGGGACTGAGGGGCCTGTTGAACAAAGCTGGGTGGAATAAGGAAGGACATTCTCTGGGTTCCAGTGTCCTCACCCTCCTCAGGCATCCCACTAATTAGGGAGGATGTGCTCAGCTCAGGTCATCATGAGATCCTGGGACCAATGGGCTCTTAACTATCGGACAGGTCAGATACAGTAGGTTGAATGCCTCTACTTGTTTGAGACCTGTCTTATGCTCTTAAACAGAGACCATTAAGCTTATTTCTTTTCTCACATTAAGTCCGTTAATGATAGCTACACTTGTCAGGATTCCACAACAGTATTTTACTCTGTTACCCATAAAAAGGGTATTTCCTATTTTCAAGGCATCTTGCAATAATACGACAATTCTATCTTCGATTTCATTACTTTGCAAACATTTTCCAGGTTTTTTTTCCCTTGCAACTTGATAAACGCAGGGAATTAGATAAACACAATTAGAATAACAGTTCTTCGCGCAATTCCCAACTATTGAAAAATCTGAAAAACGACAGTGAGCAAAAAAAAATAATAATCAAGGACTCAGTATTAATGGGAGAAAATTCTGTGATGTATGTTTTATGATTTATGTTTCATTTATGTGTTCGTGTTGCTGTGCATCCTTCCTAAACTAAACAAGCAATATGAGGTGAGATTGTTCCTTTCCTTTCTGCTGGTTTGGTTGCGTTGAGATGTCCGAGCTGGTGCATTATCGTTTCGAACAGGCTGACTGTTCATGTTATCATGTTGGGTATTGTCACTCTTGAGTTGGGTTAGTAAGACCATTGGCAATGTCATCACATCAGATGATATACTGTAACAACGACAGTAAGACTGCAAGTAAATAACGCATCACTAATCATGTAGCTTGAGGACATGATACAGTTGGAAAGAGGAATTTCAGGATATGAAGTCCATTACGTAGATAGCTAATTGATTTGAAGATCTCCTCCATCCTATGCTAGAAAGAAGCTAGAGTATCAGTTTTGAGAACATGGCCTGCTAGGCTGATCCATACTCCCATTATCCTTTGCGTAAAGACTTACCTCCTGTTCCTGGTTTGAAATGAATTTCCTTGTGGCCTATGGCATTTTCAACATCATGTGACTCTGGTTAAGACTTAATCAAGGTCTCAGCAGAGAAGCTCCTACAAGAATGAAAAGGTGAATCATGAATAAACACAAATAAGATTTTATGTTTGTGTGTGAATTAGGAAAAAGAGCACTGAAGCACAAGTTACTGGAGAGACCAAACACCAACTCTGCTGAACACTGAGCAGCTACTGAACCTCTCGAGTCTTCTTCAGGATGGACAACAGGATGAGAGGGGGGATTGCAGCACTTATACTCTTCCTGGCTGGTGAGTCCAGCCCTCTGATAAGTTACTGGCCCTTACACAGTTCACACTAGCGATCACGGAAGTCCGTGTTATCACATGGAGGTCACGCAGCGTCCCTCACTCGGTCACTCACTGCAAATGAACAAACTGTCACCACTCAACACTGTTCTGAACATTACAGTTCTTTGAAAAGCATAATTGTCTTAATATCCCCCTATACCAAATGCCTCTCTCTTCAAATTTGGTCTGTGTAGAAAGAAAAAAATGCATCAACATTATCATTTGTTTTCACAAAAGATAGTTAAGACAAAACATAGTGTTTGTACCTGGAAATAGATTTAAAGATGAAATCTTTATTGATTTAAATGGACATGAATACAAAGGGGTGTTTTGAACATTTTATTGACATTTACATTCTATTCTATGTACAGCTATGAGAACATCTGAAGCCTCAGATAATACAACTTCACCCTTTACTACAACAGCTCCTGCTACTACCTCAACACCTCCTCTCACAACTACAACTACCAGCACAACAACCTCTGCTCCTCCCACAACTACTACAACAGCTCCTGCTACTACCTCAACACCTCCTCTCACAACTACAAGTCCTCTCACAACTACAACTACCAGCACAACAACCTCTGCTCCTCCTACAAGTACTACAACAGCTCCTGCTACTACCTCAACACCTCCTCTCACAACTACAAGTCCTCTCACAACTACAACTACCAGCACAACAACCTCTGCTCTTCCCACAAGTACTACAGCAGCTCCTGCTACAACCTCAACATCTCGTCTCACAACTACAACTACCAGTACAACAAGCTCTGCTCCTCCCACAATTACTACAACAGCTCCTGCTACTACCTCAACACCTCCTCTCACAACTACAAGTCCTCTCACAACTACAACTACCAGCACAACAACCTCTGCTCTTCCCACAAGTACTACAGCAGCTCCTGCTACAACCTCAACATCTCGTCTCACAACTACAACCACTAGTACAACAACCTCTGCTCCTCCTACAAGTACTACAACGGCTCCTGCTACTACCTCAACACCTCCTCTCACAACTACAACCACCAGTACAACAACCTCTGCTCCTCCCACAAGTACTACAGCAGCTCCTGCTACAACCTCAACACCTCCTCTGACAACTACAACCACCAGTACAACAACCTCTGCTCCTCCTACAAGTACTACAACAGCTCCTGCTACTACCTCAACACCTCCACTCACAACTACAACCACCAGTACAACAACCTCTGCTCCTCCTACAAGTACAACAACAGCTCCTGCTACTACCTCAACACCTCCTCTCACAACTACAAGTCCTCTCACAACTACAACTACCAGCACAACAACCTCTGCTCCTCCCACAACAACCACAACAGCTCCTGCTACTACCTCAACACCTCCACTCACAACTACAACTACCAGTACAGCAACCTCTGCTCCTCCAACAACTACTACAACAGCTCCTGCTACTACCTCAACACCTCCTCTCACAACTACAAGTCCTCTCACAACTACAACTACCAGCACAACAACCTCTGCTCTTCCCACAAGTACTACAGCAGCTCCTGCTACAACCTCAACATCTCGTCTCACAACTACAACCACTAGTACAAAAACCTCTGCTCCTCCTACAAGTACTACAACGGCTCCTGCTACTACCTCAACACCTCCTCTCACAACTACAACCACCAGTACAACAACCTCTGCTCCTCCCACAACTACTACAACAGCTCCTGCTACTACCTCAACACCTCCTCTCACAACTACAAGTCCTCTCACAACTACAACTCCCAGCGCAACAAGCTCTGCTCCTCCCACAACAACTACAACAGCTCCTGAGACAACCTCAACACCTCCTTTCACAACTACGACTACCAGTACAACAACCTCTGCTCCTCCCACAATTACTACAACAGCTCCTGCTACTACCTCAACACCTCCTTTCACAACTACAACTACCAGCACAACAAGCTCTGCTCCTCCCACAAGTACTACAGCAGCTCCTGCTACAACCTCAACACCTCCTCTGACAACTACAACCACCAGTACAACAACCTCTGCTCCTCCCACAACTACTACAACAGCTCCTGCTACTACCTCAACACCTCCTCTCACAACTACAAGTCCTCTCACAACTACAACTACCAGCACAACAACCTCTGCTCTTCCCACAAGTACTACAGCAGCTCCTGCTACTACCTCAACACCTCCTCTCACAACTACAAGTCCTCTCACAACTACAACTCCCAGCGCAACAAGCTCTGCTCCTCCCACAACAACTACAACAGCTCCTGAGACAACCTCAACACCTCCTTTCACAACTACGACTACCAGTACAACAACCTCTGCTCCTCCCACAATTACTACAACAGCTCCTGCTACTACCTCAACACCTCCACTCACAACTACAACTACCAGTACAGCAACCTCTGCTCCTCCCACAACTACTACAACAGCTCCTGCTACTACCTCAACACCTCCTCTCACAACTACAAGTCCTCTCACAACCACAACTACCAGCACAACAAGCTCTGCTCCTCCCACAAGTACTACAGCAGCTCCTGCTACTACCTCAACACCTCCTCTGACAACTACAACCACCAGTACAACAACCTCTGCTCCTCCCACAACTATTACAACAGCTCCTGCTACTACCTCAACACCTCCTCTCACAACTACAAGTCCTCTCACAACCACAACTACCAGCACAACAAGCTCTGCTCCTCCCACAAGTACTACAGCAGCTCCTGCTACTACCTCAACACCTCCTCTGACAAATACAACCACCAGTACAACAACCTCTGCTCCTCCCACAACTACTACAACAGCTCCTGCTACTACCTCAACACCTCCTCTCACAACTACAAGTCCTCTCACAACTACAACTACCAGCACAACAACCTCTGCTCCTCCCACAACAACCACAACAGCTCCTGCTACTACCTCAACACCTCCACTCACAACTACAACTACCAGTACAGCAACCTCTGCTCCTCCAACAACTACTACAACAGCTCCTGCTACTACCTCAACACCTCCTCTCACAACTACAAGTCCTCTCACAACTACAACTACCAGCACAACAACCTCTGCTCTTCCCACAAGTACTACAGCAGCTCCTGCTACAACCTCAACATCTCGTCTCACAACTACAACCACTAGTACAACAACCTCTGCTCCTCCTACAAGTACTACAACGGCTCCTGCTACTACCTCAACACCTCCTCTCACAACTACAACCACCAGTACAACAACCTCTGCTCCTCCCACAACTACTACAACAGCTCCTGCTACTACCTCAACACCTCCTCTCACAACTACAAGTCCTCTCACAACTACAGCTCCCAGCGCAACAAGCTCTGCTCCTCCCACAACAACTACAACAGCTCCTGAGACAACCTCAACACCTCCTTTCACAACTACGACTACCAGTACAACAACCTCTGCTCCTCCCACAATTACTACAACAGCTCCTGCTACTACCTCAACACCTCCTTTCACAACTACAACTACCAGCACAATAAGCTCTGCTCCTCCCACAAGTACTACAGCAGCTCCTGCTACAACCTCAACACCTCCTCTGACAACTACAACCACCAGTACAACAACCTCTGCTCCTCCCACAACTACTACAACAGCTCCTGCTACTACCTCAACACCTCCTCTCACAACTACAAGTCCTCTCACAACCACAACTACCAGCACAACAAGCTCTGCTCCTCCCACAACAACTACAACAGCTCCTGCTACTACCTCAACACCTCCTCTGACAACTACAACCACCAGTACAACAACCTCTGCTCCTCCCACAACTACTACAACAGCTCCTGCTACTACCTCAACACCTCCTCTCACAACTACAAGTCCTCTCACAACTACAACTACCAGCACAACAACCTCTGCTCTTCCCACAAGTACTACAGCAGCTCCTGCTACAACCTCAACATCTCGTCTCACAACTACAACCACCAGTACAACAACCTCTGCTCCTCCCACAACTACTACAACAGCTCCTGCTACTACCTCAACACCTCCTCTCACAACTACAAGTCCTCTCACAACTACAACTACCAGCACAACAACCTCTGCTCCTCCCACAACAACTACAACAGCTCCTGCTACTACCTCAACACCTCCTTACACAACTACAACTACCAGCGCAACAACCTCTGCTCCTCCCACAACCACTACAACGACTCCAGGTACTACCTCAACACCTCCTTTCACAACTACGACTACCAGTACAACAACCTCTGCTCCTCCCACAATTACTACAACAGCTCCTGCTACTACCTCAACACCTCCTTTCACAACTACAACTACCAGCACAACAACCTCTGCTCCTCCCACAACTACTACAACAGCTCCTGCTACTACCTCAACACCTCCTCTCACAACTACAAGTCCTCTCACAACTACAACTACCAGCACAACAACCTCTGCTCTTCCCACAAGTACTACAGCAGCTCCTGCTACAACCTCAACATCTCGTCTCACAACTACAACTACCAGTACAACAAGCTCTGCTCCTCCCACAATTACTACAACAGCTCCTGCTACTACCTCAACACCTCCTTTCACAACTACAACTACCAGCACAACAAGCTCTGCTCCTCCCACAAGTACTACAGCAGCTCCTGCTACAACCTCAACACCTCCTCTGACAACTACAACCACCAGTACAACAACCTCTGCTCCTCCTACAAGTACTACAACAGCTCCTGCTACTACCTCAACACCTCCACTCACAACTACAACCACCAGTACAACAACCTCTGCTCCTCCTACAAGTACTACAACAGCTCCTGCTACTACCTCAACACCTCCTCTCACAACTTCAAGTCCTCTCACAACTACAACTACCAGCACAACAACCTCTGCTCCTCCCACAACAACCACAACAGCTCCTGCTACTACCTCAACACCTCCACTCACAACTACAACTACCAGTACAGCAACCTCTGCTCCTCCAACAACTACTACAACAGCTCCTGCTACTACCTCAACACCTCCTCTCACAACTACAAGTCCTCTCACAACTACAACTACCAGAACAACAACCTCTGCTCTTCCCACAAGTACTACAGCAGCTCCTGCTACAACCTCAACATCTCGTTTCACAACTACAACCACCAGTACAACAACCTCTGCTCCTCCTACAAGTACTACAACGGCTCCTGCTACTACCTCAACACCTCCTCTCACAACTACAAGTCCTCTCACAACTACAACTCCCAGCGCAACAAGCTCTGCTCTTCCCACAACAACTACAACAGCTCCTGAGACAACCTCAACACCTCCTTTCACAACTACGACTACCAGTACAACAACCTCTGCTCCTCCCACAATTACTACAACAGCTCCTGCTACTACCTCAACACCTCCTTTCACAACTACAACTACCAGCACAACAAGCTCTGCTCCTCCCACAAGTACTACAGCAGCTCCTGCTACAACCTCAACACCTCCTCTGACAACTACAACCACCAGTACAACAACCTCTGCTCCTCCCACAACTACTACAGCAGCTCCTGCTACTACCTCAACACCTCCACTCACAACTACAACTACCAGTACAGCAACCTCTGCTCCTCCCACAACTACTACAACAGCTCCTGCTACTACCTCAACACCTCTTCTCACAACTACAAGTCCTCTCACAACCACAACTACCAGCACAACAAGCTCTGCTCCTCCCACAAGTACTACAGCAGCTCCTGCTACTACCTCAACACCTCCTCTGACAACTACAACCACCAGTACAACAACCTCTGCTCCTCCCACAACTACTACAACAGCTCCTGCTACTACCTCAACACCTCCTCTCACAACTACAAGTCCTCTCACAACTACAACTACCAGCACAACAACCTCTGCTCTTCCCACAAGTACTACAGCAGCTCCTGCTACAACCTCAACATCTCGTCTCACAACTACAACCACCAGTACAACAACCTCTGCTCCTCCCACAACTACTACAACAGCTCCTGCTACTACCTCAACACCTCCTCTCACAACTACAACCACCAGTACAACAACCTCTGCTCCTCCCACAACTACTACAACAGCTCCTGCTACTACCTCAACACCTCCTCTCACAACTACAAGTCCTCTCACAACTACAACTACCAGCACAACAACCTCTGCTCCTCCCACAACAACTACA
The DNA here is from genome assembly GCF_059453375.1 of Lepisosteus platostomus. Taxonomy (NCBI): domain Eukaryota; kingdom Metazoa; phylum Chordata; class Actinopteri; order Semionotiformes; family Lepisosteidae; genus Lepisosteus; species Lepisosteus platostomus. Next base: position 15,669,075 of record NC_142618.1, read on the forward strand.
ACAGCTCCTGCTACTACCTCAACACCTCCTTTCACAACTACAACTACCAGCGCAACAACCTCTGCTCCTCCCACAACGACTACAACGACTCCTGGTACTACCTCAACACCTCCTTTCACAACTACGACTACCAGTACAACAACCTCTGCTCCTCCCACAATTACTACAACAGCTCCTGCTACTACCTCAACACCTCCTTTCACAACTACAACTACCAGCACAACAACCTCTGCTCCTCCCACAACTACTACAACAGCTCCTGCTACTACCTCAACACCTCCTCTCACAACTACAAGTCCTCTCACAACTACAACTACCAGCACAACAACCTCTGCTCTTCCCACAAGTACTACAGCAGCTCCTGCTACAACCTCAACATCTCGTCTCACAACTACAACTACCAGTACAACAAGCTCTGCTCCTCCCACAATTACTACAACAGCTCCTGCTACTACCTCAACACCTCCTTTCACAACTACAACTACCAGCACAACAAGCTCTGCTCCTCCCACAAGTACTACAGCAGCTCCTGCTACAACCTCAACACCTCCTCTGACAACTACAACCACCAGTACAACAACCTCTGCTCCTCCCACAACTACTACAACAGCTCCTGCTACTACCTCAACACCTCCTCTCACAACTACAAGTCCTCTCACAACTACAACTACCAGCACAACAACCTCTGCTCCTCCCACAACAACTACAACAGCTCCTGCTACTACCTCAACACCTCCACTCACAACTACAACTACCAGTACAGCAACCTCTGCTCTTCCCACAAGTACTACAGCAGCTCCTGCTACAACCTCAACACCTCCTCTCACAACTACAACTACCAGCACAATAAGCTCTGCTCCTCCCACAAGTACTACAACAGCTCCTGCTACTACCTCAACACCTCCTCTCACAACTACAAGTCCTCTCACAACTACAACTTCCAGCACAACAACCTCTGCTCTTCCCACAAGTACTACAGCAGCTCCTGCTACAACCTTAACACCTCCTTTCACAACTACAACTACCAGTACAACAACCTCTGCTCCTCCCACAACGACTACAACAACTCCTGCTACTACCTCAACACCTCCTCTCACAACTACAACTACCAGTACAGAAACCTCTGCTCCTCCCACAACTACTACAGCAGCTCCTGCTACAACCTTAACACCTCCTTTCACAACTACAACTACCAGCACAACAACTTCTGCTCCTCCCACAACGACTACAACAACTCCTGCTACTACCTCAACACCTCCTCTCACAACTACAAGTCCTCTCACAACTACAACTACCAGAACAACAACCTCTGCTCTTCCCACAAGTACTACAGCAGCTCCTGCTACAACCTCAACATCTCGTTTCACAACTACAACCACCAGTACAACAACCTCTGCTCCTCCTACAAGTACTACAACGGCTCCTGCTACTACCTCAACACCTCCTCTCACAACTACAAGTCCTCTCACAACTACAACTCCCAGCGCAACAAGCTCTGCTCCTCCCACAACAACTACAACAGCTCCTGAGACAACCTCAACACCTCCTTTCACAACTACGACTACCAGTACAACAACCTCTGCTCCTCCCACAATTTCTACAACAGCTCCTGCTACTACCTCAACACCTCCTTTCACAACTACAACTACCAGCACAACAAGCTCTGCTCCTCCCACAAGTACTACAGCAGCTCCTGCTACAACCTCAACACCTCCTCTGACAACTACAACCACCAGTACAACAACCTCTGCTCCTCCCACAACTACTACAGCAGCTCCTGCTACTACCTCAACACCTCCACTCACAACTACAACTACCAGTACAGCAACCTCTGCTCCTCCCACAACTACTACAACAGCTCCTGCTACTACCTCAACACCTCTTCTCACAACTACAAGTCCTCTCACAACCACAACTACCAGCACAACAAGCTCTGCTCCTCCCACAAGTACTACAGCAGCTCCTGCTACTACCTCAACACCTCCTCTGACAACTACAACCACCAGTACAACAACCTCTGCTCCTCCCACAACTACTACAACAGCTCCTGCTACTACCTCAACACCTCCTCTCACAACTACAAGTCCTCTCACAACTACAACTACCAGCACAACAACCTCTGCTCTTCCCACAAGTACTACAGCAGCTCCTGCTACAACCTCAACATCTCGTCTCACAACTACAACCACCAGTACAACAACCTCTGCTCCTCCCACAACTACTACAACAGCTCCTGCTACTACCTCAACACCTCCTCTCACAACTACAACCACCAGTACAACAACCTCTGCTCCTCCCACAACTACTACAACAGCTCCTGCTACTACCTCAACACCTCCTCTCACAACTACAAGTCCTCTCACAACTACAACTACCAGCACAACAACCTCTGCTCCTCCCACAACAACTACAACAGCTCCTGCTACTACCTCAACACCTCCTTTCACAACTACAACTACCAGCGCAACAACCTCTGCTCCTCCCACAACGACTACAACGACTCCTGGTACTACCTCAACACCTCCTTTCACAACTACGACTACCAGTACAACAACCTCTGCTCCTCCCACAATTACTACAACAGCTCCTGCTACTACCTCAACACCTCCTTTCACAACTACAACTACCAGCACAACAACCTCTGCTCCTCCCACAACTACTACAACAGCTCCTGCTACTACCTCAACACCTCCTCTCACAACTACAACCACCAGTACAACAACCTCTGCTCCTCCCACAACTACTACAACAGCTCCTGCTACTACCTCAACACCTCCTCTCACAACTACAAGTCCTCTCACAACTACAACTACCAGCACAACAACCTCTGCTCCTCCCACAACAACTACAACAGCTCCTGCTACTACCTCAACACCTCCACTCACAACTACAACTACCAGTACAGCAACCTCTGCTCTTCCCACAAGTACTACAGCAGCTCCTGCTACAACCTCAACACCTCCTCTCACAACTACAACTACCAGCACAATAAGCTCTGCTCCTCCCACAAGTACTACAACAGCTCCTGCTACTACCTCAACACCTCCTCTCACAACTACAAGTCCTCTCACAACTACAACTTCCAGCACAACAACCTCTGCTCTTCCCACAAGTACTACAGCAGCTCCTGCTACAACCTTAACACCTCCTTTCACAACTACAACTACCAGTACAACAACCTCTGCTCCTCCCACAACGACTACAACAACTCCTGCTACTACCTCAACACCTCCTCTCACAACTACAACCACCAGTACAACAACTTCTGCTCCTCCCACAACTACTACAACAGCTCCTGCTACTACCTCAACACCTCCTCTCACAACTACAACCACTAGTACAACAACCTTTGCTCTTCCTACAAGTACTACAACATCTCCTGCTACTACCTCAACACCTCCACTCACAACTACAACCACCAGTACAACAACCTCTGCTCCTCCCACAACTACTACAACAGCTCCTGCTACTACCTCAACACCTCCACTCACAACTACAACCACCAGTACAACAACCTCTGCTCCTCCCACAACTTCTACAACAGCTGCTGCTACTACCTCAACACCTCCTCTCACAACTACAACTACCAGCACAACAACCTCTGCTCCTCCTACAACAACTACAACAGCTCCTGCTACTATCTCAACACCTCCACTCACAACTACAACTACCAGTACAGAAACCTCTGCTCCTCCCACAACTACTACAGCAGCTCCTGCTACAACCTTAACACCTCCTTTCACAACTACAACTACCAGCACAACAACTTCTGCTCCTCCCACAACGACTACAACAACTCCTGCTACTACCTCAACACCTCGTCTCACAACTACAACCACTAGTACAACAACCTCTGCTCCTCCTACAAGTACTACAAAAGCTCCTGCTACTACCTCAACACCTCCTCTCACAACTACAAGTCCTCTCACAACTACAACTCCCAGCGGAACAAGCTCTGCTCCTCCCACAACTACTACAACAGCTCCTGCTACTACCACAACACCTCCACTCACAACTACAACTACCAGCACAGCAACCTCTGCTCCTCCCACAAGTACTACAGCAGCTCCTGCTACAACCTCAGCACCTCCTTTCACAACTACAACTACCAGCACAACAACCTCTGCTCCTCCCACAACAACCACAACAGCTCCTGCTACTACCTCAACACCTCCACTCACAACTACAACTACCAGTACAGCAACCTCTGCTCCTCCAACAACTACTACAACAGCTCCTGCTACTACCTCAACACCTCCTCTCACAACTACAAGTCCTCTCACAACTACAACTACCAGCACAACAACCTCTGCTCTTCCCACAAGTACTACAGCAGCTCCTGCTACAACCTCAACATCTCGTCTCACAACTACAACCACTAGTACAAAAACCTCTGCTCCTCCTACAAGTACTACAACGGCTCCTGCTACTACCTCAACACCTCCTCTCACAACTACAACCACCAGTACAACAACCTCTGCTCCTCCCACAACTACTACAACAGCTCCTGCTACTACCTCAACACCTCCTCTCACAACTACAAGTCCTCTCACAACTACAACTCCCAGCGCAACAAGCTCTGCTCCTCCCACAACAACTACAACAGCTCCTGAGACAACCTCAACACCTCCTTTCACAACTACGACTACCAGTACAACAACCTCTGCTCCTCCCACAATTACTACAACAGCTCCTGCTACTACCTCAACACCTCCTTTCACAACTACAACTACCAGCACAACAAGCTCTGCTCCTCCCACAAGTACTACAGCAGCTCCTGCTACAACCTCAACACCTCCTCTGACAACTACAACCACCAGTACAACAACCTCTGCTCCTCCCACAACTACTACAACAGCTCCTGCTACTACCTCAACACCTCCTCTCACAACTACAAGTCCTCTCACAACTACAACTACCAGCACAACAACCTCTGCTCTTCCCACAAGTACTACAGCAGCTCCTGCTACTACCTCAACACCTCCTCTCACAACTACAAGTCCTCTCACAACTACAACTCCCAGCGCAACAAGCTCTGCTCCTCCCACAACTACTACAACAGCTCCTGCTACTACCTCAACACCTCCACTCAAAATTTCAACCACCAGTACAACAACCTCTGCTCCTCCCACAACTACTACAACAGCTCCTGCTACTACCTCAACACCTCCTCTGACAACTACAACCACCAGTACAACAACCTCTGCTCCTCCCACAACTACTACAACAGCTCCTGCTACTACCTCAACACCTCCTCTCACAACTACAAGTCCTCTCACAACTACAACTACCAGCACAACAACCTCTGCTCTTCCCACAAGTACTACAGCAGCTCCTGCTTCAACCTCAACACCTCCTTTCACAACTACAACCACCAGTACAACAACCTCTGCTCCTCCTACAAGTACTACAACAGCTCCTGCTACTACCTCAACACCTCCACTCACAACTACAACCACCAGTATAACCTCTGCTCCTCCCACAACTACTACAACTCCTGCTACTACCTCAACACCTCCTCTGACACCTACAACCACCAGTACAACAACCTCTGCTCCTCCCACAACTACTACAACTCCTACTACTACCTCAACACCTCCACTCACAACTACAACCACCAGTCCATTAACCTCTGCTCCTCCTACAAGTACTACAACAGCTCCTGCTACTACCTCAACACCTCCACTCACAACTACAAGTCCACTCACAACTACAACTACCAGCACATCAACCTCTGCTCCTCCCACAACTACTACAACAGCTGCTCCTACTTCTACAACAACAATACCCACTATAACCACTACAGCACCTGCTACCAACACTTCATCTTCCTCAAGACCCATGACTACAGGTCCAAGTACAACAACCACGGCTGCTCCTAGTTCTAAAACAACAATTCCTTCTACAACAACTACAGCCCCAGCTACTACTACCACATCGTCTTCCACAGTAACCACAACTACAGCGCCAACTGCAACTACCACAGCTGCTCCCACTACTACCTCAACAATTGCTACTTCCTCCACTTTCTCGCCTTCCACCACTACAACAACCACAGCTCCTAGTACCACCACTTCACTTCCCACAACACCCACAAATGTACCTTCGTCTACAACAACCACAACTCCTTCTAGTACCACAACCTCTCCTCCCACCACAACCACAGCTCCAACTACAAGAACCACAGCCACTCCCAGTACTACCACAACAATACCCACTACAACAACTACAGCACCTGCAACCAACACTTCATCTTCCTCAAGACCCATGACTACAGGTCCAACTACAACAACCACAGCTGCTCCTACTTCTAAAACAACTATTCCTTCTACAACAACTACAGCCCCAGCTGTTACTACCACATTGTCTTCCACAACTGCATCTCTAGCTACAACTACCACAGCTGCTCCCACTTCAACAACAGCTGCTCCCATAGCAACTACAGCAATTCCCAGTACAACTACAGCAACTACTGCTACCGCCACATCTCCTATCACAACAACTAAAACTACATCTCTAACTATTAGTTCAACACCAACTTCTTCTGCCAGAACTACAGCTTCAGGTACGATAAAGGAAGCTTCCACTACTAGCACGGCAACAACAGCAGTTGCTATTACTTCAACCGCGTCTCCTTCTACAACAACTACAACTCAGACTCCAACTACAACTACTACAGCAGCTCCCACTACAACAGCCACCACCATTCTTCCTGCCACCACTAGATCTACAGCTCCATCTGCATCTCCCACAGCTGCTGTTAATAACACAATAGTTCCCAGTACAACAAGCACAGCTCCTACCACACCCACCACTCCACCTTCCACAACGCCCACAGCTTCATCTACAACCAGAAGAGATATTTTAAGTACTACCAAAACAATTTCCAGTACCAACAACAGTTCACCCGCCACATTCACAACTACTGCTCCAGCTGCAACAATGGCATTTGTTACCACTGCTACTTCTATCACTCCTACTGCAGGCATAACCTATCCACCCACCACAAGCACATCTGCATCTTCTGCTACACAAACGACCACTCCCATGACAACTACACCACTTCACACTTCGCCCGCTGCAGCTCCTACTTCAACCACAACAGCTCCTTCTACTACAAACACAAGTAGGACCACAATACCTCATGGCAGTACACCCACAGCTACAACTCCCAGTTCAGCATACTCTACAACCCCAGCTACTCCAACGTCTCCCACTACAACCTCAACAACTTCCAGTACGAAATCCACAGCTCCGACTGCTGTCACGAGCTCAGCTCAAACCACAGACACCACTACAACCATGACAACTATCATAACCACATCAGAGAGGAACGGTATAATTCTGCTGACTTTCCGAATGATTCGGGATTTCCAAGACGAACTGAATAATTCTTCATCTGCCAAGTATAAACAGCTGGCTCAAAATGTCTCTGGAGAGGTAAGTACTTGTATGTTTTGAACCGTTGATTGAAGAATTTATCTACCAGGCCTGAGGTGGTATTAATGTTTTCTGTTTTCTTATTTTACAGTGTTACTCAGTGTACAAAAAAAAATATCCACTTACCTTCCTGCGATGTGAAGTCAAGCGATTTTGGTGAGCTACATTTTTGGAATTTTCTACCAGTGCAGACAATAGGTTCACTTCATCAAAACTACAGTATGTGAATGGATTTTCAGTTACCCAAACATATAAAAACTATTAAAAGGAAAAAAGTAAAGACTTTGAAATTTACAGGAACAGTGATTTTCCTGTTAATCCATGGTGTCTGTTAGAGTGTTTATTCAATATAGTTGTCCCTTGAAATAACCAGTCATGACTTCACATAATTGGTTGTTCCCTAATGTGAGGAGGACACTGGGATCTTCTCTCTCATGAATGACACATTGCTCCAACCCATTAGTAAATATCTCTCTTCTTTATTTCCCTTGACCTACAGGAGTGGATCAGTAGGAGTGGATGTAGACCTCATATTCCGTAATGAGACAGTTGTGCCAAACATCACCAATGTTATCAGTGATTTGCAGATATCCGAGGCTCAGTCTGAGACCTTCCTGAACATCATTCCTTCCAGCATTAATGCCACATGTAAGTACATGCAGCTTTTGAAAGTGACATATCACTGTATTAAACGTGCTGTGATATAACCTTACTTCTATGGGATAATTCTGCATTTTCATTATTAATGTAAGTAAATGCAACAATTGGGAAATAAAGATCCTATATGGATCCTACTGTTATTTAACCTGAGTTCTCTTGCTTAATTCTCTATTTTAAGTTATTAAATAAATGAGACAAACTAATATTAAAGCTTCCTTCCTATAACCTGAACTCCACAAAACAAATGGGAATCAATCTCTTTATTCTAAAGGTACATCACCAAATACATGCATACAGCAACAGCAACACGCTGAGCATTGTGTCTGTGCCCCTTTATAAAGATTTAAAGACTAAAAACAGGGAGAATAAGTGGCCTTAGAAATAAAAAAACAGGAAAGGTTACAAACAAGAGGAAACTAGATTTACACTGTAGGAATCGAAGAAGTCACAACATTCATACCCAAATGAGAGGTACCAATTTGTAGCAAAGGTGTTTCTTACATTCTCTGGCACACCTCTCGTGAAAAAGTATAAATCAGAGTCAAATCTTGTTAGGGTAAACCAATATTTATTAACAAAACAATCACATAACTGCACAGCACAAAAATATCCCTTCCTACTTCATGGATGTTCAAAACTGAATGGGAATCTGTCTCCCAATTCTAATGATGATTTGCCAGATTTGTAGAGAAAGATTTTAGCCTAAGGACTCCACAGCAAAGGAAATCATCCATCCATTTTCTAACCACTTCTTCCAAGCGAGTAAAGTAATTCAGAATTTCCTAAAATAGCAAGACAACAAGCTTTCTGAATCAAGGTTGAAATTACTAAGCCAGGATATGGTCTCCAAGATTGATCAGAATAATGTCCTCTCTCCTGGTACAAACTTAGAGCAAAAGACGGGCAAAGGCATTTCATTTCTTTGTCTCTATCTGTCATCCTTCAGCTCCCTCCCTTTTGTCTGCCCCTTCATCTCCTCTTTTATTTCCATCCCATGTTTCTGTGTGTGGATGAAGAATATAATAATTTACCACAAAGTTAATAAACTTGTGTAAAGCAGGAAACTCCCTTTAATCCTCTTTGTTTAAACCAACTATAACCCAAACCCAGTAAGCTCACCTGTAGATCAGTGAATAGCTCAGTTTGTACTCATTGTTTGAGACTCTGTGAACTGCATACGTTTTTCTGAAATGTGAACTGTCAAGATGTGAATGGGAAATTATAGATTTTACAACCACTCCTCTAACAAGTCCATGTTGCTGCACTCCTTGTTACTCCTGTAACAACATTTACCTTTCATAAAGCATCAGTTCTAGAACAATTACAGAATTGGAATAAAAGGATTAATATGAAATCTAAATTAAAGGTTATATAAATAAGCTAATGAATATTTCTGGGAAAAAAAGAATAAAGATACAGTGACTTATGAATATGACATCACACAATTATAACTCACAACATCTTTTTGTTTCCTTTACAAAAGTGATAACTTCTGCCACAACTACTGCAACAACAATCACATCCTCAAGCTCAGAAACCCCAACCACCACACCAGCAACCACAACTACATCAGCTACAAGACCAGAAACAACAACCACGAGCTCAACGACCCCAACCACAAAACCCATAACCACAACTACAACAACTACAGGACCAAAAGACATGACCATGAGTTCACCGACCACAACTACAACACCACCACCACCAACAACAACAACCACGAGCTCAACAACCACAACAGCGACAAGCACAGGTTCAAGAACTACAAGTACAACCACCAAGAAATCAACTACCACAACTACAAGATCACCAACATCTGGAAGCAACATTGCAGGAGTATCTTCCAGTTTGGGTGCAGTCACAACTCTTCTCCTCTCTCTTACAGTAGTGTGTGCAATAATAAGGGAGAGTCTGATGGATCTGTAGAAGGTTTCTTGAACTGAGTAAATACTTCTGAACCGCTAGCTTGGCATAAATGAATCTGCCATTACTGTCGTGAAGTTTAACATTATGGGAAGGATCACTTCTGTCTTGTGTGTTCTGGCCTCAACCCAGAATGAGTAATGACTCAACACAAGAATATTACATGAACAAATATGATACAATTAATAATTATTAATGTTTCATTTGACAATGTCAGGATAAAAATGGTCCTGATACAGAAAAAAGCAGAAACGTGAGTTTTACGTTTTTATGCCTGAGAATGTTTGATGAAATCACACAGTGAGTCGGAATTTAAAATTCCAGATCTTTAAATTCAAACCATTATAATTCAATTTTTAGAATGGAAAATTTCATAGAAACATTTTCAGATCTCAAACTTTCATATATATGATTAAGTTAATTAAAAAAAAAAGTATAAAAAGAAAAAAAACTATGTTCAACCTTTATCTTAAAGAAAATAAATACTTACATTATCATGTATATTTTTCTGTACTTTATTAGTGTTCTGATCTTTCTGTGCAATATTTTTCAATGTATCAATGTTTTAATTATCTATTGAATGTAAATACTGTACAATTTCAGTTTTAAAACGTATTCATTGTTTAAAAAGCATTATTATTTTTATTATTTAATTCTGCTGCGCAGTGAGGAGAATAAAGAGATTCTGTTGTAATTAATGCAGGGCTCTCGTCGTCTGTAATGGTGTTGATGGAATATTTCAAGGAGCTTTAAAAGGGAAACATTATGATTCCATTGTTTGTCGGTAAACCCATGAGGCAGCACAGCAGGAAGAGCCTGCACATGAAACTGCCCCTACAGGCAAGAGTTTAAGTGGGAGACATACCTATTCTGTTGTTATAAAACCTTCCCAACCCTGTTTCTAGTCCATTTACTTGCATGCCTAACTGGGACTTGAAAAGCTTAGAAGCAGTGCAATTTAACCTTAGCTTGGTCAAGATTAAAATCTTTCCTTCCTGGTGGGCTGGCATTGCAACCCCTGAGGCTGTTACTTGGTTTGATGTTTGCAATGTTGTTCTGGAGTCTGTATTTCATTTTCAAACCGCACGTTCTCCAACCTTTCACTCACCACGAATAACTTCACCCGGACATCAAGGGTCTCACTGTCTAGAGGACTATCAATATGATCTTGTTTCAATGCATTATATACTTTTTTTCTCCACATCGCTAACAGGCTTCGGTGGTTGGCAGCATAATGCAATATTATCTTGTTGAAATGCAAAAACAGTCGAGTTCAAACGAATCCCTTTAAATACAATAAATATTGAGATTAAACACAATGCTGTTTGTTTTTCCTGGCGCTAACAAGCTTTTGTAATGTTGTCCTTATCTAAAAATAAAAGCCTATACGTTTAGAAGCTTTTCAACAGTTTTAAAATGACAACAAATTATTAAAATGCATGACATTCAAGTGCAAACACAAACATTGAACGCAATGAATACAAAAAGTCTCAGATTGCAGAAACTGTTTTTGGTAAATTCAAAGCATGTTCTCAAAGTCCCTTGTGGGTGGTTTTGAGTCAGATGGCCCAGTTGTGGAACCAGCACACACCAGGTGCATGTGTACAAACCAACCAGTCAGTAATGTGGGAATCTAAACAGAGAGGACAAATCTATTCTAGATCAGTTCTAACCAGAATGCAGTTGCAGAGCACACCCAGACAGACAAGACACACCCTGAAGGGGGCCCTGGAAGTCCATCTCAGGGCAAGATGACCAGTCTGAAGCGAAGATTGTGAGAAGACATGGAGGACATGGCTCAACAGGAGAGACACACTGGACTCCTGTGTATCAGGATGGAGCAGAGGTACTTTGGCAGATTTGTTCCAGTAAAACGCCCACTTGACTGGGGGCAAAAGCAAGTCATGTGCAGAACATGTGATGAATTACACCTCCTACCTTGGAATCTCCCTACCGAGAGCTCCTTCCCTGTTGTAACGCATAACCAACATTACCAATAAAAGCCATCCTCACCACAAAACAATTCGCATGTACCCTTTTAATATGTTGTATTTTCCTCTATAAATTAATTGGGGTTATGGGGCTTATTAATAAATTATACATTAGAGAAAAAATAGTAAATGGGTGGAGAGACCCATCAGACCTCCAGGCCACAAGAGGGCGCAGTGTAAGTAGCTTAGAGTATGTCCGGTTTCCAAACCTTGAGTGTGGGTTTGTCGTAGAGTGCGGTAGAAAAAAAATGTGTATTGACGGAAACAAAAGTGCTGTTGAGTGAAATGCAACGGAATCTTAAACATACCCAAAAATGTTTATGAATATGTATGGTTCAATTTTTGTTCCTATTATCATAAGGTGTCGCGGCTGTTGTGAATTATCCGCAACAGGTAAGCACACGGTTTTATTTCTTTATATTTGAACAAATGCCAGTTTACACACCGCTGGATGGCGCCCTTCACTGTGGTTTGAAATAGGTTATTAGTTTTTTTTAATTAAAGGTATAAAGAATTTACAAATACAAATACAACCAGAGGATCAGAAACGGGTACAAGAGAAAAAAAACACAAACAGAAAAGAAAAACATTTAACTGCCAGAGGTAATGAAGTAAATTAAGTGATCAAATTGTGTTTGTTTACATATATCATGTTTTCCTTGCTTTAGCATTTCTCAATTTTTTTAGAGAATTTAAATAGTGTTTCATCTCCACCTCAAAAGTACTGAAAAGGGGAGTATTATCAGACCATTTTGATTTATGAATGTGACGTTTACCCGGAATGACGAATACATTTACTATAAATAAATGCTCTTTTTCCAAATTTTCTATTCAAAAGTCCAATAAAATATCAAAATCCTTAAATCTAAAAAGCACCTTTAACTGCCTGCAAACAAAACTCTGCAAGTCCGTCCAAAACACCTTCACAGACCCTAACACAGGCACCTAACAAATAAATGCACCAAAATGCTCCCCTTTCAGGCCGACAAAAAACACACAGATCATCCTGCTCATGCTTAAATTTAGAGAGCACTCATTTAACTGGCTAAAACTTATGAACAATAGGTTATTGGTTGGTTTAGTGAAGGAGCTGACAAGCTCGTCTCTGAAGAGATGAAGGGACGTGGTATCCAAACATAGAGTTCAAGTCTAAACGATGCACAATAGCTGTTACCCGTCCCCTGGATGCTGAGGAACGCGTGTGTGTTCTTTCTACACAACAGCATCAGTGATTCAGTTTTTAACAGACAAGAAACCACGGCCTGCGAAACTTTTTAGTTTTCCGCTTTACAGTGTTTTTCTGTACTACCGCACGTATTTCTGCTATCAGTATTTCACATCTCTTCAAAGCAAACTGTTGTTGGCGCATTACAGTATATACATGTATGGGGCCATTTCGATTTATTGCTGCACACTGCGATGCTGTTCAATTAAACCAGCTCGTAATCTTTGCTGTTAATATGCACATACTGCGCGTAAATTACAGTGAGTGATTGATTAAGGTGATTGAAGTGTTCGAACGAGGAGATGTTACATAGCAGGATTAACCCAAAATTCAAAAACAAAATACTCAAGAAAAACTCCCAGCCCTGCTAAAGAGTATTGTACTCTGTAGTCTTCTATTATATGGTTAAGTGAGGTAATTCAGTAACCTGCTTCAGGTAACGTCTGGGATCATTGGAATTATTGGCAGTGGGAATAGTTTTGAATAAATGTGTTGAAACTCCGGAATAATTTGTGTTGGAGCCTCCCTGCAGTGAATCCCTTTGTTTTCTCGCTGTTAGGGGCTCAGTATGTTGGCTGTTCTGTCTCATTAATAGTTCACCGTACCAGAAGCATAGTATTTCGGCAGTGTGACATTGAGGGCTTTTGTTGACCTATGTAATTACGAGTTCAATTGGGTGAGTGGCGATTCCTTTCCCACACTGTGGTGTGGACATTTCCTCTTCTGTCAGCACGACAGATTGTAGCTGGGCGGGGATTTTCAGGAAGCTGTCCTAGAAATCCAAGCCGACTCACCTGAGATGTGTCACTAACCTACGTCCACATCCCAGACCATGCAGACGTTGTAAACAGATTGTTTCAAGTGCTTGATGGCGGCCTGGATACTGTCCTGCAGTAGTGATATAGTCACAGGCGGCGTGAACTGAACACTGTGCTGGTTGAGGTTGCCGAGGCAGTTTGAAAGAGCCTGACGTTGTCCATCTGGGATCCAGGAGGGAAAAGGTGAGCCGGAAGGGAAAGGGCTGGAATTACTGGAGCATTTGGAGGAGTGGGGTGGTACAATAGCCTGCAGTGCCTTGTGCTTTTGTGCGGCGACCCCGAGGACGAAGACCTGTTTGTACTGGGGATTACTGGGCAAGGAAGGAACGCAGGAATTACAGGCATGTAATTGTTCTGCAGCTCCCAGTGCCTGTGTCTGAGCCTGATAGGAGCTGTGGCAGTCTGTGGGCTGTGCAGTCGTTCCCCGAGTGCACATCACGCCAAGTGATGCGTATTATACACTTAGAGTTAAAGATCTAACACTGATACAGTTCAAGCAGGGGGCTGCGTCAGCGAAGGAGCAAGTAAAGGTTTACTCCATGCTGAAAAGAGAAGAAAGGAAACGCAAGGTTTTCGGTTGTGGAGCCTTCTTCAGGTGTGAGAAAGACAGGGGGGTCAGCAGAGATTATATAGCACAGGAGAACAAGAGCTGGGTCGAGGGGAGATGAAGAGAGACATGAAGTCGAAACCTGCGAATGAACAGAGAGGATTAGAAGGAAACCAGGCTGTCCTGGAGAGAAAGGGGGATGGAGTGATGAGTGACACGCAACACGCATCATTTTTAAACATGCTTCATAATATTTATTTTTACATATTGCACTTTACATGAGAATCTCAGGGTACTTTACAAAAGAAGACAAAGCAAAAAACCGGTAGAACCGTGAGCACGTTTTAACGTATTGAAATCAAGAAAAGGGAAAAACAGCGTATTAAAGTGAGGTTTTAGAAGATGGACTTAAATAATACTTCATTTTGCACCTTTATATCAATATGCTGAAAAAGCAAGCGAGACATATGAAAGGGATTTCTCTTTTTGCACGTTATATGAAGGAATAGTCAACTGATTTTACATCTGAAGATTTTTTTGGAAACGCTCTTGATAAATAAAAGCAGGGTCCGGGAGCCGCCGAGCGCTCCGAGGCCTCAGGCCGGGCTGTCCAGCCGGGCGACGCGGGGCAGGACGAGAGCGGCCAGGGTCAGGAGGAAGGTCCAGCGGGCCCTGGCGGTCGCGGTGTGTCCTCCGGAGGCGGGCCTGGCCGGCCCGGTCGTTACCGTTGTGCTCGCCGGGGCGGCTGTGCTGGCTTCCAGCTCTGGTGATGGAAAGCGCAAGAAGAATTGGTCAGTGAAAGTCGGGGCGTCCAGGGGAGGAGAGCGGTGGAGGTGAAAGACGAGACTTTGGCAGCGGTGCCGAGTGAGGTAAACATTTGCTCCGTGACTTTCTTTATATATATTTAAAAAAAAAAAACTTCCTGGCATGATTTGAGGTTCGTGTCTTCTGCGACATCTGTGTTGGCTTCTGAGGGGTATTCATTCTCTTAGCATTTCTACTGAGAAAATACCAAAGGCGCACGTCAGGAGAAGGGTCAGGAGAGAGACGGCCCCACTCCCTCTTTCTTACTTGTTGCCTGTATTGTCGTGTTGTCCACTGGAGGAGTGAAGTTCGCCAGCTCGTCCTTGAAAGTGTTGGCGATCTCAATGGCGCTGGGAGCGGAGCTCCTGAAATCCAGCTCGGTGGTTGTGATAACGGAGCCTTGCCTGAGCAGAGGGAAGAAGGACAGTTCACCGCCTCCAGCACGTTGTTTTTGATTAGAGGTACCTTGAATCACTCGTCACAGCCTCTCTGTGGAGTTTTCAATAGCCACTTAATGACCGGTGTCCGAACCCTGTGCCCCCCCCACTGACCGATTGTAAAATATTTCAGTGTGTTATGTCCGCGATTCAAAAATAGAAATCTCAGTAGTTTTAAAAATGATTTATACCACTCAATCCATTGGGCATTTTTGCTGAATATTATTTTAAAATTTTGGATATCGGGGGGGGGGGGGGGGGGGAATTAATCTAAGAGTCTACATTTTCCAGACATTTGAGGGTATTTTAAGTTTAGGGTTTAATTTAATTTCTGATTGTTCTGAACTGTTCTTGTAATAGTTGGCACTGTTGCCACCTTGCAGCCTGATCTGATCTGAGCAGCCTCACAAGGCTGGGCTCGGCCAATACTGGGATGGGTGCCCTCCAGGAACAATCCAGCACGATCCTGTAGTTTTAGTGAACCTGTAGAGCGCGCTCTTCTCTCTAGAGTGCAGTTTCCAATCCAGCGTTCCAGTGTTGTGCCCCTGGATCCTGTCCTGAAGGACGTGCTGTCCTCTGACACATTAAACCGAGGCCCTGACTATTATGTTGTCAAAGATCCCATGGCTGTTCTTTAGAGAAGAAGTGGCAACTCTAGCTTCTTGGCTAGTTTATATTCTGGGTTTGTCTATTCTGGCTTCAATTTGTGAAGCCAAGTCTCATTTCTCCAGCTTATCTGCTGTCTAATAGGAGCTGTTCAGAGGTAAATGAAGAGCTTTGCACTAGCATTTGAGGAGCAATTCGAGACGGTTTGGGATGGAAGTCACTTAATAAATTCAAGAACATTATTATATTACTGTGAACAATGTTCATATATCATGTGATATTGACACACTAGGACTTTTTAAATGAATGAGACTTCACTCTGCTTAACACGGCTAGCTATGATGTCACCTGCTTCCAGAGGCAGACGTGACAGGGATACGATTGGTTGGTACCACTATAATAAATAATCTGGACCAAGTTCGGTCTTCAGAAGCTTAAAACCAAAGGTTAAATTGTTCCAGTTAAAGCTGAAAATCTGCTTTTAAATTTAACTTTCTAACAACTGATTCACACTTTGAATGAATTAGGTAGTGAATATTTACACCTTGTTATATTATTATATTGTTACACCTAAAGAGAAACTGTCTAAGTAACACCCACATCAGAGGGAGCTGTGCTCAGCTGAGCTGACACTTGAAGACCCAAGTGGAGGCCTGGAGAGTAAACAGCTGATTGGCCAACATGTGGCAGAGCTCAAGTCCTCACCTGAATCCTGTCACCTTGGACTGAATGAAGAGAATTCCGTATTTCTTTTTGTAAATCGTATTAAGCTGTTGAAAAAACAAGTTAGAAAGAAGTTAGGACTTTGTAATTTTCTCTGTCTACAACAAGGTATCAACTGACAGAGAAAATTAATTTATACTCAAGATCACGTGCTCTTCCTACCAGAATGCAAAACCCCGGTCTTGTCTACATCAGACATCATTTGCTAGGTCTTTGCCTAGTTTTGGAATTTTATCTAAATCTTTTTAAAATGAATTTGCTGCTTTTACACTGTTTGCTAGTTCTACTATTTTTGCACCATCTGATCTACTGACTGTACCAGCATCTATATCCTTGATATGAATGAATAAGTACAGTGGTCCTAGCACAAATCCCTGTGGAACATCCCTAATTACATCAGCTGTATGATTAAGAACAGGAGTGGTCCTAATAGAGATCTCTGCGGTCTTCCACTAATTCCATCTTTGATGTACATAAGAGCAGTCATGGTCCTAGCTCGGACCCCTGCAGGTCATGACTAAGTACATCATTCCAAACATAATGTCAGTGCAAACCAGCCAGTGGTTCTGTTGGAGCCCAGATCACCATCTCTGGTTCCAGTTCCAGTCACCAGCTCCTACTCCTGGAGTTCTGGCCATATACCCAGACATGGTACTGAAGGGGTCTGACCCCTAATTAGACTTCCTGGCCATTGTAGAAAGGGTGAACAGCCTTGAGTGGTTTTGTAGCGACTGTCCTGGACGTGTCACAATTTTATCCATCATCCATCTTAGGCCAAGTGCTATGGGTCAGCCTTCGGCTTTGCCAGATGTTGAATTCTGGACCGAACTAAGAGAAGGCTGGTCATAGTGGGACCTGCGGCAGGTGTAGTTACTTCCCACTTCTGTGCTTTAATTATTGAGACTGTAGTGCTGGGCACTCTAAAATGTAGATTGGCTGACAGAAATGCACTCGTGTGCCCCTTGCGACATGGTTACCTGGTCAGCTTGGCATCACAGGTACAGAATGTTGACTGTGGACTGCTGTAAAATATACCCTCATGGGGAAAACAAACCGGTGGACTTCTAGATTCACAAAATCAAAGTCCCAAAGACAGTGGTCCAGTATGGAGAGAGAAGGCATTCTAGAAATTCTGCATGTACATGTGGGATTGTTTAACTCACTTTAAAAAAGTTGCCTTCACCCAGCCAGACCGCACCTAAAAGTCTAACCAAACGTTATAGGACTCTGAAACGGGAAAACACGTGGTCACGAGTCTGCAGACACAGTGCCATCTTTTGGGTTTGAGAGGAAGTGGTTTCCCCATCCTTTTCGCAAAACACTGGTGTGAAACAACATTCCCTGCTTGTTTGCATAAAACGTTCCATTTGCATGAAGTAATGAGTTGATCCACCTTAAGGAGCCACTGTTACTGGTAACAAGGGGAAAAACAATCTGAATAAGAGACAGACTGCAAATCCTGCGGCTTGTGTTCTTTTGAGAAGCTCAGTGGAGACACTGTCGCCCCTCCTCCTGCCTGCAGTCGTTTCTAGTCATCCAGCTCTTCAGTGTTAAATAATCCAAAGAGAGCCAACCTACCTGTTTTGTAACATTCAGTTCCAGTTCCTTGTATTGTGTTGAGCTGGGGTCATTCAGCCCTGGCTCAAACGACCTTATAAGGCTGAACACTAGTGCAAATCTCGTCAGATATGTGGGTATAGATGGCGTTGTTGGGGCTGTAGTTGTTTCTGTAATCTTTGTCGCTGTTCATGGGAAAAACAATATAAATTGTATATTTATATAAAGAGATATACATTGTTGCTTGTGACTAAAGTCAATGCACAAATCAGACTGCAGTGAAACATCAATCTTCTACTATAAAGAAAATGTTTTTTTTCAAACGTTTTAAGGAAAGTGTGAATAAAACAAAACAACATTAATCAAATAAATAAATGTTAAGTGACAAATACTAATTAGAAAGAGCGATTTATCCAGAGTGCTAGTGATAACTGTTGACATTGAGGTTGTGCTTGGCATGTAATTATCTAAATTTTTATTTGTTATTTAAACTATATAAACTAAAAGCATGTATGCAATCAGGCTTAAAGTCAGTGTATGTGTTTACAGATTAAAACAAACTTGACATCGATCCTGTGCCTGTACAAAGCTGATCTGCTTGACCTGGGTTAACTGAGCGAACTTACCTGTAGTTCTGGCTGTAGAAGAAGTTGTAGATGTAATAGTAGAATTGGATGGGGTTGTAGTAGGTGTTGCGGAAGAAATATCTGTTTTAGGTGTGTTTGCAGGAGTAATTGTAGGTGTTGTAGATGTGTTAGTAGCATGAGGGGTGGTTGTAGGAGTAATTTTATGTGTTGTAGATGTGTTAGTAGCATGAGGGGTGGTTGTAGGAGTAATTGTAGGTGTTGTAGATGTGTCAGTAGCATGAGGGGTGGTTGTAGGAGTAATTGTAGGTGTTGTAGATGTGTCAGTAGCATGAGGGGTGGTTGTAGGAGTAATTGTAGGTGTTGTAGATGTGTCAGTAGCATGAGGGGTGGTTGTAGGAGTAATTGTAGGTGTTGTAGATGTGTCAGTAGCATGAGGGGTGGTTGTAGGAGTAATTTTAGGTGTTGTAGATGTGTCAGTAGCATGAGGGGTGGTTGTAGGAGTAATTGTAGGTGTTGTAGATGTGTCAGTAACATGAGGGGTGGTTGTAGGAGTAATTTTAGGTGTTGTAGATGTGTCAGTAGCATGAGGGGTGGTTGTAGGAGTAATTGTAGGTGTTGTAGATGTGTCAGTAGCATGAGGGGTGGTTGTAGGAGTAATTGTAGGTGTTGTAGATGTGTCAGTAGCATGAGGGGTGGTTGTAGGAGTAATTGTAGGTGTTGTAGATGTGTCAGTAGCATGAGGGGTGGTTGTAGGAGTAATTGTAGGTGTTGTAGATGTGTCAGTAACATGAGGGGTGGTTGTAGGAGTAATTGTAGGTGTTGTAGATGTGTCAGTAGCATGAGGGGTGGTTGTAGGAGTAATTGTAGGTGTTGTAGATGATTCAGTAACATGAGGGGTGGTTGTAGGAGTAATTGTAGGTGTTGTAGATGTGTCAGTAGCATGAGGGGTGGTTGTAGGAGTAATTGTAGGTGTTGTAGATGATTCAGTAACATGAGGGGTGGTTGTAGGAGTAATTGTAGGTGTTGTAGATGATTCAGTAACATGAGGGGTGGTTGTAGGAGTAATTGTAGGTGTTGTAGATTTGTCAGTAGCATGAGGGGTGGTTGTAGGAGTAATTGTAGGTGTTGTAGATTTGTCAGTAGCATGAGGGGTGGTTGTAGGAGTAATTGTAGGTGTTGTAGATGTGTCAGTAGCATGAGGGGTGGTTGTAGGAGTAATTGTAGGTGTTGTAGATGATTCAGTAGCATGAGGGATGGTTGTAGGAGTAATTGTAGGTGTTGTAGATGTGTCAGTAGCATGAGGGGTGGTTGTAGGAGTAATTGTAGGTGTTGTAGATGTGTCAGTAGCATGAGGGGTGGTTGTAGGAGTAATTGTAGGTGTTGTAGATGTGTCAGTAGCATGAGGGGTGGTTGTAGGAGTAATTGTAGGTGTTGTAGATGTGTCAGTAGCATGAGGGGTGGTTGTAGGAGTAATTATTGGTGAATTGGTTGGAGTAGTGTTGGTAGGTTGTGTAGTAGTTGATGGAAGTGGAGTTGTAAGAAGAGTTGTAGGGACTGCTGTGGTTGTTTCTATTTCTGGTGATAGAAAATGAAACAATAATTAGTGACACTCAAAAGCAGAGGACATTACAGTTGTAGATAGATCTAAAAGACTAGATGTTAACAGGGACTGAAACTAAGCTTCTTCCTGTCATGATGTACTTTAGGTTAACTTGTTTTGAAATGTCTACCATACTGTATATTCTTGTCTAACCATTATTCTCTTAACAATAATAACAACAATAATAATAGTAATCAAAGTATCTTTTCAAAGCACTTTACTGGGAAATTAAAAACAAAACAAAAGAAGTTACTGAGGTGCCAAGCAATTATAGCAATATAGGTGAGCATGAGGATTTAGAAGTCAGAACGAAGGGTGGTGCAGTAATTCTAGAAAATTACAGACAAATGTGCTGACCAGTTTTTCCACTACAGTCAGTGACGGAATAGGACATAGTCTGGTGATATTTCTAGGGTGGAAGCAGATGGTTTTACAACATTTTGCACATGGGGGTCAAACGTCAAGCCTGGATCCAATATCACCTCCAAATTCTTCAGTTTAGATTGTAATGCAAGTACTGTGTCATCTAGGATTTTAGGTCAGAGATGCAATTAGAGAGAGTGAAAAAACAGCTACTTCATTGTCAGGTTAAGTATGGACATAGATTTGAGTATCTTTGGCATAGAAATGATCATTCAGACAACGTAATTGTAATAGCTGACCAATTGGAAACATGTAAATGCTGAATGGTTGGGGGCCAAGTGATGAACACCAGACTTAACGAACATGAACGAATGTCAGAAACTCCACATACAGTCTCAAGATGAAAAAGTAAGATGCCACGATTTACTATCAAAAGCAACACTGAGGTCAAGGAGAATAAGGATAGTCAGAGAATCTGCAGTCATAAGAAGATTGTAAATGACTTTAACATAGGCATTTTCGGTGCTGAGTAATTGTCTGAAACCAGATTAGAGGGGATTTGCAATGAGGCAGGTGTTTAATTGAATTACACCAGCACATTCTGAAGATTTTGCAAGCTAGTTCTACAGAGAGATTGCAAAGTGAAGTGAAAGACGGCCATGCTGCTTCTTCCTTACTTGTTGCCTGGATTGCTGAGGTGTTCAGTGGCAGAGTAAAGTTGGTGAGACTGGAGTTTTCACTCGCTTCCACAAGAGTTTTGATTATAGCAGTGCCAGTAAGAGTTGTGTTTGAGCTCCTGAATTCCAGCTGTGTGTCTGCGATAACAGATCCTGGCCTGTCCGGGGAAAAGAAGGAGATTTAGCTCACCTCCCGCAGGCTTTTATCACTAGTGTGAACTGTGTTAACACTGATGCCACAGTCTCTGAGGATTTACTGAGTGATCGAAAGTCAAGTGGACCAGTGTCCTCCCACTGACTTCTAATTTTAAATGATTGTATTGGGTGATATCTATTATTTGAATTATTAATAATTGACAATTATTTGAATTGTAGTAACTTTAAAACCGACCTGTTTTTCTGGATATTTTTAGACATTATGCCTGCAAAAACGGATTCAAACCTGAATGAATTTGGTAATGAATAGTTAAGGAATGAGTCCCACTGTTACACCATGACAAAAAACAAACTGTAGGTCTAAGTCATTTCAGAATTAGAGGGAATTGTCCTCAATTGAATGAAACCTACAAGACAAGAGTATGTAGAGGGCAAGAGAGTGACTCAGCTAACTGGTCAGCACTCAGCAGAATTAAATTCCTTACCTGAATCCTAACAAGATGACGCCAATGAAAATAGATCCATACTTCGTTCTGTACACGAAATCAAGCTGTGAGTAAAAAAGGAACAAGTTTGAATTTTGTGGATTACTCCACCTCGGCTGTCACTCAACTGAGAGAAAGAAATGGATACTTAAGACCAATGTAAGACTCTTAAGTTTGTTTAATTACTTTGTTTGAAACTGCAAGATCTGTGACTTTTCTCCTGGCTGCAGTACAGGAATTGTGTGAGAAACGTACTTCCGTATTTTCAGAGTGTAACAGCCCTCTACTGGTCCTCAAAGGACGGTGTCACCCTGAAGATTTTCCCCTGTGCAACTCCTTTCAGTCACCTCTTATCTGAGTATGACAGTTATGGAGGAGTCGCTGGGTAAAGATCGTGAACAAAACTCTCCTGTTTCTGTCTCTTTTGTCTTCCTGAAGAACCACTCCCAGAATCCTAGTGCAGAGTCAATCTCACGGAATGTAAAGATAATTTGATATACGTTTGTTTTGGTCTGGGTTGCTTTTTATGATATTCTGTTTATTTGCATTATCATTATTTCACCTAAAATGTTAGCAAGAGGGTGAGGAATCCCAAACCAAAGACTCACTGCAAACCATGCTACTTCTGTTCTTTCCCAGGGATTCAGGAAATATCCAGCTGTTCATCTTAGACTTTTGAGTTGCTTAGACTTAGACTCTTGCATTTATTTCTTAACTTTGACTTGACTTTCTTACTTGCTGTCTAGAATGCTTGTACTAGTCGGTTTCTGATAATCTGTGGAGCAGTATTAAATAAACCTTCACCCAGCTGTATACCTGATACAGCCAGACTGTTACTTTTGGCAGAGGGACCCATTGATACCTACCTGTATTGTAACAGTCGCTGCCAATTGATGAAATTCCTTAGAGGAGCGGTCGTTCAGCTGAGGCATGAAATTCATTGCCATGGTGAACACCAGTTTAAATATTGTTGAAACTGCAGGTACAGGTGTTGTTGTCACTGCTCGTGGAAAAGACAATGGGAGATATAAACTCTCGTGTGCAAATTTATTAACGTCAGTGAACAAATCAGATTGCATTAATCTTAAACAGTTAATAAAAAATTAACGTTTGTAATAGGGAATATGTCAATCACACATAACAAAGTTTATCAGATGAGATACTGCATACTTAATGAAAACTAAGAATCATAATGCATGACCCAAATCTAATCACAGTGCTGGTAATACCTCTTAAAATTGAGTGTTTGGCTAGACGTGTATATACTGTATATATCAATGTTTACTTGTTCTTTTAATGTTAAAGCACTTATCCAGTCAGTGTTGAAGTGACAAATGAGATATTCATTCTGTGATTTTACAAAGCAGATCAGTTTGCCTTACATTACCTGAGCAGACTTACCTGTTGTTTTGGTTGTAGTAGGAGTGGTAGTTTTGGTGGTAGTAGGTGTTGTAGTTGGAGTGGTAGTTTTGGTGGTAGTAGCTGTTGTAGTTGGAGTGGTAGTTTTGGTGGTAGTAGGTGTTGTAGTAGGAGTGGTAGTAGGTGTTGTAGTTGGAGTGGTAGTTTTGGTGGTAGTAGGTGTTGTAGTTGGAGTGGTAGTTTTGGTTGTAGTAGGTGTTGTAGTTGGAGTGGTAGTTTTGGTGGTAATAGGTGTTGTAGTAGGTGTTGTAGTAGGTGTTGTAGTTGGAGTGGTAGTTTTGGTGGTAGTAGGTGTTGTAGTAGGTGTTGTAGTAGGAGTGGTAGTAGGTGTTGTAGTTGGAGTGGTAGTTTTGGTGGTAGTAGGTGTTGTAGTTGGAGTGGTAGTTTTGGTGGTAGTAGGTGTTGTAGTTGGAGTGGTAGTTTTGGTGGTAGTAGGTGTTGTAGTAGGTGTTGTAGTTGGAGTGGTAGTTTTGGTGGTAGTAGGTGTTGTAGTAGGAGTGGTAGTAGGTGTTGTAGTTGGAGTGGTAGTTTTGGTGGTAGTAGGTGTTGTAGTTGGAGTGGTAGTTTTGGTGGTAGTAGGTGTTGTAGTAGGAGTGGTAGTAGGTGTTGTAGTTGGAGTGGTAGTTTTGGTGGTAGTAGGTGTTGTAGTTGGAGTGGTAGTTTTGGTGGTAGTAGGTGTTGTAGTTGGAGTGGTAGTTTTGGTGGTAGTATGTGTTGTAGTTGGAGTGGTAGTTTTGGTGGTAGTAGGTGTTGTAGTAGGAGTGGTAGTAGGTGTTGTAGTTGGAGTGGTAGTTTTGGTGGTAATAGGTGTTGTAGTTGGAGTGGTAGTTTTGGTGGTAGTAGGTGTTGTAGTAGGAGTGGTAGTAGGTGTTGTAGTTGGAGTGGTAGTTTTGGTGGTAGTAGGTGTTGTAGTTGGAGTGGTAGTTTTGGTGGTAGTAGGTGTTGTAGTTGGAGTGGTAGTTTTGGTGGTAGTAGGTGTTGTAGTTGGAGTGGTAGTTTTGGTGGTAGTAGGTGTTGTAGTTGGAGTGGTAGTTTTGGTGGTAGTAGGTGTTGTAGTAGGTGTTGTAGTTGGAGTGGTAGTTTTGGTGGTAGTAGGTGTTGTAGTAGGTGTTGTAGTTGGAGTGGTAGTTTTGGTGGTAGTAGGTGTTGTAGTAGGTGTTGTAGTTGGAGTGGTAGTTTTGGTGGTAGTAGGTGTTGTAGTAGGAGTGGTAGTAGGTGTTGTAGTTGGAGTGGTAGTTTTGGTGGTAGTAGGTGTTGTAGTTGGAGTGGTAGTTTTGGTGGTAGTAGGTGTTGTAGTAGGAGTGGTAGTAGGTGTTGTAGTTGGAGTGGTAGTTTTGGTGGTAGTAGGTGTTGTAGTAGGAGTGGTAGTAGGTGTTGTAGTTGGAGTGGTAGTTTTGGTGGTAGTAGGTGTTGTAGTAGGTGTTGTAGTAGGAGTGGTAGTAGGTGTTGTAGTTGGAGTGTTAGTTTTGGTGGTAGTAGGTGTTGTAGTTGGAGTAGAGAGAGCCTCAGGTTTGTTTGGAGTGGGGGCCTCAGACGTGGTTGTAGAGGGGGCCTCAGACGTGGTTGTAGAGGGGGCCTCGGGCGTGGTTGTAGAGGGGGCCTCGGGCGTGGTTGTAGAGGGGGTCTCGGGCGTGGTTGTAGAGGGGGCCTCGGGCGTGGTTGTAGAGGGGGCCTCGGGCGTGGTTGTAGAGGGGGCCTCAGGCGTGGTTGTAGAGGGGGCCTCAGGCGTGGTTGTAGAGGGGGCCTCAGGCGTGGTTGTAGAGGAGGCCTCAGGCGTGGTTGTAGAGGGGGACTCGGGTGTGGTTGTAGAGGGGGACTCGGGCGTGGTTGTAGAGGGGGCCTCGGGCGTGGTTGTAGAGGGGGCCACGGGCGTGGTTGTAGAGGGGGCCACGGGCGTGGTTGGAGTGGGGAACTCGGGCGTGGTTGGAGTGGGGAACTCGGGCGTGGTTGGAGTGGGGAACTCGGGCGTGGTTGGAGTGGGGGCCTCGGGCGTGGTTGTAGAGGGGGCCTCGGGCGTGGTTGTAGAGGGGAACTCGGGTATGGTTGGAGTGGGGGCCTCGGGCGTGGTTGTAGAGGAGGCCTCGGGCGTGGTTGTAGAGGAGAACTCGGGTGTGGTTGTAGAGGGGGCCTCAGGCGTGGTTGTAGAGGGGGCCTCAGGCGTGGTTGTAGAGGGGAACTCAGGCGTGGTTGTAGAGGGGGCCTCAGGCGTGGTTGTAGAGGAGGCCACAGGCGTGGTTGTAGAGGGGGCCTCAGGTGTGGTTGGAGTGGGGGCCTCAGGCGTGGTTGTAGAGGGGGCCTCAGGCGTGGTTGTAGAGGGGAACTCAGGTGTGGTTGTAGAGGGGGCCACGGGCGTGGTTGTAGAGGGAGCCTCAGGCGTGGTTGTAGAGGGGGCCTCAGGCGTGGTTGTAGAGGGGGCCACAGACGTGGTTGTAGAGGGGAACTCAGGCGTGGTTGTAGAGGGGAACTCAGGCGTGGTTGTAGAGGGGTCCTCAGGCGTGGTTGTAGAGGGGAACTCAGGTGTGGTTGTAGAGGGGAACTCAGGCGTGGTTGTAGAGGAGGCCTCAGGCGTGGTTGTAGAGGAGGCCTCAGGCGTGGTTGTAGAGGGGAACTCAGGCGTGGTTGTAGAGGAGGCCTCAGGCGTGGTTGTAGAGGGGAACTCAGGCGTGGTTGTAGAGGAGGCCTCAGGCGTGGTTGTAGAGGGAGCCTCAGGCGTGGTTGTAGAGGGGAACTCAGGCGTGGTTGTAGAGGGGGCCTCAGGCGTGGTTGTAGAGGGGGCCTCAGGCGTGGTTGTAGAGGGAGCCTCAGGCGTGGTTGTAGAGGGAGCCTCAGGCGTGGTTGTAGAGGGGAACTCAGGCGTGGTTGTAGAGGGGAACTCAGGTGTGGTTGTAGAGGGGAACTCAGGTGTGGTTGTAGAGGGGAACTCAGGTGTGGTTGGAGTGGGGGCCTCAGGCGTGGTTGTAGAGGAGGCCTCAGGCGTGGTTGTAGAGGAGGCCTCAGGCGTGGTTGTAGAGGGGGCCTCAGGCGTGGTTGTAGAGGGGGCCTCAGGCGTGGTTGTAGAGGGGAACTCGGGTGTGGTTGGAGTGGGGGCCTCGGGCGTGGTTGTAGAGGGGGCCTCGGGCGTGGTTGTAGAGGGGGCCTCGGGCGTGGTTGTAGAGGAGGCCTCGGGCGTGGTTGTAGAGGGGGCCTCGGGCGTGGTTGTAGAGGAGGCCTCGGGCGTGGTTGTAGAGGGGGCCTCGGGCGTGGTTGTAGAGGGGGCCTCGGGCGTGGTTGTAGAGGGGGCCTCGGGCGTGGTTGGAGTGGGGGCCTCGGGCGTGGTTGGAGTGGGGGCCTCAGGCGTGGTTGTAGAGGGGGCCTCAGGCGTGGTTGTAGAGGGGGCCTCAGGCGTGGTTGTAGAGGGGGCCTCAGGCGTGGTTGTAGAGGGGAACTCAGGTGTGGTTGGAGTGGGGGCCTCGGGCGTGGTTGTAGAGGGGGCCTCGGGCGTGGTTGTAGAGGGGGCCTCGGGCGTGGTTGTAGAGGGGGCCTCGGGCGTGGTTGTAGAGGGGGCCTCGGGCGTGGTTGTAGAGGGGAACTCGGGCGTGGTTGGAGTGGGGGCCTCAGGCGTGGTTGTAGAGGAGGCCTCAGGCGTGGTTGTAGAGGGGAACTCAGGCGTGGTTGTAGAGGGGAACTCAGGCGTGGTTGGAGTGGGGGCCTCGGGCGTGGTTGTAGAGGGGGCCTCGGGCGTGGTTGTAGAGGGGGCCTCGGGCGTGGTTGTAGAGGGGGCCTCGGGCGTGGTTGTAGAGGGGGCCTCGGGCGTGGTTGGAGTGGGGGCCTCAGGCGTGGTTGTAGAGGAGGCCTCAGGCGTGGTTGTAGAGGGGAACTCAGGCGTGGTTGTAGAGGAGGCCTCAGGCGTGGTTGTAGAGGGGGCCACAGGCGTGGTTGGAGTGGGGGC
Source organism: Lepisosteus platostomus (assembly GCF_059453375.1). NCBI lineage: Eukaryota > Metazoa > Chordata > Actinopteri > Semionotiformes > Lepisosteidae > Lepisosteus > Lepisosteus platostomus. The sequence continues at coordinate 15,697,021 of NC_142618.1, forward strand.
CTCAGGCGTGGTTGGAGTGGGGGCCTCAGGCGTGGTTGGAGTGGGGGCCTCAGGCGTGGTTTTAGAGGAGTCCTCAGGCGTGGTTGTAGAGGGGAACTCAGGTGTGGTTGTTGAGGGGAACTCGGGTGTGGTTGTAGAGGGGAACTCGGGTGTGGTTGTTGAGGGGGCCTCGGGCGTGGTTGTAGAGGGGAACTCGGGCGTGGTTGTAGAGGGGAACTCGGGTGTGGTTGTAGAGGGGAACTCAGGTGTGGTTGTAGAGGGGAACTCAGGTGAGGTTGGAGTGGGGGCCTCGGGTGTGGTTGTAGAGGGAAACTCAGGGGTGGTTGTAGAGGGGAACTCAGGCGTGGTTGTAGAGGGGAACTCAGGCGTGGTTGTAGAGGGGAACTCGGGTGTGGTTGTAGAGGGGAACTCAGGTGTGGTTGTAGAGGGGAACTCAGGTGTGGTTGGAGTGGGGGCCTCAGGCGTGGTTGTAGAGGAGGCCTCGGGCGTGGTTGTAGAGGAGGCCTCGGGCGTGGTTGTAGAGGGGAACTCGGGCGTGGTTGGAGTGGGGGCCTCAGGCGTGGTTGTAGAGGGGGCCTCAGGCGTGGTTGTAGAGGGAGCCTCAGGCGTGGTTGTAGAGGAGGCCTCAGGCGTGGTTGTAGAGGGGAACTCAGGCGTGGTTGGAGTGGGGGCCACAGGCGTGGTTGGAGTGGGGGCCTCAGGCGTGGTTGGAGTGGGGGCCTCAGGCGTGGTTTTAGAGGAGGCCTCAGGCGTGGTTGTAGAGGGGGCCTCAGGAGTGGTTGTAGAGGGGGCCTCAGGCGTGGTTGTAGAGGGGGCCTCAGGCGTGGTTGTAGAGGGGAACTCGGGTGTGGTTGTTGAGGGGGCCTCGGGCGTGGTTGTAGAGGGGAACTCGGGTGTGGTTGTAGAGGGGAACTCGGGTGTGGTTGTAGAGGGGAACTCAGGTGTGGTTGTAGAGGGGAACTCAGGTGAGGTTGGAGTGGGGGCCTCAGGCGTGGTTGTAGAGGAGGCCTCGGGCGTGGTTGTAGAGGGGAACTTGGGCGTGGTTGTAGAGGGGAACTCAGGTGTGGTTGTTGAGGGGGCCTCGGGCGTGGTTGTAGAGGGGGCCTCGGGCGTGGTTGTAGAGGGGAACTCAGGTGTGGTTGTTGAGGGGGCCTCGGGCGTGGTTGTAGAGGGGAACTCGGGTGTGGTTGTAGAGGGGAACTCGGGTGTGGTTGTAGAGGGGAACTCAGGTGTGGTTGTAGAGGGGAACTCAGGTGAGGTTGGAGTGGGGGCCTCATGCGTGGTTGTAGAGGGGGCCTCGGGCGTGGTTGTAGAGGGGAACTCAGGCGTGGTTGTAGAGGGGAACTCAGGTGTGGTTGTTGAGGGGGCCTCGGGCGTGGTTGTAGAGGGGGCCTCGGGCGTGGTTGTAGAGGGGGCCTCAGGCGTGGTTGTAGAGGGGAACTCGGGCGTGGTTGTAGAGGGGGCCTCGGGTGTGGTTGTAGAGGGGGCCTCGGGCGTGGTTGTAGAGGGGGCCTCGGGCGTGGTTGTAGAGGAGGCCACAGGCGTGGTTGTAGAGGAGGCCACAGGCGTGGTTGTAGAGGGGGCCTCAGGCGTGGTTGGAGTGGGGGCCTCAGGCGTGGTTGTAGAGGGGAACTCAGGTGTGGTTGTAGAGGGGGCCTCGGGCGTGGTTGTAGAGGGGGCCTCGGGCGTGGTTGTAGAGGGGGCCTCGGGCGTGGTTGTAGAGGGGGCCTCGGGCGTGGTTGTTGAGGGGGCCTCGGGCGTGGTTGTTGAGGGGGCCTCGGGCGTGGTTGTAGAGGGCGCCTCAGGCGTGGTTGTTGAGGGGGCCTCGGGTGTGGTTGTAGAGGGGGCCACGGGCGTGGTTGTTGAGGGGGCCTCGGGCGTGGTTCTAGAGGGGGCCTCGGGCGTGGTTGTAGAGGAGGCCTCGGGCGTGGTTGTAGAGGAGGCCTCGGGCGTGGTTGTTGAGGGGGCCACGGGCGTGGTTGTAGAGGGGGCCACGGGCGTGGTTGTTGAGGGGGCCTCGGGCGTGGTTCTAGAGGGGGCCTCGGGCGTGGTTGTAGAGGAGGCCTCGGGCGTGGTTGTAGAGGAGGCCTCGGGCGTGGTTGTTGAGGGGGCCTCGGGCGTGGTTGTAGAGGAGGCCTCGGGCGTGGTTGTTGAGGGAGCCTTGGGCGTGGTTGTAGAGGGGAACTCAGGCGTGGTTGTAGAGGGGGCCTCGGGCGTGGTTGTAGAGGGGGCCACGGGCGTGGTTGTAGAGGGAGTGGGGGTAGCTGTGGTTGTAGTGTTAGCCGGAATTGTGGTTGTAGAAGTTCCTTTGGTTGTCTCCAGTTTCAGTCCTATATTTGTGAAAATTGAACATTAAGACATAATATATATTTCATATTTAGAAGGTCAGTGAATTCTTCAGGGAAGAGCACTATCCTTATAGTGAGTTGTAATATTAGAGTGCATTAAATTAGCCTTCCTTCTATGCTTGCTGTCTACTTGGTGTTAGTAATAATCAGGTAGTCACACTGTCAGGAAGGTGAAACCTACCTCTTAGGGTCATCGTAACATGGACAGCAGTCACGTTTTGGAAGATCAGTGATTCACCAGTGGTCGGTAGAAAGACATGCAGAGTTCTAAGGAGTAAGACAGAGAGCACAATCAGTTAACTAAAATGTAAGTGATGATTTCATAGCCTGTAGTACAATGTGTTGTTATTTTTAGAATATTGATCATTTTTGGAGACCTGAGGGTTTCTCTCATTCTGTCACAAGTAATCAAGACTGTGCAGTTGCTACTAAATAAGGAAAGAAGTTTACGTACGTCAGTGTTTCAGGAGGAGGGGACACCACTGTAGTCAGAGTCTCCTGTGATAGGAAGAGAAATGAGAATGGACATGAAATGAGGACTTGAGGACACAGTCGTTTTGATGTACAGTACTGTAGTTCTCAAAGAGTGATCAGAGGAGAAACTCTGACACATTGTAAAGCTCCTCATTTTCTCACTCTGCACTCTACACACTGCACGGTATATACAGAGTATACAGACAGCACACACAAAGCAAGCACAAAGCACACAGTATATACACAGAACACTATACAGCACAGTATACACATAGCTCTGGATGATTCCTGTCTGTAGCTCAGGAGACATTTGCACATCAAACGTTCCAAACATAGACATACGTCAGAGTCAGGCATTGTGCCCAGCTCTATTAAAAACAAAATAGGGGAATTTGGCTCACACAATCTTTCTATCTCTGACACCCTTGTGTACAGTTCAAACCCATGTGAGAATCCTACTTTCGAGTCCATCGCCTGGTGCCATCATCCCACAGGTGCTTTATATAAGTCATTGAGGATTTCGTCATTACATTTCTGACTCCTTCATGGGAAGTTCAAAAACAATTTAAGAAGACAACTGGATGGAATTAAAAAAACACTCCTTGCATTAACGGTGTTAACAAAATGAATGGGATCCAACAAACGGAACATGGGTGTCACACGCAATACTGGTTCAGTACAACACGAAGGAGGTAGGAAACAAAGTGTAAGGATTGAAAAGCTCTCCTTACTGTTGGCCTTGTAGTGGTGGAAGTAAAAGGCTCTTCTTCTCCTGACCCTGAAGAGTGATTGTCCTCAATTCTGTGAAGAGGAGAAGCAGTAGAATCAAACAACCTGGAAAAAGATAACTTGCATTTTGGTTTGACAAATAGGAAGACTATATTGCGAGGTACTTCTTAGAGGTATTTGTTAGTCCACTTACTTGAATATAACACGAACTAACAGATGAGTAGTTTAGCAGTATAGAACTTCTCATTTGGAGATGAGTAAATGACATCACTTACGTGTGTGTTGTTGGAGAGGAGGTCCCTCTTGTAGTCGTTGTCAGCTGTGAGAGGGATGGAAATGGGCACAAAGGAGAGATGAGGACAGAGCTGGGACAGGATTCAATGGAGAAAAGTACACGGTCTTCATTTTGTTCTTTTTTTATCACAAATTCAAAAGAAGGTTTTAAGAACAAGCATGTAGGTTTAGTACAGTATGTATATATTCTGACTGAATATAGTTTAAAGTGGAACCGCGCCCCATATTTTGTTTACTATTGAACTACTAATTAACAATAGAAACAGTATTCAAAAATCACAATGTGGGTGTCCCAGTAATATATGATACCACTTGAATTCATTGTACGCTGGTAAGGACACAATCTATGCGGTCCACTCCTTACTTTAACTGTGGACCTTGTAGCAACTGGGCACACATTGGATTTTAACATTTAAAATGACACAGCGGAGAAATTAAAAGAAATTAAAAAGAAGTAGTATTCAAGAAGGAGAATGTGGGTCTCCCAGTGATCTGTAATACCCGTTCAGTATGATATTCTGTACACTGGTAAGGACCCAAAGTATGTAGTTTCAGAACCACTCCTTACTTTAGCTGTGGACCTTGTAGTAACTGGGATGTAGGGCTCTTCTATCCCTGAATCTGTAACATCGTCACGCTTAGTTCTGTGAAGAGAGACAGAGAACAAGAGTGGGATCAGTCAACCTGGCAAAATGTTTCTTACATCTGGTTTTTGAATTGAGAACCTTTGAAATTGAGGGATGTTATATTTCTAGTTGTTACTCCTCCATCAGTGTACAGCACACAGCTATATCTGAGCAGTTTATTATTAGAATTAAACTATACACTCGTATAAAAGCTTGTGACATCACTTACGTGTGTGTTGTTGGAGAGGTGGTCATTCTTGTAGTCGTAGTCAGCTGCAAGAGGGATGGAAATGGGCACAAAGAAGACAGAGAGACAATGTTGAGGACAGAGCACAAGTGTAAACAAAGAACAATTCTAAACATTTTACACTCAGCATACAGATAGTCAATAATTAGTAATAAGTCACTTTGGTGCATATTTTCCTAACTTGTCTTGAAATCATATCATTGCTTACAGCACCTAATGTAAAAGTGCTATACAGTGTAAATAGGATAGGTATGTACCTTTGCCTTTATTCGATGAATCCAGGAATCAACAGGGAATATTACACTGTCTTCATGTTATTTTGTTTAGAATAAATGTAAAAGAGTATTTGAAGGACATCCCTCTACGTTAAGTATGTATATATTCTGATTTCTTCTAATTTAAAGTAGAACCAACCCCCATTTTGTAATATTTAACCAATATCAGACATACATTTTAAAATTCAAAATGACCCATGTAATTATATTTCTTGAGCAAGAGGAGCGATAATGACTGAAATATAAGGGACCAAGTATGGATCCCTGTGGAACACCAGACGTACATGTTGCTCAGAGAGGTAACATTAAAACAATAACAGTAACACAGCTTGTAGAACAACTTCTCTATCCACGTAACTGGAATGCCCTCATTTACAGAACAGAAGGCTGCATTGGGACATGAAAGAGTTAATGAAGATCCTGCACCAGAATCTGTTTACATGAGAAGATCAATAGCTGCTTTAACAGGTGCGGACTGAATCATATTGAATATTTGAGAGATCTCTTAAAGGTTTGAAAAGTGTTAATTCACTCCAGCAGCAATTTGTGATATGTTCAGAATACAACATCTTTGCCTAACGTCTGCATAAGACGAGGAAATCCAGACTGGGGCTGAACTGAACTCCTTCTATAGTATTACAGCCAGGATTTGTTGAGAACTGACTAGAAAGCTGTACGACTGAACACTGTACATTGTAATTTTGAGCCAAAGGACTGATTTATTATACTCAGTGCCAAGTGATTGGGACCCAGATACAGAAGAAATTAAAAAGAAGAAGTATTCAAGAAGGAGAATGTGGGTCTCCCAGTGATCTGTAATACCCGTTCAGTATGATATTCTGTATACTGGTAAGGACCCAACGTATGTAGTTTCAGAACCACTCCTTACTTTAGCTGTGGACCTTGTAGTAACTGGGATGTAGGGCTCTTCTATCCCTGAATCTGTAACATCGTCACGCTTAGTTCTGTGAAGAGAGACAGAGAACAAGAGTGGGATCAGTCAACCTGGCAAAATGTTTCTTACATCTGGTTTTTGACTTGAGAACCTTTGAAATTGAGGGATGTTATATTTCTAGTTGTTACTCCTCCATCAGTGTGCAGCACACAGCTATATCTGAGCAGTTTATTATTAGAATGAAACTATACACTCGTATAAAAGCTTGTGACATCACTTACGTGTGTGTTGTTGTAGAGGTGGTCACTCTTGTAGTCGTCGTCGGCTGCAAGAGGGATGGAAATGGGCACAAAGAAGACAGAGAGACAATGTTGAGGACAGAGCACAAGTGTAAACAAAGAACAATTCGAAACATTTTACACTCGGCATACAGATAGTCAATAATTAGTAATAAGTCACATTGGTGCATATTTTCCTAACTTGTCTTGAAATCATATCATTGCTTACAGCACCTATTGTAAAAGTGCTATACAGTGTAAAGGGGATAGGTGTGTACCTTTGCCTTTATTCGATGAATCCAGGAATCAACAGGGAATATTACACTGTCTTCATGTTATTTTGTTTAGAATAAATGTAAAAGAGTATTTGAAGGACAGCCCTCTACGTTAAGTATGTATATATTCTTTCTTCTAATTTAAAGTAGAACCAATCCCCATTTTGTAATATTTAACCAATATCAGACATACATTTTAAAATTCAAAATGACCCATGTAATTATATTTCTTGAGCAAGGGGAGCGATAATGACTGAAATATAAGGGACCCAGTATAGATCCCTGTGGAACACCAGACGTACATTTTTCCAGCTGCATATGCGCATATATCAACAGAACTAATACTTTGATGCTCAGAGAGGTAACATTAAAACAATAACAGTAACACAGCTTGTAGAACAACCTCTCTATCCACGTAACTGGAATGCCCTCATTTACAGAACAGAAGGCTGCATTGGGACATGAAAGAGTTAATGAAGATCCTGCACCAGAATCTGTTTACATGAGAAGATCAATAGCTGCTTTAACAGGTGCGGACTGAATAATATTGAATATTTGAGAGATCTCTTAAAGGTTTGAAAAGTGTTAATTCACTCCAGCAGCAATTTGTGATATGTTCAGAATACAACATCTTTGCCTAACGTCTGCATAAGACGAGGAAATGCAGACTGGGGCTGAACTGAACTCCTTCTATAGTATTACAGCCAGGATTTGTTGAGAACTGACTAGAAAGCTGTACGACTCAACACTGTACATTGTAATTTTGAGCCAAAGGACTGATTTATTATACTCAGTGCCAAGTGATTGGGACCCAGACACAGAAGATATTAAAAAGAAGAAGTATTCAAGAAGGAGAATGTGGGTCTCCCAGTGATCTGTAATACCCGTTCAGTATGATATTCTGTACACTGGTAAGGACCCAACGTATGTAGTTTCAGAACCACTCCTTACTTTAGCTGTGGACCTTGTAGTAACTGGGATGTAGGGCTCTTCTATCCCTGAATCTGTAACATAGTCACGCTTAGTTCTGTGAAGAGAGACAGAGAAGAAGAGTGGGATCAGTCAAACTGGCAAAATGTTTCTTACATCTGGTTTTTGAATTGAGAACCTTTGAAATTGAGGGATGTTATATTTCTAGTTGTTACTCCTCCATCAGTGTACAGCACACAGCTATATCTGAGCAGTTTTTTATTAGAATGAAACTATACACTCGTATAAAAGCTTGTGACATCACTTACGTGTGTGTTGTTGGAGAGGTGGTCACTCTTGTAGTCGTAGTCGGCTGCAAGAGGGATGGAAATGGGCACAAAGAAGACAGAGAGACAATGTTGAGGACAGAGCACAAGTGTAAACAAAGAACAATTCTAAACATTTTACACTCGGCATACAGATAGTCAATAATTAGTAATAAGTCACTTTGGTGCATATTTTCCTAACTTGTCTTGAAATCATATCATTGCTTACAGCACCTAATGTAAAAGTGCTATACAGTGTAAAGAGGATAGGTGTGTACCTTTGCTTTTATTCGATGAATCCAGGAATCAACAGGGAATATTACACTGTCTTCATATTATTTTGTTTAGAATAAATGTAAAAGAGTATTTGAAGGACAGCCCTCTACGTTAAGTATGTATACAGTGCCTTGCGAAAGTATTCGGCCCCCTTGAACTTTTCAACCTTTTGCCACATTTCAGGCTTCAAACATAAAGATATAAATTTTTTATTTTATGTGAAGAATCACCAACAAGTGGGACACAATTGTGAAGTGGAACGAAATCTATTGGATTTTTGAAACTTTTTTAACTAATAAAAAAATGAAAAGTGGGGTGTGCAAAATTATTCGGCCCCTTTACTTTCAGTGCAGCAAACTCACTCCAGAAGTTCAGCGAGGATCTCTGAATGATCCAATGTTGTCCTAAATGACTGATGGTGATAAATAGAATCCACCTGTGTGTAATCAAGTCTCTGTATAAATGCACCTGCTCTGTGATAGTCTCAAGGTTCTGTTGAAAGCGCAGAGAGCATCATGAAGACCAAGGAACACACCAGGCAGGTCTGTAATACTGTTGTGGAGAAGTTTAAAGCCGGATTTGGATACAAAAAGATTTCCCAAGCTTCAAACATCCCAAGGAGCACTGTGCAAGCGATCATCTTGAAATGGAAGGAGTATCAGACCACTGCAAATCTACCAAGACCTGGCCGTCCCTCTAAACTTTCAGCTCAGACAAGGAGAAGACTGATCAGAGATGCAGCCAAGAGGCCCATGATCACTCTGGATGAACTGCAGAGAACTACAGCTGAGGTGGGAGAGTCTGTCCATAGGACAACAATCAGTCTTACACTGCACAAATCTGGCCTTTATGGAAGAGTGGCAAGAAGAAAGCCATTTCTCAAAGATATCCATAAAAAGTCTCGTCTAAAGTTTGCCACAAGCCACCTGGGAGACACCCCAAACATGTGGAAGAAGGTGCTCTGGTCAGATGAAACCAAAATCGAACTTTTTGGCCACAATGCAAAACGATATGTTTGGCGTAAAAGCAACACAGCTCATCACCCTCAACACACCATCCCCACTGTCAAACATGGTGGTGGCAGCATCATGGTTTGGGCCTGCTTTTCTTCAGCAGGGACAGGGAAGATGGTTAAAATTGAGGGGAAGATGGATGCAGCCAAATACAGGACCATTCTGGATGAAAACCTGTTGGAGTCTGCAAAAGACCTGAAACTGGGACGGAGATTTATCTTCCAACAAGACAATGATCCCAAACATACAGCAAAATCTACAAAGGAATGGTTCACAAATAAACGTATCCAGGTGTTTGAATGGCCAAGTCAAAGTCCAGACCTGAATCCAATCGAGAATCTGTGGAAAGAGCTGAAAACTGCTGTTCACAAACGCTCTCCATCCAACCTCACTGAGCTCGAGCTGTTTTGCAAGGAAGAATGGGCAAGAATTTCAGTCTCTCGATGTGCAAAACTGATAGAGACATACCCCAAGCGACTTGCAGCTGTAATCGCAGCAAAAGGTGGCTCTACAAAGTATTAACGCAAGGGGGCCGAATAATTTTGCACGCCCCACTTTTCATTTTTTTATTAGTTAAAAAAGTTTCAAAAATCCAATAGATTTCGTTCCACTTCACAATTGTGTCCCACTTGTTGGTGATTCTTCACATAAAATAAAAAATTTATATCTTTATGTTTGAAGCCTGAAATGTGGCAAAAGGTTGAAAAGTTCAAGGGGGCCGAATACTTTCGCAAGGCACTGTATATTCTGATTTCTTCTAATTTAAAGTAGAACCAATCCCCATTTTGTAATATTTAACCAATATCAGACATACATTTTAAAATTCACAATGACCCATGTAATTATATTTCTTGAGCAAGGGGAGCGATAATGACTGAAATATAAGGGACCCAGTATAGATCCCTGTGGAACACCAGATGTACATTTTTCCAGCTGCATATGCACATATATGAACAGAACTAATACTTTGATGCTCAGAGAGGTAACATTAAAACAATAACAGTAACACAGCTTGTAGAACAACCTCTCTATCCACGTAACTAGAATGCCCTCATTTACAGAACAGAAGGCTGCATTGGGACATGAAAGAGTTAATGAAGATCCTGCACCAGAATCTGTTTACATGAGAAGATCAATAGCTGCTTTAACAGGTGCGGACTGAATAATATTGAATATTTGAGAGATCTCTTAAAGGTTTGAAAAGTGTTAATTCACTCCAGCAGCAATTTGTGATATGTTCAGAATACAACATCATTGCCTAACGTCTGCATAAGACGAGGAAATGCAGACTGGGGCTGAACTGATTTATTATACTCAGTGCCAAGTGATTAGGACCCAGACACAGAAGATATTAAAAAGAAGAAGTATTCAAGAAGGAGAATGTGGGTCTCCCAGTGATGTGTAATACCCGTTCAGTATGATATTCTGTATACTGGTAAGGACCCAACGTATGTAGTTTCAGAACCACTCCTTACTTTAGCTGTGGACCTTGTAGTAACTGGGATGTAGGGCTCTTCTATCCCTGAATCTGTAACATCGTCACGCTTAGTTCTGTGAAGAGAGACAGAGAACAAGAGTGGGATCAGTCAACCTGGCAAAATGTTTCTTACATCTGGTTTTTGAATTGAGAACCTTTGAAATTGAGGGATGTTATATTTCTAGTTGTTACTCCTCCATCAGTGTACGGCACACAGCTATATCTGAGCAGTTTTTTATTAGAATGAAACTATACACTCGTATAAAAGCTTGTGACATCACTTACGTGTGTGTTGTTGTAGAGGTGGTCACTCTTGTAGTCGTCGTCGGCTGCAAGAGGGATGGAAATGGGCACAAAGAAGACAGAGAGACAATGTTGAGGACAGAGCACAAGTGTAAACAAAGAACAATTCTAAACATTTTACACTCGGCATACAGATAGTCAATAATTAGTAATAAGTCACTTTGGTGCATATTTTCCTAACTTGTCTTGAAATCATATCATTGCTTACAGCACCTATTGTAAAAGTGCTATACAGTATAAAGGGGATAGGTGTGTACCTTTGCCTTTATTCGATGAATCCAGGAATCAACAGGGAATATTACACTGTCTTCATGTTATTTTGTTTAGAATAAATGTAAAAGAGTATTTGAAGGACAGCCCTCTACGTTAAGTATGTATATATTCTGATTTCTTCTAATTTAAAGTAGAACCAATCCCCATTTTGTAATATTTAACCAATATCAGACATACATTTTAAAATTCAAAATGACCCATGTAATTATATTTCTTGAGCAAGGGGAGCGATAATGACTGAAATATAAGGGACCCAGTATAGATCCCTGTGGAACACCAGACGTAAATTTTTCCAGCTGCATATGCACATATATCAAAAGAACTAATACTTTGATGCTCAGAGAGGTAACATTAAATCAATAACAGTAACACAGCTTGTAGAACAACCTCTCTATCCACGTAACTGGAATGCCCTCATTTACAGAACAGAAGGCTGCATTGGGACATGAAAGAGTAAATGAAGATCCTGCACCAGAATCTGTTTACATGAGAAGATCAATAGCTGCTTTAACAGGTGCGGACTGAATAATATTGAATATTTGAGAGATCTCTTAAAGGTTTGAAAAGTGTTAATTCACTCCAGCAGCAATTTGTGATATGTTCAGAATACAACATCTTTGCCTAACGTCTGCATAAGACGAGGAAATGCAGACTGGGGCTGAACTGATTTATTATACTCAGTGCCAAGTGATTAGGACCCAGACACAGAAGATATTAAAAAGAAGAAGTATTCAAGAAGGAGAATGTGGGTCTCCCAGTGATCTGTAATACCCGTTCAGTATGATATTCTGTATACTGGTAAGGACCCAACGTATGTAGTTTCAGAACCACTCCTTACTTTAGCTGTGGACCTTGTAGTAACTGGGATGTAGGGCTCTTCTATCCCTGAATCTGTAACATCGTCACGCTTAGTTCTGTGAAGAGAGACAGAGAAGAAGAGTGGGATCAGTCAACCTGGCAAAATGTTTCTTACATCTGGTTTTTGAATTGAGAACCTTTGAAATTGAGGGATGTTATATTTCTAGTTGTTACTCCTCCATCAGTGTACAGCACACAGCTATATCTGAGCAGTTTTGTATTAGAATGAAACTATACACTCGTATAAAAGCTTGTGACATCACTTACGTGTGTGTTGTTGGAGAGGTGGTCACTCTTGTAGTCGTAGTCGGCTGCAAGAGGGATGGAAATGGGCACAAAGAAGACAGAGAGACAATGTTGAGGACAGAGCACAAGTGTAAACAAAGAACAATTCTAAACATTTTACACTCGGCATACAGATAGTCAATAATTAGTAATAAGTCACTTTGGTGCATATTTTCCTAACTTGTCTTGAAATCATATCATTGCTTACAGCACCTAATGTAAAAGTGCTATACAGTATAAAGGGGATAGGTGTGTACCTTTGCCTTTATTAGATGAATCCAGGAATCAACAGGGAATATTACACTGTCTTCATGTTATTTTGTTTAGAATAAATGTAAAAGAGTATTTGAAGGACAGCCCTCTACGTTAAGTATGTATATATTCTGATTTCTTCTAATTTAAAGTAGAACCAATCCCCATTTTGTAATATTTAACCAATATCAGACATACATTTTAAAATTCAAAATGACCCATGTAATTATATTTCTTGAGCAAGGGGAGCGATAATGACTGAAATATAAGGGACCCAGTATAGATCCCTGTGGAACACCAGACGTACATTTTTCCAGCTGCATATGCACATATATCAACAGAACTAATACTTTGATGCTCAGAGAGGTAACATTAAAACAATAACAGTAACACAGCTTGTAGAACAACCTCTCTATCCACGTAACTGGAATGCCCTCATTTACAGGACAGAAGGCTGCATTGGGATATGAAAGAGTTAATGAAGATCCTGCACCAGAATCTGTTTACATGAGAAGATCAATAGCTGCTTTAACAGGTGCGAACTGAATAATATTGAATATTTGACAGATCTCTTAAAGGTTTGAAAAGTGTTAATTCACTCCAGCAGCAATTTGTGATATGTTCAGAATACAACATCTTTGCCTAACGTCTGCATAAGACGAGGAAATGCAGACTGGGGCTGAACTGATTTATTATACTCAGTGCCAAGTGATTAGGACCCAGACACAGAAGATATTAAAAAGAAGAAGTATTCAAGAAGGAGAATGTGGGTCTCCCAGTGATCTGTAATACCCGTTCAGTATGATATTCTGTACACTGGTAAGGACCCAACGTATGTAGTTTCAGAACCACTCCTTACTTTAGCTGTGGACCTTGTAGTAACTGGGATGTAGGGCTCTTCTATCCCTGAATCTGTAACATCGTCACGCTTAGTTCTGTGAAGAGAGACAGAGAACAAGAGTGGGATCAGTCAACCTGGCAAAATGTTTCTTACATCTGGTTTTTGAATTGAGAACCTTTGAAATTGAGGGATGTTATATTTCTAGTTGTTACTCCTCCATCAGTGTACAGCACACAGCTATATCTGAGCAGTTTTGTATTAGAATGAAACTATACACTCGTATAAAAGCTTGTGACATCACTTACGTGTGTGTTGTTGGAGAGGTGGTCACTCTTGTAGTCGTAGTCGGCTGCAAGAGGGATGGAAATGGGCACAAAGAAGACAGAGAGACAATGTTGAGGACAGAGCACAAGTGTAAACAAAGAACAATTCGAAACATTTTACACTCGGCATACAGATAGTCAATAATTAGTAATAAGTCACTTTGGTGCATATTTTCCTAACTTGTCTTGAAATCATATCATTGCTTACAGCACCTAATGTAAAAGTGCTATACAGTGTAAAGGGGATAGGTGTGTACCTTTGCCTTTATTCGATGAATCCAGGAATCAACAGGGAATATTACACTGTCTTCATGTTATTTTGTTTAGAATAAATGTAAAAGAGTATTTGAAGGACAGCCCTCTACGTTAAGTATGTATATATTCTGATTTCTTCTAATTTAAAGTAGAACCAATCCCCATTTTGTAATATTTAACCAATATCAGACATACATTTTAAAATTCAAAATGACCCATGTAATTATATTTCTTGAGCAAGGGGAGCGATAATGACTGAAATATAAGGGACCCAGTATAGATCCCTGTGGAACACCAGACGTAAATTTTTCCAGCTGCATATGCACATATATCAACAGAACTAATACTTTGATGCTCAGAGAGGTAACATTAAATCAATAACAGTAACACAGCTTGTAGAACAACCTCTCTATCCACGTAACTGGAATGCCCTCATTTACAGAACAGAAGGCTGCATTGGGACATGAAAGAGTTAATGAAGATCCTGCACCAGAATCTGTTTACATGAGAAGATCAATAGCTGCTTTAACAGGTGCGGACTGAATAATATTGAATATTTGAGAGATCTCTTAAAGGTTTGAAAAGTGTTAATTCACTCCAGCAGCAATTTGTGATATGTTCAGAATACAACATCTTTGCCTAACGTCTGCATAAGACGAGGAAATGCAGACTGGGGCTGAACTGATTTATTATACTCAGTGCCAAGTGATTAGGACCCAGACACAGAAGATATTAAAAAGAAGAAGTATTCAAGAAGGAGAATGTGGGTCTCCCAGTGATCTGTAATACCCGTTCAGTATGATATTCTGTATACTGGTAAGGACCCAACGTATGTAGTTTCAGAACCACTCCTTACTTTAGCTGTGGACCTTGTAGTAACTGGGATGTAGGGCTCTTCTATCCCTGAATCTGTAACATCGTCACGCTTAGTTCTGTGAAGAGAGACAGAGAACAAGAGTGGGATCAGTCAACCTGGCAAAATGTTTCTTACATCTGGTTTTTGAATTGAGAACCTTTGAAATTGAGGGATGTTATATTTCTAGTTGTTACTCCTCCATCAGTGTACAGCACACAGCTATATCTGAGCAGTTTTGTATTAGAATGAAACTATACACTCGTATAAAAGCTTGTGACATCACTTACGTGTGTGTTGTTGGAGAGGTGGTCACTCTTGTAGTCGTAGTCGGCTGCAAGAGGGATGGAAATGGGCACAAAGAAGACAGAGAGACAATGTTGAGGACAGAGCACAAGTGTAAACAAAGAACAATTCTAAACATTTTACACTCGGCATACAGATAGTCAATAATTAGTAATAAGTCACTTTGGTGCATATTTTCCTAACTTGTCTTGAAATCATATCATTGCTTACAGCACCTAATGTAAAAGTGCTATACAGTATAAAGGGGATAGGTGTGTACCTTTGCCTTTATTAGATGAATCCAGGAATCAACAGGGAATATTACACTGTCTTCATGTTATTTTGTTTAGAATAAATGTAAAAGAGTATTTGAAGGACAGCCCTCTACGTTAAGTATGTATATATTCTGATTTCTTCTAATTTAAAGTAGAACCAATCCCCATTTTGTAATATTTAACCAATATCAGACATACATTTTAAAATTCAAAATGACCCATGTAATTATATTTCTTGAGCAAGGGGAGCGATAATGACTGAAATATAAGGGACCCAGTATAGATCCCTGTGGAACACCAGACGTACATTTTTCCAGCTGCATATGCACATATATCAACAGAACTAATACTTTGATGCTCAGAGAGGTAACATTAAAACAATAACAGTAACACAGCTTGTAGAACAACCTCTCTATCCACGTAACTGGAATGCCCTCATTTACAGAACAGAAGGCTGCATTGGGACATGAAAGAGTTAATGAAGATCCTGCACCAGAATCTGTTTACATGAGAAGATCAATAGCTGCTTTAACAGGTGCAGACTGAATAATATTGAATATTTGAGAGATCTCTTAAAGGTTTGAAAAGTGTTAATTCACTCCAGCAGCAATTTGTGATATGTTCAGAATACAACATCTTTGCCTAACGTCTGCATAAGACGAGGAAATGCAGACTGGGGCTGAACTGATTTATTATACTCAGTGCCAAGTGATTAGGACCCAGACACAGAAGATATTAAAAAGAAGAAGTATTCAAGAAGGAGAATGTGGGTCTCCCAGTGATCTGTAATACCCGTTTAGTATGATATTCTGTATACTGGTAAGGACCCAACGTATGTAGTTTCAGAACCACTCCTTACTTTAGCTGTGGACCTTGTAGTAACTGGGATGTAGGGCTCTTCTATCCCTGAATCTGTAACATCGTCACGCTTAGTTCTGTGAAGAGAGACAGAGAACAAGAGTGGGATCAGTCAACCTGGCAAAATGTTTCTTACATCTGGTTTTTGAATTGAGAACCTTTGAAATTGAGGGATGTTATATTTCTAGTTGTTACTCCTCCATCAGTGTACAGCACACAGCTATATCTGAGCAGTTTTTTATTAGAATTAAACTATACACTCGTATAAAAGCTTGTGACATCACTTACGTGTGTGTTGTTGGAGAGGTGGTCACTCTTGTAGTCGTAGTCGGCTGCAAGAGGGATGGAAATGGGCACAAAGGAGACAGAGAGACAATGTTGAGGACAGAGCACAAGTGTAAACAAAGAACAATTCTAAACATTTTACACTCGGCATACAGATAGTCAATAATTAGTAATAAGTCACTTTGGTGCATATTTTCCTAACTTGTCTTGAAATCATATCATTGCTTACAGCACCTAATGTAAAAGTGCTATACAGTATAAAGGGGATAGGTGTGTACCTTTGCCTTTATTCGATGAATCCAGGAATCAACAGGGAATATTACACTGTCCTCATGTTATTTTGTTTAGAATAAATGTAAAAGAGTATTTGAAGGACAGCCCTCTACGTTAAGTATGTATATATTCTGATTTCTTCTAATTTTAAGTAGAACCAATCCCCATTTTGTAATATTTAACCAATATCAGACATACATTTTAAAATTCAAAATGACCCATGTAATTAGATTTCTTTAGCAAGGGGAGCGATAATGACTGAAATATACTGTAAGGGACCCAGTATAGATCCCTGTGGAACACCAGACGTATATTTTTCCAGCTGCATATACACATATATCAACAGAACTAATACTTTGATGCTCAGAGAGGTAACATTAAAACAATAACAGTAACACAGCTTGTAGAACAACCTCTCTATCCACGTAACTGGAATGCCCTCATTTACAGAACAGAAGGCTGCATTGGGACATGAAAGAGTTAATGAAGATCCTGCACCAGAATCTGTTTACATGAGTAGATCAATAGCTGCTTTAACAGGTGCGGACTGAATCATATTGAATATTTGAGAGATCTCTTAAAGGTTTGAAAAGTGTTAATTCACTCCAGCAGTAATTTGTGATATGTTCAGAATACAACATCTTTGCCTAACGTCTGCATAAGACGAGGAAATGCAGACGGGGGCTGAACTGAACTCCTTCTATAGTATTACAGCCAGGATTTGTTGAGAACTGACTAGAAAGCTGTACGACTCAACACTGTACATTGTAATTTTGAGCCAAAGGACTGATTTATTATACTCAGTGCCAAGTGATTGGGACCCAGACACAGAAGAAATTAAAAAGAAGAAGTATTCAAGAAGGAGAATGTGGGTCTCCCAGTGATCTGTAATATCCTTTCAGTATGATATTCTGTACACTGGTAAGGACCCAACGTATGTAGTTTCAGAACCACTCCTTACTTTAGCTGTGGACCTTGTAGTAACTGGGATGTAGGGCTCTTCTATCCCTGAATCTGTAACATCGTCACGCTTAGTTCTGTGAAGAGAGACAGAGAACAAGAGTGGGATCAGTCAACCTGGCAAAATGTTTCTTACATCTGGTTTTTGAATTGAGAACCTTTGAAATTGATTGATGTTATATTTCTAGTTGTCACTCCTCCATCATTGTACAGCACACAGCTATATCTGAGCAGTTTTTTATTAGAATTAAACTATACACTCGTATAAAAGCTTGTGACATCACTTACGTGTGTGTTGTTGGAGAGGTGGTCACTCTTGTAGTCGTAGTCGGCTGCAAGAGGGATGGAAATGGGCACAAAGGAGACAGAGAGACAATGTTGAGGACAGAGCACAAGTGTAAACAAAGAACAATTCTAAACATTTTACACTCGGCATTCAGATAGTCAATAATTAGTAATAAGTCACTTTGGTGCATATTTTCCTAACTTGTCTTGAATTCATATCATTGCTTACAGCACCTAATGTAAAAGTGCTATACAGTGTAAAGAGGATAGGTGTGTACCTTTGCTTTTATTCGATGAATCCAGGAATCAACATGGAATATTACACTGTCTTCATGTTATTTTGTTTAGAATAAATGTAAAAGAGTATTTGAAGGACAGCCCTCTACGTTAAGTATGTATATATTCTGATTTCTTCTAATTTAAAGTAGAACTAATCCCCATTTTGTAATATTTAACCAATATCAGACATACATTTTAAAATTCAAAATGACCCATGTAATTATATTTCTTGAGCAAGGGGAGCGATAATGACTGAAATATAAGGGACCCAGTATAGATCCCTGTGGAACACCAGACGTAAATTTTTCCAGCTGCATATGCACATATATCAACAGAACTAATACTTTGATGCTCAGAGAGGTAACATTAAAACAATAACAGTAACACAGCTTGTAGAACAACCTCTCTATCCACGTAACTGGAATGCCCTCATTTATAGGACAGAAGGCTGCATTGGGATATGAAAGAGTTAATGAAGATCCTGCACCAGAATCTGTTTACATGAGAAGATCAATAGCTGCTTTAACAGGTGCGGACTGAATAATATTGAATATTTGAGAGATCTCTTAAAGGTTTGAGAAGTGTTTATTCACTCCAGCAGCAATTTGTGATATGTTCAGAATACAACATCATTGCCTAACGTCTGCATAAGACGAGGAAATACAGACTGGGGCTGAACTGAACTCCTTCTATAGTATTACAGCCAGGATTTGTTGAGAACTGACTAAAAAGCTGTACGACTCAACACTGTACATTGTAATTTTGAGCCAAAGGACTGATTTATTATACTCAGTGCCAAGTGATTGGGACCCAGACACAGAAGAAATTAAAAAGAAGAAGTATTCAAGAAGGAGAATGTGGGTCTCCCAGTGATCTGTAATACCCTTTCAGTATGATATTCTGTACACTGGTAAGGACCCAAAGTATGTAGTTTCAGAACCACTCCTTACTTTAGCTGTGGACCTTGTAGTAACTGGGATGTAGGGCTCTTCTATCCCTGAATCTGTAACATCGTCACGCTTAGTTCTGTGAAGAGAGACAGAGAACAAGAGTGGGATCAGTCAACCTGGCAAAATGTTTCTTACATCTGGTTTTTGAATTGAGAACCTTTGAAATTGAGGGATGTTATATTTCTAGTTGTTACTCCTCCATCAGTGTACAGCACACAGCTATATCTGAGCAGTTTATTATTAGAATGAAACTATACACTCGTATAAAAGCTTGTGACATCACTTACGTATGTGTTGTTGGAGAGGTGGTCACTCTTGTAGTCGTCGTCGGCTGCGAGAGGGATGGAAATGGGCACAAAGGAGACAGAGAGACAATGTTGAGGACAGAGCACAAGTGTAAAGAAAGAACAATTCTAAACATTTTACACTCGGCATTCAGATAGTCAATAATTACTAATAAGTCACTTTGGTGCATATTTTCCTAACTTGTCTTGAAACCATATCATTGCTTACAGCACCTAATGTAAAAGTGCTATACAGTGTAAAGAGGATAGGTGTGTACCTTTGCTTTTATTCGATGAATCCAGGAATCAACAGGGAATATTACACTGTCTTCATGTTATTTTGTTTAGAATAAATGTAAAAGAGTATTTGAAGGACAGCCCTCTACGTTAAGTATGTATATATTCTGATTTTTTCTAATTTAAAGTAGAACCAATCCCCATTTTGTAATATTTAACCAATATCAGACATACATTTTAAAATTCACAATGACCCATGTAATTATATTTCTTGAGCAAGGGGAGCGATAATGACTGAAATATAAGGGACCCAGTATAGATCCCTGTGGAACACCAGACGTACATTTTTCCAGCTGCATATGCACATATATCAACAGAACTAATACTTTGATGCTCAGAGAGGTAACATTAAAACAATAACAGTAACACAGCTTGTAGAATAACCTCTCTATCCACGTAACTGGAATGCCCTCATTTACAGAACAGAAGGCTGCATTGGGACATGAAAGAGTTAATGAAGATCCTGCACCAGAATCTGTTTACATGAGAAGATCAATAGCTGCTTTAACAGGTGCGGACTGAATAATATTGAATATTTGAGAGATCTCTTAAAGGTTTGAAAAGTGTTAATTCACTCCAACAGCAATTTGTGATACGTTCAGAATACAACATCATTGCCTAACATCTGCATAAGACGAGGAAATGCAGACTGGGGCTGAACTGAACTCCTTCTATAGTATTACAGCCAGGATTTGTTGAGATCTGACTAGAAAGCTGTACGACTCAACACTGTACATTGTAATTTTGAGCCAAAGGACTGATTTATTATACTCAGTGCCAAGTGATTGGGACCCAGACACAGAAGAAATTAAAAAGAAGAAGTATTCAAGAAGGAGAATGTGGGTCTCCCAGTGATCTGTAATACCCGTTCAGTATGATATTCTGTACACTGGTATGGACCCAAAGTATGTAGTTTCAGAACCACTCCTTACTTTAGCTGTGGACCTTATAGTAACTGGGATGTAGGGCTCTTCTATCCCTGAATCTGTAACATCGTCATGCTTAGTTCTGTGAAGAGAGACAGAGGACAAGAGTGGGATCAGTCAACGTGGCAAAATGTTTCTTACATCTGGTTTTTGAATTGAGAACCTTTGAAATTGAGGGATGTTATATTTTTAGTTGTTACTCCTCCATCAGTGTACAGCACACAGCTATATCTGAGCAGTTTATTATTAGAATGAAACTATACACTCGTATAAAAGCTAGTGACATCACTTACGTGTGTGTTGTTGGAGAGGTGGTCACTCTTGTAGTCGTAGTTGGCTGTGAGAGGGGTGGAAATGGGCACAAAGGAGTTTTTGTTTAGTATCTGATCAAGTTGACACTTGAAAACAGATGAACTGAGGCCTAGTAATTGAGCAGGGGGGAACAGCAGATGTGTTTTTACCAGCTATATAACTACAAACATTGACAGAAATAAAATACTGTATAAACAGGCAGCTCGATATGATTTAAAACAAAAAAAATTTAACAGAACCATAGATACCAGCCAAGCTCTCCACCTGATTAACTACAAAACCCTGATTTATAGAATGAATGCAGAGTTGGCATCTAATAGAATTAAAATAGATACTGTAGATGACAAAACAAACTATTTTATATGACAAGATCACTGGAAGCTTTCAAAAAAGATATTTCAGTGCTGTATAATGTCTAACATCCTGCTTAAACATTTTGGAAACTATGCATTTCCCTTTCAGATTCCTAGTTGTTTAAAGAAATAGCACTTTTTGATGTGGCCTGTATAAAAGGCAAAGGGGATTGGTGGTGAAAAGCATGCATATTATTTAAACACATATAAGGATGGCCACTGGAATGAACAGCAGCAATTTTCAAACTTGCCAGACCTTCACCTGAGTTTATAATGTCTAAACCCAAAGGGAACAGGGCAGAGATACAAGAGAAGCCTTAAACAACTCAAATGGGAGCAAACAAACAGGACACGATTGTCATACACAATACCAGTTCAGTACAACATGCAGGAGTAAGGATACAAAGTGTAAGGATTCAAAAAATCCCTCCTTACTGTTGGTCTCGTAAAAGGATCTTCTCCTGATCCTGAAAAGTCGTCATCCACAATTCTGTGAAGAGGAACAGGAAGAAACAATGGAAATGTACTCATATTCAGTGTGGGAAATGAGAACTCTGTGATTCTGAGGGATCTCCAATTTATCTCTAAGTTATCTTATAGAAATACAACACAAAGAAAAGAATGAGTAGTTTAGCAGTATAGAACTTCCCATTTGGAGATGGGTAAGTGACATCACTTACATCCGTGTTGTTGGAGATGTGATCGCTGTAGTAGTCGTAGTTGGCTGTGAGAGGGATGGAAATGGGAACAAAGGAGAGAGAGACAGTGATGTGTTTGTTGAGTGTCTGATCTTAACCCAAGGCAGGAATACAAGAGGGGAATTATATAACATGAATGGGTGCCATATGCAATCCTAGATCATTACAACATGAAGGAGGTAGGAAACAAAGTGTAAGGATTGAAAATCTCTCCTTACTGTTGGTCTTGTAGTGGCTGAAGAAAAAGGCTCTTCTCCTGAGCCTGAAAAGTCATCATCCGCAATTCTGTGAAGAGGAACAGGAAGAAACAGTGGAATCAAGCAACCAGGCAAAAACATAGTCGTATTCAGTTTGTGAAATGAGAGAAATGTGATTCAAGGGGACCTCCTATTTTTAATTCTTAGACATCTTACTGGAGTACAACACAAACAAGTGGATGATTAGTATATCAGTATAGACTTTTCCACTTAAGTGAGAAAGGAGAAACGAATGAGTAGTTTAGCAGTATAGAACTACACATTAGGGATGAGTAAGTGACATCACTTACATCTGTGTTGTTGGAGAGGAGGTCACTCTTGTAGTTGTAGTCGGCTGTGAGAGGGATGGAAATGGGCACAAAGGAGACAGAGAGACAGTGATGTGTTTGTTTAGTGTCTGATCAAGCTGACACATGAGAACAGATAAAAAGAGGGCTAAGAATTGAGTTCTGAGGAACACCAGACATGATCTCAGCTGTTGACAAAAATAACATGTTCATTTGCAGCAGTATATGATTTAAAACAATCATGAACAGAACCACAGATGCAAGAGAAACTCTCCACCTGAGTAACTACAAAACCCTGATTAATAGAAGTGAATGCAGAGTTGGCACCTAAAAGAATAATACTGTCATACTAAAAATACTGTAGATATATCAAACAACAAAGTTTACAATATAAGATCACCGTGAGCTTTAAAAAGAAGATATTTCACATGATCTTCTCAGTTGCGTAACTACACAAATCGACAGAAGTATGATCATACTGTATGCAGTGGGATATGATTTAAAACAATCGTGAATAAAACCCGAAATGCAAGACATACTCTCCAACCGAGTAACTAGATAAAAATGATTTATGAAATTAAATGCAGAGTTGGGATCTAAGAGAACTAAAATAGATACAACACCAAACAAAGCTTACATGACAAGATTTTGGCAGCTTTAAAAAATCAATTTCACTGTTGTATAACTCCTGCTTGAAATATTTAAAAACTACATATTTCCCTTAATGAAAAAACGTTAATGACGAATATCACTATAAAGTTCATTTGTTAAAATACACGAGACATAAAACTAGACAAAATGGCTGAGATTCCAAATTCCGGACAGTAATGAACTGAACCACATACGCAAGACAAAATCTCCAGTTCAGTGAGTAGAAAACCCTGATTTATAGAATCAAATGCAAAATCATGATATAAGAGAATTAATAATATAGACACTGCAGCAAAGACATCTTACATGACAAGATCATTGGGTGATTTAACAAAAAGCATTTTACTGCTATATCATGTCTGAACACCAACATTAATGGTTTAGAGACTGTGTTTCATTTAATGATTCCTGTTTTGTTTCGAGTGCAACAACCCCTTTTGATATCTTCATTAGAGTTGGCAGAAAGGCATTGGAGTGTAAAGGATGTACATTTTTAATACACATATCAGGAGTCAGTGGCCAATGGAATAATATCGGTGGTTTTCAAACTTTCCAGAACTACATCTGAGTTCAAGGAGGTATTTATTAAATGCAAACCCAAGGGGAAAAGGGCAGAGACACAAGAAAGGAATTCAACAACATGAATGGGATCCAACTAACAACATGAGTGTTACACGCTATTCAAGTTCAGTAAGAAGGAGTAAAGAAGTAAAGGAGTTAGGATAGCCAGTGTAAAGATTGACTATTTCTCCTTACTGTTGGTCGTGTAGTGGTTGAAGTTAAAGGCTCTTCTTCTCCTGAAGCTGAAGATTCATCATCCATAGTTCTGTGATAAGGAACAGGAAGAAACAGTGAAATGAAGCAACATGGCAAAAAGTTATTCACATTCAATTTCTGAAATGAGAACAGTGTGAATGTGGCAATCTCCTATTTTTAATTGTTAGTCCTCTTATCTGAGTACAACAGAAACAAATGGATGAGCAGTGTGCTAGTATTGAGCTACACACTTGACGAAGAGCAAGTGACATCACTTACGTGTGTGTTGTTGGAGAGGTGGTCACTCTTGTAGTCGTAGTCGGCTGTGAGAGGGATGGAAATGGGCACAAAAGAGACAGAGAGACAGTGATGAGGACAGAGCAGGGTCAGGATTCAATGTGAAGCCAGGTCAGCAAAATATTGTAAAATATTGACTTAAAAGTCGAGCTTCCTAATTCTTTTGGGTTTGGACTGCAATAATTTCTGTTACAGTAGCAATGGGCCATGTCTCCCATGCAGTGTAGGAGAACAGTGGAAATACATCATGTGGCAAGAATTTAATGATCGTTCTTTCAGTTGGGAATGAATCCGTAACTCTTCGCCAAGGTTCAAGGGAGCTATGCCACAAACAGCGTTCCTAGCGCTTAGGTTTTAAAATGCATTTGAAACATGAAAGTTTGCAGGTGCATAATCTCTAGAATTGGAGTCATGCATTTCCTTGCGTGTAACATTGTTGGAACAAGATATTGAGAACTGATATCTAATAAATTTTTAACTTGTGATTTAGAGAATCTTGCATTTACTTTAGAGCGTTATAACTAAAACGTTTTACAAAGCAACTGCAAAAAACACTTTCATGTTCCCGAAACACACGGCATAGGATTCTGCCAAGCCAAACTGCTGAGAGGTGAAAGTGAAGACTTATAAATTATTCTTAATGTGAATTTCAAGTCCATCCATGCTTGTAGATCACCTAGAAATCTTTTGAGTCGAATATCTACATCACTGCTGCTAATTGATAGAAAACAGGATTATTTAACTGAATTGACGGGAACAGCTACATAACATGGCCTCAGTCTAATTGTAATGAAATTGAAATTCCTCTGGATTTATAGCATTAGTGCAAACAGTGTATTTTAGAGTTAGCTTCAAAATAGAATGTCGTTATATACTGTATTCTGATATCACGAGTTAAAATATTAAAACAACCCAAATTGCTTTCATTGTAACCAAGTGGACACCTGAAATCGCATACATAGTTGGCCAGAAATTGAGCCCTAAAGAACACCAGATGTAATCTTCCCAGCTGCTTAACTACATCGAGATAAATGAAGAGTTCATATGCAGTGGAATGTAATTTGAATCAGTCATGAACAGAAAAACATGTGCAAGACAAGCTCTCCAAGTGAATAACTAGAAAACCCAGATTTGTAGAATCGAGTGCAGAGTTGACATCTGAGAGAATTAATATAGAGACTGCACCAGTGACAGCTTAAATGACAAGATCGTTGGGACCTTTAACACAAAATATGCCACTGATGTATAATGTTTAAATTCTAACATATATGGTTCAGAAACTACATTTCCCTTTTAGATTCCTATTTTATTTCAAGTGCAACAGCCCTTTTTGACACCTTCATTAGAGTTAGCAAAGGGATTTGGAGTGTAAAGAATATATATTTTTAGAAACACAGAACATGAGTGTGTGGCCATTGGAGTTGAACAGCAGTTTTCAAACTTCCCAGACCTACATCTGAGCTCAAGAAGGCATTGCATGCAAACACAAGGGCGAAAGGGCAGAGACACAGGAAAGTAAACAACACGAATGGGATCCAACAAACAGAATGTGAGTGTCACACACTATACCAGTTCAGTAAGACATGCAGGAGTAAGGATACAAAGAGCAAGGATTGAAAAGCTCTCCTTACTGTTGATCTTGTAGTGGTTGAAGTCAAAAGCTCTTCTTCTCCTGAAGCTGAAGATTCATCATCCATAGTTCTGTGTTTAGGAACATGAAGAAACAGTGAAATCAAGCAACATGGCAAAATGTTATTCACATTCAGTTTGTGGAGCAAGAATAGTGTGAATGAGCCAATCTTGTATTTTTAATTCTTAGTCCTCTTATCCGAGTACAACAGAAACAAATGGATGAGCAGTGTGCTAGTA
Organism: Lepisosteus platostomus; assembly: GCF_059453375.1. Lineage (NCBI taxonomy): Eukaryota > Metazoa > Chordata > Actinopteri > Semionotiformes > Lepisosteidae > Lepisosteus > Lepisosteus platostomus. Next base: position 15,723,143 of record NC_142618.1, read on the forward strand.
TTGAACTACAACATTGAGAAGAGCAAGTGTCATCACTTACGTGTGTGTTGTTGGAGAGGTTGTCACTCTTGTAGTCGTAGTCGGCTGTGAGAGGGATGGAAATTGGCACAAAAGAGAGAGACACAGTGATGAGGACAGAACGGGGTCAGGCTTGAATAAGAAGCCAGGTCAGCAAAATACATTAATGATGAATATCACTAAAATGTATTTGTTAAAATGCACCAGACTTAAAAGTAGGCAATCTGGCTGAGATTCCAAGTTCCCAGACAAGAATGAACTGAACCACAACCGCAAGACAAAATCTCCAGTTCAGTGAATAGAAAACCCTGATTTATAGAATCAAATGCAAATCGGGATGTGAGAGAATTAATATAGACACTGCAGCAACGACATGTTATATGGTATGATGATTGGGAGATTTAACAAAAGGCATTTTACTACTATATCATGTCTGAACACCAATATAAATGGATTAGAGACTACATTTCACTTTATGATTCCTGTTTTATTTCAAGTGCAACACCCCCTTTTGATATCTTCATTAGAGTTGGCAGAAAGGAATTGGAGTTTAAAGGATGTACATTTTTAAAACATATCAGGAGTCAGTGGCCAATAGAATAATATCGGTGGTTTTCAAACTTTCCAGAACTACATCTGAGAACAAGGAGGTATTTATTACATGCAAACCCAAGGGGAAGAGGACAGAGATACAGGAAAGGAATCCAACAACATGAATGGGATTCAACTAACAACATGAGTGTCACACGCTGTTCAAGTTCAGTAAGAAGGTGTAAAGAAGTTAAGGAGTAAGGATAGACAGTGTAAAGATTGACTATTTCTCCTTACTGTTGGTCGTGTAGTGGTTGAAGTTAAAGGCTCTTCTTCTCCTGAAGCTGAAGATTCATCATCCATAGTTCTGCGATAAGGAACAGGAAGAAACAGTGAAATCCAGCATGGTGGCAAAATATTATTCACTTTCAGTTTGTGGCGCAAGAAGAGTGTGAATGAGCCAATCTTGTATTTTAAATTCTTAGTCCTCTTATCTGAGTACAACAGAAACAAATGGATGAGCAGTATGCTAGTATTGAGCCACACACTTGGAGAAGAGCACGTGACATCACTTACGTGTGTGTTGTTGGAGAGGTGGTCACTCTTGTAGTCGTAGTCGGCTGTGAGAGGGATGGAAATGGGCACAAAAGAGAGAGATACAGTGATGAGGACAGAGCACAGTCAGGATTCAATCTGAATCCAGGTCAGCAAAATACATTAATGACAAACAATCACTATAAAGTTCATTTATGAAAATACACCAGACATAAAAGTAGACAAAAGTCTGAGATTCCAGTTTCCGGACAATCATGAACTGAACCACATACGCGAGACAAACTCTCCAGTTCAGTAAATATAAAACCCTGATTGATAGAATCAAATGCAAAGTCAGGATGTGAGAGAATGAATATAGACACTGCAGCAACGACATCTTACATGCCATGATCATTGGGAGATTTAAAACAAGATATGTCACTGCTGTATAATTGTCTAAACTATAAAATAAATGGTTCAGAAACTACATTTTCTTTTCAGATTCCTATTTTATTTCAACTGCAACAGCCCTTTTTGATATCTTCATTAGAATTGTCAAAGGGATTTGGAGTGTAAAGGATATATATTTTTAGAAACACAGAACGTGAGTGTGTGGCCATTGGAGTTGAACAGCAGTTTTCAAACTTCCCAGACCTACATCTGAGCTCAAGAAGGTATTGCATGCAAACACAAGGGCGAAAGGGCAGAGACACAGGAAAGTAAAAAACACAAATGGGATTCAACAAACAGAATGTGAGTGTCACACACTATACCAGTTCAGTAAGATATGCAGGAGTAAGGATACAAAGAGCAAGGATTGAAAAGCTCTCCTTACTGTTGGTCTTGTAGTGGTTGAAGTCAAAAGCTCTTCTTCTCCTGAAGCTGAAGATTCATCATCCATAGTTCTGTGTTTAGGAACATGAAGAAACAGTGAAATCAAGCAACATGGCAAAATGTTATTCACATTCAGTTTGTGGAGCAAGAAGAGTGTGAATGAGGCAATCTTGTATTTTAAATTCTTAGTCCTCTTATCTGAGTACAACAGAAACAAATGGATGAGCATTGTGCTAGTATTGAACTACACCTTTGAGAAGAGCAAGTGTCATCACTTACGTGTGTGTTGTTAGAGAGGTTGTCACTCTTGTAGTCGTTTTCGGCTGTGAGAGGGATGAAAATGAGCACAAAAGAGAGAGACACAGTGATGAGGACAGAACGGGGTCAGGCTTGAATAAGAAGCCAGGTCAGCAAAATACATTAATGATGAATATCACTAAAATGTATTTGTTAAAATGCACCAGACTTAAAAGTAGGCAATCTGGCTGAGATTCCAAGTTCCCAGACAAGAATGAACTGAACCACAACCGCAAGACAAAATCTCCAGTTCAGTGAATAGAAAACCCTGATTTATAGAATCAAATGCAAATCGGGATGTGAGAGAATTAATATAGACACTGCAGCAACGACATGTTATATGGTATGATGATTGGGAGATTTAACAAAAGGCATTTTACTACTATATCATGTCTGAACACCAATATAAATGGATTAGAGACTACATTTCACTTTATGATTCCTGTTTTATTTCAAGTGCAACACCCCCTTTTGATATCTTCATTAGAGTTGGCAGAAAGGAATTGGAGTTTAAAGGATGTACATTTTTAAAACATATCAGGAGTCAGTGGCCAATAGAATAATATCGGTGGTTTTCAAACTTTCCAGAACTACATCTGAGAACAAGGAGGTATTTATTACATGCAAACCCAAGGGGAAGAGGACAGAGATACAGGAAAGGAATCCAACAACATGAATGGGATTCAACTAACAACATGAGTGTCACACGCTGTTCAAGTTCAGTAAGAAGGTGTAAAGAAGTTAAGGAGTAAGGATAGACAGTGTAAAGATTGACTATTTCTCCTTACTGTTGGTCGTGTAGTGGTTGAAGTTAAAGGCTCTTCTTCTCCTGAAGCTGAAGATTCATCATCCATAGTTCTGCGATAAGGAACAGGAAGAAACAGTGAAATCCAGCATGGTGGCAAAATATTATTCACTTTCAGTTTGTGGCGCAAGAAGAGTGTGAATGAGCCAATCTTGTATTTTAAATTCTTAGTCCTCTTATCTGAGTACAACAGAAACAAATGGATGAGCAGTATGCTAGTATTGAGCCACACACTTGGAGAAGAGCACGTGACATCACTTACGTGTGTGTTGTTGGAGAGGTGGTCACTCTTGTAGTCGTAGTCGGCTGTGAGAGGGATGGAAATGGGCACAAAAGAGAGAGATACAGTGATGAGGACAGAGCACAGTCAGGATTCAATCTGAATCCAGGTCAGCAAAATACATTAATGACAAACAATCACTATAAAGTTCATTTATGAAAATACACCAGACATAAAAGTAGACAAAAGTCTGAGATTCCAGTTTCCGGACAATCATGAACTGAACCACATACGCGAGACAAACTCTCCAGTTCAGTAAATATAAAACCCCGATTGATACAATCAAATGGAAAATCAGGATGTGAGAGAATGAATATAGACACTGCAGCAACGACATCTTACATGCCATGATCATTGGGAGATTTAACACAAGATATGTCACTGCTGTATAATTGTCTAAACTATTAAATAAATGGTTCAGAAACTACATTTCCTTTTCAGATTCCTATTTTATTTCAACTGCAACAGCCCTTTTTGATATCTTCATTAGAATTGTCAAAGGGATTTGGAGTGTAAAGGATATATATTTTTAGAAACACAGAACATGAGTGTGTGGCCATTGGAGTTGAACAGCAGTTTTCAAACTTCCCAGACCTACATCTGAGCTCAAGAAGGCATTGCATGCAAACACAAGGGCGAAAGGGCAGAGACACAGGAAAGTAAACAACACGAATGGGATCCAACAAACAGAATGTGAGTGTCACACACTATACCAGTTCAGTAAGACATGCAGGAGTAAGGATACAAAGAGCAAGGATTGAAAAGCTCTCCTTACTGTTGGTCTTGTAGTGGTTGAAGTCAAAAGCTCTTCTTCTCCTGAAGCTGAAGATTCATCATCCATAGTTCTGTGTTTAGGAACAGGAATAAACAGTGAAATCAAGCAACATGGCAACATGTTATTCACATTCAGTTTGTGGAGCAAGAAGAGTGTGAATGAGCCAATCTTGTATTTTTAATTCTTAGTCCTCTTATCTGAGTACAACAGAAACAAATGGATGAGCAGTGTGCTAGTATTAAACCACACACTTGGAGAAGAGCAAGTGACATCACTTACGTGTGTGTTGTTGGAGAGGTGGTCACTCTTGTAGTCGTAGTTGGCTGTGAGAGGGATGGAAATGAGCACAAAAGAGAGAGATACAGTGATGAGGACAGAGCACAGTCAGGATTCTTTAAGAATCCAGGTCAGCAAAATACATTAATGACAAATATCACTATAAAGTTCATTTATGAAAATACACCAGACTTAAAAGTAGACAAAATGTCTGAGATTCCAGATTCCGGACAATCATGAACTAAACCACATACGCAAGACAAACTCTCCAGTTCAGTAAATATAAAACCCTGATTGATAGAATCAAATGCAAAGTCAGGATGTGAGAGAATGAATATAGACACTGCAGCAACGACATCTTACATGCCATGATCATTGGGAGATTTAAAACAAGATATGTCACTGCTGTATAATTGTCTAAACTATAAAATAAATGGTTCAGAAACTACATTTTCTTTTCAGATTCCTATTTTATTTCAACTGCAACAGCCCTTTTTGATATCTTCATTAGAATTGTCAAAGGGATTTGGAGTGTAAAGGATATATATTTTTAGAAACACAGAACGTGAGTGTGTGGCCATTGGAGTTGAACAGCAGTTTTCAAACTTCCCAGACCTACATCTGAGCTCAAGAAGGTATTGCATGCAAACACAAGGGCGAAAGGGCAGAGACACAGGAAAGTAAAAAACACAAATGGGATTCAACAAACAGAATGTGAGTGTCACACACTATACCAGTTCAGTAAGATATGCAGGAGTAAGGATACAAAGAGCAAGGATTGAAAAGCTCTCCTTACTGTTGGTCTTGTAGTGGTTGAAGTCAAAAGCTCTTCTTCTCCTGAAGCTGAAGATTCATCATCCATAGTTCTGTGTTTAGGAACATGAAGAAACAGTGAAATCAAGCAACATGGCAAAATGTTATTCACATTCAGTTTGTGGAGCAAGAAGAGTGTGAATGAGGCAATCTTGTATTTTAAATTCTTAGTCCTCTTATCTGAGTACAACAGAAACAAATGGATGAGCATTGTGCTAGTATTGAACTACACCTTTGAGAAGAGCAAGTGTCATCACTTACGTGTGTGTTGTTAGAGAGGTTGTCACTCTTGTAGTCGTTTTCGGCTGTGAGAGGGATGAAAATGAGCAAAAAAAAGAGAGGCACAGTGATGAGGACAGAACGGGGTCAGGCTTGAATAAGAAGCCAGGTCAGCAAAATACAATAATGATGAATATCACTAAAATGTATTTGTTAAAATACACCAGACTTAAAAGTAGACAAACTGGCTGAGATTCCAAGTTCCGGACAAGAATGAACTGAACCACATACGCAAGACAAAATCTCCAGTTCAGTGAATAGAAAACCCTGATTTATAGAATCAAATACAAAATCAGGATGTGAGAGAATTAATAGACACTGCAGCAACGACATGTTACATTGCATGATGATTGGGAGATTTAACAAAAGCCATTTGTCTATTATATCATGTCTGAACACCAACATAAATGGATTAGAGACTACATTTCACTTTATGATTCCTGTTTTATTTCAAGTGCAACAGCCCCTTTGATATCTTCATTAAAGTTGGCAGAAAGGAATTGCAGTTTAAAGGATGTATATTTTTAAAACATATATCAGGAGTCAGTAGCCAATGGAATAATGTCGGTGGTTTTCAAACTTTCCAGAACTACATCTGAGATCAAGGAGGTATTTATTAAATGCAAACCCAAGGGGAAAAGGGCAGAGACACATGAATGGAATTCAACAACATGAATGGGATCCAACAAACAACATGAGTGTCACACGCTGTTCAAGTTCAGTAAGAAGAAGTAAAGAAGTTAAGGAGTAAGGATAGCCAGTGTAAAGATTGACTATTTCTCCTTACTGTTGGTCTTTTAGTGGTTGAAGTCAAAGGCTCTTCTTCTCCTGAAGCGGAAGATTCATCATCCATAGTTCTGCGATAAGGAACAGGAAGAAACAGTGAAATCTAGCAACATGGCAAAATGTTATTCACATTCAGTTTGTGGAGCAAGTAGAGCGTGAATGAGCCAATCTTGTATTTTTAATTGTTAGTCCTCTTATCCGAGTACAACAGAAACAAATGGATGAGCAGTGTGCTACTATTAACCCACACACTTGGAGAAGAGCAAGTGACATCACTTACGTATGTGTTGTTGGAGAGGTGGTCACTCTTGTAGTCGTAGTCGGCTGTGAGAGGGATGGAAATGGGTACAAAAGAGAGAGATACAGTCATGAGGACAGAGCAGGGTCAGGATTCAATGTGAAGCCAGGTCAGCAAAATATTGTACGTGGAATGCCACTTAAAAGTTACTTGTGAAAATTTGAGAATTTAGACTAGACTTAAAAGTCGAGCTTCCAAATTCTTTTGGGTTTGGACTGCAATAATTTCTGTTACAGTAGCAATGGGCCATGTCTCCCATGCAGTGTAGGAGAACAGTGGAAATACATCATGTGGCAAGAATTTACTGATCGTTCTTTCAGTTGGGAATGAATCCATAACTCTTCGCCAAGGTTCAAGGGAGCTATGCCACAAACAGCGTTCTTAGCATATAGGTTTTAAAATGCATTTGAAACATGAAAGTTTGCAGGTGCATAATCTCCAGAATTGGAGTCATGCATTTCCTTGCGTGTAACATTGTTGGAACAAGATATTGAGAACTGAGATCTAATAAATTTTTAACTTGAGATTTAGAGAATCTTGCATTTACTTTAGAGCATTATAACTAAAAAGTTTTACAAAGCAACTGCAAAAAACACTTTCATGTTCCTGAAACACACGGCATAGGATTCTGCCCAGCCAAACTGCTGAGAGGTGAAAGTGAAGACTTATAAATGATTCTTAATGTGAATTTCAAGTTCATCCATGCTTGGAGATCACCTAGAAATCCTTTGAGTCGAATATCTACATCACTGCTGCTAATTGATAGAAAACAGGATTATTTAACTGAATTGACGGGAACAGCTACATAACATGGCCTCAGTCTAATTGTAATGAAACTGAAATTCCTCTGGATTTATAGCATTAGTGCAAACAGTGTATTTTAGAGTTAGCTTCAAAATAGAATGTCGTTATATACTGTATTCTGATATCACGTGTTAAAATATAAAAACAACCCAAATCGCTTTCATTGTGACCAAGTGGACACCTGAAATCGCATACACAGTTGGCCAGAAATTGAGCCCTAAACAACACCAGATGTAATCTTCCCAGCTGCTTAACTACATCGAGATAAATGAAGAGTTCATATGCAGTGGAATGTAATTTGAATCAGTCATGAACAGAAAAACATGTGCAAGACAAGCTCTCCAAGTGAATAACTAGAAAACCCAGATTTGTAGAATCGAGTGCAGAGTTGACATCTGAGAGAATTAATATAGAGACTGCACCAGTGACAGCTTAAATGACAAGATCGTTGGGACCTTTAACAAAAAATATGCCACTGATGTATAATGTTCAAATTCTAACATATATGGTTCAGAAACTACATTTCCCTTTTAGATTCCTATTTTATTTCAAGAGCAACAGCCCTTTTTGACACCTTCATTAGAGTTAGCAAAGGGATTTGGAGTGTAAAGGATATATATTTTTAGAAACACAGAACATGAGTGTGTGGCCATTGGAGTTGAACAGCAGTTTTCAAACTTCCCAGACCGACATCTGAGCTCAAGAAGGCATTGCATGCAAACACAAGGGCGACAGGGCAGAGACACAGGAAAGTAAACAACACGAATGGGATCCAACAAACAGAATGTGAGTGTCACACACTATACCAGTTCAGTAAGACATGCAGGAGTAAGGATACAAAGAGCAAGGATTGAAAAGCTCTCCTTACTGTTGATCTTGTAGTGGTTGAAGTCAAAAGCTCTTCTTCTCCTGAAGCTGAAGATTCATCATCCATAGTTCTGTGTTTAGGAACATGAAGAAACAGTGAAATCAAGCAACATGGCAAAATGTTATTCACATTCAGTTTGTGGAGCAAGAAGAGTGTGAATGAGGCAATCTTGTATTTTAAATTCTTAGTCCTCTTATCTGAGTACAACAGAAACAAATGGATGAGCAGTGTGCTAGTATTGAACTACAACTTTGAGAAGAGCAAGTGTCATCACTTACGTGTGTGTTGTTGGAGAGGTTGTCACTCTTGTAGTCGTAGTCGGCTGTGAGAGGGATGGAAATGGGCACAAAAGAGAGAGACACAGTGATGAGGACAGAACGGGGTCAGGCTTGAATAAGAAGCCAGGTCAGCAAAATACATTAATGATGAATATCACTAAAATGTATTTGTTAAAATGCACCAGACTTAAAAGTAGGCAATCTGGCTGAGATTCCAAGTTCCCAGACAAGAATGAACTGAACCACATACGCTAGACAAAATCTCCAGTTCAGTGAATAGAAAACCCTGATTTATAGAATCAAATGCATATCGGGATGTGAGAGAATTAATATAGACACTGCAGCAACGACATGTTATATGGTATGATGATTGGGAGATTTAACAAAAGGCATTTTACTACTATATCATGTCTGAACACCAATATAAATGGATTAGAGACTACATTTCACTTTATGATTCCTGTTTTATTTCAAGTGCAACACCCCCTTTTGATATCTTCATTAGAGTTGGCAGAAAGGAATTGGAGTTTAAAGGATGTACATTTTTAAAACATATCAGGAGTCAGTGGCCAATAGAATAATATCGGTGGTTTTCAAACTTTCCAGAACTACATCTGAGATCAAGGAGGTATTTATTACATGCAAACCCAAGGGAACGAGGGCAGAGATACAGGAAAGGAATTCAACAACATGAATGGGATCCAACTAACAACATGAGTGTCACACGCTGTTCAAGTTCAGTAAGAAGGTGTAAAGAAGTTAAGGAGTAAGGATGGACAGTGTAAAGATTGACTATTTCTCCTTACTGTTGGTCGTGTAGTGGTTGAAGTTAAAGGCTCTTCTTCTCCTGAAGCTGAAGATTCATCATCCATAGTTCTGCGATAAGGAACAGGAAGAAACAGTGAAATCCAGCAAGGTGGCAAAATATTATTCACTTTCAGTTTGTGGCGCAAGAAGAGTGTGAATGAGCCAATCTTGTATTTTAAATTCTTAGTCCTCTTATCTGAGTACAACAGAAACAAATGGATGAGCAGTATGCTAGTATTGAGCCACACACTTGGAGAAGAGCACGTGACATCACTTACGTGTGTGTTGTTGGAGAGGTGGTCACTCTTGTAGTCGTAGTCGGCTGTGAGAGGGATGGAAATGGGCACAAAAGAGAGAGATACAGTGATGAGGACAGAGCACAGTCAGGATTCAATCTGAATCCAGGTCAGCAAAATACATTAATGACAAACAATCACTATAAAGTTCATTTATGAAAATACACCAGACATAAAAGTAGACAAAAGTCTGAGATTCCAGTTTCCGGACAATCATGAACTGAACCACATGCGCGAGACAAACTCTCCAGTTCAGTAAATATAAAACCCGATTGATACAATCAAATGGAAAATCAGGATGTGAGAGAATGAATATAGACACTGCAGCAACGACATCTTACATGCCATGATCATTGGGAGATTTAACACAAGATATGTCACTGCTGTATAATTGTCTAAACTATTAAATAAATGGTTCAGAAACTACATTTCCTTTTCAGATTCCTATTTTATTTCAACTGCAAGAGCCCTTTTTGATATCTTCATTAGAATTGTCAAAGGGATTTGGAGTGTAAAGGATATATATTTTTAGAAACACAGAACATGAGTGTGTGGCCATTGGAGTTGAACAGCAGTTTTCAAACTTCCCAGACCTACATCTGAGCTCAAGAAGGCATTGCATGCAAACACAAGGGCGAAAGGGCAGAGACACATGAATGGAATTCAACAACATGAATGGGATCCAACAAACAACATGAGTGTCACACGCTGTTCAAGTTCAGTAAGAAGAAGTAAAGAAGTTAAGGAGTAAGGATAGCCAGTGTAAAGATTGACTATTTCTCCTTACTGTTGGTCTTTTAGTGGTTGAAGTCAAAGGCTCTTCTTCTCCTGAAGCTGAAGATTCATCATCCATAGTTCTGCGATAAGGAACAGGAAGAAACAGTGAAATCTAGCAACATGGCAAAATGTTATTCACATTCAGTTTGTGGAGCAAGTAGAGCGTGAATGAGCCAATCTTGTATTTTTAATTGTTAGTCCTCTTATCCGAGTACAACAGAAACAAATGGATGAGTAGTGTGCTACTATTAACCCACACACTTGGAGAAGAGCAAGTGACATCACTTACGTATGTGTTGTTGGAGAGGTGGTCACTCTTGTAGTCGTAGTCGGCTGTGAGAGGGATGGAAATGGGTACAAAAGAGAGAGATACAGTCATGAGGACAGAGCAGGGTCAGGATTCAATGTGAAGCCAGGTCAGCAAAATATTGTACGTGGAATGCCACTTAAAAGTTACTTGTGAAAATTTGAGAATTTAGACTAGACTTAAAAGTCGAGCTTCCAAATTCTTTTGGGTTTGGACTGCAATAATTTCTGTTACAGTAGCAATGGGCCATGTCTCCCATGCAGTGTAGGAGAACAGTGGAAATACATCATGTGGCAAGAATTTACTGATCGTTCTTTCAGTTGGGAATGAATCCATAACTCTTCGCCAAGGTTCAAGGGAGCTATGCCACAAACAGCGTTCTTAGCATATAGGTTTTAAAATGCATTTGAAACATGAAAGTTTGCAGGTGCATAATCTCCAGAATTGGAGTCATGCATTTCCTTGCGTGTAACATTGTTGGAACAAGATATTGAGAACTGAGATCTAATAAATTTTTAACTTGAGATTTAGAGAATCTTGCATTTACTTTAGAGCATTATAACTAAAAAGTTTTACAAAGCAACTGCAAAAAACACTTTCATGTTCCTGAAACACACGGCATAGGATTCTGCCCAGCCAAACTGCTGAGAGGTGAAAGTGAAGACTTATAAATGATTCTTAATGTGAATTTCAAGTTCATCCATGCTTGGAGATCACCTAGAAATCCTTTGAGTCGAATATCTACATCACTGCTGCTAATTGATAGAAAACAGGATTATTTAACTGAATTGACGGGAACAGCTACATAACATGGCCTCAGTCTAATTGTAATGAAATTGAAATTCCTCTGGATTTATAGCATTAGTGCAAACAGTGTATTTTAGAGTTAGCTTCAAAATAGAATGTCGTTATATACTGTATTCTGATATCACGTGTTAAAATATAAAAACAACCCAAATCGCTTTCATTGTGACCAAGTGGACACCTGAAATCGCATATATAGTTGGCCAGAAATTGAGCCCTAAACAACACCAGATGTAATCTTCCCAGCTGCTTAACTACATCGAGATAAATGAAGAGTTCATATGCAGTGGAATGTAATTTGAATCAGTCATGAACAGAAAAACATGTGCAAGACAAGCTCTCCAAGTGAATAACTAGAAAACCCAGATTTGTAGAATCGAGTGCAGAGTTGACATCTGAGAGAATTAATATAGAGACTGCACCAGTGACAGCTTAAATGACAAGATCGTTGGGACCTTTAACAAAAAATATGCCACTGATGTATAATGTTCAAATTCTAACATATATGGTTCAGAAACTACATTTCCCTTTTAGATTCCTATTTTATTTCAAGAGCAACAGCCCTTTTTGACACCTTCATTAGAGTTAGCAAAGGGATTTGGAGTGTAAAGGATATATATTTTTAGAAACACAGAACATGAGTGTGTGGCCATTGGAGTTGAACAGCAGTTTTCAAACTTCCCAGACCGACATCTGAGCTCAAGAAAGCATTGCATGCAAACACAAGGGCGACAGGGCAGAGACACAGGAAAGTAAACAACACGAATGGGATCCAACAAACAGAATGTGAGTGTCACACACTATACCAGTTCAGTAAGACATGCAGGAGTAAGGATACAAAGAGCAAGGATTGAAAAGCTCTCCTTACTGTTGATCTTGTAGTGGTTGAAGTCAAAAGCTCTTCTTCTCCTGAAGCTGAAGATTCATCATCCATAGTTCTGTGTTTAGGAACATGAAGAAACAGTGAAATCAAGCAACATGGCAAAATGTTATTCACATTCAGTTTGTGGAGCAAGAAGAGTGTGAATGAGGCAATCTTGTATTTTAAATTCTTAGTCCTCTTATCTGAGTACAACAGAAACAAATGGATGAGCAGTGTGCTAGTATTGAACTACAACTTTGAGAAGAGCAAGTGTCATCACTTACGTGTGTGTTGTTGGAGAGGTTGTCACTCTTGTAGTCGTAGTCGGCTGTGAGAGGGATGGAAATGGGCACAAAAGAGAGAGACACAGTGATGAGGACAGAACGGGGTCAGGCTTGAATAAGAAGCCAGGTCAGCAAAATACATTAATGATGAATATCACTAAAATGTATTTGTTAAAATGCACCAGACTTAAAAGTAGGCAATCTGGCTGAGATTCCAAGTTCCCAGACAAGAATGAACTGAACCACAACCGCAAGACAAAATCTCCAGTTCAATGAATAGAAAACCCTGATTTATAGAATCAAATGCAAATCGGGATGTGAGAGAATTAATATAGACACTGCAGCAACGACATGTTATATGGTATGATGATTGGGAGATTTAACAAAAGGCATTTTACTACTATATCATGTCTGAACACCAATATAAATGGATTAGAGACTACATTTCACTTTATGATTCCTGTTTTATTTCAAGTGCAACACCCCCTTTTGATATCTTCATTAGAGTTGGCAGAAAGGAATTGGAGTTTAAAGGATGTACATTTTTAAAACATATCAGGAGTCAGTGGCCAATAGAATAATATCGGTGGTTTTCAAACTTTCCAGAACTACATCTGAGATCAAGGAGGTATTTATTACATGCAAACCCAAGGGAAAGAGGGCAGAGATACAGGAAAGGAATTCAACAACATGAATGGGATCCAACTAACAACATGAGTGTCACACGCTGTTCAAGTTCAGTAAGAAGGTGTAAAGAAGTTAAGGAGTAAGGATGGACAGTGTAAAGATTGACTATTTCTCCTTACTGTTGGTCGTGTAGTGGTTGAAGTTAAAGGCTCTTCTTCTCCTGAAGCTGAAGATTCATCATCCATAGTTCTGCGATAAGGAACAGGAAGAAACAGTGAAATCCAGCAAGGTGGCAAAATATTATTCACTTTCAGTTTGTGGCGCAAGAAGAGTGTGAATGAGCCAATCTTGTATTTTAAATTCTTAGTCCTCTTATCTGAGTACAACAGAAACAAATGGATGAGCAGTATGCTAGTATTGAGCCACACACTTGGAGAAGAGCACGTGACATCACTTACGTGTGTGTTGTTGGAGAGGTGGTCACTCTTGTAGTCGTAGTCGGCTGTGAGAGGGATGGAAATGGGCACAAAAGAGAGAGATACAGTGATGAGGACAGAGCACAGTCAGGATTCAATCTGAATCCAGGTCAGCAAAATACATTAATGACAAACAATCACTATAAAGTTCATTTATGAAAATACACCAGACATAAAAGTAGACAAAAGTCTGAGATTCCAGTTTCCGGACAATCATGAACTGAACCACATGCGCGAGACAAACTCTCCAGTTCAGTAAATATAAAACCCGATTGATACAATCAAATGGAAAATCAGGATGTGAGAGAATGAATATAGACACTGCAGCAACGACATCTTACATGCCATGATCATTGGGAGATTTAACACAAGATATGTCACTGCTGTATAATTGTCTAAACTATAAAATAAATGGTTCAGAAACTACATTTCCTTTTCAGATTCCTATTTTATTTCAACTGCAAGAGCCCTTTTTGATATCTTCATTAGAATTGTCAAAGGGATTTGGAGTGTAAAGGATATATATTTTTAGAAACACAGAACATGAGTGTGTGGCCATTGGAGTTGAACAGCAGTTTTCAAACTTCCCAGACCTACATCTGAGCTCAAGAAGGCATTGCATGCAAACACAAGGGCGAAAGGGCAGAGACACATGAATGGAATTCAACAACATGAATGGGATCCAACAAACAACATGAGTGTCACACGCTGTTCAAGTTCAGTAAGAAGAAGTAAAGAAGTTAAGGAGTAAGGATAGCCAGTGTAAAGATTGACTATTTCTCCTTACTGTTGGTCTTTTAGTGGTTGAAGTCAAAGGCTCTTCTTCTCCTGAAGCTGAAGATTCATCATCCATAGTTCTGCGATAAGGAACAGGAAGAAACAGTGAAATCTAGCAACATGGCAAAATGTTATTCACATTCAGTTTGTGGAGCAAGTAGAGCGTGAATGAGCCAATCTTGTATTTTTAATTGTTAGTCCTCTTATCCGAGTACAACAGAAACAAATGGATGAGCAGTGTGCTACTATTAACCCACACACTTGGAGAAGAGCAAGTGACATCACTTACGTATGTGTTGTTGGAGAGGTGGTCACTCTTGTAGTCGTAGTCGGCTGTGAGAGGGATGGAAATGGGTACAAAAGAGAGAGATACAGTCATGAGGACAGAGCAGGGTCAGGATTCAATGTGAAGCCAGGTCAGCAAAATATTGTACGTGGAATGCCACTTAAAAGTTACTTGTGAAAATTTGAGAATTTAGACTAGACTTAAAAGTCGAGCTTCCAAATTCTTTTGGGTTTGGACTGCAATAATTTCTGTTACAGTAGCAATGGGCCATGTCTCCCATGCAGTGTAGGAGAACAGTGGAAATACATCATGTGGCAAGAATTTACTGATCGTTCTTTCAGTTGGGAATGAATCCATAACTCTTCGCCAAGGTTCAAGGGAGCTATGCCACAAACAGCGTTCTTAGCATATAGGTTTTAAAATGCATTTGAAACATGAAAGTTTGCAGGTGCATAATCTCCAGAATTGGAGTCATGCATTTCCTTGCGTGTAACATTGTTGGAACGAGATATTGAGAACTGAGATCTAATAAATTTTTAACTTGAGATTTAGAGAATCTTGCATTTACTTTAGAGCATTATAACTAAAAAGTTTTACAAAGCAACTGCAAAAAACACTTTCATGTTCCTGAAACACACGGCATAGGATTCTGCCCAGCCAAACTGCTGAGAGGTGAAAGTGAAGACTTATAAATGATTCTTAATGTGAATTTCAAGTTCATCCATGCTTGGAGATCACCTAGAAATCCTTTGAGTCGAATATCTACATCACTGCTGCTAATTGATAGAAAACAGGATTATTTAACTGAATTGACGGGAACAGCTACATAACATGGCCTCAGTCTAATTGTAATGAAATTGAAATTCCTCTGGATTTATAGCATTAGTGCAAACAGTGTATTTTAGAGTTAGCTTCAAAATAGAATGTCGTTATATACTGTATTCTGATATCACGTGTTAAAATATAAAAACAACCCAAATCGCTTTCATTGTGACCAAGTGGATACCTGAAATCGCATACATAGTTGGCCAGAAATTGAGCCCTAAACAACATCAGATGTAATCTTCCCAGCTGCTTAACTACATCGAGATAAATGAAGAGTTCATATGCAGTGGAATGTAATTTGAATCAGTCATGAACAGAAAAACATGTGCAAGACAAGCTCTCCAAGTGAATAACTAGAAAACCCAGATTTGTAGAATCGAGTGCAGAGTTGACATCTGAGAGAATTAATATAGAGACTGCACCAGTGACAGCTTAAATGACAAGATCGTTGGGACCTTTAACAAAAAATATGCCACTGATGTATAATGTTCAAATTCTAACATATATGGTTCAGAAACTACATTTCCCTTTTAGATTCCTATTTTATTTCAAGAGCAACAGCCCTTTTTGACACCTTCATTAGAGTTAGCAAAGGGATTTGGAGTGTAAAGGATATATATTTTTAGAAACACAGAACATGTGTGTGTGGCCATTGGAGTTGAACAGCAGTTTTCAAACTTCCCAGACCGACATCTGAGCTCAAGAAGGCATTGCATGCAAACACAAGGGCGACAGGGCAGAGACACAGGAAAGTAAACAACACGAATGGGATCCAACAAACAGAATGTGAGTGTCACACACTATACCAGTTCAGTAAGACATGCAGGAGTAAGGATACAAAGAGCAAGGATTGAAAAGCTCTCCTTACTGTTGATCTTGTAGTGGTTGAAGTCAAAAGCTCTTCTTCTCCTGAAGCTGAAGATTCATCATCCATAGTTCTGTGTTTAGGAACATGAAGAAACAGTGAAATCAAGCAACATGGCAAAATGTTATTCACATTCAGTTTGTGGAGCAAGAAGAGTGTGAATGAGGCAATCTTGTATTTTAAATTCTTAGTCCTCTTATCTGAGTACAACAGAAACAAATGGATGAGCAGTGTGCTAGTATTGAACTACAACTTTGAGAAGAGCAAGTGTCATCACTTACGTGTGTGTTGTTGGAGAGGTTGTCACTCTTGTAGTCGTAGTCGGCTGTGAGAGGGATGGAAATGGGCACAAAAGAGAGAGACACAGTGATGAGGACAGAACGGGGTCAGGCTTGAATAAGAAGCCAGGTCAGCAAAATACATTAATGATGAATATCACTAAAATGTATTTGTTAAAATGCACCAGACTTAAAAGTAGGCAATCTGGCTGAGATTCCAAGTTCCCAGACAAGAATGAACTGAACCACAACCGCAAGACAAAATCTCCAGTTCAGTGAATAGAAAACCCTGATTTATAGAATCAAATGCAAATCGGGATGTGAGAGAATTAATATAGACACTGCAGCAACGACATGTTATATGGTATGATGATTGGGAGATTTAACAAAAGGCATTTTACTACTATATCATGTCTGAACACCAATATAAATGGATTAGAGACTACATTTCACTTTATGATTCCTGTTTTATTTCAAGTGCAACACCCCCTTTTGATATCTTCATTAGAGTTGGCAGAAAGGAATTGGAGTTTAAAGGATGTACATTTTTAAAACATATCAGGAGTCAGTGGCCAATAGAATAATATCGGTGGTTTTCAAACTTTCCAGAACTACATCTGAGATCAAGGAGGTATTTATTACATGCAAACCCAAGGGAAAGAGGGCAGAGATACAGGAAAGGAATTCAACAACATGAATGGGATCCAACTAACAACATGAGTGTCACACGCTGTTCAAGTTCAGTAAGAAGGTGTAAAGAAGTTAAGGAGTAAGGATGGACAGTGTAAAGATTGACTATTTCTCCTTACTGTTGGTCGTGTAGTGGTTGAAGTTAAAGGCTCTTCTTCTCCTGAAGCTGAAGATTCATCATCCATAGTTCTGCGATAAGGAACAGGAAGAAACAGTGAAATCCAGCAAGGTGGCAAAATATTATTCACTTTCAGTTTGTGGCGCAAGAAGAGTGTGAATGAGCCAATCTTGTATTTTAAATTCTTAGTCCTCTTATCTGAGTACAACAGAAACAAATGGATGAGCAGTATGCTAGTATTGAGCCACACACTTGGAGAAGAGCACGTGACATCACTTACGTGTGTGTTGTTGGAGAGGTGGTCACTCTTGTAGTCGTAGTCGGCTGTGAGAGGGATGGAAATGGGCACAAAAGAGAGAGATACAGTGATGAGGACAGAGCACAGTCAGGATTCAATCTGAATCCAGGTCAGCAAAATACATTAATGACAAACAATCACTATAAAGTTCATTTATGAAAATACACCAGACATAAAAGTAGACAAAAGTCTGAGATTCCAGTTTCCGGACAATCATGAACTGAACCACATACGCGAGACAAACTCTCCAGTTCAGTAAATATAAAACCCCGATTGATACAATCAAATGGAAAATCAGGATGTGAGAGAATGAATATAGACACTGCAGCAACGACATCTTACATGCCATGATCATTGGGAGATTTAACACAAGATATGTCACTGCTGTATAATTGTCTAAACTATTAAATAAATGGTTCAGAAACTACATTTCCTTTTCAGATTCCTATTTTATTTCAACTGCAACAGCCCTTTTTGATATCTTCATTAGAATTGTCAAAGGGATTTGGAGTGTAAAGGATATATATTTTTAGAAACACAGAACATGAGTGTGTGGCCATTGGAGTTGAACAGCAGTTTTCAAACTTCCCAGACCTACATCTGAGCTCAAGAAGGCATTGCATGCAAACACAAGGGCGAAAGGGCAGAGACACAGGAAAGTAAACAACACGAATGGGATCCAACAAACAGAATGTGAGTGTCACACACTATACCAGTTCAGTAAGACATGCAGGAGTAAGGATACAAAGAGCAAGGATTGAAAAGCTCTCCTTACTGTTGGTCTTGTAGTGGTTGAAGTCAAAAGCTCTTCTTCTCCTGAAGCTGAAGATTCATCATCCATAGTTCTGTGTTTAGGAACAGGAATAAACAGTGAAATCAAGCAACATGGCAACATGTTATTCACATTCAGTTTGTGGAGCAAGAAGAGTGTGAATGAGCCAATCTTGTATTTTTAATTCTTAGTCCTCTTATCTGAGTACAACAGAAACAAATGGATGAGCAGTGTGCTAGTATTAAACCACACACTTGGAGAAGAGCAAGTGACATCACTTACGTGTGTGTTGTTGGAGAGGTGGTCACTCTTGTAGTCGTAGTTGGCTGTGAGAGGGATGGAAATGAGCACAAAAGAGAGAGATACAGTGATGAGGACAGAGCACAGTCAGGATTCTTTAAGAATCCAGGTCAGCAAAATACATTAATGACAAATATCACTATAAAGTTCATTTATGAAAATACACCAGACTTAAAAGTAGACAAAATGTCTGAGATTCCAGATTCCGGACAATCATGAACTAAACCACATACGCAAGACAAACTCTCCAGTTCAGTAAATATAAAACCCTGATTGATAGAATCAAATGCAAAGTCAGGATGTGAGAGAATGAATATAGACACTGCAGCAACGACATCTTACATGCCATGATCATTGGGAGATTTAAAACAAGATATGTCACTGCTGTATAATTGTCTAAACTATAAAATAAATGGTTCAGAAACTACATTTTCTTTTCAGATTCCTATTTTATTTCAACTGCAACAGCCCTTTTTGATATCTTCATTAGAATTGTCAAAGGGATTTGGAGTGTAAAGGATATATATTTTTAGAAACACAGAACGTGAGTGTGTGGCCATTGGAGTTGAACAGCAGTTTTCAAACTTCCCAGACCTACATCTGAGCTCAAGAAGGTATTGCATGCAAACACAAGGGCGAAAGGGCAGAGACACAGGAAAGTAAAAAACACAAATGGGATTCAACAAACAGAATGTGAGTGTCACACACTATACCAGTTCAGTAAGATATGCAGGAGTAAGGATACAAAGAGCAAGGATTGAAAAGCTCTCCTTACTGTTGGTCTTGTAGTGGTTGAAGTCAAAAGCTCTTCTTCTCCTGAAGCTGAAGATTCATCATCCATAGTTCTGTGTTTAGGAACATGAAGAAACAGTGAAATCAAGCAACATGGCAAAATGTTATTCACATTCAGTTTGTGGAGCAAGAAGAGTGTGAATGAGGCAATCTTGTATTTTAAATTCTTAGTCCTCTTATCTGAGTACAACAGAAACAAATGGATGAGCATTGTGCTAGTATTGAACTACACCTTTGAGAAGAGCAAGTGTCATCACTTACGTGTGTGTTGTTAGAGAGGTTGTCACTCTTGTAGTCGTAGTCGGCTGTGAGAGGGATGGAAATGGGCACAAAAGAGAGAGACACAGTGATGAGGACAGAACGGGGTCAGGCTTGAATAAGAAGCCAGGTCAGCAAAATACATTAATGATGAATATCACTAAAATGTATTTGTTAAAATGCACCAGACTTAAAAGTAGGCAATCTGGCTGAGATTCCAAGTTCCCAGACAAGAATGAACTGAACCACAACCGCAAGACAAAATCTCCAGTTCAGTGAATAGAAAACCCTGATTTATAGAATCAAATACAAAATCAGGATGTGAGAGAATTAATAGACACTGCAGCAACGACATGTTACATTGCATGATGATTGGGAGATTTAACAAAAGCCATTTGTCTATTATATCATGTCTGAACACCAACATAAATGGATTAGAGACTACATTTCACTTTATGATTCCTGTTTTATTTCAAGTGCAACAGCCCCTTTGATATCTTCATTAAAGTTGGCAGAAAGGAATTGCAGTTTAAAGGATGTATATTTTTAAAACATATATCAGGAGTCAGTAGCCAATGGAATAATGTCGGTGGTTTTCAAACTTTCCAGAACTACATCTGAGATCAAGGAGGTATTTATTAAATGCAAACCCAAGGGGAAAAGGGCAGAGACACATGAATGGAATTCAACAACATGAATGGGATCCAACAAACAACATGAGTGTCACACGCTGTTCAAGTTCAGTAAGAAGAAGTAAAGAAGTTAAGGAGTAAGGATAGCCAGTGTAAAGATTGACTATTTCTCCTTACTGTTGGTCTTTTAGTGGTTGAAGTCAAAGGCTCTTCTTCTCCTGAAGCTGAAGATTCATCATCCATAGTTCTGCGATAAGGAACAGGAAGAAACAGTGAAATCTAGCAACATGGCAAAATGTTATTCACATTCAGTTTGTGGAGCAAGTAGAGCGTGAATGAGCCAATCTTGTATTTTTAATTGTTAGTCCTCTTATCCGAGTACAACAGAAACAAATGGATGAGCAGTGTGCTACTATTAACCCACACACTTGGAGAAGAGCAAGTGACATCACTTACGTATGTGTTGTTGGAGAGGTGGTCACTCTTGTAGTCGTAGTCGGCTGTGAGAGGGATGGAAATGGGTACAAAAGAGAGAGATACAGTCATGAGGACAGAGCAGGGTCAGGATTCAATGTGAAGCCAGGTCAGCAAAATATTGTACGTGGAATGCCACTTAAAAGTTACTTGTGAAAATTTGAGAATTTAGACTAGACTTAAAAGTCGAGCTTCCAAATTCTTTTGGGTTTGGACTGCAATAATTTCTGTTACAGTAGCAATGGGCCATGTCTCCCATGCAGTGTAGGAGAACAGTGGAAATACATCATGTGGCAAGAATTTACTGATCGTTCTTTCAGTTGGGAATGAATCCATAACTCTTCGCCAAGGTTCAAGGGAGCTATGCCACAAACAGCGTTCTTAGCATATAGGTTTTAAAATGCATTTGAAACATGAAAGTTTGCAGGTGCATAATCTCCAGAATTGGAGTCATGCATTTCCTTGCGTGTAACATTGTTGGAACAAGATATTGAGAACTGAGATCTAATAAATTTTTAACTTGAGATTTAGAGAATCTTGCATTTACTTTAGAGCATTATAACTAAAAAGTTTTACAAAGCAACTGCAAAAAACACTTTCATGTTCCTGAAACACACGGCATAGGATTCTGCCCAGCCAAACTGCTGAGAGGTGAAAGTGAAGACTTATAAATGATTCTTAATGTGAATTTCAAGTTCATCCATGCTTGGAGATCACCTAGAAATCCTTTGTCGAATATCTACATCACTGCTGCTAATTGATAGAAAACAGGATTATTTAACTGAATTGACGGGAACAGCTACATAACATGGCCTCAGTCTAATTGTAATGAAATTGAAATTCCTCTGGATTTATAGCATTAGTGCAAACAGTGTATTTTAGAGTTAGCTTCAAAATAGAATGTCGTTATATACTGTATTCTGATATCACGTGTTAAAATATAAAAACAACCCAAATCGCTTTCATTGTGACCAAGTGGACACCTGAAATCGCATACATAGTTGGCCAGAAATTGAGCCCTAAACAACACCAGATGTAATCTTCCCAGCTGCTTAACTACATCGAGATAAATGAAGAGTTCATATGCAGTGGAATGTAATTTGAATCAGTCATGAACAGAAAAACATGTGCAAGACAAGCTCTCCAAGTGAATAACTAGAAAACCCAGATTTGTAGAATCGAGTGCAGAGTTGACATCTGAGAGAATTAATATAGAGACTGCACCAGTGACAGCTTAAATGACAAGATCGTTGGGACCTTTAACACAAAATATGCCACTGATGTATAATGTTCAAATTCTAACATATATGGTTCAGAAACTACATTTCCCTTTTAGATTCCTATTTTATTTCAAGAGCAACAGCCCTTTTTGACACCTTCATTAGAGTTAGCAAAGGGATTTGGAGTGTAATGGATATATATTTTTAGAAACACAGAACATGAGTGTGTGGCCATTGGAGTTGAACAGCAGTTTTCAAACTTCCCAGACCTACATCTGAGCTCAAGAAGGCATTGCATGCAAACACAAGGGCGACAGGGCAGAGACACAGGAAAGTAAACAACACGAATGGGATCCAACAAACAGAATGTGAGTGTCACACACTATACCAGTTCAGTAAGACATGCAGGAGTAAGGATACAAAGAGCAAGGATTGAAAAGCTCTCCTTACTGTTGATCTTGTAGTGGTTGAAGTCAAAAGCTCTTCTTCTCCTGAAGCTGAAGATTCATCATCCATAGTTCTGTGTTTAGGAACATGAAGAAACAGTGAAATCAAGCAACATGGCAAAATGTTATTCACATTCAGTTTGTGGAGCAAGAAGAGTGTGAATGAGGCAATCTTGTATTTTAAATTCTTAGTCCTCTTATCTGAGTACAACAGAAACAAATGGATGAGCAGTGTGCTAGTATTGAACTACAACTTTGAGAAGAGCAAGTGTCATCACTTACGTGTGTGTTGTTGGAGAGGTTGTCACTCTTGTAGTCGTAGTCGGCTGTGAGAGGGATGGAAATGGGCACAAAAGAGAGAGACACAGTGATGAGGACAGAACGGGGTCAGGCTTGAATAAGAAGCCAGGTCAGCAAAATACATTAATGATGAATATCACTAAAATGTATTTGTTAAAATGCACCAGACTTAAAAGTAGGCAATCTGGCTGAGATTCCAAGTTCCCAGACAAGAATGAACTGAACCACATACGCAAGACAAAATCTCCAGTTCAGTGAATAGAAAACCCTGATTTATAGAATCAAATGCAAATCGGGATGTGAGAGAATTAATAGACACTGCAGCAACGACATGTTATATGGTATGATGATTGGGAGATTTAACAAAAGCCATTTGTCTATTATATCATGTCTGAACACCAATATAAATGGATTAGAGACTACATTTCACTTTATGATTCCTGTTTTATTTCAAGTGCAACACCCCCTTTTGATATCTTCATTAGAGTTGGCAGAAAGGAATTGGAGTTTAAAGGATGTACATTTTTAAAACATATCAGGAGTCAGTGGCCAATAGAATAATATTGGTGGTTTTCAAACTTTCCAGAACTACATCTGAGATCAAGGAGGTATTTATTACATGCAAACCCAAGGGGAAGTGGGCAGAGATACAGGAAAGGAATTCAACAACATGAATGGGATCCAACTAACAATATGAGTGTCACACGCTGTTCAAGTTCAGTAAGAAGGTGTAAAGAAGTTAAGGAGTAAGGATAGACAGTGTAAAGATTGACTATTTCTCCTTACTGTTGGTCGTGTAGTGGTTGAAGTTAAAGGCTCTTCTTCTCCTGAAGCTGAAGATTCATCATCCATAGTTCTGCGATAAGGAACAGGAAGAAACAGTGAAATCCAGCAAGGTGGCAAAATATTATTCACTTTCAGTTTGTGGCGCAAGAAGAGTGTGAATGAGCCAATCTTGTATTTTAAATTCTTAGTCCTCTTATCTGAGTACAACAGAAACAAATGGATGAGCAGTATGCTAGTATTGAGCCACACACTTGGAGAAGAGCACGTGACATCACTTACGTGTGTGTTGTTGGAGAGGTGGTCACTCTTGTAGTCGTAGTCGGCTGTGAGAGGGATGGAAATGGGCACAAAAGAGAGAGATAAAGTGATGAGGACAGAGCACAGTCAGGATTCAATGTGAATCCAGGTCAGCAAAATACATTAATGACAAACAATCACTATAAAGTTCATTTATGAAAATACACCAGACATAAAAGTAGACAAAAGTCTGAGATTCCAGTTTCCGGACAATCATGAACTGAACCACATGCGCGAGACAAACTCTCCAGTTCAGTAAATATAAAACCCGATTGATACAATCAAATGGAAAATCAGGATGTGAGAGAATGAATATAGACACTGCAGCAACGACATCTTACATGCCATGATCATTGGGAGATTTAACACAAGATATGTCACTGCTGTATAATTGTCTAAACTATTAAATAAATGGTTCAGAAACTACATTTCCTTTTCAGATTCCTATTTTATTTCAACTGCAACAGCCCTTTTTGATATCTTCATTAGAATTGTCAAAGGGATTTGGAGTGTAAAGGATATATATTTTTAGAAACACAGAACATGAGTGTGTGGCCATTGGAGTTGAACAGCAGTTTTCAAACTTCCCAGACCTACATCTGAGCTCAAGAAGGCATAGCATGGAAACACATGGGTGAAAGGGCAGAGACACAGGAAAGTAAACAACACGAATGGGATCCAACAAACAGAATGTGAGTGTCACACACTATACCAGTTTAGTAAGATATGCAGGAGTAAGGATACAAAGAGCAAGGATTGAAAAGCTCTCCTTACTGTTGGTCTTGTAGTGGTTGAAGTCAAAAGCTCTTCTTCTCCTGAAGCTGAAGATTCATCATCCATAGTTCTGTGTTTAGGAACAGGAATAAACAGTGAAATCCAGCAACATGGCAATATGTTATTCACATTCCGTTTGTGGAGCAAGTAGAGTGTGAATGAGCCAATCTTGTATTTTAAATTGTTAGTCCTCTTATCCGAGTACAACAGAAACAAATGGATGAGCAGTGTACTAGTATTGAGCCACACACTTGGAGAAGAGCAAGTGACATCACTTACGTGTGTGTTGTTGGAGAGGTGGTCACTCTTGTAGTCGTAGTCAGCTGTGAGAGGGATGGAAATGGGCACAAAAGAGAGAGACACAGTGATGAGGACAGAACGGGGTCAGGCTTTAATAAGAAGCCAGGTCAGCAAAATACATTAATGACAAATATCACTAAAATGTATTTGTTAAAATACACCAGACTTAAAAGTAGACAAAATGGCTGAGATTCCAACTTCCGGACAGTAATGAACTGAACCACATACGCAAGACATAATCTCCAGTTCAGTGAATAGAAAACCCTGATTTATAGAATCAAATGCAAAATCAGGATGTGAGAGAATTAATATAGACACTGCAGCAATGACATTTTACATGGCATGATCATTGGGAGATTTAACAAAAGGCATTTTACTACTATATCATGTCTGAACACCAATATAAATGGTTTAGAGACTACATTTCACTTTATGATTCCTGTTTTATTTCAAGTGCAACAGCCCCTTTTGATATCTTCATTAGAGTTGGCAGAAAGGAATTGGAGTTTAAAGGATATACATTTTTAAAACATATATCAGGAGTCAGTGGCCAATGGAATAATATCAGTGGTTTTCAAACTTTCCAGAACTACATCTGAGATCAAGGAGGTATTTATTACGTGCAAACCCAAGGGGAAAAGGGCAGAGACACAGGAAAGGAATT
This sequence comes from Lepisosteus platostomus, assembly GCF_059453375.1. Taxonomy (NCBI): domain Eukaryota; kingdom Metazoa; phylum Chordata; class Actinopteri; order Semionotiformes; family Lepisosteidae; genus Lepisosteus; species Lepisosteus platostomus. The sequence continues at coordinate 15,749,011 of NC_142618.1, forward strand.
CAACAACATGAATGGGATCCAACAAACAACATGAGTGTCACACGCTGTTCAAGTTCAGTAAGAAGGAGTAATGAAGTTGAGGAGTAAGGATAGACAGTCTAAAGATTGTCTATTTTTCCTTACTGTTGGTCTTGTAGTGGTTGAAGTTAAAGGCTCTTCTTCTCTTGAAGCTGAAGATTCATCATCCATAGTTCTGCGATAAGGAACAGGAAGAAACAGTGAAATCCACCAATATGGCAAAATGTTATTTACATTCAGTTTGTGGAACAAGAAGAGTGTGAATGAGCCAATCTTGTATTTTAAATTCTTAGTCCTCTTATCTGAGTACAACAGAAACAAATGGATGAGCAGTGTACTAGTATTGACCCACACACTTGGAGAAGAGCAAGTGTCATCACTTACGTGTGTGTTGTTGGAGAGGTGGTCACTCTTGTAGTCGTAGTCGGCTGTGAGAGGGATGGAAATGGGCACAAAAGAGAGATACAGTGATGAGGACAGAGCACAGTCAGGATTCAAATGGAAAAGATTCAGGATTCAAATTGGTACAGTATTCACACATTACTGATAATCAATCTGCATATTTATGTACAGTACTAGCTAAAAAGTGTAAGTATTCAAAATCTCTCCTTACTGTTGCTCTTGTCGTGACAGATGTGTCATTATTCACAGTTCTGTGAAGAGGAACAGGGAGAAACAGTGGAATCAAACGACCTTGCATTTGGTTTGTGAAATAAAAACAGTGTGAATGTGGTGTCTCGAACATCCTGTAGTGAAATCAAACATATTTTCCACAGTTGTAATAAATGTATTATATTATATGTAATATATCCAATATGTTGGATGTCAGAATTTCTATGAGTATGAGGGGCATCCTATGCTTAACCTTCTGTCTTGCAGAGATCTTGCTAATGACTTTACTAATGGCAGAACTGAAGGCAAAGATGTGAATGAACAAGAAGGCATGCAGTGAATGAATACAGAGTGGCTTCTAATGATGTTTCATTTCAGTTTGTTCGTTGGTGTCCTCTCCTTAGCAAGCTTTCTTGGCAGCTACACACAGTTTGGTGTGAGTGGCCTGACTTACGTGTGTGTTGGCGTCATGGGAGACTTGGTCGTGCTCAGAGTCTTGTGTGACAGGGCCAGGAGCTGATAACAGAGGAAGTGAAGAAGACAGATCTAAGCAGTGTTGCGCTGATATTGTCACATCCTTCTATTGTTACACTTTAATGACTGTTTAAGCTTTCTGCCTGTAATATTATGCTTAGTTGGTTGAGTACAATGCCCTCTGCTATATTTTATATACTGATGGAAAAAAGAAGCCAACTCCTCTTCCTCCACACTGGCCCTCCCGTCTGCGTGGAACAGGCTGAAGAGTGACTCATCCGTGAAGAGGACCTGATGCCACTGCTGACGAGTCCATCGCAGCCTCTGTCTGGCCCAAGCCAGTCGGGTGTGACATCCAGGAGCTGTGAGCAGAGGGCCTCTGACAGGTCACCTTGCTCTAAGGCCAGCAGCATGAAGCCTCACTGTCCTGTCACTGATGCGGGCATTGTGTCTGCCAGCAGTTTCAGCAGCAGTACAGGTGGCAGATCTGAAACGATCTCTCAGATGGACCAGTCTGATGTGTCGGTCCTGCTCTGGTGTGGTCACTCTAGGGTGACTGGATCTTGGACGGTCATCTGTCCTGCCGGTCTGCTGAAACCTTCTCTGCAGTCAGGACACAGTGGAGCGGCTTACTCCATAGTGTCTGGCAATGCTGGCACATGACATGCCTGCCTGCAGCATGCCAATGACCCTGTCCCTTGCTTCTGGTGACATTCAAGGCATTATGGAATGCACAGAAAACTGACTAAGTGTGGCCTTTTTCTTGCAGTGACCTAAGCTTTGAATTAAGGCTTTTTTAAAGGTGACCTGATCAGGCATTGTTCCACCAGGACCTCGCTGGGTAAAAGTGCACCTAACGAGCTTTCGTGTATTTGGCAAGTTGCAATGCCTCACTGCACAAGCTGTATTGCTGGTCAGAGGGCTTAAAACAAATTAACAACTTTTTGTGAAAGTACATAAGCTATAACTATAGTATTCTCATTCCAGAATGTTGCATTTATTTTTTCCATCAGTATATATTGAAAAATACAATCACTTTTATATTGATACAATCATTTTGGTTAGAAGCTTTACCTGACTCCTAATGATTGCTTTATGGCGAGCACGAGTTTCTCTGTAAACATATATATACTGTATAATATATATATCTAACATGGGTATGTATTGTATATAGATAGTATATACAGTACAGAATAAGTTGTGCAGCTATGCTGTTGAAGATGATACCCTGGCTTTTTGCAACAGATGGCCAGATGACCAGAGTGACCTCCTCTCATGTGTAACCTTTCTTAAGTTCTTATGCATTTTGGTAGTTTATATATTTAAACTTACTATATTTAGTTATGTTGTTTAGTTACTTCTGTCATTTCCTATTTCAAGTCTAGAGAGTGCTTTTTATAATTTTTTTAATTATTTTTAGTTGCACCACTTCACTGTTAACCAATAGACTGCTGTAATTTCACTACTGCTTTCGGACACCGAAGTCCTGTCCTCCTGAAACACAGTTACACAGCTGCACTGATACACTGCTGTACTTCTGTTGCTGTACCAGGCTCTTGAGTATTGCACCAGGAGAGTCAACTTCTTCTCGGGAAAGATTGTATTGTACTGTAGCCTGATACTTGTCATCCATAGGGCTGTAGGGAGAAACAGATAAAGAATAAAAAGGAAAAATTGTATTTTATATTGTGTCCTTTACCTTTGACCTTGCGCAACCATCACATTGGTGTATGACGTGTGATGGTTGAGGGCCTAGTTGTATTGTGTCCTTGTGCTTCCATCACATTGGTGGGTAAAGGTTATTTGTATTTTGTTCTTGACCTCTGACCTAACGTCACATTGATGTACAGTATACAGTAAGTGGGATGGGTCAGGACAGACATGTCAGGTTGATGGAAGATGGTCATTTATCACAAGGATCGGAACACTGTGGGTAGGGGGAGGGCACTTGTGTGTGATGGTATTGATTTACAGTGTAATGCCTTGCATTGTGAAACCAGACCACTGTGTAATCATCATTATTATAGTGCAAAAATAAAACAAGTATCAATTCCTGTTTCATGCCAAGATGAGTTTACTAATGTGTTGGACTCCAGCCAGTTTCACTTAAACTGGTTACATGTTTTCAGAGTTAGATTTGAATCTCTTCCTACACAACAGTCACATAAACAAAAATGACTCAGATTTCAGCTGACTGCATGTTATACATTCCACAATTCCATGCCTAAACGTGACACTCAACAGGACGATTTTTATATATACTGTATCCCCTAATTTTTAATACTGCTCCCATCACCATACCATGTGATCAATTAATTTTCTAAGGTTTCTGAGATTCTGGTGTTCAGTAGAAAAAAACTTGCATATATTCCTCTATGAAAGGGAACTGCAAAACTCATCTTTACTTTCTCCAGAATTATGTTTTCCTTCTGACTCCAAACTGGAGTTTAAAAAAATGTTGGGTAGGTGGTCAAACCCTATGTTTGTCCTTCATGAAAGGGGACAGTCTTTCTGAAGTAATCATTCTCAGCCTCACAATCCGAATTGGGGGTTAGGATTTGACAGAACTCCTGAAGTGTAGTTTGAAGACACCCCTGTATCAGGACTGGTAAGTGTTAATAATAATAGCAAACTCTTTCATTTCTTAATTGACACATCTCACTAGACAACAAAGATAAATTTCTAAACCACAGAAATACTTCAGAAAAGTTACAAATGAGCAGATGCCATTCAACCCATCTGGTCTGTAGTGGCTGGACAGCTTGTTCTAGACTATTAAAACACTGTCGCTAAAGAAGATATTTTGGTTTCAAAAAGGAAAAACAGCTAATAAACATGATTACATGTTTGCATTGAAAAGGGCACTGTAAAATTATAAAGGTAAGCAAAACTGATCTTGTTAGAAAATGTAGCTAGATATACAGTAGGTGTTTAATATGTAATGCCACATGGGCTAAATCATTTTGAAGTACTTGCTCAATAATCCTTGATAATTCAGAGAGATATTAGTCTCATTTATTTATAATCACAGTTTCATATTGATTCATCTACAAACACCAGGACCAACTCTTTTTAGAGCTGGGTTGAGAAATGTGTGCAGAATTCTGGCAGAACACAACAGGAAAACATTTTCAGGAAATGATCTTGCTAAAGTAAGTTGACAGTATCCTGTCAGCCATTGCATTGTAGACTTTTTTTGTTAATATATCACCTTCCATCATTAAGGTGTTGAAGGTTCTTTTCTGATCATTTTAAATACCTTGTACTCAAAGCAGGTTAATGAAACAAGTTATCTTTTCCTCACTTTAGCTGAATATTCACGAACATGCACATGTTGTTTTCTAACTTGGTGTACAGAGTAAAGCTGAAACTGCAAGAAGAAGAAAGTTTTTGTAGACACAAAGAATTAAAGAACTTGTTAGCAGCATCTGATTTCATTTGGCATCTGGATATCAGAATACAGGGAAGATCTTGGCCTCAGACCCCGCCCCTTCCTGTTTCTCAATAACACAGTGATGAACCGAGAGACACTGAGAGGGCTGGACAGCAGGAAGTGACATCACTTACATCAGCAGCGCCGGAGGGAGGTTGGCTGTCTCACTCAGGGTTTGCACTGCCAGAGAGTGGAACTGGGAACACAGGAAAGAGAGACAGGGAATGGCAACATAGCATGTAATGTGTTCATTTAGGGTATTGCTCCAGTCCGCCAAACGGGGTGAGTGGGGTCAGCATTGGTTGGGGGTGAGCTCAGCCCATACAGGGGGTGGTCATGAGGTCACTTAAGGTCAACCAATATAAGCTTCTACCTAATGAGCCGTTCTGGCCCTGATGGAAATTAGCTGCCTACCTACAGTACATTTGGGGAATCAACACAGGTAAGTTGAAATGTCTCAGATAAATACTATTATGTTGTGGTAACTCAACAGTTCTAATGTCCATTCAAATGAGTGTAGTAGTGAGTGGAACGGGGCAGAAATTGGATGGTTTCGTTTACCATGTTCCTACTTGCATGGGTTTTATAGGACAACCATTGCTGATTCATGGTTTTACTAATGGTCCCTGCACACACTGTTGTTCTGCGCAGAACTGCTCATCCTGATGTCCATGAGAAGTCCACAGATCAGAACCACATGTCACAAGCAAGGCAGGAGGTCTGGCATGAAGTATCAGGTAAAACAACTATCTGGTTTCCCGTTCTCCTGTGCTTTTGTGTCTCTCTGGCCGCTAAGGATACTCACTAGTGTGCTGACTGCTGCCTGCAGCTCAGAGATGTTCACAAAGGCGCATCCCAGCCCAGGAACCTCCAAACCCACAGTGACGTTCAGCAGACTCTCAAGAGCTGTGGATCAAGAAGTGAGCAGGTTCTGTAAGTCATAATGTTAATGCACTGGTACACACAATAGAAATGCCATCAGACATTTTCAGTCAGTTTTGTTATTAATGCTATACTTGATCTTATACTTGACCCATAAGTTCAGAGCTGTTTATCTCTCAATGTTTTTTAAATTCCAAGGCAAAAACCATAAATGTCTTCAGCACACTGGCAGGTAAAAGATTCCTGGCAGCAAACAGGTAAGTAAACCAAACAAGAAACCAGATAGTTGTTTTGTTTGGCTTTGTCAATTTAAGCCACAGAGATGCTGACAAATGTAACCCAGCAGAATGAACAGACTTTAACTTCATCTGAGTGAACGGTGAAATACGGCCCAGAGTATAGAAGTGCCAACTACAGAGAAGTGCTTCTAAACTGAAAGCAGGGTGTACTTCTGTACACAGAGAGTTGTGGGAGTGTGGAAGAAGCTGCCCTGCCGTGTTGTTGAAACCAATACCCTGGATTCATTCTAGAAATGGCTGGATGGGATCGTTGGATAGAAGAATAAAATTGACTGATTATATCACAAATTATATGGACTTGGATCAGTTAACTACTAACTACTACTAAGGGCTAGATGGGCTGAATTATCTCCTCTCATTTGTAACCTGTTTTATGTTCTCAGTTTCACAAGGTCACATACAGTAACTCAAAAAAACTGAGGTTTATGCAACACAAACATCTCTGTCCCCTTTGTTTCTGTGTTAATCAGTGTGTTTGTATGACTGTTTCTGAGGAGATTTATTCCAACAGCTGTTGTTAATATAATGTGCTGGAAACGTCTTGACTGTCTAAACCATATTGGAATTGAAGGGCTCTCTGTAAGAGTTTCATGGAAATGGCTCGGTTTAGCACCGGGGCTGTCCCTCTGGGCGAAGGGAGAATGGGCGGCTCTCACCCTGGGCTGAGACGGAGGGGAAGGTCACTGTGTAGGGCCGGGTGATGTTCACCGAACTGGCCCCTCGGTGCACTTCATCTTGGATGTCACTGGTGTTGACAGACAGGACGTTCAGTGTGGTGACATCTAACTCCAGGGATCCGTAGACACTGGAGCTGCAAAGCCAAAGAGACACATCAACAGAGATACTGCAACGCAAGGGAAAGAGGCTCTCCAGTAGCTCCGAGATCTTGACCATTCCAGTCACACAAGGATTCAATCTCTGCACTGTCATCTGCTGAAATGAAATCCTTATTCATCTGGAAAGACTTGGGTTAAAGTCAGAATAGATGTGAGAAAAGACAGATTCGGAGCAGGTAGGTACAGTAGCTGTTAGGCCAGTATGTTGCACAGAGATGCCAGAGCAGCAGGAGTTCGGTAGCAGCCAGAGAGCAGAGGAGCCAGGTTGAAGCAGATCCACAGGAATCATGCCAGGTATAGGGGTAGGAGGTTCCAATGGAGCCAGATGCTCATCAGCAATAACAGGTCGACACAGGATTCCAGTTGCACAGTTTGAATGGCTTTCCTGTCCCTCTACAGCAGTACGATTTTGCTAGCGAAAAGCACCAAACAATGGCCACAAGGTTGAATTGGGCCAAGAATAGTACAGTAGAGAGACACAGTTCAGATCTGTGTCCTATTAGAATCAGGGATAGAGAAACAGATCTCTTACCTGTCGTCTGGTAGTGAAGTGATGATGAATGAGGCTCCTAGAGAGACAAAAGGACACAGTGATTGTCCTGATCAACATAAATGGATATCACTAAACACCCCATTTCCAACAGTCTCAGATCCTGAATCTCCACACTTGCACACCTGGGTAATAGGTTGATGTCTCTTCGCCTGGTGGAAACCCCATGGGCTCAGTCTTTTGGCTCAGTCTGGATAATATGGTATGAGGGGGTGGAGGGAGACTCTTGTCTGAATGAAAACTCTGAGAAATGACCTGCCATCCTCAGTCACCTGACCAACTGCTGGAAGACAGTTGGTTAAATTGGTCAGATTCTTCTTTCTCCATCTCCCTCTGGTGCATTTTGCATAACAGATGATCTGCCCTCTGTCTCCATGTAGAAGATGCTGACTGATCTCAACTAGAGAGCTCGATCTACCGCATGGATGGGGTATTTCAGTTTCTTTTTCCCGACCATGGTCCTCTCTAAAGAACTGTGTATGCCTGTTATCGGGAAAGCATTTGGATTCTGGGGGAAAATGAATCTTGCAAATGCAATAAAATCTCATGGCTCTGCAGATACTGACCTGTCAGCAGGAATAATAGAGCTCTGTATTCTCCTCCCATCCTAGCTCCACTGATCTGCACCTGGAAACCAGACAGGCACATGACAGCATTACCCCCTGTGTGTGTGAATGACTGGTACCTATAATCCAGAACTGGGTAGTGATACCCATTTATCCATTTATCGTGAATGTGGGCTATGTCCTGTGTGGCCACGTGCATTCTTACTCAATCTTTCATAGAGGATTTTATTTTAACCAAGGAGCCTTTGCCCACACAGAGGCTGTGGTAATTAATAGCTAATTCATTTGAGGATAACGTCAAGCTGTTTCTTGATAGAAATCAATGTTTTGGCTTCAAGCACATGAGGGGGTAGCTTGTTTCCCACGCCCACTACCCTTTGTGTGAAGAAGGGCTTCCTCAGTTTTAAATGGTAAAGTTCCACTTGTGCTCTATGATTTGTAATAATAATAAGAAGAATATGAATAAGAATTCCTTATGCTTATATAGTGCTTTTTTGGACACTCCACTCAAAGCACTTTACAGGTAATGGGGAATCCCACTCTCACCACCAATATCTGGCCCCACCTGGATGATGCAACAGCAGCCATATTGTGCCAGTACTCTCACCACACACCAGCTCTCAGTGGGGAGGAGAACAGTATAGTGCCCCCATCACTATACTGGGGCATTAGGACCTACACAAGCCACAGGGTGAGCACCCCCTACTGGCCACTAACACCTCTTCCAGCAGCAACCTTTTTTTTCCCAGGAGGTCTCTCATACAAGTACCGACCAGGCTCACACCTGCTGAGCTTCAGTGGCTTGCTAGTTGCAAGTTGTAGGGTGAGAGGGCTGGCGTGTCTTGCAGTTTGAAGTTCTGTGTGTAATTGGCCTGTAACTAAAATGTTTGCACATTTATCTGACTCTCATCCTGTAGATCTGTCTCTAACCTCAAATCAAAGACTTTTCAGGCACTGCTTTAATGTGCCTGCAGAAAACTTGTGACTATCAATCACTTTTATTTTTACTGTATATACTGTAGCACCATTCAATCCAGAGCTTTATCAAGGCACTTTACATAAATTATAAAAATAAATAAGTACAGCAAACAGAAAACACAATAAAATCATGTAGAATGTGAAATTGAAAGAAAGTAATAGATTATGAATTAGGAACAGTAACGTTCCAGTTTCATGGACATTCAAGGAAATTGGTATCAGGGTACAGTTGACTATGAAATTAATGTTAAGGTTTAAAATATTAAGCTTGCTGTTATTAGGCTTTTTAGTTTAAATGAATCTCAAGTGTCCTGCACAATTGTACACAGAGGCCAGATCCAAGAGTGCGGTTGCGCTAATGGCCACTAGATGGCAGAGTTAGCCTGGTTTTTAAGCTAAAGTTGCTAATGGGCGCTCTACGGTGTTGTATAGCATTGTCTCTCGTAGAAATATGTGTCCCATGTCAAAGGTGTGATATCTGTTTTTCAGGTATACATACGTATTATAATGATTTGTATGTAACGAACAAGAAAAACTAGACTCACACAAACTGTGTCTGCCCTCTTTCGGGTTCCCTGTCTTGTCTAAAGATAACTTAGCTCTTAATTCATGTCATAGACTTAAATCCACTAGGAGAGAGCTTTTAACACACAAACTACAGATTCTTTTGGTCATTCTCATCTGCAGTGAAGGATAAAACAAGCAAGCAGTCTCTGCCTGTGTGATTTGGTATGCCTCTTATTATTCTGTTACTTTTATTGAGAACTAAAGTGTTAATCAGCAACTTTAGTGTGTGTATGGGTGAAGGCAGGGGATACCAAACCTTACTAGTAGACACTGTGTAAAAGCGTGTCCCCTGGGTTTCTCGGGAAAGGCAGAGCTCTCTATAGTCTGACTTTGGCTTTTGTGAGAATAAAGGTTTATTCTATACTGAAAGGAAAAGTAAAGAGAGACAAGGTGACACCCGAAGAAGGCTCCACAGCCGAAACGTTGTGTCTCTTTTCTTTTCAGCACGGAATCAACCTTAACTTGTTCTTTTGCAAACCTATGTTTTCTAAATCCATTCTGACTGTTTCCTAGAATATTATCTCCATATTATATTATCTCCATATATGTGATGTTCTAAATGAACTTGAGTACATGTACAGTAACTGTACATGTAGCAGATGTCAGACTGCACTATGATTGCTGGGGATGGTTTTCTTACCCTTTCCTGTGGACAGGCACTACATGAGCACATCTGCAGCCCTGTCCTGAGAGACTGCTGGGTCTCAATCGACTGTTATTTGATCACCGCTGTGCTCAGGGAACAGCTGGATCAAATCTCAATACACATTACTTAAGGGAATAAAACAAACACCAGAATCTCCATGAGGAAAGACTGCTGTACATTTTCTCATCATTGTCGCCATGACCAACCAACTGTTTTTTATTCAACCAGTCCAGTCATGTGACCGATTAGACATTGAATTATTCACTGGCAGAGGTTATTATTCCTGTACACTTGAAGTACTACGGTAAATGTGCATTTCAAAAATTTTGATTGCCAAAGTGTGAAGTGCTGAATTGTTGAATAATTGAGACAGATACTGAGCTGCATTCCAATCAGCCAAGCCACACTCCTACAGATGAGACACTGCTTGACTATTTTCAGAAAAAACTTTTTTCTTAAACGTCAGGCATTAGGTAATGCGTCCCATGAGCTCTGTATACTGGAAGGTGTTCCTTGTGTTGTGCATTGCACTGGATATGCCTGCTTCACTGGTCAGTTAGCTACTGTACGTCATGCTGCCCTTAGGACATGCTAGAGAGGTATTCAGGACTCGACTTTGAACTTACTTGCACGAAACAGAAACATTGTGTAGACTGTAGTTTTGCTTTCCATTGTTCAGAAACATCGTAATCATTCATGTAACAATTGCACTGTGTCTCCAACAAGCTGCATTACTGCACTTCTACTCTCACATCTGCTAAGAAGAATTTCACGGCCAGTTTTTTAGTATAATTGTCAATATTGTAATTTGATCAGTAACATTGAGAGAGCCCTGAGAGTTTTCTTCAGAGTTCAACGGGTGAATCTGTACTTGTTTAGTTCTGACACAAACCTGAGTGCGGGAAAGCAGAAGGAGATAATAATGGGGATCACGTTTCAGGAAATACCGAGCAAGGTCGTTTAATTTAGGGGAAAGAGGCAATAATGTGTAAACACTGTTGTTTAAAGGATCAAACAAAAGTCAATGGTCCTTGTAGGAGGACACAGAAAGGCTGGTGCAAAATGAAGTTCTGTGCGCCGGGAGAGTCTCGCCCTCACTGTCCTGACCTGAGATCGGCGGCCAGTCGTCTTCCTGCAAGTCTCTGTCTGCATCACAGGGACTCAAGGACTGCTACTCCAGGCGGACATCAGAAGCCAACTTGATCCTTGCAGTAGGATGTGCTTCTCCCCCTAACTTCCAACGAATAGACAGGAGGCCTTTTTCTTCATCCAGTCCAGTTGAGGATCTGAACTGAGAATCTCGTCCAGCTGTTTCGTGAAAGACCAGAGTATCGGCTTCTACAACATGGCTGGGCAGCTTGTTCCACACTCCCATCACGCTTTGTGTTACAAAAAGGATCTCCTGTTCTCTCTTCTGTCCATGGATTTTCCACTTGTGTCCTCTGGTTAATGTTTCACTGTTTATCAAGAGCCCGGGAACGTGCGTATCCTGATATCAATCGAGCAAAGCAGTGGTCCAAGTACTTGTCCCTGTGGTACTCCAGTATTGCAGCACACCAATTTGAGGCTTCACCCCTTGTGTCTGCCATGTTTTCTCTTTAATAATGAATTCTCGGTTTCTCTGAATGGTCCAATCACAGGTTACCAAGTCTAGCTAACTTTTCTCTCTCTGATGTTTCCTATCAATTAGACAATTATTAAAATCAATGTATTAACATAAATACTTAACCTCTGTAATCTTCTAACTGTTTATGAGGAACATTATCAAAAGCCTTCTAAAACCACCAGCTCACATGCCTCGTGTGTTTCCATTAGTGTTGTATCCTGTTCCAGGAGCTCAAACAAATCAGACATACTGCTCTATAATTTCCTGGTGGGGTTTTTTCACCCTTCCTATGGGTGGGTACTACATGAGCACATCTCCCATCCCTGGGTACGAGCCCAGATTGATTGTCAGATCTTTCTCGACTGTCATCTGATCACTACTGTGCTGGGTCAACTCACAATTCACATTATTTAAGGGAATAAAGCAAGAGGAAATATCTGAATATCCAGAATGGAAGCTTACATTTTCTCATCTTTGTCACCATGAGCAGAGAGCATCAGCGACCAAACCAGACCGAGCAGAGGCAACTGAAAAGCTTTCAGGAAAGATCCACCTAAGAATTGCACACTGCAAAGTCTTAAAGGAGTCTCGCATTCACTTTTAACCACAGAAAGAGAAAGTGGAATGATCAAACTGAACAACACTTGAATAATTTATTTTTACTATATTTTTAGAAATTAGCCTGGAGGGAATTGGCAAGCTGCATCCACAGACTTCAATCTGTTCCTATTCATCTGAGAGTGAAAGGAAATTATTTAACACAATTATGAACTATAGTGGACGGATTTCAAACACTATGCTCTATTTAAAATACTCCATGATCCATATGATTATGGGCAGAGTCGTTCTTGTCATTTATGTATTTAAGGAGAGAAGGTCTCGATTTTATTCTTGAAAGTCAGACCATAGAAAAGGCTGAGTAAGAGAGACAATAACACAGGAGTAGATCCAAAAAGTAATATGAGACAGTTAGTGTACTGTAAGATGCAATATGTGTTTTTGTAATGACTTCAGGGACATACTGTATAATGGTGGGTTGTACTCTAATGAAATGGCCAGCAGTAACCGGAAGAGAGGACATCCTGTGTTTGGAGACCACTTCACTATCAGAATTGTAACAAACTTGCAGTCCCACTAAACTGACCCCACTGTGACAAGAAGGAGATCTGCAGCTGATACTGACCAACATTTACTCAATGGTGAATCAATTTAATCTCAGGAGTCTCAAGTCAACATGCAAACACTTGGGTACACACTTTATCTTCATATCCAATTGATTAATTTATTAGGAACAGAGACTACATTAATTATGTTACTAAAGAATCTTGTCTGCACAACGACAATAATAAAATAAAAATCACAGTAGCAATACTATCATCACCATCGATATTAATAATAGCAAAGCAAGTGAAGAAAATTCAAGACTTACCAGTTCATTTATCAAAGTACTTCCTGGAGCTCCTGTAGAGTTTTCATTCAGCTGTGAGCGGAGCTCTATGTGAGCCCCAGCACTTGTCACTTTCCAAGTCTCTGTCACTCAACGCTAGAGGAGGAGCTGAAAAGGTGAAAGCAATGATCAAAATCAAGTTCTTCCTCCTGAGGACAGACTGGTTTAACAACAGTCCAGGTCTGGCAACTGATGTCTGAATTAGCACTCTCTCTCTTCACTTCCACTAGACACCCATGTGAACACAGAGAGGGCATATCAGGACTTGAACCCAGGTCTCCACCACTGCAAAGTAGTGATGTTAACCACTACACCACTGTGCTACCCAAAGAGAGACTCTTAAATAAAAATTAAAATACACCATATGGTATGATCTGTGTGTAGAACCTGCCCTGACCTGTGAGAGTTTGAAATTTACTGCCACCTGTTGTTATGTGACATTTTGGGAATATCTGAAAAGCAGGGATAACCTTATCAGAAATAGCTATTGTGCCATGTGTGGAAATATTAGTTGTACAGTAGAGTTGTGTAGTTCTAATGCAATGGTCACTTCTAACCAGCTATTTATGTTAATACCAGAGCTGTGTTTGACTATAAAACTTCCTGAGAAATCTCTTGGATTCAGAGCACCATGGGGGGCACACTTTGTACACTTTCAGTGCAGTTCGCAGGCTCGCCGAACGCAATGGGGCTCACAGAAGCAGCAATGTTCTGGGATTTCTGTCTTCTTCCACTGGACTGCTCGCAGCCTCCATCTTGGTATTAGAGACACTAACAAGCAACACAAGCTTTGGAAACAGAAAAGATGAAGAAGCCACTCCTCCATACACATGAGCTCATGAGCTGAACGTTTTCGATCTTTCGAAGGGTCTGAATACTTTCGTATTTATGGAAACACTGACTCTGCAGGAGTCATTAACCAACATCTAATGTTACTGATGAGAATTGCTTAGAAGAAATATTTATGTAATTGAAAAATGTTATCTTTGTTGCCCTGTAGTTAAAATTACCCCAGCCTTAATGTTCTTTACCTGAAACACTGTTTTCAAAGTAATTTCAAATGAAGTGGGTTGAAAAGGTAACATGTCAACATATTTGAAACATGAAAGACAGAAATATGAGGAAAGAAAAGAAGGGTGTGTTTGAATGTGAAGAACCAAAGCTTACCTGTACATTGCTTCAAAAGATAATAACACATTCCAGAAACTCATCTAGCTAGGATTGCAAGTCCTCTATTAATGGCTTTTGATTCTGGTTTCTTCAGTACTAAGTACAAAGTCCTGTTTGGCAGTATGGATAATGCAAATGACAATAGTGATAATGATGTCTGTTGCTTTGACTCTTAATTGTATTTTCATTAGGAGAAACTGAATAAAAATGATTAAGTCAGGTGTGGAATTTCTGGGGTTCTTATGGGAGGCCCTTACTTTGCTGAAAGGACCCGTGGAATAGATGCCTAGGGTGACTTCATTTCAGTTCATTTCAATTTATTTGTCATTTGCAAAGTGCAATGAAATGCTGATTATCATGTGTGCTGCAATACAAAAACATTTAAGGAATCACCAAAAACATAAATACAGAACAGCAGCAACAATAACAAGTTAAATAACACACAACTTAAAAAAACACATCAGTGTGAGTCAGGGGTAGAGTTCTGGAATCTGACATCTAACAGGAAGAACTTCTCTCTGAATCTGGAGGTTCATGCCTTTATGCTCCTATAACGCTGACCAGAGGGAAGGGGGGAGAAAAGTGAGAAACCAGTTGTTGTCCTTAGCGATACTTCCAGCCTTCCTGAGACAACTCGTCAGAGTAAGTCGGTGCTGCATGAGCACAAGACAGTATGAGCAGAGACACTCAGGAGCTTCACATCCAGACTGAAGCAGAGACCGTTTTCCACAAGGAACTCTAGTCCTGTGCCTAGGGGACAGCATGCAGAGATAATATTGGTGGAAAACTGCCCATCAAACACAGCCAGGACTTTAAATGGTGACACAGGCCACGTCTTTCCCAATTATTCTCAGGAATGCACCAGCAAGAAAGAACATATTCGTGTTCATGGTTCGATAGAGTCCAAATGCCACATTAAGGCAAATTTGCACTCCGATTGCAATTAAATTTCAAAACATGCATCACCAACTGAGCTATTCCAGCTCGGCTTGAGAAAGAGCTTCAGGTGTGAAAGAAGATTATGGGCCACACAGGAGAAGACATTCCGGTTCAATAAATACGCGGATGTAACATTTCTCTCAGCTTCAGAGGCCAGCTGGTAGGAGTGAAGGGAGACAAGCAAAACTGAAAACGCAGGACAGTTGTTTCTGTTTCTTCTGCAGGATTGTCTGAAGGTAACCAGACTTGTTCTCTTATCTGTGCAATGAGGGCATGTCTGGTATGAACTCCCAATGTTAAAGAAAGAGGTTAATAAAATAAATATATGACATTGCGATTATCATATAAAATGATCTTGTCTATGTTTACCATGTTACAGTATATTTTAACCCTGTTGATTATACTCTTCTTGTTTTCATAAAACGGTTTTCATTGCTTCTCCATCTTTGTGCTGTAGACATGATTTGGTGACCGTTTTCACATTTTGTTGATCTTATCATTTGAAGTCATGACACTCTTAAGTAACAATGAATATAATACACACAACCTACTCCACACAAAGAGATGAAAAGAAAGAAGTAATTCTATGAAAGAAAAATGGCGAAGTCACAATTGCAGTATTCAAACCCTTTTCTGTGGCAAACCTAAATTCATCAAGGTGCACAAAATGAACCTAACTAGCCACAGAATTAGTTAAATCACCTCTGTGTGCAATAATAATGGTTCTCCTAGTCAGCTGTCTCTGAAGGCTCCTTGGTGTTTCATATCAAGCCAGGGATAAAGTCATTGACAAACACAGGTACAAAAATATCCAGGTCCCAGAATGTTCCAGTGAGCAGTCTACTGAATCATCAAGAAGGCGTAAGTATGGCACACAGACACTCTAGATCAGGGTGTCCCTCCAAACTGAGCTGCTGGGCAAGCTGTGGGTTAAACAGGGACTCTGAAAGAGCTACAGCATGCATCAGCCAACGGCCTCCAGAAGCCCTCACAAAACTAGCCTATAATGGCAGGGTGGCGAGAATGTGGTTAGGATGCGGTGCTCTCACTGCCATGGCCTGGGTTCCATTCCAGGTCAGGAAAGAGTGCCCCTACCTCATCTTTGGCCAGCAGCCATATCACCCCCTGTGATTCACAACTGGCAGCCCCCTGAAGCTCAGCAGGTGTGAGCCTGGTCAGTAACTCGATGGGAGACTCCTGGGAAAAACTAAGGTTGCTGCTGGAAGAGGTGTTAGTGGGGTCAGTAGTGGGTGCTCACCCTGTGGTCTGTGTGGGTCCTAAAGCCCAGTATAGTGATGGAGACACTATACTGTAAAAAGATGCCATCCTTTGAAAGAGGTGTAAAACCAAGGTCCTGAATCTCTGTAGTCATTAAAAAGCCCAGGGCATTTCTCAAAAAGAGTAGGGGTGTAACCCTGGTATCCCGGCCAAATGTTCCACTGGCCTCTACCAATCATGGCCTCCTGATAATCCTCCTCTCTGAACTGGCTTCATCACTCTGCTCTCCTCCCCACTGAGAGCTGGTGTGTGGTGAGAGTACTGGTGCACTATGGCTGCTGTCGCATCATCCAGGTGGGGCTGCACACTGGTGGGAGCAGTGGGATTCCCCATTACCTGTAAAGAGCTTTGACTGGAGTCTGCAGAAAAGTACTGTATAAGTAAGCAATTATTATTATTAAGAAGGGAGCCGTTACTAAAAATAAGACATCTTATTTTTATTAAGAAGGCTCCACGGCCGAAACTTTGTGTTTTCTTTCTTCTCTTTTCAGAATGGAATAAACCTTTACTAGTAAAAATGATGAAGTCAGGTGTGGAATTTCTGGTGTTCTGAAATGGACCTATGGAATGGATGTCTAGGGTGACATCATTTCAGTCCAGTTCAGATTACTGTCATTTGCACAAGTGCAATGAAATGCGTATTTGCATGTATGTTCCAATACAAAGAATACAAAGACATTAAGAACAGCAGCAGCCACAACAAGTTCAATAACATACAACACACACTCCAGTGTAAGTCAGGGGTAGGGGTAGAGTTCAGTAATCTGGCAGCTTGTGGGAAGAACCTCTCTCTGAATCTGGAGGTTTGTGTCTTTATGCTCCTATAACGCTGACCAGAGGGAAGGGGGGAGAAGAGTGAGAAACCAGGATGATTGTTGTCCTTAGCGGTACTTCCAGCCTTCCTGAGACAACAAGTTATGAAAATGTCCACAGTAGAAGGGAGCTGGACTCCAATGCTGGACTGGGCTGACCTGATCACCCCCGGTATCACCTTCCAGTCAGACAACGAGCTGCTGCCAAACCACACTGTCATCCCACACGTGAGCACACTCTCCATAGCGCACCTCTAAAATGTGATCAGGACTTTTGCCTTACAGCGAAGTAATACAAAAAGGATACAGTGAGTCCCATACCAGAGAACACAAGTTTAAACTACAAGGAAGAGCATTTAAAATCAGAAGGCAGTTCTGTACACAAAGGGAGATGGGAGTGTGCAACAAGCTGCTCATCCACATTCTGTTTTCCATTTTAAATATTATCCCCTGTAGTTCCTGCTTGTGTCCTCTGGATTTTATTGGTTGACTTTGTCCTTGAGAACTTTCACCCTATCTCCTCCTATTCTCCTCTGGTCAGTACCTTTTCAGTACCCTGCACTTTCACTCGTGATGTGAGCAGAGGTTTTCCTTTTTTCCCCATGTAAAACATCTCGGATTTCTGAGCATTTTCATGTGCTTCTTGATTTTGTTTTGACATGCCATTAAAACCTAATTGTGTAGTACAGAACAGAGATGGGGTTGAACACATTCATGAGATATGAACAGATTTCCAAGTATTATCAACAGTAAAACCATTAAATACTATTTACAGTTTTAAAGGCTATCTACCAAATGCAAGTTAGATCTTAATGGATTTTTGTAGTATGCACACTAGACTCCACTAGACTTGTCAGGGTGTGGTTACAATTTAAATTAGTGACAAATTGAGATACAGTTTTGAATAGGATAGCATTTAACATTTCTTTAGGTAAAAAGCTGTAAGTGTATCTTTCCACTAGATTATCCATGTAAACTAATTTTTCACTTCAAACTTCATTACTAAGCTGAGACCGTAGCAAACGCTGTGTCCACAGGGGAGAGGAAGGACCCTGTGCGTTGTTCTGAGAGTTTCAGGAGATCCTTGGCAACTTTCCCAAATCGCTGGGCTGAAGTCAGTGTCGAGGGACGAAGGTAGAATATTCAAAGACCTGAGAATCAGCCTGGAAGCAAAAGTCTCAATAGCAACAGCAAGGTAGGCACTCCAAGGACAGAGGCTAATACCAAGCACAGACCTGCGCGTAATGAGGGTTTTAATATCCTGGGAAGTAGAGGGGTTGGTAATTAGTGTGGTGTCGCGATTGGTTAATTGATCAGTGCGCTGGCGCTTGCTGGAATTACCCATAGCTGTGGTCGGTTTAGCAAAAGGTCGTTTACGGTTACTGGTGGACATGACAGAGACCTCTTAATATGTCCTTTTATGACTGTGGGTTCATGCTGTTTTATAGTTTTGTTTCTGTTTCATATAAAATGAGTTCAAAGGTGTTAGAACATTCTTTCTAATAAAGGTTTCTGTGGCTTGTTGTGAAGTGATCAGACAGTAATAAAGGTGGAGTGGATTATTAAAAAGTATTTGACCTGTGAACACCTTACTGTATGTGGCTTGTTGTTTTGTACAGTAGGTGTTTATTAAGGTCCAGCACTCATTGACTTCAAGAGAACCAAATTCATTCCTGGTCACCAATTAGCATGTGGTGCTGGAAGATATTATCCAGTGATTATGCAAGATTTCTTAAGCGTTTATTACTTACAAGTAAATAATTTAATAATAACCAAAAAAAGCAAATTCTTACAAAAATTGTATTTCAATTAAAATGTGTGGATCAACACTTTAGATTATAACTGTTGCATATATTATTTAAATGACTAACATATCAAATGGAAAATCAGAATAGTTTGTGTGACTAAATAATGTTTAGCCAGACAGAAATGAAAATAAATGTGTTCCAGAGGCTTAACGTTCATAGCATTGCAATGTGGCAACATACAAACAAAAAAGCAGTTCTGGAAGTTCTGGAAAAAAGCAGTCTAGGACTGCTATTCAGAGGCAATTTAGCCAATTATTAAGGAAGAAACTATCGATTGCTTTTGTTTTAAATGTAAGCATCGCGTGATCCCATTGAGTTTATTTCGGTCATTTATTAATCACATGATACCTTGTAGCACCCCTACAGTTCAATAAAGCTTAATCACTGAAATTAGAATAAAATAATCTACGTTCTAAACGCCGGTTGATTGTATCAGAAAACAAGCATTTCCCTGTGGTTAAGCAAGCTGGGCCGGATTATTATCGTCAGACTCAGGCTGAAAATATTACCCCTCACAATGAAAACAACAGAAGAACAAGAATTTAGATCCTGCGATTGAATTTCTGCCATTTGACTCGAGCTGAACTCAAGGAGGAAGTAAAATACATTTATATTTCAACCACAAATACCGACAAAATTACTAACTGCCCAAGTACCGGATGGTTACTATATGTTGTAATATGTCGCAACAATATTTGAGCCAGGTCACCATCTTCCATTACAGAATCCAGGAGATTGTCAATGACTTTTTACACTCTAAACTCTTCCCCTGAGAGAAGTGTTAATCTGAGTTAAGTATAACTTTAAGAAGATTTAGAAGACCATGTACTGCATATAATTCAAGAAAGGAAAAGTCCACATTAAATTTCGATGTTGATCTTTAGCTCTCAGAAACTCTCCATCTCCTCCTCACTCTGGTTTTGAATTCTCACATTAGTCTCGACCTTGATCCACTGTCCAAGACCGAGTTACTGTAACTATTGCTGACATTTTCCAGTTTTGATTTAACGTGCTCATGGATCACTTCTTGGCTTTTGGCAAAATTAAATTCATTTTCCAACTTTTCATACTTGCACCAGAGAGTGCTTGAAAGCAGTCATTTGCTAGTTGGTAAGTTACTTAAGTAACTTTGATAGTATCGTCCACAGATTGTAAATCGCTCAGTTATAAATTTATTGTGATTCTTCTTTGAGTGAAATTAATTATCTAAATTCCCATCGTTCATTGTGAAGGGAAATATTTTCAACCTGAGTCTGAAGATAATAATCCAGCCCAGCTTGCTTAACCACAGGGAAATGTTTGTTTTCTGATACAATCAAATATCTCTCATATTTCCCCATTCAGCGGTTGATTCTGACTTTCCACAGTGTCATCAGTGCCTTTGTTGTTTTTCACATAGGAGAGAATCGGCTTATTTAGTCTTTCTCTTCACTTAGTACAATATGGACAACTTTATTCGGGTCACCGTTACTACTGTTTATAAAAAAACTATTTTTTTTCTTCTAATCTGTTATGGTGTTATTAGCAATATTATAATATGTTGTAAAACATGATCACAACAATTATTACCTTTAGATCCAAGGTAAGGATTAGTTACAGTATGCGTTTTAGTCATGATATTTGTAAGCTTCATATTTTAGTCATCTAATTTAAACAACTGAGCAGGTTTTTTATTATGATATTGGAATGCTGAGGCTGGATACTGCTGCGCGGGTGGTGATTTGTCATAACCCAAGTGCAAGAACTCGGAGAGTGAAAAGTGAAAGATGGAAATGAGCTAATGAATTACTGCTGGGCGGGGCTTAATCAAGCCAGGCTGGTCAGTAATGGGGAGGAATGACGATCCTGAGGCTGAAGCACCGGGCGATGCTGAGAGCCGGTTTGGAGCTGAGGCTGCAACACCGGGCGACGCTGAGAGCCGGTTTGGAGCTGAGGCTGCAACACCGGGCGACGCTGAGAGCCGGTTTGGAGCTGAGGCTGCTGCGCAGACTGGGGGCTGACAGCCAGGGTTGCTGCCAAAAAGAATCCGCCGGTCGGAAAACAGGGAGTCTGCTGTATGGGAGAAACTGAGTTGAGAGCTTCCTGGGAAAGGAGCCGGGTGGCTTAGAAGGGCAGACTTGAGGCTGTTGTGCAAAGCGAAGGCCTGGCTTGGTGCACCGGGCGACGCTGGAGTCGAGGCTGGCCCAGCAAAATAACTGTAGAGAGGGAGACAGACGGGCAAGTGAAAATCGGGGGGCAGTAGAAAAAAAGACGAAGTGCCATTAAAGTGGTGGCCTCAGCTTTATATAGAAAAGTGAATATTGAATAATAAGCTAATTAACACGGATCACGAAAAGGTGATCCGGTCAGAGCAGCAAAACCCTGGAATTTGACAGTTTCCCGGGGCACCTGCTGACCGAAGGACGCTGTCATGCCAGATACTGTATGACATATTACGACAACGGTAAAACTCTTGCCGAGCTTTTATTTTCATTTAAATCGTGCCAAACCTTCTCTGTCATAAAAATTAAGAGTGTTAGAATCTGACAAATAGCTCAGTGAATAATGATATTTTAACAATGTAATTAATTTATAAATATATAGTTCCCACTAATAAATAAATATAAATACCCGTATATAACATAATTCCATTCTAATCTCAAGCATTGTGGCACGTATTTTACTTCAAATACAATTTTGCAAGCATTACCTTTTTGATGATTATTATACATTTACTTTTAAGTAACAAGTCCTTAAAAAAGGGATCATGGTCTTACTTGTAAATTACAGCTAACATGGATAGGTATAGCTTCAAAGAAAGAATTAATGTGGAACGGGGCAAAGATTCTAATTATTCCTTAAAAGGTGTTGAGTTACAGTATGCTCAAATAAGTTGAAAAAAAAAGTCTTGGTCCTTGGTCCAAGGGGTCCTTCAGTTCTTGAGGAGCTGTCTGTGTGGAGTTTGTATGTTCTCCCCATGTTCATGTGTATTTATACAAACTATATGAATTATACAAACTATATAAACTGATATTATATGTAAACTATAATAAATATGATATAATACAGTATAAATGGCATACTATGTGTGTTATACTATATATGATGTACTATGTATTATATGTACAGTAATACACTATATACACCATACTATGTATGATGTAATGTATATGCTATATTACTGTATATACTCCAGTGATCCGGTTTCCTCCCTTGGTCCAAAGACATGCTGGTAGGTTAAATAGCTTCTGGGAAAATTAGCCCTGGTACGAGAGGGTGTGTGTTTGTGTCTGTTCCTCTTATGGACTGGTGTCCTGTCCAGGGTGTATCCTGCCTTCTGTCTGCTGCTTACTGGGATAGCCTTCGGCTACCCCGTGATCCGGTATTGGATGAATGGAGAAAAACTAAAAACAGTTGTTAAAGTGTAAAGTAATTACGCTCCTGGGATGCTAACTTAAGTTGTCTTTCTATTTACCAGTGCTGCACGTACAGTACGACCTTCAGGCAGACATTTTGTCCTGGGCGTTTGTGGGTGAAGAATGTAGATTTTCCACATCAGCTGAGATGTTTTGTGCTTGAAACTCAAAGTGAAACTGGTACTTTTCTCAGTTATAGGAATTCCCTGAAGTGACAGAAAAGGTGCTGGACGTTAGGAAATACACGAATAGTTCTGATGCCAAAGCCCAGGAGCACGAGGTCCACAGACAGGTTCTCATGTGTGTCCTGACCATACAGGGACAGATCAAACAGAGCATCAGTTGGCAGAAAGTCACAAAAGGAATCAAGTTACGACTTTAGAACTGGGAGATGGAGAAACTGATTAACAGTAAGAAATGATGGCACAATCCTTGCTGATGGAGCCTTTCTCGCAATCAGAAATGTTTCCTTCTGAGCTGTAGTGATTGGAAACTTATTCTGCTTGTCACCTGCTCTCCCACTGGTGGAATAGTTAAGCGATATGGAAGTCCAATATAAGAATAAAACAAAGACAGACAAACTTTACCAACAAATAAGACAGTAGTAGGAGCTTTCCAAGAGATGAGCAAGTTACTTTACATTGCTTTAGAGTGACTGCCAAAGGGAAGAAAGACTCCTCGATTGCTGATATACTATATACTATAATAGGGAAATGCACAAATAATAAAACAAGGCAAAAATAAGTACTACTTAAATTTAAAATTTGAAAAAGAGAGATAGGCTCCCCTTTATTTTGTGGTAAAAGAGAGAGATTTAACCGGTTGTATTGCATTTATTCATCTCTTGTTTTAATCTCTGTAGGCTTGGATTTGGCAGCAGTCTGGGGGTTTTCTGGGTGACTAGAAAGTTAGTCCTCTGGAACGCCTTGTCTGTACATACTGTAAACATAGTAACTTGTGTGTGGTATGTTTATGTTGTGCATAGTGTAGTTTGTTTCCCTGTCATTGTTAATAAATATTTCTTAAACTGAGTATGTCTGGATTATTACATTTTTTCACCAAAGCTGTGCCAGAGAAAGACTTCAGGCGCCTCTTATTATACCAACTGCTTTGGTATATTCTGAAGAAATCACTTACAAGCTGGGGGTTATGAATAATTATTTTACTTGTGGACTAAACTGCTTGGTCAATCTCTGATATTGACCGTTTTCGTAATCTCCCCTTTGTAACAATATACTACATACAGTATGTGAAATACTATATATGCTACACTGTATAGGATATACTATATAGACAATATACACTATATGATATACTATATATACTGTACTGTATAAGATATTATATAGACTATATACATTTAACAATATACTATATATGCTGTACTGTATTTGATATACGATATAGACTATATACATTATATACCATAGTATATACACTGTAATGTATTGGATATACTATGTACCTGAGTACCTGCCAGAGCTGCATGAGTCTGTGACTTTGCCCTTTGGCCACAGTGAGCCCCCTGCTGAAAGGATAGATCATTTACCTGGTTTATGTTGAAGTGCTCCAGAGCATGCGTTTGAAACAGGAGAGTGTCCCCCCACCTCCTTCAACCAGCTGGGATGGACAAGGGATGATGAAGAGGTGGAGGAAGATGAAAAGGGATATGGGACAGCAAGTGGTTTGGAAACACTGAGTACAGCTGTGATGTTTTTACCAGTTAAATGGAATACCTCACTCTGACTTTCACACTACTGTTTCACTCCAGAGATTTCTTGGGAAGGCCAGCAAGCACAGCTTCGCAATAATCAATAGTATGAGCACAGGTCACTTTCTTTAAAGAGAAAAAATAGGAGAAGATGACCTAATAAACTGGGAAATAAGTCGATGAATGTGAAAATCTTCCCATCTCTCTCGTCCCTTCGTGTTCAGTCCGTGATCAGTCTTGTGAAAATGATTCCTCTGTGTTTAAAAAAAACTGTTTGGTTCATTCCTGCTGGCTAAATCTGGATGCGACTAGGCTTTTAAACTACAGGTAAACAGTGGGAAATAAACTGAAGCAATATTTCAGGTATTGCCACTTTAAAAAGTCACCCTTGACCGTCGGCACTGCTTTTGGAATTTGGCCTTTAAACTCAGCAACTCAACAGCACCTGTAAAGGAATATTAACACTACAGCTATCGAACTTGTCAGGGTGAATGAACCCAAAAAAGCTATATAGGTGGGTGTTATGTGTACTACAGGAGAACTTCTTAGAGACACAAATTAAAATTAAAAAATGAGCATAATACTGTGTAATCAATTAAGCCTAAAATTAAAATGTCTTGTTCCAAAAAGTTTGTGTTCCGCGTAACTTTATTTATTTTTTGCGAAAAACAGAATAATCAACGGGGTCAAGCATATAAAATTGTAAACTTACACAGGATCATTTTATCTGGTAAATTTAACCTCATACAGTATATATTAACCACAAAATTAAGGTTAGTGATTTTCCTTAACACTGGGAGTTAGACACACCCTAATATCGTGGATATCGTGGATATTGCACTGAGATGCACAGTTACACCAGTTACATGGTCGTGGTAAAAATATTTGCAGATGATAAAAAAGAACAATTAGCTAACAGTGTAGAATCAGCAAATGAAATTCAAGAAGAGCTGGATAAAATTCAAGACTTGGCAGATGATGCTTAATGTAGACAAGGGCAGGTTTTTACATGCAGGAGATAAATCTATAAATACAAAAGGGAAAACGTGGGGCTAGAAGATGTCACTTCTGAAAAAGACTCGTTTATGTTGACACATCATTTACATCTTGAAGACACTGTGGGGTTTAAAAGGCAAACAAAATGCCAGGATATATGGTTATGCTAAAATTGTAAAACCCACCAATAAAGCCTCATTTGGACCATCATGTACAATTCTGTTTACCACTTTATACAAAAGATATTTCTACTCTGTAACCAGTCTAGAGAAGAGCAACCAGCTACTTAAAAGAATGAACCACACCGACGGGCTGAAGGAACTGAGTCTTTTTAGTCTGAAGGGATTGTCCCACACTGACAGGCTGAAGGAACTGATTCTCTTTAGTCTTAATGGAGATTTCTATGCTGACCAGGTAAAAGAACTGAATCTCTTCAGTCTTGAGTAGAAAAGACCATAAGGTACCTGATACAGGTATTCAAAATTTGAGTTTAAAGAGTAGAATTTAAATCAAGGAATGCTATGTTAGATTTATTTTATTCTACAATATTGTGAGTATCTGAAGAGGAGGTTTGATTAAAAGACTGTTAACCAGCCTATTTAAAGGAAACATATCATATCTTAAGATTAACTGGGGGTTGGACTGCTTTTTTCCAGTTTTGCTAGACATACAAACACAGTTTTGTTTTGGTGAGAGAGTAACCTGGCCAGATATTCTGCAGTTAGAGTAACATGACATGTTTAATGTAGCAGGTGTCTGGCAACCAGAACACGTCATAGTGTTGCAATTGTCTCATTGTTCTGTTTCACACACACTTTACAACACATTACCTTGCCAACATCATGCACGACAGGTACTAAATGACTGAAAGGTGTTCTGCGAATCCTTGATAGTCATTGAAAAGAATGTAGTACTTTCTTGAACTTCAACTCTTGATTACACAGCATTGTGCCTGAGGGAGTAATTAAAGATGACAACTCTGTAAACCCATGTCTTTGAACCAGCTAATTAAAGTCCCCAATAGGAGCTCATAGAAAAATCCAGAAATCTTGTATGTCAAGCCTGTCAAGTTGAAGTCAATAAAAAAAGAATTTTCGCTCATAATTTATGTTATGTTCATACTTGAAGTGGCACAGTGGTGCATTGCTGTCTCACAGTGCTGGGCCCCTGTGTGTGATTCCTGGGGTGCAATCTGTGTGGAGTTTGAGTGGGTTTCCTCACATATTGCTTGGTTAATTGGCTTCTGGAAAAAAAACTGTCTCTGGTGTGAGTCTGTGCGTGTGTGTGTGTCTGCCCTGAGATGGACTGGCGCCCCACCCCCCCACCACACACACACCCCATGAATTACTCCACCCATTGCTTAAAACTAACCAGAACCCCCTAGTACCCAACAAGCCTTTTTAACTGCAGTCTTATGCCTATGGATATGTCACTGCTCAAATCCGTAGCAAGTCTGTGACTCTTGTAAGCCTTTAATGACAGTGCAGTTTAGCCTTAATGTTGCATCACCAAGTCTCTCTCTTCTTTTGTGCTTACGTGTTGTGTGCTGCCGCACCTCGAGTTTCTTGTCAAATGCTTGTGAACAAAAGCATAGCTGACATACTTTCTTGAAGATGTGTTAACAAATAATGGGAAAAGTAAACTTCAACTGCATCACAGGTGTATGTGTGATATATTTTTTTAGGTCATCCATTGTACTTGCATACAGTAGTTCCTACCTTTAAAAAAGTCTCTCAGGCTCTTTTTATTTAGGAAAAGTAAAGCCATTCTTGCTGTCACGCTCGTAAACCCCTGCTCTTAAGGACGCTCCAGCTCTTCCTCATTTTCGTGATCTCCCGCACCTGCCTCCAGTTCCAGCCCCCCCGTGCTATAAAGGCCAGGCGTTCCTGCCAATCGGGGCTCAGCTTTGGAAGATGGACGCCCGGAAGCCCGCCTACCTGCGAGACCAGGAGCGACTCGACGGCACAGGCTTCTACAGCGTCCTGACCTACTGGCTCCGGAACTTGAGTGTCTTGTCCTCTGGTCCTGTTACCCCCTTTTTATTCCCCCGACCCTCTGCCGGATCCCGCTCTGGCTTTTAACTCTGTTTGTCTGTCAGGATGGATTACCCGGTCTTGGACTATTGCTTCTCTCATGGATTTGCCTCGAACTCCCTTGGACTGTTCGCCTCGGACACCCCCCCCCCGAACATTGGCGCACCGTGGACACGCCCCCTGTGTTCCCCTTTGCATGCTTTTTTCCCCGTGTTTTCCTCACTCCTCCCCGGATTGTGCTGTCTGCATAGGGTCCTGAAAGAACGCTTCGTGACACTTGCATTGGTAAATTGGAAATGTCACGGATTATGTTTTAAAAGTAAATTTTCTCAATGTACAGTAGAATCCACTAAATACTAGTAATAATACTACTAACATGGAAAGGGTACTAGGAAGGAAATGAACTTGCATAAACAGAACTGGACACCAGCTGGGGGCTGTGGGAGCACAGAAGGGCTTGTGGTGGGTAGGACACCTGTTTAGGCAAACAGCGTTGATAGAGGTAGGGTTTGGATGCCAGCAGACACAGGAGAGGAGCTGTCCGATTCCAGAAGCAGTCATGGTCATCCATTAAGAGAACAGCCACCGGTGTGAAGTCATATTACTGGGATTCTCTGAGCTTCTAAACCAAGTTGCTGAAATTCCCCTTTGTGGGGTAATATGGTAAAGATGGCTTTATCCATCTGCACAGCCTTCGTCTTTTATTTTTAATGGTGAAAGGCCACTAGACCTCAATTCCTGGTACATCTGTTCTCTTTTATACAGACAGCAGCAGAATATCAGGGACCCTGATTTGCAACAGGGGATGTAGCTCACCAGTTAAAAGCAAGCTTTGCACATATTTTAGGAGGTCTACTGTTCTCTTGCTTCTCCAGGTTCTTTATTTTTGTCTTTAACTGAGAAAACTATGAGGGGAACCTAATACAAGTATTCAAAATCCTCAAATTAACAAAGCTAGTGGAAACTACTGGGAGTGCATTGAAAACTGAGAACCAGACACACGTCTTTGCACAGAGGATGGTGGGAGTGTGGAACAAGCTACCCAGCCATGTTTTGGAAGCCGATAACCTGTTGTCTTTTAATGAACAGCTGGATGAGATCCTCCAGTCAGGACAGGAGGTGCTACTTTGCTACACAAAGGGTTATGGGAGCACGAAACAAGCTGTTCAGCACTGCTGTTGCTGAAGCCGATACCCCGTCTTTTTTTCAAGAAATGGCTAGATGAGATCTTGGATCAAATAACTACAAACTTCCAATCGTTTGTGACCCTTCAGATGTCCTTAACCTCTAGTTGTTCCGTAGATATTTGTGTGATGAAAGTGAAAGGCCCATATTTACAACCTAAAATAAATATTTTAATAAATAGACCAACCTGGCGGTTGACAGGAGCTGTGCTTTATCTTTCACAAGGACTTATGCAATCTTCTCCAATGCTGCCGTTGGAGATGATCTTAAATTCAGTATTTTAAATTCGGGAAGCTGATTGAAGACAGGGCAATGTGAGAACATGCATATAAATCCAGCTGTTCTATAGCTCCAAAACACCTCGTGTGACATGTAGTTCAGGGTCTTTTTGATAAAGGAGCTCATCAACCCGAAAAGGCTTGTTTTAGGAAAAACAAGAGGCAGTCACCATAGGAGGCCATCAAAACTCTCACCACGCAAATGACAACTGTATTAAAGGAATGTAAAGAAAATGAAAGAAAATACCTTTCAATAATCTATCCTTGAAAAATCTTGCATCTTATGTGTGTTCCAATATGTTACGTGTGTGTTGGTATGTTGGATTCTCTCAAGATCCCATCAATGATATTCAGTGAAACCCATAAAAAAGTGCTAAGGGGAAAAAATATATCACACTCATCACACAAGAAAAAAGGAATCAAGGACTTGAAAACAACCTACAGTAGAACAAAATATTAAGGAACTTAATTTAGTTTACACTGATAAAATAATAATACAAATTAAAGTATTATTAATAAGAAACAATTCCTAATGCAGAAATTGAGACATGAAAATATTTAGTTGAATGACAAATCTGGGAAATATTCGGCAAATCAGCTTAAACGAAATGGGCAAATCAATTATTGCAATCATCAAAGATGCGGCTGGGATCACCACGCAGACTCCAGAAGACACAAACAACACTTTCCAGACACTGTGTAATAATCCCTCAGATCATGACTCAAATTCAATTCCAAGAATGTTCATAATATTATCGCCCACTTTCACTCATCAAGGTAGATATAAAGATTATTAGCAAGGCTTAAGACACTCGAATTGCATAGATTACCCCATTCATAGTCTATCCTGATAAAAATGCATTAATTAAAGGAATTCAGGCTTTTAACACTATGCACACAATATTCAATTGATTGCAAAATAACATGCAAACAATACTTTTATCCTTAGATGCAATGTTAGCAACATTACAAAAATGTGGTTTTAAGGAATCATCTGTCCACTGGATAAATGTATTATACAGCTCACCTATGGCCAAAGCTATATTGGACTTACATCAGAGACTCCCACTCCACAGAGAAACCTAGGCTGCCCCTTCTCACCCTCTCTGTTTGCTTTAGATATTGAACTCTTGGCTGCTGCAATAAGACAGAAAGAAAACATTATGGGAATCCAAACCCCCCGGTGAACAGCATAAGATCAGACCGTTGATTATATACTATTATGCTTGCTGGACCCATCAAGCTCTCTACAAGAATCCCTCAGTCTCACTAATACTTTTTTTCTGAAATTTCCGATCCTTCTGTTAGCTGGGCAAAATCTACAATTCTACCACTAAGCAGAGATAGCTGGAATGCTGCCAAAAGCAATAGGAGATGATTTCAACTGCTGGGTGAATTCACCTCTGCTGTTAAAATGGTAACTCTACATACTGTTAATTCTTCATCTCTTCACAATGTTTCCAACTCAACCCACCGCTGTCTGGTGTCACTCATTAGATTCTAAAAACTAACAACAGAAAAAATCCAGGATCAAATTAGTCACTCTACAGAAATCAAGGAGGAATTTTCAGCCATCTATTTTGCACAATTGCTATCTGGCAAGCCACCGACTAGATATCACTGAATGTATTTACTCTAACCAAACAGCCAACCAATGCATGGTGATGGAACAATCAGAATACAAAGAAATCTCATTTCTGATTGACCATTCCTTAATGCTTCAATAAAACATCACAGACTTTTCAAAAACACTACTATCTCAATGGCTCTGACTGCCTGTTGGAAAAACAATAAAATCATTAATTCCACGTCGAATCCCTCTAAAAATACTCCAATAGGGCACAATCCTGACTTTCAAGTCAATGGAAACAAAAAGGTATCACACATCTTCGTCACGTATCTAAGAATTATCTTAATTTCAACCTACAACCATATTTATTGATTGAAAAAAACAATTAAATAGACACTTTAGCTAACTTAACACAGATTTTTTTCCTCAAAGTATACAAACTGTTATGCTGTGTCAACTGAGCTACTGTATATCCTTTGATGCAACTATATCCTTACTAATTAAAAAATGGGAAAAAGATTTAGCAATCTCTCACATCAACTTCTGGGCACAAATCTGTAGGAATACCTTCTCTATAAGTAGCAATACTAACTTACAACTAATTTAGTATGAAGTAAATCAGAGTGCACATATTACACAGCACAAAATGCACTGTATACAATGAGCTTAACAGACATAGACAAATCTTCCCACTGTGTACTGGATACCCCAGATAACTATTTTCATGCTATTTTGCTTTGGTTCATCGGTTTTGGCAAGAAGTCATTGATAGAATATTGCTACAACATCCTACTACAGTATCTCCATTTCTTTGCTTACTGGGCAACTTATCGGTAATCAATTCTCCAATCCAACATCCCAAAACCATTCTCATCGCCCTCACCACTGCTAAAAAACTATCCTCTTAAAGTGAACATCTAGAGAGACCCCACACATTACAAAAAGGCTTAGCCTTCTTGCAGAAGACATTTCAATGGAAAGAATGTCTGGCCAGAGGCACACTCTACACTTTGAAGATCTCTGAGCCCCAGTTATTAATATTTTACAATTGAATCTGCTTGAACACTGAGCACTCTCATATGCACACACAAGCATTTAAAATAGAAGAAGGAGGGAGGGGGAGGAGCTGGGGGAAGGGAAGGAAAAGAAGAAATGGGAGAAGAAAAAAGAGCATAAGCCATTTCAGAAGGAGCTGGGATATAATAATAATAATAATAATAATAAT
The DNA here is from genome assembly GCF_059453375.1 of Lepisosteus platostomus. NCBI lineage: Eukaryota > Metazoa > Chordata > Actinopteri > Semionotiformes > Lepisosteidae > Lepisosteus > Lepisosteus platostomus. Next base: position 15,780,325 of record NC_142618.1, read on the forward strand.
AATAATAATAATAATAAATGTTATTTTATAAAGCACCTTTAAAGGTGGCTTCTCAAAGCGCTTTACAGGATGACAGTAACAATAAATAAGAAGAATATAACAATAAATAAGAAGAATATAAGAAGATCCCTACCACACAGAATGTGTCATGCCCCCACCTGTAAAAGGTTCACAGTGTTAGAAATGTGTAGTGTGACATCAAATGTTTGTATAACTTGATTGCCATACCTTGAGATTAGACAAATTCATGCTTCATCTGTGTCAACAGGGTATGTATATGTGTACTTGCATCTCCACCTTGACCTGTGTCTATCAGTTACTGACACCTGTACATGGATCTACAGCTGTGCTTACTGTATAAACAGTAAGCATGTAGTATACCTGGGCCTAGACCTCAGCCTATATGACACCTGCATCTATTTCTTTATCTGTACCTGTACATGAGTAACAAAAAAATGAAAAATCAACTCAAACACTTTGTAGAAAATGTGGGAGATCTAACAGCACTCAAAGTCAAACAGAATTGTTCTCTTTCAGAATAGAGATAATTGCTGTCTGTCGGGATTAGTGCTACAAGCACACTATTCTGGCCCTGGAGATTTATTTAAACATGATTACTCTCCCTTAATCCTTACCACGCCTCTTCCTGCATTTGGTGTAGATTGTTTAGAACCAAACACTTCCTTGTCCTCTCTGGGGCAAGATAACATCTCGCAACCCTGATGATGAGCAAAACTTGCAGGCAGGAGTCTATAATCTCAGCTGCACCTTTTTATATCTCACGTATTCCAGGAATAGTTGTGAAATAAGACATTCCTGGAAGGAACACGAGCCTTTCTATAAATGTATTAATAGAACTATTGTATCATGCAAGTTGGATCAGACTCGTTTCTTGACTATTTTCGTATATATCCACAAAACATTTACAAGGGGACCCCCTGTAAGTGTTCGTAATCCTCAAAAGCATCACCAAAGTCAACCCAGGAATAAACAGAATTACCAACCAGAGGACAGATGTGGGAATTATATGGAAATGCATTTAAAACTGAGAACAGGGGGCACTTCTTATCACAAAGGGTTGTAGGAGTGAGGAACAAGCTATACTCTGCTGCTGTTTCTTGAAAGAAGCCAGGCTGAGATCCTGGGATCAATTACCTACTAACTACTAAGCAGACTAGATGGGCTAAATGACCTTCTCTCCTCTCATTTGTGACTTGTCTCATGATTACTTAATTGAATAATAAGTCTCATTTCCATTTTATATCCATGCACCCAAAGCCAGGCCTTAACCACAGATTCTACTTCAAGAAAGTCTTCACAATCAAGGAAAGGACTGGGGATTGTTTGTAAGGTCCAGACAGACAGTATTATAACTAAGTATGAGTGGTGTAAATATGATGGAATACTGTAGCTACCTTTCTACAGTGTGGAACTCACAATGTTATGGAAGGCAAGTTGAAAAGTGGCACCAGCCCTATTGATATAGGGAGAGCCAGTCTTGGGAGCCCGTTCAGAGCAGAACGTCAATGTGCCTGTACCCCCAGTGTCATCTATAGCATCAGTTCTCAGAACCCACAACCACACAGCACTGAGGAACTGAGTGATACAGGAACACATCTTTGCTCTGAGTAGGGTTCAGAGGGTCTTACTCCTACAGATTAACCCAACAGTCTCTTCAATTCACAAAGTATAAACTGTAAAGCTACAGACAATGACTACGCTGTACACAGATTCTAATGTTCAACTCTTTGCAAGAGTGCAGGCACTGCCTTGGAACAGCAATGTTGTGTTGCTGCCCCCTAGTGGCCGGTCAGGGTACCTGTATCCAGTTCCCAGTGAGGATGTTATCAGGGGCCCTGTGCTAAATTTTGGATCTGGGATACTGCCTGTGTGGAGTTAATATGTCCTCCCTGTGTTTACATGGATTTTCTCTGTTTACTCCAGTTCATTCCCACAGTCCAAAGACATGCTGGTAGGTTAACTGGCTTCTAGTTTGAGTGTGTGCATGTTCGTGTCTGATAAAGAGGTTAGGAAATGGATGCCGCCTTTGAAGTCACCAGTAATTCTTTTATTGAAGGAAAAAAAATTACCAGCCACTTCTTGTTCATTTTAACACGGAACCTGTATGGGAAAAAGCAGTTAGAAATGGGCTGAATTCTGGAACTCAGTGCTTCTGGGAAGGAGGCAGGGTATCAGCTCCAGCAACGTGGCCACTCTGCAGTCAATGGGGACAGACACAGGAGCAAGAGAAAAGACCTTTCCTCCCTCAGACGTGCCGAGGTGTCCAGAGACTGTCGAGGTGCATGAAGGGGACCCTGGCAAAACCTGGAGAAGAAGCGGGATCAAAGAGTTTTAAAACAAATCCTTACACTTATATAATGCTTTTCTGGACACTCCACTCTACAGCCCTTTACAGGTAATGGGGATCCCCTCCACCACCACCAGTGTGCAGCCCCACCTGGATGATGTGTCAGCAGCCATAGTGCACCAGTACTCACACCACACACCAGCTCTCAGTGGGGAGGAGAGCAGAGTGATGAAGCCAGTTCAGAGAGGGGGATTATTAGGAGGCCATGATTGGTAAAGGCCAGTGGGAAATTTGGCCAGCATGCCAAGGTAACACTCCCACTCTTTTCGAGAAATGCCCTGGGATTTTTAATAACTACAGGGAGACAGGACCTCGGTTTTACGTCTCATCCGAAAGACAGTCTTTTACAGTATAGTGTCCCCTTCACTATACTGGGGCATTCGGATCCACACAGATTGCAGGGTGAGAGCCATCTGCTGGCCCCACTAACACCTCTTCCAGCAGCAACCTTAGTTTTTCCCCAGGAGGTCTCCCATCCAGGTACTGACCAGGCTCACACCTGCTGAGCACAGTGGGGGCTGCCAGTTGCGAGTTGCAGGGCGATACAGCAGCTAGAAGGTTTTAGGAGCATCAGGAGCCGAGTCTGGAGACTGGAGTGAGCTCACAAGGACAGGAGCAGGAAATGTGAGAGGAGGCACAGTGCTGCAGCACACTGAGCCACAAATAAACTAAATGAAAGAGTTATTTCAAGGGGAGGGGACTCCTTGAGCCTTGTAGTGCCAGGAGGAGCATGAAACACAGGAGGCCACAATAAAATAAAATCACAGAAGGTGGGAACAGAGTCCAGAGACAAGCTCAGGAAAACTAGGCAGACTCCGCCATATCACAACTGGTGAAAGAGGAAAATAAACCAGGAAGCACAGACAAAAAACAAAAGCCTGATAACTCAAACCACAAATCAGCCTCAAATACAGCTCTCATTTTCAAGACACACACACTTAAACTGTCACCTGACCAATCACCTTCCAGTAACTGGTCTGGTGACTGACGGCAGAGGCTCATTCCCCAAAGCATTCTGGGGTATGTGTTTCAGGCAAGGATCTCCATTTTGCTTGAACATACTGCCCCCTTACAGGATGTCAACTGTATTGCAACAAGACTAATGTTCGGAATCCCTGGTAGGAAGATACACTGATCCTGTGCAGACGCTGGCACGGTTGATAGATGAGGCAGGCGAACAAACCAAAACGAGAGGCAAGGGGGGGAACCGCCAGGTAGAGCTCTCAAGGAGTAGATTCAATACCGAGCAGTGGGAAACAGGTGAAGAGGGTATAAATAGCAGTGCGCACCGCACCGTGAGTGTGCGCAGGTGGTTTAACTCGTGCTGCGGCGTTTGTTAATAATCACCCGCTGCTGGGGCTGATTAGCTCGCTTACGATTTGATCCTGACTGCCTGGCGGTCGTGACACTAAAATACTGTTACTAGAATATCATTTTTAGAATACGCGGCAACGTTGGTGTGGAAACTACATGCGAGTGCATTTAAATGTGAGAACAGGAGGCACTTCTTCTGAGAAAAGGTGGTGGGGGTGTGGAACAAGCTGCCCCTGTTGTTGAAACCGATACCCACTTTTCTTCCAACAAGTGGCTAGATGAGATCAGTTAAGTCTCTGAACAAGCTAGAGGGGCTGAATGATCTCCTCTTGTTTTTAACCTTTCTTATGTTCTGACGGAGTTATTTGGTCACCAAGTCCTTGAAACAGAGTGATGTGTGCAAGAGCACTCATGTGCCCAAGTTGCTGGATGACCAGCTGTTGGTGAGCAACAGCACCAATTTGAGGCATCTGCATCAATCCGCTTGTTCTGCGAGACTGGAAAAGGCCCCCTTGTGGTCACTGTCATATATACAGGGAAACAGTGCCAGTGTCAGATCTCAACCTCAGTAGAGTGACTCTTACTGTATTTGGTTTTATGTGGCTGAAAGGCTGTTTGCAAACTGCAGTTCGTGTTGCAGGCAGCCGAATCAGATGAAGGAAGAAAGTCTTGGAAGGAGCCCATCATTTGCTGGTGTCAGTGCAAGGAAGCACAATAATGGTATGGAAGTCAGCTCACCAAGACCAGATTGCTCAGCCCGATCTCTCCAAGGACAACTCCTGCTTGTGTGAATCCTGTATCGGTCTTATCCGTCACCTTTGGGGTCAGGAAAGACAGTCAGGCCTTGTCTAATTAAACAAACATGAAAGAGATACCTAGTGTTTACAATGTAGTTCAGGTGGGTAGCTGCGTCAGCATGCGTAGGCTGCAAAGGAACAAGTAATAGGTTTATTCCATGCTGAAAAAAAGAAGAAAGAGAACACAACGTTTCGGCCGTGGAGCCTTCTTCAGGTGTGAGAGAGACAGGGCAGTAGGCAAAGGTAAAGTAGCGGGAGAACAAAGGTTGGGAGGAGGAGTGAGAGGCGGGAGCAGGGGACAGAAAGAGAGGCCAATCAAGAGGTGTGAAGTCAGAATGGGTGCAGAGAGGTGTGAAATGAAACTTCCAATGAATGGAGAAAATTTAAAAGAACAGTAATCTGTCGTTAAGGGGAGGGAGAATGTGTGATCCTAACTGCAGAATAATTTTAGTTTAGTGTTTACAATGTTGACTGGATGAACGTTTCAGAGGCACGCTTCCGAGCGCTTTGGTAGCCGATGGAGTCTGCCGGGTTTCAAACAGAAATGTTCCCAGACTGATTCCAGGCCATAACAGTCGCAAATCTTGTATGCAATGATGGAAATGATGCCACATATTTTTAGTTATTAAAAATCCAGTTTACTCTTGTCAAAAAAGATTTAACAGCACTTTCAAATAATTATATACAGGATTATAAACAGGCTTGGTCACTAAGGTTTCGAATGGGTCTTCAAATACATGGGTCAGGTCAGCACCATGGTGGACGAAGGACAAGGAGCTCTTACTAGTGGCTGATACAAATTAAAAACTCTATCTTGTCAGTCTCAGTTGACCCTTGACCCTTCTCATTTCCCTGGCTGCCTAATCTGTACACATGAACAGTTTGAACAGTTAGAATTCCATGAAAACACAAAAAAAGGGCTCACATCAGCTCTGGAGATTATGTTTTGGAAAGTGACATTTTATTAAAGCTTAGTACATATATACACAGGTAATTTCAATAAGAAAAATATCAGTATAACTAGGTTCATTTCTCTTGACATTGACAGTCATCTCCAGTCAGCCCGGCCCTGAGCATATCAAGAACACCCATTAGAAAGCTCACAAAGGTCGATAAACACTTTTAAACATTGAGCACAGACTTCCATATATATATATAAATGTCCGTTTCACCAGTAGAATGTCAATAAAATGTAAGCTTTGGTTTAGCGAGGCTTGTTTCCTTCCTGTGCAGTTTTTTCTACTGTCTATGCTAACTGACTTGGTGGCCTGGCCTTCAGTGTGCAGTACTATGGCTTCACTTTCATTCAATACGTGAAAAAGCAAACCAAAAGAAAAGTGATAAACTGATACCGGGGGAACTTTATTGCACAAAGGAGAGGGGGAGTATTGAACAAGTTGACCAGCCATGCTTTTGAAGCCAACACCCAGATTCCATGTAAGTGAAATAGTCTTCTCTTTTTTATAACTTTTCTTATGTTCTTGGTAGTCTATGAGATACCATGATTTACTTTAAACAGCCTTTATAATGGTACTGTACTGTCATACAGTATAGAAAATCAGCTGTACAGAGACTCTGCTGGAAATCATGGAGACAAGTCAGTTAGCACAGTGAATTTTCAGGAGGAAAGCTTCTGTTAACATTTCAGTTTCTCGTGATCCAGTCAGAGATTAACTTTCCGATTTTAAAGTATTCAATGTTTAAACTTTAAAAATGTTCCATCATATGACAAAATGTTGCAAACAACCGTCAAATGTACAGTCAGTGCTACTTCTTCGCAAAAAAATATGTTTTGGAGTAGTCTGTTATTTTAACAGATTGTGCTTTGTACAATCTCGAAAAACTGCTAATCCCACTGGAACAGTCTTGGAAACCTGTCACACAAAAAAAACAATAAAGTGCAGCTGAAGAAAATAAAATAAACAATGAACACTAACTACCCAATACAAAGTCAAGTTGCCAAACGGACTTCAGATTATCTTGAAAGTTTACTCACTTACGATATTGCCAATTCTAATGTTGCTCCTTTAATATACAATATTCATTTTTAATTATTTTCTTCTCACCTTGAAAATTATATCTTCTTGCATTAGATTCAAATACTGTATTCTCAGGACATCACACGACATTGCCCATGTACAGAAGTGGAAACATATCCCCCATTTGACATATTGCCATTATCTTAAGTCTTCAAGTACAGTATCTTACTCTTCACAAGAGTGTTCTTAATATTTGTTTTGGTTTTAAGATGTTGCTGTTGCTGTGTAACGTCTGGAGGTGCACTAATTGATTTTCTGTAACTGTAGTTGAACAACTTCACCAGGTTACATTTCAGAAAACAAATCTAAGAAAGACTGAGAAGAAAATTAAATCTCTCATCGCGAAAAACAAACGTTTCAGGCAGGAAGGGCTCGTTGGCGGCATCTAGTGGAGCCATTGTGTCAAGACAACAAGCACTGTGGCCAAAGCCAGGGCGAGGAGCGAGGACAGGCTGGTCCGCAGGGCGGGGGCCGAGGAAGGCGGGTTGTCTGCGGGGGAAGGAACGAGAAATAATTACTATTTAAACACCGAAACTGGAAGGGTAACACAGTCGGGTCCGAGAGTAAAACGAGCGTAAAACCTTCTGTAGATTCTTGTACGAACTAGAGTCTGAGAGACAGACCACGTGACAAGGCGGCGGCGGCACCGGAGCTCGACTCCTCGCGCGCACTGCGAAGTTTCCCGCTTGAATTACTGACCACCGTAAGAACCCGTCAGAAAACCTTCCCACTGTAATTTCTGATTGTTGTCAGGTGAGACGAATAAACCTGAAGGAGTTAGCTTCGGGAATCTCCAATAATTATGTTAATCGATATAACAGTTTCATTAGTTAAAGGTTAATGTGTTTTACATGTAGGGGGGTGGAAGTGTAGGGATGAGAAACACAAACGTCGTTAGTTAGCGGTGTAAGACTGTCGGGTTAATAATACAGACGTTTGTTAAATGTGAGTTTAAATAAAATGGAATGGAATTATAAACTTGTTAATTATGATATAATACTGTATTATGTTATTGTATGTTTGAAAAATGTTAAACTGACAAGGCAACGTGTACAGTATCGTTGGTTCCCCCACTACCTATTGGGGTACTGTTTTTTTGGGCCACCAGTGGAAATCATGTGGAAACCTTTTGTATTGTTCTCTCTTTCTCTGAAATTCAAATTTCAAATAAGAGATCCCAGCCCTACCACCAGACCACAGGCTTATCGATCTGTGCAAGACGTCACAACTGACAGGAGCTCGATGACTCGAGAGGTAGAGACTTGGCAGGAAGTCGCCCAGTGGGTTTATGGGGGATGTAGTTCGCATGTGCAGTCCAGCGTCTCAGAGTCAACGTGACCAATAGCAGCCAGTTATTCTGCACCCGGTTCTCTACAATATATTCATACCCATGTGCCCCGACAGAAAGCATATACTAACAGCTATGTCCTGCTATTGGAAACAACTAGGACAGGGTTACACTTACTTGAGGATATAATAGAATTTACATCTATTGGCATGATGACCTCAGAGTTAGCTATTGCGTCCTTCATGGTGTTGACAATATCAGTTGCAGAAGGAGAAGTATTTTGGAATACCAGGTCCATGTCGGTCACAATTGATCCCCGACTGAAGAAAGAAAAAATAATAGAGAAATTCAAACTCAGCTACTGTATGTAAAATTCTTCTGAATCAATAGGAAACACTTACTAACAGACACAGGTGGAAACTACAGGGAAGTGCATTTAAATCCGAGATCAGGAAGCATGTCTTTACACAAATGGTGGCGGAAGTATGGAACAGGTGAACTAACCATGTTATTGAAGCCAATACCTTGGCTTCCTTCACTTAGTGGCTGGGTGAGATCTTCCAGCCTGGACAGTACTTTTTTGGGAAGATTTGTGTGAATCTGTTTTATATTAGTAATAACTTTCTATGTTCTTAAATGTAACACAATTTTTCCTGTCTTTACAGTGTTAAAGCTGTACTGAGCACTGTGCTATGTGACTCCGTGTGTCAGAGCTGTACTGAGCACTTCTCTGTGTGATCCAGTTTGTTAGAGCTTAACTGTGTTGGGGTTGATACTGTCCTCTGTATTTTAGAATGCATTGATAGACATCACTGTTGGGCTTTTCTAGTAAATACTGAGACTGTGGTAACAACGTCAGTACCCTGATCTCTAAAGAGTCTCTAAAGCTTTGGGAAAAGCAGAATTGATACCGAGTTCTCCTTAAACACAGCTCAGCTTACCTGAACTTTCTCACTCTGGAATGAAGGAATGTGGTATATTTTTTCCTGTAAACCTTATTCACCTGCAAAAGAATAGAAAAGGCTTAAATCTGCAACTTATACTTTTAGTCGCAGTTGAAATAGCAAAATTAAGAGAGTTTTCCCAGTAGAACAGGTTTTCTAAACTTTTTATCTCACTCAGTTTTGGGATACAATTCATGAACGGTACGATGTACAGTATTCAGTGTTAAGACTAATAAGGATCAGCTGGTAAATTGTGTTTCTTTTTGTAAAAGAATTCCAAAAGGGTGACTTTAAAGGCAGCATCATCCATTCATCCATGCATCCATTCGCTAACTGCTTTACATAATACAAGGAGCTGGAGCCTATCACAGGAAGCAAGAGATGCAAGCCAGGATATACCCAGCACTGGACGCCAGTTCATCGCACGAACATGCACACACTCACACAAAACCCAGTTTTCTCTGAAGCCAGTTAACCTACTAGTGTGTCTTGGGAGCAAACTGAAGCACCCGGGCAAAACCCTCAGAACACGGAGAGGTCATACAAACAAACTCTCAAAGATATCCAGTATATATATACTGTCACACACAAATCCCATTACTTTTCACATTCCAACCCACACATCCTTCTCCCACCCCATCTCCAGCTGTGCAGTTCCCCCCTTATCTAGCTCCTCATACTGCATGGGAATCCAGTTCTCCTCATCCGATAGCCAGTGGACTGAACCTCAGCCAAGCACGACTAATACTTGGGTGGCATTATTCCTCATGAACTCACCTGATCAGTAACTCCACTCGCAAAGTTCTGGAAAACTGAAGAGTTGGTATCTGCAAGACTTGCAATAAAGGTTTGCATTATGCTGAAGCGAAGAGGAGCAGTTACTTCTACCACCACAGTGGTGCTTGGAGGTGTTGTTGATGTTGTAGAAGAAGTTGTTGCAGTAGATGCAGCTGTGCTTGTGGAACCAGTAGCTGTGCTTGCAGGTGATGAAGGGGTGGTTGTAGGAGACACAGTTGTTGCAGGAGCTGTAGTTGTGGATGTCGTATTGTCTACTTTAGTAAGAAAGAACATATTATTTACAAGTGATATAATTAAGCTGTTTCATAGGCAGATAATGTAGAAAATTGTGTTGGATTTTCTTGTGTTCTTAAAGTTGAACTACAGGGAAGTGCACTAAAAACATATAACATGAGGAAATCCTTTACACAAGTGGTGGTGGTGGGGGGGTGAATTATGACCAAATGGCCTTCCCTTGCCTGTAAGCTTTGTTATGTTTTTCATGCTCAACACAGCTGATTCACATCAGGGCAGTGTGGATGAAAACACATGGAATATAGATGAGCTATAATGCTCATAAAAGTGGGCAAATGCACACCTTTATTTATTCATTTGTAGATTTCTATCCCCTATGATGCTTTTCCACACTTTACTGCTTTCTTGTGTCTCGTTCCAAATAAACATTCATAATGAAGGTTCGACTGCAAAGCTGAATTTCTGTGTCATGTGTTGGGCACGAAGATGATGTCATAAAGCCTTGCTTACCTGGGACTGTAATGGTGTCGGACTGTATCGTCAGGTTGAGAGCTGAATCATTCAAAGCTGTCTTCAGAGTGTTAACAATCTCAGACGCACTGGGCACAGAGGTCTGGTTCGTGAACTCCAGGTCCATGTCAGTAATGACTGATCCTCGCCTGAGGAAAGGAAGTGAATAGCAATGAAGGAGGTTTCTTGCAAATCTTTGCAGTCTCTTAGTCTCTTCACTCTCACACTTAGTCTCCACATCCAGAGACCAGCTCCAGGTGTGAGTGCAGATCTGACAGGGTGATTTTGTACTGTGGGCTGAACAGTCTCTCACTCCTATGCTGTGGCAGCGAGTCTAAACTGACAGTGAGGGACAAGCCTGCAGTGTTTATACAGGTACTGCTCTCCACCAGACTGTAATTTCAGCTTTTAAAACAGAACTTTATCTGTATTAAGACTGAGCTCAACTCTTACCTGAATCTTCTCACTCTGGAGCGACGGAATGTGTTAGGAAATTTTCTCTTGTAAACGGTATCCACCTGCAAGGAAACAAACAGCCTGAGACCTCAAGCTCACTCTTGCAGAATCACTTTTATCATTTTTCCTGTTCAGCTGTGCTCTCTGTTCCTGCCTAGCAGAAATACTGACACTTGCTGTCCCTTGCTAATATTTTCATTGGAAGAGAGAAAGCATGTACAAAGACAGGTCTTCGCCACAAACTCACACCAGAAAAAGTGAGCTTTGTGCACTAGTGTAAGGATATAATTTCACTTTCAGGTCACTGCATGTAAAAAACCTTTGAAGACCACATTTCTAAACCTTTGATATGAACTTTTAAGAGTTCATCACAGTTTTACACATTTATTCTTTTTCTTCTCCTTAACTCTGGGAAAATTCAGACTGACTGAGTTGGAAGACATATACAGTACAGATGTTGTTGAAGTACGAAAGTTACAAAACGTGAACTAGTCGCCCCATTTAGTTCAATAAGATAAGTTAGTGTACTGCTACTTTCTGGGAGAGTCAGAACATAAGGACATCTGGATGATTTCAACACTGATGTCAAAACACTGCAGCTGCAGCCCATTCTAGTACTTGAGTTGTGCTTCTGTTCAAGTTTGTGATCCCAGTTTGATACATACCCAAAACATACCCAGTCATTTTAGTGTGTTAACACATTTGCAGTCAATCTGTAATGTAATGATTTATTTAGCGTGAGCTTCACACTCACCTGGGTAGTAATAGTATTTGCCAAAGTTATAAAAGCATTAGAGTTGGGGTTCTCAAGGTCAGGAGTAAAAGTCTGATTCAAACTGAACTGCAGGGGAACAGTTGCTGGTGCTGGTGAAGTTGTTGCGCTGGTCGCAGTAGAAATTGTGCTTGCGGGACCAGTAGTTGTGTTTGCAGGACCAGTAGTTGTGCTTGCAGGTGATGGAGCTGTGCTTGCAGGTGATGAAGGGGTGGTTGTAGGAGACACGGTTGTTGGAGATGCTGTAGTTGTGGATATTGTATTGTCTAGATGAGGAAGAAAGAATATATTTATATTGTTAACAAGTGATATAATTAAGTTGTTTCATAAGCTGGTAATGTTGGAAATCTTGTTGGATTTTCTTGCGTTCTTATAGTTCAACTACAGGGAAGTGCACTAAAAACATATAACATGAGGAAATCTTTTACACAAAGTGTGTGTGTTTGGGGGGGAATTATGGAAGATTCTGGGCAGCCATGTTGTTGAGGCCAATACCCTGGCTTCCTTCAAGAAGCATCTGGATGAGATCCTGGGACCAATAAATTACTAACCACCAAACAGGCTGAATGGGCAAACGGCCTTCCCTTGCCTGTAAGCTTTGTTATGTTTTTAATGCTCAACGCAGCTGATTCACATTAGGGCAGTGTGGATGAAAACACATGGAATATAGATGATGTATAATGGTCATAAAGGTAGGCAAATACTCACCTTTATTCATGTTTTAATTCTATTCATATGATTATTTTCCACACTTTGATGCTTTGTTCTTTCTTGTTCCAAAAAACATTCATAATGAAGGTTCGACTGCAAAGCTGAATTTCTGTGTCATGTGTTGGGCACGAAGATGATGTCATAAAGCCTTGCTTACCTGGGACTGTAATGGTGTCAGACTGTATCGTCAGGTTGAGAGCTGAATCATTCAAAGCTGTCTTCAGAGTGTTAACAATCTCAGACGCACTGGGCACAGAGGTCTGGTTCGTGAACTCCAGGTCCATGTCAGTAATGACTGATCCTCGCCTGAGGAAAGGAAATGAATAGCAATGAAGGAGGTTTCTTGCAAATCTTTGCAGTCTCTTAGTCTCTTCACTCTCACACTTAGTCTCCACATCCAGAGACCAGCTCCAGGTGTGAGTGCAGATCTGACAGGGTGATTTTGTACTGTGGGCTGAACAGTCTCTCACTCCTATGCTGTGGCAGCGAGTCTAAACTGACAGTGAGGGACAAGCCTGCAGTGTTTATACAGGTACTGCTCTCCACCAGACTGTAATTTCAGCTTTTAAAACAGAACTTTATCTGTATTAAGACTGAGCTCAACTCTTACCTGAATCTTCTCACTCTGGAGCGACGGAATGTGTTAGGAAATTTTCTCTTGTAAACGGTATCCACCTGCAAGGAAACAAACAGCCTGAGACCTCAAGCTCACTCTTGCAGAATCACTTTTATCATTTTTCCTGTTCAGCTGTGCTCTCTGTTCCTGCCTAGCAGAAATACTGACACTTGCTGTCCCTTGCTAATATTTTCATTGGAAGAGAGAAAGCATGTACAAAGACAGGTCTTCATCACAAACTCACACCAGAAACAGTGAGATTTGTGCATTAGTTTAGGAATATATTTGCACTTTTAATTCACTGCGTGTAAAAACCTTTGATGTCCTCATTTTTAAACTTTTCATATGAGCTTGTAACAGTTCATCACAGTTTTACACATTTATTCTTTTTCTTCATCTTAACTCTGGGAATATTCAGACTGGCTGATTTGGAAGACATATACAGTACAGATGTTGTTGATGTACGAAAGCACCATTAAATTCAATAAGATAAATCTCTTCAGCAGCCAGTGCAGGTCATGGAGAAAGATCCTATCATGGTCATTAAGGTGATAAGGAGTCTTGAATACCTGATTGCTCTAGCTGTGTTTTATAGACTATCGCAGTTTAAGCCGCAGTGCTCATAACAGATACCCCCTTACAGAACTGGGCTACCCGGGGTCAATTATAGTATTGTGATGAAGGATACAACAGCAGTGTCTGCATTTGGACTTGAATACAGGTGTATCTGTTCCAGAGCAGTAACACCCTCACCAACATTCAATTATAACCAACGCACAAATCTAACAGATGAGAAACAAACATCTGTAGATCATGTTCTGCTACTTCTGGGAGAGTCAGAACATAAGGACATCTGGATGATTTCAATACTAATGTCAAAACTCTGCAGTTCCAGTCCATTCTAGTACCTGAGTTGTGCTTCTTTTCAAGTATGTGATCCTAGTTTAATACACAACCAATATAAGGTGCAGTTATTATAATGTTTTAACGCATTTGCAAGTAATCTGTAATGCAATTATTTATTTTGTCCACTTTCACACACACTCACCTGGGTAGTAATAGTATTTGCCAAAGTTGAAAAAGCATTAGAGTTGGGGTTCTCAAGTTCAGGAATAAAAGTCTGATTCAAACTGAACTGCAGGGGAGCAGTTGCTGGTGCTGGTGAAGTTGAAGTGCTGGTCGTTGTAGAAATTGTTGTGTTTAATAGAGACGCAGTTGTATTTGCATGAGATGCAGTTGTGTTGACAGGAGGTGCAACTGGGTTCACAGGTGTAGTTGTGTTCGCAGGAGGTGCAGTTAGGTTCACAGGAGGTGCAGTTGTATTCGCAGGAGGTGCAGTTGTATTCGCAGGAGGTGCAGTTGTATTCGCAGGAGGTGCAGTTGGGTTCATAGGTGTAGTTGTGTTCCCAGGAGGTGCAGTTGTATTCGCAGGAGGTGCAGTTGTGTTCCCAGGAAGTGCAGTTGGGTTCATAGGTGTAGTTGTGTTCGCAGGAGGTGCAGTTGTATTCACAGGAGGTGCAGTTAGGTTCACAAGTGCAGTTGTGTTCAAAGGAGGTGCAGTTGTGTTCGCAGGAGGTGCAGTTACGTTCACATGTGCAGCTGTGTTCGCAGGAGGTGCAGTTAGGTTCACAGGAGGTGCAGTTGTATTCGCAGGAGGTGCAGTTAGGTTCACAAGTGCAGTTGTGTTCAAAGGAGGTGCAGTTGTGTTCGCAGGAGGTGCAGTTAGGTTCACATGTGCAGCTGTGTTCGCAGGAGGTGCAGTTAGGTTCACAGGAGGTGCAGTTGTATTCGCAGGAGGTGCAGTTAGGTTCACAAGTGCAGTTGTGTTCAAAGGAGGTGCAGTTGTGTTCGCAGGAGGTGCAGTTGGGTTCACATGTGCAGCTGTGTTCGCAGGAGGTGCAGTTGTGTTCAAAGGAGGTGCAGTTGTATTCGCAGGAGGTGCAGTTAGGTTCACAAGTGCAGTTGTGTTCAAAGGAGGTGCAGTTGTGTTTGCAGGAGGTGCAGTTAGGTTCACATGTGCAGCTGTGTTCGCAGGAGGTGCAGTTAGGTTCACATGTGCAGTTGTGTTCGCAGGAGGTGCAGTTAGGTTCACAAGTGCAGTTAGGTTCACAAGTGCAGTTGTGTTCAAAGGAGGTGCAGTTGAGTTCGCAGGAGGTGCAGTTAGGTTCACAGGTGCAGTTGTTATTGCAGGAGGTGCAGTTGTGCTCACAGGAGATGCAGTTGTTAAAGTATCAGCTGTAAGAGTGAAATTTTATTTTTAAAGATAAAGGTCTGAGAAAAATGTCATAAAATACTTTCAATGGATTTGAATGGGGATTAAAAATAACTTCTCAGTGACAGAGGCTGTATAGCTGAGATGTAGTGTTTTTTTTATATCTTTCAGGGTATAATCACTGTGATGTAGTGAGAAAAAAATATAATATTTAATAAGAAAAATTGTAGCATTAAACATCCTAGATTGAAATGAAATAATCTCAGCAGGTTTTCACAAAACATTTCTTACTGACAGAAGCTACTGTATACAGCTGAAATTGTGTTTTTTCTTCTATTTTTTAGTGTGAAACTGGAGTAATCTAGTAGAAAATAAATTATTATATAATAAGTAGTTTATGTGGGTATCTGCGTCAGCATGCGTAGGGTGCTTAAACAAGTAAAGGTTTATTCCATGCTGAAAAAAAAAGAAAGGAAACACAATGTTTAATCACACCCGAAGAAGGCTCCACAGATGAAAAGTGGTGTTTCCTTTCTTCTCTTTTCAGCATGGAATAAACCTTTTACTTGTTCCTATTATATAATAATATCTGATACAAAAAATCTTAGCAATTAAGGAAAACATCATAGATTGGAAATATGTTTACGGGTTTGGTAAAGAACAGATCACTTCATCAGTACTGCAAGTGCACAAAGTGTTGGGGTTTTGCAAAAAGTGTAGATACAGTACTATCTAATAGAAACAATTTATAGGTTTTAGCTATGCTGAAAAGAGACGAAAAGAAACACAATGTTTCGGCTGTGAAGCCCTCTTCGGGTGTCAAGTGTCGATACTGTATAATGCTGAGGAAGTGTCTGATAATTCATGAACAGAGCACTTGAGCAGTCCAACGGTCTACTGGAAGAATGTTCTCTGGACAGACTAGTAAAAACTTGACATTATTCTTTGAAAAGCGTTTAGTTTAGTAGAGAAAACCAAACAGTGCCTTCCAACAGAAGAACCTCATCCCGACTGACAAGCATGGTGGAGGGAGAAACATGGTTTGGGGCTGCTTTGCCATCTCGTCATTGACGGAACCGTGAATTCAGAGGTGGATCAGCAAACTGAGGAGCACAGAGCCTTTGCTTGTAACCATTTTTGTGTGGACTGTTAATTATGTGTTGTTAGCCTGTGCTTATCTTGGTGGGGTACTGCAGAAGCGATCTGCCTCTGGACTTATGGCACCCTGGCACTCTACGCCAGGGATGGGAATCTGTCGA
Source organism: Lepisosteus platostomus (assembly GCF_059453375.1). Taxonomy (NCBI): domain Eukaryota; kingdom Metazoa; phylum Chordata; class Actinopteri; order Semionotiformes; family Lepisosteidae; genus Lepisosteus; species Lepisosteus platostomus. The sequence continues at coordinate 15,796,643 of NC_142618.1, forward strand.
CACTGAGCGGCTCTGTGTCAATGTGATGTCTACAAGACTAGAGCGAGGCTTTTAAGTGTTGAAGACATAGTCCTAGAGATCTTCTGTGTGTGCCCGTGAAGTTGGCATCAGCTGTTGTATTTCATACCCTTGGATATAAGAAACACCAGTGCTTTTGACTGGGATTTGCTTGTGAATTTTCCCAGTCACTAAGTACAGAGCATGACTGAAATAAGGTCTTTGGCGCCCTCATGCGGTTGAAGGTGGGACTATGAGCCACTTTCACTGCCACACAGCTGTGACCCACATGCCCTGTTTCAGCTGTACAGGTTAAAGGTTAATATTTTCTGGGGTGCTCATAAGAGCATAAAAATGTTATGCTTTTTCTGTTGGGACAGCTCATGTATTGCATAGAACATGACATTCTTATTTAGTGAGTAAATATAAGTTTGTTTTCAGTTTCACATTCAAAAGCTGAATATCTATTGAACCCAAAATCCCACTCAGTCACTCTAGTTTGTGCAGGTGCTTCCCAGCACTGAAGACAACTGCTAGTTCTGTCTTTATTACCTGAAGCCACAATTGTAGAGGTGTTGACAGGGAGAGAAAAGCCAGAAGTGTTTGCTGCAGCCTTCAGAGTGTTGGTGACTTCACTGGTGTTTGGAACAACTGTCAGATTGTTAAAGATCAAGGTAGAATCGACGATCACTGACCCGCTCCTGAAATTGATGCAGGGAAGAAAAAGGCATTTTGTGAGAACTTCAGAGAGATCTAGCTGCCCATCTAAGAGATTACTGTGCTCTGGAAATTAGCTTGACATTCAGAGTCCCATTTTCCTAACATCCCTTACCTGAAATCTGTGATTTCTGTACGATTGAAGGCATCTCCAAACTTATTCCTGTACACAGTGTCCAGCTGCAAAACACGAGACAGAAAGACATATTGAGGCTTCCAGGCTGTATTGAAAAGCTGAAGTAACACAGCTCTTCCAGGGTCTGGACAGTCACCACACCTGGATCCCACTGGGCACCTTGGGATCTCCGCTACCAGTCTCCAAAGGTGTCCTAGGCCCCCTGTCCTGGGGCCATACATCTGATCTCTCATCTGCCTGGCATCACATTTAACTCTCTCACAGTGAGCAAGCCTCCCTTCTGAAACTCCTTTTCTTTACAGTTTCTTGTCTCCTGCTTTCTGAAAATATACTAGTTTCCCTTTTTTACCATTCTGATGCTGTACTATGACGCTGTCATTTCAGGATTTGTGCTTTGTATCATATTTTTACCCTACTGTTTGTCTCTGTGCTCCTCTGTTCTTTTACCATGATTTTACTGTGCTTTGTTTGATTAATCTTTCACAACAACAAGTTTCAAATCCCCATTAACTTAATTAGTTAATTACCTGTGTGGTTATGTTCTTTGCCAAGCTTTGAAAAGCTTCAGATGTCTTATTTTTTAGGTCCTCATTAAAATCTTGATTCAGACTGAACTGAAGAACAACTATTGGTCTGGGTGAAGCAGGTGTAGAAGGTATTGTAACTGGTGCTGCCGGTGTCACTCCAGAAGGCACTGAGCTTGAGATGGGAGGAGGAGGACTTGAGTTTGCAGGAGGTGAAGGTGAGTTTTCTGGTGTACCGGTTGAGTTTATGTGTGGCGAAGTTGCATTGTCTGGTGTACCAGGTGTGCTTACATGTGGCGGAGGTGTGTTTTCTGACGTACCAGGTGTGTTTCCGTATGGAGGAGTTGTGTTTTCTGGTGTACTGGTTGTGTTAACGTGTGGTGAAGTGTTTTCTGGTGTACCAGTTGTGTTTACATGTGGTGAAGTTGTGTTTTCTGGTGTACCAGGTGTGTTTACTTGTGGTGAAGTTGCATTGTCTGGTGTACTGGTTGTGTTTACATGTGGCGGAGGTGTGTTTTCTGGTGTACCAGTTGTGTTAACATGTGGTGAAGTTGTGTTTTCTGGTGTACGAGGTGTGTTTCCGTATGGAGGAGTTGTGTTTTCTGGTGTACCAGTTGTGTTTGCATGTGGTGAAGTTGTGTTTTCTGGTGTACGAGGTGTGTTTCCATATGGAGGAGTTGTGTTTTGTGGTGTACTGGTTGTGTTTACATTTGGTGAAGTGTTTTCTGGTGTACCAGTTGTGTTTACATGTGGTGAAGTTGTGTTTTCTGGTGTACCAGGTGTGTTTCCATATGGAGGAGTTGTGTTTTGTGGTGTACTGGTTGTGTTTACATGTGGTGAAGTGTTTTCTGGTGTACCAGTTGTGTTTACATGTGGTGAAGTTGTGTTTTCTGGTGTACCAGGTGTGTTTCCGTATGGAGGAGTTGTGTTTTCTGGTGTACTGGTTGTGTTTATGTGTGGTGAAGTGTTTTCTGGTGTACCAGTTGTGTTTACATGTGGTGAAGTTGTGTTTTCTGGTGTACCAGGTGTGTTTCCATATGGAGGAGTTGTGTTTTCTGGTGTACTGGTTGTGTTTATGTGTGGTGAAGTGTTTTCTGGTGTACCAGTTGTGTTTACATGTGGTGAAGTTGTGTTTTCTGGTGTACCAGGTGTGTTTCCATATGGAGGAGTTGTGTTTTTTGGTGTACTGGTTGTGTTTACGTGTGGTGAAGTGTTTTCTGGTGTACCCGTTGTGTTTACTTGGGGTGAAGTTGTGTTTTCTGGTGTACCAGGTGTGTTTCCATATGGAGAAGTTGTGTTTTCTGGTGTACTGGTTGTGTTCACGTGTGGTGAAGTGTTTTCTGGTGTACCCGTTGTGTTTACTTGGGGTGAAGTTGCATTTTCTGAAGCAGCAGTTGAGTTTCCAGCTGGGAAAGTTGTGCTTTCTGCAGCTGCAACTGAATATGCAGTTTGGGGAGTTGAGCTTTGTGGAGCTGGAGTCGAGTTCACTGCTGGGCCACGTGTGCTTTCTGCAGCTTCAGTTGAGTTTCCACTTGTGAATGTTCCTGTTAGGTCTCCAGCCAAAGTTGAGTTTACGCTTAGTGATTCAGTTGTGCTTGACGTTTCATCTGAATCTAATAGAAAATAATGCAAATATTGGTGAACAGGGAAGGTTTTCAAACAGACATTCATAATAATGAAATTTAAGCTTAGAGTTTGTCATGATTTGAATGCTTAGTAAGGAACTCACCAACACCACCTGTAAGAAACAGGAAGAGAAGGATGGTTCCCCCTTTCATCATTAGAGATTGACAGTCAAGTAGGTTGAGTCCAGTCTGAGGAAGAGAGCACAGGAAAAGAGTATGTGAGATCTGTAGCCCACAGTTAACCTCAGCGCACATTTATCTGTAGTCTTCCCAAAAGAATCCTTAAAAAGCGGCCTTCGTGATGCAAGCAACAAGACACATTTAAATCCGATGTCTGTATAAATTGAAAAGCACTCTTAAAGCGGACAACTGCATGTTGCGGTGGTCTTGTCACATCGTTTGACAGCATCACTGGTGTTGTTAAGCTGTTCAGCAATGAAGTGTTTCTTTAAAGGATGTAAAAAGGTAAACAGTTCTAATTGTACTGGGTGGACTGATTGACCGTTTGAACAAAAAGTTACGAAATGTAGAAATCAGATGTGAAGAAGACATAAAACTATATCGAACAACAACATTGTTTCTCTCTAACTGCAAGATTGGTGTCGAATTTCCTGGGTTTTTTGAAGAAATACCTGGATGAGACCCTACAGTCCGGACAGGAGATACTATGTTACCCAAAAAGTGGTGGGAGTGTGGAACAAGCTAACGCATTGTGTTTAACCTGTCTGACTTTCTTTCACAAAATAGCTGAGTAGGATTCTCTTAACTATCAAACGATCGGATGGACAGGATGATTATATAACCTTATGATAATCTTATAACCTTATGTCAAGGGTAAGATAATGTCAAGGGTAAAATAAGAATTATTTACTCTTACATAGCTCTTTTCTGGACACTCCACTCGAAGCGCTTTTGCAAGTGATGGGAACTCCCCTCCACCTCCACCAATGAGCAGCCAGACTGCGCCAGTCCGCTTACCACACACCAGCTCTCAGTGGGGAGGAAAACAGTGTGATGAAGCCAGTTCACAGTTGGGGACTATTAGTGGTAAAACACGGGGGGAAATTTGACTTCGTTTTTATGTCTCATCCGAAGGACAGCGCCCTTTTACAGTATAGCGTCCCCATAACTATTCAGGAGCTTTAGCACCCACATAGACAGCAGGGTGAGCACCCCCTGCTGGCCCCACTAACACCTCTTCCAGTAGCAACCTTGGCTTTCCCAGGAGGTCTCCTATCCAGGTACAGACCAGGCTCACACCTGCTGAGCTTCAGTGGGCTGCCAGCTGTGAGTTACAGGGTGAGACAGCTGCGGGCAATTTTTAACCAATTTGTCCAGTAAAGAGTCGCGGGCGAGCAAGCACCTCCTCTTGTAAGTAACTGTTATTATTTAATCCTCAAGGCATTAGTGACAGGTTTGCTTAGTGACAGGTTTAACATCAATTTTCTCATAATGTCGAAGTTCCTCCGAGAGGAGAAAACCCCGAAGTATTCTGGTTTCCTTTATTAAGTTTTCTTACGGGTGTTCAAACATGACACACGTAACCGGTTCTGATCCAGTTCTCGGCGGTTATTTGGGAAGTGCAGTACGTACCTCGCAGTTAAAAGCATGGGAATAGATGCTTAAGAAAGATTAATTAAGAGGCTGAGATGTCAGGTGATCATCTGCCTAAATACTTCACATAACATTCTGAGCAAAGGAATATATATCCGGATTCTCCGTTTATTTAGTGCTGAAGCGCATTGCTGCCACCAGGGACAGAAATCAGATTTTTCTCGTAATTACAACATGGCAGATGATCTCGTAATGAATCCCCCAATGACAGCACCTACAGTAGAAGCTACCGAGAGCTCAGCTGGAACCGGGGGTTCAGTGTTCTTGACAAAGTGCAGCCCTGCACGGGCGAAATTTCCTCTGGAGGTTATTCATCAAGACATATTACAGTTTGTACCTCATGTGAACACAATTCTAACCACGAGAACACACACATATCCCTGAAACAAGAACGAGTGTGCCCTGGAATCGATTCTACTGCTTAAAACAGAAAGTCAGCTAATGGTAACATACAATACATATGACCATCCTTGCACTGGCTTCCGGTCAAATGCCGCGTAGACTTTAAAATCCTCATGCTCACCTATAAGGCTTTACATGGCTTGGCACCTCAATACCTGTCTGAACTTTTATCGCCCTACTCCCCACCTCGCAACCTCCGCTCTTCAAATTCTGCTCTCCTTACTGTCCCCCAAGCCCGTCTACATTGTATGGGCGACAGGGCCTTCTCCTGCTATGCCCCCAAGCTCTGGAACTCTCTGCCCAAGGATATTAGAGAGTCACCTTCTCTAAACTCCTTCAAATCCAGACTCAAATCCTTCGTCTTCAGAAAAGCCTTTAATTAACTGGTTCCATTCTTCACCCCTCTGCTCTTCTTAGTACCACCATCCACGGTCTCCTCTATTGTTATTGTTGTATTGTTGTAATTATAATTGTCTCCTATCTTGTGAAATCTTCTTATTTATTGTTGTAGTCTTCTTATTTATTGTTATTGTCATCCTGTAAAGCGCTTTGAGAAGCCACCTTTAAAGGCGCTATATAAAATAAAGTTTTTATTATTATTATTATTGGCTATCGTTGGACTATTGCGTGATAACATAAATTACGCGAGAATGTACTATTTGATAATTACGAGATCATGTAATAGTAAACATTAGAATTCCCAAAACAAATGGCTTAAATTCATATTCAATAATTCATTATACTTATACAGCGCTTTTCTACACACTCCACTCAAAGCGCTTTACAGGTAATGGGGACTCCCCTCCACCACCACCAACCTTATAATATAATTCCTAAAGGATTTCGCAGGAACACCCATAGTGCGGCAGTACACTCACCACACACCAGCTCTCAGTGCGGAGGTGGACAGAGTGATGAAGCCACTTCAGAGATGGAGATAATTAGGAGGTCATGATTGGTAAAGGCCAGGACACGGGGGTAGCACCCCTACTCTTTTCGAGAGTTTTTTTTTAATAACCACAGAGAGTCAGGACCTCGGTTTTAAACTTTTACAGTATAGCGTCCCCCTCACTATACCGGGGCATTCGGATCCACACAGATCGCGGGTTGAGCGCCCTCTGCTGGTCCCACTAACACCTCTTCCAGCAGCAACCTTAGTTTTTCCCAGGAGATCGCCCTTCAGGTACTGACCAAACTCACACCTGCTGAGCTTCAGAAAGTTACCAGATATGAGGTGCAGGGTGACATGGCTGCTGGTAATTACTAACTGGCTATTACGAGACTTGTTTCGTAATTTCGACATGTATCGACATTTGTTTTTGATGGCAGCAATGCGCTTTTGTACATTTAGCAATACACCCCTGTTGGAATTTCTAATTCAATGTGTGCTACCTGTATTACAATTCAAGCTGGTCAGCGGTAGGCATGACTGATTGAATCAGTAAACTTTCACATAACCAGTTACCCTTAGTTCTGATCACGTATCTATAAAAAGTGCGTACGAACAGAGGCTTAATCCAATTCCGCTTTATATAATTTGTCATCGCATTGTCAAACTAAACAATTGACTTTCAAATAAATGTTTCGAACGAACACTGCTATATTTCCAAATGTTGTTTCCAAATGAAAACATACTTTAAAAGATCTTTATCATTACCTTTGTAGCCTACGCATGCTGACGCAGCTACCCACCCAAACTACTTCAGCCTACTGTACTTCTGCTGTGACCCACTATGCCTTCCTCTAAATCTTTTTCCAGATCTCTTCGTCGTTCCTCCTCCTCCTCCCTGGGCTGCTTCCCTCCCTCTCTCACCAAACCAGCATCCCGTCTCTTCCCAGCGATCTGTTCCACGACCATGCTTTCTCACCACCTCCTATTCCTTCATGTCGTCGTTATAATATCATTCCTAAAGGAGTTCGCCGGAAAATGTAACACTTTTGTCTTTGACTCTGACACCACGCAGAGAAACACTCAGAGACTTCTACAGCAATTTTCGCGGAAACAAAGTCTTTCTACCATTTTGTCCCTCAAACAACAGATTACCCTTTCTGACAGCAACATCAAAGAGGCTAAGGCATTTGTACGGCTAACAGGTCCACATCCTCTTCCCTTTATAACTAGCCTCACCAGATCGCTCAACTCCCAACTTTACCAGTTCTTCACTTCAGAGAAGGGTAAGAAACTCAATCATCTTCTACAGAAAAAAAAACATCAACATCCCTCCCACCTCCACCAGTCCTAACCTTGTCGTTACTATACCCTCAGACCTTTCCCTGTCACAGGACGAGCGATCTCTTCTCAGCAAAGGCCTCAAGTTGTGTCTCAGTCCCCAAGAAGCTGGACATCCCCCAAACCCAAGTCGACCTCAACCGCTTTTACCGCAGGATTCGTCTCAGAGCACATTTTGCTGATGACCCTATCTCCCAGGCAGCTGACAACAACCCGGTTACAGATGCGAGTTCTCCATCATTCGGGGTTCGTGGTCTTGTGGTCGAAATCTCTACAGATCCCTGCGATCTTCATCACTTTCTCTTAACCTGCTGCCATCGTTTCCTTGTGCTCACTGTAGTTATAGAGTTCTGTCAAGGAAGCGACACACTCCATCACCCAGCAGGTTTCCAGACCGCGTGGCGTCTCTTTTTTAGGGGGTTTCGAGACTGGGGGGTGGGGATAGGTTTGTGTCGATGTACTGTGTGCGCCTGACTTCTGTCGAGGAGATAATTAAAATTGAAAGATAATACCTCCTTAAATAGTTTTTAATTAAATTGCTCTTGAATTGATTGGAATTGTATTTTGCATAACGTAGAGACCGCTGCGCATTTCTCTTCATATTAAAGAATTCTGTTGGTGGTAAATTTAACAGCTGGGGGTTTGCATTTTTGTATTTTACCCGTGTATTTTTAAAAACAACACTTTAAAGGAATCACGTCCGGACTCAGAACTGCGGCGTTACCGATCCAAACTGTCCGAGTCCTTAGGAGCGCCGATTGTGGAAACGGACGTGCAAATATTTTTAAAAACGAATAATCCTATCTGAAGACAAGGCAGCGAAACGTAAAACAATTAAATAACCGGAAAAAATCAAACCGACCGATATTCCCTTGTTACGTTAACACCTGTGTTTTTCTCACCTGTAGTTAATTGAATGTTAATTGCAAAGACTGTCTTCCGCCTGTTTTGGCAGGGCTTGTTAAGTATTTTGATTGTGAATAATCAGGTTTTGACAGAGGGTAAAAGAGGATACATATTTTTATTGATTATTTTTTATTTCGGCACGGTGGATCTATTTACCAAAGCTGAGGCGCAACTCTATAAAAGTCTTGTAAAACTCGGTTCCCATCATTAATTAGGCCAGCTTTAACCCTTTTATTAAAATCCCCAGGAACAAACAGCACTTGATATTGAGTCACACCTTTTCCTGCAGAAACAACAGTGACAAGAAATATATTATCATAAAATAAATGGAATTATCGAAGTCATAAATAAAAATCGTACGGGAAAAAGCAGGATTAAAGTCGGTGACCTAGAGCTTTTGGTTAAATTTAAACCCTAAAACCGTTCCAGTGTAATGTGATAAAAAAACAGCATCACTTGAAAATAGTTGTGACTTTAATTCTGTCAATTTTTGTCTTCATTGCCCTTAGATAAAAATCACAAACAGCTCCTCTCAAAATTCGTTTTTACGAATTAGTCGATTAATTGTACGAAGGCTTTAAGATTGATTTTTTAAAAGCAATTTGAAGTTATTTTAGGGTAATAGGGTTTCGTGCTATTCTTGCTCTCCGTGCTCAGTGTTAAAAAAGCTCAGTCCAGTGAGATATACCAAAGTTTTTTAAATAAAAAAGCACGGGATCACTTGTGAAAAAAAGGCTACATAATCGTAATGTACACAGCAAGATTCGTTTCAGAAGGGTACAAATTAAGAGTACCACCGTGTAATGTTACTGCCAATCCAGCATCTCGCCACACCGACTTTCTTCTGTTCTTTTCAAAAATGCTGAACATTTCCATATTTGTATTAATAAGTAATTACTTCCATAACTGAATCACTGCATGAAAAAAACATTGTTAAAGCCATAAGAGCTCGTATTACCATAAAATATGTATACATATAAACCACCCCATTTTAAAATAGAAATACCCAAAGCGTTTAAAATCTCAAATCTGTATTTTGCTTCAAATGAAATTGAAATGCCCTTAAACTCGTGAAGCCACATTGCAATACGTATAGTACCCAGAGGAGGTTTTGCGTTTACCTGAATATCGAAATCTTAAATGATGAGAAAAAAACAGACCGTCTCCCGGGTCTCCCTTGGGCGCAGGTCCGAGTCGCTCCGAGCACGTTAGTATTCCAGCAGCCGAGGAGCTGTTAGACGCCGGGAGGAATAGACTTATTTATTTATGACACCCGTCCCCGCACAGACCACGTCCCCAGGAGCGAAGGTGGGACGAAGTTTTGCCGAGAAACAGGAAAGATTGCTTTTCTTCCCTCCCCAGATGAATTTCTAAACGGGGAACTTTGCGTTAATGACGCCGGCCAAAAACAATCCATCCTTTCCGGAAAAACGAGTCATCAATCGTCGCCTGAGCTGCTGGGTTTCACCAGATTCCTATGAGTCCAGCAGCGCTCCATTTAGATCCCAGAATCCTTCAGTCTTTGAAACAGATACACGTTTTAGCAGATCTTCATATTCCTGCAGTTTATGGTTTGTTCCCCGTGTACAGTGTACTGTATATGCGGTATACAGCCAATGTACTGTATTAAGGTGTCGAGACGTTAAGCCATTCCAAAAAATGAACTCGTGAAGTCAAAAACATCTTTAAAACGGAACCCTAGTGACCCAACAGGATTTTCTCTTTATACATGACAAAGAGAGTAGCCCCCTGAGCCACGATACTTCTACCACACGATACTGTTGATTTTGTTGTGATATTGTGTTGGTTTTACCACAGGCTGTTTTTTCCCTATTCCGTAATGATCTTAGTGCGCTTAGTCATTAAACAGTTCGTAGATTTGTGTGCGGCGCCCGGAGCGGTGTCCCGGTTTCATGGCAGAACAGGGGTGAGTTTCCCGAAAGCATCGTAGCGCTAAGAACATCGTAAACTCGCTCTTAAGATCGATCGTTAATTTACGAGTGTTTCCCAAAACCTGTCGTAACTAAAGTAGAACGTTAAATCCTTCGTAATCTACGTGCTCCCCGACCCACTCGTTAATCACTAAGTGCTTCTTAAACTGGCTACCTCTTGCGCCAACCTTAGCGACAGAGATCGCCAGACAGAGCCCCTGGACAGGACACCAGTCAATCGCAGGGCAAGAGCCAGCCAGTCATACACATGGGGACAATTTGGAGGCCACAGTACGGGCTGGGGGGGGGATATTTGGCCCAGACACGGCTTCACCGCGACCCTCACCGGCAAAAGCGGAAGTGAAAATGGACGGATTAAGATCACTTTATAAGCAGTATACAATTTCTTGCATTAGGAAATTAGGATTAATCACATCATAACTTGTCTACGATTAGCACCCCTACAGTTCAATAAAGCTTAATCAATGAAATACTAGTTGAGAATAAAAGAATCAAAGTTCTTACCGCCGGTTCGACCAAGTTAGAAGAAAACCAGAAGTTTGAAAATGTTACATTTTTGACATTGTTAACAAAGGGGAAAAAACTAAGACCCTGACGACACTTTCTGTGGTCTAACCGGGCGCAGATAGGAAAAGAGGTGGTAGCAAGACGACAAAGAAAAACGCAGTGAGACAACAGTACATGAGGTTTTTAAAAAGAGTACTGATCATTTAAATCAGTATTTACTTAAAACGAACAGAAACAGAACAATCTCAGTGTGATGAGTGAGTTTGCCTCTTACTTCTGCAATGTGTAATATTTGGAGTTATGGATGTGAGTTGCAGTCTCATGTTCGACTCTACATCCGATCTGTGACTTTGATTACTTTGTTTCTGTGGAAACGTACAGTACGACGAAAATCCGGTTTCGCACAGATTGGTGGTCGCAAACGGGAGAAAAACAGTTTTCTTTGATACTACTGGGTATTCGTTTTTGGTGCTGCACCGAAACCCTGTCAACTGCAGTTCGTTAAAAGCTGTTTGTAAGGAAGAGTTTGTAAGGGTGTTTTGTTTTTCACATTTTTTCTTGTTCTTTTTTCTCTCGTGGTTGCAGAAAATTCGAAGCGATCTGTCTACCTGTAACACGCCATCTTCTCTCATCGTGGGAGTTTTTGAGATTTGCCGGATGGCGAAATGGCAAACATTTTTATCTCCAAACGAGATAGAAGAGCAGATGGAAGAAGATATTTCATCCGACACCTTCGAGATACCTCCTGGCTCTAGCAGCGCAAATACAGGAATTTATTGAGAGAGTGAATTTGAAGATGGCGTTTTAGAAGATATACCTAATTTTTCTGACTTCTTGGAGCCACGCAAAGCCTTCGTAACTCACATTATTTTCGTGACAGCAATTTTTTTTTCTTGTAGCCTATGTGAGAGGTCAGGAAACCGCGAAACAGGTTGAGAACCTCTGAACTAGAATATCCACGTGGACACGATGGGTCACACGGGCTCGATTGTCTTCTGTTATTTATTGAGCAGGTGAGGTTAAGATACATGACGAACGGAGAAATGTGATTATAAAATTGAAGGTTTGCTTCCCGACGGGTGAAGTATATTAAACTAAATTATTACTTTCTCACAATTGTCGAAGAGACGGTTTTAACCCCAAGGCAGAACGTTTATTGAAAGGGTATACGAGAAAAAAAAACCCAAAACAAATATGAATCGAAATCCCACCCTAGACCAATGTCAACAAATGCTTTAATGTTTTATGGTATGAATGTTTATGGTCTTAATTCCGTTCTTTATAAGCATGATCACAAATGAGCACGACCTTCTACAAATGTTTTCAAAGTTCATTGGATATTACTTCGCATACATTTTTGGTTCAATTTACCGTTGTGATGCTTTATGTTTTTAATTGCAGCTTGACTCTGTGCTGAGTTCTTGGAATTCTTGGAATGCCTTTGTGTCGTTTACATAACGTTGTTGTCTTCAAGCTACAGTATACTGTACGCCGTATTTCCTTTTTACAATCTTAGCAGTAGAGCATGGACTGATATTAGAGACGTTAACATTAACTCCGAACAAATCAGGACAGATTTACACAGTCTACACAGCAGATAAAAAGGAAAAAAAAAACTATATAATTTCTACAGGTGAAATTCTGACTTTTTCGAAAGAGCTCTCGGTCCTGAGAAATCCTATTCCATTTGCGTGGCGTAAATGGAAAACAAAGTCAGGCAGTGGGAGTTCTAAAAGACATTTTTAAGCAACAAAATCCTGGCCACTAATAGGCTTCCATAGAATTGCACCTGTTACTTACTGATGTGTAAAAAGCGCAGTATACACTTTATACATGTACTGTACAAGCAATTGCTTCTTAAAATCTGAACAGTCTCAGTCACGTAATAAATGAACTGTATTAACGCACAGGTACTGTAAGTAGACCCGAGTGAATGTCGCTCAGCGCCGGCGAGCGATTCGGAACCGGTTCGGGCCTTTTTGAGGGGGACGGGAGCGGATGTCCGTTTGCAGGTTTTGTTCCGATGCTGGACGGCTGGGAGCCGAATGGTGCAAAAAAAAAGAAAATTAATCGAGTCGGTTCATTTTCCACAAAGGGAGCTCTGCCTGAACCCAGAGCAGAATCCCGGTGGTCCTGTTCTGTAGCCCAGTCGCAACAGTCAATTTAACCTCTGTTTTCGCGACAAAGGGAACAAGTACAGGTTAATTTCACGCTGAAAAGTGGAAAGAAGAAACCGCTTTTTGCGATTCGCTCCAGGAGAAGAAAGCGTTACAGCCGCAACGTCCTGTTTCTTTTTTTTCGCTTTTCAGCTTGGAGCTGACTTTCACATCTTCATTTGTTGCCGATGCCCGCTGGCTGAGCTGCCAGCTCTGATCTCTTTCATTAGCTAAACACGTCTAGGTCTGTCACAGGCGATTACAAAAAACATACTGTAAAAAAGCTACAGTAGATTCTAAACGGTTCTCGGTGTTTTTTTTTTTCACTGCCAAACATGTCTCTTGAAGAGACAGTTAAAACTACTTCTCCACAAGACTCTAATTAAGCACAGCCTGTTAATTGCCCCTTGGTTACAGTATGATTTATTGTTATTCACTATAAGTGTACTGTAAAAATTCTAGTGATGATTGTAACACGGCATCGAAGTCTGCGTCCTGTTGGAAAGAATGTTGCCAAACATCTCGTTCAACAACTGGAGAAATTTAACGCGCAAACATTTTGACGTGACAGCTGGAAATAACACAGATCAAACGGGTCGAACGGGCTGTGGGCTTTAGCGATCAGCGTCACACGTGAACTATGATTAAGATTTAGATGAGTCGAAAAACAGCGACCGCGGTGCTCAGTGAAAAGGTTGGCAAAGAACGCAATTGTACTGTTTTAACCGAATCGAATAATGGCCATTCAAAGGCATACGTAACAAATCACGGGCAACTAGGTTTCAGAAAACCAAGTGCTTGAAAGTATCACACTGACGCAGCTAATTAAGTAAATAACGCCACCTTCGTAACTAGAGATACCGGACATCCCAGGTACTACGTTTCAGAGCTTTTCTTAAGCTCAGGGGTGCACAACCACAGATCATATACTCTACAGAGATAGAATAGAGGAACTGGATCTCTTCAGTCTAGAGCTGGGCTGTACAGCACCAGTTCATACTGAGAGGGTAGAGGAACTAAATCTCTTCAGTCTAGAGCTGGGCTGTACAACTCCAGTTCATCCTGAAAGGATAGAGGAACTGTATCTCTTCAATCTAGAGCAGAGTTGTATAACTCCAGTTTATACTGAAAGGATAGAGGAACTGGATCTATTCAGTCTAGAGCAGAGTTGCTGACAAATGTTTATTCCAAGAAGGCAACAGAAGTTTGTCGCCAGGGGGAAAGTTCTTTGAAAGATCCACGTTAAACATGTACGGTAAGTGAACTATCAGCTTTGTTTTCCTTGGGGGTTTAATGTGGACTGGCCTTTTTTCAGTGCCTCCAGGAAGTATAAAGCATTGCAAAGGTACAAGCAATAGGTTTCCTTCAGGCTGAAAAGAGATGAATGAAAACACAATGTTTCGGCTGTGAAGCCTTCTTTGGGTGTGTTGTTTGCCAAAAATTAGTCAAGAGAGACTGAAGCACGCTTTCTGGTCTTTGTAATGCGCTGTCGCAGTTTTCTGCCCACCTACAACTAGGGTAGACCCTCGGGCACCGGGCTGTCTACAGCCTTGTGTGCAATTATCTTGGGCAAACATTCATGGGAGAGGAGGCTCATTATTTCCAGACTGCTGGCTCCATTCTTCTAATGCCACTTTGTTAAGAGCGAATTAAGAAACAAGGAATTTATGTACAAGTCCGGGAAGTGTGCATGTCTATAGTATGTGGGGCAGTGCGTGTATCCAGAGTTAGTGCGGTGTGCATGAATAATAATTAAGAATACAGAGGAATAGCTCTGGGTATTGACCCCTCTTGAAACCCCACCAACTGCATAGTTTTTAAGAGAGACTCACCTCCAACTGTTCATTCCGAGGCGCATACAGTATCTGTATCTGATTGGGCAGAGCCCCTAGAGGGGCTGTGTATCTGACAGTTAAACATCAGAAAAGGGTGAAGAAGTAACAGGGATTTTACAGGGTTGGTCTGCCTGTTGTGATGTCTAGACCAGGGCGTCTCTGTGGATCTTGTTTCCAAGAACAAGTTGGACCATTGGACGTCTATGTCACTTACAAAATGCAACATCTGAAAAGCAGGTGCAGGAGCAGAGAAGAGTCGAACAGTTGAGAGTAACCCTGTTCTCTAGTCAGTTAAGCGTTCAGGTGGGTAAGAGCTGGGCTGAATTGAAACCAGCAAGTGTGTCTGGGGACTGGGGACCCCTGGGCTGGGCCAGGGTGACTCTCCGCCAGTACGGCTCACTGTTAACCGTACTCCCCTCCTACACTGATGAGAGACCTGTGCTGGTGTCTCTGGGATGTCCTAGCTTTGGTTTGATCCTGATCGCTCTTCCTGACCACAAGCAGGTGTGACAGTTGGACACGAAGCCTCTTACTTTCCTGCAGCTGCTACAGGTGTCTCACAGGACCCTATATGTGACCCCACATGTGATCCTACATGTCACCCTACATGTCAACCAACATGTGACCCTACATGTCAACCAACATGTGACCCTTCATGTGACCCTACTGTACATGTGGTCAGATCTGCTTCTTCAGAACTAACGGTTACACCAGTGACACTGGGATTAACTGCTGACTGAGTGGGACCCCCATCTTGATAATTATTTTATTACATGTGGTTTATTGGCTGTTCAGTTTATAAACGGCATTTTTCTACTGCGAGAAGTCAGAGGCTGAGAAATGACTTTGCTGGATTTCAGTAATGCACCCTTGGGGGGGCCTCTGAAAACTATCAACAGACTCCTGTACTAATAACCCCTGTCATGGCTTCCCTGTACAGGCTCCCTGTGTAGTTTAGAGTTGAATTTAAATCCAAGTCCTTAAAAACCTAGCTTATTGCTGCCTCAAAGACCAGTAACGAACAAGGTGCAGGAGCTTTAATAAAAACAAAATAAAAATAAAAAGGAGGATAGATCTGCAGGGCTCTGTGTCTCTGCCTCTTAGACATTCTTTAAAAACCATGGCCGGTTGTTTCTCTTTGGTATGTCAGTCCGTTCAGCTCGTTTCCCAGTTTTATTCATTAATTACATTTATTTTAACGGCTTAACGGGAAAGGCGCTCCACGAAAACAAAACCCAAAATTATTTTGGGAATGAATCATAAACAGGCAGAGATGACTTAATGTCAGGAGGTGATCAGAAAGAAGCAAACAGGAAGAGCGTGTGCAGTAAGAGTAAGAAAACAGTATTTTTGAGGTGGCAGAACCTGCTTTTCCAGTGCTGCTCTTTCCCTGAGAGTTTGGCTCAGGGACCGATAAAGCAGGGAGGTGTAATGCCTGTTCTTTTTTTTTTCTCTGTGAAAATGAAGTTATGATCTATTTCGTAATTAATGATATCACAAACTCCAGGAAACTGGCTTGGATGAAGCAAGACAAAGCAATACCTGTCACACAAATAACATCTGTTTTCTTTCAGATTTATCCAACACAGGGTAGCAGGGGAGCCGGAGTCTATCCCAGTAAGCAACGGGTTCAAGGCAGGGCACATCCTGGACAGGACGCCAGTCCATCGCATGACACACACTGACACACACACTCACACCAGGGCCCATTTTCTCATTAGCCAGTTAACCTACCAGCATGTCTTTGGACTGCGGGAGGAAAGCGGAGCACCAGAGGACATGGGGAAACTCCACTCAGACCGCTCCCCAGGAAGTGAGCCCAGGGCCCCAGAACTGCAAAGCTGCTACGTGGTCTACCAAGTGGTCCACTGTGATTTCACACATTTCTGTGCTTTTGTGCCACATTTGCCTGATTTTCGGACTGTTATAACTCACCTGTTTGTTTTAAAAATATTCTGCTCCTGTTAGTAGTTGTGTGGTAAATTGAGGGCTCATCCTTTAACAGCCCTATCCCTCACTCTACCTGTAATACAGCTGATGTGCAGCGATTGTACTGTTAACAGCTAAACCTTCCACACAGACTAGTTAGCTTTTCATGCTCTTAAATGTATTATAAAGTATTTATTTGGCTGCTCAGAACCAAGACTTCATTTTGGTGTATCTGATGTGTAACACATGGAATATTACACCAGGTGACACAGGCTCAGTTCCTCCAGCCTGTCTCTGTTGGACACTCCTTAAAGTCTGGGAATGCATCTAGTCAGACGTCTCTGGACACATTCCAGTGCAGGTTTTCTGAAACACACTGATCAAACACACAGAAATCTAAATGATGCATTACTAGTACATGGAAAATTTGGCCATTAAACCGCTGGATTAAAATTCCACTCTTTTAACCCTGTATGCAGTACTGCACAGATACTAGATCGCGTACAGTATATCCAACCAAACCTTTAAATTGCTTACCCTCCTTGTCTAGAAGGCGCAGATGATATGTCAACATGACCACCTTGGTCTTTTCTAACTCAGTGTTTCCCATCTTTAACATCATCAGTCAGGTTTCTCTTCTTTATTTGTTTCTTGTTACTTTTGAGTTTCTGGCCACTGCGCCACCATTGTGCCTTAATTCAAAACTGCCCTGTACGAATACAGTTGAGCCAATGAGCTGCAAGCCTCATGAGTGTAATTTGTAATTTGGCCAGGAGAAACACCCTGGGATTTTTAATGACCACAGAGAGTCAGGACCTCGGTTTTACGTCTCAGCCGAAGGACAGCAGCTTTTTACAGTATAGTGCCACCATCACTAAACTGGGGCATTAGGACCCACACAGACCACAGGGTGAGCGCCCCCTGTTGGCCCCATTAACACCTCTTCCAGCAGCAACCTTAGTTTTTCCCAGGAGGCCTCCCATCCAGGTACTGACCAGGCTGAGCTTCAGTAAGCTGCCAGTTGTGAGTTGCAGGGGTGCTGTATTTGCTTTTTGTTTTGAGCCTTGAATGTTTGGAGTGGGTTGTGTACATACTGCAATAGCTGTCAACAGCTAACACAAAAGTGTCATGATGTGTCAAAAGTGTGAAAGCCACCAAACGTGAAAACTGTGCAAGGGGCTGAGTACTTTTCCAAGAAACAGTTAAAGAAGAACATATAATTTTGTAAAACAGGGGGGGGCATTTAGCATTTTTCAACTTTCTTTGGTATAGTTAGTTGCTTAATTACCCATTTCATTAAAGAAATGGTGTATTCGCTACAATAACATGACTGGGCAGCTTGTTCCACATCCTCACCAATCTCTGTATAAAGAGTGTCTCCTGTTCTCAATTTTAAATGTCCACTTGTGTCCTGTGGTTCTGTTATCACTGCTCTGAAGACATCTACTGGGTTGACCTTGTCTGTGCCAAGGGGGATTTTAACACTTGCATCACGTGCCCTACGAGTCTTCTGTGTTTAAGGCTAAAGAGACTCAGTTCCTTTAGCCTGTCAGTGTAGGACACTCCCTTCAGAAACAAAAGAGACTCAGTTCCTTCAGTCTGTCAGTGATAGACTCTCTCTTAAGCCCCAGGATGTATCTGGTTAATGTTTTCTGGGCTGAATCCAGTGAAGTCTATCAGGGTGTGAGGAAATACCTCAGAGACAGGGGCTCGCTGTGGCCAGTGTCTTGGGAAAGACAAAGACTTTCTCAGTCCAGCACTGTTCTTTCCTGACTCCTCAGACACCACTCATCAGAGCTGTGAGACTGTGTTCAGTGTTGATTTAAACAAAGGACATTCTCTGATGCACTGTTGTTTCCTCCAAACTGGCAGATCCACCCTGCAAGTATAAACCCTCCGCACCGCGGTGACAGAGGAAAGGGAGGTGGAGATGGAGAGATTGACACTGGGATTCAGCCCTGATGTTATCTCCTGTGAAACAGGTTACACTACAAAATCCCCAGTGTGCACAAGATTAGATATTAACCGAGAATGTGTCATGTGTGCTTTTTGCCAGATATACACAGCATTTAAAACATCCTGACCTTTCCTCCTCTTGGACTCAGGCACTGATTGTACTCGTGCATTCCTCACTAGTTACACCTCTCAGGTTCATGGTGTTTTTGAAGAGCATGCATGGGTATGAAAGTTAATGAACAAGTCCCCTAATACATGTACAGACTGCTGAATCATGTTATCTAGTTCTGTTTCCCAGAGCTGCAACTAAAATACACTGGTTGTGCAAATTCATCATTTTGCTGGGGCTTAGAAAACACTATATTTTAAAAAAGAGCACCAATGAAAATTAAAATAAACCTAATAAAAAAAAGATTACAAACTTCAAGGCAAGCCTGTAACGTTTTCTAGGTAAACTCATCTATCTAATTTTCTAACCTTTTTATCCAGGACAGGATCACAGGGGAGCTTGAGCCTATCCCAGCAAGCAACGGGCACAAGGCAGGGTACACCCTGGATGGGACGCCAGTCCATCACAGGATACGGTACACACACAGACATGCACAATTCACACCAGGGCCAGTTTTCCCAGAAACCAAATAACCTGCCAGCCTGTCTTTGGAAGGGAGCTCCAGGTGAATCATTCAGCCTCCATGTACAAATGGAACTGTATTGTCAATGAGTTACTGGTCTGAAATAAGTCACTATTGGCCTCGGGGCACTGTTCCTCCCAGTGTTACCGTTAACATTCATTCAAATAACTGCTAACTATCCAATGGGCTCCCTGTGTTCCTCTGTCCTGTAAGACTGTCCGAGGAGGCTGCGGGCCGGTGGGAGTCAGGAGTATAGTATGGCATCTCAGCAAGGACACAGTGCTTTCGAGAGGCACCCTTCTTCTGCCATGATCACCAGAAACGTACCATCTGGGCTGTAAACATTCAATATCATACATACATTCCCATACATATACGTCACTGTACAGTTGTACAGTACAGTTGTTATGAAGCGTCTTTCAGGACCCTAGCAGATGACACAATCCGGAAGGGAGTGAACACACACGGGGACACGAGGAAATAGCGGGGGCGTGACAAAGGTGCTCCGGGGGGCGTGGTCCAGGCGAACAGTCCAAAAGGGAGTCCAAAGGGAAGTCCAATGCCGGCAAAGGTCCAGAGCCGGGTGATAAATCCAAGACGAACAACACAAAGTTAAAAAATTGGAGCGGAATCCGGAGAAGGGTCAGGGGGAACGGAACCAGGCGGTCCAGGTCCCGGGCTCGGCTAGTTCAGGACACCTAGGAGGAGAATGCCACCCGAGCCGCGGACGTAGGGCGACTCGGTGATAGGCGAGCCTCCGGGCGTCCGTGTTCCAATGCAGAGCCCTGGAACAGAGTGAGCGTCTGGCTTTTAAAGGTGGGCTGGAACAGGGAGCAGGAGCACAAAATCAACTAGAAGAAAGTGAACGAGCCGGAGCGCCCTAAGAGGGAGGGACTACAATCGTGACAGCAGTATTAAGTGAAGATGTTCTGTGAATATATAGGGCATTGGCAGACAGAGATCAGGGAGCTGAATTACTGGTATTGTCTGGACTGTGATTTAGATTCTGAAGGTTATCTCTGCCAAGTTAGTTCTCTTCACCCCTTTATTACCTGGTCTTTATAAAACCACTGGCTGTAACAAGGCCGAAAGGAAGTGTACAAATTGAGCTTGTTTTCATTTACACTTGTGCAGTCATTTTTCTTGCTTATATTTTGTTAACTTTTTTAGGTGGTTATCTTAAATATTATGGTTTTATAAATCATTTTCGTAGGATGTTAGTTGCAATATTTTTTTCCAAACAAACACGAGGTTAGATGGTTGTTGATAAACACTCTGGGAGTTCTTTAAAAATTAATTGCTAATTCTCCCATTGTCAGGCCTTCTGGTGTGGAAACATTATAAGAAGGAATGAGTGTTCAATGTTCAAATGTTACTAAAGAGTCCTGGGGTTTTACAGAACCTAAGACAAAACCCCATCATTTCCAGGCTAGCCAGGGCTGGTTCTAAAACTGCCGTTGAGTGGAATCAAATATATTCCTTAATTAGATACACGGATTCAGTGTTGAATTAGTGTGCACAGCACACATGACCTGTCTGGAAGCTGATCTTGTTCCACATCCCCACCACTCTTTGTGTAACAAAGTGCCTCCTGTTCTTGGTTTCAAATGCTCTTCTGCATAGTTTCCACTTCATCTTCCTTATAAATCCAAAAGTCACATAAGACCTGTATGTATTCCAGTAAGTGGGCCTGTCCTGCAGGTACTCAGGCTGCATCAGTTCAAGCCTGCTGAGCCTCATTGTAGACATATTCATGACAGGAGCTCCAGGAATCTCGCCCCTGAAACAGCACACCACTTCCTCTTCGTGTGTTGCCAGTGCCCTTGCATTGCTAAAACAGAGTGAAGAATGTTCACATTCCAAGAAATGGTTCCAATGACAACCCACATAATCAGCAGAGAATCAATTGTTTCACAGTTCTCTGTGTGAATTAGCTAGTTCTGTAACACACTTTCCTGTAAGTCCAATTGTGACCGATAAACCTAACGTCTGTTGCTGAAGTTCACTCTGGGCTAAAATGTACTTCACAGCAATTTGGAATACCGAAGGATAACAGTCGTGAACAAATTCTAGTAAGCGCTAGGTTTCAAAAAGTGTTTTTCCTGTCGTTGTGGTAAAGACACAAATGAATAATGAGTTCTCTGTGTCCCTGTTGAAAGTCGCAAAAATGAGCTGCTGTTTATGCCAAGCCCTGGTCTGACTTTCTTGAGAATGAAAAAGCCAGCCAGAGGACACAAGTTGAAACTACCCAGAAGTGCACTTAAAACTGAAAACAGGAGGGTAAAAAAGAGTGAAAAAGGTCACAAAGGAGGTCATTCAGTCAATCTAGTCAGTGAGAGAGGAAGGTCCTAAACAAGTTGCTTCTTGCAAGAATCCAGGGTATGGACTTCACCAATATGGCTGGACAGCTTGTTCCACACCCCCACCACCCTCTGTGTAAAGAAGTGATCTCAAGGACAAGTGCACTTCTTCTTCTTATATGGGACATTATGTTATCTCCGTGGAATGTCTCAACACAGCGACACACGGCGCTATCATATTTTAATTCTAACAGGAGCGGGTTTTCTGCAGTCACGTTCCAGAAAGCAATCTATTGAGATCTAAAACCAAGACTCTTCTTGAGTCCAATTAAGTGCTGAAGTTCGGAGATGGGCTGAAAACAAAATCCGGCGTTGATTCTTGCGGATATCCACAGCATCATCCAATGGGAAAGAGGCTGCTGGGGGTCCAGCAGAGCTCCTATTCAGCAGAGCCAGCGAAGACAATTCTGGCACCACAAAGGAGTTCCTTGGAGCCCAGGAAGGTGCTGCCTTTTCTTTTGGCCTTCGAGCACGTTTCGCCCCTGAGACAGTCCTGCATGCCGACGACAGATCCAATCTTCGCCTGGAGGAAGAAAAACACGTCTCAGGCGATCGAACACTGATACAGGCAGACGCTGCTTTTCGAACGTCATGTCAGAAGGAAGTACCAGGACTAATTATAGATCTGAGGGGGAAGGAGGCAGGGGTAGATGGAACTACACTACCTCCTTAACCAGGCACCCTTTCATGTTTAATCACTCCAGCAATTTCGGCTACAGGGCCGAGCGCATGTTTCACAGTGCAGTTTATCTGCCAGTTAATTGTAAATCGCTCAATAAAGCAATGAGAAAGAGCTGTTTAAATTCCATGTTATTATGTGTATTGTACACATGCATTTTAAATACTTTTTTAATGCATTTAATTTCAATGAAATGCCTTTTTATAGCAAGCAACTGAGCAGCGTCGTGGCACACAGGTTTACCGAGACGGATAAAGCATTAAATTGAAGTGGTCAAAACTGCCAGGTGAGATGGTCTGTCACCCAGGAATTCCGAAGCTCTTGCGGGGTCTTCTCTGTGGAAAAGAACTGAAGAAACTGAAAACTGACTGACCGATGACCATGTGAAAAATCTGCTCCAATCATTTTCACATTTGGAATGGGTCAAAAAGCAAATAGAATATAAATTCTGTTGACCATTTTGAAAAATAAAACACAATAGTGTTGAATGGCAATCAGGAGGTGGGATGTTGAAACTGCATAAATACATTATGTACACAACATTCAAAATGAGGCCTTATTGGGTCACCACGTTACAAGTGGATGTTACTACTCCAAAATCAGACAGGAAAGAACTAGACTGATCTTCCTACCTGGGCTGAAGAGAATGTCCTACACTGACACACTCAGGCCCCTGAAGAGTCGTGGTCTTGAACAAGGAAGATTAGACAACCGGTGTCAATTACTCACAGCGTCCAAGACACTGTGAAAGTCAACCCAGCATTGGAACACAAACTAGAGGACACAATCGGAATCTATGTGGAAGTTTTTAAAACGATACACAAAGGGTGGTGAGAGTGTGGAACAAGCTGTGCAGTTACTGAAGCCGATACCCCAGTGCCGTTCCAGAAAGAGCTGCGTAAGATCATTCACCCTTTGGGTGCTACAATTATACCTAAATGTTTAAAGTGAATAGGCAACACTATAATTGAACAGGACAATGCTGTCTCTGGTGCTATCTGCATGGAGTTTGTATGTTCTCCCCCTATTTGGCAATTCTCCAAGAGCTCCAGTTTCCTCCTACAGTCCAAAGATCTACTGGAAGGCTAAATGTTTACTCAGAAAAAACTGGCCCTGCTGCATGATTGGACTGGCGTCCCTTCCAGTGTGTACCCTGCCTTGCACCCATTGCTTGCTGGGAAAGGCTCCAGCTGCCCTGTAACCCTGGATTGAATAAAGCGGTTAGAAAAATGGATGGAAATCTGGAGCACTGGCCCATGTTTATCAAAACACTTCAGAACTTACAGATGGTCACAAAAGAGGAGGACGTTTGGCCCATGTGATTTGTTCAGTTCTTCGGCAGCTATTTGATCAGAGGATCTCATCCGTCCAAGAGCTCGTCGTCCGCAGCTGAGCTGTTCCAGACTCCCACAACCCTTTGCAGAAAGGATTTATTGTAGTTCTCTCTTGTAGTCCTCTAGTTCAGGTTTCACCATGGTTTCTGAAGAAATTCTTCAAGGTGACAGTCATCAAATCCCATCATCTGTTCAAGAGTGAGGCTTGAGCACTAGGACAAACCACACTGGAAAGGAAAGCACTGGAAGAAGCTTTTTTTAACAAAGTACATCATGACGCGCAAAAAGAAAACCTAGTCGAATTGATCTAACAAAAGGTAAATCCATGAACCCTTTTACATACCAAATATCTACATGAACCCCATGTGAGAATGTGACTCTCACCCCTTAACCAATTAAGTAATCAATCAATGCACCATATCTGAACCTTTTTGCACACAGTGGAGCATTGGATACTCTCTAGTGGCAGATCATCTGAAACTACAACCCTAGTTATTGCTGGGCTACTGCTGGACTACTGATTAAACACACTTGCATAGCAGCACTGACATAACACATAATAGTGCATATAGGATTACTGTTGTCACTTCTCAAACTTACATCTCTGATGATTTAAACATTAACCGGTTGTTAAATTCAAGTATACAATGGTTCAAAATGTCAATACCACGTTGTATATTTTTTTAATCACAGGCTGGACTTTGGATAGTCTTTCTGATGAGGCTGTAAAAACAGTGATTCATGTCTGTCCAAGAAGAAATCAAACAGAACAACGATGACAGGTTTTTGCAAGTTTTATTAGTATATAAATATATGAACAAAAAAAAACAAAAATAGAGCTTTTCAGATTTTCTAAACCTTATGGTAACATTTTTAATATTTTCTAAGCACTATACTTGGTTCTGAGAATTGACATGCGTCCGGATCACTAAGCACACCTCTCTGTAATCTCCAGGCAGTCCAGGCCTGCCTGTGTCACGATCACCTTTACAAAAGTCACAGGGGTCAGTTCTCACTTCGAGACACTGAAATGTCTGCTTTGGACACACAGCAGAGCTGCCACAAAGACCTGACAGGTTGCCTGTGACTCAGTCACAGATGAACATCCGAAAATAGGAAGTGTTGATTTTGGTTGTGGGTAAAAGCCATGTAGCAACACAGAAGTTGTATTATAATAATAATAACAATAATAATTGCTTACACTTATATAGCGCTTTTCTGGACACTCCACTCAAAGAACTTTACAGGTAATGGGGATCCCCTCCACCACCACCAATGTGCAGCATTGCTATGCTGCTGTTTGTTGTTCTTGACACTCATTAGCAGAGGATTTTTTAAAAACTGTTAATCCAGAACAGTCTTTACACCTGTCACCAAACCTGTCACTAGTAATTGTATGCTATATTATATAATTATGATAGAGGAGGTTTGGGCGGGAATGGGCGGAGTCAGACAGGGCACTGATGGGGCGGTACCTTTGGGAATGGGCGAGGTCAGATGAGGCAGTGACGGGCGGTACCTTTGGAAATGGGTGGAGTCGGAGGAGTCAGTGGCGGGTGGTACCTTTGGGAGTGGGCGAGGTCAGATGAGGCAGTGACGGGCGGTACCTTTGGAAATGGGCGGAGTCAGATGAGGCAGTGACGGGCGGTACCTTTGGAAATGGGCGGAGTCAGATGAGGCAGTGATGGGCGATACCTTTGGAAATGGGCGAGGTCAGATGAGGCAGTGACGGGCAGTACCTTTGGAAATGGGCGGAGTTGGAGGAGACAGTGACGGGTGGTACCTTTGGGAATGGGCGAGGTCAGATGAGGCAGTGACGGGCGGTACCTTTGGGAATGGGCGGAGTCAGATGAGGCAGTGATGGGCGATACCTTTGGAAATGGGCGAGGTCAGATGAGGCAGTGACGGGCAGTACCTTTGGAAATGGGTGGAGTCGGAGGAGACAGTGACGGGTGGTACCTTTGGGAATGGGCGAGGTCAGATGAGGCAGTGACGGGCGGTACCTTTGGGAATGGGCGGAGTCAGATGAGGCAGTGACGGGCGGTACCTTTGGAAATGGGCGGAGTCAGATGAGGCAGTGATGGGCGATACCTTTGGAAATGGGCGAGGTCAGATGAGGCAGTGACGGGCGGTACCTTTGGGAATGGGCGGAGTCAGATGAGGCAGTGACGGGCGGTACCTTTGGAAATGGGCGGAGTCAGATGAGGCAGTGACGGGTGATACCTTTGGGAATGGGCGGAGTCGGACGAGACAGTGACTGGGCAGTATCTTTGGAAATGGGCAGAGTCAGATGAAGCAGTGACATGCAGTACCTTTGGGAATGTGCGTAGTCACCGTTGGGGCAGTGACAGGAATGATACCTCCGGGAATGGGAGGAGTCACAGTCAGGGTTGTAACAGTAGTGACATGGACATGGGTAGCTGTAACTGAAACTGTAAAAAGAGTGAAAGCTCTGGCGAAGAGGGGAGATAGGGGTCTACATATCAGAGGAATAGAATTTAGTGTAACTTATTTTTAAACCACAACCGCAATAAACAAAGAAATGCAGGCATAGTGCAAACTAAAGCAGACTGCTATTGTGAGATTCTGATGTACATTAACTTCTGTGACTTGAGATGGAAACCCATCAGTGACCTTAGGCTCATCATGGGCCTGTATGACCAGAATTACAGACTCGTGCACTTTTAGCTCATAAGAGTCCCAGAACAAAGTCTACTCATTAATATAACATATCTCTGGAAAAAGTAATAATATCCTAAAACTGTGTTTAAAACAAACCCACAGTGCTATGCATTTCATTGCATTTCCCAAAGTAAAGCAATATAACAAACATTAAGACCATGTTTCGTTTTACGTGAAAGAATAAATATTTCAGGCAAGAAGGGCTCGTTGGCGACATCTAGTGGAGCCATTGTGTCACTACAACAAGCACTGTGGCCAAAGCCAGGGCGAGGAGCGAGGACAGGCTGGTCCGCAGGGCGGGGGCCGAGGAAGGCGGGTTGTCTGCGGGGGAAGGAGCGAGAAATAATTACTATTTAAACACCGAAACTGGAAGGGCAGCGAGCCAGGCTCTTGCTGAACACACTCGGGTCCGAAAGCAACAATGAGCAGAATCGATTGCAGCAGCACAACCAGGCACTGGAGTGAGTCTAATCTTCCAGCTGTCCGCCAGGAAACCTTGATTCTATCACACATGGAGGACAGCAGCAGGGTCCACTTATTCCTGACAACAGGGGGCGCCATCCCCTAACTGAATCTTAAGGTTAAACGTGGGCGTAAGTAAATTAAACATGTTTCTGGATTCTATTTTTTTTTATCGGGCGGTAGGCAGGTGGTCATTGAACAGCAGAAGCTCACCCAGCCACTGCCCTTAAACACAGGAGCCCCTCAAAGCTGCTGTCTGTCACCTCTGTACTCCTTGTGTGCTACTGCCTGGGTATCTACGACTGAATCTGTGAAATTAATTACGTTTGCAGATGATAATACCCTGGCAGGACTAATGACTAAAACGGAAGAAGCTCTGCACAGCTCACTGCTTTGAGGAGCTGGTGCAGTCAAAGCAATCTCTAGCTCAATGTCAGGAACACCAAAGAGGTCAGTCATCTTTGATTTCAGATGGGACAGGAACGACCTACAGCCTCTTGTGATTGTTGGTCAGATTGTGCGGAGGTTAAATACCTTTCAGCTTCTTGGCACAACAATCCCCTCCACCTTGAAATGGGAGACCGATGTACGGTATACCAGACAGTAAACAAACTCAATCGGAGACTATTGTTTTCTCACGCAGCTCAGAAAGTTTGGTATCTCGGGAAGCCACGGACTAAAATTAAGGACTAAGATTAAGATAAAGACTAAATTAAGATCTAAGAATTTTTTAAGGTTTCAAATACGTTCACATTTTTCTCGGCACTTAAGCTAGTGTCTGACAGGCTGCGTGTGGGCTCTCAGAATACAGTGGTTTGCTCTGACGTCTGTGGTATCTGACCTTGCAGACCTTGAAATTGAAAAGCAGGTGAACAGAAGGATTATGACCTGCTTGAGGCTGATGTATACATCTACTTTACAAGCTAGTAGCACAGGAGTTAACTACGCAACAGCGTCCTCTCGCACACTATTAGTGCGGTTCCCGGCATTATTTGCGGTATGTGTATTAGCGTCTGAAAACCTTCCCATGGTATTTGTATCAGTTTGGTGGGGTGAGACCAACCCACCAGAGGAAATGTGTTTTGGGGATATTAAATTTATAGTATAGTGTAAATTGTATTTAATTCATGTTAAAATCCGGGGTCTTTTGGGGTGGGACACATAAACGTATGGCGTTAGTTAACTATGTAAAGCTGTCAGGTTACTAATAAAGATTTTTTGTTAGAGATGAGTTAAAGTAAGTTGTAATGAAATTGTAAAGTTCTTATTTATGACGTTATGTAATATGATATGATGTTCGAGCGCGTTCAAATCTTGTTAAACAGAGAAGGTAACGTGTAGGTAACTATGAGTTGGTTTCCTCACTACAAATTATGATCCTTGTGTCCTGGGCCACCGGTGGAAATCATGTGGAAACCTTTTGTATTGTTCTCTGTTTCTCTGAATTAAAAATGTCAAATAAGAGATCCCAGCCCTACCACCAGACCACAGGCTAATCGATCTGTGCAAGACGTCACAACTGACAGGAGCTCGACGACTCGAGAGGTAGAGACTTGGCAGGAAGTCGCCCAGTGGGTTTATGGGGGATGTAGTTCGCATGTGCGGTCCAGCGTCTCAGAGTCAACCTGACTAATAGCAGCCAGTTATTCTGCACCCGGTTCTCTACAATACATTCATACCCATGTGCCCCGCTAGAAAGCATATACTAATAGCTATGTCCTGCTATTGGAAACAACTAGGACAGGGTTACACTTACTTGAGGATATAATAGAATTTACATCTATTGGCATGATGACCTCAGAGTTAGCTATTGCGTCCTTCATGGTGTTGACAATATCAGTTGCAGAAGGAGAAGTATTTCGGAATACCAGGTCCATGTCGGCCACAATTGATCCCCGACTGAAGAAAGAAAAAATAATAGAGAAATTCAAACTCAGCTATGTCCAATTCTTCTGAATCAATTGGAAACACTTACTAACAGACACAGGTGGAAACTACAGGGGAGTGCATTTAAACCCGAGATCAGGAAGCATGTCTTTACACAAATGGTGGTGGGAGTATGGAACAGGTGAAACAACCATGTTATTGAAGCCAATACCTTGAGGTGAGCTCTTCCAGTCAGGACAGGAGGCACTTTTTAACACAAGGATTTGTGTGAATCTGTTTTATATATTGTATATATTGGGTACGTATATTATGTATATTGTATAACCTTTCTTATGTTGTTAAATGTAACACAGTCCTACGCTAGTGTGGTCTCCACTCCATGTTGAAATGAATACTGAACACTTTACTGTGTAATATAGTTTGTAAGAGCTGTACTGAGTAGTGCACTGTGTAACTCTGTGTTAGAGCTTTAATGAGCACTGTGCTCTTTATTTCCTTGTGTTGGGGTTGATACTGTCCTCTGTATTTTAGAATGCATTGATAGACATCACTGTTGGGCTTTTCTAGTAAATACTGAGACTGTGGCAACAATGTCAGTACCCTGATCTCTAAAGAGTCTCCATAACTTTGGGAAAAGCAGAATTGATACTGAATTGATAGAGTTCTCCTTAGACACAGCTCAGCTCTTACCTGAACTTTCTCACTCTGGAACGAAGGAATGTGGTATATTTTTTCTTGTAAACCTTATTCACCTGCAAAAGAACAGAAAAGACTGAAAATCTGCAAGCTCTGCTTTTCCTGTTGCCTTGCAGTACAGACCTTATCAAGAAGTGGTTATTACGATATAATTGTTGTATAATTCGTTTTGTATAATCTAATTATACATCGTAGTTCTTATAGAAAGCAGTAGGTATAGTCCTGAAGGGGACTGTTCAGTGTTTATGGCAGTGAGCAGCTCTCATGTACATGTAGTTTATGCTCTTATTCTGCTGATACTTTAATTTGCCACAAGTGATAAAAATCACAGAGGTCATTCAGTATGACTACGTTCTTAGGGTCCTAGTTCTGGCTGAGCTGAGAGAGGGATTTGTTTTAGAAGGTGAGACAATACGGCCACAACAGAGAGAAGTAATTCTGCCTGACGTCAAAAGTCAAGTCAAAGCTCTCTTTAAAAAGAGTGAAGAACGAGACAAGATAACACCTGAGGATATTTGGAAAAAATAGAGTTGAAAGGTTGGGATAGTCAGATAGGAGCACAGATCTCAGAAAGGGGGGATATTCTACTTTAAAACTAATAAGGATCTGTTGGCAAATTCTTTTTCATTTCAGTAAAGGAGTTACTGGTGACTCCTAAGGCGGCGTCCGTTCATCCGCTCATTTTCTAACTGCTTTATCCAGTACAGGTTTGCAGGGGAGCCAGAGCCTATCCTGGCAAGCAAGGGTGGTGGACAGCAGTCCATTACAGGACAGACACAGACTTAAACATAGACACACATGCCAGGGCCAGTTTTCCCAGAAGCCAGTTAACATACCAGTATGTCTTTGGCCTGTGTGAGGAAACTAGAGTACTCAGAGAAAAACCAAACAGAAAACACAAAGCGAGGATACAAACAAACAAACTCTCAAAGATATCCAGTATATATACTGTCACACACAAATCCCATTACTTTTCACATTCCAACTCGCACATCCTTCTCCCACCCCATCTCCAGCTGTGCAGTTCCCCCCTTATCTAGCTCCTCATACTGCATGGGAATCCAGTTCTCCTCATCCGATAGCCAGTGGGCTGAACCTCAGCCAAACACGACTAATACTTGGGTGGCATTATTCCTCATGAACTCACCTGATCAGTAACTCCACTCGCAAAGTTCTGGAAAATTGAAGAGTTGGTATCTGCAAGACTTGCAATAAAGGTTTGCATTATGCTGAAGCGAAGAGGAGCAGTTACTTCTACCACCACAGTGGTGCTTGGAGGTGTTGTTGATGTTGTAGAAGAAGTTGTTGCAGTAGATGCAGCTGTGCTTGTGGAACCAGTAGCTGTGCTTGCAGGTGATGAAGGGGTGGTTGTAGGAGACACAGTTGTTGGAGATGCTGTAGTTGTGGATGTAGTATTGTCTAGTTGAGGAAGAGAGATGATATGTATATTATTAACAAGTGATATAATTAAGCTGTTTCATAAGTAGGTAATGTATAAAATCTTGTTGGATTTTCTTGGGTTCTTATAGTTCAACTAAAGGGAAGTGCACTAAAAACATATAACATGAGGAAATCCTTTACACAAAGTGTGTGTGTTTTGGGGTGAATTATGGAAGATTCTGGCCAGCCATGTTGTTGAGGCCAATACCCTGGCTTCCTTAAAGATGCACCTGGATGAGATCCTGGGACCAATAAATTACTAACCACAAAACAGGCTGAATGGGCAAACGGCCTTCCCTTGCCTGTAAGCTTTGTTATGTTTTTAATGCTCAACACAGCTGATTCACATTAGGGCAGTGTGGATGAAAACACATGGAATATAGATGATGTATAATGGTCATAAAGGTAGGCAAATACTCACCTTTATTCATGTTTTAATTCTATTCATATGATTCTTTTCCACACTTTGCTGCTTTGTTCTTTCTTGTTCCAAATAAACATTCATAATGAAGGTTCGACTGCAAAGCTGAATTTCTGTGTCATGTGTTGGGCACGAAGATGATGTCATAAAGCCTTGCTTACCTGGGACTGTAATGGTGTCAGACAGTATCGTCAGGTTGAGAGCTGAATCATTCAAAGCTGTCTTCAGAGTGTTAACAATCTCAGACGCACTGGGCACAGAGGTCTGGTTCGTGAACTCCAGGTCCATGTCAGTAATGACTGATCCTCGCCTGAGGAAAGGAAGTGAATAGCAATGAAGGAGGTTTCTTGCAAATCTTTGCAGTCTCTTAGTCTCTTCACTCTCACACTTAGTCTCCACATCCAGAGACCAGCTCCAGGTGTGAGTGCAGATCTGACAGGGTGATTTTGTACTGTGGGCTGAACAGTCTCTCACTCCTATGCTGTGGCAGCGAGTCTAAACTGACAGTGAGGGACAAGCCTGCAGTGTTTATACAGGAGCTGCCTCAACCAGACTGTAATTTCAGCTTTTAAAACAGAACTTTATATGTATTAAGACTGAGCTCAACTCTTACCTGAATCTTCTCACTCTGGAGCGAAGGAATGTGTTAGGAAATCTTCTCTTGTAAACGATATCCAGCTGCAAGGAAACAAACAGCCTGAGACCTCAAGCTCACTCTTGCAGAATCACTTTTATCACTTTTCCTGTATAGCTGTGCTCTCTGTGTTCCTGCACAGCAGAAATACCGACACCTGCTGTCCCTTGCTGATTTTTCCATTGGAAGAGAGAAAGCATGTAACAAAGAGAGGTCTTCATCACAAACTCACACCAGAAACAGTGAAATTTGTGCAATTATGTAGGAATATATTTTCACTTTTAATTTGCCGCATGTAAGAACCTTTGATGACCCCATATTTCAACTTTTCATATGAACTTGTAACAGTTCATCACAGTTTTACACATTTATTCTTTTTCTTCTCCTTCACTTTGTGGAAGTTCAGACTGTTGGAAGACTTTTACAGTACAGATGTTGTTGATGTACGAAAGTTACAAATGTGAACTAGTAGTCTCATTAGGTTCTGTCAAAACTCTGCAGCTGCGGCCCATTCTAGTACCTGAGTTGTGCTTCTGTTCAAGTTTGTGATCCCAGTTTGATACATACCCAAAACATACCCAGTCATTTTAGTGTGTTAACACATTTGCAGTCAATCTGTAATGTAATGATTTATTTAGCCCACCTTCACACTCACCTGGGTAGTAATATTTTTTGCTAAAGTTATAAAAGCATTAGAGTTGGAGTTCTCAAGGTCAGGAATAAAAGTCTGATTCAAACTGAACTGCAGGGGAACAGTTGCTGGTGCTGGTGAAGTTGTGCTGGCCACAGGAGAAACTGTTGAGCTTGCAGCTGATGGAGCTGTGCTTGCAGGACCAGTAGTTGTGTTTGCAGGACCAGTAGTTGTGCTTGCAGGTGATGGAGCTGTGCTTGCAGGACCCGTAGTTGTGTTAGCAGGACCAGTAGTTGTGCTTGCAGGTGATGGAGCTGTGTTTGTAGGACCAGTAGTTGTGCTTGTAAGAGATGTAGTTGTGCTTGCAGGACCAGTAGTTGTGTTAGCAGGACCAGTAGTTGTGCTTGCAGGTGATGGAGCTGTGCTTGCAGGTGATGAAGGGGTGGTTGTAGGAGACACAGTTGTTGGAGATGCTGTAGTTGTGGATGTCGTATTGTCTAGTTGAAGAAGAAAATATATGTATATATTTATTATTAAAAGTGATATAATTAAGCTGTTTCATAAGCAGGTAATGTAGGAAATCATGTTGGGTTTTCTTGCATTCTTATAGTTCAACTACAGGGAAGTGCACTTAAAACATATAACATGAGGAAATCTTTTACACAAAGTGTGTGTGTTTGGGGGGGAATTATGGAAGATTCTGGCCAGCCATGTTGTTGAGGCCAATACCCTGGCTTCCTTCAAGATGCACCTGGATGAGATCCTGGGACCAATAAATTACTAACCACAAAACAGGCTGAATGGGCAAACGGCCTTCCCTTGCCTGTAAGCTTTGTTATGTTTTTAATGCTCAACGCAGCTGATTCACATTAGGGCAGTGTGGATGAAAACACATGGAATATAGATGATGTATAATGGTCATAAAGGTAGGCAAATACTCACCTTTATTCATGTTTTCATTCTATTCATATGATTCTTTTCCACACTTTGCTGCTTTGTTCTTTCTTGTTCCAAATAAACATTCATAATGAAGGTTCGACTGCAAAGCTGAATTTCTGTGTCATGTGTTGGGCATGAAGATGATGTCATAAAGCCTTGCTTACCTGGGACTGTAATGGTGTCGGACTGTATCGTCAGGTTGAGAGCTGAATCATTCAAAGCTGTCTTCAGAGTATTAACAATCTCAGACGCACTGGGCACAGAGGTCTGGTTCGTGAACTCCAGGTCCATGTCAGTAATGACTGATCCTCGCCTGAGGAAAGGAAGTGAATAGCAATGAAGGAGGTTTCTTGCAAATCTTTGCAGTCTCTTAGTCTCTTCACTCTCACACTTAGTCTCCACATCCAGAGACCAGCTCCAGGTGTGAGTGCAGATCTGACAGGGTGATTTTGTACTGTGGGCTGAACAGTCTCTCACTCCTATGCTGTTGCAGCGAGTCTAAACTGACAGTGAGGGACAAGCCTGCAGTGTTTATACAGGTACTGCTCTCCACCAGACTGTAATTTCAGCTTTTAAAACAGAACTTTATCTGTATTAAGACTGAGCTCAACTCTTACCTGAATCTTCTCACTCTGGAGCGACGGAATGTTTTGGGAAATCTTCTCTTGTAAACGGTATCCACCTGCAAGGAAACAAACAGCCTGAGACCTCAAGCTCACTCTTGCAGAATCACTTTTATCATTTTTCCTGTTCAGCTGTGCTCTCTGTTCCTGCCTAGCAGAAATACTGACATTTGCTGTCCCTTGCTGATTTTTCCATTGGAAGAGAGAAAGCATGTACAAAGACAGGTCTTCATCACAAACTCACACCAGAAACAGTGAGATTTGTGCACTTATGTAGGAATATATTTTCACTTTTAATTTGCCGCATGTAAGAAATGTTACACATTTATTTTTTTTCTTCATCTTAACTCTGGGAAAATCCAGACTGACTGAGTTGGAAGACATATACAGTACAGATGTTGTTGATGTACGAAAGTTACAAAACGTGAACTAGTAGCACCATTAAGTTCAATAAGATAAATCTCTTCAGCAGCCAGTGCAGGTCATGGAGAAAGATCTTATCATGGTCATTTAGGTGATAAGGAGTCTTGAATACCTGGTTGCTCTAGCTGTGTTTTATAGTCTATCGCAGTTTAAGCCGCAGTGCTCATAACAGATACCCCCTTACAGAACTGGGCTACCCGGGGTCAATTATAGTATTGTGATGAAGGATACAACAGCAGTGTCTGCATTTGGACTTGAATACAGGTGTATCTGTTCCAGAGCAGTAACACCCTCACCAACATTCAATTATAACCAACACACAAATCTAACAGATGAGAAACAAACATCTGTAGATCATGTTCTGCTACTTCTGGGAGAGTCAGAACATAAGGAC
Source organism: Lepisosteus platostomus (assembly GCF_059453375.1). Taxonomy (NCBI): domain Eukaryota; kingdom Metazoa; phylum Chordata; class Actinopteri; order Semionotiformes; family Lepisosteidae; genus Lepisosteus; species Lepisosteus platostomus. Next base: position 15,831,366 of record NC_142618.1, read on the forward strand.
ATCTGGATGATTTCAATACTAATGTCAAAACTCTGCAGTTCCAGCCCATTCTAGTACCTGAGTTGTGCTTCTGTTCAAGTTTGTGATCCTAGTTTAATACACAACCAATATAAGGTGCAGTTATTATAATGTTTTAACGCATTTGCAAGTAATCTGTAATGCAATTATTTATTTTGTCCACTTTCACACACACTCACCTGGGTAGTAATAGTATTTGCCAAAGTTATAAAAGCAACAGAGTTGGAGTTCTCGAGGTCAGTAGTAAAAGTCTGATTCAAACTGAACTGCAGGGGAGCAGTTGCTGGTGCTGGTGAAGTTGTGCTGGCCACAGGAGAAACTGTTGAGCTTGCAGCTGATGGAGCTGTGGTTGCAAGAGATGGAGCTGTGCTTGCAGGACCAGTAGTTGTGCTTTCAGGAGATGGAGCTGTGCTTGTAGGACCAGTAGTTGTGCTTGTAGGACCAGTAGTTGTGCTTGTAGGACCAGTAGTTGTGCTTGTAGGACCAGTAGTTGTGCTTACAGGACCAGTAGTTGTGCTTACAGGACCAGTAGTTGTGCTTACAGGACCAGTAGTTGTGCTTACAGGACCAGTAGTTGTGCTTGAAAGACCAGTAGTTGAGCTTGCAGGAGATGGAGCTGTGCTTGCAGGACCAGTAGTTGTGCTTGCAGGAGATGGAGCTGTGCTTGCAGGACCAGTAGTTGTGCTTGCAGGAGATGGAGCTGTGCTTGCAGGACCAGTACTTGTGCTTTCAGGAGATGGAGCTGTGCTTGCAGGACCAGTAGTTGTGCTTGCAGGACCAGTAGTTGTGCTTGCAGGAGATGGAGCTGTGCTTGCAGGACCAGTAGTTGTGCTTGCAGGACCAGTAGTTGTGCTTGCAGGACCAGTAGTTGTGCTTGTAGGACCAGTAGTTGTGCTTTCAGGAGATGGAGCTGTGCTTGCAGGACCAGTAGTTGTGCTTGCAGGAGATGGAGCTGTGCTTGCAGGACCAGTAGTTGTGCTTGCAGGACCAGTAGTTGTGCTTTCAGGAGATGGAGCTATGCTTGCAGGACCAGTAGTTGTGCTTGCAGGACCAGTAGTTGTGCTTTCAGGAGATGGAGCTATGCTTGCAGGACCAGTAGTTGTGCTTGCAGGACCAGTAGTTGTGCTTGCAGGACCAGTAGTTGTGCTTGCAGGACCAGTAGTTGTGCTTGCAGGACCAGTAGTTGTGCTTGTAGGACCAGTAGTTGTGCTTTCAGGAGATGGAGCTGTGCTTGCAGGACCAGTAGTTGTGCTTTCAGGAGATGGAGCTGTGCTTGCAGGACCAGTAGTTGTGCTTGCAGGACCAGTAGTTGTGCTTGCAGGAGATGGAGCTGTGCTTGCAGGACCAGTAGTTGTGCTTGCAGGACCAGTAGTTGTGCTTGCAGGACCAGTAGTTGTGCTTGCAGGACCAGTAGTTGTGCTTTCAGGAGATGGAGCTGTGCTTGCTGGACCAGTAGTTGTGCTTTCAGGAGATGGAGCTGTGCTTGCAGGACCTGTAGTTGTGCTTGCAGGACCAGTACTTGTGCTTGTAGGAGATGGAGCTGTGCTTGCAGGACCAGTAGTTGTGCTTTCAGGAGATGGAGCTGTGCTTTCAGGACCAGTAGTAGTGCTTTCAGGAGATGGAGCTGTGCTTGCAGGACCAGTAGTTGTGCTTGCAGGACCAGTAGTTGTGCTTGCAGGACCAGTAGTTGTGCTTTCAGGAGATGTAGTTGTGCTTACAGGACCAGTAGTTGTGCTTGCAGGTGATGGAGCTGTGCTTGCAGGTGATGAAGGGGTGGTTGTAGGAGACACAGTTGTTGGAGATGCTGTAGTTGTGGATATTGTATTGTCTATTTGAAGAAGAAAATATACGTATATATTTATTATTAAAAGTGATATAATTAAGCTGTTTCATAAGCAGGTAATGTAGGAAATCATGTTGGGTTTTCTTGCATTCTTATAGTTCAACTACAGGGATGTGCACTAAAAACATATAACATGAGGAAATCCTTTACACAAAGTGTGTGTGTTTTGGGGGGAATTATGGAAGATTCTGGCCAGCCATGTTGTTGAGGCCAATACCCTGGCTTCCTTAAAGATGCACCTGGATGAGGTCCTGGGACCAATAAATTACTAACCACCAAACAGGCTGAATGGGCAAACGGCCTTCCCTTGCCTGTAAGCTTTGTTATGTTTTTAATGCTCAACACAGCTGATTCACATCAGGGCAGTGTGGATGAAAACACATGGAATATAGATGATGTATAATGGTCATAAAGGTAGGCAAATACTCACCTTTATTCATGTTTTCATTCTATTCATATGATTCTTTTCCACACTTTGCTGCTTTGTTCTTTCTTGTTCCAAATAAACATTCATAATGAAGGTTCGACTGCAAAGCTGAATTTCTGTGTCATGTGTTGGGCATGAAGATGATGTCATAAAGCCTTGCTTACCTGGGACTGTAATGGTGTCGGACTGTATCGTCAGGTTGAGAGCTGAATCATTCAAAGCTGTCTTCAGAGTATTAACAACCTCAGACGCACTGGGCACAGAGGTCTGGTTCGTGAACTCCAGGTCCATGTCAGTAATGACTGATCCTCGCCTGAGGAAAGGAAGTGAATAGCAATGAAGGAGGTTTCTTGCAAATCTTTGCAGTCTCTTAGTCTCTTTACTCTCACACTTAGTCTCCACATCCAGAGACCAGCTCCAGGTGTGAGTGCAGATCTGACAGGGTGATTTTGTACTGTGGGCTGAACAGTCTCTCACTCCTATGCTGTTGCAGCGAGTCTAAACTGACAGTGAGGGACAAGCCTGCAGTGTTTATACAGGTACTGCTCTCCACCAGACTGTAATTTCAGCTTTTAAAACAGAACTTTATCTGTATTAAGACTGAGCTCAACTCTTACCTGAATCTTCTCACTCTGGAGCGACGGAATGTGTTAGGAAATCTTCTCTTGTAAACGGTATCCACCTGCAAGGAAACAAACAGACTGAGACCTCAAGCTCACTCTTGCAGAATCACTTTTATCACTTTTCCTGTACAGCTGTGCTCTCTTTTCCTGCACAGCAGAAATACTGACACTTGCTGTCCCTTGCTGATTTTTCCACTGGAAGAGAGAAAGCATGTACAAAGACAGGTCTTCATCACAAACTCACACCAGAAACAGTGAAATTTGTGCACTTACGTAGGAATATATTTTCACTTTTAATTTGCCGCATGTAAGAAATGTTTCACATTTATTATTTTTCTTCAACTTAACTCTGGGAAAATCCAGACTGACTGAGTTGGAAGACATATACAGTACAGATGTTGTTGATGTACGAAAGTTACAAAACGTGAACTAGTAGCACCATTAAGTTCAATAAGATAAATCTCTTCAGCAGCCAGTGCAGGTCATGGAGAAAGATCCTATCATGGTCATTAAGGTGAAAAGGAGTCTTGAATACCTGATTGCTCTAGCTGTGTTTTATAGTCTATCGCAGTTTAAGCCACAGTGCTCATAACAGATACCCCCTTACAGAACTGGGCTACCCGGGGTCAATTATAGTATTGTGATGAAGGATACAACAGCAGTGTCTGCATTTGGACTTGAATACAGGTGTATCTGTTCCAGAGCAGTAACAACCTCACCAACATTCCCTTATAACCAACACACAAATCTAACAGATGAGAAACAAACATCTGTAGATCATGTTCTGCTACTTCTGGGAGAGTCAGAACATGAGGACATCTGGATGATTTCAATACTAATGTCAAAACTCTGCAGTTCCAGCCCATTCTAGTACCTGAGTTGTGCTTCTGTTCAAGTATGTGATCCTAGTTTAATACACAACCAATATAAGGTGCAGTTATTATAATGTTTTAACGCATTTGCAAATAATCTGTAATGCAATTATTTATTTTGTCCACTTTCACACACACTCACCTGGGTAGTAATAGTATTTGCCAAAGTTATAAAAGCAACAGAGTTGGAGTTCTCGAGGTCAGTAGTAAAAGTCTGATTCAAACTGAACTGCAGGGGAGCAGTTGCTGGTGCTGGTGAAGTTGTGCTGGCCACAGGAGAAACTGTTGAGCTTGCAGCTGATGGAGCTGTGCTTTCAGGAGATGGAGCTGTGCTTGCAGGACCAGTAGTTGTGCTTTCAGGAGATGGAGCTGTGCTTGTAGGACCAGTAGTTGTGCTTTCAGGAGATGGAGCTGTGCTTGCAGGACCAGTAGTTGTGCTTTCAGGAGATGGAGCTGTGCTTGCAGGACCAGTACTTGTGCTTGCAGGACCAGTACTTGTGCTTGCAGGAGATGGAGCTGTGCTTGCAGGACCAGTAGTTGTGCTTGCAGGACCAGTAGTTGTGCTTGCAGGACCAGTAGTTGTGCTTGCAGGACCAGTAGTTGTGCTTTCAGGAGATGGAGCTGTGCTTGCAGGACCAGTAGTTGTGCTTTCAGGAGATGGAGCTGTGCTTGCAGGACCTGTAGTTGTGCTTTCAGGAGATGGAGCTGTGCTTGCAGGACCAGTAGTTGTGCTTGCAGGACCAGTAGTTGTGCTTGCAGGACCAGTAGTTGTGCTTTCAGGAGATGGAGCTGTGCTTGCAGGACCAGTAGTTGTGCTTGCAGGACCAGTAGTTGTGCTTGCAGGACCTGTAGTTGTGCTTTCAGGAGATGGAGCTGTGCTTGCAGGACCAGAAGTTGTGCTTGCAGGACCAGTAGTTGTGCTTGCAGGAGATGGAGCTGTGCTTGCAGGACCAGTAGTTGTGCTTTCAGGAGATGGAGCTGTGCTTGCAGGACCAGTAGTTGTGCTTGCAGGACCAGTAGTTGTGCTTTCAGGAGATGGAGCTATGCTTGCAGGACCAGTAGTTGTGCTTGCAGGACCAGTAGTTGTGCTTGTAGGACCAGTAGTTGTGCTTTCAGGAGATGGAGCTGTGCTTGCAGGACCAGTAGTTGTGCTTTCAGGACCAGTAGTTGTGCTTTCAGGAGATGGAGCTATGGTTGCAGGACCAGTACTTGTGCTTGCAGGACCAGTACTTGTGCTTGCAGGAGATGGAGCTGTGCTTGCAGGACCAGTAGTTGTGCTTTCAGGACCAGTAGTTGTGCTTGCAGGACCAGTAGTTGTGCTTGCAGGACCAGTAGTTGTGCTTTCAGGAGATGTAGTTGTGCTTACAGGACCAGTAGTTGTGCTTGCAGGTGATGGAGCTGAGCTTGCAGGTGATGAAGGGGTGGTTGTAGGAGACACAGTTGTTGGAGATGCTGTAGTTGTGGATATTGTATTGTCTAGTTGAAGAAGAAAATATACGTATATATTTATTATTAAAAGTGATATAATTAAGCTGTTTCATAAGCAGGTAATGTAGGAAATCATGTTGGGTTTTCTTGCATTCTTATAGTTCAACTACAGGGATGTGCACTAAAAACATATAACATGAGGAAATCCTTTACACAAAGTGTGTGTGTTTTGGGGGGAATTATGGAAGATTCTGGCCAGCCATGTTGTTGAGGCCAATACCCTGGCTTCCTTAAAGATGCACCTGGATGAGATCCTGGGACCAATAAATTACTAACCACCAAACAGGCTGAATGGGCAAACGGCCTTCCCTTGCCTGTAAGCTTTGTTATGTTTTTAATGCTCAAAACAGCTGATTCACATTAGGGCAGTGTGGATGAAAACACATGGAATATAGATGATGTATAATGGTCATAAAGGTAGGCAAATACTCACCTTTATTCATGTTTTCATTCTATTCATATGATTCTTTTCCACACTTTGCTGCTTTGTTCTTTCTTGTTCCAAATAAACATTCATAATGAAGGTTCGACTGCAAAGCTGAATTTCTGTGTCATGTGTTGGGCATGAAGATGATGTCATAAAGCCTTGCTTACCTGGGACTGTAATGGTGTCGGACTGTATCGTCAGGTTGAGAGCTGAATCATTCAAAGCTGTCTTCAGAGTATTAACAACCTCAGACGCACTGGGCACAGAGGTCTGGTTCGTGAACTCCAGGTCCATGTCAGTAATGACTGATCCTCGCCTGAGGAAAGGAAGTGAATAGCAATGAAGGAGGTTTCTTGCAAATCTTTGCAGTCTCTTAGTCTCTTCACTCTCACACTTAGTCTCCACATCCAGAGACCAGCTCCAGGTGTGAGTGCAGATCTGACAGGGTGATTTTGTACTGTGGGCTGAACAGTCTCTCACTCCTATGCTGTTGCAGCGAGTCTAAACTGACAGTGAGGGACAAGCCTGCAGTGTTTATACAGGAGCTGCCTCCACCAGACTGTAATTTCAGCTTTTAAAACAGAACTTTATCTTTATTAAGACTGAGCTCAGCTCTTACCTGAATCTTCTCACTCTGGAGCGACGGAATGTGTTAGGAAATCTTCTCTTGTAAACGGTATCCACCTGCAAGGAAACAAACAGACTGAGACCTCAAGCTCACTCTTGCAGAATCACTTTTATCACTTTTCCTGTACAGCTGTGCTCTCTTTTCCTGCACAGCAGAAATACTGACACTTGCTGTCCCTTGCTGATTTTTCCACTGGAAGAGAGAAAGCATGTACAAAGACAGGTCTTCATCACAAACTCACACCAGAAACAGTGAAATTTGTGCACTTACGTAGGAATATATTTTCACTTTTAATTTGCCGCATGTAAGAAATGTTTCACATTTATTATTTTTCTTCAACTTAACTCTGGGAAAATCCAGACTGACTGCGTTGGAAGACATATACAGTACAGATGTTGTTGATGTACGAAAGTTACAAAACGTGAACTAGTAGCACCATTAAGTTCAATAAGATAAATCTCTTCAGCAGCCAGTGCAGGTCATGGAGAAAGATCCTATCATGGTCATTAAGGTGAAAAGGAGTCTTGAATACCTGATTGCTCTAGCTGTGTTTTATAGTCTATCGCAGTTTAAGCCACAGTGCTCATAACAGATACCCCCTTACAGAACTGGGCTACCCGGGGTCAATTATAGTATTGTGATGAAGGATACAACAGCAGTGTCTGCATTTGGACTTGAATACAGGTGTATCTGTTCCAGAGCAGTAACAACCTCACCAACATTCCCTTATAACCAACGCACAAATCTAACAGATGAGAAACAAACATCTGTAGATCATGTTCTGCTACTTCTGGGAGAGTCAGAACATGAGGACATCTGGATGATTTCAATACTAATGTCAAAACTCTGCAGTTCCAGCCCATTCTAGTACCTGAGTTGTGCTTCTGTTCAAGTTTGTGATCCTAGTTTAATACACAACCAATATAAGGTGCAGTTATTATAATGTTTTAACGCATTTGCAAATAATCTGTAATGCAATTATTTATTTTGTCCACTTTCACACACACTCACCTGGGTAGTAATAGTATTTGCCAAAGTTATAAAAGCAACAGAGTTGGAGTTCTCGAGGTCAGTAGTAAAAGTCTGATTCAAACTGAACTGCAGGGGAGCAGTTGCTGGTGCTGGTGAAGTTGTGCTGGCCACAGGAGAAACTGTTGAGCTTGCAGCTGATGGAGCTGTGCTTTCAGGAGATGGAGCTGTGCTTGCAGGACCAGTAGTTGTGCTTTCAGGAGATGGAGCTGTGCTTGTAGGACCAGTAGTTGTGCTTTCAGGAGATGGAGCTGTGCTTGCAGGACCAGTAGTTGTGCTTTCAGGAGATGGAGCTGTGCTTGCAGGACCAGTACTTGTGCTTGCAGGACCAGTACTTGTGCTTGCAGGAGATGGAGCTGTGCTTGCAGGACCAGTAGTTGTGCTTGCAGGACCAGTAGTTGTGCTTGCAGGACCAGTAGTTGTGCTTTCAGGAGATGGAGCTGTGCTTGCAGGACCAGTAGTTGTGCTTGCAGGACCAGTAGTTGTGCTTGCAGGACCAGTAGTTGTGCTTTCAGGACCAGTAGTTGTGCTTGCAGGACCAGTAGTTGTGCTTTCAGGAGATGGAGCTGTGCTTGCAGGACCAGTAGTTGTGCTTGCAGAACCAGTAGTTGTGCTTGCAGGACCAGTAGTTGTGCTTGCAGGACCAGTAGTTGTGCTTTCAGGACCAGTAGTTGTGCTTGCAGGACCAGTAGTTGTGCTTGCAGGACCAGTAGTTGTGCTTTCAGGAGATGGATCTGTGCTTGCAGGACCAGTAGTTGTGCTTGCAGGACCAGTAGTTGTGCTTGCAGGACCAGTAGTTGTGCTTGCAGGACCAGTAGTTGTGCTTGCAGGACCAGTAGTTGTGCTTGCAGGAGATGGAGCTGTGCTTGCAGGACCAGTAGTTGTGCTTTCAGGAGATAAAGCTGTGCTTGCAGGACCAGTAGTTGTGCTTTCAGGAGATGGAGCTGTGCTTGCAGGACCAGTAGTTGTGCTTGCAGGACCAGTGGTTGTGCTTGCAGGACCAGTGGTTGTGCTTGCAGGACCAGTAGTTGTGCTTGTAGGACCAGTAGTTGTGCTTTCAGGAGATGGAGCTGTGCTTGCAGGACCAGTAGTTGTGCTTGCAGGACCAGTAGTTGTGCTTGCAGGACCAGTAGTTGTGCTTGCAGGACCAGTAGTTGTGCTTTCAGGAGATGGAGCTGTGCTTGCAGGACCAGTAGTTTTGCTTGCAGGACCAGTAGTTGTGCTTGCAGGACCAGTAGTTGTGCTTGCAGGACCAGTAGTTGTGCTTGCAGGAGATGGAGCTGTGCTTGCAGGACCAGTAGTTGTGCTTGCAGGACCAGTAGTTGTGCTTGCAGGACCAGTAGTTGTGCTTGCAGGACCAGTAGTTGTGCTTGCAGGACCAGTAGTTGTGCTTTCAGGAGATGGAGCTGTGCTTGCAGGACCAGTAGTTGTGCTTTCAGGAGATGGAGCTGTGCTTGCAGGACCAGTAGTTGTGCTTTCAGGAGATGGAGTGGTCGTTGTTGTGCTGGGTACTGGAGATAACGAAATGAGAAATGTTTTGGATTTGTTAAACCACACCTTTATTAATGACTGTATTTCTGATCCAAGGATGATTCATTGGTGTGTGGCAACTGATTATGTCTTAGAAATCTTAAGTATACCTAAAATGACTTTGAAATTTCAAACTAATATCAGAACCTTATATTAAAATAAACATTAAAACTAGTTCCACCAATATCAGAGAGAATTCCATTTTTTATAGTGTCAGTACTGTTTTTCTATTAAAGTATAAAAAAGAAAGAATTAGTAATGAGGATAACGATTCAGTCTTTATTACCTGAAGCCACAATTGTAGAGGTGTTGACAGGGAGAGAAAAGCCAGAAGTGTTTGCTGCAGCCTTCAGAGTGTTGGTGACTTCACTGGTGTTTGGAACAACTGTCAGATTGTTAAAGATCAAGGTAGAATCGACGATCACTGACCCGCTCCTGAAATTGATGCGGGGAAGAAAAAGGCATTTTGTATGAAATACAGAGCTTACCAGCTTAGAGACCTCTGAGCTCTGGACATTAGTTTGACATTCAGAATCATGTTCCAGCAACACCTCCTTACCTGAATTCTTTGATTTCTGTACGATTGAAGACAGCTCCAAACTTATTCCTGTATACACTGTCCAGCTGTGAAATACAAGGACAGAAAGACATCTTTAGACATCCAAGCTGTGTATCATGGCTCTTCCAGGACCTGGTCAGTAACCATTGACGTTTTCTCGCATGTGCCTTCTTTACAAAATACAGTGACTGAGGCAATGAGTCCTTCAACAATTGCAGTGTAATAGCTGGGCTGCAAGGCAAACACAGACATGACAGAGCAGGGCAAAATCCATCCATCCATGTTCTAAACAACTTTATCCAATACAGGAGGAGAAGCCAGAGCCTATCTGGAGCCTAGCAAGCAAAGGGCGCAAGAAGGGATACACCCTGGACAGGACGCCAGTCTATTCCAGAGCATTCTCTGACACAAACATAGGCACACTCACACCTGGACAATTTTCCTAAAAGTCAATTAACCTACCAGTATATCATTGGACTGTAGAAAGAAACTGGAGCACCCATGTCATGCTCACTCTCACTGGAGTGCTGAAGAATGCACTAGCATTAATACTGAGCCACAATTCACCTGTCAGTCGGCTGTTTGCCGTGACTACATGGTCAGGAAGTAGGTCTGATCTACCTATGCACAATTAATGTCCTCACCCGTCTCATCACGAACAAATTATTTGAGACCAGGCTTTGCTTGACTCAGGTCTCAGTCTTAGAATCTTGGAGTCCTACACTCTTTTTGTTCTCTACTCTTGCATTCCCTGCGTGAGTTACTTTGTGGATACCCCGATTACCAGCTTCTTGGATTCTCGACACTGCTTCGCTCTGACCTTGCCTTTTGGAGTTCCCTTGATTCTTACTCCAGTGTCTATTTGGCTATGAACTTTGCTGCACTATACATTTTGGTTTGTGTTTTCTATCTGCCACCTCAAGTCAGCTTGCTTGCCTTTGCCTGCACCTGTGTTCTTCTCACTGTCTTGGATCACGGCTCTCATTCACATACGAGCAGTGGTAATACAACCTGGAGGATTCCAATGAGAACACAGAGGGAATACACAAACTTCACACAGACAGCACCCAAGGTCTGGACTTGAACCCAGGGCCCCAGTGCTGTGAGTCAACAATGCTAACCACCGCACTACAATGCCACCCATCGGTGCAAAAACAGCACTCTTTATTCACAATGAGCAAAAACAATCAAACCCTTGCTCCTGAGCACAAACTAATCTTCTTTTCAGATGTCATCGCTATCAAAAGTCGACATCACAAAAACATTCTCTCATATCCAATAAATGTATCCCTCCTTAGACGAGCACTTCACTGTTTTTTTATATTTTATACAACAAAATGGTTTATTTGTATTACTATGCGCACTATGTATGCACTGTATGAATATCTACAGACAGCTTGATGCTCTTTTACTGTTGTGGGTTTTATTTTGTCTTTGCACAAGATTTATTAAGTAGAAGATTTTAAGAATACAGTTGAGAAAAGGTTCTGTACAGGTAATGAAAGACAAGCAAGGGAAGGGCTTAATTCAATGATGGGAAAAGAGAGGAAGAAACCGTGATCTCAGTGTTAACATCGTAGATTGTGACAACTTTGTCAAAGATTTCATGATCATCCAGACATAACCTGCCTGGAGCTCTGTATTTGAACCTTGCTAGTGAGAGCTTGCTATTGTTGTGTTCTTAGGGAACCTGGGTTTCCTGGGTAAAAGATACAGTACCTCAGTTAAACATGTATTTTCTATACTTTTAGAATTGGGAGATACAAAATAAATGTGAGCCTATCATCCAGGGTGCAGAGAGAGAGAGATTTAACTGCAAATTGTATTACATTTATTTAGAAAGGTAGTTTATCACCTTATAATGTGTCCTCTGTAGGCATTAGGCACAGCCTGGGGTGACCAGAACGTTAGGCCTCTGATACACCTTGTCTGTAAATACTGTACATAGAGTAACTTGTGTGTGGTATGTTGTGTTGTGCGTAGTGCAGTTTGTGTCTTGTCGTCATTAATAAATATTTGTTTAACCAAGTGTGCCTGGATTATTACGCCTTTTCACCAAAGCTGTGCCAGAGAACAAAGAATTCACGTGCCTCTAGTTATGCCAACTGCTTGGGTATATTCTAGATAAATCACTTACAAGCAGGGGGTGATGAATAATTATTTTACTTATTGACTAAACCTCTTGGTCAATCTCGGATTTTTGAAACCTCCCATTTGTAACAAAGGGAATGGCAGTCTTATTCTTTGGATTCAAGATTTTCTTATGGCTCGTCCCCAGGGGGTCTTGTTAAATACTCCGATGAATTGGTGTTAAGTACCAGGGCACCTCAGGGGGCTTTGTCTTGTCATTGTTGCATTTTTCAGTCTATACGAATGAGATGACTGTTTATAGAGCTAATGTTGACTAAAACAAAGGAACTTATTTTACAGCTAATCATGGAAGGAAACTGTAATTTCCACCCTGTCACACTTAAAAATCAGCAGGCGGAGAGAGTGGAATATTTTAAATAATTAGAAATAGTTATTAATAAGGGAACTGTGAGTCTGTTGTTAACAAGGCCATTCAGCACTTATTTTTAATTAAGAAACTAAGATTGCTTGGCATTAACTGGCACACCCTTGTGGTGTCATGTAACAGCCAGGTAGAAAGTGTTTTATCTTCTAATATAACAGTATGGTAGGCGAACCTGTAATATAGGGTATGAAGTGTAGAAACAAGATAACTAAAGTCGTTACCAATGCAGGGAAGCCAAAATAAAAACGGGGGGGATACTGTTGATAGTGCAATGTATAGGGTGGCAAAAAATATAATTAAAGAGCCTCCCATCCTCAGAATTCTCAGTTTGCTATGATTCCATCTAGGCAATTCTATCTGAGTCCCTAGGCCTGTTAGAAATGTGTATAAAAGGTCCTTTATCCCATACGCCATACAAGTACGGGATGCAAGTTTTTAATGATATTTTATTTGTTTCTACAAAGTATTTGCATTATGATCAGCTTGATTTTATTTGTGAATGTATGCTTCCCATGCCTGGTGTGTTGTCCTTCTTTAATGTTTGTTGATGAATTGTATGGTGTGTATTTTAATTATTTTGTAATATTTGAAATGGGGGAAACCTAAGTGGACTTTTAGTGGACAACAAATCTAATCTGATCATTTCTGTTTAGAAAGAAATTTGGATTAGTTCATGTTATATTTAGTGTTCACATGTACTGTACAGATCATGCAAGTTGTATTTCTCCACAGAATTGCTTTATAATACATATAAACACAACTTCTTGCATAAAAATAAGTGTTTATGAATCCTGTCTGTTGTAACCAATAATAACTATAAAACGAATAACATTATTCAAGTACTTTATAAAAGTACCTAAACTCAAATTGTTTATATCCAGGTATGAGCACTTGGAACAATGAATTTTAATGGAAATTTAGTTTTACTTTTATTAGTGGTCACCTACGAGCAGAACTTTTGAAACCAACAGTGCTCATTTAGTAAGAGGTGAGTGTACTTTCAAACCATCTACAGTTGGTAAAATAGAGAATCTACTAACTTGTCCCAAACACTACATACAGAACTTCTTCTACTTTCAGCTTTTTAAATTTCCCCTCACCACTTCCCTTCCACCAATTAGTCAGGTGACAGAGAGCAGCAGGTCATTCCCTCCATTGCTTTCTGGGAATGTAGTTTGGACAAGATCTGCCATCTTGTCTGTACCTACCAACTCCTTAGACAAAATAGAATCTTACTATAGAAACAGTATTGAACAGAATCATTAAATAGGATTTTGTGGATTCAAGGTGAGATTTAGCCATCAGAGTTTCAATTATATAACTACGACTTTTCCGGGCTCTGAAATGCACTGATTTCATTTTGCCAGCTTTTCCATTTACTTTAACAGAAAATACCTATTTATAGTTAACCACACACTTCATTAATGGACCACTATTGATATTCTGCTGTGATTGTTGTTTTACTTCTCCTATAAGTGTATGTATCATTATGTATCACATGACAAAGTTTAAAAAGAATATATCAGTGAAGATATCATGATTTACTGTACCCCAAATCCACTGTTCTTCCTGGTACTCAATTCATTCTGTCTAAAAGAAACAAAATGAATCACGCTTACCTGCTCTGTTACATTCTTCGCTAATTCTTTGAAAGCTGGAGAAGAACTGTTTTGTAATTCATTATTAAATGTCAGACTGAGCCTAAATTGGAGATTGACAGTTGGTTCACGGGGGGGTGCTGTAGTTGTAGTGGGGGCTGTAGTTGTAGTGGGGGCTGTAGTTGTAGTGGGGGCTGTAGTTGAAGCAGGTTCTGTAGTTGTAGATTGGGCTGAAGTTGTAATATGAGCTGTATTTCTTTCATTGTCTGTAGTTGTAGTGGGGGCTGTAGTTGTAGTGGGGGCTGTAGTTGTAGTGGTAGTTGTAGTTGTAGCTGGGGCTGTAGTTGTAGCTGCGACTGTAGTTGAAGCAGGTTCTGTAGTTGAAGCAGGTTCTGTAGTTGAAGCAGGTTCTGTAGTTGTAGCTGCAGCTGTAGTTGAAGTATGTTCTGTAGTTGCAGCTGTAGTTGTAGCAGGTTCTGTGGTTGAAGCAGGTTCTGTAGTTGTAGCTGCGGCCGTGGTTGAAGCAGGTTCTGTAGTTGAAGCAGGTTTTGTAGTTGTAGCTGCAGCTGTAGTTGAAGTATGTTCTGTAGTTGCAGCTGTAGTTGTAGCAGGTTCTGTGGTTGAAGCAGGTTCTGTAGTTGTAGCAGGTTCTGTGGTTGTAGCAGGTTCTGTGGTTGTAGCTGCGGCTGTAGTTGAAGCAGGTTCTGTAGTTGAAGCAGGTTCTGTAGTTGTAGCTGCGTCTGTAGTTGTAGCAGGTTCTGTGGTTGAAGCAGGTTCTGTGGTTGTAGCTGCGGCTGTAGTTGTAGCAGGTTCTGTGGTTGAAGCAGGTTCTGTAGTTGTAGCTGCGGCTGTAGTTGAAGCAGGTTCTGTAGTTGAAGCAGGTTCTGTGGTTGTAGCTGCAGCTGTAGTTGAAGTATGTTCTGTAGTTGCAGCTGTAGTTGTAGCAGGTTCTGTGGTTGAAGCAGGTTCTGTGGTTCTAGCTGCGGCTGTATTTGAAGTAGGTTCTGTAGTTGTAGCTGCGGCTGTAGTTGTAGCAGGTTCTGTAGTTGTAGCAGGTTCTGTGGTTGTAGCTGCGGCTGTAGTTGAAGCAGGTTCTGTAGTTGTAGCTGCAGCTGTAGTTGAAGCAGGTTCTGTGGTTGTAGCAGGTTCTGTAGTTGTAGCAGGTTCTGTAGTTGTGCTTTCAGGAGATGGAGCTGTGCTTGCAGGACCAGTAGTTGTGCTTTCAGGAGATGGAGCTATGCTTGCAGGACCAGTAGTTGTGCTTGCAGGACCAGTAGTTGTGCTTGCAGGACCAGTAGTTGTGCTTGCAGGACCAGTAGTTGTGCTTGCAGGACCAGTAGTTGTGCTTTCAGGAGATGGAGCTGTGCTTGCAGGACCAGTAGTTGTGCTTGCAGGACCAGTAGTTGTGCTTTCAGGAGATGGAGCTGTGCTTGCAGGACCAGTAGTTGTGCTTGCAGGACCAGTAGTTGTGCTTGCAGGACCAGTAGTTGTGCTTTGAGGAGATGGAGCTGTGCTTGCAGGACCAGTAGTTGTGCTTTCAGGAGATGGAGCTGTGCTTGCAGGACCAGTAGTTGTGCTTGCAGGACCAGTAGTTGTGCTTTCAGGAGATGGAGTGGTCGTTGTTGTGCTGGGTACTTGAGATAACGAAATGAGAAATGTTTTGGATTTGTTAAACCACACCTTTATTAATGACTGTATTTCTTATCCAAGGATGATTCATTGGTGTGTTAGAAATCTTAAGTATACCTAAAATGATTTTGAAATTTCAAAATAATATCAGAACCTTATATTAAAATAAACATTAAAACTAGTTCCACCAATATCAGAGAGAATTCCATTTTTTATAGTGTCAGTACTGTTTTTCTATTAAAGTATAAAAAGAGAAAGAATTAGTAATGAGGATAACGATTCAGTCTTTATTACCTGAAGCCACAATTGTAGAGGTGTTGACAGGTAGAGAAAAGCCCGAAGTGTTTGCTGCAGCCTTCAGAGTGTTGGTGACTTCACTGGTGTTGGGAACAACTGTCAGATTGTTAAAGATCAAGGTAGAATCGACGATCACTGACCCGCTCCTGAAATTGATGCGGGGAAGAAAAAGGCATTTTGTGAGAAATACAGAGCTTACCAGCTTAGAGACCTCTGAGCTCTGGACATTAGTTTGACATTCAGAATCATGTTCCAGCAACACCTCCTTACCTGAATTCTTTGATTTCTGTACGATTGAAGGCAGCTCCAAACTTATTCCTGTATACACTGTCCAGCTGTGAAATACAAGGACAGAAAGACATCTTTAGACATCCAAGCTGTGTATCATGGCTCTTCCAGGACCTGGTCAGTAACCATTGACGTTTTCTTGCATGTGCCTTCTTTACAAAATACAGTGACTGAGGCAATGAGTCCTTCAACAATTGCAGTGTAATAGCTGGGCTGCAAGGCAAACACAGACATGACAGAGCAGGGCAAAATCCATCCATCCATGTTCTAAACAACTTTATCCAATACAGGAGGAGAAGCCAGAGCCTATCTGGAGCCTAGCAAGCAAAGGGCGCAAGAAGGGATACACCCTGGACAGGACGCCAGTCTATTCCAGAGCATTCTCTGACACAAACATAGGCACACTCACACCTGGACAATTTTCCTAAAAGTCAATTAACCTACCAGTATATCATTGGACTGTAGAAAGAAACTGGAGCACCCATGTCATGCTCACTCTCACTGGAGTGCTGAAGAATGCACTAGCATTAATACTGAGCCACAATTCACCTGTCAGTCGGCTGTTTGCCGTGACTACATGGTCAGGAAGTAGGTCTGATCTACCTATGCACAATTAATGTCCTCACCCGTCTCATCACGAACAAATTATTTGAGACCAGGCTTTGCTTCACTCAGGTCTCAGTCTTAGAATCTTGGAGTCCTACACTCTTTTTGTTCTCTACTCTTGCATTCCCTGCGTGAGTTACTTTGTGGATACCCCGATTACCAGCTTCTTGGATTCTCGACACTGCTTCGCTCTGACCTTGCCTTTTGGAGTTCCCTTGATTCTTACTCCAGTGTCTATTTGGCTATGAACTTTGCTGCACTATACATTTTGGTTTGTGTTTTCTATCTGCCACCTCAAGTCAGCTTGCTTGCCTTTGCCTGCACCTGTGTTCTTCTCACTGTCTTGGATCACGGCTCTCATTCACATACGAGCAGTGGTAATACAACCTGGAGGATTCCCATGAGAACACAGAGGGAATACACAAACTTCACACAGACAGCACCCAAGGTCTGGACTTGAACCCAGGGCCCCAGTGCTGTGAGTCAACAATGCTAACCACCGGACTACAATGCCACCCATCGGTGCAAAAACAGCACTCTTTATTCACATTGAGCAAAAACAATCAAACCCTTGCTCCTGAGCACAAACTAATCTTCTTTTCAGATGTCATCGCTGTCAAAAGTCGACATCACAAAAACATTCTCTCATATCCAATAAATGTATCCCTCCTTAGACGAGCACTTCACTGTTTTTTATATTTTATACAACAAAATGGTTTATTTGTATTACTATGCGCACTATGTATGCACTGTATGAATATCTACAGACAGCTTGATGCTCTTTTACTGTTGTGGGTTTTATTTTGTCTTTGCACAAGATTTATTAAGTAGAAGATTTTAAGAATACAGTTCTGTACAGGTAATGAAAGACAAGCAAGGGAAGGGCTTAATTCAATGATGGGAAAAGAGAGGAAGAAACCGTGATCTCAGTGTTAACATCGTAGATTGTGACAACTTTGTCAAAGATTTCATGATCATCCAGACATAACCTGCCTGGAGCTCTGTATTTGAACCTTGCTAGTGAGAGCTTGCTATTGTTGTGTTCTTAGGGAACCTGGGTTTCCTGGGTAAAAGATACAGTACCTCAGTTAAACATGTATTTTCTATACTTTTAGAATTGGGAGATACAAAATAAATGTGAGCCTATCATCCAGGGTGCAGAGAGAGAGAGAGATTTAACTGCAAATTGTATTACATTTATTTAGAAAGGTAGTTTATCACCTTATAATGTGTCCTCTGTAGGCATTAGGCACAGCCTGGGGTGACCAGAACGTTAGGCCTCTGATACACCTTGTCTGTAAATACTGTACATAGAGTAACTTGTGTGTGGTATGTTGTGTTGTGCGTAATGCAGTTTGTGTCTTGTCGTCATTAATAAATATTTGTTTAACCAAGTGTGCCTGGATTATTACGCCTTTTCACCAAAGCTGTGCCAGAGAACAAAGAATTAATGTGCCTCTAGTTATGCCAACTGCTTGGGTATATTCTAGATAAATCACTTACAAGCAGGGGGTGATGAATAATTATTTTACTTATTGACTAAACCTCTTGGTCAATCTCGGATTTTTGAAACCTCCCGTTTGTAACAAAGGGAATGGCAGTCTTATTCTTTGGATTCAAGATTTTCTTATGGCTCGTCCCCAGGGGGTCTTGTTAAATACTCCGATGAATTGGTGTTAAGTACCAGGGCACCTCAGGGGGCTTTGTCTTGTCATTGTTGCATTTTTCAGTCTATACGAATGAGATGACTGTTTATAGAGCTAATGTTGACTAAAACAAAGGAACTTATTTTACAGCTTATCATGGAAGGAAACTGTAATTTCCACCCTGTCACACTTAAAAATCAGCAGGCGGAGAGAGTGGAATATTTTAAATAATTAGAAATAGTTATTAATAAGGGAACTGTGAGTCTGTTGTTAACAAGGCCATTCGGCACTTATTTTTAATTAAGAAACTAAGATTGCTTGGCATTAACTGGCACACCCTTGTGGTGTCATGTAACAGCCAGGTAGAAAGTGTTTTATCTTCTAATATAACAGTATGGTAGGTGAACCTGTAATATAGGGTATGAAGTGTAGAAACAAGATAACTAAAGTCGTTACCAATGCAGGGAAGCCAAAATAAAAACGGGGGGGATACTGTTGATAGTGCAATGTATAGGGTGGCAAAAAATATAATTAAAGAGCCTTCCATCCTCAGAATTCTCAGTTTGCTATGATTCCATCTAGGCAATTCTATCTGAGTCCCTAGGCCTGTTAGAAATGTGTATAAAAGGTCCTTTATCCCATACGCCATACAAGTACGGGATGCAAGTTTTTAATGATATTTTATTTGTTTCTACAAAGTATTTGCATTATGATCAGCTTGATTTTATTTGTGAATGTATGCTTCCCATGCCTGGTGTGTTGTCCTTCTTTAATGTTTGTTGATGAATTGTATGGTGTGTATTTTAATTATTTTGTAATATTTGAAATGGGGGAAACCTAAGTGGACTTTTAGTGGACAACAAATCTAATCGGATCATTTCTGTTTAGAAAGAAATTTGGATTAGTTCATGTTATATTTAGTGTTCACATGTACTGTACAGATCATGCAAGTTGTATTTCTCCACAGAATTGCTTTATAATACATATAAACACAACTTCTTGCATAAAAATAAGTGTTTATGAATCCTGTCTGTTGTAACCAATAATAACTATAAAACGAATAAAATTATTCAAGTACTTTATAAAAGTACCTAAACTCAAATTGTTTATATCCAGGTATGAGCACTTGGAACAAATCAGAGGCTTTTACATGAATTTTAATGGAAATTTAGTTTTACTTTTATTAGTGGTCACCTACGAGCAGAACTTTTGAAACCAACAGTGCTCATTTAGTAAGAGGTGAGTGTACTTTCAAACCACCTACAGTTGGTAAAATAGAGAATCTACTAACTTGTCCCAAACACTACATACAGAACTTCTTCTACTTTCAGCTTTTTAAATTTCCCCTCACCAATTCCCTTCCACCAATTAGTCAGGTGACAGAGAGCAGCAGGTCATTCCCTCCATTGCTTTCTGGGAATGTAGTTTGGACAAGATCTGCCATCTTGTCTGTACCTACCAACTCCTTAGACAAGATAGAATCTTACTATAGAAACAGTATTGAACAGAATCATTAAATAGGATTTTGTGGATTCAAGGTGAGATTTAGCCATCAGAGTTTCAATTATATAACTACGACTTTTCCGGGCTCTGAAATGCACTGATTTCATTTTGCCAGCTTTTCCATTTACTTTAACAGAAAATACCTCTTTATAGTTAACCACACACTTCATTAATGGACCACTATTGATATTCTGCTGTGATTGTTGTTTTACTTCTCCTATAAGTGTATGTATCATTATGTAGTTTATGACAAAGTTTAAAAAGATTATATCAGAGAAGATATCATGATTTACTGTACCCCAAATCCACTGTTCTTCCTGGTACTCAATTCATTCTGTCTAAAAGAAACAAAATGAATCACGCTTACCTGCTCTGTTACATTCTTCGCTAATTCTTTGAAAGCTGGAGAAGAACTGTTTTGTAATTCATTATTAAATGTCAGACTGAGCCTAAATTGGAGATTGACAGTTGGTTCACGGGGGGGTGCTGTAGTTGTAGTGGGAGTTGTAGTTGTAGTGGGGACTGTAGTTGTAGTGGGGACTGTAGTTGTAGTGGGGACTGTAGTTGTAGTGGGGACTGTAGTTGTAGTGGGGGCTGTAGTTGTAGTGGGGACTGTAGTTGTAGCAGGTTCTGTAGTTGTAGTGGGGGCTGTAGTTGTAGTGGGAGTTGTAGTTGTAGTGGGAGTTGTAGTTGTAGTGGGGACTGTAGTTGTAGTGGGAACTGTAGTTGTAGTGGGAACTGTAGTTGTAGTGGGGACTGTAGTTGTAGCAGGTTCTGTAGTTGTAGTGGGGGCTGTATTTGTAGTGGGAGTTGTAGTTGTAGTGGGAGTTGTAGTTGTAGTGGGGACTGTAGTTGTAGTGGGGACTGTAGTTGTAGTGGGAACTGTAGTTGTAGTGGGGGCTGTAGTTGTAGTGGGAGTAGTAGTTGTAGTGGGGACTGTAGTTGTAGCAGGTTCTGTAGTTGTAGTGGGGGCTGTAGTTGTAGTGGGAGTTGTAGTTGTAGTGGGAGTTGTAGTTGTAGTGGGAGTTGTAGTTGTAGTGGGGGCTGTAGTTGTAGTGGGGACTGTAGTTGTAGTGGGGGCTGTAGTTGTAGTGGGGGCTGTAGTTGTAGTGGGGGCTGTAGTTGTAGTGGGGACTGTAGTTGTAGCAGGTTCTGTAGTTGTAGCTGCAGCTGTAGTTGAAGCAGGTTCTGTGGCTGAAGCAGGTTCTGTAGTTGTAGCAGGTTCTGTGGTTGAAGCAGGTTCTGTGGTTGAAGCAGGTTCTGTAGTTGTAGCTTCGGCTGCAGTTGTAGCAGGTTCTGTAGTTGTAGCTGCAGCTGTAGTTGAAGTATGTTCTGTAGTTGCAGCTGTAGTTGTAGCAGGTTCTGTGGTTGAAGCAGGTTCTGTAGTTGTAGCTGCAGCTGTAGTTGTAGCAGGTTCTGTGGTTGTAGCTGCAGCTGTAGTTGTAGCAGGTTCTGTGGTTGTAGCTGCAGCTGTAGTTGAAGCAGGTTCTGTAGTTGTAGCTGCGGCTGTAGTTGAAGCAGGTTCTGTAGTTGTAGCTGCGGCTGTAGTTGAAGCAGGTTCTGTAGTTGTAGCTGCAGCTGTAGTTGAAGCAGGTTCTGTTGTTGAAGCAGGTTCTGTAGTTGTAGCTGCGGCTGTAGTTGAAGCAGGTTCTGTGGTTGAAGCAGGTTCTGTAGTTGTAGCTGCGGCTGTAGTTGTAGCTGTGGCTGTAGTTGAAGCAGGTTCTGTAGTTGTAGCTGCGGCTGTAGTTGTAGCAGGTTCTGTAGTTGTAGCAGGTTCTGTAGCTGTAGCAGGTTCTGTGGTTGTAGCTGCGGCTGTAGTTGTAGCAGGTTCTGTAGTTGTAGCTGTGGCTGTAGTTGAAGCAGGTTCTGTGGTTGTAGCTGCGGCTGTAGTTGAAGCAGGTTCTGTAGTTGAAGCAGGTTCTGTGGTTGTAGCTGCGGCTGTAGTTGAAGTATGTTCTGTAGTTGTAGCTGTGGCTGTAGTTGAAGCAGGTTCTGTAGTTGTAGCTGCTGCTGTAGTTGAAGCAGGTTCTGTAGTTGTAGCTGCTGCTGTAGTTGTAGCAGGTTCTGTGGTTGAAGCAGGTTCTGTAGTTGTAGCTGTGGCTGTAGTTGAAGTATGTTCTGTAGTTGCAGCTGTAGTTGTAGCAGGTTCTGTGGTTGAAGCAGGTTCTGTAGTTGTAGCTGCAGCTGTAGTTGAAGCAGGTTCTGTTGTTGAAGCAGGTTCGGTAGTTGTAGCTGCGGCTGTAGTTGTAGCAGGTTCTGTAGTTGTAGCTGCAGCTGTAGTTGAAGTATGTTCTGTAGTTGCAGCTGTAGTTGTAGCAGGTTCTGTGGTTGAAGCAGGTTCTGTAGTTGTAGCTGCAGCTGTAGTTGTAGCAGGTTCTGTGGTTGTAGCTGCAGCTGTAGTTGAAGCAGGTTCTGTAGTTGTAGCTGCGGCTGTAGTTGAAGCAGGTTCTGTAGTTGTAGCTGCAGCTGTAGTTGAAGCAGGTTCTGTTGTTGAAGCAGGTTCTGTAGTTGTAGCTGCGGCTGTAGTTGAAGCAGGTTCTGTGGTTGAAGCAGGTTCTGTAGTTGTAGCTGCGGCTGTAGTTGTAGCTGTGGCTGTAGTTGAAGCAGGTTCTGTAGTTGTAGCTGCAGCTGTAGTTGAAGCAGGTTCTGTTGTTGAAGCAGGTTCGGTAGTTGTAGCTGCGGCTGTAGTTGTAGCAGGTTCTGTAGTTGTAGCTGCAGCTGTAGTTGAAGTATGTTCTGTAGTTGCAGCTGTATTTGAAGCAGGTTCTGTAGTTGAAGCAGGTTCTGTAGTTGTAGCAGGTTCTGTAGTTGTAGCAGGTTCTGTGGTTGAAGCAGGTTCTGTAGTTGTAGCAGGTTCTGTAGTTGTAGCTGCTGCTGTAGTTGTAGCAGGTTCTGTGGTTGAAGCAGGTTCTGTAGTTGTAGCTGTGGCTGTAGTTGAAGCAGGTTCTGTAGTTGTAGCTGCTGCTGTAGTTGAAGCAGGTTCTGTAGTTGTAGCTGCTGCTGTAGTTGTAGCAGGTTCTGTGGTTGAAGCAGGTTCTGTAGTTGTAGCTGCTGCTGTAGTTGTAGCAGGTTCTGTAGTTGAAGCAGGTTCTGTAGTTGTAGCAGGTTCTGTGGTTGTAGCTGCGGCTGTAGTTGAAGCAGGTTCTGTGGTTGAAGCAGGTTCTGTAGTCGAAGCAGGTTCTGTAGTTGTAGCTGCGTCTGTAGTTGTAGCAGGTTCTGTGGTTGAAGCAGGTTCTGTAGTTGTAGTTGCGGCTGTAGTTGAAGCAGGTTCTGTGGTTGTAGCAGGTTCTGTGGTTGTAGCTGCGGCTGTAGTTGAAGCAGGTTCTGTAGTTGTAGCAGGTTCTGTAGTTGAAGCAGGTTCTGTGGTTGTAGCTGCGGCTGTAGTTGAAGCAGGTTCTGTAGTTGAAGCAGGTTCTGTAGTTGTAGCAGGTTCTGTAGTTGTAGCTGCGGCTGTAGTTGAAGCAGGTTCTGTAGTTGTAGCAGGTTCTGTAGTTGTAGCTGCGGCTGTAGTTGAAGCAGGTTCTGTAGTTGAAGCAGGTTCTGTAGTTGTAGCAGGTTCTGTAGTTGTAGCAGGTTCTGTAGTTGTAGCTGCGGCTGTAGTTGAAGCAGGTTCTGTAGTTGTAGCAGGTTCTGTAGTTGTAGCTGCGGCTGTAGTTGAAGCAGGTTCTGTAGTTGAAGCAGGTTCTGTAGTTGTAGCAGGTTCTGTAGTTGTAGCTGCGGCTGTAGTTGAAGCAGGTTCTGTAGTTGTAGCTGCAGCTGTAGTTGTAGCAGGTTCTGTAGTTGTAGCTGCGGCTGTAGTTGTAGCAGGTTCTGTGGTTGTAGCAGGTTCTGTAGTTGTAGCAGGTTCTGTAGTTGTAGCAGGTTCTGTAGTTGTAGCAGGTTCTGTAGTTGAAGCAGGTTCTGTAGTTGTAGCTGCTGCTGTAGTTAAAGCAGGTTCTGTGGTTGTAGCTGCTGCTGTAGTTGTCATGAGAGCTATAGTTGTATTGTCAGCTGTAGTTGTTTCAGGTGGAGCTGTTGGGGTTTGGCCTTCAGCTGTTGTCAGAATGTGAGGTGAAGCTATAGGGGTACACAAAATGAGAAAAAACATTTCTTTATTTTATTTTTCTTTGCCTTTAAGTGCACATACTGTACTGTGCTTGTTTTACTAACTTCTGTGTCCAGCTGTATTTGTTTATTATTTTCATTCATATTTCAAATAAATGTGTTTCAAATATGCCCTTCCCCTTTAATGAAGCACCCTCCAAGTAACCTCAGTACTGTAATATCTAGTCTTCTCTTCATACTGTTTATTTTAAAGACCTGCCATCTACCACTGGAGTAGTGCTCCCACAGAGCTGTGTAGTCCGCCCACCTGGCTGACTAGAGTGCTGCATTGCCTCTCGGACAGTGGTTTAAGACTGAGGGCAGGAAGGCATGTTTGCCTGTGGCCCAGACTGCCCCTCGAGCTCCTGCAAGTCTGTGGTGCCTAACCATGGCCAAGGATGTGGCCGTTCTAAGAACTACGACACTGCAGCCAGCATGACACACTGGGGCTCTTCCGATCCTGTGCATGCACTGTGTTTTACAGGGCGAAGAAGCCGGGAAACAAGAAGCAGAGGAAACTAAATGAGAACGCATTTAAAACTACCAGGAAGAACGGCTGCAAAGAAACCATTGTTAAGAGTGCAGAGTAAGAGGAAGAATCTTGCCTTCCTTCCAACTCAGAAACTGAACCTTGGAGGCCAGCTGATTCCGAGGGCACCTTTGGCCTGCCTGAACTTTTTCGGTCCTCATGAGTGCCAGTGTCTTCATATCATTTGATACTCTTAAAACAACAGTTAGTGACAGTTGCAAAGGTCTGGCAATTTGTGTTAAAGATTGACCTTCATTTCTTAAAGTAATTATAGACTGTCTTTTTTCCTTGCATGCTGAGCAAATTTTGCCACGTTCATTCAGGAATTACAGACTTTTGCCCATGCTCCCTATATTTATAGTCATCGTGGGCCCTCACCCATTTACCAATAATTGGTGACAAAAGGTAAATGAGGTAACATGCTAATTAACTATGAGAACATCTTACAAAGATAAAGGCAACTTTAAATTTCATTTAGTGTTCTAACACCGTGTTATACACATTTCTGACTTTTAACTAACCTGGGCTTCAGACTGAAATCTGCTTGCTTTGGGTGGTCATTTTATTGAAAATGAAAAATTAACACTTTCAAAGCAGTTCACTTAAGATTATAAGTACACATATCATGTAATTAAACCTTAAGTGTTTATAAACATGTTTATACAGTTTAAAGCACAGACAATCACGAAAATCCTGGTTGGTTCCAGCAGGTGTACTCAAATGTTCGGCTGGTACTGTAATGCTGACAAAATCTTTTCCCCCGCAACGATTTTTCTTCCAGATCGGTAGCAGAGAGACACAGGGGTGTTCATATGCCATGATCATTCTTTAATCAAGAAATGATCTTGTTGTCATGATCTTCGCAATACTAACTATAGCAGTAGCAGTAGCAATAGCATTTTTAAGAGTAAGTTAAATTAGGTGGGAGCTCTGCTGTCGGCCCTGCTGGCATCAGACCAGGTGTTCTCACAGGTAACCAGGGGGTTCTTACCTGCTAGAAGCAGCAGAAAGATGGCTGCCACTCCCATCGCGTCTTCAGTGAGCGGAGCCTGCAGAAGATAGCAGAGTGAGGACACGAACAAGAACAGATCCCATCAAGGAGGAAAGAAATGTCGGTGGACCCTAATACCACAATCATGGGGTATGAGGCCACATCTGCTGACTCAGACACACCTGTCTCTCTCATCCTAGCGTTAATCCCACATCAGCAGGGTCCGCTTGTCGGCACGCTCGTCTCCATTTGATGGTTTGAACCAAATCTTTGAGCTGACGTTGCCATTAAATGCGACCGGGAATACTCCAACAAGCGCGCCTCCAACTCATCCTGCCCTCGGGGGGGAGGAGAACAAAGTAATGTAGCCAATTCATAGAGGGGGATTATTTGGCCAGGATGCCGGGGTTACACCCCTACTCTTTTCGAGAAACACCCTGGGATTTTTAATGACCACAGAGAGTCAGGACCTCGGTTTTACATCTCATCCGAAAGACAGCACCTGTTTACAGTACAGTGTCCCCGTCACTATACTGGGGCATTAGGACCCACATAGACCGCAGGGTGAGCACCCCCTGCTGGCCTCACTAACACCTCTTCCAGCAGCAACCTTAGTTTTTCCCAGGAGGTCTCCCATCCAGGTACTGACCAGGCTCACACCTGCTGAGCTTCAGTGGGCTGCCAATTGTAAGTTGCAGGGTGACATGGCTGCTGGCTAACTCGGACACACCTGTAACAGCGCACATTGTAGTGCCTGGCTGCGCTGCTGGCCTGCTGTGTTCTCCATTCTATGGTGTAAGAGTGCCATCTGCTGGCAGGCTGCGTGTACTAACCTAACAAGCGGCGCAGCCTTTGGCTGTCGACTTCGCCAGAAATTCTTTAATATCGAACAATGTTCCGTCTGCACTGTTAATACGAGCTTTCTGTGTTACCGGATCATTAAAAGCCATAAAGTACGCGAATGACATCATTACAAAAATATAGCCAGTAGCTATGCAGCTATATCACCCTGCTACTCCCAACTGGCAACCCACTACCGCAAAGCAGGTGTGTGTCCAAAAGAGTGCGATATACTGTAGGTGTAAGAAAATTATGATGATAATAATAATAATAATAATAATAATAATAATAATAATAATAATATCGGAATAATCTTTTGCTCTACTAGAATGTGTCACTTTTGCTCCGGAACGCTAAAAATGAAAATGTTTTTTACTCCAGCCGTGACGAGAGAGAATGCATCCCTGTTTAATATAGCACGGACAGTCGGTGGAGTACGTCCGCGTCTTTCGTCCTCCGAGTCGGAGCTGCTGCCGGAGGAAGTTACACCTGCCGCGCGGGAGTTCACACTGCGCGCACTCACCGGTGGGCACCGCTTTGGTCAAGTCAGCTCGATATTCATTTTGAAACGTCAACGGTGTTTTCCCGAAACCTCCGAGAGCTAAGAAAACACTCGCATGGCGCATAGCGTGATTTGCGAATGTTTTCACAGCCTTGACTCTGTCGTCGTCGTTCGCATGAACACCTGTTGAACGGTATTTCTCGCATTGTGAACTTGTGTTCCAGTTGGTGCGTAATTGCGCATCAATCCATAAGCTAAGGTTTATAAAAAGACAGTTAGCTGACTTCTGAGTTAATGCAAAGGTTGTGAAAATGTTCACTTTGAGATGCATTTGATTTGCAGGCTTGGTGTGCTTCCTTTGCAAAGATATTGACAACAGAATATTCGCGTGTGGGCAGAACTAAATGGCGCAAAAGCTCCAAGCGAAGTCCGTGAAAACATTCGCAAATCACTCCATGCGCAATGCAAGTGTTTTCATAACTCTAGCGTGAAAACGCTGTTGACGTTCCAAAATGAATAGGGAACTTCGAGCTGACTTCACCGCGGTGCGGACATCTGGGCTGCCTGTACAGCCAGACAAACACACGTACGTTTGTGTACGTGTACGTGTAGGTAACGCAGCTGGAGATAAAGAGGAGAAGGCAGCCCCTTCGCCCAGTCTAAGAAAATAATGTTGGAAAAATATTTGGTGGAATCAGAACTGCTAATTAGTTTACACGGTATAAACAATACAGCCGAGACGCATTCTTTTTCATGACGGCCTCTTAAGATAGAATGCCGCTCCACTTTCTCATCGATCTGTCCTTCCAAACTAGGGAAAAAGTGATCCCTGTCTTCGGTCAGTGGCATATCTCTAGTAACTTGTATCAAATTGAGACTTTAATTAAAATTAAAAAATACCTACGTCGTTAGATTGTACAAAAAATGATTTTGCTGTGTGTGATCCTACATTCTATGGATACCGAACACTGATTGTACCCACACGAAGAGGGGAATTAATTACTTTAGGGTTGTTTCTTCTTTATTTGAACACAAACCCGAACCTTCTCAGCTAAGTTTAGACTAATTCCTAAAGCCTTCGCCGTCCGCCGCGTTGAATCAGTACAGGGAAGCAGAGTTTAGCAGTCCGCGGTCCTAGCTGGAACGGCATGAGCTCACATCCAGCTCGTGTTGTGCCTTCGCGCTGGCCAAGACATTTCCCTCGCAATCCGTCAGTAACATAGTCAGCTGCAGAGGGGTCCAGTTCAATGTCACTATAGACAAACAGGACAGCCTGTTTATCTCAAGCTGCTGTGAACAGCTCCAGGCGATACGCCTGTCCTGAAGGGTGTTTTCAAAGAAACTGCGTCGGAAGTATAATTAACAACGGAGAACAAGAGGCAATTATTTACACAAAGTGAGGTAGGAGTATGGAGCAAGCTGGCCAGCCGTGCCGTTGTACAAGATACACTGACTTTTTTTTAAAGAAACGGCTGGGGAGATCCTTGGATCAATTAAATACTAACTAACCCAACGGGACAGGTGGTTTTCGCCGCTCCAGAGGCGCGTCTCCAGCAGCAGTACAGAAGACACAGCCCTAAGAGTTGGCTGTCCTGCGGCACAGCTCTGTAGCGCGTCTGCGTTCTTAGAATTGTTTGCATTCTATAACGTCTAGATATTTTGTAAACTACTGTAATAAAAGGGGTCATTATGTTATGATTATAATTAGCAACTGTTTTTTGACGATTCTAGGCTCCGATATGGTAAAAACCGGTAACACTGGGTGCTACTGTAAACATGGTCTTTACACCTTACAGTTTTCGAGGAAGGAATCTCGTTTCTTAATCGAGGGATGTGTTTAAACTCTTCTGATCTGGATTTCTTTCTGGCGCTGAAATCCGAGCCGACCCTGATCACGGTTGTCTTTCGGAAATTAAATATTGGATCCGATCCATCGATAACCTGATCTAAATTGTCAAGGATCAATTCTGATCCTACTCGAATCCTACTACATCAATTCGATTAAACGAATTTAGCTTTGTTTACCGTCATATAACTTTTAGATTGTGTTTGAACTGCGAAGGTTAAAATACGCTAGCTGTCGAAAATTAGATTGTAATGCGCTG
This sequence comes from Lepisosteus platostomus, assembly GCF_059453375.1. NCBI lineage: Eukaryota > Metazoa > Chordata > Actinopteri > Semionotiformes > Lepisosteidae > Lepisosteus > Lepisosteus platostomus. The sequence goes on from NC_142618.1 coordinate 15,859,942, forward strand.
TTGTCATCTACTATGTGTCGTGGCGGTAAATATCAGCCGTTCCATTTCACTACACAGTTAGACCATTAGATTCAGATCAGTCCCCCTTATCTCGCTGATGCCACTTTTAGTAGACCGACGAGATCAGGGTTAAAATTGTAAGCAACATTAGTAGAATTAAAGTATTACAAGTCCCGCTTCACCCGGCTAACAAGACCCGGTAGAGACAGTAAAGGTGCGATATTTATTTGGTAGGACCGGCATCAACTAACTTTTTACAAAAAAATACATATGTAGCTTTGTCTTGAGGTGAGAAAATACGCCAAGAAAAAGAAGACTTCTTTCTAATCACTACACGACAATATATTGTACAAAATTTGTTGATGCAAACGCCATTCCAAGTCCATTACGACTCTCAGTTTCCGCCGAGCCGCAGGTCGAGAGACGCGCAGTGAAACTACAGAAGGGTTCAAGTATACAGTACTGTATATGCGTGAATTTACTTTCTCCTTTAAATTCCCCCCCGTGATATGTTGTCGTCTTATGTAGCGTTCAGACAACGTGTTTCTGTCGGATAAATATCGCCCGATTGCCTTCTGTGGCATCAGCGTGTGTAGCAGAAAAAGCTGGTTCTTGGACTTCAGGAGTTTGTCGGAGGCTCTAAATTGTCACTTCATTAAGTTGCGGTGTTTTCAGAAGTCTCCATATCGGATGCCGAGAAATTGACTCGCGGGGGAACTCGTCGCTCTTGAGCTTCAGACCTTCAAGGGACGAACTTCCGTCTTCCAGGTTAAGTTTACTATCCTTCTGCTTAAAATCACGGCTCCTCCGGATACAGGTCCTGCGAGCTCCTGCGTGAAGTTACTCCCCACCGCACGATTCATCCGTTAATTCGTGTCGCGTTACAGATGGCGCTTCTCTTCTACACTGAACGGGTGACGCGAAGTCTAGTTCAGAGGAAAAACAAGCTGTGCAACACAGACCCTGAATAACCGGGTATTCAGCCGATCTGGGCCCAATTGAAATTGAAATGTAGTCCGGGAAAAACAAGATTTGTTGTGATTGTTCCATGTTTGGCATCTCTTTGATTTGTTCTTACGTAAAGCACTTTTAAAAGTAATTACTTTTAAAGGCGCTCTATGAAATGAAGTGTACAACAACGATAATAAAAGAATGAGAATAAGGATACTTTACTTACCTAAAGAGACCAAATCCTTGCCCGAGACCCTCCTAGTCCCGGGTGTGTCCCGGGTCTGTGATGCTGTGAGTCTTGATATTCCAGTAGCAGAGGAACAGTGACAGAGGGGAAGGGAGACCTCGCTATTTATTCCACCTGTCTCTCTCCCAGGTGTGAAGGAGGGGCGCCAGTGCGGCGCTGCTGAGAAACAGGAAGTGCCGGTGGGTCCTCGGGCCGGGACTGGCGAAGCTCGCGGACTTGGGTCGAAAACAAACCCTGCTAACCCGTTTACGAAACAATTATTAGTAGCGACGTAAAACATACGAACGTAGCCAAACATATGAATATAAGAACGGTTTGGTAATACAGTATGTACTTAATTGATCCGAGGAGCACACCCCGATGTTTCTGACAGTAGCAGCAGTTCCTTTATCCAGTCTTGTTACAGTTCTCATTAACGGTACTGGGGATGGACGAATCCGATTAGAATGACGAAACGAATCAAAATAATCAGATTATTACCATCAGAATTGTAATAAAAAGGTTTTGGTTTTTTTTACAAATTATTGTATTATTATTTACCTAGAGCTACCCACACTGACCGGCAGAAGGAACTGAGTGCCTTCAGTCTTGAACAGAGAGGACTATGATCCTCAGTCCAGCAGACATCTTAGGAATTGACGGTTAATCTTCAAACCGAGGACAGAATTCAAACCGCGTTTATTTCGAAGATGCTTCGTCCCAAGATCACCAAGAGGTTCATAACCGCTGAAGAAAGGACGGAAAATAGATGATTTTCAGACGCAGTCGTGCAGATCAGGGACTCGGAGTCAGATACCTGTATGACAGACGGCCAGATTAGCAGAAAATGGTGCCGGTAGATACAGAGATAAGAGTCTCTGACAAGCAAAGAAACTGCTTGCTGGAACAGGCTCATCACGACAAACGAGAACGCTTAAATAATGACCGTGTCCTTTTAAAGTTTTTATCATCATCATCTAAGTCATTTGTACGACTCCCGTGTTGCTTTATTTAGCAGCTGTGCGTCCACTGAACCTTTGCAGAACTTCTAAGTATTTTTCATCCTCTGTTTGTGCAGACACGCCCGTTCACGGACTCGCCAGTGGTTCTGTCCGGTTCATCGCTCTCTCCCCTCCCGGACAGAGCTAGTGGCGAAACCCAGTGAGCTCTCAGCCTCCGGCGCTCGCTTCGGGACCGAGCTCATCTTCCTGATTAGAATGGGGGGGAGATTTATTCTTGACCTAAAGACCCGATTTAAAGATTTCTGATCTGGGCAATCTACAGCAAGTAACAGATACTCGTGTACAGTCCTAGCCAGCGTCCGGACAACACCAGTGTGTTGAACCTGGTCTGCTGTCTGCGCCGCTTCTCGTCGATCGATAGACGGGTAAAAACACCCCTGGAAAATGGCATTAGACGGCAGGCAAATGAAACCGGCAAAGGCTCCAGTCAGTCAAAGCACTGTGCCCAAAAGTAAGACGAGTTAAAAACAGGGAACCAGTTTCAGAACAGGGGGACAGGAAAAGATCTGATCACAAGGTCGTCACTCTCGTCTGTAAAAAATGTTTTTTTTCCCGAGTCTTTTGACTGACATATAGATAATCTGATTGAGGATCCAGATTTGGACTAAGACCTATATAATATATTATTATACTGAGTGATGGTTGACCAATAGTATATAATACATTATTATACTGAGTAATTGAAACTATGTACGGTAATATGTCTGCCGGGAAAAGCGTTGGCTCCCCGGCTGCCCTGTATTGGATAAAGCGGTCGGAAAATGGATGGATAGACTGTATACTGGTGTTTGATTTTGATATATAGTGTATAATGTATTGTTTTATCGAGAAATTGTTTAATACATTATTAAGTCGACAAGTTGAAACAGTTTTTACTTCCTGGATGTTTCTCTAATTAATGCGGTAAGGTTGTGTGGACTGACGGGTTTTAAATCAAGCTTTATTATTCAGTGACGTGCAGCAAGATAAAATACAGTATTTGCCACACCCGTTTTCGCTTTAATGAAAAGCGAAAATAAAGCCCCCTTTCCCGCCACTTTTCAAGCGTTTTAAGTACAAAAGCGCCTTTAGAAACTATTCGACCCCCTTCCGATGATGTTCATACTGTTGGATTACAATGTGGAGCAGGAGGTCCCGCTTAGTTACTCAAACCTTTAATGAAAATACTGTTTGAACGGGTAAAGGTGAGAAAAAGGCTCCACAGCCGAAATGTAGAGTTTCTTTTCTTTACCTTTCAGCTTGGAATGACCCTTTACAAGTTCCTCTGCAGCCTACACACGCTGACGTAGCTCCCTACTCGTAAATGCGATATGATCTGATTTCAAGAGATATGTTTTACACCCAGAAAGACTTTGAAAGTGCACATATAAACGTGCCATTAAAAATAAGACGTCTGTTTAAGGCATTAGTGAGTATTCCCCTCCCTCTTGCAGATCATTATGGTGTCAACATTATGAACTGATTTCAAGACTGGATCAGTCTGAGCTGTTTGACTGCTTTCAGCCCTTCAGTACGATGAAACCTGCCATATTATACCTACAGTACCTGAATTTCATCAGTTAAATAAAAAAAAACCTGCAGATATTCCAATCAATCAACGTGTTGGTTCAATTAAGGTTTTGATTATCTATACCAGCAGCCATATCACCCTGCAACTCACAACTGGCAACCCACTGTAGCTCAGCAGGTGTGAGCCTGGTCAGTACCTTGATGGAGACCACCTGGGAAAGATAAGGTTGCTGTTGGAAAAGGTGTTAATGGTCCCAGCAGGGGGCGCTCACCCTGCGGTCCGTGTGGGTCCTAATGCCCCAGTATAGTGACGGGGACACTATACTGTAAACAGGCGCCGTCCTTCGGATGAGAAGTAAAAACGAGGTCCTGACTCTCTGTGGTCATTAAAAATCCCAGGGCGTTTCTCGAAAAGAGTAGGGGTGTAACCCCGGTGTCTGGCCAAATTTCCCAGTGGCCTTTACCAATCATGGCCTCCTAATAATCCCCCTCTATGAACTGGCGTCATCACTGTGCTCTCCTCCCCACTGAGAGGTGATGTGTGGTGAGACTACGGCTGCTGTTGCATCATCCAGGTGGGGCTGCACACTGGTGGGGGTGGAGGGGAGTCCCCATTACCTGTAAAGCGCTTTGAGTGGAGTGTCCAGAAAAGCGCTATATAAGTGTAAGCATTTATTATTATTATTATTATTATTATTATTATTATTATTATTATTAAGGAACAGATCTGGGCTGGAATGAAAAGTCTCTCTGGGGCTCCAGGACCTGGACTGTGCACCCGATGTCAGCAGTGTGACACTGAGAGCCCATGTTTAGCTGTTGGGTGATATACAGATATAAGATGTGTGTGTGTGTTTCACTTGACTTCTGCACACCGAGGTGGGGCTCTCAGGGTGGCCCCAAAAGGCAGACAGACGATAATTGGCAATTACCACAAGGGTGGGGCTGTCCAGGTTGATTAGCTGGTGGGAGTTCATTCGGAGCAGGTAGGGTGGAACTGAAAAAAGGGTGTGAGAGATCAAGAAAGATTGTCTGGTTGATTGAGAGACTGACTGACGAACGAGGACTGGATTCCAGGTAAACAGATGAAACCGGGAACCGGCAGAGGAAAGACGAGGGGGAGGGAGTTTTTCTTTCAGTGACGGGTTATCATGTCGAAGTCACCACCACTGCCTGTCTCCCTGCCTCCCACTGAGGGAATCTGCCCTCCAGCGCAGCAAAGATTAGTTTGTAAATCTCTTCATTCATGGGGGTGAGGTGTGACTTATCTGCCCCATCTAAGGCTTGGTAGAGTGTGTGATGAATAAGACAGTGGAGGCTTGCGGTTTAAATACCGAATAAAATAATTCACACACAGCGGCAACAAGCAATTGATTTTAAGGAAACATTACCCCAAGAGTGGCATATGCATATCTGGAAAGTAAGACAATTATTGTTGCTTCAGGTCACTCTTCGTTGCACGTAAGGAGAGATACCTTTGGCTGATGACCATAATCCTCATCCTGTCTCTTAAAAGATCAGGCTAGAATGCAATGTAGATTCAGTCTTTTATAAATCTTTATAAACCGTACATTTCATTTGACATAAATTCATGTCTCATGATGTTGTATATGCTGGCAAAAACTCTTGTGACTCTGAACAATCCAGCTCAGCTTGTTTCAATGAGGAGGAAGAGTTGAAAAGGTGCTTTCAGAAAGATAAAGATAAGACAAAGCATTCCAAATATTTATTTCTTCAAATGTCTGCTTGTCAACACTGCTTTTGGAAAGACATGACTTAGTGACTAATTTTAAAGCAGTAAGCAATGTCTTCAGGAACAGCAGAGCCAATAATTCTTCATAAGGGCGTATACAGTATATTCAGTAAAGGAATAACAAGTGTACAAAAAAGCAGTTTCCTGGTCAACATATTTGAGTGATGGAAGTTGGCAGCATGTTAAATGTCAATGACAGAAAATCCAACTCATGCACTGAGCTCGTGGACAAACATTCACTCCAGGACTTCAAAACGTTTTTGCTCCATAACACGTTTTATGCACGTAAATTGAGATTGTGTGAAGGCAAAACTATTTAACTGTCACCTCTGTGAATTGATGGTTTGAGATTTCACAAATTTAAAGATACCATGATAACATAACAAAAGATATTTGTGAGAAAATGGTATTCAGCCCCTCTATTTTATTTGGTTGCCAGTACCTCTATCCAAATCTCTCACTCTCTTCTTTCCCTTCAGTACTCATCTCTGACTGACTTTTCTATCTTCTTCCTGTCTTAAATTGACCACCAACTCTTATGTGTTTGGGTTGACCTTCTCCTCTCTTCTTTTCAATCTCGGTCTCAGCAGACAGCTGTCTTCCTTTTCTTCTCCAAAATCTCAAATATTTATAAACCTGATCTCTCTGAAACTGTGGATTACACTATTCTCCTGTTAAAACCTGTTGACCAGACACCCCAGCTCGTCAGTTTGGTAGTCAGAAGCCAAAATGTTCCAAGATCCAAGCCATTTCTTGGAAGAAGTCATGGTGCCTGATTCAATAACATATGGAAGGGTTGCTTGTTTCACACTCCCACAGCCCTTTGTCTAAAGGGCTGCCAATTACTTTCAGTTTTAACATGATTCCACTGTTTCCACTTCTTCCCTGTGGTTCACGTTTCATGGAGGATTCTGAAGAAATCCACTGAGCTGACTTTGTCAATGACTTTGGGTATTTTGCATCACGTTCCCTCATAGTCTCCGCTGTTCAGGACTTAAAAGGCTCAGTTCTTTAGACCTGTCTGTGGGACACTCCCTTGAGACTAATGAGACTCAGTTCCTTCAGTCTGTCCGTGTGGAACGCTCCCTTCAGACTAATGAGTCTCAGTTCCTTCAGTCTGTCCGTGTGGGACACTCCCCTCAGACTAAAGAGACTCACTCCCTTCAGACTAAAGAGACTCAATTCCTTCAGTCTGTCAGTGTGGGACACTGCCTTCAGACTAACGAGACTCTAAAAAGATTCAGTTCCCCCAGCTTCTTAATGTGAGGGACTACTGTAAGACTATCGAGGTTCAGTTCTAGAATAGGGTAAGAAAACTGTCTGACTAGATCTCCCATTTCAATTTTTGCCGCTGACCTTCCTACAGGACCTTCTCAGTATGTCTAGGGAATATTTGAAGTCTCCCATAAAAACTACTTCTCCATTTGCACATAAATTCTTAATTCCATTATGCAGTGTTTTTCGTAATATTTGAATTGGAAATACTTCTCACCCTTGGCTCTCCTTCTGCACATACAGTATCCAGTCTTGGACAAGGACAAGGCTGCTACTGGTCACAAGCTAGTGTCCCAACACATCAAATGGTCTGAGTCAGAACGCAATTGTTTGTTTATTGTGATTAACCCATTTAACTCACTGCAATGGGTAACTAGATAACCATGTGTAAAAGGTCTAACCCATGTTAGATGCCAGCACGTGACTTTGCAGCCAGAGGGCTGCTATGCTTATTTTCTTTCCGTAAGTAACACCTGACGTATCACCAGCACATTTTCCTGACATGATGTTGAAAATAAGAAGGATGATTAAAATCGCTGAGATCACAGGAGCCAGAATATACAGACACATAGAACCAAGTGGACACACTAGTAGCAGTGCTGGATGATGTGACTCCAAGCTAAAGCTCGTGTTTTCTATGCTCGGTCAAGTATTCTGACAACACAGCATGAAGGGATACATTTGGTAAGTGAAACATGGCATTAAGTTAATAACAAATTCAGGAAGCAAATGTTCTAATACCGAGGGGTGGGTGTACAGTATATACAATTCCCAGGTATTTTAAAAGGGTCAACCCTGTGCTAAAACAAAGACATGGGGTCACAGCTAAACACTAGGAAGCCATTTGTTTAGAATAGAGAAGAGGAACCATTTCTGTACAGAAAGAGTCGTGGGTGTCTAGACCAGGCCAACCAGTGGCTGGGGCCCCTCTGGGCTCCTTCGAGAAAATGGTGGAATGAATGTTTAAACTCACTTTGCTGTTAAACAACCAAGAGAAGCCCAATGGTTTTCTTCTTCCTTTATTCCTTATGATGTGATGTAATTAAGCCCCCGATGTCCAGAGAGGCTATAACCAGTGTTTGCTGATACATATTCTTTTAAGCACGGAATTTCTTTGCATCGAAAGCATTGAAACTCAAAATGGGGAGGGGGATGGGGAATTCGAATTGCAACATATTTTAATACTTTAATAGAATAAAGCTGAATGTCTTTGGGCTCAACCAGATCAGCCAAACAGAATGTCTAGCACGTTTAGGGGCAGGGTGGGACACTGAGCCCAGGCCCGTCAAGACTGCATGGTCAGGCTCCCAAGACTCCACATGACTCAGCTCTTTCTTTCCACCCAGAGCAACAAAACATACACAAGAAGCTGACTGTCAGGGTACCCAGCAGCCCTCGGCCTCACGTCAGCAGTGACGAGGCCAGTCCGATTCCTGCCTTCTCGCACTGACACTGACATCCCGGGATGGGGAACAAAGCTCAGATCAGGAAGTACATTCCATTAAGAGTTTTCTATTTGTAAGATTTTCTCAATAGAATGTAGTGGCTTGGCGTAAGCAAAGTAAACAAGCTAACCCTGGGGAATGTGACAAGACCACTGTTGACTCCATGTCACCTGCTAGCCTGCTGGGAAAAAGCCAGAAGCCAGAAGCTGTCCGACGGGTCTGTATGAAGATTGTAGTTCCTGCATGTTGAACTTTAAGCCAGGTGGAACGCATGCTCCTAGACTCTTCTTTTTGCTGCTCCAAATCCCCGCCAGACTTCTTGGGGAGGAACAGTGAAGCACAATCCAGAGGACAGAAGTGGAAACTATGCAGCTGTGCAATTAAAACAGAGAACAGGAGACGTGTCTTTACACAAAGGGGGGTGGGAGTGTGGGACAAGCTGCCCAGCTGTGATGTTGAAGGCAATACCCTGTTTCTCACAAGAAACTTCCGGATAAGATGTCTGGCATCAGTTGCACTACCAAACAGGTTAAGTGGGTGAAAGGCTTCCTTTTGTTTGTAACTTTTCATATGTTGTAGTAGAAACAAGGTCTTTGTTGTATCTTTTAAAGTGCCTTGGGCAAGAGCATGGATCTGATTGCACTGTTTGTTTTTTCTTGTGCATAATTTTCTTCCTATAAGCATGTTGATGTCGGCATTTTAGATGAAAAACATGCTACTGTGAATGTGAAAAAAAGAAACACAAGTAGTCTTCTGTCAGTCAGAAAGCCCCTCCCCCTTTTTCTGACACAGTCAGAAAGACCCTCTCCCTTCTGACACAGCTCCTCCCCCTTCTTCTGACACAGTCAGAAAGCCCCTCCACCTTCTTCTAATACAGTCAGAAAGCCCCTCCCCCTTCTTCTGTCAGTCAGAAAGACCCTTCCCCTTCTTCTGACACAGTCAGAAAGACCCTCTCCCTTCTTCTGACACAGCTCCTCCCCCTTCTTCTGACAGTCAGAAAGTCCCTCCTTCTTCTAATACAGTCAGAAAGCCCCTCCCCCTTCTTCTGTCAGTCAGAAAGCCCCTCCCCCTTCTTCTGTCAGTCAGAAAGTCCCTTCCCCTTCTTCTGACACAGTCAGAAAGTCCCCCCTTCTTCTAATACAGTCAGAAAGACCCTCTCCCTTCTGACACAGCTCCTCCCCCTTCTTCTGACACAGTCAGAAAGCCCCTCCACCTTCTTCTAATACAGTCAGAAAGCCCCTCCCCCTTCTTCTGTCAGTCAGAAAGACCCTTCCCCTTCTTCTGACACAGTCAGAAAGACCCTCTCCCTTCTTCTGACACAACTCCTCCCCCTTCTTCTGACAGTCAGAAAGTCCCTCCTTCTTCTAATACAGTCAGAAAGCCCCTCCCCCTTCTTCTGTCAGTCAGAAAGCCCGTCCCCCTTCTTCTGTCAGTCAGAAAGTCCCTTCCCCTTCTTCTGACACAGTCAGAAAGTCCCCCCTTCTTCTAATACAGTCAGAAAGCCACTCCTCCTTCTTCTGTCACAGTCAGAAAGACCCTCCCCTGTCTTCAGTCACAGTCAGAAAGTCCCTCCCCTTCTCCTGACACAGTCACACAGCCCCTCCCCCTTCTTATTATCTAATATTGCGTCTTGCCTTTGCTCCAGTTTTAATTTTAAAAAGACTGAAATTTGAGATTTGTCTTGCAGTCCAGTCCCTCAGAATGTATTTTTCACATCGCAAACCAACTCCATCCTGGCAAACTTTGTTTTTGAATAATCAAATCTACTGATCTATGTTTAAATCTTACTGTATTAGTGTTACATTAATATTGATATCTCAGTATACTTTACCATTAGACCAGTGTTGCTATAACACTGGCGTGACTGTATCAGTCTACTACAGCCCAGAATAATGATGTACTGATACAGTATATCAGAGTACTTCACCAGTATTAGTATTATATCAGTAGTAATATATCAGTACAACTCAACTTTTCACCAGTGTCCCTATTATACTAATACGCAACCAGGGCAATGGATATGCAATTTACTACCTTATAAATTTCCGAGGCATGTTTTGGTGGCCTCTGGTGGTGGAACTGTTGTCCTTACAGATGTCCTAAGGGCAGACTATGCATCTTATTCAGGAAGCAGACAGTGATACCATTCTAACGGTTTACATGATGAACACTACAGCTTTTAGGAAAGAAATCTCACATGACTCAGGTATGTATATCGCAGAATGATTAATGTACCTTTGAACAGTGATGTTGTCATATCAAGAAACAACTGGATGATTCTGGGATCCATTAGCTTCCAAGTACCAAATGAGCTAGATGACCCCATCGCCTTCTCTTGTTTGTAACTTTGCTTATATTCTTCTGAGAAAAAAATACCATAAAAGCAGAAAACAGAAAAACTCTGATGACTGGAAAGACTGGACATTAGGCACATGACTTATAATAATAATAAACGTTATTTTATATAGCGCCTTTAAAGGTGGCTTCTCAAAGCGCTTTACAGGATGACATCAACAATAAATAAGAAGAATACACAAGATAAAACACAATTACAATATACAGAGGAGACCGTGGATGGTGGTACTAAGAAAAGCAGAGGGGTGAAGAATGGAACCAGTTAAGTAAAGGCTTTTCTGAAGAAGAGGGGTTTGAGTCTGGATTTGAAGGAGTTTAGAGAAGGTGATTTTCTGATATCCTTGGGGAGAGAGTTCCAGAGCTTGGGAGCATAACAGGAGAAGGCCCTGTCACCCATACAATGTAGACGGGCTTGGGGGACAGTAAGGAGAGCAGAATCAGAAGAGCGAAGGTTGCGAGGTGGGGAGTAGGGCGATAATAGTTCAGACAGGTACTGAGGTGCCAAGCCATGCAGAGCCTTATAGGTGAGCAGGAGGATTTTAAAGTCTACACAGAATTTGACCGGAAGCCAGTGCAAGGACTCCGGGATAGGAGTAATGTGAACACTTGCACTAGACCTGATCAGGACTCTGGCTGCTGAATTTTGGACATACTGCAGTGTGTTCAGGGTAGATTTAGATACCCTAGCGAGTAGAGCATTACAGTAGTCAATTCGAGAGAACACAAATGTTTCCCAAGAAAGGGTAAGTTGGAGATGGGGCGAAAATTGTTAAGACTGTCGAGAGCCATGTTAGGCTTTTTTGGCACGGGGGTAATGGCAGCAGTTTTGAGGACCGTTTGAGGACCGTTGGCACAACACCATTGCTCATGGATTCATGTATAATATTAAGGACAATGGGACAGAGTGAAGAGAAAGAAGAGAGAAGCTGGAGAGAAGCTTGGATGATGAGGGAGGAGGTATGGAAATTATATGCTTACTTGAGAGAATGTGATGCCGGATGTTGTCAATCTTAGAATCTAAGAATGTGTTGCAAAGTTGTGATGAGGCAGGTAATGTGGTGGGGCAGTTTGGCTTGAGCAGTCTGTTGATGGAGGAGAAAAGATGTCTGGGGCTGTTTTGGTGATTTTCAATGATGTGAGAGAAGTAGGTGGATCTAGCAGACTCTATAGTAACCTTATATTCAGACAAGTTATCTCTCCAAGCCTGATAATGTACATTTAGGCAAGTTTCAAGTTTGCGAGAGGCTGCCTTCATGGATCGCAGATGGTCATTGTACCAGGGGGCAGGGCGAGAGAAGGAGATGGTTCGAGTTTTTAAAGGAGCAAAGGTGTCGAGGGTAGATAAAAGAGCACTGTCAAGTAACTGTATTTTGTCCTTTTAGAGGGTCAGAGGAAGAGAAACAAGATAAGGAGGACAGAACAGAATTTGCAAACCTTGGGTGATCAATTGATCGCCAGTTGCGGAAATTTACAGAGTGTGGGAGGGAAGTGTTAGAAACAGGTAATTCCAGATTTAAAAGAATGGATAAGTAGTCAGAGAGGCCTAGATCAAGGGGAGAGCAGCGGGAGACAAAGGAGTCATTTGCAATAATTAAATCTAAGGTGTGTCCTTTGTTATGTGTAGGGGTACAAACTGAGTAAGATCAAAGCATCTCAATAGAGAAAGGAAGTCTTTAACCAGACTGGAAGACCTTGAATCGATGTGTATATTAAAGTCCCCTAGAATAAGAATCCTTTTAAACTTTAAGCATAAGAATGAGAGAAAATCAGCAAACGCACCTAAGAAAGCTTCACTGGGTTTGGGTGGTCTATAAACTGTGGCAATAATAGTAGATTGGGGGATAAAAACATTTAATACAAGACACTCAAAAAAAGAGGGAGGACGGATAGTAATAGGACAGACTGTAAAAAAGGGTGTAAATAACAATGATGCCCCCGCCTCTGCCTGAAAGACGTGGAAGGTCAAACAAACAATATCCAGGAGGAACTAGTTTATTGAACAGGAGTCCGTCGTTTTGTCTGTGCCAGGTTTCAGTTGAGCACAGAAGGTCCAGTTTGTTTTCTTTGATGATGTCACATAAGAGAAGAGCCTTGGTGTTTATGGATCGGGTATTGAGTAGCGCTGATCTGGCCAGTCTCGGGGATTCAGTGGGAAGCTGAGTGCGTTCCAGGTGCGGTAGTGAGAGGAGATTTTTGAGGTCGGCGCCGGTACTGTCACGAACACGGACTGAAATCCGTGTCGGGTCTTGTAGCAGACCATATGCGATGCGGTAAGAGCTGGAGAAAACAGGAGGCGCGGTAAAAGGGAACACAGAGGGGTTTAATAGTGCACAAAATAATAGTGACAGTCCGTGAGACAGTGAACGGGGAAGACAAAGAACGGCATCCAAATCTGAGCAGGTCCAGAGGCAGGTTAGGGCACAGTGTAGGAGTCCATCAGCAATAAATCCATCCTGGGACGCGACAAGGTTAAAATCCCCGAGAGGGGGGAGCACACAGACAGACAAAACATGGAGGTCCAAGGGTGACGGGGCGAGGTCCTCCAGACCCCGGGCTCAGGAAACGGGGGGTGTCGGGGATGAGGCCTGTGCCCTCAGGAGACGGACGTAGGGTATCCTGGTGCTAGGTGGGCCTCGCCACATCCGTACCCTAATGTTGAGCCCCGGGGGCTGGAGGAGCTGGTCTTTAAATAAAACACCTAAGGGGGTACACCTGGGGAGCCTAATCACAAGGACAATAACGGGAGTAGTGGAGCTAGGGAGGGATGTCAGGCGTGACAGGTACGGGATGGACTTACAGTCGTGCGCCGAAAGGCAGGGATAGAGACTCCGCTAGCAGACGAATGGAAGAAACGGCGTCCTGTGCTGCGATGGATGTAGCGACTCGGTCGTAAAATCCCAGTAAAACAGCAATAATCGAATGTGTCTTTCGCCAAGAAGTAGCTTTGTTTTGGTTGAAGAAGTTGCAGTGCAGTGTACCTCAGAGACATGACTGATGATTCAAGACGGGAAGGAAATCCAGAGAAGGCGGTAGCAAGTGGTGGTGGTCTTCAGTTGAGCAAATTCACAATGCGAGTGGAAGACGCATTTGTGAATTTGTAACGTGGAGCGGATAACGGGAAGTGGATAAAAATAGATAAATTAGAAATCTGTGTTGCCAAGAAGAAAAAGGAAGAAAAAGAAACATAAATAAGTTGATAAAAAATGAAAAAGTGGTGAGAGGAGCGGCAGCCAAACGCCCCAGCATTCCCTCTCGACCGGAACCGGAAAAGATTCACACAAAAGAGACTTGTGGGAACAAGCCAATAAATTACATTTGAATTTGTGATATTTTACACTCCTCTTCCAGGCATGACTTACAGTTCTAAGAAAGTTCAGTAGCCAGGGAACAGCAGAAGGATACACTGCAATAAAGTTTCAAAACAACTCTAACCCTAAACAAGTATCAACACCCTACCAGTCCCAACTAACAACACCCCACTAACCCTGACCGGGAATCAACACCCCACCAGCCCCAACTAACAACACCCCACTAACCCTGACCGGGAATCAACACCCCACCAGCCCCAACTAACAACACCCCACTAACCCTGACCGAGAATCAACACCCCACCAGTCCTAACAACACCCCACTAACCCTGACCGAGAATCAACACCCCACCAGTCCTAACAACACCCCACTAACCCTGACCGAGAATCAACACCCCACCAGCCCCAACTAACAGCACCCCACTAACCCTGACCGAGAATCAACACCCCACCAGCCCCAACTAACAACACCCCACTAACCCTGACCGGGAATCAACACCCCACCAGTCCCAACTAACAACACCCCACTAACCCTGACCGAGAATCAACACCCCACCAGCCCCAACTAACAACACCCCACTAACCCTGACCGAGAATCAACACCCCACCAGCCCCAACTAACAACACCCCACTAACCCTGACAGAGAATCAACACCCCACCAGCCCCAACTAACAACACCCCACTAACCCTGACCGAGAATCAACACCCCACCATTCCTGGCAATATTCCTGGCAATAACCAGGAAATTCAATATCACTGAAACAGAAAACACAGGAGGTGTCAATTTCAGAAGGGGAAAATCTAAAAATATCACTCATCATTCCAGACGAAGCAGGTGTGAGGCTATGAAGAAAGGGGAGGAGTCCTCCACTCACAGAGCTCTGCGTTTTCATCATCGTCTTCCATTGAAAATTGTACAAATTGAGCCTGGGGACCTACCTCTTCTGATTAAAGTCTGAGCTGAGGAACAACAGTCAAGGGAATATTAAGGTGCTACTCAGATTGTTTTATTTTAATGAAGAAACGGGCTACAACATCAGAGAAGAAAATGTCCAAATTTCTCAGACAAAAAAATAAAAATATAATATTCATTAGAACAGTTTTACCTAAAAACCAGGCAGTTCCAATCCCTACTGACATATTCCTACCAGAATTTTGGCATGAAGACTATAGATAAGTGTGTCCAGTCCTGGTTCTGGAGGGTCAGTGTGTCTGCAGGGTGTCCAGTCCTGGTTCTGGAGGGTCAGTGTGTCTGCAGGGTGTCCAGTCCTGGTCCTGTGAGGGGTCAATGTACTGTAGCTGCAGTTTTTCATCTTCTCTCTCTCAATAACCAGTTTGTTCTGCTCAATAAGAGCTGTATTGGAATTAAAACCCACAGGAACACTGACCCCCAGGCTCATACATGGACATAGACAGAAACTCTCTCCTCAGGGCATCTCTGGTCTTCCATGGGACCTTAACCTGCTGTGACCCTGTCCTTTCTAGAGCCAGGATGAATCTGATAACTGATCTCAGTCAGCCGCAGCAGGAGAGAGGTCTGTAGCAATTGGAAACCATAAAGATTGCCCAGGTATTGAAGAAGGGTTGGTATCTCACCCCTTAGATTAAGCATCTTTGTGAAAACAAATACATTGAGTTCTTCGCTTACACCAGAATCTGTTACAATTAAATTGTAATGTTAATTACATCAGTTCTGTAAACATAACATTTGTTAATTTACAGTAAGACACCCTAACATTATGTGCAATGATTCCATCTATGATGCATATAACATTTTAGTTCCAGTTCATAAATCACCCATAATCCAAGGAAAGATTAAGGTATCCAGCAGGGCTTTCCATAAATTGGGTAGTGCATTTAACATTTAATGACCTTCTGTTGTTGAGTTGTGAGACCTATAAAGAGAAGGAAATCTGCTTCTTAATAAAATTAGCAGAGCTGCTGTATGAATAGGCATGTGTTATTTCAAGAAAGGGGCCAGCATCACTACAGAAAGTCCTGTAAATTAATTTGTCACTGTGCAGCATTGGTGCCTAATGCAGCAAAACTAAATTGCACAAAAAACATCTTTCCTTTTGAAAAAAAAAATTTTGGCCCAAGTTCAGCCAAGCCTGAAGATGACTGGGACAGATCATCATCAGGCCAAAATCAAAATGTGTGAGAAGGCTATAAGTTGCAAGGCATTTCTGCCTGCATTTACAGCATTTTGGAAAATCCTTCATTTCTTAAACACTAACAGGAGACGAGCTCAAGTCTAACAATGTAAATAAGATGAAGAGCATGGTGATCTAAGTGGCTGACAAAAATGATGCAATCATCGGTGAATGATGTCACAATCTGGAATCTGGAGGCTGTCTGGTGTGTTAGGTTTACAGGGGCAGACTTGTTTGGTCATTCCAGAGCTGGGCAGTCCAATCCAACAGCAAGAACTAGCAAGTAGTCCATCAGAACCCGTCTCGGCTGCCTCGGGCCATGTGGTCACCCAGGCAGTTTGGATAGTCTTCTCGTGTCTGATGACTCCAGCGCCCCCATGAGGAAGAGGAGTGGTGGCGTGGCTGAGAGACAGTGGGGACAATTGCAGCCTAGTGCCAGAAGTGAGGAAGAGCGAGGAGCGTTGCGGCAAGGGTCACCCCGGCCGCGGTGAAGGGGCGTGTCCCCTCAGCGGCGCTTTTCGTGGTGCCAGATGGTCGCGCTGTGGTGATGCTCGCTGGTCAGGAAACAGAAAGACACATTATAGTTGGAACTGATGATTGACATTGACTGACACTGATCAACAGTGATTGACAACACACAGAGATGGCATCTTCATAGTCCCAGAGCTGGACTTCTGTGCTGCAGAGCCATCTTTAGACTGGGGTGACTGAAACTGATTGACACCTGTTGGATGTGATTGACAGTTATTATCACTTTTTGGCATTAATTGACATCCTTTGACATTGATTGTGATGTTGATCTTACAGTTAACGAGTAGCAACAATATGTTGAATTAATGAGGTGGTCACGGAACAGCTACACTTGACTCCTGGTCATTCAGAGACAGTGTACAATAACATGTTTTACATAAACATATGTTTATAGTTTAGAAAATTCAGGAGGGAAGACAGTAAGCAAGATCCCCCTCACTTCTAGTACTCTAACCTGTAATCCTCCATGATGTCACATTCTGAGAACTCTAAATACCCCAGTGAGCCCCTCTCTCTTCCTCACAATCCTCTTTCTGCACCGTTCCTCCAGCCCCATCTCCACTTCATCAACTCCTCTCTACTCCTCTGAGGTCCTGATCTCCTCATACAGGAGACAGTGCCTGATACAAGTGTTGAGAATCCTCAAGGCATCCTCCCTACAGAGGAAGCTATACTGGGATTTTTAAAACTGAGAACAGAACATTCCTTTCTTCTCTCCTACAGCCTACAGCTTTTCAATAAGGTAGTGAAGAATGTTTTTCCTGTTGACTGTTGTTGTTCTTTGTTAATATATAGGTTTGGAGTGCAATAGCAGCACTGTCAGCTGATCGTAGACTGGGAGAGAAATCACAATGTAACTCAGGGACTGATGCAGAGAACTGACTGTAACCCTCTTATATGAGTTTACAGTGTCTAGATTTCAGAGGGGAGTGATGTCACTTCTCTAACATCTAACAGTGATGTCATGTTACACTGCTGGGAAGGTACCCCAGTCCAGAACTGAACCCAGGATCCTGGAGCTACAAGGCACCAGTGCTTACAGCAACACCCCTCCCTCCCATCCGTTAGCAGAGCCTCGTGTCCCAAGCCCAGCCCAGTCTCTTCAGGGGGCTTTTCAATCCGCAGGGTGGCGTTGGAAGCAGATCTACTTACAGACAACGCGGATGGAGCCATCAATCACTGGAAGATTGAACAGGCTGGTATTCGCTGCTTCCTTCAAGGTGTTGATGATGTCGGCACTGCTGGGCATCGCGGCTGTGCTGAACTGCAGTGCCGTCTCAGTGACGACAGATCCATTGCTGGGAAGGGAAAGACAGTAGATAGTGAGTCATACTTTAGAGATGAAAAAAAAACATCTTTTCACATGTGTCAGCAGGTATGGCTTAACTTTTACACAGAAACCTTATGTCAGATGATGCACTGAGAGTTCTAAGGGGCTCAGAAATACACCAACATTACATGTCACGTAGAGATGTGCCAGGAGAGCATACCTGTTTCATTTTAGAGCATTGCATTTAGTCTACTTATCCACCACACACATAACGAACAGACAGTTCAGTTGTTATATTTCACATTTTAATGGAATCTTCTGAGCTCAACTTGACCTTTACAGCCCTTGACCTTGCTTGGCCTCAATAGCCATGGCAATTTCTGGTGGTTCTGAACTTTCTCGATCTTCCAGGTTGCCAGGCTCATTTTCCTAGGGTATGAATTGGACAGGCCTCCTCCTGTGCGCTCTCGTTGGATCAGTCTGCAGTTCAGCTTTCAGAGTAGAAAAGTCAACACTACAGCAGAAGCCTGTTCCACACACACCCAGTTCCACACACAGAAGGCCCATCAAGGTTGCGAGTTCATGTGTAGAGCTTTGGCAGCTGGTCTGGCTCGCCTCTCATCCAAGAATCTGATTTTGATTTTAACAAGAGGCGGCTCGCCAGCCTGACCTCCAGCCTGATCGCCAAGGATCCCCAGCCTGATCACAAACTTGATCCCTAGCCTGATCACCAATTTGATTCCTAGCATGAACCTCAGTCTGATCCCCAGCCCAATTATCAACTTGTTCCCCAACCTGATTACCAACTTGACCCTTCAACTTGATAAGGAAGCACAAAAGGAGCTGAAGGAAGAACCATTGAGAAACCTCTGGGATGGGGATAGAGATTCAATTTCTGTGTCCTACGTCAGCAGAAATTTACACATCCATGCTGATTCTGACCTGGTTCATCAGGAAATCTTAAGCAGGATAAAGCTATTCCCAAATCCCAGAAAATGTGGCGTACATGCAGTAGAGTGACGCACCTGATCTCTTGATACATCCAATTCAAGATAGCTGTCCTTACCTGAATGCTATTAACAGCGTCTGGAGGAAACTTAGACCAAACTTCCTCCTGTAAACTCCGTCACACTGTGAGGAGACAAGAAAACAACATGTTCACGTCTGTGGTGAGTGTCTGAGCCCCGGTCACACGCTAATCGATGAGGAGGAGCGTGAAACCAGATGCCCCTCATCCCCATAGTATTGATTTCATACAATCCGATGACCTGCAGTCAAGCAACCTCACCTGTGTTGTCACCTTCTTGGCCAAATCATGAAACTCCTTTGAGGACGAGTTGTGCAGCTGTGGTATGAAGGCTAAGTTCAGGCTGAAGATGAGGCTGATGACCGACTGTGCAGCAGGAGCTGTGACTGTGGTTGCTGAGGAGAGTTATGGTGTCCTGGTCAGTGCTAATAGTAGGAATGACAGAGGATCTTGCCTCACAAGACACAACTTAGATCAGATCATGCTGTCATACTTGCTAAAACCCAGATGAAACTCAAAAGGATGAGGATTGTTTGAGAAAATAAACCAAGAGTGCAACAGTCAGACAAACACACACAGGACCTGAGCTTGATAGAATAGAAATGACTGCCAGCGAATCCCCAGACCAAGCAAACCTTCGAAAGCAAAGGAAATAGCTATAACTTTTAGTTTAAAATGGTGATTTAATCAGTTCAGAAAGCAGCATCTTTGAGATGAGTGAATATATACATTTGGCCTTGGTTTACTTACACTGTGCAGTTGTGGTGGTAAACCTTGTCTCGGATGTGACATTAGCTGCTCTGGAGGTGACACTATCAGGGGTAGAGGTGACACTAGCATGTGTGGAGGTGACATTAACCAGTCCTATGGTGATATTAACAGGTGTAGTGGTGATACTCGAGGGTGTAGGGATGACACTACCAGGTGTAGTGCTGATATTAGACAGTCCTGTGGTGATATTAGCAGGTTTGGAGGTGACACTAGCAGGTGTGGAGGTGATATTAGCCAGTCCTGTGGTGACATTAGTCAGTCCTGTGGTGATATTAGCAGGTTTGGAGGTGACACTAGCAGGTGTGGAGGTGATATTAGCCAGTCCTGTGATGATATTAGCAGGTGTGGAGGTGATGTTAGCTAGTCCTGTGGTGATATTAGCAGGTGTGGAGGTAACACTAGCAGGTGTGGAGGTGATATTAGCTAGTCCTGTGGTGACATTAGACAGTCCTGTGGTGATATTAGCAGGTGTGGAGGTGACACTAGCAGGTGTGGAGGTGATATTAGCCAGTCCTGTGGTGACATTAGACAGTCCTGTGGTGATATTAGCAGGTTTGGACATGACATTAGCAGGTGTGGAGGTGATATTAGCCATTCCTGTGGTGATATTAGCAGATGTGGAGGTGATATTAGCCAGTCCTGTGGTGATATTAGCAGGTGTGGAGGTGACATTAACCAGTCCTATGGTGATATTAACAGGTGTAGTGGTGATACTCGAGGGTGTAGGGATGACACTACCAGGTGTAGCGCTGATATTAGACAGTCCTGTGGTGATATTAGCAGGTGTGGAGGTGACACTAGCAGGTGTGGAGGTGATATTAGCTAGTCCTGTGGTGACATTAGTCAGTCCTGTGGTGATATTAGCAGGTGTGGAGGTGACACTAGCAGGTGTGGAGGTGATATTAGCCAGTCCTGTGGTGATATTAGCAGGTGTGGAGGTGACACTAGCAGGTGTGGAGGTGATATTAGCTAGTCCTGTGGTGATATTAGACAGTCCTGTGGTGATATTAGCAGGTGTGGAGGTGACACTAGCAGGTGTGGAGGTGATATTAGCTAGTCCTGTGGTGACATTAGCCATTCCTGTGGTGATATTAGCAGGTTTGGAGGTGATATTAGCCAGTCCTGTGGTGATATTAGCAGGTGTGGAGGTGATATTAGCCAGTCCTGTGGTGATATTAGCAGGTGTGGAGGTAACACTAGCAGGTGTGGAGGTGATATTAGCAGTCATGAAAGTGACATTAGCCAGCCCTGTGGTGATATTAGCAGGTGTGGAGGTGATATTAGCAGGTGTAGAGGTGACACTGGAAGGTGTGGAGGTGACATTAGCCAGTCCTGTGGTGACATCAACAGGAGTGTTGGGAGCCTGAGTCGTAATCAGTTGACCTGCATTTGGGATGAAAATAAAAAGAAGACTTGTTCACACCCGAACAGAAGTAAAAGATTCAACATGTGCTCAGCCTTGGAGAAAATATTTAAAACACAGCTGTTTTAAAAGCTCCTTTTCATACTGTATCAACTAAAAGCATGTTCAGGAGCTGTAACACTTTGACAGAATAATGACAAGGTTCTATTGTGTATAAATCTGAGTAGCTTATCTTGAAACATCCTGCAAACACAGTGCTGGTTAAACTGGTTCAGCACTGGTTCTTGCAGGTTTCTAGTCCACTTTCATGACTATTGTAACCCACGTCAGTGTTGATTCAAGAACATTCAAGAACCTTGCATCAGTCACTAGAGGTCGCTATAGAGACAGCCTGAAGCAATATTTCTCTACATAGAATTACTGTCTATAATACATACTCCTCTTTCAATTAAACAGTAACAATTGACATGTGATCTTACATATGTTTTATCTGCATACAATAAAGAGAGGTAAGGGAGACTAGTGAGAAGTTTAGGTTGGTACTTTGAGGAACGCTGATTCCACTTTTATTTTGAGGAGGTTTTGTGAAGCAAAGTGTGAACAAAGGCTTCCCCAAGACAGGGATCTTTCACAGTAACTACAGCCCGAAAAAAAAAACATTTATGAGCTGATTGTGTGAAGAGCAGTTCTGCAAATCATTCAATATTTGGATGGCTATCCAATATAGCTAACAGCCATATCACCCTTCAACTCACAACTGACAACACACTGAACCTAAACATGTTTAAGCCTGGTCAGTACCTGGGTGGGAGACCTCCTGGGAAAAACTAAGGTTGCTGCTGGTAGTGGTAGTGGGACCACTAGGCTCACCCTGCAGTCTGTGTGGGTTCTAATGCCCTAGTAAAGTGATGAGGACATTTTACTATAAAAAAGCACTATCCTTCGGATGAGATGTAAAACCGAGGTCCTGACTCTTTATGGTCATTAAAAATCCCAGAGTGTTTCCCGAAAAGAGTAAAGGTGTTACCCCAGCCTCTTGCCCAAATTTCTGTCCTCCTCCCCACTGAGAGCTGGTGTGTGGTGAGTGTACTGGTGCACTATGGCTGCTGTCGCATCATCCAGGTGGGGCTGTACATTGGTGGTGGTGGAGGGGGGTCCTAATTACCTGTAAAGTGCTTTGAATGGAGTGTCCAGAAAAGTGCTATATAAGTGTAAGCAATTATTAATATTATTATTATGAATTATCCCTCCTGTCACGGTTTCTTTAATGACACTGTCCTTACATGGGAGATCCCTTTTGTTCACAGTATAATTAAACCCCCCCTGCAGCACTGACCTAGGAGCTGGATGGATCCGGGGATCAGAGGGAAAGTGAAGGAGTTGTTGGCCTGAGCTGTCTGCAGTGTGCTGATGACAGCGCCGACATTCGGGACAAAGCTTCTGCCGTCGAACCCAAGGTCCAAGTCCACAATTACCGATCCGGAGCTGAGGACAGAGGAACGGGAATGGATGTGAGCCGGATGGGTGAGGAATGGGATCAGGAAGGTCCAGGATCCTCTCCGCACAGCCCTCACCTGAATCGCTTCACTTCGGAGCGCAAGAAGGATCCGGGATACTGGGAGCTGAGCACGACACCAACCTGCGGGGGGTGACAGGAGTGTCACGGCAAGGACTCACCACTATGCACATTAACAAACAACCACATTGTTTCTAAACAAGTGATCAATCGGCTAATAAAAGCCAAATGAGCCTGAAGAGGCAATAAGCCTCCTCCCATTTGCTAATGGTCAGAAATTCTTCATATCTATAGGCTGTTTTCCAAACATGCTTTATTTTCCCATGAGCAAGAGCTAAATGATCATTTTATGTCACCTGTGTCTTATGATTCATCATATTTATTTGAAGTAATAGAAAATTGGTGTTTGTGTTTGTCTTCATTTTTGAACGGATGACAGAGTCAGTCTGTTTTTCGTTGCTTAAATGAGGGCAGCGCAGCTGAGAGACCTCGGCTTCCACATACCTCAGAGATGATGGTGTGAGCCAGAGCACTGAAAGCCACAGACGAGGGGTTGTTCAGGTCTGGAGTGTACTTTTGCATTAAGCTGAACTGAAGCTGAAGAGTGACTTGGCTTGGATCAGCAGTCATGGAGGTGACACCAGACATCGTGGAGATGATGTGGTCTGGAACAGAGGTGACATGGTCTGTAGCAGAAGGCACACGGTCTGTAATGGAGGTCATATGATCTGTGATCGAAGTGACACCTGTCATCTCGGAGGTGATGTGGTCTGTGACAGAGGCGACAGTGGTTTCCAGGACACCAAGAGTGGGTGACGGAAAATCAGCTTCTGCAAAGAGGAGATCACATGTTGGATCAGATCATTGGGTCACAAACCATGGCCCGGAAATGAGCTGCTCAAAAGATGACATGTGCGCATGGCATCAAGAGAGAATTCCTCACTTACCGTAGGGTTGGACAGAAGGAGGGTCCACAGAGAAAGGCCAGGAAAGCACACTCGCCGCTGTACTGAGTGTGCAGACTGCCTCGGCAACAGTGACTCCACTCCCGTTTCTGAACATCAGGTCTAGCTGGACACGAATGTATCTTGACACAGGACTGGAACTACAGAAAAGAGGAGAAAAAGAGGAGCTCAGCTGGCCAGCTGGATTTCAGGTGGATTGCAGACTTGGTCGCCTCTAACACCTACAAGTGAAACAGCTCTTTTCCTTCAAATCAAATCAAATTAAATCAAATCAAATCAAAGTTTATTTATCAAATGCCCAACAATACAGCGTGCAGTAGTAGTTGCTGGCAATGAAATGTCTTTTCTGCGAGCTCACAAAAATCACAAGAATCACAGAAATCACAAAAATCACAAAATTGAGGCTATGAAAATAAGGTTACATAATAACAGATGTAATAGAAACGGTATAAAACTCAATACAAGTAGAGCTGCTATGTGCCCATGGTGTGTGCAATATATCCAAGTAGTGCGATTATGCTGAAGACAGTGAAAACTGTGTGTCCATGTTACTCACTGACATTCTCGCCACTCTCGCTTCATTGCATCAGTTGCAGTCAGTGTTTAAGTAATGGGTTATTTCAGGACTGTGACTTAGTGACTGGAATAAAGTGACAGAGCTGAACTTACACGAACTGCATAACTTCCGAGTGATTGAAAGAACCAGAAAACCGCGAGCTGAACACTTTATCGACCTGAGGAGAGAGGGGATTGAGAGTACGGAGATTAACCAGAATTCACTGACTCTGTCAGGCAGATGGAGCTGAAGAAGTACCATATCTTTCCATTTGTGCCTTTTCAATTTTATTTCTAAATTGAACGTTAGGGAGATATCTGAGACTGTATGAGACAATCAAGAAGTGTTTTTTTTCCTGGTTTAATATGAGGCTGCTACCCACTGCCTGCTCCCCTACCCTATTTGTCATTGTATTTCTTCTCTGGTGCTTGAATTGGACATCGGACCCTCCAGAGCTTGAACCTACAGTTACATATCTAACTGGCTTCACTCAGTCTCTAGGCCTGCGTCCATGACTTGATGCTCTCGGAGCCTGACTCATCCCAAATTCTCCTGAATGAGGAGGCACATCCTGTTGGCCAGAGGGCACAAGTGGAAACTATGTTGAAGTAGTTTTTAAAACCGAAAACAGGAGGCACCTCGTTACACAAAGGGTGTTGGAAGTGTGGTACAAGCAGCACAGCCATGTTGTTGAAGCTGATACCCTGTTTGTATTTAAAAAAAAACAGCTGGCTGAGATCTTGGGATCAAGTAACTACGGAATGGGCCAGATGGGCCGAAACAGTCAGTCGGTTACCCCCAGACAAGACTGTGCCAGAGCAACTGTGTGCCAGCCAGAAAAGAATAGAGGATGTGGCACGTTTCAAGAACAGGACACTTAATGAGCCACCGATCGCTTGGCTGTTTCTGGTGTGAATGATTCATTTAGAACGTGTCCTACTCCTACTATTTGCAAACATGTATTCATGGACGTAGGTCTAGTCCTTACACATTTGGAATCAAGTATAAGGTACACTGCTGCAAAAGCACAGTATAGAACAGTAAAGTCCAGTAGAGTGAGCAGAGATGGTGTGAAATTGGTGGAAAGCAGACACAAGGAAACTCAGCCATGCTTGAAAACATGATTACTGTCCCAGACTTGAAAGGGAAAGAGAATGATGACAACCTCCGATCG
Organism: Lepisosteus platostomus; assembly: GCF_059453375.1. Lineage (NCBI taxonomy): Eukaryota > Metazoa > Chordata > Actinopteri > Semionotiformes > Lepisosteidae > Lepisosteus > Lepisosteus platostomus. The sequence goes on from NC_142618.1 coordinate 15,885,113, forward strand.
ACCCCACACACCTCCACCACGATGGTGCTGCTCAGTGCTCTGGACTCTGGTGAGGACAGGTTGGCCAGATCTGCGGAGATGTTGTGCAGCAGGTGGAACTGGAGATGGTGAACTTCAACTGCAGACAGACAATCGGCACAAACTACAAGAGCACAGGACTCAGTGAGGGGCAGAGCCAGGATCAGAGAGCATGACAGCTCTGCTATAGCTCTGCTAAAAACATGCTATACACTGCCTGGTGACTGTTCTTGAACCCAGGCTTCTCTCTGAGGTCACAGGCTGAGTCCTAGCTGACAAATTCATCTTCAGGCCTCCCTCTGGCACAAACACATCTAACTGAGAATCACAACCCTCAGGGTCTGTCAGGCAAAACTGCATTAAGATATGGCTACAGGGTGATGACTTTGTTAAAATGGGGTATCTATGTGTAACCAGGTGATGGTTGCACAGGAGTTAGGAGCTCCTTCCTCGTCCAAGCTGATAATTACTTTCCAAAGATCAACTGCTGTATTTTGTCCTCAACCATCCTGCAAAAACATCTCAAATTGTTTAGAAAAATAAACATTGAAATCAATATAAACCCTTGTGGGCTGATTCTCAGTACACAGCTGTCGCAAGTGAAAACACCAGGCCTGTGCAGGACAAACAGGACACACAACTGACAGGCAGCTTAGGGATTTACAATATAAAATCACTACAGGAAGTTGCCCAGTGGGTTTATGGGTAATGTAGTTCACAAAGGCAGAGTCCCTGAGCCTTTCAGCATATTTTCTGCACAGCTCTCCATAAATTTCCTTAATCCGTGTGCCCTGGGTGGAAGTGTGTATTAACAGCAACTGCCTGCTATGGGCAAGCATTAAGACAAAGTTATATACAGAAAATCTATCTGACTTCCTGTCAAAACATGGGCCATGCCCTGAGTCATCCTTGTGTATAAATAACACTAGATGGGAGAGAAGACTGCTCTTCTTAGTCACCTAATTCTCTTTGGTGTATAAATGCAAAACAGAAGTTTCTGATTTTCTTCTTCATTTCTTTCAAGTATCTTATAAAATGATTTGCAAAAAGAGTGGTGGGAGAGTGGAACAAGCTACCCTGCCATGTTGTAGAAGCGATATCCTGGAGCCTTTCAAGAAATAGATGGATGAGATCTGGAATCAATTAACTGCTCTTCTGCTCTTCCGCTCTTCTGTGACCAGTCCTATGTTTTGATGTAGACCATTCAAGCTGTAGATACCAGCCCTCAGCTAGAGGAGATCTTCACCAGCCCATCTGAGCACCAGCAGTGATTTATCTAGAGCAAGGCAACAGCTCCTTGTGTTCTCGGACTGACCTGAGGCACTCATGTTTGAAGAGTGAGGATCCTTCGTGAGCTCACAGGTGTCAGGGCCCACGCTCGAGGCGTTGAACATCATCTCAGTGTCTGTGAAGAGTGACCCCTGCCTGAGGAGAGCAGAGAGGAACAGTGTGTCACCATCCACAGGCCTCTTACTGCAGGCGTCTTTCTCAGCACAGACAGAGCAGAGGGGTGTTTGTCAGCCGTGATTCATCAAGTACTGCCATCTTCTCACTAAAGACTGAATGGCTGGACTGCTTTTCTTGAACTAGGCTGTCCTGTTTCTTACTCGCTAAGTTCTTGACTAACCTGGCTCATCTGTCGGGGGACTGCAGCCACACTGGAGGAGAGATGACCCTCACCCTAGACTTGACCATACTGGGGGAAAGACTGAGCTCCCACTGATCACTGGCCTGGGGAGCTACAGAAGGAGGATATGGCATGACAAGCCGAGGATGACTTGAGGAATGACAGACTTGCCCATTCCTGGACTCATATGACTCATTCTGCAAGACTGCTGGGAGAACTGGGACAGCCCAGACTGGTGTGTCACTGGATTTGGGACTATATGAAGTTTCAATATGACACAGCCCAGATTGGGACCAGCAATCTCTGGACTGTGAGGTTACAATATTGTTCCAGATTGGAACCAGCAATCCAGCAATCTCTGGACTGTAGGGTTACAATATGACACAGTCCAGAAAAGAACCAGCAATATGAGACTATCTCTGGTCTCTGACCCATTGGCACTCAGAATGGAGGTCCCTAGTGGACTTCAGAGCTTATCAGTAGCACCCAGTTCCAGGAATCATTTTCTAGTGCTGTGTCAAGCTATCTGATTGGGAGCTGTAGTGGCACCAGATGTCAGAATGTCACCTGTGAACAGCTCACCCGCTTTCTGCAAGGATCAGATTTTTAACTGCTTTAGAGCCTGGGAACGTACACAGAGAACTGTGTGTACAAAGGTTTTGTCGGACTCACTGGGAGTGCGACTTTTGGTACCGCCCCCACCCTCTCACACATTCAGGATGTTATTGACATAATTTTCAGATGGCTGCCATTTAATTTCAAGGTGAAACAGAGCCCTAGATGAAAGACAGTCAAGCCTCTATAGTTGTGCAGGCCCAGGAACAAGAAGAACCTCTAAAGTGAAATGAAAGGTGGAGTCTGAGGTTTCAGGGACCCGGGACCCCAAGAGAGACGCCCCTGATCTCTCGACACCAAGCACAAAAAACTGTCCTTACCTGAAGCCAATCTGCATATCGAAGCCGAAAACAAAGCCAAACTTAGTCCTGTATGCCTTCTCAGTCTGTGGGGAAGAGAGCACCGCACACAGCTCAACACAGAGAAAGACAAGGAGTGAAGAACAGTCCATCGCCTGTGCGAGGAGCGAGACACAGGCTGGTGGACTGAACCGAGCTCTGAAGCAGGACAGTGGGAACTTGCAACAGCCAGAAAGCAGAGAAGACAAAATCTGTATGGTATTTCTGTTATACCTAGAAAACACCGCATTTCATAGGAAATTAAGTTAATTCATGATCCCTATTACAAATAACAAAAGAAATGTAGTGAAGCATAGAATTCAGGGGATGTGATGATAAAACTGTATAACACACAAGTAAGGCCTCATTTAGAATATGGTGTAAAATTTTGGACATCACCCTATAGAGGAGATATTGCTGCTCTGGAAATGGTCCAGAGTACAGCAACCAGATATATGCTGAGGCTGAAGGGAGTGTCCTCCACTGACAGGCTGAAGGAACTGAGTCTTTTCAGTCTGGAGGGAGTATCCCACACTGACAGACTGAAGGAGATGAGTCTCTTTAGTCTTGAGCAGGGAAGAATATGAGGGGACCTGATACAAGTATTCAAAATCCTGAAAGACTGACAAAGTCAAACATGAGGGGTATTCTTCGAAATGAACAACAAAACGTGAACCAGAGGACACAAGACGAAACTACAGTAAAGGCCTTTTAAAATTGAGTCTTTAAACAAAGTGTGGAACGAGCTGCCTAGCCATGCGGATGAAGCCAGTGCCCTGGGATTGGACACGGACATACCCTGGACACAACTGTTCATTGCTGGTAATGGTTTCCTTAAATGGACCAGAAACATGCTCACCTCCTCTGTCCCAGACAGAGTGGCATTCTGACATCCCCCTGGCTGACGAGCTTTCATGTTCACATTCAGGCCAACTTTCAGCTTCATGCTGGGCAGCGCTGGGGGAGACGGGGGCGCGGCTGCTGTTGTCATGGAGACTGAAGTGGTGGTGGGCGCTGGGGCTGTAGGTGCGATCGCTGATGCCGAAACACAAATCCACAGAAGAGTCAGACAGACCACCCCCCTCTCCCACATGTTCTGAGCATCTGCATGGACTCAGCAACTGTCAGTTCCCTACCTGTTGCTGTGACATTTGCTAGCTGCTTGTCTCAGTGGAGCTAATGCGGAAGAATGGTGAGATCAGTCCAGGTTCACTGGTTTTCACTTACTTGACTTCTGGATGGACAAAGGATCCACCTTGAAACGAAGCAGCGAGGGGACACTGGCCACTGTGCGGAGAGTGCAGAGTGTGTCCTCGATAGTGACGCTGTCCCTGTTCTCAAACACCAGGTCCAGCTGGGCACTGATGTATCCAGAACTGGGGCTGGGAATAAAGAAGAGAGGAGGTCAGCTGGATGGGCTGGGTTCAGGAGAAAATCCATCCGGATCAGCCCAGACCAGCCCAACCCAGCTCAGACCAGCTCGGACAAGCCCAGACCAGCCCAGACCAGCCCAACCCGGCTCAGACCACCCTGGACCAGCCCAGACCAGCCCGACCTGGCTCAGACCAGCTCGGACCAGCCCAGGCAACCCCAACCCGGCTCAGACCACCCCTGACCAGCCCGGACCAGCCCAAACCCACTCGGACCAGCCTGGACCAGCCTGGACCAGCCCAGACCAGCCCAACCCGGCTCAGACCAGCTCGGACCAGCCCAGACCAGCCCAAACCAGCCCAGCCCTCACCTGAACTGCTTCACTTCTGAGCGATTAAAAGAATTGGAAAACCGTGACCGGAACACCTTATTGATCTGTGGAGAGAGGGGAGTGTTAGAACAGAGATTAGCAGTGAACCAAATAAACACAGTAGCTGATCCTCATGGTATTACTGTTGGTTTTCTTCAGCAGTAACTCCAGTAGGGTTGTATCAAACACATGTACGACTGACCGAAAGGTTAATAACTGAAGGATGTCTTCAACGTTCTTTCTAGAAAAATACCTGTTTCCAAACAAACACACCTCAGACGTGATATTGCTGTCCAGAGCCTTGAATCCAGATGTGTTGTGGTCAGCCAGATCCGCAGTGAAATTCAGCTGGATGATGAACTGAAGCTGAAGAACGTAGAGAGCTTTCAAGAACACAGGTGTGGAGCTGACATCAACAGGAGAGGAGATGTCATCACTAGTAGTGGAGATGACATCAGCAGTAGAGGAAATGACATCAGCAGGAGAGGAGGTGACAAGGACAGGTGTAGATGCAGGTGCTTGGGCTGGCCATTGTGGAACTGTAAGTGGAAAAAGTCCAATTCCACATTCATCATGACTTAAACACAGAACTGCTGTTCATTAAAGGAAACAAAACCATTTCACAAATAACATCTAACTGCACAGGCATGACCGCAGGCAGTCTGTTCTTAGTTCAAAACATCTGCTTCTTCCTGCACGTGATATGGTAATTATGTGACAGTTAACTTGTACAAGACAAACCGTCATGTCATATATGGAAATCTGTACATAGGACCAAAAGGTTACTTATAGTTTCAAATTTCTTCAAAAGTGACATTTACGGTAATTGAAAGAGATGTATATAACATGCTTGTGAACGTCTGTAGATTAGAGAGGGAGACACAATTGTTCCCTCTGATCCCTCTGAGGGGATCTTTCAGAAACGATTAAACGTCTTTTCAAACATTCACTGGTCTGCGCTGGGACTTCTCACCTGCCTACAATCTCTAAATTATTTGATCGGGTTGCCTGTTTGACAGATGTCAATCAAGGCGGTTCAGGTCTTCAGGAATCAGAGATTTAGTGGTTTCTTGCACAATCATATTCTTTGTATTGATCTCTTGGGTTTATCCAAGAAGGCTCAACACAAGAGTTATGGCAACAGCAGAGGCTGACTGGGGCTGGGCTCCGATGATAAAAACCCTTTGAGAATGACTGAATTCAGAAAATTACTGAGAGATGTTCCTGTGTGCTCTTCGAAAATGGCCGTTTCCCTCACAAAATAAACTCATATCTTACCTCCATTGAGATACTCTGGAACTTCTTACAATCCTACAATATCCCATAACATGAACAACTCCTGGCCTTAGGGCACTGTCACTTACTGAAGTATAAAAATAACTAAACCTCCAGTCCAGAACAAAAAAGTTTTCACTCTGGAGAAAAAAATGAGAGGAGATTTGTTCCAAGGGTACAGATTGTTCTGGGGTAGAGACGGGTTAAACTCAGAGGAATATTTCACAGGGACCTGTTCCTAGAGAGATGGTTGACATCCAAACTCTGTACTTCGGTGCTAAATGAGTTAGCTTCTATACTGCAACTTCTCCTACAAAATTGAGCATAATGGTAAATCAATGCTGTATAATATTACAGAAATGAGTATTTATTGACTCATCTATAAAATCTATAATATCACACCTAGAGACAACTATTTCATCAACAGAAACGTAGCATTCTATTTAAACATGTCTGTTTTAGACAATATACAGTATTAGCACACAGATTCACTTAAAGAGTAAAAGTTATTGGCATCATTATGGTGAATTGATCATTGATGAGTGACCAAGACCCACTTGAGTGACTCTGTTGCAGGAGTTGACTGGGCACAGCTGATGAGCGTATTTAACCTGTTTATTTTCAAGCCTTGTAAGAAATAAAAACACAGACAATACTCATATCCTCCTGTAATTAGGGGAACAGGAACAATGCCTTCATGCCTACACATGGGATTCTGGAGACCGAGCAGTCAGCACAGTCAGGTGGACTCTCTCACAGCGGAGCCCAGTCCTCCTGTCAGGACTGGAGTCACGATCAAGGTTCTGTGTCCACGGCCCTGTTGGACTGTACTGACAGCTGGAGCCTCACTTCCTGTCCTTCCTGAGGACTATGTGATGAGAAGTGTGAAGGAGTTCTCATTCTCATTAATATTATTGAAGACAAATGTTTCTCTACATTTTTAACACACGGATGTGATCTGCTCGTGGGGACTCACCTGACAGGAGGAGAAGGAGCAGCACAATGTTCTTTCCCATTCTCCCAGCTCAGGGTCGACAGGCCACCTGGCGCAGAAATGAACAGCTCATCAAGCTCCTTTCATCTGATAAAGTGCCTGTACCACAGTGTACTGCATGGTCTGGCACAACCTTTACACTGTAAGTCATATCACAGTCCCAGACTAAACATCTTGAACAAGATCACTCTCCATCCATCTGTTACCTAAGTCAGAGCCTATCCTGGCAAGCAACAGGCAAGGCAGAGTACACCCTGGATAGGACGCCAGTTCATCGTAGGGCACATACAGACACAAACACACACACTCATACCAGGGCCAATATTCCCAGAAGCCAAATAACCTACCAGCATGTCTTTGGACTGAGGGAAACCCAGATGAACACCGGAGAGAACATACGAACTCCACACAGATAGCACCCCAAGGAATCGAACCCAGGGCCCCAGCGCAGCAAGACAGCATTGCTAACCACTGCACCACTGTCCCTCCCCTATCGCTTTTCTAACGCTCAGCAATGCAGTTTTCAAAATGCGAACACACCGTCTCCATTCTATCTGCATGGACAGTATCAGGTGATACCCGGGGCTTTCAGGGCTGGAGGGTGATTGGAGGCGGCGGTGCAGCACGAGTCTCCCTGCACGTGCACTGCCATCTGTGCGCACCTGCGGCCGACGGGAGGGAGCCGAGGGGCTGTCTGTCATTCCCGGGTCCGCCTGGAGAGAGGAAACTCGAAACCCCAGGCCCAGCTGAGCCGCACTTAGGTCCTTTGTCATACAGAATGGCCTCAGTCACATATCACCTGGCTGCTCTTTACAGGACAATTTGTATGGCTTGAGGAAACCTTTTGTGTGGTTAGCTCCTGGGCAAGAGCAAAGACAAAAGAGTTCTCTCTTCAAAGCCCAATGCAGAAATCCATTGACTTTCGCCCTTGTTATATTTTTCTAAACGCACCACAGTATGCAAAGAATCCCTCTGCCAGCAGTCCCTATCAGAACATCACCAAGATCCCCTGAGCTAAACTGATTTCTATCACTGATCCAAATTCAGGTTTGGTAATTAATCTAGTGAGGCTTAAAGTGGAAGAGTAAACTGGTGCAGCTGCATTAGAAATTCAGATAAGATTAAGATCAAATTCAAGATTAGGCAGACAACTGGCAGCTGAGGTTTAATGCAGCTGGCACAGAGTGACGTGTTGTATTGAAAGTGTGGGGGTTTGCTTGCAGGTGGTATGAACAAACCTATTTTAAATAAATGGTTTCTCAAAAATGGGAAACTGATCTAGAACAGGCTACAGTACATATGAAACAGACTGGGGTGCTTATGCATTATTGACATATTCTAGAGACAGAGGGGAAGCAACAAAGAGGCAAACCAAATATCTGGATAGTTACTAGTTACTAGTTAGACCTCATTTAAGATACTGTGTACCATTCTGATCACCTCAACATGAGAAAAATATTGCTGTACTGAAGTCAGTTCTGAGGGGGACTTCAAGGAATGTACTACACTGACAGGCTGAAAGAACTATATGAGGGATGACACTCAAAACTCTCAAGGGTAAAATTCTCTAAACTACTTAATTAAACAAATGTGCTAAGTGGTAAAACACAGTCTGAGGTCTTTTAAGAGCTAATCATTAGTGTATAAGGAATGAATCCAGCTGGACCGGTGCTCCACTCCTTGAACATAAACTTTGCAACTCTACATTCCAGCTGAAGGCTTCTGCATTGTAATCACTAAGCGTGACATCCTCCCACACTCATACCTAAGACCTGCTGCCCTGAGAAGTGTAGTGAGTGTGACTCAGACACGTGCACCTGCAGGTGAGCTTCGCAGGCAGTCTGTGCTCTTGCAGGTGATGGCACCTGACAGAGATCTAAACCTTTGGTCTCACTGCCAACATCATCGTGATCACCATCATCACCGTCACTGTCATCTTCTTACCATCGTATTTCCCATCACAGTTATCATCATTATAATTATTATTCTTCACCGTCATCATCATCATCACCACGATCATCATCATCACCGTCATTGTCATCATAATCATCATCATCGTCATTACCAACATAATCATTACCATGTCGTCATCATTACCATTGTCATCACCATCACAGTTATCATCATTGCAATTACTATTCTTCACCATCATCACCGTCACTGTCATCTTCTTACCATCGTATTTCCCATCACAGTTATCATCATTATAATTATTATTCTTCACCGTCATCATCATCATCACCACGATCATCATCATCACCGTCATTGTCATCATAACCATCATCATCGTCATTACCATCATCATCATTACCATGTCGTCATCATTACCATTGTCATCACCATCACAGTTATCATCATTACAGTTACTATTCTTCACCATCATCACCGTCACTGTCATCTTCTTACCATCGTATTTCCCATCACAGTTATCATCATTATAATTATTATTCTTCACCATCATCATTATAATCACCATCACTGTCATCATCATCACCATCATTGTCATCATAACCATCATCATCGTCACCATCGTCATGACCAACATCATCATTACCATGTCATCACCATCACAGTTATCATCATTACAATGACTATTCTTCACAATCACTGTCATCATCATCATTGTCATGATAATCATTTTCACCATCACTGTCATCATCATCATAATGATTCATTGTCATCATAAATATCATCATCATTGCCATCACTGTCATCGTCACCACCTTCACCTTCATCATTGTCATCACCATGATCATCAAACAGGGCCTCAGTCTAGATTGTCTGGCTCCTGTAGCACACAGAGGAGGTTTGGAGCAGTCCTTGTACATCCCCACCGTCATGTAGTTCAGGCCATCTCAAAGTTCTATTTACAGGCCCAGTATTTACAGAGCCATCTTTCCTGGGATTTTCCAAGACACTTTGCCCAAAGATAGGAGATTGATGAATTGATTCCAGTTAAAATTGCTGCAGAACTTCTGTTCCCTTCTCACATTTTAGTGCTTTTACTGTCTACAATAATTAGAGTCTGAATGGCTTGAATTAATTATTTTTTCCTCCCTCCTCTGGGGATGTTGTTATTTAGGAATAAGTCAAAGAGTGTTTTTAAGATTAGAAGAACCTTTCAGTTATAAGTCTCAACCTCTTATTTTTTATTATGGTTTATTTCCAAAACAAATTAAGGCATCAGAATTCTTTTTTTTTTTTGAATGAAAATGTTAAATTAAGTATTCTCTACAATTTCCTTTCTACATAGTATACACAGTTCAATATATACAAAGGAGTCAACTTCAAGATGAACTCATTTCAAGTAGTTCTGCAGGGCTTGAAGGAAACAATCCATCTCTCCATTAACTGAAGCCTGCTTATTCCTGGTCACAGCAGCCCAGAGCAACCCAGAGCCTGGTAAGGATGTACTGTACCCAGGACAGAACACAACACACACTGGGACACTTTCTAGACACTAATTAACCTCGCCAGTCTTTGGGAAGAGAGAGAAACTCATAGCACTGGGAGAAAACCCACACATGCTTGTGGAGAACATGCAAACTCCAAACAGAAATACCCTTGTCTGGAATTAAACCCAAGACCCAGAACTGTTAGGGATCAGTACTATCAGCTGTTCCAAAGCACCATGCTACAATAATTATAATAATTAAATCACTTAATCCTGAATGATAGGGAAATTTGCTATAGTGGTTTGTATATTGTACTGTATACACTTTGCTATAGTTGTATGTGTATTGTGATATATTACATATTTGATTGCATTACATATTGTATATTACAGTCCATTGAAAACACATGGACAGAGCACATAGGAATAGTAAGAATTTTTAGTTTTCTATTTTCATACCACATTTCAAGCTGCTGCACACAATCAGCTCCAGATGTACAGTAACTGATTCCAAATGTGGAAAACGTCTGCCGAACCCACTGCACGTTTTTATTTATGAATGCACTACATTTGGATATGAAACAATATCAGCACCAAACTTAATTCAAATTAACCAGATCTCAATTCTGTTGAAAAACAATGGGTATAACTATCTATACTTAGTACTACATTCTCTATATTTAGATATAGATCTCAATCTCAGGGATGACACAGCTTGTACAATACAGGGAAACTGGTCTCCTGTCCTTGCCTGAGACTTCTCTTCTTAAGATTCAAACTGCCTTTGTTCAACACCAGGTAATCACATCTAAACTGGGCATAACAATTCAAGAATAAATCCAGGTTTCTAAAATCCTGTTCCTGTGTTGAGAAACATGTCCATCAGTCAATCCGTGCGTCAATTACTCAGAATAGTAATCAATCATGTCACTTAGGAAGTATGGTCATCAATCATGTCACTTAGTATGGTAATCAATCAGTGTTGTTTAGTTAGTATACTGTAGTAATCAATCAGTGTGTCAGTCAGTATTGTAATCAATCATCGTGTCAGTTAGTCAGTAACGTAATCAAATAGTGTGTCATTCAATCAGTATGGTAATCAAACATCAGGTCAGTCAGTATGGTAATCAATCAGTGTGTCAGTCAGTATTATAATCAATCATTGTGTCAGTTAGTCAGTAAGGTAATCAATAATCGTGTCAGTTAGTCAGTATGGTAATCCATCAATGTGTCTGTTAGCCAGTATTGTGGTCAATCAGTTTGTCAGTTAATCAGTACGGTAGTCATTTAGCATGTCAGGAAGTATGGTAATCAATAAGTGTCAGTTACTCAGTATGGCAATCACCGTATCAGTCAGAATGGAAATCAGTTAACTAGCATGGTAATAAGCCAGTGTGTCTGTAAGTCAGTATGATAATCAATCAGTTCATTGGTTAGTCGGTATGGCAGTCAATCAGTGCGCAGGTGAGTGAGTACTTCAGTAAGTGTAAGGAAGTGTTAGTCATTGTGTAATTCAGTGTTTTTGTCAATGTGTCAGTTTGTGAGTCTTTCAGTCAGTAAATGTGTCAGTTTGAATGCATTTTTCATCATTCCACATGACACTACTTCAGTCGGTGTACCAGTTAGCCGGTTAGTGTGTCGGATGTTCAGCCAGTGAGTTAGTCAGTGTATTAATTAGCGTGTTGGTGCTTTTGTCCGTTTGTCTCAGTGTCTTATTCAGTGTGTCAGTGTCTTATTCAGTGTGTCAGTGTCTTATCCAGTGTCAGGAAGTGTGAAAGTGTGTCAGCCATGTATTTGTATGTCAGCCCTGCTTTACAACTCTTCTTTCCAGCAAATATCATCCCTATAGAAAACGTCCATTGTTTCGCTAGAGCTGTTCAGTGTGCCTGTTCTTGTGTTAAAAGTACAAAAACAGGCGATTACTCACGTGATTACAGGCATTCACCTTTCTTAAATATGACGTTAGTGGAACATTCATTTATCTGCTCATTTATTTAGTACGAAACAAGTTTTTTTGAAGAGTCATTATATTTATATTAACATTTATATTTATTATTTCAATTGTGTGAGACAGCCGAATTCATTCCAGCACGTTGTCCTGTTCTGTTGGCCGGTATTTCGTTTCAAACATCACAGTGCATTAATACAAGTAAACAAAAGCATCCCTAACCGGCGATTTTCCTCCTTGTTAAAACGTTTAAGATGTCCTGTGCCCAGACCTGGCGCATGAAGGGTACTTATCTATAGTACTGTATGAATACCTGACTCTGGCTGTCGCTCAAGTAAAATCCTCGATAACTGTTCGATGGGCTTGTCTCGAGCAGGTCTCTTTCTCGGTAACTCGCAGAGAGTGCTGAACGATGCGCAGCCCGCTAGACAGAATGGCGCGCTCTGATTTGCAACTATATTCACTTTTTTTCTTTACATTTTGTGAGACTTTAGAACAATTTTCACCCCTAATGTCTATAATGTCGGATATCCGCGGCCGCACTCGCAGGGAGATGTCATCTTCAACAATTAGAACAACAGGAATAATAATAAAACAACAATACTTACTTTAAAACTAGAGAAAAGTCAAAATGAACTGCCTCGCCCGCATCAAGGTCAACGATAATTCCTGTAAGCGTGTGCGCTGTAGGTGGCCTTTTAGAAATATTGTTGCACAATAAACACAAATAAACACAGCAAGGCGAGGCTCTACAAAGACGCGAGAATCATTGGAAAACGACAAAATAGAAAAGTGGCATGCCATACGAGTCCGACAAGGTAGACCGGTCTGTCGGGATTGTTCTTTCTAGCGGTACAACCAGGGCGCAGGAACGCAGACACAGACATCGCCGTCTACCTACAGTCCTTTAAAAACACTCCTTGAACATAGGCAACTGGGAGCATCTCACACTAACAGGCTGGAGGAACTGAGTCTCTTTAGTCTGAAGGGAGTTACGATAGTACAATAGTACCTTCAACTGAGTGGCTGAAGGAACTGAGTCTATTTAGTCTGAAGGAAGTGTCCCACATTGACAGGCTGAAGGAACTGAGTCTCTTTAGTCAGAAGGGAGTGTCCCATACTGACAGGCTTAAGGAACTGAGTCTCTTTAGTCTGAAGGGAGTTACGATAGTAAAATAGTTCCTTCAACTGACTAGCTGAAGGAACTGAGTCTCTTTAGTCTGACGGTAGTGTCCCACACTGACAGGCTGAAGGAACTGAATCTCTTTAGTCTGAAAGGAGGGTCCCACACTGACAGGCTGAAGGAATTGATTTAATGTACCACAATATCTTTGGACTATGGAAGGAAACCTGAGCACCCAGAGGAAAACAGCAGACAAACTGACCAACTCCACAGAGGTAGGATCCCAGGAACTGAAGAGTTCCGTGGGCCCCAGAGCAGTGACAGCTGAATTGGTTCTTGTAACTTTGTCACCCTGTTCTGCCGTCTACTGACCCTGTAGCCTGATCTGGCCAGATCTCAGGAACTCAGCAGGGCTCAGCAGGGCTGGGAGCCGTGATTCCTGAGATGTTGGACATTCAAGTAAAACCGGGTTCTTGGCACAAGGGGTACGCTAGTAGGTGTCTCTCATCCTTCTGCACCAGAATTTCCAAAATAAGAAAGGAGGAAAGATTTCAGGTATGATAACTGAGGACACGTGATGTAGGAGGTGCAGTCCTTTGGATGAACTTCAACCAGGGAAGCAGTTTCTCTCTCTTCTCCCTGATCTGCTGTGCAGTGGGGCTACCACTGATATTAGTAAGTATAGGGGTGACACTAGCTGGTGTGGAGGTGACATTAACCATCCTATAATGACATTAGCAGGTGCAGAGGTGATACTAGCAGGTGTGGAGGTGACATTAGCCAGTCCTGTGGTGACGTCAACAGCAGTGGTGGGAGCCTACGTTGTGATTGTATGACCTGCATTTGGGATGAAAAAGAATGTTCTGGTTCTCAGCTGAATAGAAATAAAAGAATCAATATGTGTTCAGCCCTGGTGAAAAGATTTAAAGCACATCCTCCTTTTTGTGCACAGAAACATCTGTGCTGGTTATACTTATTCATAACTGGTTTGTATGGGTTGCTAGAACACCATCACTACTATTTAAACACAAGTCGGTGTTGAAACCAGAATCTATTCATTTAGCTGAAGCCAACTACACTAACAAGCTAACTACAAGAGAAAAGTTATGCTTCACTGAGGCATCTAGCGCTCTGGTAGCTAAGAACAGTGCCCCCCTCCTGTCACCTGTCCTTACTGGGGAGATCCCTTCTGTACACAGTATAATTAAACTGGACTAACCTCGGAGCTGGATGGATCCGGGGATCAGAGGGAAAGTGAAGGAGTTGTCGGCCTGAGCTGTCTGCAGTGTGCTGATGACAGCGCCGACACTGGGGACTACACTTCTGCTGTCGAACCCAAGGTCCAAGTCCACAATGACCGTTTCGGAGCAATGCACAGAGGAACGGGAATGGGGGTGAGCCGGATGGGTGAGGAATGGGATCAGGAATATCCCGGATCCTCTCCGCAGAGCCCTTAACATTAACAGATGTAGGGGTGATATTAACAGATGTGGAGGTGACATTAATCGGTGTGGTGGTGACACTATCAGATGTGGAGATGACATCAGTATGTGAGGAGCTGACATATGCAGGTGTTGTTGTGACACTAAGAGAGGTGGAAAGGACATGAGCTGGTGTGGTGTTGCCATCAAGAATTATATTTGGAGCTGTGATCACTTGACCTGTATTTGGGATAAGAGAAATAAGACTGTGTCATGGTTCAATTTAAGGCACAGTCCCAAAATCAACAAACTTTGAAGAACTTAAACACTGTAAATACATGTGTAGACTCAAAGAGAAAATGTCAAGCAGAGCAGTTCTGCATGCTCCTGTCATGTCACGATGGCCTTGTTTCATCATCGAATCTATGTCACATTTTCTCTGCCAAGATCAGGATGAAAATGGGTTGAGGCAGGATCAGAGAGAATCCAGCTCTTGACCAGGCATGGTTGTTTAACTGAAGAACCCAGTGACACCTGTCAATCAGAAGAGCTGCTTTGGATTCCCTTTTAAACCCATTTGTTTCTGTCGTGAGACCAATGGTTTTTTTACTAGAGCTATTCTTAAGTCCAGACTAACATTGCTGCAATTGCCATTGATCCATAATTAGATAAGAAAACAGAATACAGCATCTAGTTCAGGCTAGATGGGCCAAAATGCCACTTCTGATTCTAATTGTCTGTTCTCTCTTCTCTCGGAACAAACACCTGTGATATTTTCTGTGCTCTGCTGATAAGTGAATACAGAGTCTTGTGTGGTGCTACAGGTGTTCATCCATTTGTAAAAATGGGAGCTGCCAGGCAAAATAATACACAAAATGAGCAACACACCATATCATGGCTAAATGTTTTTTTTTTCCCAATTAGAAAGTACCACATAAAGATGATAATATATGATTGCAGTTTGCATTTACCTTTGTGTCTCATCATTTAACTTTGTCGCTTCTCACTGTTTTCTGCTATTACACAAACTTTGGTAAGCTTGTTTTCACATCTGTGATACATGGAAATGATCTGCTTGTAGGGACTCACCTGACAGGAGCAGAAGGAGCAGCACAATGTTCTTTCCCATTCTTCCAGCTCAGGGTCGACAGACCACCTGGCGCAGAAATGAACAGCTCATCAAGCCCCTTTCATCTGATAAAGTGTCTGTACCACAGTGTGCTGCAGGGTCTGGCACAAACTTTACACCGTACTGTAAGTCATATCACAGTCCCAGACTAAACATCTTGAACAAGATCACTCTCTATCCATCCATCTGTTACCTAAGTGCTTTAACCAGTACAGATTCGCAGGGGAGTCAGAGCCTATCCTGGCAAGCAACAGGCAAGGCAGGGTACACCCTGGATGGGACGCCAGTTAATCGCAGGAGGGTAAGATCCTAATCTCGCCTACTTCTGCTCTCCTACGTATGTAAATACCGTAGATCTCTCACCTCCTGGACTCTTTTGTACCCTTCCTGCTCCCCCATCTTCACCCTCACAGCTGCTCCCTAGCTCATTCCCTGACTGGCTGGAGGAACCAGGTAAGAATCTACCCTCTGTTGGACTGACAGCAGCCCTCCAGAGAGGCACGAGAGAACAATCAAAATAACAACGACATTCCTTAATGAACCATGGAATAAGGAAACACAACGCCAGCTGGAGCTGTGCAGGCAATTTCATTTAAATGCCGGCCATATACATAGTACTTTGAAAAAGTCTGATCAGTTCACCAATCCCTTGTTCGAACCTGTGTACTTTACAGCCCTGTAAGCCCTGTCTGCAGCCTGGCCAGTGATGGAGGGAGGCTGGAGAGAGGTGATGATTGATCCTTTGTGATACAGCCTGAGAAGAAAGATATTGTTGCATGCGAGCAACAGGAGCCTTACAGGTCATGAAAACGTTACTCTGACCAGAGCACTCTCCTTGCACAGAGAATTTAGACTGCCCAGATTCAAGTGCAGTAGAACTAAATTGTCCTTTATTCCCACGCCTTTACTCCCACCACCATAATTTGGACAACTGCTGCTGGAAGTCAAGTGTGTAGGAACACAGGGCAGTTCAGCACATTTATGAAGTTTAATCAGATGGCCAGCTGGAGAGCAGAATAATCTCATTGTCTCTCTGCTCTGAAATACAGTCATTCTAGAGGGCTTGTGAGAATCCAAGCACAACCTTGGCCAACTCTTGTGTTCACGGAAACATCAAGACAAGTATGTTTAAGCACATACTGGAACACAGGATGGAAAAGGTCACACACACTACAGGAATATGTTAAAATGCAGAATACATTTTGTGAGAGAAGTTCAAGTAGGGAGCTGCGTCAGCATGCGTAGGCTGCAAAGGAACAAGTGAAGGTTTATTCCATGCTGAAAAGAAAGGTGTCGAACAGCCAAAACGTTGTGTCTCTTTTCTCTTCAGCATGGAATAAACCTTTACTTGCACATCTTGTGATGTCCCACTTTCCCCAGCGCATCACAAAGTCTTTCAATGAGCCCGATTTATTGCTGCCAGCGTCAAACACTAGGCCTGGTGCCCTCTGTCTTCTCTGAGCTCTACAAGCAAGCCTTTGATTTCTGCAGTTTTCTGTCATCTGCTTCTTACTTGCTCCTTTGCAGCCTGCGCATGCTGACGCAGCTCCCCACCTGAATCATTTCTAATGAACACTGTAATGATGATTACTTTGAAACTCTGTCATTTGCCATGATTGTAATTTGTCATTCTGTGGCGAATCCTTTTTGAAAATTGCATTCGGCATGTTGATGCCGAGCGATGTCTAGGAAAGATGTCTTAGGATGTTCTTCAAATAACATTCATGGCAAAAAGAGATATGTGAGAGCCATTACTCTGGGTTCTCTGTAGAAACTGCCGTATCGGTTGCAACCAACGGATCAATTAGTGAAAGACCAGATACTACCTAACAGGCTAAATGGACCATACGGAGTTTTGCAGCCACTCTTAAATTAATCTGAGGTCTCAAGAGCAAGTCTTCTATGTTTCTGAAACAGGTGAAAGTCCCAGTTCTTTGAAGTCTGTTGTTCTTGGTTGGTAGACCTCACTATAATTTCTCACCTGAAACAACTCCACCTGGAACAGGAATATCTTTTCAGCTGGGTCAGTGTATGTTTTTTACCCTTTTAAACAACTACATAAAACCATAACAACCGGAGATGTATTCTTAACTGTGTAATATCATACAACACAATGAAATACTCACACTTGAACAATCATACATATATAGAACTCATTGTGGTCTTTATTCAAAAACAAGTGCACTTTTGTCTCTCTCACCTCAGGACAGGCATATATACATACAGGCTGCTGTGCAAAGTCTCAGGCTTCCTTTTCATATTATTTATACAGAAACAATTCTGTCCCAGACGTCTGCTGAAACCTTAGCCATTTTGTTTAAGATCACAGCTAATCTGTACAGATCTGTATGTGTGAGCACAAGCCCTTAGCTGGCCATTCACTTATACAGAAATGATCAGGAACATGTGCAGACTGTTGAACAGGGCTCAGCGCGCCGAGCCGGTGACAGGAGTGATGTCACTCCCCTCTGAAGCCCGGACGGCGTGAAACTCTGCTGCAGCACAGGGCCGGTATTATGCCACAGTGGATCTTTCTGGCTGTAGAGTACTGCTGTGTGGCTCTGGGCTGGCTAGTCGTGTGTTGTGTAACCTTGTATTGTGTTGTCACTAGTGTTGTGAAGACTTGTGTTGTCACTGATGTTGGAGAAATGTGCTGGGCTGTCACTGGTGTTGTCATTGGTTTTGAGTAAACTGGTGTTGTGTTATTAATGGTGTTGTGTAGACTTGTGTTGTGTTGTCACTAGTGTTGTGTAGACTTGTGTTGTCACCGGTTTTGAGTAGACTGGGGTTGTGTTGTCACTGGTGTTGTGTAAATTTGTGTTGTCTTGTCACTGGTTTCGAGTAGACTGATATGGTGTTGTCAGTGGTGTTGAGTAGACTTGTGCTGTCACTGATGGTGGAGAATTGTGTTGGGTTGTCACTGGTGTTGTGTTGTTACTGGTGTTGTCACCAGTGAAGTATACAACTGTGTTGTCACTGGTGTTGTTTAGAGTTGTCTAGCGGCAGAAGGAGTCATTGACTAGGGAGTGGTGCTGTGTGTGTTCAGAGCCTGTGGGTGCCCGGGTTCGAAGCCTGGCAGAGGAAGAGAGACCTGCAACTGTTACTTATGGGTCTGATTTCCTTTGAAGCTTATAGCACACATACAGGTTAAAAGACAATGGATTACAAGAGGACTTGACAGAATTGTTAAAAAACCAGAGAGGTACAGATTACAGTATGTAAATCCAAATGCCTGATTCAGGAAAAAAAGACGATAGCTTCTTGATACAAATGGAAATGAAGAGAAAGAACGTTTAGAACTGCAAAGTGCTTTTTTACACTTAGGGTTGGAGGAATCTGGAACAAGCGGCAAAGCCATGTTATTGAAGCTGATCCCATCACCTCTTTCAAAAAACAGCAAAAATAGATCTTAACTGAATCGATACTAATAAACAAATGGCCCCTCATCATCTGTAACTTTTCTTGTGTTTGTATTCTCGTATTTTCCCTGAGGTTAAGTAGTCCCTCTGTTTCATTCCCTGTGCAGTGCACAGTTTCCCTTGGTTGTTCTGCGGGTCAGAGTTTTGATTGATTGATTGATTGTTTTGATAGATTTGGGCTGTGATTAATGAGTATTCTAATGGGTGCTCTGATGTTTGTTGCATTAAGACAGTTTTCAACAAATGCAGCTGCAGAACAAACCTGCTCTACATATTCTGGAGCTGATTAAAAACTCTACAACTAAGTGACAAGAACATCAGCCTGTCTTATTCCAGAACCATTTTCTCTGCAGTCAGAATGTGTCTTTGTGCTTTTCCAGTCACTTTCAGCCAACAAGGAGGAAAGTCTGCCCTGAGCAAGAAAAACTTTCCCAGTTATGGGAAAGAGCTTATTATTATTTACAATGTGTTATTTGTGACCCATAAATTAATTGTGACATCTCAAGTTTCACTTTAATTGAGGATCACCCCTGAAACAGCACCTGCACTGAACTGTAAAGACAAAATCTAGACCTTCTGATTGCTGTACCCCACACTGAGGAGTGAAAGACAAACTCTACACACTCAGACTGGCACACACCACCCTGAATCTCAAATGCAAAATTGGTGCACAACCGTCAAACAGCTTAATGAAGAGTGCACAAATGCATTACTGCACTGCTGAGAAGAAAAGTAATGTACTGTAATGCATCATATCCCAAATACCACAGTGAGAAGGTCAATGGGATTAGTGACACAGTAAGAAGGTCAACAAGATGATGGACACAGTGATAAGGTCAATAGGATAGACACAGTGAGAAGGTCAATGAGATGATGGACACAGTCAGAATGACAGATGATGGACACAGTGAGAAGAATGAGATGATGGACACAGTGAGAAGAATGAGATGATGGACACAGTGAGAAGGACAGATGATGGACACAGTGAGAAGGTCAATGAGGTGATGGACACAATGAGCATGACAGATGATGAGCACAGTGAGAAGAATGAGATGATGCACACAGTGAGAAGGAAAGATGATGGACACAGTGAGAAGGACAGATGATAGACACAGTGAGAAGGTCAATGAGATGATGGACACAGTGAGACGCACATTGTTGGATGGATGCTGCAGTACTTCTCTCTATTTACTGTGGTTTCACTTATCCCTCCTAGACACTGCTGTAATTTTACTCTACTTTCCTGTTTTTTACCATGGTTTCATTTAATCTTCTCCCTACTTGGATGAACGCTGGGATAGACAACATCCTGGTTGGACGGACAGAGGCTGAAGAAGAAGATGATGATGATGACCACAATGATGATGACTGAATTGTTTCGGACAACTTTTTTCCCTGTGTACAGGAAATGTTGCTTGATAATCTGCTCTTGTTGGCCAAAGAGGGCTCTTCAATGTGTCTTATGATCTTCTTTTGTCTTTCATCCTCACAAGTGTCAGTTAGCTCGACCAAGGGGATGAACTGATTCCAGTTACAGAAGACTGATTCTGCACCAGTGTACATTCACACACAACCATTCTTCCCAGCATGAATAAATACAGAATATAAAAACTGTAGAGCTGCAATTGCCAAGGCATGTTCACATCCAAACAAGTGCTGGACAGGGGCTGCATTTGGTCAGTTGTAGCCCTGTGGGGAGAGGAGGTGAAGGGGGAAGCTGCAGGTTAGACAACCAAAACAAAAAAGGGAACAGATTAAGACTCCTGAACCTTGCTGTCTGAATCTTGAACCCTGAACCTTCTTGCCTGAATCTTGACTCTTGGAACCCTGAAACTCGATCACCAAATCTTGAATCTCAGAACCCTGAGCCTTGATGCTTGATCCCTGAACCTTGACCCTTGAACCCTGAACCAGCAGTTGAACCTGGGCCTTTGGAGTGTTCTGCGTTTTTCAGTGTTTCTTCAGTGACAGCACACCACAAAGGCAATTCTCACGTAGTGTGTTCACTGGATACCAACGTAGGAAAACATACACGTTGCTTTCAGCGATTAGGAGGCTTATCATTGCTGGCCATAATTCACAAGAAATACTTCAGTATTCAGTGAATGTTCAGTATTTAAGTAGAATAGATTTTGGCTTGGTTAAGGGGGAGGTCCCTGTTCACAGGACAAGGTTCAGAGAGAGAAGAGAACAAAATGGAAGCTGGAGAAGATGGGGTGAAGGGGGCACGTGTGAGACAAAATGGGAGAAGAAGTGTTTGCTTGAGATATCTATAGCAAATGCTGGTAATGATTATGAACATTTGCTTGGAATTGGCTTGTTTGTCATCATCCCTCCTGAGCTCAGTGCTCAGTGAAAACCTGTGTTCTGGGGAGCGTTTTAGCATTTTAACTTGGCGCGGGATTGGTTACCGCGTATGGACAGGCTTTCCTGTAGTTCTAACACGGCTGTGTCTGGACAAGGACAGGTGGCAGGCAGGTCACAGACAGGTGTGAGCAGAACACAAGAACCAATCTATGTCCAAACCCCTTTCCCTGGGCTGTAACGCCTGCAGCTATCAGATAGCAAGACTTGGAGGATCTTCGCAAATGGACCCCCTTTACTTCAGGGTCACTGCACCCTCCTCACTGTTCCCTTGAATAATCGCCACCTCACATCACTTCCCTTAATTTTCAATAACCGCTTGTCATGGGGGAGTCGGAGCCTATCCCATAAAGCACTGTGCACACTCACACCAGGGCCAATTTTTCCCACAAGCCAATTAACCCACTAGGATGTTTTTGGACTGTGGGAGGAAAGCCATGCAAACACAGAATATACACCTCCACACAGATAGCACCCCGGAAGTGAACACAGGGGACTGAACCGGGAATTGAACCCAGGGCCCCAGTGCTGTGAAGCAGCAATGCTGTGAGAGGCTGGAGGGGGCTGTGAGGGGCTGCGAGGGGCTGTGAGGGGCTGTGAGGGGCTGTAAGGGGCTGGAGGAGGCTGCGAGGGGCTGCGAGGGGCCACAGTGGCTCACCAGGTTCCTCAAGCCGATGTCATCCCCCATCGCCTCGCTGCCATGGTGCAGGATCCCCACATTGTACTCCTGCGGGGCGCCCAGGGAGAACGCCTTGACCACCTTCTTCCAGAGCCCCGTCTTCCGCATCTGGGGGCACAAACGCCTTGGGGTTACAGATCAGGCCAGGAGAGGGGCGTCTGATCCTGGACCTTCTCAGTCCGATGTGCGTGGAGGCAGCGGGGAAGGAGGTACACTCACCACGATGATGGCCACAGGGATGAGGATGATGGCCAGACTGCACATGACGATGATGGCCACCGCAAACCCGGGGAAGGGTCTGGACGTCAGGGGCAGCGGAGTCACTGGGGAGACAGCGCAGTGCTCAGCAGAGTAATTGAGTAATTGTAAACAACAGCAGGCATCAGATCAAACATCAAGCATCAGATTCAATCTCCTGCCTTGATCTGGGATCAACTAGGCAGCTCAAGCCAGATCTGGAAGATCATAGAAACATTTGAGAAAAGGTCCTTGCTTCGAGAAAGGAGCTTGTCTGTGTGACACTGCCTTCTTCAAACTGCAGTGAGCAGATCACAGAGAACAGCAGCACAGACAAACACGCAGGCCCAAGGGGCCCCATACCTTGGTCCTTAATGGAGCTGGCGTCCACTTTGAGCCCATCCAGGTCCAGTTGGGGCAGGCCGCTGCGAAGGATGTAGGTGACGACCGGGCTGGTGATCTGTCCGGCCTGGAAGGCCACCAAAGTGTTGGCAATCACAGAGCCCTTACTGCAGGAGAAGGGCAGACTGTCAATTTAGTTTCAAGTGAACCCCGCCTCCGAGACCGAGGGAGATCTGAACAGGAGGGCTCTCACCTCATATTCATCACATAGGTGTCAACGAAGCCCCTCCTGTCTTTATACAGCTGTGAGATCTGGAGAAGCAGAGAGGTAACACAATTCGAGATCAAGTCCGTATAAACGATCGCTGCAATGCACCATGGGAAAAACAACAGCGCGCACTGAAATCTAGGCAAGAGCTTGGTAAGACGAACGGTACTTCAGGCCCCATCTGGGGTATCACCATGGCAGGAATAGTATTTACTACTTTGCCACAGCCGAGTGCAGTCAAACCTCCTCCAGAATCTGCTCACACCTAAACTGGAGATTTGCTGGAGAGGACTTCATGAAGTATTCAATTCAGGCTTTAATTTCCCCTGGGGGACATGTGTTTTACAGCTTTACAGTCCAACAACAACAGACAAACGTCACCAACAAAGAACTCAGTACAACAGTGCTTCCGGAGATAAGAGAATTAGTTTAAATTGCGGAGAGGATACCGTTACTCCTGGGAAACACAGAGGAGTCTCCAGGTTGGAGGAGTGTGAATTCTAAGAAGAGAGGGTGAGACACACACTCCTCTGCCATCTTTACAATCCTCCGGTTGTAGATGATATTTAGAGTCATCTGATGTGCCCCAATAATTCTGCTGCCTAACTTCACTAATTATTTCCAGCCTATCACAATTTATGGTTCCGACGTTGCCAAACCAGGACGTGAGACAGGATGTGAAAACGCTTCCGATAAATGATGAGAAACAAAAGTGTTCCAATATTCTGTGTTAGATGAAAAGACATTGAGTGAAATGAGCAGAAAATGGCAAAATGTCAACATTTGTCCAGCAGTGTGGATTTAGAATATATTTAAAATATAGAAATGAACACTGAAGGTGGTCTGCTAGACGCCAGCATTTAGTGTGAAAGGAAGTGTGATGAGCAGCTCTTGAGCCCTTGAAGAAAGGGGGGATCAGTGAGCTGGGCGTGTGTGGCTGAGGTCCTCACCGAGTTACTGATCTGTGTGCTCTTCAGAGCGAATTCCGCAGAGCTGCGGATAGACAGTGCCTCCTGGAATTCCAGGTTTGTGATCCTCATGGAGTAGGAAAAGGTATCGATGGATGCTGGCTGACCTGCGGATCAGGGACAGAGATTCAGACAGGAAGGAATGATTAATGATCAACCATTAACAATCAACTGGTTAATTGAATGATTGATGGAAGGATGATGCAGTTTGTCCATTGATGGATCTCATTCTTTTCTTCACTAGTGTCTCCTTTTCCATCCCCTTTCTCTGACTGGGCAGTGTAATTTAACTGCAGTTATCACTGCAGGGTGTCCAGTCCTGGTCCTGCAGGGTCAGTGTGTTTGCAGGGTGTCCTGTCCTGGTATAGCAGGGTCAGTGTGTCTGCAGGGTGTCCGGTCCTGCTCCTGCAGGGTCAGTGTGTCTGCAGGGTGTCCAGTCCTGGTTCTGGAGGGTCAGTGTGTCTGCAGGGTGTCCTGTCCTGGTCCTGCAGGGTCAGTGTGTCTGCAGGGTGTCCAGTCCTGGTCCTGCAGGGTCAGTGTGTCTGCAGGGTGTCCAGTCCTGGTTCTGGAGGGTCAGTGTGTCTGCAGGGTGTCCAGTCCTGGTCCTGCAGGGTCAGTGTGTCTGCAGGGTGTCCAGTCCTGGTCCTGCAGGGTCAGTGTGTCTGAAGGGTGTCCAGTCCTGGTCCTGCAGGGTCAGTGTGTCTGCAGGGTGTCCTGTCCTGGTCCTGCAGGGTCAGTGTGTCTGCAGGGTGTCCTGTCCTGGTTCTGGAGGGTCAATGTGTCTGCAGGGTGTCCTGTCCTGGTCCTGCAGGGTCAGTGTGTCTGCAGGGTGTCCAGTCCTGGTCCTGCAGGGTCAGTGTGTCTGAAGGGTGTCCAGTCCTGGTCCTGCAGGGTCAGTGTGTCTGCAGGGTGTCCTGGTTCAGTGAAGCCAATTATGAGATGATCCATGTTTAGAGCCCAGTGGGACTGCAGCCCTGTAGACCCAGTGACCCTCCAGGAACCCTGCTTGTCAGGTAGAGAGATAATGGAATGTGTGTCTCACAGAAGGTGGTCAGGACCTGTGGAATGATCAATGTCATAAAAACCTCTAGTATTTCAATACTGGTGAAGGACTGCAAAATATCTGAGACATTTCATTCTTTCACTGAATTCATGATTTTCTCCTAAAAAAAAACACACAATAATAATAATTGCAATTGAGTGGTTCTACAGTTTGTTTTATATATGTCTGAAATTAATGTTCTGTGTGTTTGAAGAGTGTGGTGTCTTCGCTTTGAGACAGAGGGCTCTCACTGTGCCTCATCCTAATTAAACAGGCACAGGGCTCACTAGGGCTCACTAGGGCTCACGTACCATTGACCCTCAAGGTGTTTTTGAGGTAGCGGAGGGGGCTGGAGCTGGCCAGGATGTCCTGGGTCAAAGTGCTGCTGCTCTCGAGGTGAGTGGTGTTGAAGATGAGGGTGATGGTGGTGTCTATCCAAT
The DNA here is from genome assembly GCF_059453375.1 of Lepisosteus platostomus. Lineage (NCBI taxonomy): Eukaryota > Metazoa > Chordata > Actinopteri > Semionotiformes > Lepisosteidae > Lepisosteus > Lepisosteus platostomus. The sequence continues at coordinate 15,910,495 of NC_142618.1, forward strand.
TGCTGGAGTTGCTGTGAAAATGAAACAGATCCTAATTCTTAATCCTGGGCTAGGTCCCCAGGGCAGTGAGCACAGTTGTTGCCGTGCTATCCCTGGTTGTATATCCCACTCTCCAGGATTCCTCTGGAATGGCGTAAATGGGATCAGTGAGCTCTTGCAGAGCCAAACAGACTAGAGGGAGTCGCTTGGCATCGCTCTGGTGTTCAGACGCGTAACAGTAACATCCACCAGTTTGTCTCTTGAGAATCATGGGTTACCGGGGGACAGGCCCCGCCCCCTCGTCACCAGTCCCGCCCCTCTAATATCCCACACTGCAGTGGTACAGAAGCCCCAAGATGAAAACCGCGAATTCTCACCTGAGGACTGCAAAATAGTTGTTACCCAGAGTCCCATAGTACTTGGAGAGCACTCCTCCCAGCTGAGGAAAGACAGAAACACAGTTGTTCCTGAATGAAAATGTCACTCTCATAGGGTCAAAACCCTACGCACCACAAAAGAAAATCCTAAATTCAATAATTTAGGATTGAAATAAAGAAAAATCAACAGGAAAAAAGGTCTCGTTACCTCAAATGACAGTTACCTGTCTATGGACTGAGACAGCTACCTCGTTTCCCCAATTTAAAACACAACACAAACAGGACAGAAACGTTGGGGTATAAGAGCTTTAGAACAATTACAAACACGAGGAGGCCATTCAGTCATTTGATGGTATCTAACTATTTAGTCATTAATAGCTAATTAATCCAAGGGTTTTGTCTATCTTATTGATTTCTTGGCAGGTTGTTCCACACTCCCACTACCCTTTGTGTAAAGAAGTGACTCCTGTTCTTGGTTTTAAATGCACTCCCACATAGTAAAGTAGCATCTGCTATGACCTCCTTCCCTCTTCTGTGTTCTAACGATACAATTTATTTATATACCCTGATCACTGGTGTGCCAAAGTCACGGACGTCTCTAAATCAGAAGGTAAAATACATGGTGACAAAAAGCAGATAGCTACATCGTGTGTTGTGAACAATTTGCTCCTGTCCTCGACTGGTGTTTTGCATTGGATTATCTGTGACTGCTACTGATGCAGCATCTTTCATTCACATCAGATTCTCCAAAACCTTGATCCAAGCACCTAGAAGTCACAGGAGCAGCCAGCACATCCTTCATTGTATGTCAGTTGTACCCTATTGATCCATGATCAGGTCTTCCTTGTCCTTAACATGATCTGTTAATCAAGGGTCTAAATAGATCTGAGGCTCATACCCTTCATTTTATACTACAATGAACAGATGTGCCAGGATTCACTCACTAAATCACTATGGCCAAAATGCCAGTAGAAAATTGTTATAAGTGTCACAAGTGTGTTTCTGCATGAAGGACTTAAGACATTGGTTGCACTGAGCAGAGCCAGCAGAATGCCCAGAAAGTGTTGCACAATGGTGTAGATTAGATTATGTTTTCTCACCCAGTTGCTGAGAGATGCGTATGGTAGGGACTGGGAGATGTAGGGCTCTGCGATGAGCAGCTGCACTTTCACCTCCAGGGGGGACAGTGTGCTGAGGCTGACATCTGGAGCAAGAGAGGGGCCAGTTAAACAGACTGAATAGCTTCTTAATTAAGGGCTTGAATGGGCACCTGACATCTGAACTGTAGAACACTGCTCTACGGTCTTGACTGGACTGGGGCTCTCAGAGACTGAACTGACCCAGTTACTGTCCAGGTGAGTCAGATTAACACTGATCTTCAGTCTTGACTGAAGGACTGGGGTTCACACAGACTGAACCGACCCAGTTTCTGTCCATGTGAGTCAGATTTACACTAATTTACAGTCCTGACTGAAGGACTGGGGCTCTTAGAGACTGAGCTGACCCAGTTTCTGTCCAAGTGAATCAGATTAACATAGTCTACAGTCCTGACGGAGGGACATATTAACTGAGATCAGAGTCAAGGTCGGAGTTAGGGATCAGGGATTTGGCTAGGGTCAAGGTCAGGTTTGGGGGTCAGGATCAGTGTCAAGGTCACTTACTGCCAGATCTCAGACTCTCTGTGTCCACAGGGATGGAGCCGAGGTTGCCTGAGGTGGTGGCTGATTTCAGGGCCCGAACGGTGTCCGAGCTGCTCGGGGTGGAGGAGGCCGAGTCAAACTGGAGCTGACCGTCCACAAGCACCGAGCCCGAGCTGCAGGGACAGGACAGGACAGGGGGACACCGTCAGAGCACTGGACCGAGAGAAGAGCAGAAAAGACAGAAGCTACCAGACAAGGAATCAGGTGCCACTGCCAACACCACAGAGCAGAGGGAAACTCAGGAATGGCAGGGCTCTGTTTACAAGTATCACCCCTGGAAGAAAATCAAGATTGTAGGCACCCCTACATTACCTGAGGGATATTCTCCCACAGCTCTGGAAACCCCGAAACAGTCTCCTTAATGTTGAGTCCAGCTGGAAAACAGGAACAAGTAACAGTCAAGACTCAGGACTCTTTTCTTTCAGTCCCAGAGTCTGACAGTGCTGAACACAGACATTACTATAATCCTAGAGGAACGGACACATATTCAGCACTGCGATTCTCTACAAGATAGAGAAATGAGAGCCAGAGCTCTCTGTTTCACTCATTTACAAAGTCACTGAGTGATCTCTTTAGTCCGAAGAGTGTCCCACACTAACAGTACTAAAGGAACTGAGTCTCTTTAGTCCGAAGGGAGTGTCCCCACACTGACAGACTAAAAGAACTGAGTCTCTTTAGTCTGAATGGAGTGTCCCACACTGACAGGCTGAAGGAACTGAATTTCTTAAAAAGTCTTAAAAGAAGCCTACAGTGATAGGCTAAATATACCGAATCATTTAGAGGCCACACATTACAGGGATGTGCATTTAAAACTAGCAACAGAATGAGGTACACAAAGAATTAAAAAGTCTGGAACAACCAATTCAGCCATATTGTCAAAATAGATACGCTGGAATCTCTCAAGAAAAATGCAGATAAGATTCTTGGGTTAAATCTCTCCTCATAAGCAAACTGAAGAGATAGTGCAAATGGGCTAATGTTATATTCTGTCAAAGTCAGAGCACATGAAATCATTAGGAAAACACCGGCATAGCTTTGTAAACTTTGATTAAGGATGCTTACTGTCCGACAAATTTCCCCAACAAGGGCCTTGTATTGTGACGAGGAGGTGTTCTTATATTCCGGGATGAAATTCTGGAGAAGTCTGAGGCCGAATGGAACAGAGGTGGGATCCGGGCTCGTTGTTGAAGAGGTTGTGGTGACAGACGTGCCATTGATCGCTGGAGTGGGCCAGAGCAGCTGAGAATTAGCACGTCAAGCCAAGAAGGAGAGGACTGGCCAAGCGACCAGATGAATATGCATTTTCACATCTGTTAGGAAAATGAGAGAAAAGACTGAGACTGTCTCACCTGGAGTGATGGTTTGCACTGTTGTCTGGGTGGCATTGATTGTAGTATTTGGGAATGTTGTTACTGTAGTCATGTTAAATTTATTCGGGAATGTTGTTACTGTAGTCATGTTAAATTGTGTCACATTTGGGAATGTTGTTACTGTAGTTGTGTTAAACTTAGTTGTATTTGGGAATGTTGTTACTGTCACATTTGTGAATGTTGTTACTGTAGTTGTGTTAAACTTAGTTGTATTCGAGAATGTTGTTACTGTAGTTGTGTTAAAATTAGTTGTATTTGGGAATGTTGTTACTGTAGTGTTAAATTTAGTTGTATTTGGGAATGTTGTTACTGTGGTCATGTTAAATTCTGTCACATTCGGGAATGTTGTTACTGTAGTTGTGTTAAAATTAGTTGTATTTGGGAATGTTGTTACTGTAGTGTTAAATTTAGTTGTATTTGGGAATATTGTTACTGTGGTCATGTTAAATTCTGTCACATTTGGGAATGTTGTTACTGTGGTCGTGTTAAAATTAGTTGTATTCGAGAATGTTGTTACTGTAGTTGTGTTAAAATTAGTTGTATTTGGGAATGTTGTTACCGTCACATTTGGGAGTGTTGTTACTGTAGTGTTAAATTTAGTTGTATTCGGGAATGTTGTTACTGTGGTCATGTTAAATTCTGTCACATTCGGGAATGTTGTTACTGTAGTCATGTTAAATTCTGTCACATTCGGGAATGTTGTTATTGTAGTCGTGTTAGAATTAGTTGTATTCGGGTATGTTGTTACTGTAGTCATGTTAAATTCTGTCATATTTGGCAATGTTGTTAGTGTAGTCATGTTAATAACAGATGTATTTGGGTGATTTGTTACTGTAGTTGTGTTGGTAACAGCTGTATTTGGGGAAGATGTTACTGTAGTCATGTTGATAACAGTTGTATTTGGGGAAGATGTTAATGTATCTGCATTTAGTAGTGTTGTATTAAGATATAATGTGGTCGCTTTAGGTGCTGCAGTTATGGTAGTTATGTTAGTGCTCAGCTCAGCTGTGGTCACAGCCACTGGTCCTGATGTGGCATTTGCTGATGGGGTTGCCGTAGTGATGTGATGAGCTCCAGTTGTTGTAGATGGGATGGATGTCATGCCAGGTGTCGACGCTTCTGTAGACAATGTATGAAAGAGAAGAGACACAATGACAGAGAAATCCTTTATAACAGGCTGCTGTTGGGAACTGTCTGGTGGAGACTGATCAGCTGTAAGAAAATGGGCTTATTTTTAGTTCTGCTAATTTGCATTCAGAGTGGGAAATACAATGTTTTTGTCAAAATACCCATGTACTTTTTTAACCTAAAATATAAATATATAGTATAGGTGTATATATAGTGCTATTACAAACAAGCTTCTGTTCTCTGTTTGAAGACAAATTACCTTGTTTTCAAGCCATGTTGTTATCTAAACATGGGATTGTCTGTTAATTTCTTATTAAACACAGTTTGCAACTTGTCTGTTGCTTCAATTCCATTCCCTGTACTGTAGAGGAAAGATGAAGCTGTGGGATCTAATCCAACCATTTTTTAAAGACACCAGGGTATTGGCTTCAACATTACAACTGAAAGCTTGATCCACACTCCCACCACCCTATGTGTAAATAAGTGGTTCCTGCTCTCAGTTTTTAATGCACTTCCACATCGTTTCCACTTGTGAACTCTGGTGTGTCAGAGCTTTTAAGAATTTTGACTTCTTAAATTCAAAAGCCTGTCAGTATGGAACACTCCCTTTGGACTAAAGAGACTCAGTTCCTTCACCCTGTCAGTGTGGGACACTCCCTTCAGACTAAAGAGACTCAGTTCCTTCACCCTGTCAGTGTGGGACCCTCCCTTCAGACTAAAGAGATGCGGTTCCTTCAGCCTGTCAGTGCAGAACATTCATTTAACCCTTGAAATCTGTCTGTTTGCAATATTCGAAATGTGGTCCTGCTTTTGCGCTGTACTAAGCACCTAAAAACACTTCCAAACAACAGGAGGCCATTCGGCCCATCTTGCTCAATTGTAAATGCAATTCATTAACCATTGTTTTAAATTCTGCACTTTGAGTTGTACATCCTCAGACCCTGAAGGACCTGAGTGAAGGGGCACAGGACACACACCTGGTCCTTCCTGGGTCATATGCTCGGAAGCCAGTGCTTTAATAATAATAATAATTATAATAATAAATTAATAATTGCTTGCGTTATATAGCGCTTTTCTGGACACTCCACTCAAAGCGCTTTACAGGTAATGGGGATCCCCTCCACCACCACCAATGTGCAGCTCCACCTGGATGATTTAGAGCCCCTTCGATCCACACCAGTCTGCAATAATCACAAGACTAGGTACCCCAGTTCTGGTCCTCGCCCACGCCCCCTTCTTCCTTGGAAAGGCCTTTAGAGGGCGACAGCGAGACTAACTACAACTCTCTTCTGTGCAGTCGACCGGCCTGGGGATGAAAGATCATGCTTGTCTGCGCACAACGACAGGAGCCTGAGCTCATTCCCTCAGGAAAAAGTGTGGTGAATGTACCCTGGGCTTGGATGGTGGAGGTATTCACAGGCAGAGGGAAAGAGCCGCTCTGAACCGCGCCTTGAAGAGTGACCTTGACCTCCTGCGGACTTGGGGCCGACGCCTGACTTCTGAACTGCAGCTCGACGTCTGCCACAACGGAGCCATTCCTGAGGGAGGAGAGGAATCTTTAATCCCGAGCCTCCGGAGGCGAGAGCGGCACAATCAGGGAAAGGGCTGTTGTGCAGATGTGGACACAACATTTCAATTCAATTCAACAACAAGGTTGCCCCAAGGCGCTATATAAAAATAAATTGAATTGAATTGAATTGAGATGTTGTGTCAGTGGAAGGAAGGCAGATAAGAGTCGGGATTTGGTTCAAGGAAAAAAAAGCAGGGATGTGACTGGAGATGCAGTTGGGCTCTGGGACTGGTTTAAAGTTGGTCTTAGATCCAGTCCTAGTTTTAGGGTTAAAAGTTGTGGAGGCATTAGAATCCAGGTTAGGGTTAGGATTTGAAAAAGGGTTATGGATTTGAGCCAAGGAGCACTTTGGGAACAGAAGTAGTGTTATATTCTACATAAGAGCAGCTAGGACTGGAACCCGAGTCTGGGTGATTCTGCTTAGGTTTGTGTTGGCACTGGAGATAGTGAGGGATAAGGCTTCAAGCAGGAAGTTAACAGTTGGGTTAAAGCATGGACATGCAGAGAACTTGCCTTAAAATGTCATGCTCTTTGGAAAAAAATAAAATTGAAATGGAGGGCTTTCTGCTCACCTGAGATGTCTCACTACAGACCCGAGGAAGGTTTCATTGAACTTTGCAGAGTAGACCTTGTTCAGCTGACAAAAACAGGAAGAGTAGGACATTTTTAATGGTCTTTTCTGCATTCTGTGCTGACTTTGCCATCCCAGTGCCTTTGGAGAGCATGTCTGTATCGTGCGTGGACTATCTTTCAGACATACTTTGGTTTATCTGCAACTACCCTTCCTATGTTCTACAAGAGCTCTGCTGAGTGTGCTCACGTGTGGGATGACAGTGTGGTTTGGCAGCAGCTCGTTATCTTACTGGAAGGTGATACCAGGGGTGATCAGGTCAGCCCAGTCCAGCATTGGAGTCCAGCTCTCCTCTACTGTTAATATTTCCACAACTTGTTGTCTCAGGAAGGCTGGAAGTATCGCTAAGGACAACAATCATCCTGGTTTTTCACTCTTCTCCCCCCTTCCCTCTGGTCAGCGTTATAGGAGCATAAAGACACAAACCTCCAGATTCAGAGAGAGGTTCTTCCCACAAGCTGTCAGATTACTGAACTCTACCCCTACCCCTGACTCACACTGATGTGTTTTTTTAAGTTGTGTGTTATTGAACGTTTTATTGCTGCTGCTGCTGTGCTGCCTTTATGTTTCGGTGTTTCCTTAATGTATTTTGTGCATGTGACAAATAAACTGAATTGAACGTACTGTAACCGGATGGATTACACTAGTCTAGGTCAAATCCACACGATACAGTACCGAACTAAACCCCAACATTGTGACTGAGGAGCCTCTACAGATGATCTTTTTTAAACATCTGTGATAAAAACTCCTGTCTGAATGATTTCACCCTGTGTGTGAAGAAATTCCTGATCTTTTTGGATGATCTGCACACCAAAGTCCAATCACCAGTTGCTAATCAGCAGGTCTGTGTCAGCTGTCCGCTGGACTCTGCGCTAGGCGTGAACAGTGCCCGTCAGGTTCGCCCTGATGAGATGCAGCCTATCAGCTTGCCGCTGCTGTCCGACTGTCGCTCTGTTTTGGACGCACGCCTCTCGTCCCGGGTTCTCACGGCCCGGTGATCTGCAGCTTCTCGACGGCAAAGGGAACCCAGCCAGCGCCGGGTCAGCAAACGGCGAGCAGAGTCAGCAGGTTTCCAGCTGACACAGATCCTGGCTGCCCTCTGAGCTGACCTTGCTCTCCCCAGAACCAGGTCTGCTGCTTTTCCAGCTGCCTGCTGCTTAGCTACACAAAGCTGAACCACCTGGAGGAAAGCAAACTCTGCCTATTGTCCTGTTGTGACTGTGTTCACTGTGCACTGAGGTGGAAGGGAAAGGCCAGGCCAGCAGCCCAGAGCTCATCCTGGTTAGGGTAGTGTCAAGAGTGGACAGAGGGTGACCTGTCACCCCCCCAGGATGAGACACAGGGATCACCTCCCACCCAATGCTGTCCCCAGCTGGGAGGTCTGGAGCACCTGGGGTGGAGGATCTCACTCAAGATTCACTGCAGGGTGCACAACAGGGACTTGAACCCTCAGCCTACTGTTTTAATTGCATAGTTATCGAAACAGCATCCACGAGCAAACAGGGAGATGAATCAAACACTCAAGTCGACATCTTTAACCATCACTGTCATCTCCTTCAGGCAAACAAGCCAAACAAACAAGCTGCTTCAGGATCTGGCCCCCGGAGGGTCTTCAGATGGAGAAATGACTGTGTGCATCTACAGACTGGATTGCTAAACTGCAAGGAATTTACAAACGTGTTTGACTTTGATCTGGCTTTATATCTGCTTTGTTCTTTTCTGCTTGTTAACCCTGTCCATCAATCAATCAATCAATCACGTATCTAATCATTAATTGAGGGATGTATGGATTTATGGACAGATGGGTGAATGGATGAATGGACTGATTAGTTGATTATGGATTGATGGGTGGACGGATAGATGGATAAATGGATAGATTGACTGACTTATTGATTGATTCGTTGATTAACTGATTGATGGGTGGATTGATGGATTGGTTGACTTACTGATTGGTTGATTAGTTGATTAACTGATGGATTGATTGGTTAGTTGACTGATGGACGGATGGGTGAAAAGACGATTTACCTCAGTGCTGATGTTCCTGGCTAAGCCCTGAAACTCCGGGGAGGTGTTGTCGGAGAGCTGAGGGATGAAAGTTTGGTCCAGGCTGAAGCTCAGCTGGCGGACGGCGGGAGCAGGAGTCCCCGTCGCGGTGGCGGCCCCAGTGGTGCCACCAGGGGGCGCTGTAGCTCCAGTTGTGTTTGCAGTGGCTGTCGAAGGTGTGGTCTGAGCTGCCCCAGGGAGCGTTGTTAAGGCCGCTGTAGACGCCACTGTAACGGAAGATGTGGTCGACTGGATCCCCTGTTCCCCTGAACCTGTGGGGCTGTCTGAGCTCGTCCCGCCTGGCGTGGCCTGGGGGTGGGTAGTCACGGCTGAGGCTGTGGTTTGTGCTGGGGCCCCTGAGCCCGGTGTTGTCTGTGTGGAGACTGCAGAAGTTCCTCCCGGGGTTTGTGTTAAATGTGGATCCCCAGCTGCAGAGGTTACATTCGCTTGTGTCCCTGTAGGGGGCGCTGTGACTCCAGCTCCCGATGTGCTGCTCTCGGCCAACCTGGAGGCAGTAGTTGCTGCGGAAGTCGTGCTGCCCGAGTCTGGAGCGGATGTAGGCAGCACACAGGCAGCAGCTGTGTCAAAATGAGGAGGAATCAGTCTGAGAAAGAGACGCCCCCTTGTGGGGGCTCAAAATCCTGCATTTGTACATGACAGCTCACGTCTGCTTTCCCCTGACCCCAAAGAGTTCACACCTCCAATGTTTTAACCCCGATGACACATTACACTTCACTGTACTTTTACTGCAGGAACCCAGCAGAGACATGCAGCCTGGAAGACAGGCACACGCTGACAGAGGAGCTTCTGAAACCCTGCTCGCTCTGGTTCCCTGGCTGAAACGATGACAGAGTGTGTCTGCTGGAGGATTAGACTCTGCCGCACCCTGTGCACCTAGAGGGCGCTCTACTTCTGTCCTGTTCCTAGTTCCCTGTGATCATTCATGTCTTTCCGGTGTGTCTTGTTGTGTAGCCTATTTACTTCCTGTGTCTGCTCTGCTCCTCGCTCAGCATTGAGGGTACGGATGCCCTGAGACCCGCCTAGCACCATGTCGCCCCAAGTCCGTGGCCTGAGGGCATAGGTTTCTATACCGACCTCGTCTGACCCCCTGAGCCTGGGCTAACCTCCCTGTTGCCCCCTTTTACCGCTACGCTTATGGTCTTTATTGCTCTTCTGGCCATTCCACGGCATGCCCTTCCGACATCCGTGACAGGCTGCCTGCTAGTTTAGCCCTGGCCGGCCCTTGTGAGGGCTCACGCCCAGCACGAAGGCTCCCTACGGGAGCAGTCCCAAGGCATTGTGGGAATGATGTTTTCAGATTGTACTCTTTCAGAGAGATTTCCTGGAAGGGACTACATTTCCTGGGAGATGTTTGAACTTTGGGGGAATTCGGTGTGAAACGAGGTGCGTCCAGCCTCTGCAGGAGCTGCTGCAGAACATTTCATCACTGGCTCCAAATTCCATCTCGGACTCCGGTCCCGGGCCCTCTGACTGCCGCGGGAAGCTGGGATTTCTGGTGAAAGGATGGCGGCAGGAGTCAGAGGGCTCGGTACTGTGGGGTTCCTGAAGAGATGACAAACTGACACCACAGTTGTGCCCTCAGTGTGGGACAGCATCTACTGTATTACACAGGTTAATGAAACACAGATACCTAATAGAATCAGCAACATGTAAGACATTCATATGCTCAACACAGGAGAGCTCTGTCATATCAGTAGTAAGGTATTTCAGGTCTTAAAATGACAGAACGCTCCGCTGAACAAGATCCAGTAACAGCTCTGTTTGCTCAAGAGCTTTCTACCCAAACCTCCTGATGAGCCACAGGGCGTTCCTGCTCCCAATCCTAAAACCAACAGCGTGACTCACCAAACAGAAGGCACAGAGAGCTCCGAATCCACATCCTGGTCCTGCAGGGCTGGAGCCTGTAAATACCAACAGGAAGAACAGGTAAGGACACAAGTGAGGTGTCACTGATATCTGAAATACATCTGTTCATGTATTTCTGTGTGGTAGGGAGGGCTGGTGAAAGAGCAGTATATCGAATAACAGCGCCATGAAGTAACCGCATTACAGTAAAGTAAATCCAGTCATCCTCTCCAGTCTTTTTATTATTAGTGTCTGTAATAGTAATAGTTCAGTTTATTGAGAAAACACATTAATATAATATATAACTGAGGCTCTTTAGTTTGAAGGGAGTGTCCTACATTGACAGGCTGAAGGAACTGGGTCTCTTTAGTCTGAAGGGAGTGTCCCACACTGACAGGCTTAAGGAACTGTCTCTTTAATCCGAAGGCAGTGTTCCACACTGACAGGGTGAAGGAACTGAGTCTCTTTAGTCTGAAGGGAGTGTCCCACACTGACAGGCTGAAGAAACTGAAACTCTTTAGTCTGAAGGGAGTGTCCCACACTGACAGGCTGAGTCTCGCTAGTCATGAACAAAGAAGATTGAGGGGACCTGACCCAAGTTCTCAATGCAAGCACTTAGGATGTCTTCAGAATGAACACTGAAACACGAATCAGAGGACAAAACAACATTTAAACCTGACAACAGGAGGCAGTTTTGTGCACAGTGGGTGGTGGGGGTGCGGAACAAGCTGACCAGCCATGTTGTTGAAGCCAGTACCCTGGTTTCTTTCGAGAAACGGCTGGACGCCTCGCGCTGGGAGGCACCTGCTGCTGGAGCCTCTCGAGGAAGGAGGACAGTTCCTCCGTCATTCCCGTGTCGGCCCAGTCCTGACCCAGGTGACCCACACACCTGTTGGGTTTTGTTCCAGCTAAGCCTTCAGTTAGACAATCAAACTTTCATGGACTTAATAAGAAGGTTGATCGGAACTGTTTGTTCCCGGCTCTTAAAGATGTTGGAGCTTGAACCATTATTATTGTATTGTGTAGGTGAAATAGAATCCCAGACCTGCGACAAGAAACAAATTCAACTGAAGCAGCTTCTGAGATCAGGCAGGACTTCAATGATCTAATGAGGGTGGGCTGGAATGAACACCATCAGTAGTGTGGGTCACCAGGACCCGGGTTAGGAACTGCTGTAAGATGGAAAGTGATCTACAAAAGCGTGGAGTTGTAATACTGTAAGTCTTAATTTGATCGAAGCTTTTCATCCAACGTGACTTGCGTTTGTCCCCATTTATCATTTACTCAGCTGGGTGTGTGACAACTGCTCCGAGCAAAGTGCCTTGCTCAGGGGTATGAGAGCTATGCTCCGCCCAGTATTTGAACGTGCAACCTCTTGGTAATCAGCCCAGACCCCTGAACAGACACACGCCTTTGGAAAGAAACAGTCAATCTGGAACAAAAGCACGGCCACTGCCTACTGTTTGCATTACACACCCTCGTCAAGACAAGTTCCAGCGTTCGCCTGTTTGTGCTCAAAACAGCAAGCCTGGCTGTAGTTTCATAGAAGACAGTTTGCAGAACTGGTAGGAAGTAATTCAGCCAACTCAGTTAGTTCGTTTTATGTCAGGACTTAATTGATGCCAGCATCTCCTCCAGCTAAGTTATGAAAGATACCAGGGAGTCGGCTTCAACAATACAGCTGGGCAGCTTGTTCCACACTCCCACCACCCTTTGCGTAAAGAATTCCTTTTAGCGCTCGAGTTTGTGACCCCACTCAGCTCCTCCCATCCCCGGGGTTGCTGTGTGATTCAATTTCGCCTCTTCCTCAAGACAAATCCCCTCAAGACAAGTCCTCTCCCCTTCAACCAGGCAGGTCACGTATCGGTTCCGGCCAGGAGGGGCAGACTGTTTACTGCGGAAGAGATACGAACCCACGCAACAGGAGCACCGTCCCTCTCGGGATCTGAACCAGCTTCTCTATTTTGGAATGTGGGTTACGACGATCTAGATTGAGGCGATGACGATTATGATGATGATTATTATTATTAATCAATTAATCAATTCAGGGGCGCAAGGTGGGATACACCCTGGACAGGACACCAGTCCGCCACAGGACACTCACACCCACACTCTTGCCTGAGACGGTTTCCCCAGAAGCAAATAAACCTACCAGCATGTCTGCAGACTGTGGGAGGAAACCCACACGATCCTGAGGAGAACATACCAACTCCACACAGACAGCACCCCAGGAGCGGAACCCCGCGCCGAGAGTCAGACTGCCTTGCTAACCACTGCGTCACCGTGCCACCCAGCGTTATAATTATTGTCCGTTTATTTTCTAACCTCCTCCTCCCTGTCGATGTTGATCTGATGACCCTAGGCACGGTCTGTTGTACGGTGCAGGCTTAGCCGGTTGCCGTGCGGTAACGGGACACCGCGAGGGGGCGGAGCTAGCGGCCCCGTGTGCGCTACAGGGCGAGGGCGCGGAGTCCTGTCCTCCGACATGGTCCGAGCGGGTCAAACCGACACGTAGGAAGCCTATTTCACCCGGCTCTGAAACGGGGCGTCGTAAATTGCAGGGACTGGCCGGAGGGAGAGGAAAACGCCACGATCGGCAGGGTTAAAACCGTTTCTTAACCAGATGAAAACATTTTTAGATTGCGTTTTCATCTGCAATCCTGCATGCTCTGGAATAACACTCAATCCGCCGTGAATGTCTCCAGCTCCTTGAAGAATGGACGTGTGTTCTTCAGACACAGTGCGGGGAGGGAGAGCTCTGGGCATGCACAGGCCAGTTTAAATTGGCGAAGGTGATGTCAAATCCAGGTTGCAACTTTTCCTGATACGGGTTCGGGATACAGGACTAACAGGTTTCTCTTTAAACCAAGACAAATCTTCCTAGAATCGGAAACCTAATCTTGCCGAGGAGGCTGGGCGAGACTGCTGAGTGGAAAACAAGACACAGTTTAGCTTTACAAAACACACTCGTTAAACAGAGGCTAAACCAGCATAGAAAAATATTTGAGTTATTTTATAACTCCCTTCATTAAATATATATGTTTTACTGTGTAATGTTAAAGTAGCAAGTACATTTGATGTTCTCTGTTGATTTTTTATCACAATCTGAAAATGCGGGGGATTAGAGGTTAGGATTGAGGACGCCTGAAGTGAAGTGTGTGTGTGGGTACCCAACACTGCTTGCTCCAGTAAAACCATCGCTATACAGTTGTAAGCATCTTATCAGTTAAAACCGTCAGCCAAATTCTAACGTATATGGCGTTATTTTGATGCAGCTGTCAGGTCCTTCAGTAAATTCATGTCTTCTCCGAACGTTTCCAGTCTGCCCATCTGAGGGCCGAAGGAGGCGCGCGGGCGGAAACGGGGGCTTTAGAGAAGATTCCGACCCGCGGGTACGGTTACCATGGAGCTACCGGTACAGTAATCTGGGGAGAGACGGGGGAACTTCCGGTACGGTAACCATGGGAATGGTTGTATATCCATTGTATAGTGAGGGGTTGACCCTGAAAAAATTGTGACCTACGGAAGCAAAATCAAAAAAGGTGCCTAAGGAGTAAGACTCCTCAGAAAGAGGAATAAAAGACTTAGAGTAGGGTACAACTATCCCCACAGTACCCCGCCGTGACACACACGACTGCACCCGTGGGTAACTTTGATGCCGCTTGTTTCTGGTTGTCTTCGTCTCAAACAGATTTTAATTACATCATTGAACCACTGTAGTGGATTAGAAGTCACCCTGCTATGTTTTATAGGTCTTAATCTAATTGAAAGTTGCCCTGAATCCCGCCGAACCCCTACAGTTGCGGGCAGGCGTGCTGACCCCCGTCTTGAGTCAATGAGTCAATGAGTTAATTCATGGGTTAGAAAGCTGACCAGCTCGCTCGGAGATGCAGGTTTCCAGTCTCTGTAGCTGCGCCCGCACTTGTTTGTAGGGTATAGCTTCCCTATAGCTGCCGGTGTGTTTATAGAGCATAACTGCGCAGCCCCACAAGTTATTGGTATAAATGACAGGCGGCGTGACTGCTGGTTTATTTAATTATTTTTTTCAGTCACAGCTCTAACAGGATTTGCACGCTCCACGTCAGCTATTCAGAGAACTTATATATAAGTGTGCACTTCTCATCACGATCCTTCCAGATAGACTTCCAGTTTATTTGAAATAGTTCTACATCAATATTGTTTTTCACTGTTTCGAGTTTCCCGACATCTAAAGGCAGTGTCTAGGTTTACTTTGATTTTTCCTGGGCGCCGTAGAACTCGTTTTTGACCTTATACCTATCCAGAGAGAGTTCATAGAATTAAGATGGACTCGCTCTGCAGCCGGAGAAAAGGATTTAGCGACAGATGGAAATTCTAAAACTTACTTTGATATTTTGTGTTAACCAACACTCAATAACGGAGAGATTCCCCCTTTGGTGTCTGTTGTTGTTTTTACTGCAGAATAGCGCGCACGCCACTCAGGGTAAGAACAGGCTAATTAACAGGTTAATTAAACGGTGGGTCGGGTTCCCCGCAGCTCGACAGTCTCGCCAGGAATCTGTAGGACCTGTGCCATCCCTCGCACCCCACACACCACGCATCACACACCGCGCCCAGTTCACTCCACAGGCTGCGTGGAGCAGGTGGGGATCGCGCTGCGGGAGGTACATTTCTCTGTGCTAATTCATTTATTCCAATACCACGCTATTGACGTTAGTGAAAACAGTCACAGCGACCCAAAGCTAATCCCTGAGCCGTGATGTTAATTACTCTTGTAAAACATGTCTGACAAATCAACTGTTTAAGAGAATGCGCGAGAAATGTCTTTCTTATTTTTTTTCTGGGCACTGTAGAACTCGTTTTGGGGAGTTTATAAAGAGGGTTCGTAGAATTACGAAGGGGCTCACTAAATGACTGGGTTTATAGGTCGGTTGTCAATGATTATACACCCCTGAATTGAACGTTGTCCCGAACACTTCGCCGCCCTGAGTGAACCTGCTTGCTGTCTGCTCTAAGAAGGGCGCTAAAAGGACAAGTCGCCAGATGTACAGTCTGTTTCAAGATCGAGCCACGACTCCAAATCACTTCGAGTGTTTCATTTCATTTCATTTCAAGGCCCAAGAAGTGAGCGACCCTCCCTCGTCGAGTCCCTGCTGGTCATCGCTGTGGTCTCTTCGATGCCACAGTCACTACCGCTGTCACTGTCGAGCGCTAACAGGACTCTATTTCTACTATCAAAATGAACGGGAGTTTTGCGGAGCGCCGCTTCTCCACCCCAGATAACTAACCGTGTACTTACCTGGCTGTTAGATAAGATATTTGATCTGGCGGGGAGCGCGTCTGCAGCCGGCTGCCGCGATTGTCGCTCCAAGTTTCCAACACAAGAGGAATCTGCAATCTGAACTCGGGAGCGTCAGGCGCTGCGGTGTCCCTCCCTCAAGATCTCCGCCCCCGTCCCCTCTCCCTGGGAGATCCCGGGTAACATATCCACAATCCAGATCAGAGCATCTCCAGGACCAGAACCGGTTTGGCGAGCCACAGCACCGGCACAGAAACGGGAGCAGCTCAGACCTTTGAGATTTCTGCAACGGTAACAGCGCAGGAAGACGTTACGGATACCCTGTACCTTGTACCGAGACATTCCGTCTTACTGAGACACTTTAACTCAGACTCTGCATTACCAAGAGCCTCACTGTATTCCGGAGACTTTCACATCGTTGCTGACTTTACTGCGTCTCTCTGTTACTGAGACTCTGTATGACTGAGCCTCTCCGTCTTTAAATTCACATTCAAAGAGCTTTATGGCCTTGACCAACGAGTTAGTGTTGCCAAAGCAAAAACAATTAGTCATCACATTTCCAGCAAAAGGAGCAGTATGGTGGTGCAGTGGTCAGGTTTTGCTGCCTCACAGTGCTGGGGCCCTGCGTAGAGTTTGTAAAATCTCCCCATGTTCCTGGGGGTTTCCTCCCAGTCCAAAGACATACTGTACTGGTAGGTTACTTGGCTTCTGGGGAAATTGGCACTGGTGCGAGTGTGAGTGTAATAGTGTCTGTGTGCCCTGCAGTGGACTGGTATCAGTATATTAATTCACTGGCATCCTGTCCAGGCTATATCCTTACCTGTGCCCATTGCTTTCTGGGATTGGCTCCAGCTCCCCGCAACCCTGTACTGGATAAAGCAGCTAGAAATTAGATGGGTGAATTTACAGCAAAAAATATTATTAGACATTTAGAAAAAATATTCAGTCTCATTTTCTCTTCCTTAGGCTGCGACAGGGGATCATATACTGGGGCTGCAGCTCCACTGAGTTTCCTCTCCCAGTAGGACTGGATACTGTTCTGATTCTGACAGGAGTGGCTATTCTGGGATTAAAGTTGTTTGTTATTTTTAAGGAAGAATGTTTGTCTAATTCCAGAATTCACAGTGCAGTAGGAAGTGCTTCTCTGTCTCTGTTTCTCCCTTCTGGCAGTGGGAGCACCGCCTGTCCTCTCTGGGCAGCCAGGTCTGCCTTTTGTCCAGTTTCTGTGGTCAAGCTGTGTCACTGAGCCTGTCCTCTTTGGGCAGCCAAGTCTGTCTGTGTCCAGTTTCTGTGGTCAAGCTGTGTCACTGAGCCTGTCCTCTCATGACAGTCAGGTCTGCCTGTGTCCAGTTTCTATGGCCAGGCTGTGTTACTGAGCCTGTCCTCTCTGGACAGTCAGGTCTGTCTGTGTCCAGTTTCTATGTCCAGGCTGTGTTACTGAGCCTGTCCTCTCTGGACAGTCAGGTCTGCCTGTTTCCAGTATCTATGGCCAGGCTGTGGTCACTGAGCCTGTACATCATCATTGTTTGTTTCTTCTTGCTTTCTCTTACCCTGGTCAGATACACAGCCAGTATGTATTGTATTTTCATTGTCCTCTCTACATCACTGAAAATCTCTCCAAATGTCTGTTTTGTCTCTTAATGTTAGAAATCCTCCATTTCCCTGATCACACATTTATTTGCACTCTCAGGCCAACAACGGGGCAGTAATTAATCCAGATTAGTGAGTGCTTTGTGCAACACAACCAGTCAGCAGTAAAACCAAGAATGATCTGTGCAGTGATGTTCTCTGGTTACTGCACTCTGAAAAAAGCCCTCACAGGACAAAAGCTCAGAGAATCTGAGAGGCCACAGCATTGTTGCAGGTATGGGAGGGAAAGAATGAGAAAGCACTCTGCTGTTTGGTGTTCTTAGCTGTCCTGACAGTCCTTCCCTTTACTGTAAATCCTCCTACAACCACATACATAAGTAAATATATTGTGACATGTTTTCAAAACATACCTGAGCAAACACAACAGTCATAGCGTCCCGTTAAAAAATGCCACCAGTGTTTTGCCACACTTTCCCACATACTTCCCATTCAATACTGCAATTCTCCCCACCACAATCCTCCCTGCAATAATCCATACTCTCCATCCAAATCTACCTCTTCTTCCGCAGATCTGCCCACAATTCTCTGCACCTCTCCATCCTTCTCCATATCACCTGTTTTTCTGTTCCTCTCCACAGTTCTCTGCACCTCTCCATCCTTCTCCATATCACCTGTTTTTCTGTTCCTCTCCACAGTTCTCTGTACCTCTCCATCCTTCTCCATATCCACCTGTTCTTCTGTTCCTCCCAACAGTTCTCTGCACCTCTCCATCCTTCTCCAGATCCACCTGTTCTTCTCCAGACCTCTCCACAGTTCTCTGTACCTCTCCATCCTTCTCCGTATCATACCGTGTTAGGTGATGTGCACTCATTGTGGAACAAGCTAGACAAAATGCAAGATAATGTCAGTTATCATTACAAGTATAGGAATGCATCTGTTCTCACTTTTACAGAGAAGTAGCTAAAGAACCTGTCCACCAACCAGGGCTTTTTAATTAATGGTTTTGAAGCACCAGTCTGCCTTGATAGAGAAAAAGACAGTACCGGTAAGGAGATGGGGGATGAGGTCTATATCTTCATTAAGCAGAGGTGGTGTAAATGGGAAACAGTGCGAGAGCAGCTCTGTGTATCAGATATAGAACTTTTGTCTGTTTCACTCTGCCTATACTATTTACCATGTGAGTTTCCACAACTTATTTTTGTTAGTGTGTATTCATCATCTTTCCAATGTAAACAAGGCGGCTGCATACATTGTTAATGTTATTAACAAACTGGATTCCACCTCTGCTGAGGCCCCTATGTTTATTTTAGGTGATCTTAATCATTGCTCTCTGGAAAGTGATTAAGCATATCTCCAGTATTTCAGCTGTGCTACACGTTATAAACAAGGCCTTGACAGGTGCTGTGACCTTCTCCCTGGAGCACATAGGTCATTCATCATGCCTGGTCTTGGTGCTGTTGACCATAATGCCATCCTGCTTGATCCTCTAGGTAACTGTAGAGGCAGTTGGGAAGACAGCTGGAGTAGGGTCAGAATCAGGTACTGACACTTTGAAAGGCTGCCCTGACTGCACTAATTGGGATGATCTCATAGGTTCTCATTAAGATCAGAGTATGGTGTTATCATACATTACTTTTTGTGTTCATAAATTCCCCCCAAGAGCATCAATATATATTCAAATAATACACCATGGCTCACCAAAGAGCTCAAGAGTATTCTTAATAAAAAAGAAGGGGCTGCTCTACTGTAAGACTGTACTGCAAATAAAGAAGTTACACATGCAATAGAGCAGCAAAAAATATCTAAAAAATAAAGTGGAGGAGAAATTTAAAAGCAAGTTAATCTCCGCACTGTCTGGCAGGACATTAAACCAAAGGGCCTAAGTGAATATCTATGAGGGCCGCAAATCCATCCAGGTGGATGGAATTAGCATAGAGACCCGTTAAATGTGTTTTTTACTGTTTTTGAAAAGTATTATTTCTTCTCCCAACTTAATGATCTCCAACGGTAGCTTACTCCAGGAACTGCAAATCCCAACTTGTGTGGTCGCGAACTCTGGTAGAAAGATGGCAGTCAACACAGCAGCAGGTCCAGGTGGAACCTGTGGCTGAACACTAAAGTATTGTCTGAAGAGCTGAGGGGAGAGAGTCAGCAGCTGTTCCAGCTCTCTGTAGACACTGGCACTGGCCCTGCTGTTTGGACACACTCCACAGCTCTACCTGCTCCCAAGAAGAACAGACTAAAAGCTCTCAATGCCTTGAGGCCGATAGCTCTGGCTCCATTAGTGATGCAGACGATTGAAGAAAATAGTCAAGTCACATACTGTGGCTGCAACAAAGTCGGATCTTGACCCTCTCCAGTTTGCCCCCCGGAAGAAGAGTTGACAATACTATTTTTTCCACTAGATGTTCTTTATGAACATTTAGAGCTAAAGAATTCTTCAACTAGACTTCTCTTGGCTGATTTTCATCACCAATTCAGGGTCGTGGGGGGCCAGAGCCTATCCCAGAAAGCGCTGAGCACAAGGCAAGGTACACCCTGGACAGAACTCCAGCCCATCACAGGGCACACACACAAACACCAACACCAATTTTCCCAGAAGCCAATTAACCAACCAGCTGACTGTGGGAGGAAACTGGAAGACCGGGATGAAACAAACATGAACACTGGGAGAACATGCAAACTCCACCCAGAAAGCACCCCAGGAATTGAACCCAGGGCCACAGTGCTGTGAGACAGCAATGCTAACCACTGCGCCATCATGCTGCCACTGTGTGGTATTCTAGGATATTCAACACTGAGACAATTTCCTACTGATTTATTTGCCATGCATGCCACATTCACTCAGCGTCCATGATCTGTTTCAATGTGACGCACTGATTTTACTGAGTACCTTTTCAGGTGTGTCTGTGCTGCGCTGCTCTATTTATAAATACATTAGTCAAGCGCGGTTTGGAAAATAGCCAGTTGTGTACTTTGCTGCAGTGGGTGGGAATCTCTCACCTCAGACGCTCCTCCTCTTACTCGCGCTCCCTAATCCGTTTCCCAGCCGAGCCGCAGGGAAACCTGCCGGACCGGAGCGGCCAGTCTCCCACGCTGGGACATGCTGCTGCCTGCTCCTGTCAGCCCGAGAGTCAGGGAGCGGCTGGGATAGGAGGCACCTGACCCGACGCTGCTGGGGTGTCTGGTGGGGACACGTCGATTCCAGCTTCCACACAGAGTGGGGAGCCAATCAAACAGGGAGACAAAACGGTGGGCTGTATAGGTAGAAGTGCAGGATTTAAATCATGGGACCTTGTTTTAAAACTGTGTAGCACACTGGTAAGTATAACGCATCATTTAGACAACTGTGTACAATTTTGGTTGCCACGTTCTAGAAAAGGTATTTCTGCTCTGTATCAGTCCAGAGAAGAGCAACCAGCTACTTTTAAAAACTTAAGGGAATGAATTACACTGACAAGCTGAAGGAACTGAGTCTCTTTAGTCTGAAGGGACTTCCCTGCACAGAAAGGCTGAAGGAACTGAGTCTCTTTAGTCTGAAGGGAGTGTCCCACACTGACAGGCGGAAGGAACTGAGTCTCTTCAGTCGTACATAGAGAATAGGAAATCTTACTACTGGATTCTGTAGTATTCAGAATCCTCAAAGATACTGACAGAGTCAAGCCAGGGGAGTTTTTCAGAAAGAACAGTGAAGCAGGAGACAACAGGGCACAAATGGAAACTGTGTGGAGGCACTTTTACACACAATCAAGTGTGATCGGAGTGTGGGAAAAGCTGCCCTGCCATAATGTTGAAGCTGAAACCCTGATTTCTTTCAAGGAACGGCTATGAGATCCTCAGATCAATTAGCTACTAGAAACCAAGAAACGCTAGTTAGATTGAATGACATCATTTAGTTTGGATTGTTTCTTATGTTTCCTGAGAGACTTAATCACAGAGGAGTTTCTGTTTTACAGGGAGACATGATATGTCAACACATCTTGTTTTACTAAAGTTTCAGCTAGGATCACTGCCAGCAAGCACAAACCACACATTGTAATCACAGCTCTGTAAGCAACAGCCCTTCACTCCTGCCCTGGAAAGGGAGAGACGGAGATGAGAGTTAACGACAGAGGGGTTGAGAGAGGGTGAGAGGAGAGAGGAGGGAGGCACTAAGAGAGGAAAGGAAAGACAAATGGAGAAAGAGAGAGGAAGATGAAAGGTGACAGACTGAGAAAG
Source organism: Lepisosteus platostomus (assembly GCF_059453375.1). Lineage (NCBI taxonomy): Eukaryota > Metazoa > Chordata > Actinopteri > Semionotiformes > Lepisosteidae > Lepisosteus > Lepisosteus platostomus. The sequence continues at coordinate 15,932,245 of NC_142618.1, forward strand.
AGAAGGCAGCTCTGTGAAACACTTTCACGAGAGTGAGGGAGGCAGGAATGAGTATGAGAACTCTAACACTGATTGGTCTGGAGCAGAGCCCACACACTTACTACAGACACACAACAACACACACACACAACATCAAACTACAGAAACACAACAACACGCACACTACAGACACACAACATTACACACTCACTACAGACACACAACACCACAATAAATACAGAATCACAACACCACACACTCATTACAGAATCACAACACCACACACTCATTACAGAGACACAATTATATCAAAAAAACGATTTCCAGTTCGTGCGCACAAATTAAAGAAAATGAGGGAACGATGTAGTTATTTCGTGCGCACGAAATGGCGTTTTCTCTTTCCTTCGTTTTGTGTCACGGTGGTCAAACGCACATATAAAGTTCCTAAAACGCCAGCATTACACCCGGCTTCAAACAACAATGCTATCAAACACGAGTTAACACGTTACTGTGTCTTTATATTAGTACAATAAAGCCTAACTGTCTGACACTGCTGTAAATTAGGATTTTACGCTGCTTTCCTGTTGTCTGGTTGGGAATCCCTTCTCGTAGGACAATAGCGCCCCCTTCCGATTTGCCTCCAAACTCACACTGAGTGGTCGTTTGGAGAACCTGCACCGAGGAAGACAAGCTGACGAGCCGGAGTGGACGCGCCGCGGGGCATTTTGAGCTCACCAGATTATAACAACGCTTTGATACGTTTAGATGACATATTCTTCAGAGAAGAATATTAACTGAGGAAAAACTGATGCCTGTTGTTCCTGTGTATTCCTTTATGTTGTTCTGTGTATTTTGTTTTGCGTTGTTCGTTTGGCACGCGCTGTCACCCACGGCCATACGCCTCCTAAGCCATTTTCGTTCGTCTTCTAAATGACATAAAAACGGATATAAACCATCTTGTGCAAATCACCTTGGGATACTAACTGGCAATACTTCGATACGTAAAAGAGACGTTATTTAGCATGCTTGAAAATCAGGCTATAAACGACGTAACATTTGTATTTCAAATTCACAGTGTTGGTCAACCAGCCATAAACGACGAATCAGGTCTGAACCTAAGAGTCTCCACGAGCCTGTAATCATAAAAAAAAAACTTAAAAATAACCTTTATTTATAAAGCGCCTTTCCACACCCAGGAACATTGCATATCACGAATAAAGAAAAAGACACGGAAAATACAAGTAAATAAAGAAAGAAGGGCATACAATTTTACAAATTGACTGTAGGCAATCAGGCATAGACTTTGGTAAACAGGTCAGTTTTAAGTTTAGATTTGAATGAGAGGTAGCAAATAAATAATACAAAGCAGTGGACCCGAGACTGGGGCCAGGGGAGATTTATGAGGACCAAGGGAAACAAAATGCTGGCTGCCAGTCAGATAAGAGCTGAGCCAGTTAAAGACTGAGAGACACTGACTGATTTACTGTATCAGAAGCAGCACTAAGATGGAGGAGCAAAAGGATACTTAGAGCGCCTCTTCCTGTAGTCTCTCCTCTGGATCCCTCTGGTGGTCATCAGTTGAATCACAATTCTTTTTTTTCCTCGTGTGGCACGAAAGAAAGCTTTCCAAAAATATAAAACCTAAATACTGTACATAAACTGTTTAAAGCTTCGTTGCTCGTGTTATGACTATTGCAATTACTTGTCACTACAGCAAGTACAGTATATTACTGTAGGGTAGCTCTGTGGCTAAGGATCTGTGCCTGTGGCTGGAAGGTTGCCGGTTCGTATCCAGCGGCCGGCAGAGGAATCCTACTCCGTTGGGCCCCTGAGCAAGGCCCTTAACCCCAGCGAAAACACAAATTCCTAATGCAAGAAATTGTATATGGCCAATAAAGTAATCTTAAATCTTACAGTTGATCAATTGCAAAGAACTTGTGGATTTAGTCCGCAATCCCAGGAGCCAATCAGTTGGGGTTTCCAGGGGCAACCCCCAAAATACAGGAAGAACATGCAAACCCCACACAGATAGCATCCCAGGAATTGAACCCAGGACCCAAGCTCTGCCAGACAGCAAGGTATTAGATTTGCTTGCAGTTCGTTGCAATTGACCCAGTAAGATCAGGTTACAAATATAGTAAAGTACAGAGCTGTGAAAACATGTTGCATAAACACAGTGAGATCAGAGGAAAACAAAGCACCCCTATAGAATTTCTATACTAGAAATGCTATTGCTAGGATACTAGTTAATACTAGTCAGACTGGTTTGACCATGATGGTGCCAAGTACTCCAATAATAATAATACAGTGTGTGATCTCCTGCCACATCCTGAGGATCAGACAGTGAGCCTGTCTCTCAATAATACAGTGCAATCTTCTGTTCTTTCTGTAAATGTCTAAATTAAATTAGATGGAAGCACTGTAATCACAGATTATGCTAATAATAATAGGGGAGGAGAGAGAGGAGAGAGAGAAGGGGTGTAGAGAAAGCAGAGAGAAAAGAGGGGAGAAGAGAGAGAGGAGGAGTGGAGAAAAAGTAGAGACAGGAGGGGAGGAGAGAGGAGAGAGGAGAGAGAGGAGGAGTGGAGAAAAAGGAGAGACAGGAGGGAGAGGAGGGGAGGAGATCTGTGATCTGAGTCATGGACATATATCCCTGCTGGGCCAGATCCAGAGATCCAGTTTCCAAAGTTACCAAATCTGGACACTCCCAATCATCAGGGAGAGGTGCTATAGTGCCCCATGGGCACACCACAAGGAGCTACGCACGTCTCACATGGAACAGTGTGCAAGGGGTTAATATACCTTGTGAAGAAAATGTGGGTCCTTTCATTTTTTGCATATTTGGAAGCCAAATTCATGTTGCCCCAATCAGTGATCCAGAAAATGTCTTCATCTGTAGCTCTCTAATGTCTTATCCATCTAATTTCTAACCAAGATCACGGGGGAACCGGAGCCTATCCCAGCAGGCAACGGGCACAAGGCAGGGTACACCCGGGGCAGGACGCCAGTCCATCACAGGGCACACAGAGATTCAAACACACACACACACACTCACACTAGGGCCACTTCTCACAAAGACAGCACCCTGGCAATCAAATCCCTTCTCTGCCCAAATTAGACAGACTGCTGGGTTCCACAGAGAAGACTATGTAGCCCCACATTGGAAGGAACCCTGACTGGAAGGAACAATGATAAGCTCACACCAGCAGAGTTTTAGAATAATGTAACCAGTTTGGCTGATCCTTTTACAGAAAGGGTATTCCCACCCTGGAACAAGTTCAAGGTCTGACCATGACTCTGGAGTTGCAGCGCGCTGACAGGAAACCCCCCTCTCTGTGGTCTTCAATTAGGGGATTTGTGAAGGAAGGTGATTCCCGACTAAACTGCTCTCCAAGGTGCAGGACAAAGTTGTCCCAGACCCTCCCTCCAGCTCTCACACCACAACCTGACAGATTATTGCAGCTACTTGAAATGGAAAATAAGGTGTTCCTTTATACAGAGAGTTGCAGGTGTCTGGAACAGACTGTCGATCTGTGGTGTTAGTGTGGTGTTATTGATCTTTCTGATCATTAAGCCCCAAACATTCAAGGAGGCTCATATGTTCTTGTCAAATATATGTTAGATGTCAAATTTTTGTGAGCAATAAACAGTAACATTTGTGTCTCTCGCTCTCTCTCACATCCTGTCTTACTGATTCCCCAGGTGAGTGGAGCTGATGAAATGTCTTCCTGTATTGTGATATTCCCTGGACACACGTCACTGCCTGCACTCATTCCACTGTGAGAATGCAGAAGAGAAGCTGAGAGAATGCCTGGCATGCGCCTCACATGACATAGTTTCCAGTAAAGAAAGAGGACAAACCAGGCACTGTTGAGCCTACTGGGACTTTCCATGGAAATGCAAAGACAAACACTGCACTGAGAGAGAGGGGTTAATACAGTACAGACACACTGACTGGACACTCCAGTACATTAACACTGCACTGAGAGAGAGGGGTTAATACAGTACAGACACACTGAATGGACACTCCAGTACATTAACACTGCACTGAGAGAGAGGGGTTAATACAGTCCAGACACACTGACTGGACACTCCAGTACATTAACACTGCACTGAGAGAGAGGGGATAATACAGACACACAATGAGAGAATCAGAAAGACAGTAAAGTAATATATTGATAACAGTGTGTGCGGGGTATTAAAAGCTTGAAAGGCTTAATTTAAGTAACTGTCTCTTCATTCCAAGCTCTTCCAGGTTAAACCCAGTTGTTTACTTCTTTGCAGATGTTCCTGATGTTGTGAGGACTGTGTCTAAGGGCTGCAAAATGAAAGGCAGTTTTTTTCCTCTGGACCTCTGCTTCTTGTTCTCCACACGTGTGTGAGACCCACTTCAATGAGATGTAGCCCCACCTGAGCACCACAACAGCAGAGAGGAACTGCTGCACCAGGGGGATTGTGGGTGAAATTTAGGAAGGAAAGATTGTACAAACCCAGAGTACAGATTAAGTCTCCTACTCTCACAAATAAGATCATTAATGACAAAGCAGTCAGGACCTCAGTTCAGTGTCTCATCAGCAGGATGGCAACTCCTGCACACCGCACTCCCAGTTCTGGAGTAGATGGCAGAGCGCCCCCTACTGGTCCACCAACAGAACCTGACTAAAGGCGGGAAGGTGTTGCTGTTCAGGTAATGTGCATGACAGACATCCATCTGTCTTCCAGCTGCGTTACCCAGTACAGAGCCACAGGGGAGCTGGAGATTATCCTGGCAAGCAATGGGCACAAGGCAGGGTACGCCCTGGATGGGACGCCAGTCCAATGCAGGCACACACTGACACACAAACACACACACACTCACATCGGGCTTAATTTGTCCTGTAGCCTATTAACCCGCCAGCATGTCTTTGGTGTGGGAGGAAACCGGAGCACCCAGAAGAATCCCAAGGGAACGTAAGGAGAGCATACAAACTCCGTTCAGACAGCAATCTGGGAATTGAACCCAGGTCCTCAGCAGTTCGTAGCTAACAGTACGTACATAATGTCCTGACACTCATCAGAAATAAGAGAAAATGAACACAGGGGCAGGGTCTGTGGTGGGTGTGGGCAGAGAGGCTGGTTCTCCATCTGGGTGAGGCCTGCTCTTCAGAATCAGCCATGACTGACAAACTGGCTCTCTGTCCTTCCAGTCTGAAGGCAGATATTGAAACTCCAGTTTGGCGCCTTGTCTTATCTCAGTTTTCACAGACACAGGGGGATAAATTTAGACCCACACCTAACAGCCCCACCCAGGAGAGGCGAGGGCAAACATGCCAGCTTCCTCCAACCACGTCACAGAGCAGAACAAACACAAGACACGGGACGTGAATCCTCAATCCACCCAGGATGAACCTCAATAATAAACATTACTGTATATATCATGGTAAGTCGTCTCATGGCGCTATGCAATAAAACAACCATACAGGAAATACAGGTGAATGCACATTAAAACAGCACATGTTGCGTTTCTTAAGATACTTCTGAAGTTTTCAGAATCTTCAAAGTTGTCAACAAGACACCTTTGGTGACGCATGCACACTCACACACAGAAGCTGAATTATAGCTTCTCTTGTCTCAGAGAGTGCAAAGAAAGTATTTTTAGACACTTCCTCTTACCAGTAACCGCCTCCCAGATGTCAAGAAAGTTTCCCCTGCTCATTCTGAAGACATCCGCTGGGCTGAAATTATCAGTGTCTTTTGAGGATTTTGAATACTTGAATCAGGTCCCCTCATAAGTCCCTTCAGACTAAAGAGACCCAGTTCCTTCATGTCATGTAATTAATTCTCTTCAGTTCCAGAATGTATGTACAGTAGCTGTTCTACTCAGGACTGATTCCAGAGCAGCAATATCTTTTCTATAACACAGAGACCCAAACTATACACAACATAAAGTCCTTATACAACATTTTATCACAACATCATTTGATTTAAATTATGTGCTTTTTACTATAAATTGTAGCATTTTGCTTGCCTTTTTAATAGCTTCCCCACATTGCCAAGAAAACGTAAACAATGTGTCAACATGAACACCTCAGTCACCTCTTCTAACTGTGTAATCTAGCAGGTCTTTGCCTAGTTTTTATCCATCTATTTTGAATTTCTGTTTTCTAAAGCAAATAATTTTGTATCATGTACAATCATGACCAGTATACTATTTTATCAAAATTTCAGATAGCATTATTAATATAATTAACAAGAGCAGTGGTCCCCGTACAGACCCTGTGCAACTCCACTAATTACATCATTGATATGCTGTAATTAAGAAGAACAGGGGTCCTAGTACAGACCCCTGTGGTACAACACTAAGTATGTTGCCCCAACTTATTAACATCACCCTCTGTTTTCTGTTTTTGGAACTGATTCTCAATTTAGTCACATTAATTTTTCTGAATGACTACTGTACCTTCTGTAATTGCAGGATATTTCTATGAAGACATTTATCTGAGGCCTGTCAATCTACAGTAAATGCCCATGCTCTCTGTATATTACTATTGTTGGTTGTTCAAATAATTCCAATATGTTAGGCAGCTAAGACCTTCCTTTTCTAAATATTCTAAATAGCAACTTTGTAACTCCAAAATGATCTTCTGAGTCAGTCCTACCTTTAATGACCATTTTGTCATTAGAATTTGAGGAAAACAAGACATTCACTAAATTAACGTGGCATCCCAACAGGATTCTCTATGGAAGTCTGTGAAACTATCTTAACAATACATAGTATTTTGATGCACCATAGCCAGTCATAGCTTATTATAGTGTACCATGGAGTATCATAGCCTTGTGTAATAAAGATTAACTTAATTTACCATACTCTCTTATGGTATGTTCAGCCTTGTTGAGTATTCCAGCAGTTTTTAATCTGGGTCATTATACAGACTGACCCTTTCTAAACACTTTCCCATAAATTAATAAGAAGAATGACAAGTGAATTGGAACCTGTCTCTGATTGTGGGGGAGGGGTTTAGAGGAACTGGGCAAGTCTTGTCTCCTCATTGGCTAGGAGCACACTAGGCCACACCTCATTGGCTTTTCTACGCCTCCTTCCTCTCACAAGGCCCCTCCCCTGCTCACCAAGGTCACATGACAGAGCACTGGGACACAGCGTGATGATAAACCAGTTCTGTACCCAGACACCAAAATACAAGACGTGGGATGTTCTTTTCCATGATTGGCATGTTGTTATTGTTGTAAGGGCTGAAAAAACAACAGCGAGATGCCTTTTGGGCACCGGCTGTGTTTGACATTTAACTGACGTGATAGTTAAAACCTTTGGAATTTTCTTCTTTCAGTCTCCATCATACAAAAACATCCTGGAATAGGGCTCCAGAACAGCAGACATGCACATACTGTATGCATTTGTAATCTGCACTACTGTGCTCAAAACAATGTAAGGCTGAAGGCAACTGAGTCTCTTTAGTCTGAAGGCAGTGTCCCACACTGACAGGGTGAAGGAACTGAGTCTCTTTAGTCTGAAGGGAGTGTCCTACACTGACAGGCTGAGTCACGAAGATTGAGGGGACCTGATCCAAGTGCTCAATGTCAGTCCTTTTCACAATGAACAGTGAAACACAAATCAGAGGACAAAAGTGGAACCTACAGGGAAATCCATTTAAACTGAGAACAGGAAGCACTTCTTTAAATAAGGTTGATGAGAGATGACTAGTTCCTGAGCTATGTTTTCGGAGCCTGGTTTCCTTTAAGAAACAGCTGGATGAAATCCTCATAGCGACTACTAACTACTGAACAGGCCAGCCAGGATGAATGATGAGCATTCTCCAAATTCTCTGGCTTGTGAGCTGTCTTATACTCTTTGCAGTATCACACCATGATGTAAAGCTCAGTTTTTCAATAATTTAATAACCTTTACCTCTAAAAACTAGAATGGTATTCCCTAGGCTGATAATTCTTTTGTACAAACAGGATTTATTTCCAGTTCTTTGTATAACACATTTCCACATGTCTCCAGTTACTGTTCGCTGCACCAGCCTGAAATCAGTACAAGGTCAGCTCAGTCCAGGAACCTCGTCTCTCCTGTCTGCTCCTGACAACCTCAAGCACATTTCACCCAGAGCAGAGAGCAGTCCTCCTCTTTCTCCTCTCATCCCTGGATATTCTCTGAACATCTGTCCAGGGAAGGACAGCAGGGGGCAGTAGCGAGGCAGTGTGTCTGTCAGAGGAGACGGGGCAGGAGGGGGCAGTAATGTGACAGTGTGTCTGTCAGAAAAGAGATGAGGGTCAGAAGAGAGGGAGTGTAGTAGGACCTGAACTAATATTTGCTGATATTGTTCTTGTATCTAACTGACCAGTTTCTTCACCAGTTGAGCAGTCACACCATTGACATGCTGTAATACATCTGCAGTGATCTCTTACACTGGAGCTCTCCAGCCCTTGCTGTCTCAGTCCTAGACTGTACTCCTTGGTCACCTATGACTGTACAGCCATACAGTTGCAAGAAAACGTTTGTGAACCCTTTGGAATTTCCTGGATTTCTGCATTAGTTGCTCATAAAAATGTGGTCTGATCTTCAACTAAATCACAATAATAGACAAACACAAATCTGCTTCAACTAATAACACACAAACAATTGTATTTCTTCTTGTCAGTACTGAACACATCGTTTAAACATTCACAGTCCAGGCTGGAAAAAGTATGTGAACCTCTAGGCTAATGACCTCTCCAAAAGCTAATTGGAGTCAGGTGTTCCAATCAATGAGATGAGACTGGAGGAGTGGGTTGAAGCCGCCCTGCCCTATAAAAAAGGCACACAAAGGTTGGTTACTGACAGAGTCTGCTCTTCTTGAGGAAGAGCTGTTCATGTGAACCATGCCCTGATCAAAAGATATATCAGAGGACCTTAGAAGAATTGTAGAGATGCATAAAGCTGGAAAAGGCAACAAAAGCATTTCTAAAGGCAGGGGTGTTCATCAATCCACAGTAAGACAAATTGTCTACACATGGAGGAAATTCAATACTGCTGCTACTCTCCCTAGGAGTGGGTGTCCTGCAAAGAACACAGCAAGAGTGCAGCTTGCCCTGCTGAAGGAGGTGGAAAAGAACCCTGGGGTAACATCAAAGGACCTGCAGAAATCTCCTGAACTTGCCAAAGTCTCTGTTCATGTGTCCACTATAAGAAGATCACTGAACAAGAATGTTGTTAATGGAAGGACACCAGGGAGGAAACCACTGCTCTCCAAAAAAAAAAAACATTGCTGCACGTCTCAAGTTTGCAAAAGACCACCTGGATGTTTGACAATGTTTTGTGGACAAATGAGACAATTTGAATTGTCAGAAATGCGCAATGCTATGTTTGGAGGAAAAAGCACTGCACACCAACACCAAAACCTCATCCCACCCGTGAAGCAAAGTGGAGGGAGCATCATGGTCTGGGGCTGCTTTGCTGCCTCAGGGCCTGGACAGCTTGCTATCATAGAGGGAACAATGAATTCAAAACTGCATCATGAAATTTTACAGGAGAATGTCACGGTAGCGGTCCGTCACCTGAAGCTTAATAGAAGTTGGGTGATGCAACAAGACAATGACCCGAAACCCAGGAGTAAATCGACAACAGAATGGCTGAAACAGAAAAGAATGAGTGTTCTGGAATGGCCAAGTCAGAGTCTGGACCTCAACCCAATTGAGCTGCTGTGGCATGACCTGAAGAGAGCTGTTCACGCAAGGAATCCCAGAAATATCAATGAACTGAAACAGTTTTGTAAGGAGGAATGGTCTAAAATTCCTCCTAACCGTTGTGCAAGTCTCATCAGCAGTTACAGGAAACGTTGGGAGGAGGTTATTGCTGCTTAAGGAGGTTCTACCAGTTACTAAATGCACGTGTTCACATACTTTTTCTAGCCTGGAGTCTGAATGTTTAAATGATGTGTTCAATAGTGACAAGAAGTACAGTTGTATCTTATGAGTTTAAGCAGATTGTGTTTGTCTGGTATCGTGACTTAGTGGAAGATCAGACCACATTTTTATGAGTAATTAGAGGGAGTCACGCCCCAATCAGCATCAGGGCACAGCAGTGGAAACTGTCAGCAGCTTCAGGTTCCTCGCCCTGCAGATCTCCACCTGCTTGGCCTGAGCTCAAGACACTGCAGCCGGTCTGAACTGAAAAAGCACGGCAGTGTCTCCACTTTCCGAGGTGCCTTAAGAAACGTAGTTCCTCATGACCCTTTACCACGGCACCATAGAGAGAGTGTCCTCGCTGTGTGGTACAGAAATACTGCCAAACAAGATAAAGACCCTCTACCAAGGGCTGTGGCAGTGGTACAGACGATTACAGGAAGCGACACGCCATCAGTCGGTGAGATCCACACCATCCGCTGTCGCAATAAAGCCCAGTCCATCAGCCAGGATCCCAGCCATCCCGGACACAAACTGTTCTCCCCCTGCACTCTGGCAAGCGGTACTGCATCACTGAAGCACAGACCCCTAGACTCAGCTTCTACCCCACAGCAGCGCACATTAACAGCAAACTTTGCAATGCCTCAGAACTCAATGTGCCTCTGCACTATACACTTCGGACTTGAACTACCATGTATTTATTGTTCTACTGTACATACTATCACTATTTATTATGTACCATTTTGAAATCCACTGTTGTACTGTGCACATGTTCAGAGAATGGCGCGAATAAGAAATCCCAATGTCAGTGTACGTCAATAAACTCCTTTACTCTATACTATCTTGCCATCTAGTGGCTGGTTAAGGAACTGCAAAGCTGCAATCTGTGCTACGCCACTCATAGTGAGCTTCCACTAATCACCAGAAATACTGGACTTTGTCATTCGCGCAGTGTACTACAAAAAACACACCTGTACACGGGGGAAACCGGTGTATTTTCTCATGATTGAGCTAAGACCAGTTAAGCTGAGGTAATGGGGCTTTTCAGTGTCTGTAGTTTTATGTTTAGGGATGTCGCTGTTTCGTCATATAAGGTTTAAGTGGTTCAAGTAGGTAGCTGCGTCAGAATTCGTAGGCTGCAAAGGAACAAGTAAAGGTTTATTCTATGCTGAAAAGAGCAGAAAGGAAACGCAACCGTGCGGCTGTGGAGACTTTTTTCGGGTGTTCTTAGACCATCGGGTTTAAGTGTTCGTATTTGTTTTAAAGATATAAAAAGTATAAACGAGAGGTTGTGGGGCTCAGATACGAGCGCGGAGCTCCGTTAGTTATGTTAAGACGTCGGGTTAATAGTGTCTGTTTGCTGTCGGTTAAACATGATTTAATTGTAATTGTAGAAATGATTAGGTTCTGTCGTGTTTAAGACTGTTATAGATTACGTAAGTATTTTTAAACTGGAGAAAGTAAAATGAACGAGGCATATAATTCCTCAATACCGTCTGCAGTAATCCTACCCTCTGCCTGTAAATTAGCCGAAAAAGGTTCCAGATGTAACCACAAGGGGGGGACAGCGCTAACGCTCAGGCAGCACTGTGGTGTCTTTAATGTAAGACTGTGATCAAGAGAAGGGACCCCATGCAGAATTCGCCACAGGTGTGTATCAGAGTCTGCTCCAAGCCTCCGCATGGAGGGAGCTCAGAGTTGCCGGGACAGATGAATTTTTCAAAGTGGGATTTTTCTACCATACATGATGGCCCTGGACCACCTGAAGGAGGGGGGACTGAGAGATTCCCCGAGTGTGGAGGAGAGGAAAGCAGAAAGAGAGAGCGGGGTCGCTCCTGGACAGACCAGCTGTCCTGCCCTAAGGTCCAGACAGGGCCTCCTCCGCCCCAGCTGTGTGTCTCTCAGCTCCGGGTCTCTGGGCCGCCCCCTGCCTGCCGCCACTCTGCTTCCATTTCTGCTCCATTCCTTCTGCTGGGTGTGCAACTGACACCTCCAACCCCATCACAGCGTGAGGACAAACCAGTTCTGTCACTGAACACCAACGGTGGAAGACAGGGGGGGTGTTCTTTTCCATGATTGGCATCTTGTTATTGTTGTAAGGGCTGAAAAAACAAAGGCAAGATTCCTTCTGGGCACCGACTGTGTTTGTTGTTTTGCTGATGTGACAGTTAAAACCTTTGAGTGCATCAGGAATTTTCTTCTTTCAGTCTCCATCATACAAAAACATCCTTGAATAGGGCTACAGAACAGCACACATGCACATACGGTATGCATTAGTAATCTGAGCTATTGTGCTCAAAACAATGTCCCACACTGACAGGCTGAAGGAATTGTCTCTTTAGTCTGAAGGCAGTGTCCCACACTGACAGGCTGAAGAAACTGAAACTCTTTAGTCTGAAGGGAGTGTCCCACACTGACAGGCTGAAGGAACTGAATCTCTAGTCTGAAGGCAGTGTCCCACACTGACAGACTGAAGGAACTGAGTCTCTTTAGTCTGAAGAGAGTGTCCTACACTGACAGGCTGAAGAAATTGTCTCTTTAGTCTGAAGGCAGTGTCCCACACTGACAAGCTGAAGGAACTGAGTCTCTAGTCTGAAGGCAGTGTCCCACACTGACATGCTGAAGGAACTGAGTTTCTAGTCTGAAGGCAGTGTCCCACACTGACAGACTGAAGGAACTGAGTCTCTTTAGTCTGAAGAGAGTGTCCCACACTGAGAGGCTGAAGGAATTGTCCCACACTGACAAGCTGAAGGAACTGAGTCTCTAGTCTGAAGGCAGTGTCCCACACTGACAGGCTGAAGGAACTGAGTCTCTAGTCTGAAGGCAGTGTCCCACACTGACAGACTGAAGGAACTGAGTCTCTTTAGTCTGAAGAGAGTGTCCCAAACTGACAGACTGAAGGAACTGTCTCTTTAGTCTGAAGGGAGTGTCCCACACTGACAAGACTAAACAAATTGAGTCTTTTAAGTCTTCCCCAAAGAAGACTAAGTGCTGCCCTGATACAAGTAATATAAGTATTAAAAATCCTCAAAAGCACTGACAAACTCAACCCAGCAGGCTTCTTCTGCTTTTTGCTTACCTTATAGAGTGTGTAATAGATGTCAGATGTCCTAGTCTATATGTACCTGGGTCACTTTTGTCACTTTTTCTTAGCAGTTCTCCAGGTCCTGGGTACGAGTCCTGACCTGAGAGATTGCCGAAAGACTTATGTCATTGAATTCCAATTATGGCTCTTGTTTCATTCAGTACCATTGGCCCCGGGCATTTATTAACCTTGCGAGATTCTAGTACCCAAAACTCTTCTTCCTCTTCTATGGTGATGCTCTCTGCTACAGACTCTTGTCCTTCCTCTGCCTGGGGCCTGCCTGTTGTTGACTTCTTCCTCACTGAAGACCTGAGTGAAGTAATTGTCTTCAGTCATTTCTCTTTAACAACCTACAGGTTTATACACATTATTGTCTCAGACACATTTTACTGCTTCCTTTTGCCATTGTCATATTGATAAAACGTATTTATTTTTGCCTCCAATGCAACATTTCTCTCTCTCTCTCCCGACCTCTCTAATTTCCTTTATACCCTGTGCTTGCAAGTCATTGTACCCTTACTTGTATCTTATCTTCAGTCTCGGGCTCCTGAACCTGCACACTTTTTTTGATATACAGATCTAAACTTGTTCCTCTTCTGGCTTTCCTGTCTCTCTGTATCTGCCATCTGTATCCGAGTGTATCTGCCAGTGTCACACTCTTCTCTGTCACTGTCAGACTCTGCGATTGCTATGATATTGCAATATCTTCAGTGCCTGCTAATGAGGTAGCCTCTTATTGTCTTCTCCTTTGTCCTATTGGTTTGTCGTTCACTGTCTTGTGTAGGTTACTGACTCTCCCTGGGCTGGAATGGAGTATTTTCCTGGAAACTAGGGAGAGCCGGAGGCAGGGATTAGAGTTTACAGTATGTACTCATGGAAATCAATCAGTTTTTAACTTGGGACTGAGCTGCTGTCAAACCCAGACTTGTCTCTAAGCTGCGTTTCTCTGCATAGTGGAGCTTTCGGTTGCTGGGCAAAGTTCAGTCTTGAGAAATCCTTTAATAAGAGATCTTGATATCTTTTCGAACATCTGTCTAAATCATGATGCCCTTAGGGCTCTTCCTTGCAGCTGCCATCACATACAGCACACCAGGATGTGCATCCGGCTCCGTCTGTGTAACCAGTTCAGAAGTTTAGCTTTTGTCTCATGCAGATTCAGGTTCGTCTTTCCCTGAATAGGTGTTGTTGTTCTTTGTCTCCCGACCTGTGCCGACAGGAACGAGCCTGCGCACAATCCCAGCAGCGCCGCCCACAGTCAGAAAAAGGGCGTGGGTGGGTTGAAGACCTGGTCAGGCTAGGCAGCACGTCTCTGTCTTGGCTGCGAGCTTCGAGACAGGCAGAGATCTGGACGAGACCTGCTCCCATCACGACAAGCTGCATTCACGCTGTGGTGAGTCTGTCGCTCCTTCGCTGCCTCGCTCTTGGGAAGACGTTCGGTCAATATATTGAAAGTCTTCCAAATTTCTAGAAGAGTCTCTTTCGATTTGCAGGCAGCAGCTGCAACTGAGTTTGCGTCGCTTTTCGGTCTGCAAGCTCTTGCCATGGCAGGTTTGGAACTGAGGGTGAGCAGCTGCCCTTGTGGGTTCAAATCCCGCAGCCGGCAGAGGAATCCTACTCCATTGGGCCCCTGAGCAAGGCCCTTCACCCCAACTGCTCCAGGGGCACTGTATAAATGGCTGACCCTGTGCTCTGACCCCAGGGTTCTCTCCCTGTCTGTGTGTCTCATGGAGATCAAGCAGGGGTATGCGAAAGGTGAATTCCTAATGCAAGAAATTGTACAGGGCTAATAAAGTGATGTTATGTTATGTTACTGCATTCGCTTTCTTTTGCATTGTAACGACACAAGACAGGTTATAAACAAAAGGGCCCCGTTTGGCCATTAATCGCGAATTGGTCAAAAATCTCACGTGGCTGTGTTAAAAGCCATTCCTGTAGTATACACTAGCTTCCCCGTTTGTTCTGAAGAGCTCATCTGGGCTGACTTTATCGGTGCCTTTCAGGATTTTGTAAATACTTCAGTATCTGATTTTTTTCCTTTTTATTTGCTTCCCTTCGTTGTCCAGAGCAGTGGTTCTTGACCTTTATTCCTCCAAGGTCCCCCAAGTGTCCAAGAGAATATTCGAGCGGCCCCCTACACAGGCCGTGACATTTTCCCTCTTGTACTTTTGCTGCAGTGATGACAAAAGCACTTGTTTTCAGCATCATGTTAATTAACCAAAACGTATCTGCCACTAGTGCTATCACACTGCCTATTCGTTGTTTCCAACATGACACAAAATTAATAGGCATTTCGAAAAGAGCCGGTATGTTTATTAAATACGAGTTTTTTTGCAGGTGCCTAAAGTAATTAATCATAACATAAGATGCGTAGGCACTTCTGATGAGGCATAAATAATAATAATAAGTAATTTCCAAAATACAGAATTTGTCACTGCAGACATTTTTCATAACTTCACAACAAAAGCTACTGACTACTCACTCGACTTCACTATTACTTTTTCAAGGAAACATTGAATGAGTATTTCATTCTTTCATTCTTAAAAAACGGTGTATGATATTTTCCGGCATTTCCTATCCACCCCAGTAGTTACCTTCATTTCAGCTTGTGCGTTATATCCGGGGGGGTTTTTTGCCTTTCAGGCATAAAATGACCTGGGCTTGTCTTTGTCCTCGTCGTGTTTTGTCTGTAATGTCTGATCAACTCGGAAGGTCTCGTTCACTCGTTGGATAGTACTCGGGAACAGACTACACATTGTGGCAGAGGCAAATGGAAAACAAAGCAAAGCCACAGTTAAGGTAACTAGTGTCAGGTTTTCTACGTGTTGTCGGCCCTGCGTTAGCTAAGCGCCTCTGCCACTTGTAGCGAGCTGCGGGTGCTTCGTCAAACTCTGGATCCGGCCCTGGAGTCTTTCCATCAGCGATGGGAGCGCCAGGGTTAAGTTTTGGGTTGCTCGGCTGAAAGTTGTTTTGGCGGACGAATTAAAAATGTGTCCATTCCACTCTGACCGAAACGTTGCCAAGGTTACGCGCCGCAGTGAACAATTTGGTCCGAGTGAGAGCCCTGCGAGGCATGTCACGTTCCTAATTTCTCATCAGAGTAAGAAATATGATGTGAGGCTACATGTTGTCTAAAAAGTTTATACTTGCAGATATGAACTTATACGGGATTTTTTTTTTTTGCTTCGTCCATTAGTTGCAGTGTTTTTAGGGATTGAAGCATCTTGTTGATATTTTTCAGCTATTTTGAGTCATCTTGCGGCCTCCTTGGAAGTTAACTGAGGCCCCCCGGTTGAGAACCACTGGTCTAGAAGATGTAAACAATTTTCAACAAAAACTGTTCAACAAAGCTGTTCTAGATGAAAGTTTCCCAGTTTATATTAAGTTTGCGTGCTTGCTACCTGCTTGTAAACTTCTGCCCTTCTCTACATTAAGCGCCATCTGCCAGGTATTTGCCCAATTTTAAATTTGATCTCAACCCTTTTTTAATTCTCTTTGAGGATTCTGCTGATTTATTATCAGCAGAAATAATGTGACCTGTCTTGTGTTCGTAGTTAGTTGTTTTGGGTCAGACTGCACCTCTGTGTCTGGGTCACAAAGATTTCGATCCAGTGTTATGGTGTCCATGGTGAAGGATGTGCTTGTGTGTGCCGTGTGTCTCTAGTGTCCAGTGTCACAAACGTGTCCCTCTGTCTCTAGTGTCCAGTGTCACAGAGTCATCCCTCTGTCTCCAGTGTCCAGTATCACAGAGTCATCCCTCTGTCTCTAGTGTCCAGTGTCACAGAGCCGTCCCTCTGTCTCCAGTGTCCAGTGTCAGAGTCATCCCTCTGTCTCCAGTGTCCAGTGTCACAGAGCCGTCCCTCTGTCTCTAGTGTCCAGTGTCACAGAGTCATTCCTCTGTCTCCAGTGTCCAGTGTCACAGAGCCGTCCCTCTGTCTCTAGTGTCCAGTGTCAGAGTCATCCCTCTGTCTCCTGTGTCCAGTTTCACAGAGTCACCCTCTGTCTCTAGTGTCCAGTGTCACAGAGTCGTCCCTCTGTCTCCAGTGTCCAGTGTCACAGAGCCGTCCCTCTGTCTCTAGTGTCCAGTGTCAGAGTCATCCCTCTGTCTCTAGTGTCCAGTGTCACAGAGTCATCCCTCTGTCTCCAGTGTCCAGTGTCAGAGTCATCCCTCTGTCTCCAGTGTCCAGTGTCAGAGTCATCCCTCTGTCTCCTGTGTCCAGTGTCACAGAGTCATCCCTCTGTCTCCAGTGTCCAGTGTCAGAGTCATCCCTCTGTCTCTAGTGTCCAGTGTCACAGAGTCATCCCTCTGTCTCCAGTGTCCAGTGTCAGAGTCATCCCTCTGTCTCCTGTGTCCAGTGTCACAGAGTCATCCCTCTGTCTCCAGTGTCCAGTGTCAGAGTCATGCCTCTGTCTCCTGTGTCCAGTGTCTCAGTTATCCAGTTCCATGGCGTCGGCGCTGGAGGACGCGCTCGTGTGTGCCGTGTGCCTGGACCTCTTCCAGGAGCCCGTCTCCCTGCCCTGCGGGCACAGCTTCTGCCAGGCCTGCATCCGGCGCCACTGGAATTCCTCGGGAGACTGCCGCTGCCCACAGTGCCGCCGGGCCATCCCGGACCCCCTGGCGCTGCGCCGCAACCTGAGCCTGGCCGAGGTGGCGGAGCAGCTGCGGGCCAGGGCCAGGGCGAGTGTCCCGCTCTGTGACGCCTGCCCCGCCACGCCTGCCAGGCCCCCAGCTGCCCTCTCCTGCACCCTCTGCCTGCTGGCACTCTGCGAGGACCACGCCCGCCGCCACCACGACAACCCCGCCTTCCGAGGCCACCGCCTGTTGCCGACCCCCAACCCCAGCCAGGGGTCACCCCAGACAAGAAGGGCCAAGCCGGACCAGAACCGAAGCCCCAATCAGGTACTGAACACATCAGTTACCACTGAGACAGTAGCGTCACTGAGATCTCCTCCCAGCTCCTTCACCAGTCAGGCTGTGTCCTCCTGCACACAGACGCCAACATCACTGAGATCTCCTCCCAGCTCCTTCACCAGTCAGGCTGTGTGCTCCGTTACTTGTGTTTGTGTGGGATAACCGCACTGGGAGAGAGGATCCAGCTGGGATTGTGCTGGAATAACTGTTTCCCAGCCCAGTCTCACATGTTGCAATAACACCAGGACATTCCACATGACTCAACATGCAGAATTGCCAGACTAACAGAGAAATTCAAGAAAGGAGGGAGGGACTCTGTTTAGCTTACAACAAGCCTTACAAATCAGTTATTATATTTACATTACACAGTATATTAATCATCTTATTTCCTGGTCTCATTTCTTTTCAGAGAAGGTGACTCCAGTGCTACAACTTTCTCTTGGCTTCAGACAAATTGTGGGTTTAGTCATTAGAATGTAATGTATTAAATGCACATCATTTGTCCTTTGGCTATGTGCAAAGCATAACCGGTATAGCGACATATTGAACATTTTTTGAAATGCAGTGCGATGAGTTTGGAGCCTCTGGATAAAATAAGATAGATGGACTAGATAAGCTAGAAGGACTGAGTGTCCTTGCCTCGTTTGTGACCTCATGCTCTTATATTCTATTTGAGCCAGGAATCTTATTCACATGTTTGTAGAAGGAAGCCAGGGTATCGGCTTCTACAGCTTGGCAGGCTAGCTTGTCCCATGCTCCCACTGCCCTCGAAGTGAAGCCTTATTTCCTGTTTTTGGGTTTACATGAGCATTCTCATCCAACTGTTCCTTGACAGAATCCAGAGTATTGGCTTCAACAACGTGACAGGATTGATTGTTCCACACTCCCACCTCCCTTTGCGTAAAGAAGTTGAAAGTGTTAAATGCCCTTCCCTGTAGTTTCCACCTCTGTCCACTGGATGGTGTTTCCCTGTTGAGTCTGCAGGTCTCTGAGTTGGAACTGTCAATGTCTTTGGTAGAACAGTCCTCCCACAGACCACCTGTGTCCAAAGGGGGTTTTCCTCTTCGGAGGTGGGGAGATATGTTTGCCCAGCTGTCACCCTGATCATCACATGCACTCTCTGTCCCTGGAGCAGCTGCAGGAGGCACTGAAGGCCACAAAGGAGAGAATTCTGGAGAGGCAGAGGGGGATCGAACGCCTGGACGCTTCCACTGAGAGCCTGAGGGTGAGTAGAGCGAAAGACTGGGAATCTTTAAACACGGACTGTCGGATTGTCGGACAAGTAGCAGCAGAAATAGATAAGGAACGTGGTGTTTTCAAGGAGAATTACTATGAATAGTAAACATCTCTCACTGTTTCATAATGCTGCAAGCGTCTAAATGACCTTATTTCTGTTTCACATATACAGAGTCAACGTTAGCAGGCAGAGACAGCTGTTTCCCGCTGTTAGGGTTGATCAGCAGGGCATCGCTGGTTGTGACCAGTGAAACAGACACATATTACAAGGAACAACTTTAAGAGTAAAAGTATAGTCACAGCTAATTCATATTTACTCCTGCAATGGATATTTAAAACTCTCGCATTTTAACGAAAAATAAACCCACAAGCTGTCCGAGAGGGACATTGCTCTCTGCTGATCTCCGCCTGTGATGTGTCAAAGGACGAGTGGCTGGGAGGTGGGTGGGGCAGACGAGCCTGTGTGCACTGTCCTCGTTCTTCCCCGTGTGCGGTAACGGGGTTTGAGGCGTGAAAATCACACTCCGCCCCTCACCGTTTCGCTCCCCGACAGGCATCTCTGGCCCAGGAGCGGATGGAGTGCGAGCAGACCCTGGCGCAGCTGGCCGAGAGCCTGGCGCAGCTGAGCGGGCAGGCAGCCGAGCTCTTCCGCCGGGCGGAAGAGGAGAGCGTGAGCCGCTCGGCGGAGATCCGCCAGCACCTGGAGAGAGAGCTATCCGAGCTGAGGGAGAGGGAGAACAGCTGGAGCCAGCTGGCACTGAGAGAGAGCACTGGGGAAGAGGCGCTGGTGAGTGGGACTGGGCTCTTGAATCAGGTGCCCTCATAATCTCCTCTGTATCAGACTAAAAAGATTAACATCTTGAATCAGTTCAGTATAGAAGCTGCAATACTTGTTTTATAATGTGCTGTCCAAAATAGTCTACAGTAAATGCCATCTGCCAGGTGTTTGCCTAGCTTTGAATTTTATCTTGGTCTTCTTACGTTTCATGTGCAGCTCCTACAGTGTTTGCTAATCCTCCTATTTTGCTATCGCCTGCAAGCCTGACTGGTTCACTAACTACCCCAGAATCTGGTTCCCTGATTTGAATGCAGGAGGGAAGTGCCTGTAATTTGAGTTAATCTGTCACGGTGTAGCAGAGCCTCGTGGCACAAGGGGCTCTTATCTCCAGCACAGGAAAACAGCACCACACAGTGAACCACAGCTCAGCTCTGCCAGCTCTTTCAACTTAACTCCTTCAGTCCTCTGGCTGCTTCAAACACAGGCAAAATTCCAAATTGCCATCCCAGTCTTTTTCTCTGGATCTCTCCCTCTCTCCCTTCCCGGTTCCCAGGCAAGACGTTTTTGTCCTTGACAATGTCTCCCAAGCCTGTCTCGGCTTCTGATATCTAGCCCATGGAATCTGGCAATGAGACGCCATATCCCTTTATTCACATGTGATCACCTGCTAGAGCTGCAGCATTTGTTTCTCACGTTTTGCTCTTAACTTTGTTCTGTTTTGTCTCTCAAACTCCTGGTACTTAATGTAACTACCTGGTCTTTTTCCTTTGAATCAGGATCCCTTGCAGGCATCTCTTTTCAGAGCTGAACAGGTTCATTAGCCTGTCAGTCTTGGGACACTCCTCTGAGCCCAGGAGTGCTTCTGGCTGCCCTTTCCTGAACAGAAACTGCACATGTTGTGCTTTGTTTCCCAGATTTGCATGTGAATGTGTTTCACCATTCCAGCAAAACGAACGGGGGAGGAGCGTCTCTCGCCTCACCTGTGCGGCGGTCCTCACCTCTCGGGCCTCTTCCTTTCCCCCCAGGAGGCCCAGACCCCCGCCGCGCCCCTGCCCAGCGAGCCCAGCCACTACGATCTCACCACGCTGTCGTTCGGAGACCTGAGGGCCACGCTGACCGCGCTGCACAGACGCCTGGAGGAGGTGTGCACACAGGAGCTGCAGAGGGCCTGGAGACCAGGTGGGTCTGAGTGGAGAGCAGGTGGCCCATCACTCTCCTGGGTTCCCTCTCTCCTGGAGACTGAGCAGCACTGAGCCCATAGCAGCGGGAACTGGAGCTCTTTGCTGGAGCACTGGAGCTCTTTGCACAGGGTAGCTTTACCATTAACTTTCGGGAGGGATGACAGCAGCCAAGTTCAATCAGCCTCAGCTGCCTGCAATCTGCAATCAGTCATGATGTCATTTCCACCCTTATACATCATTTATACTGAACGTGATCCCCTTGTCTCCCTCACATTCCTCTCAGACCTGGAATTGACCTATGGGAATTACTGGCTCTGCTCCCCCAACATGTGACATTCTGCTCAGCTGAGCCCTTGATTAATACACGTGGCATTTCTTTCTCTCTGTTTCTTTCAGTGACTGTATTTGCCTTCAATCCGATGAAGACCAAACTCCAAGGTGGGTGTGTCATCTCTACTTCATATTCCCACAGCATGTTTCCCCTGTGCATCCTCTCAATGGCAATGAGTTCTTCACTCCCTCTGTCATCCATGGCCACAGGCCACAGGACCTGATCACACCCACACCTCAACTGCAGGACAGGACAGGATGTTCAGTGTCTTGTAGGACCTGATCACACCCACACCTCAACTGCAGGACAGGACAGGATGTTCAGTGTCTTGTAGGACCTGATCACACCCACACCTCAACTGCAGGACAGGACAGGATGTTCAGTGTCTTGTAGGACCTGATCACACCCACACCTCAACTGCAGGACAGGACAGGATGTTCAATGTCTTATAGGACCTGAGGATGAGTAACTGTCGATATATCTGCTTTATCTCAGACTCTCACATTAGCAGATGCTTTGTGGGTTATCAGACAGAGATCAGCACTCTTTCAGACAAACAGGGACCGTGCTGTGCTTGTTCTGCTAAACCTTTCAAAGCCCTGAGTATGTGGTTAGAGAATATACGTCAGTTGCAGTTTCATGTTCTTATTTAAAAGTACTATGTACTTTCACGTGTAGCAGGGCAGGTTCTTCAGGTTTTTTCACCGAATGCCAGCACAGCTCCCACGCTAGTAGGACTTGACAAAGTATCGTATCTCTGTATCTCAGGATGGCTGCCAGGTCGGAGAACACTGGGTAATGATGTCTTGGGAACAGGAGACTGTGGCAGACCAACTAAAGAGAGGGCTGCAGTTACAGCCAACCTGCCAGTATAGACCACTATACAAGCTAGAATCACTTGCCAATAGCCACACTAGCTGTGTCTCATGTCATGGTTGGTTAATTGATGAAAGGTTTAGAATGTCACATTCTCACATGGGTGCGGTTAAGCTGGTATATACAGGATTTACACGATGCTGGTGTAGCAGAGCTAGTTTGGACCCGGTGACGTCATCACCCTCCCTGCGCGTAGCAGGGACCTCAGCTGCCTGGGCTGAGGGAGGTCTCCTTTAGCTCATGCAGCTGGTTCCCTGTTACGTTACGCTGGAGACCCAGGTTCGCGCCCCTGGTGCTGTGGGATGAAACAGGGTGCTGGAGGGCACGAGACCGCGTGGAACCAAGATGGTCACACTTGTGGTGGTGGCCGATTTGTTTTTAGGGTCTCTCTTGCTTGGCCGGAAAAGGCCAACTCGAACCCTCCTGGGCCTCTCAGCTCGCGTGTGTGTGTAGAGAGCATTGTACCAGACCCTTGACCCAGGAAGTGAACTGAGGCAGTGCACTATAGCAGAAGTATTCTGATCCCTGTCTTCTGTTTTTCCTGCAGGCCTAGACTCTGTGAGCAAATACGCAAGTAAGTGGAGTCCCTTCTTTTCCTGTGATCCTTGTGTTTTCCTCACACTCTCGGAATCTTTCCCTAGGGTATTTCTTCCCTCTGTGAGGCTTGAGGCTGAGCCTATGGTGAAGGCAGGGGTGGGTAAAGGCTCTAGTCCTTTCCTGATCCCCAGGTCACTTGGTGCATTCCTGTTTTACTGAACGTCACTGAATATCGCAGCCTGTAGCAGGGCCAAATTCCACCAACAGGTCCTGGAAACTAATGCAACCATGTACAAAACACCAATACACATATATGCACCCATAGGCTAACACATTCATGTATCAAGACATTAGTAACATAGGAAAACACCAAACCCTAGTGCATTAACACAGTAATGCATCAACAGCCAAATGCATTAATATGCCAACACTACTATACTTACACAGTAATACAGTAATGCAGTAATGCCCCGTTGATTCAAGCACTAATGTACTACAGGACACGCTGTCATTGGGAATGTGCTGTTTTAATGCAGCAGTGATCTGCTGATATGCTCCCGCACTAAGGCTTCATGAGTCTGGGGGGGCCTCTCTGTGTCTGGGGTTCCTCTCCTGTACTCTCCCCGCTCTCAGGACTAAGTAGTTGAATTGAATTCCCTACAGCCAGTATCCAGCTGGACCCCGAAACCGCCCACCCCTGCCTGATCGTGTCCGAAGACCGGAGAGGGGTACAAGCCTGCACCCGACGCCAGCCCCTGCCCCAGGGCCCCCAGCGCTTCAACCGGGTGTACTTCGTCCTGGGGTGCACAGCCTTCTCCTCGGGACGCCACTACTGGGAGGTGGAGGTGGGCTCCAAGAAGCTCTGGAGGGTGGGGCTCTTCCGCAGCTCCGCGCCCCGAAATGGGGTGATTCCAGACGAGGCGTTCTGGCTCTTGGAGGGAGACGGAGACATCCTTAGTGTGAAAGGCAAGAGAGGTGCCCGTGTCCTCTCCACCCACGTGCCCCGGACCGTGGGTGTGTTCTTGGACTGGGATGGGGGCATCCTCTCTTTCTATGATGCTGAACGAGGGGCGACACCCCTCTGCACGCTGACAGACAGCTTCTCCGAAGAGCTGTACCCCGTCTTCTCCCCAGGACTGAAGAATGATGGGCAGCTGCTCCTCTGCTGACCGGGGAGTGGAGATGAGACTCAGGGGAGGAGTCTGCTGCTGACCAGGGAGTGGAGATGAGACTCAGGGGAGGAGTCTACTGCTGACCAGGGAGTGGAGATGAGACTCAGGGGAGGAGTCTACTGCCGAGTGGCAGCTGGAGATGAGGCTCAAGGGCAGAGTCTGCTGCTTACCGTGGACTGGAGACAAGGCTCAGGGGCAGAGTCTGCTGCTTACCGTGGACTGGAGACAAGGCTCAGGGGCAGAGTCTGCTGCTTACCGGGGACTGGAGACAAGGCTCAGGGGCAGAGTCTGCTGCTTACCGGGGACTGGAGACAAGGCTCAGGGGCAGAGTCTGCTGCTTACCGGGGACTGGAGACAAGGCTCAGGGGCAGAGTCTGCTGCTTACCGGGGACTGGAGACAAGGCTCAGGGGCAGAGTCTGCTGCTTACTGGACTAGTCTTCTCCCCAGGACTAAAGAATGTTGGGCAGCTGCTGCTCCTCGATATAAGACAGTTCTCTCCTTTTTTAATCTTATGCTACTGAAAGAGTTCTGATTGAGTAATGTATTGTTGTTATATTGCATGAGTGCTGGATATATTATTTGTTTATGAACTCTTGTTGTACAATACAAATTCCGTTAAGGGCAATAAAAACTATTTCAAATTCAATTCCAATGAATTTATTCACTAGGGGGATTGTGGGTGATTGGGGGTACTGGACTTCACCGGGTGAAGTGACACACAGCAGCCCCACTGCACGCAGATCAGGGCGGCAGTGAGAAACTGCTGCACCAGGAGGTTTATCATTGGTCATAATTCATATTCCCACAGCAAGTTTCCCCTGTGCATCCTCTCAATGGCAATGAGTTCTTCATTCCCTCTGTCATTCATGGCCACAGGCCACAGGACCTGATCACACCCACACCTCAACTGCAGGACAGGACAGGATGTTCAGTGACTTGTAGGACCTGATCACACTCAGACCTCAGCTGTAGGGCTCTGCAGGACCGGAAGTTCAGTGTCTGGTAGGACCTGATCACACTCAGACCTCAGCTGTAGAGCTCTGCAGGACAGGACAGGATGTTCAGTATCTGGTAGGACCTGATCACACTCAGACCTCAGCTGCAGTGTCTTGATAATACTTGCAATACTTGTTTTATAATGTGCTGACCAAAATAGTCTACAGTAAATGCCATCTGCCAGGTGTTTGCCTAGCTTTGAATTTTATCTTGGTCTGCTTACGTTTCATGTGCAGCTCCTACAGTGTTTGCTAATCCTCCTATTTTGCTATCACCTGCAAGCCTGACTGGTTCACTAACTACCCCAGAATCTGGTTCCCTGATTTGAATGCAGGAGGGAAGTGCCTGTAATTTGAGTTAATCTGTCACGGTGTAGCAGAGCCTCGTGGCATAAGGGGCTCTTATCTCCAGCACAGGAAAACAGCACCACACAGTGAACCACAGCTCAGCTCTGCCAGCTCTTTCGACTTAACTCCTTCAGTTCTCTGGCTCCTTCAAACACAGGCAAAATTCCAAATTGCCATCCCAGTCTTTTTCTCTGGATCTCTCCCTCTCTCCCTTCCCGGTTCCCAGGCAAGAAGTTTTTGTCCTTGACAATGTCTCCCAAGCCTGTCTCGGCTTCTGATATCTAGCCCATGGAATCTGGCAATGAGACGCCATATCCCTTTATTCACATGTGATCACCTGCTAGAGCTGCAGCATTTGTTTCTCACGTTTTGCTCTTAACTTTGTTCTGTTTTGTCTCTCAAACTCCTGGTACTTAATGTAACTACCTGGTCTTTTTCCTTTGAATCAGGATCCCTTGCAGGCATCTCTTTTCAGAGCTGAACAGGTTCATTAGCCTGTCAGTCTTGGGACACTCCTCTGAGCCCAGGAGTGCTTCTGGCTGCCCTTTCCTGAACAGAAACTGCACATGTTGTGCTTTGTTTCCCGGATTTGCATGTGAATGTGTTTCACCATTCCAGCAAAACGAACGGGGGAGGAGCGTCTCTCGCCTCACCTGTGCGGCGGTCCTCACCTCTCGGGCCTCTTCCTTTCCCCCCAGGACGCCCAGACCCCCGCCGCGCCCCTGCCCAGCGAGCCCAGCCACTACGATCTCACCACGCTGTCGTTCGGAGACCTGAGGGCCATGCTGACCGCGCTACACAGACGCCTGGAGGAGGTGTGCACACAGGAGCTGCAGAGGGCCTGGAGACCAGGTGGGTCTGAGTGGGAGAGCAGGTGGCCCATCAGTCTCCTGGGTTCCCTCTCTCCTGGAGACTGAGCAGCACTGAGCCCATAGCAGCGGGAACTGGAGCTCTTTGCACAGGGTAGCTTTACCATTAACGTTCGGGAGGGATGACAGCAGCCAAGTTCAATCAGCCTCGGCTGCCTGCAATCTGCAATCAGTCATGATGTCATTTCCTCCCTTATACATCATTTATACTGAACGTGATCCCCTTGTCTCCCTCACATTCCTCTTGTATATCCCTCCTGCCCCCCGGCTCCACCTCTGCAGCTGCCCCTGAGACACACCTCAATCTACAGGGGGTCCCAGCCCCTCGTCCTCTTCATCCTGTGGTCAGGAGATCTACCATCAGCCAAGAGTTTTGAGCAAAATTATTGTAAATTAAGATACCCAAGTAACCTTTCAATACGCCTGATTCTTGCCTGTTATCAGTGCTAGTGAATTCATTTTGTAAGTGATCCAGGAAAAGCAACTTTGCTGAAAGACTAGCTGCTCACCCACACTCACCCTCAGGTAAGATCAAGGACAGGGGTGTCTGTGAGGAAGCTCCACAGCACCTGCCTGATTATGTCACGGACTCCAGCCCTTTCCCTATGAGCGACCCCTGAGTGAACCACAACAGACTTGGAATTGACCTATGGGAATTACTGGCTCTGCTCCCCCACTTGTCTTCAATCCGATGAAGACCAAACTCCAAGGTGGGTGTGTCATCTCTACTTCATATTCCTACAGCATGTTTCCCCTGTTCATCCTCTCAATGGCAATGAGTTCTTCATTCC
The DNA here is from genome assembly GCF_059453375.1 of Lepisosteus platostomus. Lineage (NCBI taxonomy): Eukaryota > Metazoa > Chordata > Actinopteri > Semionotiformes > Lepisosteidae > Lepisosteus > Lepisosteus platostomus. The sequence goes on from NC_142618.1 coordinate 15,959,215, forward strand.
CTCTGTCATCCATGGCCACAGGTGACAGGACCTGATAACACTCAGACCTCAACTGCAGGACAGGACAGGATGTTCAGTGTCTTGTAGGACCTGATCACATTCACACCTCAACTGCAGGACAGGACAGCATGGCCAGTGTCTTATAGGACCTGATGATAGACCTCAGCTGTAGGGCTCTGCAGGACAGGACAGGATGTTCAGTGTCTTGTAGGACCTGATCACACTCAGACCTCAGCTGCAGTGTCTTGATCGGGGAGGTGCACCAAGAGGTAGTGCTGGGAACCTCCTGATCTCAAGACCACCAAGTCCTAAACATGATATGAGTAGCTTTCGATATATCTGCTTTATCTCAGATTCTCACATTAACAGATGCTTTGTGGGTTTGCAGACAGAGATCAGCACTCTTTCAGACAAACAGGGACCATGCTGTGCTTGTTCTGCTAAACTGGCCTCATTCCCCTGTTCTTTCAAAGCCCTGAGTATGTGGTTAGAGAATAAAGGTCAGTTGCAGTTTCATGTTCTTATTAAAAAGTACTGTGTACTTTCACGTGTAGCAGGGCAGGTTCTTCAGGTTTTTTCACCGAATGCCAGCACAGCTCCCACGCTAGTAGGACTTGACAAAGTATCGTATCTCTGTATCTCAGGATGGCTGCCAGGTCGGAGAAGACTGGGTAATGATGTCTTGGGAACAGGAGACTGTGGCAGACCAACTAAAGAGAGGGCTGCAGTTACAGCCAACCTGCCAGTATAGGCCACTATACAAGCTAGAATCACTTGCCAATAGCCACACTAGCTGTGTCTCATGTCATGGTTGGTTAATTGATGAAAGGTTTAGAATGTCACATTCTCACATGGGTGCGGTTAAGCTGGTATATACAGGAGTTAGTTTGGACCCGGTGACGTCATCGCCCTCCCTGCGCGTAGCAGGGACCCTAGCTGCCTGGGCTGAGGGAGGTCTCCTTTAGCTCATGCAGCTGGTTCCCTGTTACGTTACGCTGGAGACCCAGGTTCGCGCCCCTGGTGCTGTGGGATGAAACAGGGTGCTGGAGGGCACGAGACCGCGTGGAACCGAGACGGTCACACTTGTGGTGGTGGCCGATTTATTTTTACTGTCTCTCTTGCTTGGCCGGAAAAAGCCAACTCGAACCCTCCTGGGCCTCTCAGCTAGCGTGTGTGTGTAGAGAGCATTGTACCAGACCCTTGACCCAGGAAGTGAACTGAGGCAGTGCACTATAGCGGAAGTATTCTGATCCCTGTCTTCTGTTTTTCCTGCAGGCCTAGACTCTGTGAGCAAATACGCAAGTAAGTGGAGTCCCTTCTTTTCCTGTGATCCTTGTGTTTTCCTCACACTCTCGGAATCTTTCCCTAGGGTATTTCTTCCCTCTGTGAGGCTTGAGGCTGAGCCTGTGGTGAAGGCAGGGGTGGGTAAAGGCTCTAGTCCTTTCCTGATCCCCAGGTCACTTGGTGCATTCCCATTTTACTGAACGTCACTGAATATCGCAGCCTGTAGCAGGGCCAAATTCCACCAACAGGCCCTGGAAACTAATGCAACCATGTACAAAACACCAATACACATATATGCACCCATAGACTAACACATTCATGTATCAAGACATTAGTTACATAGGAAAACACCAAACCCTAGTGCATTAACACAGTAATGCATCAACAGCCAAATGCATTAATATGCCAACACTCCTATACTTACACAGTAATACAGTAATGCAGTAATGCCCCGTTGATTCAAGCATTAATGTACTACAGGACACGCTGTCATTGGGAATGTGCTGTTTTAATGCAGCAGTGATCTGCTGATGTGCTCCCGCACTAAGGCTTCATGAGTCTGGGGGGGCCTCTCTGTGTCTGAGGTTCCTCTCCTGTACTCTCCCCGCTCTCAGGACTAAGCAGTTAAATTGAATTCCCTACAGCCAGTATCCAGCTGGACCCCGAAACCGCCCACCCCTGCCTGATCGTGTCCGAAGACCGGAGAGGGGTACAAGCCTGCACCCGACGCCAGCCCCTGCCCCAGGGCCCCCAGCGCTTCAACCGGGTGTACTTCGTCCTGGGGTGCACAGCCTTCTCCTCGGGACGCCACTACTGGGAGGTGGAGGTGGGCTCCAAGAAGCTCTGGAGGGTGGGGCTCTTCCGCAGCTCCGCGCCCCGAAATGGGGTGATTCCAGACGAGGCGTTCTGGCTCTTGGAGGGAGACGGAGACATCCTTAGTGTGAAAGGCAAGAGAGGTGCCCGTGTCCTCTCCACCCACGTGCCCCGGACCGTGGGTGTGTTCTTGGACTGGGATGGGGGCATCCTCTCCTTCTATGATGCTGAACGAGGGGCGACACCCCTCTGCACGCTGACAGACAGCTTCTCCGAAGAGCTGTACCCCGTCTTCTCCCCAGGACTGAAGAATGATGGGCAGCTGCTCCTCTGCTGACCGGGGAGTGGAGATGAGACTCAGGGGAGGAGTCTGCTGCTGACCAGGGAGTGGAGATGAGACTCAGGGGAGGAGTCTGCTGCTGACCAGGGAGTGGAGATGAGACTCAGGGGAGGAGTCTACTGCCGAGTGGCAGCTGGAGATGAGGCTCAAGGGCAGAGTCTGCTGCTTACCGTGGACTGGAGACAAGGCTCAGGGGCAGAGTCTGCTGCTTACCGTGGACTGGAGACAAGGCTCAGGGGCAGAGTCTGCTGGTTACCGGGGACTGGAGACAAGGCTCAGGGGCAGAGTCTGCTGCTTACTGGACTAGTCTTCTCCCCAGGACTAAAGAATGTTGGGCAGCTGCTGCTCCTCGATATAAGACAGTTCTCTCCTTTTTTAATCTTATGCTACTGAAAGAGTTCTGATTGAGTAATGTATTGTTGTTATATTGCATGAGTGCTGGATATATTATTTGTTTATGAACTCTTGTTGTACAATACAAATTCCGTTAAGGGCAATAAAAACTATTTCAAATTCAATTCCAATGAATTTATTCACTAGGGGGATTGTGGGTGATTGGGGGTACTGGACTTCACCGGGTGAAGTGACACACAGCAGCCCCACTGCACGCAGATCAGGGCGGCAGTGAGAAACTGCTGCACCAGGAGGTTTATCATTGGTCATAATTCATATTCCCACAGCAAGTTTCCCCTGTGCATCCTCTCAATGGCAATGAGTTCTTCATTCCCTCTGTCATTCATGGCCACAGGCCACAGGACCTGATCACACCCACACCTCAACTGCAGGACAGGACAGGATGTTCAGTGACTTGTAGGACCTGATCACACTCAGACCTCAGCTGTAGGGCTCTGCAGGACCGGAAGTTCAGTGTCTGGTAGGACCTGATCACACTCAGACCTCAGCTGTAGAGCTCTGCAGGACAGGACAGGATGTTCAGTATCTGGTAGGACCTGATCACACTCAGACCTCAGCTGCAGTGTCTTGATAATACTTGCAATACTTGTTTTATAATGTGCTGACCAAAATAGTCTACAGTAAATGCCATCTGCCAGGTGTTTGCCTAGCTTTGAATTTTATCTTGGTATGCTTACGTTTCATGTGCAGCTCCTACAGTGTTTGCTAATCCTCCTATTTTGCTATCACCTGCAAGCCTGACTGGTTCACTAACTACCCCAGAATCTGGTTCCCTGATTTGAATGCAGGAGGGAAGTGCCTGTAATTTGAATTAATCTGTCACGGTGTAGCAGAGCCTCGTGGCACAAGGGGCTCTTATCTCCAGCACAGGAAAACAGCACCACACAGTGAACCACAGCTCAGCTCTGCCAGCTCTTTCAACTTAACTCCTTCAGTCCTCTGGCTCCTTCAAACACAGGCAAAATTCCAAATTGCCATCCCAGTCTTTTTCTCTGGATCTCTCCCTCTCTCCCTTCCCGGTTCCCAGGCAAGACGTTTTTGTCCTTGACAATGTCTCCCAAGCCTGTCTCGGCTTCTGATATCTAGCCCATGGAATCTGGCAATGAGACGCCATATCCCTTTATTCACATGTGATCACCTGCTAGAGCTGCAGCATTTGTTTCTCACGTTTTGCTCTTAACTTTGTTCTGTTTTGTCTCTCAAACTCCTGGTACTTAATGTAACTACCTGGTCTTTTTCCTTTGAATCAGGATCCCTTGCAGGCATCTCTTTTCAGAGCTGAACAGGTTCATTAGCCTGTCAGTCTTGGGACACTCCTCTGAGCCCAGGAGTGCTTCTGGCTGCCCTTTCCTGAACAGAAACTGCACATGTTGTGCTTTGTTTCCCAGATTTGCATGTGAATGTGTTTCACCATTCCAGCAAAACGAACGGGGGAGGAGCGTCTCTCACCTCACCTGTGCAGCGGTCCTCACCTCTCGGGCCTCTTCCTTTCCCCCCAGGAGGCCCAGACCCCCGCCGCGCCCCTGCCCAGCGAGCCCAGCCACTACGATCTCACCACGCTGTCGTTCGGAGACCTGAGGGCCGCACTGACTGCGCTGCACAGACACCTGGAGGAGGTGTGCACACAGGAGCTGCAGAGGGCCTGGAGACCGGGTGGGTCTGAGTGGAGAGCAGGTGGCCCATCACTCTCCTGGGTTCCCTCTCTCCTGGAGACTGAGCAGCACTGAGCCCATAGCAGCGGGAACTGGAGCTCTTTGCACAGGGTAGCTTTACCATTAACTTTCGGGAGGGATGACAGCAGCCAAGTTCAATCAGCCTCAGCTGCCTGCAATGAACAATCAGTCATGATGTCATTTCCTCCCTTATACATTATTTATACTGAACGTGATCCCCTTGTCTCCCTCACATTCCTCTTGTATATCCCTCCTGCCCCCCGGCTCCGCCTCTGCAGCTGCCCCTGGGACACACCTCAATCTGCAGGGGGTCCCAGCCCCTCGTCCTCTTCATCCTGTGGTCAGGAGGTCAGCCCTCAGCCAAGAGGGTTGAGCGAAATTATTGTAAATTAAGATACCCCAAGTAACCTCTCAATACGCCTGATTCTTGCCTGTTCTCAGTGCTAGTGAATTCATTTTGTAAGTGACCCAGGAGAAGTAACTTTGCTGAAAGACTAGCTGCTCACCCACACTCACCCTCAGGTAAGATCAAGGACAGGTGTGTCTGTGAGGAAGCTCCACAGCACCTGCCTGATTATGTCACGGACTCCAGCCCTTTCCCTATGAGCGACCCCTGAGTGAACCACAACAGACTTGGAATTGACCAATGGGAATTACTGGCTCTGCTCCCCCACTTGTCTTCAATCCGATGAAGACCACACTCCAAGGTGGGTGTGTCATCTCTACTTCATATTCCCACAGCATGTTTCCCCTGTTCATCCTCTCAATGGCAATGAGTTCTTCATTCCCTCTGTCATTCATGGCCACAGGTCACAGGACCTGATAACACTCAGACCTAAACTGCAGGACAGGACAGGATGTTCAGTGTCTTGTAGGACCTGATCACATTCACACCTCAACTGCAGGACAGGACAGCATGGCCAGTGTCTTATAGGACCTGATGATAGACCTCAGCTGTAGGGCTCTGCAGGACAGGACAGGATGTTCAGTGTCTTGTAGGACCTGATCACACTCAGACCTCAGCTGCAGTGTCTTGATCGGGGAGGTGCACCAAGAGGTAGTGCTGGGAACCTCCTGATCTCAAGACCACCAAGTCCTAAACATGATATGAGTAGCTTTCGATATATCTGAATTATCTCAGACTCTCACATTAACAGATGCTTTGTGGGTTTGTAGACAGAGATCAGCACTCTTTCAGACAAACAGGGACCGTGCTGTGCTTGTTCTGCTAAACTGGCCTCAGTCCCCTGTCCTTTCAAAGCCCTGAGTATGTGGTTAGAGAATAAAGGTCAGTTGCAGTTTCATGTTCTTATTTAAAAGTACTATGTACTTTCATGTGTAGCAGGGCGGACTGGTCAGCAGCTTTGTGGAGTGGTGTGGGGTGAACCACTTGGAACTGAATGTTACAAAGACAAAGGAACTGGTGGTGGATTTCAGGAGGAAAAAAGGTCAAACCTACTCCTGTCTACATCCATGGGAGTGGCGTGGAGATGGTGGACTCGTACAAGTACCTGGGAGTGCACATCGACGATAGACTGGAATGGTCTAAGAACATCGAGGCCATCTATAAGAAAGGACAGAGCCGACTTTACTTCTTGAGGAGGCTCAGGTCCTTCAATGTGTGTAGTAAGATGCTACACATGTTCTATCAGTCGGTGGTAGCGAGTGCCATTTTCTACGCAGTGGTGTGCTGGGGCTCTGGGATTAGAGCAGTAGATTCCAAAAGGCTGAACAAGCTCATCAGGAGAGCAAGCTCTGTCATTGGGTCTGACCTGGACCCCTTGGAGGTAGTGGCTGAGAGGAGAATGATGTCCAAACTAGAGGCCATCATGGACAACTTCTCCCATCCCCTCTATGACAGGCTTGCAGGAATGAAGAGCACGTTCAGCAATAGACTGATTCATCCACGGTGCGACAGGGAGCGCTACAGGAGGTCATTCTTGCCGTCTGCCATAAGACTGTACAACGCATCCACCTTGCGTCTTGGCAGAGGCAACAGCGACAGTGACCTGTTTCTGGACTAAACGCATATACACATCTACTGCTACATCTGTTCTCTTTCTTTTTCTTTTTCTTTTTCCCGTTTACAACCACTTTTGTGCAATATATGCCAGGGACCTGTGCAATACATTTATATTTATATTTATATCTATGGTTACATCTATATTTATATTCATACGTGTGATACGATTTTCTGTGTACTGTTCTGTTCTAGTTTGCTCTTGTGTGTCCGGACTGTGAGTAACTCTTGTATTGTATTGTATGTATTGTACTATTATTATATAATTCGTTACACTGTGGCTGTGTTGTGTGTGTTAAGCTGCTGTTGCACTGCAATTTCCCTCACGGGATCAATAAAGTATCTTTCTATCTATCTAGGGCAGGTTCTTCAGGTTTTTTCACCGAATGCCAGCATAGCTCCCACGCTAGTAGGACTTGACAAAGTATCGTATCTCTGTATCTCAGGATGGCTGCCAGGTCGGAGAAGACTGGGTAATGATCTCTTGGGAACAGGAGACTGTGGCAGACCAACTAAAGAGAGGGCTGCAGTTACAGCCAGCCTGCCAGTATAGGCCACTATACAAGCTAGAATCACTTGCCAATAGCCACACTAGCTGTGTCTCATGTCATGGTTGGTTAATTGATGAAAGGTTTAGAATGTCACATGCTCACATGGGTGGGGTTAAACTGGTATAAAGAGGATTTACATGGTGCTGGTGTAGGGGAGCTCGTTCGGACCCCATGCCTGGGCTGAGGGAGGTCTCATTTAGCTCATGCAGCTGGTTCCCTGTTACGTTACGCTGGAGACCCAGGTTCGCGCCCCTGGTGCTGTGGGATGAAACAGGGTGCTGGAGGGCACGAGACCGCGTGGAACCGAGACGGTCACACTTGTGGTGGTGGCCGATTTGTTTTTAGTGTCTCTCTTGCTTGGCCGGAAAAGGCCATCTCGAACCCTCCTGGGCCTCTCAGCTCGCGTGTGTGTGTAGAGAGCATTGTACCAGACCCTTGACCCAGGAAGTGAACTGAGGCAGTGCACTATAGCAGAAGTATTCTGATCCCTGTCTTCTGTTTTTCCTGCAGGCCTAGACTCTGTGAGCAAATACGCAAGTAAGTGGGGTCCCTTCTTTTCCTGTGATCCTTGTGTTTTCCTCACACTCTCGGAATCTTTCCCTAGGGTATTTCTTCCCTCTGTGAGGCTTGAGGCTGAGCCTATGGTGAAGGCAGGGGTGGGTAAAGGCTCTAGTCCTTTCCTGATCCCCAGGTCACTTGGTGCATTCCTGTTTTACTGAACGTCGCTGAATATTGCAGCCTGTTGCAGGGCCAAATTCCACCAACAGGCCCTGGAAACTAATGCAACCATGTACAAAACATCAATAAACCGGTACATATATGCACCCATAGGCTAACACATTCATGTATCAAGACATTAGTTATATAGGAAAACACCAAACCCTAGTGCATTAACACAGTAATGCATCAACAGCCAAATGCATTAATATGCCAACACTTCTATACTTACACACTAATACAGTCATTGTGACTGTCGCAGTTCTGCACGGGCTCATGCCCTTGTGGCTCCACCCTGCCTGTTCGTCCTGCAACACCTGGGGCATCAACCCAGGTCTCCGGCGTAATGCATCAGGGAACCAGCCGCATGAGCTAAAGGAGACCTCCTCCAGCCCAGCTAAGCGCAGGGAGGATGATGACATCACCGTGCCCAACAGCCGGAGTGTGCTGGACCACTGGAGTTCGGTACAATGAGAAACGGCCGCAGCTAAAACACAGCATATCAAAAGAACAGGAACGCGAGGAGGCACGAGAATATTCCAGAATATAGTCTGTCTACCAGAATATGTTCGAGCAGGGAGCTGCATCAGCATGCGTAGGCTGCAAAGGTACAGGGAAAGGTTCATTCCAAGCTGAAAAGAAACGACGTTTCGGCTGTGGAGTTCTTCGGGTGTCACCCGGCCCTGCATGGAATAAACCTTCACTTGTTCCAGTTGCAGAATACAGTCTGTCTGCCGCTGAAGCCAGAGTCTGGCCTGTCTCGGTGTGGTCGTGTCCAGACGCAGAGGACACAGTGGCACATTCGCAATGTTTGTCCTTCTGGATTAAGCGTCAAACCTCCCTCCCACTCGGGCGTGGATGACCGATCCGTTTCGGAGGAATGCCAACGCGGGTTGGGGCCCGGTTCGGAGCCGGTATGGAGGCTTCACTTCCGCATTGGTTCTGAAGACGCCCGCTGGGTCGACGCTGAATGTTTGCGGATCTCAGAAGTCAAAACAGTATTTTGTAAATATATATATTGACGGAAAAGTACTGACATTTCCGTCTTTCTTTAACATGTTGTTTTTAACTGATCAAGTATTAGGGGAGCTCTTGTCCCGAAAAACCAGCAGTCCCTGACTCCGTTCCTGTGACCTGTAGTCCAGGGTTTTTTTCTCCAACCCGAGTAAGTAATTAAACAATTAACCTAATACCTTTCTAAATGAGACAATAAGTAGGAATCCCCTTAATGTCTTTTTCAGTTGATTCATTCACTGAAACATTCACTTTATTACAGTAACAGATATCCATAAATCATCTCGGACCCAGGTTAGAATTGTTACAGTTACGGAGCCAATTAAATTAGACCAATTCTGTAATTAAGATCTGAGGTGGAAAAGATCAGAGGACACCAGGCGTTCTGGGAACTGAGTCTGAGACCCCTGTTGCGTTGAACAATCTTGAGCTCTTCCAATTCACTGCCTCTGCAACATCCCGCAGACTGACCGACAAGCGCTTTGTGATTCAAACACGTTCGGATAAGCTCTGTGAAGTCAGCCCCCCTACAGACAGCACAAACGATGAAACCCACCTCATCCGGTAGTGCTGTGTTTGTGCCGTTGAAAGTAACTTCCCAGCTGCTTTCGTTCCTGAAACATAGCGCCTTGTTTTTCGGGTGATCACGTGACCATACACGGTGACCTTGACCTCCAGTGACCCCGTGTGCCGAGTTCAAGCGTCTGTTACCGGTGCGAGAGTAACAGGTCTGCAGTTTTATTTCTGTTTGGCTGGGTGTGGGGCGGCGGTTGATTTTGCTTTTTATACCAGTATCTTCAGTGCGTCTGTGTGAACAGGAAAATTAAAATTGTCACCAATATCATACCCTAATCAGAAGAGCTGCCGATGTAACCTTAAAAGGCGAACATTGGCGAGCAAATGTGCAACTGTATGTTCTTCAAAAGAGGCTTTAACTAGCACCTCTTAATATTTCGTAGCTACGTTGTCTAATTTAAACCTCTAAAACTAGCAGAAAATATATAAATACAGAGTTTCAGGAGGTTGAAAACACGATTGCTGAGACTTCGACGCCGGGTGAAGTCAGAGAAAGAGATTAATTAAATTAATTAAGTGTTCAAAAATCCTTTGCCCAAAACTGAGGGGGCGGGACAGTTCAGTTGAGGGGGCGCCGGGTTTGCCTACTATAACTAAGGCGCACAAACTCGAGCCGAAAGTCATTCACTGAGGGCAATGTTTCTGTCTCTGAGCAGAGGATACGTGAGGTTGAGTTTGTCACGAACGCTGACATCACATTTGTTCTCTGAGACTCGCTTTGTTCCTCTTCGTCAGCAGCTGCGAGCGGTTTGATGAGAGATAGGATATAGGACTTATCAGGTCACTGTACTGTTTTCATCAGATAATCTTTGTTATGAATAACATTTCTATGGTCATGAGTCATGATTACCTCAATGTTCGTCCGTGTAAGGTTCAAAACATTTCTCGCACCGGTAACAGACGCTCTGTCACGAAGAATTATCACGCAGATTCATCGTACGCCTTAATTCTGTCAGCCATACAGCAATTACACTCTGCATCTTAAAATACATTCAATATCGCGTATTTAACATTCAGAATTATTTGTAATGCCCAGAAACAAGTTTAAATATGTGTGTGTGTGTGTGTTTTGGAATGCCATGTGTTGGAATCAGTAAGGGAGCAGAGATGGTCACGGTTTTGCTCACAATACAGTTTTGTTTAGTACCGTACGTGGTGACTGTAATGTACTGAAACCCTCTGACTTCCAAACAAAAGTCAGCTGGTGTCCCCGTGACGTGCCAGAAACACGCCGGGGAGGGGGACACTTTACTGTGAACACGGTGAACTCGCCGGGTAGACAACAGGGAAAGCTCGCTAAGAGCATAAGAAAAGTCACAGGCGAAAGGAGACCGCTTGGCCCGTCTTAGTTGCTCAGGTTTTCGGTATTAATCTGAGCGTCTCGTCCAGCCGTTTCTTGACAGAGGTCATACACTAGCCGAGTCGCGCCTTCCCGACTCCTCGCATCAGCCTCTCCGAGCTCAGCGCTTCCCATCTCATCCCCTTTTTAGTTTGGCGAACCGCCTCTATCTCTCTGCACTTGTCTTCAGTATTCGTCGTTTGCCCACTCGTGAATTTGACCTACTGTAGACCCCTTTCCGTTTCTTTTGCCGCTCCCACGTTGATAGAAGTTAAAAAATGACGGTGGTCGCCGTACAGACAGATTCACCGGCCGCGATGGGGACAGACCACCGCGGGGGACAGGTCGCTGACGGACAGACCACCTGCGAGGGACCCCGGGTTCGGCGGCAGCTTCAATCCGAAGGAAACCAGAACCTCTTCAGCTGCGGCTGTTTTGCATCCAGAGCGCGTTTCTCAAGCAAACGAGTGGCCGCAGCGCCTAGCTCCGTCAGCGGTGCGCCCTAAAAAAATAGTTGTACTTTGTCAATGGTCAGATAACTACAAAACCCCGAATTCATAGTTCCTGCATCGAACTGTTTGATGTGTTGGAGGGCTATCCATCCAGGAACGACACATTTAGTGTCTACGTTATTGGGTGTCAACATTATTACGATCTTGTTTGCTCAGGTGGACCGATTCCTTGCAGTAGTTTATCCTTATACTTACAATCGTTATGTAACTAGGGCAGTAGTTCTAGAAGTTGTGCTTTCTGTTGGTTTTACAACTACTTTTTCTTAATGAGTCAGAACCTCATTCTGCAATCGATGTAGCTGCAAAAATGAACGGGTTTGGTATTTTGTGACGGATTCAGTTTGTGCTTAATGAATTCATCCTTAAATGAAAGCTTCTGAATCAGAGATTGTGGTTAGTCAATTCTTCAATCAATGCTTATGATTCACAAATTGAGTTTGTGCTTAATTAATTTATACTTAGGTTATACTTCTGATTCACAGATTCCTGACAGCATAAAAACTGACTGATCCAGTTTCCAGGCCGCTCAGAGGAGCTGACCTCAATGTGCTTCTGACATCCCTTTAAAAACTGCTAAATATGAAACAAAATCTGAGCTGCTTCTAACTTATCATCACAGAGCGCTGTGTTAGACCAGTCAGATCACTAATCCTAGAGCCCTTGTGACTCACAAATCAACCCTGAACTTTGCACATTGAAACACATTTACACCCGTGGTTTGCAAAAGTAAATATCAACAACTTAGGAGAAAATTAAGTTCCCACTACTTCACATGTAAAAGCTACAACTCATTCACAAGGTCTGTGAACTTGAACACACACAGCACAGTGCAATTAAAAGTAATTCAGAAGTCGAAGACCCTTTTCACTGCCATCTGTCACTTGTCACTTGTTCTACAGTGGGGGAAATACTATCTCATTGTCATCACTTGAATAAACATCTGAGTACTGGTCCATAATGGAAACCACTAAGTAATCCCAAGGAGAGAGCCGTCATTGTGTTGACAACAGCTTTGTATAGTGAAATGCAGGCGTTGATATACACGCTGTGTTGTAGTGAAAATGTATAAATATTGAGCTCTCGTATAGCGAGGGGTGAGTGTACATTGTTTCTCATTTATTTTCTCCAGTTATTGCATTAAATCCATCCACTCGTCCGTTATGTCCATCAGAGAAATGGGTTCTTGAAATGCAAAATAAATGTAAAGGCATCTGGCCATCATTGTGCACAGCACTTCCATTCCAATACTGGCGAAGAGAAACGCTGATGCTGATGTCGTACACCAGCATGAGCACAGCTCAGACTGACCTCAGAGGGCCTGCAGGCCCCAGAGTCCTGCCCCACCTGCCCTGCTCTGGACTGAGTCTCTGGTTCGTGCGGATCTTCTGTCAATGGAAGCAAACCCCTCCCAACCCTCGGTCAGATCACCAGCTGGGTCGCTCCCTCTCTCGGGTCGGCATAGCGTAGGGCATAGAACCTCCGGCTTTCCTGGCCATCCTGCTTCCCGCTGTCGTGACAGCCCTGTCCAAATAACTGCTCTATTTGAATATGTTCCTGGCGTCACAGCCAGGAAACCCTAAACTCTGGTATCAATTTGCTCTGCGTGGTTGGTGTCAGTCCACTGCGAAGCGAGAGCCACAGAGGACAGCACTCAAGAAATCAGGTCAGTATCATCATCGTCATCATTAGTAGCAGTAGCAGTAGAGAGAGTACTCTCTATTTATTTTGGTTCATTTAAAATGTTCTTTATGGATTCAGAAACTCAGATGATCAGAAAAGTCATATCTGTAATTTGAACAGGTCTACTTCAGTCGTATACTGTTTGCCTAATTTATTTATGGATATTGGGTTAATCCAATAATTTGGTTTCTCTGTATTAATTTTAAAGGGTTCCTCAGTGTCATGGTTAGCTGTTGATGAGCAAATTGTTGGGACAGTGTTGTCTGACTGATTGATCGCTGTCATTTTGTAAAATTCTGATTGTCTGAGTGGTAAAAGACACACAACTGTTTCAGTTTCAGACACGCCCAGCGCAATCGCGGTCGATGAGGACACGATGAGCCACTCGGAGTAGCAGGTAAGGTGACAGAAAGCCCCCTCACAGACAGACGGGTTCGAGAAACTGGGTGTCTTTTCGTTTTCACTAGAGGTGACGCGTTCCGAGTCCTCTCAGTGAACAAGCAAGCAGTTTTCAGAGGAGGGTGTACTGGAATGAGGGTTTCTGTGGGCTCCCAGCCCTTGTCAGAGGCCAGCCTGCAATGGGACAGGGCGGCACGGCTGTGGGTCTATCGCTCCACCAACAACGGGATCTCAGTGCCTGAACGAATACTGTCCCCGTTTCCCACTCCAACCTGTTCTATTGTACTCCCTCCATAAAGAGCTTCTGGCTGTCCATGCGAGGCTGGTTCCCCTAAGCTGCAACAGATCGTCTGAAAGGCTCTTCCTTTTCATTAGGTCTCGTAATCATAAATATCAATCCCTGAATCTCATCCAGCTGTTTGTTTAGGAGATCATACGTCCCTCGTATAATGAGACACATTAGTCATTAGGTTTTTGTAAGAAGACTGGTGTTCCTGTTGCAATGCGACTGCTATGCATTTCCTACTATGACACCCTATAGCATGGGTGTGTATCCCATAGCAAAACAGAAGTAGCTCCCAACCAGACCCGATCAAGGCGCTGCACTCTAAACTCACAATAGTGTTGCCACTAGAGGGCGCCAAAACAGCGTCATGCCTGATGTGTGCGTTTACTGCTCCAGCTGCTCCTGTAGAATTGCCTGTTCTGTCACGCTATTAGTGTCTTGTGCGCACATTGTTCCAAAGCAGCTGGAAAATTATTTTTGTAGAACGTAATACAAAAAAGTGACCTTTTGCTTGGTAGTGTTTGTAAAATGTCATCCAAAAAGGCTACTTCCCGAAAAAGGCCAGTCTGGCCAACCATCTGTGCAACCTGCGCCAGACACCCACATCCCTTTGTGCAAAGACAACTTCCCTATTCTATCCTTAGAATCCTGTTTGCTTGACTCAAATTTCTCAAACATCTTTTATCTAGACGTGTTGTTCAGCTTTGGACTCTTTTAAAGCCCCAAATTTGTTTTTAGCAGTTAGGTGACCGAACTTTAGCACCACGCCTCTTCTTGCTGTAATCCCAGCATTCTGTTTCTTTTTAATTGCTTCCCCACATCCCCTACACAACCGAGCAGCAGACTGAGGTCATGTTACTCGGCACCTACAGTAGATAAGGCCAGTTCAGTCACCCAAGCTGTGGAGGGCACTGTGCTTGAATTTCAATCTACATTGAAGCGGTGTATTATTAGGAGGTCATGATTGGTAAGGACCAATTGGAAATTTGGCCAGGACACCGGGGTTACACCCCTACTCTTTTCGAGACGCACCCTGAGAATTTTAATGACCACAGAGAGTCAGGACCTCGGTTTTACGTCTCATCCGAAGGATGGCGCCTGTTTACAGTATAGTGTCCCCGTCACTATACTGGGGCATTAGGACCCACATGGACCGCAGTGTGAGCACCCCCTACTGGCCCCACTAACACCTCTTCCAGCAGCAACCTTAGTTTTTCCCAGGAGGTCTCTCATCCAGGTACTGACCAGGCTCACACCTGCTTAGCTTCAGTGGGTTGCCAATTGTGAGTTGCAGGGTGATATGGCTGCTGGCCATAATGTTGTCTTCGATTGTAGCAGAAAAGCTGGTCAGAACATTTGTTCTGGCTTTTACTGAATTAGTGGCAGTGTCTGCTCCACTTTCTAATGTCCATGTATCTTCTGCTGCATCTCTGACCTCTTGATTTTCTTACAGGCTTATTTCGTACTTCAGTACTATCCTTATAACTGTTTTTTTTGTTGTTGTTTTTTGCAATTTTACAACAAGTGTAGTGCTTTGAGATACAACTTTTAAAGGTGCTATATAAACTAAAGTCTGTTGCTGTTCTGTTGTTTTTGTCATGAACACCCCAGATCTTTTTGTGTGTAGCTTCCAGGAGGTCGGAGATACACATGCATGTGTGTGCGCATTATGTTTGTTCTTAGTAAATGTTCTGTTACAAGCAACTTCTATCCTCTGGTTCTACCCCCTGAGAGCTCCGTGTCTCTGAGGCTGTTACAGGCATGTCATGTCCCCTCTTTTATCCTGCCCAGAGACAGACATTCCGTGTTCCTGCAGCCAAAGTAGAGACTGGATTGTCCCCAATGTTTGATTTCCCGTAATACTGGAAGAGAGGTCTTATCAGAAATGCTGCGGAATGAAATCTCTCATCGGGCACAGAGGTCAGACAGCAGTCTGCCCCCTCCTCACCTGGACTTAGAGATCGTAATTTGCTTTGAGTCTTTTTTTGAGTTTTGTTTCTTGTGACTGGGGACAAGGCGTCCCCTTGCTGGCCATAGCGTGACGATTGTCCCGAGCTGACATATCTCGTGTAAAACAGAAGAAAATGACTGGTACCTGTGAGACCCTGAAACCACCATCTTGATCTGGGGAGTCCTACACTATTCACGTGTTGATTCCAATTCTCCAGACTATCACCATTTTGTAGCCCTCAACGCTGCAAGGATACTCCTGAACACAGGTGTAGAGAGCCGAAGAGAATCACTTGTAAGATCAGACCTGGCAACACACAACACTAAGACACGAAACACTGAAATTATTCTGTTGTCCTCCTCCAGCATCTCCAATCACTGCTTAAGGACTCCTGGCCAAACAAGAAGATGCAGCAGATACCTGGTTTTGCGTTGTTCCTCTCAGGTAGGCTCAGGTCTGCTGAAACATGGAATCATCTGTTTGTCTTCTGATTTGTACCCACCTGATGTGAATCAAGCATTGTATCCAAACCCCAGAATAGACATTCCACAGACTGCCAGTAAGCGTGCAATGTAGCATTTGAAACATACAGTAAACTTACAAGAGAATAGGTGTGCACCCAGTAGACAGAGCTAGCTTGTTTAATTCTAATTGTAAAAGATAATTAATCTTTTAAAAATGTTTGATGAATTAGAATGACATTAAAGTAGATTATTCTGACTCCACCAGTGTTACAGCTGACACAAGGAGGAACTGCTGAAGACAGCACATCTCTCACTACAACTATTACATCACATCCAACTGCAGCTTCAACAGAATCACCAGCTAAAACTACTGAACCTCCAACTACTTCTACTGAATTTACAACTAGTGCTGCAGTGCCTACACCCACTGCAGCATCTCCAACTACAAATACTCCAGCATCTCCATCTACAACTTCCACAGCATCTCATTCTCCAACTACTGAAGAACCTACAACTACAACTACTGCAGCATCTCCATCTACAACTACTGAAGCACCTACAACTACAACTTCCACAGCATCTCCATCTGCAACTACTGAAGCACCTACAACTACGACTACTGCAGCATCTCCATCTACAACTACTGAAGCACCTACAACTACAACTTCCACAGCATCTCCATCTACAACTACTGAAGCACCTACAACTACAACTTCCACAGCATCTCCATCTACAACTACTGAAGCACCTACAACTACGACTACTGCAGCATCTCCATCTACAACTACTGAAGCACCTACAACTACAACTTCCACAGCATCTCCATCTACAACTACTGAAGCACCTACAACTACAACTACTGCAGCATCTCCATCTACAACTACTGAAGCACCTACAACTACAACTTCCACAGCATCACCATCTACAACTACTGAAGCACCTACAACTACAACTTCCACAGCATCACCATCTACAACTACTGAAGCACCTACAACTACAACTTCCACAGCATCACCATCTACAACTACTGAAGCACCTACAACTACGACTACTGCAACATCTCCAACTATAGCTTCCACAACATTTCCAACTACAACTACTGCAACATCTCCAACTACAACTTCCAAAGCATCTCCATCTACAACTACTGAAGCACCTACAACTACAACTTCCACTGCATCTCCAACTACTGAAGCACCTACAACTACAACTTCCACTGCATCTCCAACTACTGAAGCACCTACAACTACAACTTCCACAGCATCTCTATCTACAACTACTGAAGCACCTACAACTAGAACTACTGCAGCATCTCACACTATAGCTTCCACAACATTTCCAACTACAACTACTGCAGCATCTCCAACTACAACTACTGAAGCACCTACAACTACAACTACTGCAGCATCTCCAACTATAGCTTCCATAACATCTCCAACTACAACTACTGAAGCATCTCCATCTACAACTTCCACAGCATCTCCATCTACAACTACTGAAGCACCTACAACTACGACTACTGCAGCATCTCCATCTACAACTACTGAAGCACCTCCATCTACAACTACTAAAGCACCTACAACTACAACTTCCACAGCATCTCCATCTACAACTACTGAAGCACCTACAACTACAACTTCCACAGCACCTCCATCTACAACTACTGAAGCACCTACAACTACAACTACTGCAGCATCTCCATCTACAACTACTGAAGCACCTACAACTACAACTACTGGAGCATCTCCATCTACAACTACTGAAGCACCTACAACTACAACTACTACAGCATCTCCACCTACAACTACTGAAGCACCTACAACTACAACTACTGCAGCATCTCCATCTACAACTACTGAAGCACCTACAACTACAACTACTGCAGCATCTCCATCTACAACTACTGAAGCACCTACAACTACAACTTCCACTGCATCTCCAACTACTGAAGCACCTACAACTACAACTACTGCAGCATCTCCATCTACAACTACTGAAGCACCTACAACTACAACTACTGCAGCATCTCCATCTACAACTACTGAAGCACCTACAACTACAACTACAACTTCCACAGCATCTCCACCTACAACTGCTGACGCACCTACAACTACAACTACTGGAGCATCTCCATCTACAACTACTGAAGCACCTACAACTACAACTACTACAGCATCTCCACCTACAACTACTGAAGCACCTACAACTACAACTACTGCAGCATCTCCATCTACAACTACTGAAGCACCTACAACTACAACTACTGCAGCATCTCCATCTACAACTACTGAAGCACCTACAACTACAACTTCCACTGCATCTCCAACTACTGAAGCACCTACAACTACAACTACTGCAGCATCTCCATCTACAACTACTGAAGCACCTACAACTACAACTACTGCAGCATCTCCATCTACAACTACTGAAGCACCTACAACTACAACTACAACTTCCACAGCATCTCCATCTACATCTACTGAAGCACCTACAACTACAACTTCCACAGCACCTCCATCTACAACTACTGAAGCACCTACAACTACAACTACTGCAGCATCTCCATCTACAACTACTGAAGCACCTACAACTACAACTACTGCAGCATCTCCATCTACAACTACTGAAGCACCTACAACTACAACTACTGCAGCATCTCCATCTACAACTACTGAAGCACCTACAACTACAACTTCCACTGCATCTCCAACTACTGAAGCACCTACAACTACAACTACTGCAGCATCTCCATCTACAACTACTGAAGCACCTACAACTACAACTACTGCAGCATCTCCATCTACAACTACTGAAACACCTACAACTACAACTACAACTTCCACAGCATCTCTATCTACAACTACTGAAGCACCTACAACTAGAACTACTGCAGCATCTCACACTATAGCTTCCACAACATTTCCAACTACAACAACTGCAGCATCTCCAACTACAACTACTGAAGCACCTACAACTACAACTACTGCAGCATCTCCAACTATAGCTTCCACAACATCTCCAACTACAACTACTGAAGCATCTCCATCTACAACTTCCACAGCATCTCCATCTACAACTACTGAAGCACCTACAACTACGACTACTGCAGCACCTCCATCTACAACTACTGAAGCACCTACAACTACAACTTCCACAGCATCACCATCTACAACTACTAAAGCACCTACAACTACAACTTCCACAGCATCTCCATCTACAACTACTGAAGCACCTACAACTACAACTTCCACAGCACCTCCATCTACAACTACTGAAGCACCTACAACTACAACTACTGCAGCATCTCCATCTACAACTACTGAAGCACCTACAACTACAACTACTGGAGCATCTCCATCTACAACTACTGAAGCACCTACAACTACAACTACTACAGCATCTCCACCTACAACTACTGAAGCACCTACAACTACAACTACTGCAGCATCTCCATCTACAACTACTGAAGCACCTACAACTACAACTACTGGAGCATCTCCATCTACAACTACTGAAGCACCTACAACTACAACTACTACAGCATCTCCACCTACAACTACTGAAGCACCTACAACTACAACTACTGCAGCATCTCCATCTACAACTACTGAAGCACCTACAACTACAACTACAACTTCCACAGCATCTCCACCTACAACTGCTGAAGCACCTACAACTACAACTACTGCAGCATCTCCATCTACAACTACTGAAGCACCTACAACTACAACTACTGGAGCATCTCCATCTACAACTACTGAAGCACCTACAACTACAACTACTGCAGCATCTCCAACTATAGCTTCCACAACATCTCCAACTACAACTACTGAAGCATCTCCATCTACAACTTCCACAGCATCTCCATCTACAACTACTGAAGCACCTACAACTACGACTACTGCAGCACCTCCATCTACAACTACTGAAGCACCTACAACTACAACTTCCACAGCATCACCATCTACAACTACTGAAGCACCTACAACTACAACTACAACTTCCACAGCATCTCCACCTACAACTGCTGAAGCACCTACAACTACAACTACTGCAGCATCTCCATCTACAACTACTGAAGCACCTACAACTACAACTACTGGAGCATCTCCATCTACAACTACTGAAGCACCTACAACTACAACTACTGCAGCATCTCCAACTATAGCTTCCACAACATCTCCAACTACAACTACTGAAGCATCTCCATCTACAACTTCCACAGCATCTCCATCTACAACTACTGAAGCACCTACAACTACGACTACTGCAGCACCTCCATCTACAACTACTGAAGCACCTACAACTACAACTACTACAGCATCTCCACCTACAACTACTGAAGCACCTACAACTACAACTACTGCAGCATCTCCATCTACAACTACTGAAGCACCTACAACTACAACTACTGCAGCATCTCCATCTACAACTACTGAAGCACCTACAACTACAACTTCCACTGCATCTCCAACTACTGAAGCACCTACAACTACAACTACTGCAGCATCTCCATCTACAACTACTGAAGCACCTACAACTACAACTACTGCAGCATCTCCATCTACAACTACTGAAGCACCTACAACTACAACTACAACTTCCACAGCATCTCCACCTACAACTGCTGACGCACCTACAACTACAACTACTGGAGCATCTCCATCTACAACTACTGAAGCACCTACAACTACAACTACTACAGCATCTCCACCTACAACTACTGAAGCACCTACAACTACAACTACTGCAGCATCTCCATCTACAACTACTGAAGCACCTACAACTACAACTACTGCAGCATCTCCATCTACAACTACTGAAGCACCTACAACTACAACTTCCACTGCATCTCCAACTACTGAAGCACCTACAACTACAACTACTGCAGCATCTCCATCTACAACTACTGAAGCACCTACAACTACAACTACTGCAGCATCTCCATCTACAACTACTGAAGCACCTACAACTACAACTACAACTTCCACAGCATCTCCATCTACATCTACTGAAGCACCTACAACTACAACTTCCACAGCACCTCCATCTACAACTACTGAAGCACCTACAACTACAACTACTGCAGCATCTCCATCTACAACTACTGAAGCACCTACAACTACAACTACTGCAGCATCTCCATCTACAACTACTGAAGCACCTACAACTACAACTACTGCAGCATCTCCATCTACAACTACTGAAGCACCTACAACTACAACTTCCACTGCATCTCCAACTACTGAAGCACCTACAACTACAACTACTGCAGCATCTCCATCTACAACTACTGAAGCACCTACAACTACAACTACTGCAGCATCTCCATCTACAACTACTGAAACACCTACAACTACAACTACAACTTCCACAGCATCTCTATCTACAACTACTGAAGCACCTACAACTAGAACTACTGCAGCATCTCACACTATAGCTTCCACAACATTTCCAACTACAACAACTGCAGCATCTCCAACTACAACTACTGAAGCACCTACAACTACAACTACTGCAGCATCTCCAACTATAGCTTCCACAACATCTCCAACTACAACTACTGAAGCATCTCCATCTACAACTTCCACAGCATCTCCATCTACAACTACTGAAGCACCTACAACTACGACTACTGCAGCACCTCCATCTACAACTACTGAAGCACCTACAACTACAACTTCCACAGCATCACCATCTACAACTACTAAAGCACCTACAACTACAACTTCCACAGCATCTCCATCTACAACTACTGAAGCACCTACAACTACAACTTCCACAGCACCTCCATCTACAACTACTGAAGCACCTACAACTACAACTACTGCAGCATCTCCATCTACAACTACTGAAGCACCTACAACTACAACTACTGGAGCATCTCCATCTACAACTACTGAAGCACCTACAACTACAACTACTACAGCATCTCCACCTACAACTACTGAAGCACCTACAACTACAACTACTGCAGCATCTCCATCTACAACTACTGAAGCACCTACAACTACAACTACTGGAGCATCTCCATCTACAACTACTGAAGCACCTACAACTACAACTACTACAGCATCTCCACCTACAACTACTGAAGCACCTACAACTACAACTACTGCAGCATCTCCATCTACAACTACTGAAGCACCTACAACTACAACTACAACTTCCACAGCATCTCCACCTACAACTGCTGAAGCACCTACAACTACAACTACTGCAGCATCTCCATCTACAACTACTGAAGCACCTACAACTACAACTACTGGAGCATCTCCATCTACAACTACTGAAGCACCTACAACTACGACTACTGCAGCACCTCCATCTACAACTACTGAAGCACCTACAACTACAACTTCCACAGCATCACCATCTACAACTACTAAAGCACCTACAACTACAACTTCCACAGCATCTCCATCTACAACTACTGAAGCACCTACAACTACAACTTCCACAGCACCTCCATCTACAACTACTGAAGCACCTACAACTACAACTACTGCAGCATCTCCATCTACAACTACTGAAGCACCTACAACTACAACTACTGGAGCATCTCCATCTACAACTACTGAAGCACCTACAACTACAACTACTACAGCATCTCCACCTACAACTACTGAAGCACCTACAACTACAACTACTGCAGCATCTCCATCTACAACTACTGAAGCACCTACAACTACAACTACTGGAGCATCTCCATCTACAACTACTGAAGCACCTACAACTACAACTACTACAGCATCTCCACCTACAACTACTGAAGCACCTACAACTACAACTACTGCAGCATCTCCATCTACAACTACTGAAGCACCTACAACTACAACTACAACTTCCACAGCATCTCCACCTACAACTGCTGAAGCACCTACAACTACAACTACTGCAGCATCTCCATCTACAACTACTGAAGCACCTACAACTACGACTACTGCAGCATCTCCATCTACAACTACTGAAGCACCTACAACTACAACTTCCACAGCATCTCCACCTACAACTGCTGAAGCACCTACAACTACGACTACTGCAACATCTCCATCCACAACTGCTGAAGCACCTACAACTACAACTACTGCAACATCTCCATCTACAACTACTGAAGCACCTACAACTACAACTTCCACAGCATCTCCATCTACAACTACTGATTCACCTACAACTACAACTTCCACAGCATCTCCATCTGCAACTACTGAAGCACCTACAACTACAACTACTGCAGCATCTCCACCTACAACTACTGAAGCACCTACAACTACAACTACTGCAGCATCTCCATCTACAACTACTGAAGCACCTACAACTACGACTACTACAGCATCTCCACCTACAACTACTGAAGCACCTACAACTACGACTACTGCAGCATCTCCATCTACAACTACTGAAGCACCTACAACTACAACTTCCACAGCATCTCCACCTACAACTACTGAAGCACCTACAACTACAACTACTGCAGCATCTCCATCTACAACTACTGAAGCACCTACAACTACAACTACTGCAGCATCTCCACCTACAACTACTGAAGCACCTACAACTACGACTACTACAGCCTCTCCATCTACAACTACTGAAGCACCTACAACTACAACTACTACAGCATCTCCATCTAAAACTACTGAACCACCTACAACTACAACTTCCACAGCATCTCCATCTACAACTACTGAAGCACCTACAACTACAACTTCCACAGCATCTCCATCTACAACTACTGAAGCACCTACAACTACAACTACTACAGCATCTCCACCTACAACTACTGAAGCACCTACAACTACAACTACTGCAGCATCTCCATCTACAACTACTGAAGCACCTACAACTACAACTACAACTTCCACAGCATCTCCACCTACAACTGCTGAAGCACCTACAACTACAACTACTGCAGCATCTCCATCTACAACTACTGAAGCACCTACAACTACAACTACTGCAACATCTCCATCTACAACTACTGAAGCACCTACAACTACAACTTCCACAGCATCTCCATCTACAACTACTGATTCACCTACAACTACAACTTCCACAGCATCTCCATCTGCAACTACTGAAGCACCTACAACTACAACTACTGCAGCATCTCCACCTACAACTACTGAAGCACCTACAACTACAACTACTGCAGCATCTCCATCTACAACTACTGAAGCACCTACAACTACGACTACTACAGCATCTCCACCTACAACTACTGAAGCACCTACAACTACGACTACTGCAGCATCTCCATCTACAACTACTGAAGCACCTACAACTACAACTTCCACAGCATCTCCACCTACAACTACTGAAGCACCTACAACTACAACTACTGCAGCATCTCCATCTACAACTACTGAAGCACCTACAACTACAACTACTGCAGCATCTCCACCTACAACTACTGAAGCACCTACAACTACGACTACTACAGCCTCTCCATCTACAACTACTGAAGCACCTACAACTACAACTACTACAGCATCTCCATCTAAAACTACTGAACCACCTACAACTACAACTTCCACAGCATCTCCATCTACAACTACTGAAGCACCTACAACTACAACTTCCACAGCATCTCCATCTACAACTACTGAAGCACCTACAACTACGACTACTACAGCCTCTCCATCTAAAACTACTGAAGCACCTACAACTACAACTTCCACAGCCTCTCCATCTAAAACTACTGAACCACCTACAACTACGACTTCCACAGCATCTCCATCTACAACTACTGAAGCACCTACAACTACAACTACTGCAGCATCTCCACCTACAACTACTGAAGCACCTACAACTACAACTTCCACAGCATCTCCATCTAAAACTACTGAACCACCTACAACTACAACTTCCACAGCATCTCCATCTACAACTACTGAAGCACCTACAACTACAACTTCCACAGCATCTCCATCTAAAACTACTGAACCACCTACAACTACAACTTCCACAGCATCTCCATCTACAACTACTGAAGCACCTACAACTACAACTTCCACAGCATCACCATCTACAACTACTGAAGCACCTACAACTACAACTTCCACAGCATCACCATCTACAACTACTGAAGCACCTACAACTACGACTACTGCAACATCTCCATCTACAACTACTGAAGCACCTACAACTACAACTACTGCAGCATCTCCATCTACAACTACTGAAGCACCTACAACTACAACTTCCACAGCATCACCATCTACAACTACTGAAGCACCTACAACTACAACTACTGCAGCATCTCCACCTACAACTACTGAAGCACCTACAACTACAACTACTGCAGCATCTCCATCTACAACTACTGAAGCACCTACAACTACGACTACTGCAGCATCTCCATCTACAACTACTGAAGCACCTACAACTACAACTTCCACTGCATCTCCAACTACTGAAGCACCTACAACTACAACTTCCACAGCATCACCATCTACAACTACTGAAGCACCTACAACTACAACTACTGCAGCATCTCCACCTACAACTACTGCAGCACCTACAACTACAACTACTGCAGCATCTCCATCTACAACTACTGAAGCACCTACAACTACAACTACTGCAGCATCTCCACCTACAACTACTGCAGCACCTACAACTACAACTACTGCAGCATCTCCACCTACAACTACTGAAGCACCTACAACTACAACTTCCACAGCATCTCCATCTACAACTACTGAAGCACCTACAACTACAACTTCCACAGCATCTCCATCTACAACTACTGAAGCACCTACAACTACAACTACTGCAGCATCTCCACCTACAACTACTGAAGCACCTACAACTACAACTACTGCAGCATCTCTAACTATAGCTTCCACAACATCTCCAAATACAACTACTGCAGCATCTCCATCTACAACTTCTAAAGCACCTACAACTACAACTACTGCAGCATCTCTAACTATAGCTTCCACAACATCTCCAAATACAACTACTGCAGCATCTCCAACAACAACTTCCACACCATCTCCAACTACAACTTCCACAGCATCTCCACCTACAACTACTGAAGCACCTACAACTACAACTACTGCAGCATCTCCATCTACAACTACTGAAGCACCTCCATCTACAACTACTGCAGCATCTCCATCTACAACTACTGAAGCACCTACAACTACAACTTCCACAGCATCTCCATCTACAACTACTGAAGCACCTACAACTACAACTACTGCAGCATCTCCACCTACAACTACTGAAGCACCTACAACTACAACTACTGCAGCATCTCCACCTACAACTACTGAAGCACCTACAACTACAACTACTGCAGCATCTCCATCTACAACTACTGAAGCACCTACAACTACGACTACTGCAGCATCTCCATCTACAACTACTGAAGCACCTACAACAACAACTTCCACAGCATCTCCATCTACAACTACTGATTCACCTACAACTACAACTTCCACACCATCTCCATCTGCAACTACTGAAGCACCTACAACTACAACTACTGCAGCATCTCCACCTACAACTACTGAAGCACCTACAACTACAACTACTGCAGCATCTCCATCTACAACTACTGAAGCACCTACAACTACGACTACTACAGCATCTCCACCTACAACTACTGAAGCACCTACAACTACGACTACTGCAGCATCTCCATCTACAACTACTGAAGCACCTACAACTACAACTTCCACAGCATCTCCACCTACAACTACTGAAGCACCTACAACTACAACTACTGCAGCATCTCCATCTACAACTACTGAAGCACCTACAACTACAACTACTGCAGCATCTCCACCTACAACTACTGAAGCACCTACAACTACGACTACTACAGCCTCTCCATCTAAAACTACTGAACCACCTACAACTACAACTTCCACAGCATCTCCATCTACAACTACTGAAGCACCTACAACTACAACTTCCACAGCATCTCCATCTACAACTACTGAAGCACCTACAACTACGACTACTACAGCCTCTCCATCTAAAACTACTGAAGCACCTACAACTACAACTTCCACAGCCTCTCCATCTAAAACTACTGAACCACCTACAACTACGACTTCCACAGCATCTCCATCTACAACTACTGAAGCACCTACAACTACAACTACTGCAGCATCTCCACCTACAACTACTGAAGCACCTACAACTACAACTACTGCAGCATCTCCACCTACAACTACTGAAGCACCTACAACTACAACTACTGCAGCATCTCCATCTACAACTACTGAAGCACCTACAACTACGACTACTGCAGCATCTCCATCTACAACTACTGAAGCACCTACAACAACAACTTCCACAGCATCTCCATCTACAACTACTGATTCACCTACAACTACAACTTCCACACCATCTCCATCTGCAACTACTGAAGCACCTACAACTACAACTACTGCAGCATCTCCACCTACAACTACTGAAGCACCTACAACTACAACTACTGCAGCATCTCCATCTACAACTACTGAAGCACCTACAACTACGACTACTACAGCATCTCCACCTACAACTACTGAAGCACCTACAACTACGACTACTGCAGCATCTCCATCTACAACTACTGAAGCACCTACAACTACAACTTCCACAGCATCTCCACCTACAACTACTGAAGCACCTACAACTACAACTACTGCAGCATCTCCATCTACAACTACTGAAGCACCTACAACTACAACTACTGCAGCATCTCCACCTACAACTACTGAAGCACCTACAACTACGACTACTACAGCCTCTCCATCTACAACTACTGAAGCACCTACAACTACAACTACTACAGCATCTCCATCTAAAACTACTGAACCACCTACAACTACAACTTCCACAGCATCTCCATCTACAACTACTGAAGCACCTACAACTACAACTTCCACAGCATCTCCATCTACAACTACTGAAGCACCTACAACTACGACTACTACAGCCTCTCCATCTAAAACTACTGAAGCACCTACAACTACAACTTCCACAGCCTCTCCATCTAAAACTACTGAACCACCTACAACTACGACTTCCACAGCATCTCCATCTACAACTACTGAAGCACCTACAACTACAACTACTGCAGCATCTCCACCTACAACTACTGAAGCACCTACAACTACAACTTCCACAGCATCTCCATCTAAAACTACTGAACCACCTACAACTACAACTTCCACAGCATCTCCATCTACAACTACTGAAGCACCTACAATTACAACTTCCACAGCATCTCCATCTAAAACTACTGAACCACCTACAACTACAACTTCCACAGCATCTCCATCTACAACTACTGAAGCACCTACAACTACAACTTCCACAGCATCACCATCTACAACTACTGAAGCACCTACAACTACAACTTCCACAGCATCACCATCTACAACTACTGAAGCACCTACAACTACGACTACTGCAACATCTCCATCTACAACTACTGAAGCACCTACAACTACAACTACTGCAGCATCTCCATCTACAACTACTGAAGCACCTACAACTACAACTTCCACAGCATCACCATCTACAACTACTGAAGCACCTACAACTACAACTACTGCAGCATCTCCACCTACAACTACTGAAGCACCTACAACTACAACTACTGCAGCATCTCCATCTACAACTACTGAAGCACCTACAACTACAACTTCCACTGCATCTCCAACTACTGAAGCACCTACAACTACAACTTCCACAGCATCACCATCTACAACTACTGCAGCATCTCCACCTACAACTACTGCAGCACCTACAACTACAACTACTGCAGCATCTCCATCTACAACTACTGAAGCACCTACAACTACAACTACTGCAGCATCTCCACGTACAACTACTGCAGCACCTACAACTACAACTACTGCAGCATCTCCACCTACAACTACTGAAGCACCTACAACTACAACTACTGGAGCATCTCCATCTACAACTACTGAAGCACCTACAACTACAACTTCCACAGCATCTCCATCTACAACTACTGAAGCACCTACAACTACAACTTCCACAGCATCTCCATCTACAACTACTGAAGCACCTACAACTACAACTACTGCAGCATCTCCACCTACAACTACTGAAGCACCTACAACTACAACTACTGCAGCATCTCTAACTATAGCTTCCACAACATCTCCAAATACAACTACTGCAGCATCTCCATCTACAACTTCTAAAGCACCTACAACTACAACTACTGCAGCATCTCTAACTATAGCTTCCACAACATCTCCAAATACAACTACTGCAGCATCTCCAACTACAACTTCCACAGCATCTCCACCTACAACTACTGAAGCACCTACAACTACAACTACTGCAGCATCTCCATCTACAACTACTGAAGCACCTCCATCTACAACTACTGCAGCATCTCCATCTACAACTACTGAAGCACCTACAACTACAACTTCCACAGCATCTCCATCTACAACTACTGAAGCACCTACAACTACGACTACTGCAACATCTCCATCTACAACTACTGAAGCACCTACAACTACAACTACTGCAGCATCTCCACCTACAACTACTGAAGCACCTACAACTACAACTACTGCAGCATCTCCATCTACAACTACTGAAGCACCTACAACTACGACTACTGCAGCATCTCCATCTACAACTACTGAAGCACCTACAACTACAACTACTAGAGCATCTCCATCTACAACTACTGAAGCACCTACAACTACGACTACTGCAGCATCTCCATCTACAACTACTGAAGCACCTACAACTACGACTACTGCAGCATCTCCAACTATAGCTTCCACAACATCTCCAAATACAACTACTGCAGCATCTCCAACTACAACTTCCACAGCACCTCCACCTACAACTACTGAAGCACCTACAACTACAACTACTGCAGCATCTCCATCTACAGCTACTGAAGCACCTACAACTACAAGTTCCACAGCATCTCCACCTACAACTACTGAAGCACCTACAACTACAACTACTGCAGCATCTCCATCTACAACTACTGAAGCACCTACAATTACGACTACTACAGCATCTCCATCTGCAACTACTGAAGCACCTACAACTACAACTTCCACAGCATCACCATCTACAACTACTGAAGCACCTACAACTACAACTACTGCAGCATCTCCATCTACAACTTCTAAAGCACCTACAACTACAACTACTGCACCATCTCCAACTACAACTACTGCAGCATCTCCAACTACAACTTCCACAGCATCTCCATCTACAACTACTGAAGCACCTACAACTACAACTACTGCAGCATCTCCATCTACAACTACTGAAGCACCTACAACTACAACTACTGCAACATCTCCATCTACAACTACTGAAGCACCTACAACTACAACTACTGCAGCATCTCCAACTATAGTTTCCACAACATCTCCAACTACAACTACTGCAGCATCTCCAAGTAAAACTACTAAAATTCCTACAACTACAACTACTGCAGCATCTCCATCCACAACTACTGAAGCACCTACAACTACAACTACTGCAGCATCTCTAACTAAATTTTCTATAGCATCTCCAACTGCACTTTCCAGACCATCTCCAACCATCTGTGCAGCTTCCACA
The DNA here is from genome assembly GCF_059453375.1 of Lepisosteus platostomus. NCBI lineage: Eukaryota > Metazoa > Chordata > Actinopteri > Semionotiformes > Lepisosteidae > Lepisosteus > Lepisosteus platostomus. The sequence continues at coordinate 15,989,828 of NC_142618.1, forward strand.
GCATCTGCATCTACAACTACTGTAGCATCTCTAACTACAAGTACTGCTGCATCTAAAACTGTGAGTACCACAGTTCCTACAACTACCCCTTCCGCTGAACCTACAACTATGAGCACCACGGTCCTTCCAAGTATAACTACTGCAGCACCTACATCTACAACTATTGAAGCACCAACAACTACAACTTCCACAGCATCTCCAACTAAAACTACTAAAATTCCTACAACTATAACTACTGCAGCATCTCCAACTGTGACCACCACAGTTCCTACAACTACAAGCACCATGTTTCTTCCATCTACAGCTACTGCAGTATTTCCAACTGAAGCGCCTAAAACTACAACTTCCACAGGATCTCCATCTACAACTACTGCAACATCCTCAGCTAAATCTTCCACAGCATCTCCAACTAAAACTTCCACAGCATCTCCAGCTCCAACTACTGCAGTGTCTGCAACTACAACAGTGAGCACAACAACTCCTTCAACTACAGATACTGCAACAACTACATCTTTGAGCACCACAGCTCCTTCATTTAAAACTACTGCTGGACCTAAAATTGTGAGCACCACAGCACCTCCAACATCATCGTCCACAGTATCACCAACCACTTCTTCCATGGCATTTCCAAGTACAACTACAAGAGAATCACCAACTTATTCCACAACATTTTCAACTACTGCAGCATCTCCAACTACTACTCCTGCATCATCTACAAACGTGATCACCACAGCTCTTCCACATACAACTACCACTGCACCTACAACCTTGATCACCACAGCTCCTTCAACTTCAGCATCTGCAATGCTGAGCACCACAGATACAACTACAGCTACAACTACTGCTACACCCACAATTGTGATCACCACAGCTCCTCCAACTACAACATCTGCTACACCTGCTTCTCCGACTACAACTACTGCTGTCTCTACAGCTCTGAGCACCACAGTCCCTTCAACTATAACTTCTGCAAAAAACACAACTCTAAGCACCTCATCCTCTCCAACTACAACTACGGGAATGTCTTCAACTCTGAGCATCTCATCTCCTCTAAATGCAGCTACTGCAGCCTCTACAGCTGTGTTCACCACAGCTCCTCCAGAGACACCCACTGCCACACCTAAAACTGAGAGAAACACAACTCCCCCAAATACAACTACTGCAGCACCTACAGCTTTCAATTCCACAGCACCACCAACTACTGTGTTAGCACCTACAACTCTGAGCACCAGAGCTCCACCAACTGCAACTACTGCAGCAGTAGCTACAATTGTATGTGCCACAGCTCCTTCAACTAAAGCTACAACAGGTTCTACAACTCAGATCACCACAGTCCCTCGAACTACTGCAGCACACACAACTGTGAGCAGCAAAGTTTCTCCAACACCTACTGCTGTGAACACCATCGTTCCTCCAACTACAGTTACTGCTGTACTTACAACTATGAGCATCATTGTTCCTACAACTACACCTTCTACTACAGGACTTCCCACTACTGTAGCCACATCTACACCAGTGACTACAACTCTTATTAAAACCTCAACAGAAGTAATTCCTCTTCAGTTTCGAATTTTCCTGGATTATAAGGATGGATTTTCCAATAAAAGCTCGACTGAATTCAAAGCCCTTGCCCAAGCTGCAGAGAGAGAGGTAAATTCCTATGTGCTTCAAAGAGTTTAAAAATGCAAGTTTCCATCTTGCTTTCTCACTTTTTGTTTCTTTTTTGTTTTGTTTCTTTTGTTTCTTCCAGATCAATTGGATTTTCTTAAAGAAGTATCCTCATTCTTACAAGAGTGCCACGATAATACAGCTGAGGTACAGTGATCTGTGTGTGTGCTTCTTTCAGTGCAGTCACAAGCATAATGGTTATTTCTGATTGCCCGTAGTAAATACTTTCAATCACTGTCTAGCACACAGAATAAGATCATTACACTGGTTAGAAAAACAAAGGCACCTTTCAGCCCTTCAGAAGCTTTTGAAAGACTATACATCCTGAAACAGCAAAAGCCTCACCTCTGCAGGATTTATTCCATAAACCTCTGGCTCTGAGTTCATCTTCAGAGTTGTGACTCGTCTTCTCCATCTTTCTTGAATGAGTGTTCTCTTAGACTGTACGCTTCAGGATTTTAAATACCCATAACAAGAGCAAGAAGAGTTTATTCTAATTACAAATGAAAACATTAACTTTCATTTAGAATTCTCCTGTTACTACTTTAATAATAATAATAATAATAATAATAATAATAATAATAATAATAATAATGTATACATCTACCGATGTTTTAATTAGTCCATAATTGTATTGACTATTGCTGTTGGCCAGGAATCAATGTCATCAGATGGAATCCAGATTTAATCAGGCCTTATGACCTTTATCCATGATGCCCTACAGCTGGCAGATCAGCAGTGATAGCTAGTCAGTGCTCATCTCCTCCTGGCCTCCAGTTTCACTCCTGTCTGCTGTTCCAGAGCCAGCGTGAGGCCTCTCCCAACCTTCGAACTGCTGTCTTTCTGTCCCTCCCAGTCAGTCCAACAGCTGTCAGCATTCTCCACACAGAAGGTGCAGGGAATCCTCTGTACCTAACCTCCACCGGGAACACCCACGTCTGCCACCCTCTGCAGTCTTGTACCAGATCTTCATGTTTGGCACCCTTCCTCTCAAAGGCCTCCTCACATCCTTGCTCCCATGGTACAGTCAGCTCGACGAGGAGGATCTTCCTGGCCTCTGCGGACCACATTACCACATCTGGCCTTAGGGATTTGTACAATATTGAGAAACTGCAGTCTTCCTCCAAGGACCACTCTCTTGTCCCACCATGGAGCTTTATGGAAGACAGAATCTTTGGTTTTCCCTGGCTTGTCAGTGTCTCACCATCCCTGACAAATACAACTGTATTTAAAGGTCCAAGCATGAGCTTGCCATTCCTTCTGTCTCTCTTTCTCCAGGATGTCTACCAGTGTCATCAAGACCTTGTCATGGCGCCATCTTGTACAGTGCCTTGCGAAAGTATTCGGCCCCCTTGAACTTTTCAACCTTTTGCCACATTTCAGGCTTCAAACATAAAGATATAAATTTTTTATTTTATGTGAAGAATCACCAACAAGTGGGACACAATTGTGAAGTGGAACGAAATCTATTGGAGTTTTGAAACTTTTTTAACTAATAAAAAAATGAAAAGTGGGGCGTGCAAAATTATTCGGCCCCCCTGCATTAATACTTTGTAGAGCCACCTTTTGCTGCGATTACAGCTGCAAGTCGCTTGGGGTATGTCTCTATCAGTTTTGCACATCGAGAGACTGAAATTCTTGCCCATTCTTCCTTGCAAAACAGCTCGAGCTCAGTGAGGTTGGATGGAGAGCGTTTGTGAACAGCAGTTTTCAGCTCTTTCCACAGATTCTCGATTGGATTCAGGTCTGGACTTTGACTTGGCCATTCAAACACCTGGATACGTTTATTTGTGAACCATTCCTTTGTAGATTTTGCTGTATGTTTGGGATCATTGTCTTGTTGGAAGATAAATCTCCGTCCCAGTTTCAGGTCTTTTGCAAACTCCAACAGGTTTTCATCCAGAATGGTCCTGTATTTGGCTGCATCCATCTTCCCCTCAATTTTAACCATCTTCCCTGTCCCTGCTGAAGAAAAGCAGGCCCAAACCATGATGCTGCCACCACCATGTTTGACAGTGGGGATGGTGTGTTGAGGGTGATGAGCTGTGTTGCTTTTACGCCAAACATATCGTTTTGCATTGTGGCCAAAAAGTTCGATTGTGGTTTCATCTGACCAGAGCACCTTCTTCCACATGTTTGGGGTGTCTCCCAGGTGGCTTGTGGCAAACTTTAGACGAGACTTTTTATGGATATCTTTGAGAAATGGCTTTCTTCTTGCCACTCTTCCATAAAGGCCAGATTTGTGCAGTGTAAGACTGATTGTTGTCCTATGGACAGACTCTCCCACCTCAGCTGTAGTTCTCTGCAGTTCATCCAGAGTGATCATGGGCCTCTTGGCTGCATCTCTGATCAGTCTTCTCCTTGTCTGAGCTGAAAGTTTAGAGGGACGGCCAGGTCTTGGTAGATTTGCAGTGGTCTGATACTCCTTCCATTTCAAGATGATCGCTTGCTCAGTGCTCCTTGGGATGTTTGAAGCTTGGGAAATCTTTTTGTATCCAAATCCGGCTTTAAACTTCTCCACAACAGTATTACGGACCTGCCTGGTGTGTTCCTTGGTCTTCATGATGCTCTCTGCGCTTTCAACAGAACCTTGAGACTATCACAGAGCAGGTGCATTTATACAGAGACTTGATTACACACAGGTGGATTCTATTTATCACCATCAGTCATTTAGGACAACATTGGATCATTCAGAGATCCTCGCTGAACTTCTGGAGTGAGTTTGCTGCACTGAAAGTAAAGGGGCCGAATAATTTTGCACGCCCCACTTTTCATTTTTTTATTAGTTAAAAAAGTTTCAAAAATCCAATAGATTTCATTCCACTTCACAATTGTGTCCCACTTGTTGGTGATTCTTCACATAAAATAAAAAATTTATATCTTTATGTTTGAAGCCTGAAATGTGGCAAAAGGTTGAAAAGTTCAAGGGGGCCGAATACTTTCGCAAGGCACTGTACCTCCCATGGGAAACTGTTACTCTGCACCCACAAAGGATATGTGCCGTGTTGCCCCACTTGATGATGGGAGGGTGTCATAGAGCGCCCGCAGCAGGAAGGAGATGCGAAAGGGCTGCAACCTTCACAATGCTGTCCAAGTTCATCTTCTTTCAGGAAGATTCCATTTTGTCCATGCTCCCTGCAATTCCGACTCCACAGCTCTCGACCTTCGGCTCCCCTCCTCCCGATTCCTTGTTTCTTCCTGTACCACAACTCTCCTCTCTCTTAAGCTGGCTTTTTCCCACTGCTGGAATTGTGTAGTTCCTAGGCTTTGCCTGTCACTACACAGGTTTGCAATGATGTCCTGAAGCTTTAGTGCACTTACCTGGGTCACAGAAACCACACAAGTCCCTTCCTGATCTGGTGATGATTTGTGCCCCTCTAACCAGGCTGTCTCTGGAGTTTCTAACATCTCCACCCTGCATTTTGCTACCTTGAACTCTTCCACAAGACAGTGGAAGTTGCAGCTGTCCTGATCTCATGTAAAACCCCACTGACGTGAAGCTGGATGGGATTCCCAGCCACATTCGGAGGTGCTTGTCGATCTTTCTCTCCACTCCTTCCACCATTGTCATGGGTACCTCCTATACTGTTCACAGCCACAGGACTCTAAGCAATACCCCATGTTGATAAAGCCATGCACTGAATTTCCCTGGGAGTCCTGATCCATCAATCTTCCTCAGCCAATCGCCTACCTGCAATTCTGTGATGCTGACATTTTCCCTGTCCGATAATGCCTTGTCGATGCATTCACTTATTGATGGAATGGCTTCACCCTGGATCTGGAGTTTATATTTCTGGGTCACTCTGCCTTTCCTGATCACCATATATCCTGACTTCCTTGGTTTGAACTTCATTGTCATCCAGGTTGCTATGTCCTCTGGTGCTTTCAAAACCCACCTTGCCTGCACAAAGGACACAAAGGATGTAGTTATTACTGTAAGATCATCGATGAACCCCCTAAAAGATGGTCGGTGGGTACATGACTGCTTGTTCTGCTGTTATTATTATGAGGGTCATTCCCATGATGAACAAGATAGGGGAAATAGTACAAGTGTAGTACCTTGATTCCTCCATAGTAGCTGGTGATCACCCCCTTGATGTGGTGTGGGATATGATATTACTCCATAGCAACCCAAATCAAACTATGTGGGGTGGATTCATATGCATTAGCCAGGTCCAGCCAGACATCTGTCAGGTCTCCTCTATTGGACCTCACCTCCTGGATCATCTGACTTAGGACCCCTTAGTGATCAAAGCATCCTGAAAAGACAGGAATTTCCCCTTTCTGTATAGATGTGTCAACAAACTAATTTCCACATTGTTCACCTTGTAGGAGGGGATCGGTCATTGTTGAGTCTACACTGAAGCTTCAAAGTGACAACAGTTCCCCCAGTAATGAGGACATAGTGCAAGTCTTTCAAGATGGGCTGAACTCCACAGGATATCTTGGGGAGCTTTCAGTGGATGTAACAAGTATTCAGTCTGGGAGTAAGTGCTTGAGGAGAATTTTCCATTTTTCATGTTTCTTACTGAAAGAGACACATCAGTTGTTAATAATTTTAATATCAATTTGTAATTCACAAATAAATTAACACAGAAAACTCTTTCCACCACAGATGCAACAATCAGGATGAGGGAAGATCCCCCTGGAGCTCCTACTGCAACAACAATTAAACCTGTGATCACAACCTCAGCTGTACCCATTTCAACCTCACTAATGCAACATAGAACTACAGGTTCCCCTACAGCCACAGCCCCTCTCAGTGCAGGAGAAGCAACACCAAACAATACAAGTACAAGACCGTGGGAAACAACCTTTACCATTCTGTCAACAACAACAACACAATCCATTCGTTTTTCCACTACAACCTCAAAACCTCCCACTATAACCAAATCTGCAGCATCAAACATCACTCTCTCAGAAGGTACAACATTTCCCATTAACACCTCAGAAACTCACAATACAACTACAAATTCAGTTACAACTACAATTGCAGCACTAGATATAGCATATTCTAAAACAACCACAACACCTCCCTTTACAACCTCAACAATCCCCACTACAAAAAGAACTGAAGGTTCCACTATGACCCCAAAGCCTCTGATTAAAACATCAATATTTAACAATGAAAGTAAAATTATGGTCTCCATTACAACCACAACTCCTCTCATTAGCATTACCTCAACAACTCCCACTAAAACCACAGCAACAGTTTCCACTCCAATCACAGCACCTCCCACTACAGCTTGTTCAGATACATCTATGCCTTCTACAAAACAAAATACTACTGTAGCCAGAACTACACGTACTACGACAACACCTCCAACTATCGCAGCCACATCTACACCTGCTACTACAGCACCTCACACTGCTGTATCTGCAATTATACCTCCTACTAGAACACCTCCCACTACTATATTTAAACTTACTGCTACACCATCTCCCACTACTGCAGCCGCTACTACACCTAGTACTACAGTACCTACCGATGTTAAAGCTACAGCTACAACTACATCTACTACTACAGCACCTCCCACTACTGCAGCTGAAATTACACCTACTACAGCACCTCCTACTACTGCAACCACTACTACAGCACATACGGCTACTGCAGCAGCGTCTAAACCTACTACCACATCAACTAACACTAATGCAGCAGCAACTACACTTGCTACCACAGCACCTCCCATTTCTGTAGCCAAGACTACACTTACTAAAACAACACCTCCTACTAATGTAGGTAAAACGACATCAATTACTACAGCACCTCCCACTACTGTAGCCACATCTACACCAACTACCACAACACCTGCCACTATTGCAGTAGTAACTACACTTACTACTATAGCCCCTCACACTACTGCAGCAGCAATTACACCAACTACTACAGAACCTCCCACAACTGTAGCCAAACCTACACCTACAACCACAACACCTCCCATTACAACCTCAACAACTCCCACTGCAACAACATCTACAGGTTCAACTACAACCACAACACCTCCCATTACAACCTCATCAACTCCTACTACAACAACATCTACAGGTTCAACTAACACCACATCAGATCCCATTACAACCTCAACATCTGCCACTAGAACAACATCTATAGGTTCAACTAAAACCACAATATCATACATTACAACCTCAACAACCCCAACTACAACAACATCTACAGCTTCAACTACAACCACAACATATCCCATTACAACCTCAACAACTCCCACTGCAATAACAACTACCTGCTCAACTACAACAAAAACACCTCCAATTATGACCTCAACAACTGCAACTACAACAATATCTACAAGTTCAACTACAACCACAACACCTACCATTACAACCTCAACAACCCCAACTACAACAACATCTACAGGTTCAAGTAACACCACATCAGATCCCATTACAACCTCAACAACTCCCACTGCTACAACATCTAAAGGATTAACTACAACCACAGCATCTCCCATTACAACCTCAACAACTCTCTCTACAACAACATCTACAGATTCAATTACAACCACAATATCACACATTACAAACTCAACAACTCCCACTACAACAGCATCTACAGGTTCAACTAACAACACATCGACTCCCATTGCAACCTCAACAACCCCCACTACTAAAACATCTACAGGTTCAACTATAACCACAATATCCCGCATTACAACCTCAGCAACCTCCACAACAACAACATCTACAGGTTCAACTACAACCACATCACCTCTCATTACAACCACAGCAACTGCCACTACAACAACATTTATAGGTTCAACTAAAACCACAATACCCCACATTACAACCTCAGCAAACCCCATTACAACAACATCTACAGGTTCAACTAACACCACATCAGATCCCAGTATAACCTTAGCAACCCCTACTACAACAACATCTACAGGTTCAACTACAACCACAACACCTCCTATTACAACCTCAACAACTCCCATTACAACATCTACAGCTTCAATTATAACAACAACACCTCCCATTACAATCTCAACAACTGCCACTACAACAACATTTACAGATTCAACTACAACCACATCACCTCACATTACAACCTCAACAACTGCCACTAGAACAACATCTAAAGATTCAATTATAACAACAACACCTCCCATTAAAACCTCAACAACTGTAACTACAACATTATCTACAGGTTCAACTACAGCCATAACACCTCCCATTACAACCTCAACAAATGCCACTACAACAGCATCTAAAGGTTCAACTAACACCACATCAGATCCCATTACAACCTCTACAACTGCCACTACAACAACATTTACAGGTTCAACTACAACCACATCACCTTCCATTACAACCTCAACAACTCTCACTGCAATAACATTTCCAAGTTCAACTACAACCACATCACCTCCCATTACAACCTCAACAACGCTCACTGCAACAACATCTAAAGAATTAAGTACAAACAAAACACATCCTATTATAACCTCAACAGCTGCCACTGCAACAACATCTACAGGTTCAAATAACAACACATCAGATTCCATTACAACCTCAGCAACCCCAACTACAACAACATCTACAGGTTCAACTACAACCACATCACCTTCCATTACAACCTCAACAACTACAACTACAACAACATCTCAAGGTTCTAAAGGTTCAACTACAAACACATCACCTCCCATTACAACATCAACAACTGCCACTAGAACAACTTCTAAAAGATTAACTAAAACCACAACACCTCCCATTACAACTTCAATAACTCCCACTACAACATCTACAGGTTCAACTACAACCACAACACCTCCCATTACAACCTCAACAACTCCCACTGCAACAACATCTAAAGAATTAACTACGAACACAACACTTCCCATTACAACCTTGTCACCTCCTATTACAACCTCAACAACTCCAACTACAAAAACATATTTAACTACAACCACAATATCACACATTACAAACTCAACAACTCCCACTACAACAGCATCTACGGGTTCAACTAACAACACATCAGATCCCATTACAACCTCAACAGCTCACACTGCATTAACATCTACAGGTTTGACTACAACCACAACACCTTCCATTACAACATCAACAACTCCCACTGCAAAAACATCTAAAGAATTAACTAAAAACACAACACTTACCATTTCAACCTCAACAACCCAAACTACAACAACATCTACAGGGTCAACTACAACCACAACACCTTCCATTACAACCTCTACAACTCCCACTGCAACAACATGTAAAACATTAACTACAACCACAACACCTCCAATTACAACCTCAACAACTGCCACTACAACAACATCTACAGGTTCAACTAAAACCACAACACCTTCCATTACAACCTCAACAACTCCCACTGCAACAACATCTAAAGAATTAACTACAAACATGATACTTCCAATTACAACCTCGTCACCTCCTATTACAAACTCAACAACTCCCACTACAACAGCATCTACAGGTTCAACTAACAACACATTACCTCCCATTACAACCTCAACAACCCCCACTACTACAATATCTACAGGTTCAACTACAACCACAATATCCCACATTACAACCTCAACAAGCCCAACTACAACAACATTTACAGGTTCAACTAAAACCACAATACCCCACATTACAACCTCAGCAACCCCCATTACAACAACATATACAGGTTCAACTACAACCACACCCCCTCCCATTACAACCTCATCAACTCCTACTACAACAACATCTACAGGTTCAACTAAAACCACAACACCTTCCATTACAACCTCAACAACTCCCACCGCAACAACATTTAAAGGTTCAATTATAACAACAACACCTCCCATTACAATCTCAACAACTGCCACTACAACAACATTTACAGATTCAACTACAATCACATCACCTCACATTACAACCTCAACAACTGCCACTAGAACAACATCTAAAGGTTCAATTATAACAACAACACCTCCCATTACAACCTCAACAACCCCAACTACAACAACATCTACAACTTCAACTACAACCACAACACCTCTCATTACAACCTCAACAACTGCCACTAGAACAACATCTAAAGGTTCAATTAAAACAACAACACCCCCCATTACAACCTCAACAACCACAACTACAACAACATCTACAGCTTCAACTACAACCACAACACCTCCCATTACAACCTCAACAAATGCAACTACAACAGCATCTAAAGGTTCAACTAACACCACATCAGATCCCATTACAACCTCAACAACTGCCACTACAACAACATTTACAGTTTCAACTACAACCACATCACCTTCCATTACAACCTCAACAACTGCCACTAGAACAACATCTACAGATACAACTACAACCACAACACCTCCCATTACAACCTCAACAACTCTCACTGCAATAACATTTACAAGTTCAACTACAACCACATCACCTTCCATTACAACCTTAACAACTGCAACTACAACAACATCTCAAGGTTCTAAAGGTTCAACTACAAACACATCACCTCCCCTTACAACATCAACAACTCCCACTGCAACAACATCTAAAGGATTAACTACAACCACAGCATCTCCCATTACAACCTCAACAACTCTCTCTACAACAACATCTACACGTTCAATTACAACCACAATATCACACAATACAACCTCAACAACCCCAACTACAAAAACATCTATAACTACAACCACAATATCACACATTACAAACTCAACAACTCCCACTACAACAGAATCTACAGGTTCAACTAACAACACATCAGATCCCATTACAACCTCAACAGCTCACACTGCTTTAACATCTACAGGTTCAACTACAACCACAACACCTTCCATTACAACCTCAACAACTCCCACTGCAAAAACATCTAAAGATTTAACTAAAAACACAACACTTCCCATTTCAACCTCAACAACCCAAACTACAACAACATCTACAGGCTTAACTACAACCACAACACCTTCCATTACAACCTCAACAACTCCAACTGCAACAACATCTAAAACATTAACTACAACCACAACACCTCCAATTACAACCTCAACAACTGCCACTACAACAACATTTATAGGTTCAACTACAACCACAACACCTTGCATTACAACCTCAACAACTCCCACTGCAACAACATCTAAAGATTTAACTACAAACACAACACTTCCCATTACAACCTTGTCACCTCCTATTACAACTTCAACAACTCCCACTACAACAGCATCTAAAGGTTCAACTACAACCACAATACCTCCCATTACAACCTCAACAACTGCCACTAGAACAACATCTAATGAATTAACTAAATCCACAACACCTCCCATTACAACTTCAATAACTCCTACTACAACATCTACAGGTTCAACTACAACCACAACACCTCCCATTACAACCTCAACAACTCCCACTGCAAAAACATCTAAAGAATTAACAACAAACACAACACCTCCCATTACAACCTCAAGAACTCCCACTACAACAGCATCTACAGGTTCAACTAACACCACATCAGATACCATTACAACCTCAACAACTCCCAATACAATAACATCTACAGGTTCAACTACAATAACACCACCTCCCATTACAACCTCATCTACTCATAATACAATTACAGGTTCGATTACAAACATAAAACCTTCCATTGCAACCACAACACCTCCCATTAAAACCTTAACAACTCACATTTCAATATCTACATCTGTACATGAACCTACAGGTTCCACTACAACCTCAACAAACCCCACGACAACAACATCCACAGGATCAACTACAACCACATTACCTCCCATTACAACTTCAACAACTCCCACTACAACAACATCTACAGATTCAACTACAACCACAACACCCCCCATTACAATCTCAACAACTCTCGCTACAACAACTTCTACAGGTTCAACTACAACCACATTACCTCCTATTAAATCCGCAGCAACTCAAATTTCAACATCTACCTCTGTACTTGAACCTACAGTTTCAACTACAACCTCAACAACCCCCACTACAACAACATCTACAGGTTCAACTACAACCACTTCACCTCCTATTAAAACCTCAACAAATCAAACGTCAACATCTACATCTGTACTTGAACCTACAGGTTCAACTACAACCTCAGCAACCCCCACTACTACAACATCTACAGGTTCAGCTACAACCACATTACCTCCTATTAAATTCTCAACAACTCAAATTTTAACATCGAAATCTGTACTTGAACGTACAGATTCATCTACAATCTCAACAACCCCCACTATAACAACATCTACAGGTTCAAATAAAACCACAACACCTCTCATTACAACCTCAGTAACTCCGACTACAACAACATCTAGAGGTTCAACTACAACCACATTACCTCCTATTAAATCCTTAGCAACTCAAATTTCAACATCTACATCTATACTTGAACCTACAGATTCATCTACAATCTCAACAACCCCCACTACAACAACATCTACAGGTTCAGCTACAACCACATTACCTCCTATTAAATCCTTAGCAACTCAAATTTCAACATCTACATCTGTACTTCAACCTACGTGTTCAAGTACAACCTCAACAACTCCCACTACAACAACATCTACAGGTTCAACTACAACCACTTCACCTCCTATTAAAACCTCAACAAATCAAATGTCAACATCTACATCTGTACTTGAACCTATAGGTTCAACTACAACCTCAACAACCCCCACTACTACAACATCTACAGGTTCAAATACAACCACACCTCTCATTACAACCTCAACAACTCCCACTACAGCAACATCTAGAGGTTCTACTACAACCACATTACCTCCTATTAAATCCTCAACAACTCAAATTTCAACATCTACATCTGTACTTGAACCTACAGGTTCAACTACAACCTCAACAACCCCCAATACAACAACATCTACAGATTCAACTACAACCACACCATCTCCCATTGCAATCCCAACAACTCCCAGTACAACAACATCTACAGGTTCAACTACAACCACATCACCTCCTATTACAACCTCAACAACTCCCACTACAACATCTACAGGTTCAACTACAACCACTTCACCTCCTTTTAAAATCTCAACAAATCAAATGTCAACATCTACATCTGCACTTGAACCTACAGGTTCAACTACAACCTCAACAACCCCCACTACATCAACATCTACAGGTTCAACTACAACCACATCACCTCCTATTACAACCTCAACAACTCCCACTACAACATCTACAGGTTCAACTACAACCACATCAACTCCCACTACAACAACATCTAGAGGTTCTACTACAACCACATTACCTCCTATTAAATCCTCAGCAACTCAAATTTCAACATCTACATCTGTACTTGAACCTAGGTTTTCAACTACAACCTCAACAACCCCTACTACAACAACATATACAGGTTCAACTACAACCACATCACCTCCTATTACAACCTCAACAACTCCCACTACAACATCTACAGGTTTAACTACAACCACATCAACTCCCATTAAAACCTCAACAACTCAGATTTCAACATCTACATCTGTACTTGAACCTACAGGTTCAACTACAACCTCAACAACCCCCACTACAACAACTTCTACAGGTTCAACTAAAACCACTTCACCTCCTATTAAAACCTCAACAAATCCAATGTCAACATCTACATCTGTACTTGAACCTACAGGTTCAACTACAACCTCAACAACCCCCACTACTACAACATCTACAGGTTCAAGTACAACCACTTCACCTACTTTTAAAATCTCAACAAATCAAATGTCAATATCTACATCTGTACTTGAACCTACAGGTTCAACTACAACTTTAACAACCCCCACTACATCAACATCTAGAGGTCCTACTACAACCACATCACCTCCCATTACAACCTCAACAACCCCCACCACAACAACATATACAGGTTTAACTACAACCACATCACCTCCCATTACAATCCCAACAACCCCCACTACAAAAACATATACAGGTTCAACTACAACCACATCACCTCCTATTACAACCTCAACAACTCCCACTACAACATCTACAGGTTTAACAACAACCACATCACCTCCCATTAAAACCTCAACAACTCAGATTTTAACATCTACATCTGTACTTGAACCTACAGGTTCAACTACAACCTCAACAACCCCCACTACATCAACATCTACAGGTTCAACTACAACCACATCACCTCCCATTACAACCTCAACAACCCCCACTACAACAACATATACAGGTTCAACTACAACCACTTCACCTCTTATTAAAACCTCAACAAATCAAATGTCAACATCTACATCTGCACTTGAACCTACAGGTTCAACTACAACCTCAACAACCCCCACTACTACAACATCTACAGGTTCAACTACAGCCACTTCACCTCCTTTTAAAATCTCAACAAATCAAATGTCAACATCTACATCTGCACTTGAACCTACAGGTTCAACTACAACCTCAACAACCCCCACTACATCAACATCTACAGTTTCAACTACAACCACATCACCTCCCATTACAACCTCAACAACCCCCACTACAACAACATATACAGGTTCAACTACAACCACATCACCTCCCATTAAAACCTCAACAACTCATATTTCAACATCTACATCTGTACTTGAACCTACAGGTTCAACTACAACCTCAACAACTCCTACTACAACAACATCTGCAGCCTCAACTACATCCACACCCCCTCCCATTACAATCCCAACAACTCCTACTATAACAACATCTACAGGTTCAACTACAACGTCTTCACCTCCTATTACAACCTCAACAACTTACACTACACCATCTACAGGTTCAACTACAACCACAACACCCCCCATTACAACCTCAGCATCTCCCACTACAACAAGATCTACAGGTTTAAGTACAACCACATCACCTCCCATTAAATCCTCAACAACTCAGATTTCAACATCTACATCTGTACTTGAACCTACAGGTTCAACTACAACCTCAACAACCCCCACTACAACAAGATCTACAGGTTCAACTACAACCACTTCACCTCTTATTAAAACCTCAACAAATCAAATGTCAACATCTACATCTGTACTTGAACCTACAGGTTCAACTACAACTTTAACAACCCCCACTACATCAACATCTACAGGTCCAACTACAACCACATCACCTCCCATTAAATCCTCAACAACTCAGATTTCAACATCTTCATCTGTACTTGAACCTACAGGTTCAACTACAACTTTAACAACCCCCACTACACCAACATCTAGAGGTCCTACTACAACCACATCACCTCCCATTACAACCTCAACAACCCCCACTACAACAACATATACAGGTTTAACTACAACCACATCACCTCCCATTACAATCCCAACAACCCCCACTACAACAACATATACAGGTTCTACTACAACCACATCACCTCCTATTACAGCCTCAACAACTCCCACTACAACATCTACAGGTTTAACTACAACCACATCACCTCCCATTAAAACCTCAACAACTCAGATTTTAACATCTACATCTGTACTTGAACCTACAGGTTCAACTACAACCTCAACAATCCCCACTACATCAACATCTACAGGTTCAACTACAACCACATCACCTCCCATTACAACCTCAACAACCCCCACTACAACAACATATACAGGTTCAACTAAAACCACTTCACTTCTTATTAAAACCTCAACAAATCAACTGTCAACATCTACATCTGCACTTGAACCTACAGGTTCAACTACAACCTCAACAACCCCCACTACTACAATATCTACAGGTTCAACTACAGCCACTTCACCTCCTTTTAAAATCTCAACAAATCAAATGTCAACATCTACATCTGCACTTGAACCTACAGGTTCAACTACAACCTCAACAACCCCCACTACATCAACATCTACAGTTTCAACTACAACCACATCACCTCCCATTACAACCTCAACAACCCCCACTACAACAACATATACAGGTTCAACTACAACCACATCACCTCCCATTAAAACCTCAACAACTCATATTTCAACATCTACATCTGTACTTGAACCTACAGGTTCAACTACAACCTCAACAACTCCTACTACAACAACATCTGCAGCCTCAACTACATCCACACCCCCTCCCATTACAATCCCAACAACTCCTACTATAACAACATCTACAGGTTCAACTACAACGTCTTCACCTCCTATTACAACCTCAACAACTTACACTACACCATCTACAGGTTCAACTACAACCACAACACCCCCCATTACAACCTCAGCATCTCCCACTACAACAAGATCTACAGGTTTAAGTACAACCACATCACCTCCCATTAAATCCTCAACAACTCAGATTTCAACATCTACATCTGTACTTGAACCTACAGGTTCAACTACAACCTCAACAACCCCCACTACAACAAGATCTACAGGTTCAACTACAACCACTTCACCTCTTATTAAAACCTCAACAAATCAAATGTCAACATCTACATCTGTACTTGAACCTACAGGTTCAACTACAACTTTAACAACCCCCACTACATCAACATCTACAGGTTCAACTACAACCACATCACCTCCCATTAAATCCTCAACAACTCAGATTTCAACATCTACATCTGTACTTGAACCTACAGGTTCAACTACAACTTTAACAACCCCCACTACACCAACATCTAGAGGTCCTACTACAACCACATCACCTCCCATTACAACCTCAACAACCCCCACTACAACAACATATACAGGTTTAACTACAACCACATCACCTCCCATTACAATCCCAACAACCCCCACTACAACAACATATACAGGTTCTACTACAACCACATCACCTCCTATTACAGCCTCAACAACTCCCACTACAACATCTACAGGTTTAACTACAACCACATCACCTCCCATTAAAACCTCAACAACTCAGATTTTAACATCTACATCTGTACTTGAACCTACAGGTTCAACTACAACCTCAACAATCCCCACTACATCAACATCTACAGGTTCAACTACAACCACATCACCTCCCATTACAACCTCAACAACCCCCACTACAACAACATATACAGGTTCAACTACAACCACATTACCTCCTATTACAACCTCAACAACTCCCACTACAACATCTACAGGTTTAACTACAACCACATCACCTCCCATTAAAACCTCAACAACTCAGATTTCAACATCTACATCTGTACTTGAACCTACAGGTTCAACTACAACCTCAACAACCCCCACTACAACAAGATCTACAGGTTCAACTACAACCACACCCCCTCCCATTACAATCCCAACAACTCCTACTATAACAACATCTACAGGTTCAACTACAACGTCTTCACCTCCTATTACAACCTCAACAACTTACACTACACCATCTACAGGTTCAACTACAACCACAACACCCCCCATTACAACCTCAGCATCTCCCACTACAACAAGATCTACAGGTTTAAGTACAACCACATCACCTCCCATTAAATCCTCAACAACTCAGATTTCAACATCTACATCTGTACTTGAACCTACAGGTTCAACTACAACCTCAACAACCCCCACTACAACAAGATCTACAGGTTCAACTACAACCACTTCACCTCTTATTAAAACCTCAACAAATCAAATGTCAACATCTACATCTGTACTTGAACCTACAGGTTCAACTACAACTTTAACAACCCCCACTACATCAACATCTACAGGTTCAACTACAACCACATCACCTCCCATTAAATCCTCAACAACTCAGATTTCAACATCTACATCTGTACTTGAACCTACAGGTTCAACTACAACTTTAACAACCCCCACTACACCAACATCTAGAGGTCCTACTACAACCACATCACCTCCCATTACAACCTCAACAACCCCCACTACAACAACATATACAGGTTTAACTACAACCACATCACCTCCCATTACAATCCCAACAACCCCCACTACAACAACATATACAGGTTCTACTACAACCACATCACCTCCTATTACAGCCTCAACAACTCCCACTACAACATCTACAGGTTTAACTACAACCACATCACCTCCCATTAAAACCTCAACAACTCAGATTTTAACATCTACATCTGTACTTGAACCTACAGGTTCAACTACAACCTCAACAATCCCCACTACATCAACATCTACAGGTTCAACTACAACCACATCACCTCCCATTACAACCTCAACAACCCCCACTACAACAACATATACAGGTTCAACTACAACCACATTACCTCCTATTACAACCTCAACAACTCCCACTACAACATCTACAGGTTTAACTACAACCACATCACCTCCCATTAAAACCTCAACAACTCAGATTTCAACATCTACATCTGTACTTGAACCTAGAGGTTCAACTACAACCTCAACAACCCCCACTACAACAAGATCTACAGGTTCAACTACAACCACTTCACCTCTTATTAAAACCTCAACAAATCAAATGTCAACATCTACATCTGCACTTGAACCTACAGGTTCAACTACAACCTCAACAACCCCCACTACATCAACATCTACAGTTTCAACTACAACCACATCACCTCCCATTACAACCTCAACAACCCCCACTACAACAACATATACAGGTTCAACTACAACCACATCACCTCCCATTAAAACCTCAACAACTCATATTTCAACATCTACATCTGTACTTGAACCTACAGGTTCAACTACAACCTCAACAACTCCTACTACAACAACATCTGCAGCCTCAACTACATCCACACCCCCTCCCATTACAATCCCAACAACTCCTACTATAACAACATCTACAGGTTCAACTACAACGTCTTCACCTCCTATTTCAACCTCAACAACTTACACTACACCATCTACAGGTTCAACTACAACCACAACACCCCCCATTACAACCTCAGCATCTCCCACTACAACAAGATCTACAGGTTTAAGTACAACCACATCACCTCCCATTAAATCCTCAACAACTCAGATTTCAACATCTACATCTGTACTTGAACCTACAGGTTCAACTACAACTTTAACAACCCCCACTACACCAACATCTAGAGGTCCTACTACAACCACATCACCTCCCATTACAACCTCAACAACCCCCACTACAACAACATATACAGGTTTAACTACAACCACATCACCTCCCATTACAATCCCAACAACCCCCACTACAACAACATATACAGGTTCTACTACAACCACATCACCTCCTATTACAGCCTCAACAACTCCCACTACAACATCTACAGGTTTAACTACAACCACATCACCTCCCATTAAAACCTCAACAACTCAGATTTTAACATCTACATCTGTACTTGAACCTACAGGTTCAACTACAACCTCAACAATCCCCACTACATCAACATCTACAGGTTCAACTACAACCACATCACCTCCCATTACAACCTCAACAAATCACAATAGAACTGCAGGTGCAACTACAACCATTTTTACCTTTCCAGTTTCAAGCACTGCACATTCAACCACAATTACTGCACCTGCTTTTACAACCTCAACAGCTCCCATTTCAACTGCAGTTTCCATTCCAATGTCAACAACTGACAACACGTCAATGTCTACAGGTTTCACCAGAACCGCAACACCTCCCATGACTACTTCAACAACTCACATTCCATCCACAAGTACAGTTTCCACTACAGCCTCAGCACCTGCCATTAACACTTCAACAACTCCCACCACAACAACATTTACAATTTCCCGCGAAACCACAGATTCAACTCCGATTCCACCCTCAGCCCCTTCAGCTCCAGATAGTGCCCTCAGACCTAAAGGAATCTCTTCCAGTCTGATCCCAATTACCGCTCCTGCCAACATGAACTTCCTGCCTACATCAACCTCAGCCTCATCAACAGCTCCCCCTCCACCAAGGCCAGTTACAGCGTCAGATTTGTGGAATACCACAGCTGCAGTTCCCACTCTCACCACAAGTGTGCGCCCAATTTCAGGCACAATCCCATTTTCTCCCATGTCAAGTAGTGCAACTGCAGGTCCCAATTCAGCCACATCTGCCATTTCCTCCCCAGCCGTTTCCACTCGCGGTGCAATCACATCAGCTCCTACTACAGCCACAGCTGCTACTAGACCTAGTAATCCAGCTGGTCCCTCTGCACCGACAGCTACAACCACAGCAGTTCCCCCTATATCATCCAGTCTTATTACAGGTACGGCGCCCCCTAGTGTCACAGACAGAGTTTCTCCTAGAGATCCCAGTGCATCCACTGCAGCTACCACTGTAACCACAAAGCCTGCTGCCAGTTTGATTGAAACTCTCAGCACTCCCAGCCTGTCCAGAGGGTCTTCACACTCCTCCTCAGGCAAGAGCACGGGCACTTCCAGCTCCCCCACTACACCGAGCGGTCAAGCCATCCTTCCTGCAGGTACAGTTATTTGCAATTCCGATACCTTGGCAGAGGAAGTCAGACTAAAGTAGTAAAGACGCCAAGCACAGAACACGAAAATGACAACAGATACAAGAACCATTCAAGGGCCATCTGGCCTGTCTGGTAGTTCATAGTTTATTGATCCCAGGATCTCATCCAGCTGTGTCTTGAAAGAAGCCAGGGTATTGGCTTCAAGAACAAGGCTGGGCAGGTTGTTCCACACTCCCACCACCCTTTGTGTAAGGAACTGCCACCTGTTCTTAAATGTTCAGTCATCCCTCCAGAGATTTAGAATCTGTGATGACACTGCCCAGCAGAAATCATGTCTTACTAAACACACACAAATTTGAAACAATGAACTGCAATATTCATCAGTCACAGTCAGCTTCCCTCCAGTTACCAATCATCTTCCTTCCCTGCAGGTCATTCCAGTAAAACAGAGTCTGGGACATTTCCTGACTGGGCTGTTTCAGTGATCGCGCTGGGAATCCTGTCCCTACTGCTCCTCCCAGTCATCGCTACACTGGTCAGTAAGCAAGCTGTGACACTCAGTGTACATCATGTACAGGGGAGGACTCTCACTGTAACATAGTAACAAGATACAGTACACTGTTTCCCTGTACTGTACACACCTTTACCTTCACTCCTGCTGTGTCGTGCACTATGTCCATGTATAACTCTCTCTGCTGCCCCCTACAGTGCTGGAAGACTGGGCTAATTCACCAGCTGTCTCAAGTTTTCTCAAGAGCACCTGCTGAGGGCAGGTACGTCGACGTCCAGGTACGTCAGACTTTCAGACTGATTCTGTCTGTACGTCTTAGAAGAAATGCACACATACCCTTCACTCCTGCTCTGTCTCTTCACTCACTCACACCTTCACTCCTGCTCTGTCTCCTCACACACACCTTCACTCCTGCTCTGTCTCCTCACTCTCTCACACCTTCACTCCTGCTGTCTGCTCACTCTCTCACACCTTCACTCCTGCTCTGTCTCCTCACTCTCTCACACCTTCACTCCTGCTGTCTGCTCACTCTCTCACACCTTCACTCCTGCTCTGTCTGCTCACTCTCTCACACCTTCACTCCTGCTCTGTCTGCTCACTCTCTCACACTCTTCACTCCTGCTCTGTCTGCTCACTCTCTCACACTCTTCACCCCTGCTCTGTCTCCTCACTCTCTCACACTCTTCACTCCTGCTCTGTCTCCTCACTCTCTCACACTCTTCACTCCTGCTCTGTCTGCTCACTCTCTCACACCTTCACTCCTGCTCTGTCTGCTCACTCTCTCACACTCTTCACTCCTGCTCTGTCTGCTCACTCTCTCACACCTTCACTCCTGCTCTGTCTGCTCACTCTCTCACACCTTCACTCCTGCTCTGTCTCCTCACTCTCTCACACTCTTCACTCCTGCTCTGTCTCCTCACTCTCTCACACTCTTCACTCCTGCTCTGTCTGCTCACTCTCTCACACTCTTCACTCCTGCTCTGTCTGCTCACTCTCTCACACCTTCACTCCTGCTGTCTGCTCACTCTTTCACACCTTCACTCCTGTTGTCTGCTCACTCTCTCACACCTTCACTCCTGCTCTGTCTGCTCACTCTCTCACACTCTTCACTCCTGCTCTGTCTGCTCACTCTCTCACACTCTTCACTCCTGCTCTGTCTCCTCACTCTCTCACACTCTTCACTCCTGCTTTGTCTCCTCACTCTCTCACACCTTCACTCCTGCTGTCTGCTCACTCTCTCACACTTTCACTCCTGCTTTGTCTCCTCACTCTCTCACACCTTCACTCCTGCTTTGTCTCCTCACTCTCTCACACCTTCACTCCTGCTGTCTGCTCACTCTCTCACACTCTTCACTCCTGCTTTGCCTCCTCACTCTCTCACACACTACTGCAATGTGCTCATCATCCTAACTCTTCTTCTCTCCTGTCTCCCTCCAGCCCTGACGGGAGACACAATACTTCTCTTCAGGATTTGGAGTCCTGGTAGGATGAGTCTGTCGTGGTGCAACAGCCATGATGTCTTCATCAGCCCCATGGATGTCCGCCACAGGGACAATAGGACAGCATGGCAATGCTGGGATTCGTGTTTTCAGAAAAGCTCTTTTTCCTTATGTTTGAGCCTTTGCAAACCTCAGTGACTCACCGGACAGGAGATCCTGGTGATTCTAGAGACACTAGAGATCCTGGAGAGACTGAAGATCCCAGAGGCAGTAGATAGACTGTTGATCCTGGAGAGACTGAAGATCCTAGCAACAGTATAGAGATTGGAGATGCTAAAGACACTAGAGAGACTGGAGATCCTAGAGACATTAGAAACACCAGAGAGATTGATATCCTGGAGAGACTCCGGAGATCCTAAAGAGACTGGAGATCCTGGAGAAACTGTGGAGATCCTAGAGAGACTGGAGAGACTGGAGACCCTGGAAAAACTCTGGAGACTGTCCCTGTCTAGGGATCATCACGTAGACAGAACAGGACACAGAGCTGCACACAGATCCATGCAGTGTGAGGGGACTGAGGCTGCCCGATGCCCCTGGTTTTGACGTTTTTCTTAGTTTTTCTTCGGGGTGTCAGGACAGTCTAAGACTGTCCCCAGTTTAGGCATTTTTTATACAAGGAGGCTTTACAAATGCAAGGGCAATTCAGGAAAATGTGACCTGGTGGGGTTTATCGATCGGCTTCACTTCTCCCCAAAGTCCCAGCCCACCGAAGCTCTACAACACGTGACCTCTCCTGCTGTTCTCCCCGAGTGTGAACACTCCTTGTCTGCTTCACTCTGCTTCATGCCCATTCGCTCCTTGCTCCCCACCTATTCCTCGAGGGGAACTGCAAAGCCAGTTTCATATTTCAGGGTTAGAAAGAATCAGCATTGATGAGTGCATTTCAAACCACACTAAAAGTCAAATGTTCACAGTAGCTTGTAAAAGCTCCCATTTACACCACAAAATGGAGGAACGTTCTAGGTGTGCACAGCGCAATGCTCTGCGATTCAGACTAAACTAAACATCTGGTGAGGTGAAACAGCCTTAGCACATCGTAAACAAGCATGGCTGTGAATACATCTCTTTTAATCCAACAGAAATCTTGCTTTCAACTTCAAGACAGTTTGGCCGACAGATACTACTTGTTAACTCTGCATGCAGATCATGTTAGAAAAAAAGTTCCACAGAAAAAAATAAACTCTCAGATTGTAGGACACAGACATTACAGGTTCCAGTACACTACAGGTCATAAGTATGCTTGAGTACAGAACTAATTAAAGGACAGAAAACAGTACAGATCGGGAATGAACACATAAATTGCCTTGTGGTACCACAGGGGTCTGTACTGGGGCCACTGCTCTTCTTAATTTTCTCAATGATGTAATTAGTGGAGTCTAACAAGGATCTGTACAAGGAGCACTGCAATTTTGGATTATATTGTAGCGCCCACATGGGGCACTGTAGCCATGCGCACGCAAGGCAGGCTGGGAACGGCTGCTGAGGGGCGGGACTAACTGCCCGTATATAGTGGGAGGAGGGCTGGAGACGCCCTCTGCCCTCTTGTGTCTGTGTAGCTGTATCTCCCCTGCCCCGCCCTCGGTGTCTTTAATAAATGTCCTACCAACCCATTGCAGAGCCTCCGGCCTATTTCTTTCCATCGGCGAACACTGGGAGCTTTATAATATCAATGATGTAACTAGTGGAGTCTAACAGGGGTCTGTACTGGGACCACTGCTCTTCTTAATTAAATCATTGATGTAATTAGTGAGTACCACAGGGGTACTGCTCTTCTTAATTATATCAGTGATCCAGATTCCAGAAAGGTTAGTAAACTAATAGTGACTAAACTGTAAAAAGGCGCCGTCCTTCAGATGAGACGTAAAACCAAAGTCCTGACTCTCTGTGGTCTTTAAAAGTCCCAGGGCGTCTCTCGAAAAGAGTAGGGGATTAACCCCAGTGTCCTTGCCATATTTCCCCCTGGCCTTTACCAATGATGGCCTCTATGAACTGGCTTCATCCCTCTGTTCTCCTCCCCACTGAGAGCTGGCGTGTGGGCAGCGTTCTGGCGCACTATGGCTGCCGTCGCATCATCCAGGTATAAGACGCTGATCAGAGCTTCCCAGAGCACCAGCAGGTGTGGGTGTCGCAGGCTGCAGGGAGGAGGACGTTCTGTCACCAGCGCGCGGTTGCGTGGGACGCAGATCCGCGAGGCGCCAGCACGGACGTCGAGACGTGTTTCACACTGAGGACAGAACAAAAGAACGAACGACCGCGTGCGCCTCAGCTTGCGTTGTTATCTGCGGGTTCAATCACACTGTGAACAGAGGCTTGATTGAAAAAAAACACCCACGAGGAAAACATAGAGTTATTTGAATTTCAAATGCCGGATAAGCTGCTCCAGCGCTGCTCATGAGTGGATCGATTGTGCATGCGCTGACACTGTGAGCACCAGGTTTGCAAAAATCCCGATTTCCTGTTTCCTCTGATGATGGCGTGCCTTGGCACAAAGCCAGTTAAAATCTGAGAGGTGTGTAGTGAACTTGTTAAAAGTAAATCAAAGCGCTCTTAGGACTGACTTCCTTTCTGGTCTTACAACTGATTTATTCTTGGATGGTGTGGAAATAAAGGATAAGAAATGTAACAATACTCATATAAGGAATCTTTGTAAACCCCATCTTATCCCTCCTTGTTTATCCTTTTGGAATGCAATGTTTGAAACTATAAATTGGAAATTAGTTTGGACAACTCCTGATAGATATTATATTACAAATAAAGTTAAAGAGATATCGTTTAAATTTGTTCATACGTTTTAGCCAGTTAAATGAGTGCTCTCTAAATTTAAGCATGAGCGGGATAATCTGTGTGTTTTTTGTCGGCCTGAAGGTCTTTGGGTCTTTGGTGCATTTTTCTGTTAGGTGCCTGTTAGGGTCTGTGAAGGTGTTTTGGACGGACTTGCAGAGTTTTGCAGGCAGTTAAAGGTGCTTTTTAGATTTAAGGATTTTGATATTTTATTGTACTGTTTAAAAGAAACTTTGGAAAAATAGCATTTTTATAGTAAATGTATTAGTCATTTTGGGTAAATGTCACATTCATAAATCAAAATGGTCTAATAATATTCCCCTTTTTAGTACTTTTAAGTTGGAGTTGAAACACTATTCACAATAATTGACTTCACTACCTCTGGCAGTTAATTGTTTTTTCTGTTTGTGTTTTTTTCGCTTGTACCTGTTTCTGATCCTCTGGTTGTATTTGTAAATTCTTTTTACGTTTAATCAGTTTTAAAAAAAAAATATGAGAGTGGAGAGAACGTTTGACCAAGAGCACACAGAACACAAAACAGATTTCAGCCGATAGGCGGCCGGTCGACCCAGCCGGCCCGTTACGTAGTAACATAATGTAGCGTCACGCAAGGCGGGCTGGGAACAGCCCCTGGGTGCGGGGCTACCGGACTGTACAGTATATAGCGTGACGGAGGCTGGGAGACGTCTCTTCCGTGTCTGTAGGTGCCTGTCCCTGTCTGTGTACAGTTCAGTTCCCCTGTATTGGTTAAATGTGTCGGTTAACCCCTTTTCCTGAGTCCGACGCCTGCTCCAGGCCGTACCGACGATCTCAGCTGTGTCTTGAAATAATCTAGGTTATCGGCTTTAATAACGAGTGGGCAGCTTGTTCCACACCCTCGCCACCCTTTGTTTGAAGAAGAGCTTCCCGTTCTTGTTTTTAAGTGCGCTTTCCTCTCTTTTCAAGATCGGGAGCGCGAACCAGGGTCGACGACTAGCGAAACCCTTTATACGAAGGAAAATGCAGGAGAGAACAACGTGGAACAGCCCGCTATTGAGAAATATTTAATTCTGTCACAGAACACCCTGCCTGTTCTCTCACAGTGGTGTCCTTGGGAGCACACGATCGCCTAGAAGGCAGACGTCTGTCAATCAGCGGTCAGGTGTACGATGAGCGAGTAAAGGCGAGCTATTCGTGGGTTAGAAATTCAGGTAAAGTTTTGTACTGCAGAAAAACCTCCTTATTTCTACAAGCTAAGTTGTGTGTTATCACAGAGTGCATACCTAACTGTGAAGTAAGACAAAGTAAAAGTCTTCAACAGAGCAACACATTAAAAAAAGCTGTTTACAGGCTGTTTTTGTATTGCACGTGATTATGCAATTTTTCGTTTAAATATTTTACAATGTTACAAAATAACAATAATCTTCTGAATTAATGCTTCTGGCTTCCATTACCTTATTGTATGATTAAATCTTAAGGAACATTTGTCTCGGGATAATTCGCAATTGCGTCTGCGGGGAGATGGAACTTCTTCTTATGAATAATATAATTGGAGCATCTGCGCCTCCCGGTGGCCAAAAGCAAGAACTATCCTGAACTTAAAATAGCAATGATTGAACCATATTGAGACAGAACATATCTCGCATGGAAAATACAATTCACTTAAGGGAGTGTCCCACAATGACAGACTGGAGGAACTGAGTCTCTTTAGTCTGAAGGGAGTGTCCTACACTGACAGGCTGAAAGAAATGAACATCTTTAGTCTTGAACAGAGGAGACTACTGTGAGACCTGACAGGAATATTCCACATTCAAAGGAGACTGACAAAGTCAGCTCTGGAGACTTCTTCAGAATGAACGGTGAAGCGTGAAACCAGAGAATGCAGGTGGAAACTATCTGAATTTAAAGGCTCTTTAGGGTGTTTTGAGACTTATTTAGTTGTATTTATAATAACCCATAATCATCTTACAAATGCTCACTCTCCTTCATTGTGTGACGCTGTTGGAAGTACCTTTATGTTCTGTTTTTTTTTAAACTGGTACAGCTACGTAAACCAGTTCTTTTAAAAATAAAATGTCCCATTTAGACCCGATTATAGCGCCAGTAAGGATTTTATAAAGGCTTTTATACATAACGTGCTTACTCTAGTTTTTCAACTAGGTGTCAATAATATTGGACAGTGTTTTTGTGAATATTTTCATAGCACCAACAGTAGGAACTGTTTCTGACATTTCATCTCCTCTAATGCTTTGTGTTCAAATAAAGTTGAACGTTCAAATGCGATTCAAGGCTCAACTGCAACATTCGGCGTTTTTTATAATCAGAACTTTATTTCCCATCCGGCCTTTCGCCTCGACGTTTATGACGCCTGGCAGGTTTCCTGGAAGTTGTAGTTTTCTGACACGAGCTCTCGCCAAAGGAAGCACGGCACGGCCGACGCATTGGAAACTACAACCCCCTGTGGGCCGAGCGGCGGATAGCGCGCCGAGGGGAGGGGTGGGGGGAGCCCAGCTTGCAGCAGGGGGGCCGTGTCCGCTCTATTCTTCTCTTAAAGGAGAAGCGACACAAAGCGGCTCGGCCCGGCTCGGCTCAACGGCGAGCGGGGTTTTCAGGTCTCTACCGCTTTAAGGCTCCAGAAATTGGTATCTGGGTCTTTAAATAAATAGCCGATCAGTAAATTAGCAAAAAAATACGAGGAAAATTAAAACTCGCGTCGCTGGAGCGGGCTGCGATCCCACACCCGCTCTCCGAGCCCCTCCGGGAGCCCGACCGGACCGCAGCCCCCCGTCACCTCGGTGCCGTCCGCCAGCGCAGCGGCCCGCTCCGGGCAGGCACGGGCATGGACCCGGAGCCCAGCCGGGCTGCGGACAGCGGGGCCGGGGAGGCCCAGCCTGCCGAGCCGCAGGCCCCGCTCCCCGCCGCCGGGGAGCCCAGCCCGGCGCCGGCCCAGGGGAGAGTGCTCCGAGTGCGGGGCGCCAGCCGCTCCCACGCCGCCGCGGCCTTGGCGGCGGGGGACGAGCCGGGGTCAGGGCGAGTGCTGCGGGAGAGAACCAGCCGGGGCGTCGCGGCCGCCGGGGAGAGGCGGAGCGCCTCGGGTCAGGCCCAGGCGGCGGCCGGGGACGGACCTGCCCGGCGGAGGAAAGCGGAGTACCCTCGCCGTCGCAGGAACGCCGGGGCCCGGGCGGAGAGCGCAGAAGAGCGGCCGGATGACGGCGGCCTGGCCGTGGGGTGAGTGTCAGGACACATGCGCAGCGCCGGCCCGCTGACAGACTCGGCGGAGGTCACGGCGATCGCCATGGTGTCCGGCGTCAGGGCGCTTTTCCCCCTTCGCGATGGCAGAGGGACTGCTGGCGGACTGATCCGGGCCGCCTCCTCTAACTCTGCCGTCTCCGCGCTGGGTTGTCCTCTGGAGGCGAGCCGGGGTTTCCCTGCTGTGGCGTTAAAGACACAAACAGCCCTACCTCCTCCCCCCGCCCCAGGTCCTGTTAATGTTGTTATTAATGTCATCGTGGCGCCGTCACACGTCCAAGGCGACTTTAAAGGGCTTCAGAGTATTTCCCAAACTTTCCTTGATAGCGTTAAATAAAGTTGGACTAACGACATTCTCTGCTGTAGCTTTAGTGATAATAATATCAATAGCTTTGGATATAGTTTTAGCTATTGTAATGTCAACAGTGGTGTTAGTTACTGCTACTGTTACTTTACTCCTGGCTGTAGCAATATCAACAGCAGTAGTATGAGTAACAGTGGCAGTAACTATATTCCTGGCCGTAGTATTATCAACAGCAGTAGTATGTGTAACAGTGGCAGTAACTATACTCCTGGCTGTAGTCATATAAACAGCAGTAGTATGAGAAACAGTGACAGTACTATAGTCCTGGCTGTAGTCATATAAACAGCAGTAGTATGAGTAACAGTGGCAGTACTATAGTCCTGGCTGCAGTAATATCAGGAGCAGTAGTATGAGTAACAGTGGCAGTAACTATACTCCTGGCTGTAGCAATACCAACAGCAGTAGTATGAGTAACAGTGGCAGTACTATAGTCCTGGCTGCAGTAATATCAGGAGCAGTAGTATGAGTAACAGTGGCAGTAACTATACTCCTGGCTGTAGCAATATTAACAGCAGTAGTATAAGTAACAGTGACAGTACTATAGTCCTGGCTGCAGTAATATCAACAGTGGTAGAATGAGTAATAGTGGCAGTAACTATACTTCTGGCTGTAGCAATATCAACAGCAGTAGTATAAGTAACAGTGACAGTACTATAGTCCTGGCTGCAGTAATATCAACAACTGTAGAATGAGTAATAGTGGCAGTAACTATACTCCTGGCTGTAGCAATATCAACAGCAGTAGTATGAGTAGGAGTCACAGTAATAATAAACTCTATATTCAATATGTATTTAATATTTTAATGTAAGTTCTTTCCTTCATAAACTATCCCTCTATCTCTATTTCCTAGTGCAGTGTGATCGTGATCATTCTGTCTGTGCTCAGGAGCCTTTCTCTCTCTCCTGTCTTCACAGGGCTGATAACAAGAGGGACTCTTCAGATAAAGGTAAAGTGAGCACAGACAGCTGAGTTACAGTTTCTTTCTGTGTGTCTGTCTGTTTGAACCCGTCTCTCTCTCTGCTCACGTGTGCAGTCAGACTGCCTGTCTGTTCGAACGCCTGTCTCTCTCCCTGGTCACCTGTGCAGTGAGCCTGCCTGTCTGTTCGAACCCCTGTGTCTCTCTCTCTGCTCACCTGTGCAGTGAGACTGCCTGTCTGTTCGAACCCCTGTGTCTCTCTCTCTGCTCACCTGTGCAGTGAGACTGCCTGTCTGTTCGAACCCCTGTGTCTCTCTCTCTGCTCACCTGTGCAGTGAGCCTGCCTGTCTGTTCGAACCCCTGTGTCTCTCTCTCTGCTCACCTGTGCAGTGAGCCTGCCTGTCTGTTCGAACCCCTGTGTCTCTCTCCCTGGTCACCTGTGCAGTGAGCCTGCCTGTCTGTTCGAACCCCTGTGTCTCTCTCTCTGCTCACCTGTGCAGTGAGACTGCCTGTCTGTTCGAACCCCTGTGTCTCTCTCTCTGCTCACCTGTGCAGTGAGACTGCCTGTCTGTTCGAACCCCTGTGTCTCTCTCTCTGCTCACCTGTGCAGTGAGAATGCCTGTCTGTTCGAACCCCTGTCTCTCTCTCTGCTCACCTGTGCAGTGAGACTGCCCGTCTGTTCGAACCCCTGTCTCTCTCTCTCTGCTCGCCTGTGCCGTGAGACTGCCTGTCTGTTCGAACCCCTGTCTCTCTCTCTGCTCACCTGTGCAGTGAGACTGCCTGTCTGTTTGAACCCCTGTCTCTCTCTCTCTGCTCACCTGTGCAGTGAGACTGCCTGTCTGTTCGAACCCCTGTCTCTCTCTCTGCTCACCTGAGCAGTCAGACAGCCTGTCTGTTCGAACCCCTGTCTCTCTCTCTGCTCACCTGAGCAGTCAGACAGCCTGTCTGTTCGAACCCCTGTCTCTCTCTCTCTGTCCTGTCTGGCAGCAGGCGAGCCAGCCCCTGTCTCCAGGCCCACTCGAACCCGGCGCCCTCGCGCTCCCGCCAGGCACAGAGACCCTCCTGCTCGAGCACAGCGCCCCCCTGCAGCCCTGGTGTGCAAAGCGGAGCCTGACCCTGAGACGTCTGGATACGGGGGTGAGGGTGAGGGGGGCCACAGGGGAGAGAGGAGCGAGAGAACAGTTGGCTTCTGTCAGACAGAGGGTCTTGATGGATCGGCACTGCTGCTGGACAAGTTCACGGGAGGATCCGTGGGTTTGGGTTTGGGTGAGAGGGTTTCCAGGCAGCTGTCCCGATCCGACGAGCTCTTGATCCCATGGTTTGTCCTTGGTCTCACCGTAGTCTTCGTGATGAAGACGTGCTCGCTGTGTTGTCTGCCTGTGTCCTGAGCTCAGTGCGGTTCCCGGGGTTGTGGGTCTTGTTCAAGGGCTCCAGGCCTTAAGGTGGACTCCGTTCCGCACATGTGTCTAGGTTACTGTTATCACCTAAGGCTGGCTCTGACGTCTACCGGTTTCCTGTCGGTGAACATCAGATCAGACAAAGACAGGAAGAGCCCTGTCACTCGCGGCTCGGGTGTCTGGGCTTCAAGAACATGGCTGGGCAGCTTGTTCCACGCTCCTAGCACCCTTAGTGTAGAGAAGCCCATCTGCATGTTCTCCAGTGTGCTGGGGCGGGTTGCGTTTAACTCTTTCCTCTCTTTGTCTGTGCAGGTGCTGCAGAGGAACTGCTGTCCCAGGCTGGGGTGAGGTGAGTGCTGACCTGTCTCTGCATGGTCAAGTGTGTAATAGGGACAGCCTGCTTCTGATGTGCTGTAAATCTGCTGTCTCTGCTCTCTGCTGCAGTGAGGAAGATGAAGACATTATGATCAGTGAGGAAGACCCCCCTTTCAGAGATGACCCCAAAGACCAGAACTACAAACCTGAAACAGAGAGGTACTGAAGAAGCAGAACTAAAAATCTCTCTCTGAGTGCAGTGTTAATGTCCTGTAGTGTCCAGTCAGTGTGTCTGTACTGTATTAACCCCTCTCTCTCAGTGCAGTGTTAATGTACTGGAGTGTCCAGTCAGTGTGTCTGTACTGTATTAACCCCTCTCTCTCAGTGCAGTGTTAATGTACTGGAGTGTCCAGTCAGTGTGTCTGGACTGTATTAACCCCTCTCTCTCAGTGCAGTGTTAATGTACTGGAGTGTCCAGTCAGTGTGTCTGGACTGTATTAACCCCTCTCTCTCAGTGCAGTGTTAATGTACTGGAGTGTCCAGTCAGTGTGTCTGTACTGTATTAACCCCTCTCTCTCAGTGTAGTGTTCATGTACTGGAGTGTCCAGACAGCCAGTATTAATCTCATTTGATTGCTTCTAGGGACCCTCCGAAGCCTCGCCGGCGTCCCCCCAAACCAAAGGAGGAGAAGAAATCAGCAGAGATCAAGACAGAGGAGGTCGACGTCAAACAGGAGAACGAATTTGGAGAGGAGAGCGAGCCGCCCAGGAAGTGAGGGAGAGGGAAGGGGAGAGAGTTGTCTGACTGAGTGTGTGTTCCTGTGTGTCAGCATGACTTGGTCGTTCTGTATATAATCGAATCCGCCAGTCAGCTTGCATGTCTGTCGCTCTCCATGGGCCTGACTGACTCTTTCACTCTCTCTGTTAGCTGTCAAATTCACATAGCCGTAAGCACATTTTATTAAGGAAAAAATAAAATAACCTCTAGGGCTGATTCTCTATCTCCTAACTGAATGACAGATCATTAATGCATAAAGAATAAATCACCGTATTGCAAAACGCAAACAAAAAATATTTGATTGGTATTGTTTAGCTTTGCTGAAGTTGGTTGGTTTTAGTGAGCTGGCTGAGAGGGCTCTTCTCTTGGCTCAGCAGGGCCTTGTGGTGGTAGGAGTTCAGGTGTAACCAAATATTTTATTGCTCTCTTCTGTGTGATGATTAGTAATGGGTAATGGCCTAATTCGACCCTGCACTTGTTTTTTTTTCTCTGCACGTGGAAGATGTTTTTTCAGAACTCCATGTGTCGAGTTTCTATGGGGTGTTTGTCCCATTT
This sequence comes from Lepisosteus platostomus, assembly GCF_059453375.1. Taxonomy (NCBI): domain Eukaryota; kingdom Metazoa; phylum Chordata; class Actinopteri; order Semionotiformes; family Lepisosteidae; genus Lepisosteus; species Lepisosteus platostomus. The sequence continues at coordinate 16,023,160 of NC_142618.1, forward strand.
AGTGTCAATCTGGAGAGTGAGGGGACCCCACACTTCACTGCCATTTAGGGCAATGGGTTGGATTACCCATTCAAACGCTTGCAGCCAGTTTAATGTTTGACCTGGTCACAGCCAGGTCGCTGTTTTAGAGCCTCCTTTGAATGGAATAGAAAGCCTTGTGTGCCTTCTCCTTCGGTGCCTGTACCGCCAGGCTGAAATACCCAGATGAACTGGTTGTCATTCTGAGGGGTGTGTTCCAGTGTGAAGTGGTAAATGTTTCTCTGAGCTCTCTGCCTGCCTGCCTGTCTCTCTCTCTGGGCCTGACTGACACTCTCTGCCTGTCTGTCTTTAGGAGGGGCAGACGTCGGAAGGATGATAAGAGCCCACGACTCCCCAAGAGACGGTAAAGATCTTGCCTCTCTGCTCCAGGTTCAAGGGTCAGGGTTGAGGGTTAGCGTTTGAGTGAGCGTCAGGGTTAGGGCTTCACTGGCTTGATCTCAGCAAGCTGATGGAGTCGTGAGATGGTCGCTCAATACGCTCGTACGCTCTCAGCCCTAACACACTGCTGCTTTAACACTGTAGGAAGATATTTGATCAAGATGGGGTGTGTCTGTATCAATCTCTCTTAGTGCAGAAACTTTAATAATAACGACAATTCCTTACACTTATATAGTGCTTTTCTGGACACTCCACTCAAAGTGTTTTAGAGGTAATGGGGACTTCGGTTTAACTTCTCATCCAAAGGATAGAGCCTTTTTTACATTATAGTGTCTCCATCACTATACTGGGGCATCAGGACCCACACAGACTGGTGGATGAGCACCCTGTACTGTTTCCACTAACACTTCTTCCAGCAGCTTTAGTCTTCAGGTAATGTTCCACACTTAGAGACTGAAGGAAATGAGTCTCTTTAGTCTTAAGGGCGTTTCCTATACTGACAGGCTGAAGGATCTTTTAGTATGCAACAGTTAAACCTGATACGGATATTCAAAATCCTCATCAGCAGTCAGCCCAGCAGACTTGTTCAGAAATAATTGAAAACTACGTAGAAGTGTAGTTAAAGCCGAGAACAGAAGGCGCTAGAGTTGTGGGAGTGTGCAACAAGCTGTCCAGAAATGCTGTTGAAGCTGGTTCCCTGGATTCATTCAAGTGATAGCTGGACAAGATCCTGGAATCAATTAATGTCTAAATATCAACAAAGCCAGATGGTCTGAATGACTTCTCTCGTCTGTGACTCTTCTTAAATGCATATTTACTTAGGATTATGCACATATATGATAACCTGTATGTAACTTGCACAGGCTAATGTCTCCTACGAGGAACTGTAAACTCTCTGTTCCTTTCCCTCTGCATCCCAGTTCAATGTAATTATGACAGCAGTAACGGTGGCCATGTGTTCTAACCACTGCAGGAAGAAGCCCCCTATCCAGTATGTGCGCTGTGAGATGGAAGGCTGTGGAACAGTCCTGGCACACCCCCGCTACCTGCAGGTTAGTGGTACAGTCCGAGTCAATGTGTTGTCTCCATACCCTCTGTACAGCTGAGAGTGTATCTGCAGTGGGTTTAGGGTTAGTGGTACAGTAAGTGCTGTCTCCCTGCTCTCTGTCCAGCTGGGGGGGTGTCTGCAGTAGGGTTAGGGTTAGTGGTACAGTCAGAGTGCTGTCTCCCTGCCCTCTGTCCAGCTGAGAGCATGTCTGCAGTAGGGTTAGGGTTAGTAGTCTGGTCAGGGTGCTGTCTCCCTGCCCTCTGTCCAGCTGAGAGTGTGTCTGCAGTAGGGTTAGGGTTAGTGGGACAATCAGAGTGCTGTCTCTCTGCCCTCTGTCTAGCTGGGAGTGTATCTGCAGTAAGGTTAGTGGTATAGTCAGACTGCTTTCTTCCTGCCCTCTGTCCAGCTGAGAATGTGTCTGCAGTAGGGTTAGTGATGCGGTCAGTACCGTCTCCCTGCCCTCTGTCCAGCTGGGAGTGGGTCTGCAGTGTGGATTCTTTCTTTCAGCACCACATCAAGTACCAGCACCTGTTGAAGAAGAAGTACGTCTGTCCTCACCCCTCCTGTGGCCGGCTCTTCAGACTGCAGAAACAGCTTCTCCGCCACGCCAAGCACCACACAGGTACCCCCCTCAGGCTACAAGGGCATGGGTTACCCTCAGACTGCAGACCCACGCAGGTCAGCAGACTTGTGGATGTACTGAGTGTGACAGATTAGAGTGACACTGATCGCACTAATTATACTGAGACTAGAAATGTTGTTCAATATCTAGTAATGCTGATTGTTTTGATAGTCATAATGCCGATAATGTTGATCTTTGTGAACACTAGCCGTGCAGTTAAAGTGAATTTTTCTCTCTCTCTCAGACCAGAGGGACTATATCTGTGAGTACTGTGCCCGAGCCTTCAAGAGCTCCCACAACTTGGCAGTTCATCGCATGATCCACACTGGAGAGAAACCCCTGCAGTGAGTCTCTGAGAGCAGTGTCTTCTAGTGCAGTAGAGCTGTACTGTAGTGTCCAGTGCGTCTATAACCCCTCTCTCCCAGTGCAGTGTTAATGTACTAGAGTGTCCAGTCAGTGTGTCTGTACTGTATTAACCCCTCTCTCTCAGTGCAGTGTTAATGTCCTGGAGTGTCCAGTCAGTGTGTCTGTACTGTATGAACCCCTCTCTCTCAGTGCAGTGTTAATGTACTTTAGTACCTGTCTCTCTTTCTCAGGTGTGAGATCTGTGGCTTCACCTGTCGGCAGAAGGCCTCTCTAAACTGGCACATGAAGAAGCACGATGCTGACACCTTCTATCAGTTCTCCTGCAACATCTGTGGCAAGAAGTTTGAGAAGAAGGACAGTGTGGTCGCCCACAAGGCCAAGAGCCACCCCGAGGTGCTGATCGCGGAGGCCCTGGCCGCCAACGCCGGCGCACTCATCACCAGCTCCGACATCCTGGACACGGCCTCCCCCACTGCCATCGCGGCCGCGCCCCCCCAGCCCACCGAGCAGGGTGTGAGCGGGGAGGCCGGCCTGGTGGGCCTGGGAGGGGTGCTGCTGGCCCCCCAGCCTCCTCCCACCGGCGCCCCCGATGCCCTGGACCGGGGCGCGTGCCCGGAGCCGCACCGTGACTCTCTGGGCCTGGTCATCAGCTCCGAGACGGTAGCCGAGGTCCTGATCGACAGCTCAGAGCCACACACCCTACTGCAGTAGAGGGGGCGGGGCAGGGGTGGGACAGGTCTTTGGCGAGAGAGACAATTGGCCAACTCATGGCCCCGCCCCTTCTCCCTTTGCCCTGAAGAGGATGATGGGATGCCGTGTATATATTTGTCCTTGCCGTGACTTCAGGACCTGCACAGCAGCTGTTTGTGTGGACTCCCCGGGCGCAGGGCTTGTGTGTGTGTGTACAGCTGTGTTCAGAGCAGCTTCGCCGGACTCTCCTTCCTGCCCCTCACTAGGCTGAGCGACTCTGCGGACAACTTCCATGAACCCAACAACACCGGAGTCCCATGAAGGCGTTCCTGCTCCATGATCTGGGGTGGACAGGGCATGTTGGAGAGGGGGCTTTGTGCTGGGGGGAGGGGATACCCTGTCCAATGAGGGTCCCCCCTCACACACACACACACACACACTGACCAGGGAGGCCGGAGTGCTGTATTTGTACACTGCAGGCCAAAAGTGTGCCCCCCCATTGCGATCTAATCGCAGTTTGAAGGTTTTTGAGACGGTACTTAAAATTGTTGGTTCAATTAGAGTTCTAGAGAACTCACTTTTATTTTGAAATTGAATGTCTGGCCTTTTCTTTCATCTGAAGCTCATCCTCTGCCTCTGTGTCTTCTGGGCTGTTTGAGTAAGAAGGGCAGCTGGGCCTCCTGGTGCAGGAGCTGATTTCAGTCTCTTCCAGCCTGTTCAGGCTCAGGGAATACAGCCTGCAGGTTCTGGAAGGACACTGTCCACCATGATCCCCCCTACAGTGTCTGGGAGGACACTCTGTCCACCCCAGTATCCCCCCCTGCGGTGTCTGGAAGGACACTCTATCCACCCTGATCCCCCCCCCCACAGTGGCTGGGAGGACACTATCTATCCCAGCCCCCTGCAGTAGATCCAGTTAGGAAATCTCTTATTAACCTGTTGTTTTTCTACATTTACAGCATAAGGACTTTTGGCCTGTATTGTATTTTAGTTCTTCTCTCCTCAAATGACCCTGGAAGAATGTGGTTTAAGGTTTTTTAAACTTTCTTTTTCTGTTTGCTCCTGCTGTGAAGAGGACCCGAATCGATTGCCTGGGCTGGAGAGCTGGTGTCCTGTAGCCCAGTACACAGAGGGGTCAGGCTGTGTGCTGGTCTGTACATAATTGCTTTTATTTGATTTAAATTGGCTCAGTTCCTCCCCGAGACCCCAGAACATTACTCCACTCATGTTTATTATCCAGATAGTTGATTAAACTACTGTGTAACAGAGGCAAATCCTTTTCCTTTTAATAGAAACTGCTGCTTCAGAAGGTCTCTGTATTTTATTTTGTGTGCGAGAGAGAGAGAGAAAGAGAGGGGCCAGGGCTTCCTGTCCACAGTGTGTACCCCAGGGGCGGGGTCTGGGCTTCCTGTTCACTGTGTACCCCAGGGGGGTGGGCCAAGCTGCCTGGTCACTCCACTGTGTGTACCCCAGGGGTATGGACATTGCTCCCTGGTCACCCCTGTGTGGATCCTAGGGGTGTGGTCTGGGCTTCCTGGTCACGGTGTACCCCAGGGGTGTGGACAGTGCTCCTTGGTCACTCCACTGGGTGTACCCCAGGGGTGCAGAGTTCATTTCTGGGAAGGGTCGTCAACAGTACATAGAAAACGCTTGGTGAGCTACATTTTCCGGGTGCCAAACCAACCCCTTGATCTGAACCGAGCTTCACCAGGTCTTCATGGTAAAGTCGCTGAGCTTCCTACCAGAGTCATTTAGCTCTGGTACAGCTGCAGCTTTCAAGTGACCGGAGAAAAAAAATGCACAGAATCTGCAGCCTCTGTGCTGGAGCCAAGACAGCGGGTTGCGTTGGGGTCAGAGGTCATGATTAGAGTTGGACGAAGCAGGGGTTAGGAGTCAGGGGCTAGGGTTTGACCGAGGTGTGGGTCAGGGGTGAGGGGTCAAAAGTAAGGTTAGATGAGTCACTAGTTAGGGGTCAGGCTTAGGGGTAGATGAGGTACGGGGCAGGAGGTTGAGCATTAAAGCTGTTTTCTTTACTGCTACTGAGAAGGGATGTGGCCATTTTAAAAGCCAGGATTTTTGTAAAACCAGATTTATTAGCCTCACAGGCGCAGGGGGCCCAGGGTATGACTCCAGCTGAAGACGTCTGTCTGGGTGGAGTCCACCTGATCACTTCTTGCCTCCTCCAGCGTGAGGGCCAAGGGGGGGTTGTCCGTTTCTCTGGGTTTAAACAGGCCAGGGTTCAAGACCAGGACCCACTATGTTAAGAAGAGAGGGGCAACCCTGGTCCAGGATAGCCTCAGGTCTGTATTTCCTGCTTCTGTAACCTGGTGGGTGGGTTTAAACTGCTGGAGAGAGCCCCAGGAGCAGCAGGGGTCTCTGTGCAGTTTCAGAGCACAAGAGGCCTGTTCACCTCGACATTTCCGGACATCCAATTGCTACAAGAACCGTTTTCCAAAAGCAGCTTACATGGGGTTGGACCGCAGGTTAGAAATGTGGGACGTACTGTAGTTCAGACCGGCCACACTGCTAGCAACACAAAAATCTGAATTGGCCTGCGCAAGCACAAAAATAAAAACAAATGCGGTAGAAGGCAAATCATGACTTTTAATGTTAACATTGCTAGAGTTGCTTGAAACCAGTGAGTGCTTCCCAGAAGCCACAGACAGGAAGTCCCCTTTCTCACCGAAGCCCCCCTGAAAAACACGGGTGTCCCTACAGTACAGACAGGTTCACCGGGATCAAGGGGCGAGGAGTAAAAACATGTCCGCAAGCTGGGTCACAGGAATGGCGACTGGAAACCGGACCGTGCGGACGAGGGCTGGACAAGAACACGAGACGGGACACAAGGGAGTCCAATACCCCGGCCTCTTTCACGACGCAACAGGGGGAGATCCTCGCATCAACCTGTTACCAACAACCAGGGGCTCGATGGCCTCTTGTTTGCAAAAGCTCTGCAGTTGTAAGTTTAAGAAATCCTCACGAAGGCTTCAAAAAAACACTGCTGCACAAAAAAGTCCATCCTGCTGTCCATCCTGTGTGCGCAAGCCCTGGCGGTCAGGACTGACAGGAGCCACCAGACAGACGTCCACCCACGGAGACGCACACTGTCCTCGGGGCCCGAGGCTGTGCTCCTGCAGCTCTCCCCCGAGCAGAACCGGGCCGTGCCGGAGCTCGGTTACAGCAGCCAGGGCCTGTCCTTGGCCACGCTGGCCTCGTAGTCCCTCAGCGCCCGTTTAGGGGGGATCAGGGTGTCGCTGACCCCGGGCTTCCGTCTGCCAGTCCGGCCGGGCGACTCCACAGGGGGATCCGGCCCGGGTTCGAGCCCGGAGGCCTGGGGCGGCGGGGGGTGCTGGGGGGCCGCGGGGGGCGGGACCTGCAGGTCGCTGTCGTGGGCGAACCTGCAGCGGCCCCCGAAGCGACAGCGCCCGTCCTTGCGGTAGGCCAGGCAGACGGGGCGCCCCCCGATGCAGGCGGGGCGCGGCTGCAGCGTGAGGGGCACGTGGCGCTGCAGCACGCTCAGGCTCTGCTCCGCGCGGGCCCGGAACGGGTTGGCGAACACGCTGCTGGCGCCGCCCAGCTCGCCCGGGCCCAGGCTGGGGGCCGGCAGCCTGCGCGGGGTGGCGGTCCGGCCCTCTGCTGCCTCACTCGGGTCCGGCCCGGGTCCCGGCTCCGGCTCCGGGTCCGACTCGCTCTCGTCCTCGTCTCCCGAGTCCAGCAGGAGATTCCGGCCTGTCTCCCTCCCCTCTCCTCCTCCTCCTGCGCTGGGGGCTCTGGATTCTCTGGAACACAAGACAGCCAGTGAGAGGCTGACACCCGCGGGCCCTGGCTGAACCCCACTTCACACTCCAGAGGGCTGCTTCTCTCCCAGCGCTCCCCTGCCCGCTGGCCAGTATTCCTGACGCCCTGCTGAGGAACAGACTCTGCCCTGATGGACCCCAGTCCAGAACTGAAGCCAGAGGGGAAAAACAATGTGGAGAATGTGCAGACTCTGCACACAAGGGTCCCAGAACAAAAACGGAAACACGCCACGGGCACACGTCACGTGCTCCCGGTGGGGAACGGGTCCGAATGACGCCAATAGCGCTGCAAACCTGCGCCGACTCGCGACTTTCTCACCGTTACCAGAGGCGGGGATACCGCCTGTTCTCACCCTGTTTCTTACAGCTGCACACATCCAGACCAGAGCCCAGGCAGAGCCACCGACATCAGACCCAAATTCAGAGACCTACTGGCAGTGCTCTTACCACCCCTGACCCCGCTCGGCAGGGTGCGCGCTGAGGACTGACAGGCCCTCCTGCCTGAACCCTCGCACCTGCCCCGCTCACCTTTCAGCCGCTCCGCAGCCCTCCTTGTCGTCGCTTTCTGACCCGGACTCGGAGTCGGACGACACGCCATAGCCTACCAGCGCCATGACGGCCGGAGAGTCCACTGCAGTCGGGCGGGGGCAAGGGAGATCGGGGTGCGCAGATATTTCAATCCACGCTGCTCTCTGCCGGGAATACGCCCCTGTTGTAAAAGGTACTCAATACGTAAGCACAGTGTTTACTCTCTTCGTCGGCCTGCTTGAATAAAACCACTCCGTTTCCACGAGGATATAAACTAAAATACCCCCTCTGGCTTCTGTAAATGATGTGGTCGGTTTGGTCTTCCTGGTGGCTGGGCAGTGAGACTACATTTCCCGACAGGCATTGGCTGGCGGAAGAGGATCGATAGGTGTTTCAATAAAAACGAGATACGTTTTAAAGCGTACAGAACAGTTAGCCCTGATAGCTTAAACCTATGCTGTGAGGTTACGTAATAATTATAAACGAAGTTCCAACTCTATCCTGCTAACTTTGCATTTATTTACCATTGATCACTTTTGGACCTTTTCTAAGAATAGGCGTTACAGTAGCGAGTACCGAAGTAAAGCGTGCATCTCAGAAGTAATGTATTAAAATTCAATGAATATATTACGGAAAGAAATAAATCTAACTTTTAAAATATTCTTCAGAAATGATAATCGTCCATTAGGCGTTGTGCGGCATCATCAACCGTGCGTCGTCCACGAACTCAAAGCTATACAGGCTGACACGGTAAAAACGATGCCGTTTGCTGCTCACATTGAAAAGAACACAGGAAAGTTTGCAATACAAATACAGATTGAAAAAAGATGTGTATAATTTGTAATCAAGTCCCCTAAGACTGAAAGGCATTCTTGTTACTGGGCTCTGTTCCCTTTCTGAGGCTCTAATATTCTTTTTGGGGGGCTAGTAAGCGAAACCTAGAACAGTACTTGAAAGTGCCAATCAAGCTCACACCTGCCTGATTAGACACAGCCTGGCTCACCCCTGCCCAATCAGACACAGCCTGGCTCACCCCGTCCAATCAGACACAGCCTGGCTCACCCCTGCCCAATCAGATACAGCCTGGCTCACTCCTGTCCAATCAGACACAGCCTGGCTCACCCCTGCCCAATCAGATACAGCCTGGCTCACTCCTGTCCAATCAGACACAGCCTGGCTTACACCTGCGCAATCAGACGCACCCCTGCTCACCCCTGCCCAATCAGACACAACCTGGCTCACCCCTGCCCGATCAGAAACACCCCTGTTCACTACTGTCCAATCAGACATAGCCTTGCTCATCCCTGTCCAATCAGACACACCCCTGCTAACACCTGCTCAATCAGATACACTTTTGCTCATACCTTCCCAAGCAGACAAGCCCCTGTTTGCCCCCTGTCCAATCAGACACATCCCTATTCGCCCCTGTCCAATCAGACAAAACACCTGCTCATCCATGTCCAATCAGACACAACTCTCCTCACTCTTGTCCAATCAGACAAAATTTAAACAAAGGCCCTACTTTCATCTTTAAAAGTGCCTCCTGTCATGATGGGAGGATCTCATCCATGTGTTTCTTGAAATAAACCAGAGCATCACCTTCAACCTCATGGCTGGGCAGCCGGTTACACACTCCCACCACCCTTACAGGTGATCAATTCATAATGAGCAGACAGAATAGAGGATAAGATTGTATCAAACTCCCAGAATGAACTCTTTATTCCTTTTCCAGAGGTCCAAAAGGCTACATCACAAGTAACTCACCGACTGAGGGTGTTCTGACACTCAGGAAATAGTTGAAATCCATTGAAATCAACCATGTGATGAACCCCATGTGCAACAGAAACCCAAGAACTGGGTTGGGAGCCCCAAACTCTAGCTCAGAATCTGGAAAACACAGCTGATTGCACTGCTTGTCAACTAAATTGAACACAACCCTCCTGGACCAGCATCACCTGGAGGATTGTGAGGACGCATCTGAATTCCTCTCTCATATCCACTCTTCCCCTGCTGCCAGGTTTGGAGCATCGTCATCCTGCAGCTGTGTCACCCTGCAACTCATAGCTGGCAGCCCACTGAAGCTCAGCAGGTGTGAGTCTGGTCAGTACCTGAAAAGGAGACCTCCTGGGAAAGCTGAGGTTGCTGCTGGAAGAGGTGTTAGTGGGGCCAGCAGGGGGCGCTCACCCTGCGGTCTATGTGGGTCCTAATGCCCCAGTATAGTGATGGGGACACTATACCGTAAAAAGGTGCTGTCCTCTGGATGAGATGTAAATCCGAGGTCCTGAGTCTCTGTGGTCATTAAAAATCCCAGGGCGTTTCTCGAAAAGAATAGGGGTGTAACCCCGGCATCCTGGCCAAATTTCCCATTGGCCCTTACCGATCATGGCCTCCTAATAATCCCCCTCTCTGAACTGGCTTCATCACTCTGTTCTCCTCCCCACTGAGAGCTGGTGTGTGGTGAGTGTACTGGCGCATCATCCAGGTGGGGCTGCACACTGGTGGTGGTGGTGAAGGGGAGTCCCCATTACCTGTAAAGTGCTTTGAGTGGAGTGTCCACAAAAGTGCTGTAAGTGTGTGAGCAATTATTGTTATTAATTATTATTATCCTCAACACTGTTCAACATGGAACTGACAGGCTGAAGAAACTGAGTCTCTTTAGTCTGAAGGGAGTGTCCCACACTGACAGACTGGAGGAACTGAATACGTGGAAAGTACATGAAGTGCATTTAAAACTGGAACAGACACTTCTTTACGCAAACGGTGGTGGGGGTGTGGAACAAACAACCCAGCCTTGATCTTGAAGCCAATATCCTGGTTTCTTTAAATGGCCGGGTTTGCGCTGTGCGTGTAACTCATCCCGTCTCGAAGCGGCTCTGTAGCGAGTTTGCCGACACACTTTCCCGCGGAGCCGAGTCTCGGTTTCGTTTCTCGTCTCTCTCCCCGGACGGACCAGCCCCGCTGCCTCCAGGCGTCACAGTCTGGAGGCGGAGCCGTGAGATGCGTATTAAGACTCATTTGGCTGTCCTGCCCGACTAGAAGCGTCGTCGGGTTATTCAGTATTTGCTACCACGCTCGCTCGAGAAGACACGTCTGTGCCCATCCCAGAACACACGACAGGACGAGTCTGCAAGGACCGGTGAGCCGGACTTTAACCCTGTACATGCCGCCGCCTCGGTTGTCGACAGGATGAGCAGAAGACTCCGGGCTCACCTGGGTGACGGGGTGGGATCTTAAAACTGTGCTTACTGACCCCCTGAGCGGTGCGACGACCGAATATCGCGCACTGACATTCAGTTGCAATTTTCAGCTTTGAAAAGGCGTAACGTAACAGGATGTACACATCAAACCTTCAGTTTAAACACGGTGTTGAAGCCCGCTGGGTCTCAAAGCGTCCAGGAGAACACGAAGCGTTGCAGTCGTCCTGTGTTGAGCTCACTATGGGGTACAACTCTGTCAGATCTGGCTGTGAATTCAACACCATATTCAATACAGTCAGGCCTGCAGTATATTGCTGTTACCACACTCCTGTAAGTACATGTACATGAGTTCTGTAATACAGGAAAGCTATATTGTTGTTTCGACACCCCAGTAACTATATCTAATATAATAACAGCTATATTGTTGTTATATTGTGGTAACAACTGTAGTGTACTGTAGTTATTATAGTATTGTAGCCCATCCCAGAACACACGACAGGACGAGTCTGCAAGGGCCGGTGAGCCGGACTTTAACCCTGTACATGCCACCGCCTCGGTTGTTGACAGAATGAGCAGAAGACTCCGGGCTCACCTGGGTGACGGGGTGGGATCTTAAAACTGTGCTTCGATTGAAAGGCGCTCAATCTTGTGAATTCAGCTGCAAAACGGTTTTTAATGACAAGAGGAGACTACTTGGCCCATCTACAGTGTAGCTTATTTGAAACTTAATAGTTTATCCAGGATCTCATCCACCTGTTCCTTGAGAGAATCTAGGGTTTCGGCTTCAACAACATGTCTAGGCAGCTTGTTCCACACTCCCACCACCCTTTATGTAGAGATGTGCCTCATGTTCTCAGTTTAAAATACACTTCCTGTAGTTTCCACTGCTGCCACCTGGTTTGTGTTTCACTGTTCGCTCTGAGGATTCTGAATACCTGAATTAAGTCTGCTTGTAGCCTCTCTTTTCAAAACTAAAGAGAACTCAGTTCCTTCAGCCTGTCAGTGTGGGACACTCCCTTCAGACTGAAGAGACTCAGTTCCTTCAGCCTGTCAGTGTGGGACACTCCCTTCAGACTGAAGAGACTCAGTTCCTTCAGCCTGTCAGTGTGGGACACTCCCTTCAGACTAAAGAGACTCAGTTCCTTCGGCCTGTCAGTGTGGGACACTCCCTTCAGACTAAAGAGACTCAGTTCCTCCAGTCAGTGTGGAACAGTCCCTATGTTCCTGGTCTTGTCAAGCAGAAAGTGTGGTTGGATCTGGGGCAGAGAAGGGGACAGAGGAGTGAAGCTTTCACTGAAGGTTTGCCCTTAGAGAAGCATGGAGAGACCAGGGAGGAGAGGATGGTTTTGGAACTGTGGTGGTCACGGTTTGAGGGGGGGTGTTGTATGTAGAGTTAAATATGGACTTGGATGGTTTTGCGGCATGTAAAGGAATGGCCAGGTTTGCTCTGTGCGTGACCGTCAACCCGTCTCGCAGCCGGGAGCGGCTCTAGCGAGTTTGTCCACACTTTCCCGAAGATCCGAGTCTCTCGGTTTAGTTTCTCTTCTCTCCCCGGACGGACCAGCCCCGCTGCCTCCAAGCGTCACAGTCTGAAGGCGGAGCTATGGAAGCCCGTTTCCGCCAGGGAGTAAAAAAAAAAAAAACGCGCTATGGTATCTCGCAATTCCGACTTAGTATCTCAGAATTACGATTTAAAAACTCAGAATTACGACTTGAAAACTCAGAATTGCGACTTTGAAATAGCCCACATTTCATTGTCTGTCCTCTTGTTATTGTAACGGATTCGGGAACCCAGGTCTTGCCAGCTGAGCGAAAGAAGACCTTTTAAGTAAAAAAGGACTTACAATGGAAATATTTAAAAAGTATAAGTTTCAGCTTTTATAACTGTCAATTCCTCTGAATGTGAAGTGTCTATTTCTGTATCTTTTTTTCATATTCTGTCTCCGTTTTTCTATTTCTAAAAACTTTTTTAAAAAGCCCACCGTCCACTATTCCATCCGGATACTATGGAGGCCTCACTGGCGGAAATGGGATTCCATAAAAATTAGTGTAATTTGATTTTTATCAGGGCACTGTACAAGACAAGTCTTCAGGCCTATAGATCCTATGATCCTGTACGATTCATGAATATAGTGTAACGGACCGGACGACATACAGGTTGTACGATCTGGTTGCAGTGTGGTGACGGTACCGCCCTCCCCTGCGCATAACAGGGATGCTGGCCGCCGGGGTTAAAGAAAGTGTTCTCTAGCTCAGCTGGCAAGACCTGGGTTCAAGCACATGCAGTGAAGCACGAACTAGGGTGGGAGCGGCGAGGGGCAAAAGTCCTAGAACCCGAATCCGTTACAATAACAAAAGGACAGACAATGAATTATGGACTATTTCGAAGTCGCAAATGTGAGATAAAAAGTCGCAATTGCGAGATATAAAGTCGGAATTCTGAGATACTAAGTCGCAATTGCGAGATACCATAGCGCGGTTTTTTAATCTAAAAGATTCTTGAAATTATTGTCATGATCGTAAACCTCTCCTCTTAAGGACACTCCAGCCCTTCCTCGTTTTCCTGATCCCCTGCACCTGCCTCAGGTTCCTGCCCCCCGTCCTATAACAGCCAGATGCTCCCACCATTCCAGGCTCAGCTTTGGAAGATGGATGCCCGGAAGTCCGCCTACCAACGACGTCCTGACCATCTGGGTCTGGGACTGGAGCGCCTGGCCCCGTTACCGCCCTTCTATTCCCCAAACTCTTCATGACAATTATATATTGACGTTTCCTTTGTCCTCTCGTTTCTCCTCAGAGTGTCCTCCGGCTTCCTGGTCTTGAACCCCCAACCAACAGAGGAGATTCTTGGCCGAGATGATGGAGGACCCCGAGGCAGCCTTGGAGAGTCTGAACGAGGTCAGCTGAGTCAGTTCTCTACAACAGGGGTCCTGGGGACTCCCATTCCAGTTAGTGTTTTCTAGACCAGAAGTTCCGAATCTTGGTTTTGGATGGCTCCTGTAACTGTTGTAGCTCAGACATCTATAATCCTGGCACTGGGGATCACCGATCCCCAGATATGAAGAAATTGGGGAGCACAAACTGAAAAAGTCAAATTTTCTGTCATCTTCTCCTAATTCCATTGTCTGTCTTCTGTTTTTTTTCACAGAAGGGACAGCTTGTGATTCACGCCAACCGTCCACAATTCCCTGCTGCCGTCAAGCACTGGAGCAAAGAAGATGTGAGGCAGTGGGTCCTCCTGCAGCCGGAGCTGGAGAACTCATGTGCCGAGGTTCTCTACAGAAACAATGTTTCTGGGGCTTTCTTCCTCCTCATGGACATGGATGACCTTGAGCAATTTGGCATCAGCCATTGTCTGGCAAACCTGATCCTGCAGAAGAGGGACATTTTGAACAAAGTTGGGCCGATCAGTGTAAGGGGCCCGTCGGACATGCCCTGCAAGCCCTACCCCTTTCACAGATTCCACGACTCCCACAGGTACATTGAAAACAGGAGGCTGGACATACCAGAAACCGGGGCATTCAACCTCATCGAGCCCTGCCATGAGTTCAAGGCCTTCACCAACACAAGCCCTGACAACAAGCTACTGAAGTTCGAGATCGACACCATCCGATTCGCAGCAGCCTGCATGAACAGCCGCACCAATGGTACCATCCACTTTGGAATTGGCGACCGCCCCATATATGAGCACGGGCAAGTTCTGGGCGTCACTGTGGAGGACATGGAGGCCTATGGCAAAAAGCTCTCACAGGCCATTGAAGAGCACTTTGAGGACAAGCATGTGAATGCAGCCAAGAGGTGCATCAAGCCCCCCCGCTTTGTGGAGGTGCTCAACCCCAACACAACGACTTCAGTCAAGTACGTGATAGAAGTGGACATTGTTCCAGCCTACATGGCGTGCAAGGAGATTGTCTACCATGTGGTCAACATGGAAAAGAAAAAGCCAACAAAAAAGGCCTCGGAGGAGGGCAGACAGTGCCTAGTGCGCGATGGCGCCAGCATTAAAAACCTCCTCGTCAAGTCACCCAAAAATAAGGACAATAAGGAGTACAACAGGTTTGTGAAGGAGGAAGTGAAGCAGCTGTCACTGGCAAGGAAACAGGAAGAGGAAATGAAATTGGCTCACATCAAGCAGAGCACACAGGGTTCCAGACTGAGCGAGATGATTACAGGAGGCTCTGGATCATTGGATAGGTCCCAGTACGACTGGTATATACTGGTGACCAATAAATCTCATCAAGTACAGCTAGAGTCACTGGAGTTCGTCCGGGAGATGAAACTGATAACTGTGCTCGATTTTGACCCCGATTCTGCAGACTCTGGCCTTTACAAGTATTATGAAGAGGAAAGGATGGTTAACCCACACTTCCCCACAGATTACAAGGTCAGACAGACTGATGAAGAAGTTGCTGGCCGCCTGAGGCTCACCAGGAACACCAGCTGGATCTTCTGCGATGGGTGTGTGAAGAAAGAGATTGGAGATGTCAAGCCTTCAGGACCAGACACCTGGCTGGTGCAAAAAGGAGCATCTGTGCAAGAAGTCATCTCATTCTTGTGCCAGAAGTGTGTATTGCCACGGAAGAGGTTCCTGGTGATTTTCCTCCTGCTGTCTAGGGTGGATGACAAAATAGATCCGATATTGGAGACCTTCAGCATGTTCCTGCAACAGCTGGGTGGCATCGAGCAGCTGCTGTGCATCTGTGAGAACGATGCCGCCTTCATTAACTGGAAGGATCTGATTGATGCGCGCTACAGGGTTGATATCTCCCCAAGAACCATCTATGAACTTAGCCTTCCTGAGATCAATGGCACCATCCAGAGCCTGTGGTCAACTAACAGAAGCTTGAACCACTTTCTGCCGTGTGCTGGCAAGGGCAGAGTCATCCTGAGAAAGAAGAATGAGGACAGCATGGACACTCTCAGCATCCTCTGCATCAACCAGTGCGAGGTGGGAGTTCAGGAGGATAGGACATTGGTGGAGGAGCACTTCTACAAAGGAGGGAAGGTTTCCTGGTGGAATTTCTACTTCTCAGATTCAGGTCCTGGGCACTTCATTAAAAGAGAAAAGTACAATTTCATCTTGGAAACCATTATACCTGAGCTCATGTCCTCGCAGCGAGCCTGTGAGTCTTTCAACCTCTTCCACCTCCCAGGCTGCGGTGGCACAACCCTAGCAATGCACATCCTGTGGACCCTGAGAGACAAGTTCCGGTGTGCTGTGCTAAAGGACAGGCATGCGGATTTTGCCGAGGTTGCCAGCCAGGTGGTACAGCTGCTGACCTACATGGTTGAGAAGAAGTCCTTCTGCGTCCCCGTGCTGTTGATGGTAGATGGGTTTGAAGAGATGGATGCCGTGCACAACTTGCAGCTACAGATTGAGAAGGAAATTGAGAAGGAGGAACTGATCTGCAGGAACACACTGGTCATTGTGCTCAACTGCATGAGGACAGAAACCCCCGAGCAGATGAAGTCAGACACAGTCTTCCTTGGGAATGTACTCTCCCTAGCCGAGCAAGGGCAATTCCAGGGGAAACTGAAGGAGATAAAGAAGACATTAAAAAATACTGAGACTTTCTACGGTTTCATGATCATGAAGGAAAATTTCAAAGAGGAGTACATCCAGGGTGTTGCTCGTAATACTCTTAAGGGCTTTTGTTTCGACCACAAGCAAGCCCAGCTCTTTGCTGTGTTGGCCCTCCTGCATACATATGTTCAGGGGGCTGGGCTATCAGTTTCCCTTTGTGAGACATTCCTGGACTCGCCCAAGCCCATTTTCAAATTGCAGAAATTCGGGGATGAGTTTGGGAAGTTCTGCAACCTCATGGATTGGGGGGCTTTTGAGGGTGTGCGCACTATCCACCACCTTGTGGCCAAGCACTGCCTGCAGGAGTTGGCAATGACATACAGTGTGACCAAGGCCCAGATTACCAACCTGCTGCTCACAGAGGACAGCCTATATGATAGCGTCCATGGGAGAGACAGACTAATCGAGGATGTTCGCACAATGCTGGTCAAAAGGCAGTATGGCAGCTCTAAGAATGAGAGACAGTTCTCTCCTCTGATTCAGACCATCATGAAGGAGACACCAGGGCTGGAGGAGAATGTGCTATCCAATGCAGCCAAGCGCTTTAAGAATGACCCGGTCATCTACCAGCTTCTTGCTAGGTACTACTATCTCAGAAACAAAGACTACACAGAGGCCCTGAAGTGGGGCAGGAAGGCCAGTAACCTGGCAGAGGAAAACTCTTACATTGCTGACACATTGGCTCAGATCATCAAGCACAAACTGAAGTATGATTTAACTAAAGTGAAGAATAAGGAGGTTCCTTTCTCACCAGAGCAACTGAAGGAATACCTTAAGATGGCCTGTGATGCCACAGAGGCTTTCAGGAAAACACAGCATATTGCCAAGAGAGAGGTTGAGTCCCAAGCCAGGCAGAGGACAAGACACCGAAACAACAGCCCCTATAACACGGTGGGCTGCCTAGGTGAGGTCCAGGTGGCTGTGCTCATCGTGGAGGTCCTGAAGAAGATTCCAGTTTTCACTGGAAAATTCTCTTCATCAAGCCTCTCAGATTTCCTCTCAGGATACATTTCAGTCAGTGATATTGCTGAGAGTGACAGGCAGAAACAGGAGCATGCTTCTTACTTCCAGGTGCTTCAGGATTACAGTGATCTCCTGGGCAACCTCAGATACAGAATGAAGATGCAGTTTGATTTCCTGGACTGCTTCTTTGTCAACCTGGAGCCCACATTTCTGGAAAAGGTCAGGCGAGAGAAGACACAGAAGGAGCTCTCTGAGTGCTTCAAGCTCTATGTTGAGGTCTTCTGCATACCCAGCCCTGTGGAGCTGCCAGAGACCAGGACCCTCTCTTTGCAGATCTATGAGGGGAGACGGTTCTTGCAGCAGATCAAAGCAGATACTTACTTTGGGCTACTTTCGTACCTCACTGAAAATATTCCTGCTGACAAAATGAAGGAAACAGTCAATATATATAAATTAATACTAAAGGAAGACCAAAAAAGTGTGATGGACAAAATTAACTTCATCTACGCCAATGTAGTGCTCCAGTGCATAACACCCAACTTGCCTTACTTATGGGAGTACTCTTCTCTCCTGAATATCCTGGCAGAGGTCCTCGATCATCCAGTCGCAGACAGTGAGAGCCTAGCCCTCAACTTCATTGCTACTGTCCTGCTGTGGCCAGAGGAAAACAGCACCTGTACAGGTGAAAGTGTGGGGAGCTACATATCTCAGATGAGGAACTCATTCTGGAATGAGATGAAGGCCTTCTTCTTCTCTAAAAGGCCGGTCATACATTTCTACTTGGGCCAGAAGCAAAACTATGGCAAACTGGTGAGCAGGAGGCAGGTTGTGAAGTGCCTTGACACAGACCAGCAGGACAGCACCCTCTGGTATAATGACAAGGTATGGAAGCAGGAGAGAGTCCAACAGCTTCTCCAAAGAGTCACTGGGGTGGTGCAGCACAAGAAAATCATGGCTGACACCCCAAACCCAGAGGTGAAACTGCAGGTGAAGCCAGAGAGGATGACCCAGATAAGTGGGCTGGATAAAGGCACCCGTATCTCCTTTTACATCGGCTTTTCCATGAATGGTCCTTTTGCCTTTGACATTAAGGTGGAGCCACACCCCAAGTGACAGTTTCATACAGCAAACCCAGACATCAAGTCTTAAGTACATACTCACACACTTACACACCCAGTCATCAAGTGTTAAACCCACGCTCACACACCCAGGCATCAGGTCTTAAGCACACACTTACACACCCAGGTGAGTATCTAAAAGAGACTAAGGGGATTCAATTTTTTCAACATGTCAGTGTAGAGACTCCGTTCCTTCAGTCTGTCAGTGTGACAGACTAAAGAGACTCAGTTCCTTCAGCCTGTCAGTGTGGGACACTCCCTTCAGACTAAAGAGACTCAGTTCCTTCAGCCTGTCAGTGTGGGACAATTCCTTCACCCCTAGAATGTTTCTTGTTCCTCTTCTCTGAGCACATTCTAGAGCAGCAATATATATTTTTGTTTTCTATAACATGGTTACCAATACTGCACACTATTTCATATACTGAACCTTTTCATTACAAATCATAATGCTTTGTTTGCTTTTGAATTGCATCTACACGTTTCCTAGAAGTTATAAATGTGTCAACAACCAAGTCATGCCCATAAGTAACCTTGTCTAAATGAGCTTTTGCCATTTTGTATCTATAGTTTGTTTATGCTACTTGTAACACTTTGCACTTTGGGCATTAGCCTATGTTAAACTTCATATATGTATTTTAAATTTAATTTGCCTTTTTTACAATGTTTGATAATCCTCTTATATACTTTCTTTAAATTCAGTTTATAGCTTTGTTTAATTACTTTAATGAATGTTTTATTGGCATTAAGCTGTGTCCACTGGTTTCGTAGGTTCTTTTGTCCCTCCTGTGTTTCATCCTTTGGTTGAATGGAACAACACCTATGATGTCGCTTCCTGGATTAAAAAAAATTCATCTACTTCCTGGTACTGTGTCAGTTAATGATTGGTGGAGTTGGGTCACATGATCTGGGGTTTACACACTCACCTGTCTCTCAGGGAAGAGAGTAAAGACAAGACTACAGCCCGAGTGCATTGATTGCTTTGCTCTACTGCGGGAAAGGCAACCCGGTGCTAAATCTAAACATTTGATTTTCCCTGTAGTATTCATTTTTTATATTCTGTTGTAATTAAAGTTTTACACATTCAAATTTGATCCTCTGTCCTGCTTTTGAATAAAGTATCCTAAAGTGTGGCATGGCAGTGCAGTGGTTAGCCTTACTACCCCAAAGCTCTGGGGCCCTGGGTTCAATTACTGGCATGCTGTCTGTGTAGAGGTTGTATGATCTCCTGGTGTTCATGTGGGCTCCCTCTGGGTGCTCTGGTTTCCTCCAACAGTGTAAAGATCTACTGGTAGGTTAAATGCCTTCTGGGAAAATTGACCCTGGTGAGCCTGTGTCTGTATCATGTGATGGACGGGCATCCTGTCCAGGGTGGCCCTGCCTTGTTGCCTGCTGATATAGACTTCATCTCCACCTCGTCCCTATACTGGATAAAATGGTTTAAACATGAATACAGTAGATGAAAGTATCCTAAAGGATTCCATTTTAATTTCTACCCCCACAATTCCTTAAAGACCATGTTGTTGGAGCCGATACCTTGGCATCTTTCAGGAAACAGCTGGGTGAGATTCTGGGATCAATTAATTACTACTGACTAAATGGGTCAGTTGGGCAGAAAGGCCACCTCTGGTTTGTGCCCTGTCTTGTGTCCTCACCAATCACATTATAGTGTAACACAACGGGGGCTCAGGCGGGCGCCCTTGCCGCATCAGGTCGGCCCCTGCACCGTCCGGGGCTCGAACCCGGGACTTCCGCGTCTCTCTGCAGCGACCTAGCCCCGTGAGCCAAAGAGAGATCTCTCCACAGCCCAGTAGCTGTGGTCCTGCTATCACAGGGAAGGGCGGTGACGTCACCCGCTCTGGTACGCCGGCTCTTACACACAGTGCTTGTCAGCCGTAAGCGTTACACTCTCCCCCGCTTAAATCGCCGTCCCCGGCGAAGGGCTATCCCGCCCCGCTTCTGACACCAATGTAACGCAACGGGGGCTCAGGCGGGCGCCCTTGCCGCATCTGGTCGGCCCCATCCCGACTGGAGGCTCGAACCCGGGACTTCCGCGTCTCTCTGCAGCGACCTAGCCCCGTGAGCCAAAGAGAGATCTCTCCACAGCCCAGTAGCTGTGGTCCTGCGACAAGCAGTGTGTGTAAGAGCCGGCGTACCAGAGCGGGTGACGTCACCGCCCTTCCCTGTGATAGCAGGACCACAGCTACTGGGCTGTAGAGAGATCTCTCTTTGGCTCACGGGGCTAGGTCGCTGCAGAGAGACGCGGAAGTCCCGGGTTCGAGCCTCCAGTCGGGGTGGGGCCGACCAGATGCGGCAAGGCCGCCTGCCTGAGCCCCCGTTGCGTTACAATAGTATTTATAGACACTATTAATGTGCTGAATATCTTATGTGTATAAACCAACAATTATGTTTTTTTTATGAGCACTTTGCAAGTCAGCAATAGTACTCATACCACACAATAGAAAACAAACCCAGAAAACTGACTAAATCAAATTTTAGTAAAAATAATAGTGAGTACTAATCAACAGTTTTAATGAATAGATGGGTCTTAAACGAATTTCGGAAATGGCTGATCTGATAGTAAAATAATCCTTACACTTATACAGTAAAGCGCTTTTTTGGACACTACGTAAGAACTTCCTACTGCACTGTGATTTACAAATCTAATCCCAGAATTCTCACACCTGCCAGAATCACAACAGGCCCCAATCCTGCTGGGAGAGGGAGGGGGGAACTGGCAGCCCAGTATGTGATCTCCTGTCACTGCCTGAGGAACAGTGAGTCTGTCTCCCAATAATGCTCCATATGTTTGTATGTAAATACTGTATCATATGCTTGTGTCTGTATTGTAAATGTCTGTCGATTTTTTTTTGTTTTATGTTGATTACATTTGTTTTGCTTTGGCAACACTGATTGTACTCATCGGTCCTGCCAATAAAGCAGCTTGAATTGAATTGAATTAAGAGCTTGACTTGCAGGCCAGTCACCCCCTGCAAAAAAAAGATGTCACCTTTCTTCGGGGATCTGGTGAGCTCTATGATGTTGCTCCCCTACAAACAGCACAATAAAATGAATAAGTTAATGTAGCTTACAGGGGATAACAATGCCTGCAATTTGCTTTCAAGGTCTGTTTGGATGGACGTTTTGCATTTTTTTGGTGTGAATAGTATAATTGAATCAGTCTCCAATATCCTTAATGTAACCACAATAAATGCCATTTTAGCTTTTAAAAGAACATTAGGAAACAAACGCATTCCCCCCCCCCCCAAATAATTTAGCTGGCAGCAGACCATATCAGCCCTATGCAAGTTTTGTCAACGCTTAGCTGTGTCGATGGGTATTAACAATGTATGGAGTTCTGCTATAGTAAAGAACACCCTGTTCACTGAAGTAGCCCCAGAGTCTCAGCCAGCAGAGCTGCCGTAGCTACAATATGTTCTGTGTCTGTTGGAGTGGGAGGTCAAATGTCATATTTTATTAAGAAACACTTCGGTGGATACAGGGGCGTAGCCATTAATTGATTTTTGGGTGGGCCTGTGCAAAAGTGGGTGGCTGGGCTCTAACTGACCGTCCTGCCAGCATAGGGGCACCCCTCCAATCCTCGAGCGGTATAATCAAACAGCACAATTAGCGGAACGTTATATATACATACTGTCTCTCTCTCTCTCACACACACACGGGTTAAGCAACAATTACGCTACTGTACCACGGCGGACACACACACAATCAGTGCCTGCCTCTGTTGTGAGGTTTCGACCTTCTAGACCAGAGGCAGGGTCGGGGCTTGGAATTGAATATGGCGATAATCTCGTCACTGTCTAAGAGTCGGCAAATTCCCGTTCAAATGACGGCTAGTTTGCAAATGTCTCTCATATGAGGACTTCATATGAAGTGCAAGAGTTCATTTTCACGTGTTGCTTGTAACAGTTCTAAGTATTTCGTATGCCTGCTTTTAAATTGTTCAGTAGTTTTACGAGTTACTCTAAAGTTAATATTTTATTGCAAAACACAATGAACACAACGCAAAACGCAAGATTCAAAATCCGTCCGAAATATTGTATTTAAAATACCATGCAGGATTTTCCTTGGTTAGCTCCGTAAAGTTGGCCCCCCTCATTCGTTAGTGCCACGTTTGTGCCGGCTTGTGCCATGGAAAGTAACTTCCCAGCGGCTTTCGTTCCCGAGATATAGCGCCTTGTTTTTCCGGTGATCACGTGACCATGCACGGTGACTTTGACCTCCATTGACCCCGTCTGCCGGGTTCAAGCGTCTGTTACCGGTGCGAGAGTAACAGTTCTGAACTTTGTTCCTCTGTGTGCCCGGGTGCGGGACGTCGGTGGATTTTGCATTTAATATCAGTGTCTTCTGTGCATTTGTGTGAGCAGGAAAATTAAATGTCACGAATATCACATACCCTAATCAGAAGAGTTGCGGGTGTAGTCTGAAAAAGTAAACACTAGCGAACAGTTGCATGTTTTTACCAAGAGGCTTTAACGAGCACGTCTTCATACTTCGTAGCGGTGGGCATTTTTCTCACGGTCTCCTTCTTAAATAATTCGACCGTCTGTCGAGCCACGTGTTCAAAAAGGCTTGAATCTGCAACTTTACGAACAACAAGACCACTGTTGCACTTTTTATTTAAAGCACATTCGTTAACGTGAAAAAGAACCACGGTGTTTTTAAGGGGCACTACGTACAAGGTTATCGCGGGTAGTAAATAACACATCCGAGAAGCAACACTGGAAAGTCCACCGTCTCGCACCTGCGGACCGCGGCAATATTGGAAACATTTTTTTATTTTAAATTAACAGAAGTGAACGTATATCTGAATTATTTAATAAACTGTCATTGTTCGATGTTTGTATTTACAGGTCTTTTGCGCAAACATGAAGCGACAGTACTTTTATCTTTGTGTTTCCGGCCAGTCCTTGGTGTAGAATACACACCTGCCCTCTGAAGACACAGGTATGGGCGCCTGTGTTAGATCCTCAGGTGAAGTCGAGTCTTCTGCAGTCTGCAATGTAATGACCCAGACATGTTTGCACGTCCTGCTCCACGAAGTTGCCCACCCGCCAGTCGAACAGCACAAACGACGAAACTCACCGCAATCGTTAGTGCTGCGTTTGTGCCGGTTTGTGTCGCTGTAAGTAGCGTTTGTGCTACTTTCGTTTCCGAGATATAGCGCCTTGTTTTTTCGGGTAATCACGTGACTATCTACGTTTACAGGTACTAACAAACTCGGTACTTAAACTCCTGATTGTGATGAAAGCAATGGGGGCAATTTGTTTTCCGAGTCTGTCTGGACGGGTGGAGTGGATGTTTCAATATATTTCAATATAGCGCCTTCATTTCTTGGCTGTGACGTCACTCTGTGACGTACAAAACAGCAATGTCACGACCACCAGATCTTTCAGTTGTGATCTTTTCATCAGTTGACCACAGACTTTGTAGCCTTTACAGGAATAAACACATTTAGGGAGGAGTTACTATGTAAGTTCATTGGGTGAGGTGTTTTCTTTTCATTTTTAACCATGTTCTAGAAAATGTATTGCTTGTGTACTCCTTTCATTGGTGAAGAGACACCAGTTTCCAAATTACCGCTGGTACAACACGAGAGCCCATATTCACATTTTTAGGTATTAGTTTCAAGATCGATATAATTTAACAATAAAAAACAAAATTGAAAGCACGAGCATAATAATATAACGATTATAGACCTTACATATCCATTTTTAAGTACAAAGCAGAAGGTGTTTCCCCCACTTTAAATATACGATTAAAATTGTTCAAATACCATGTATTACAGAAATCAGCGGAGACAGTTATATTGCAAATAAAAAATGTATTTACTTCGAAGAGTACGGGACATTATGAATCAATAAAGACGTTAAAAAAATAAGCCGATGTAGTTATTTTGCAAATAAGTAAAGCATTTTAAAACTAGATTCTCATTGACAGTAAACAAGCCGATCCACCTGGCGCTGCTAGCTCTCAGCTCTCAGACCCGCGATTGGCTAAACCCCCGAGCAGTTCGGGCCACGATTGGATGAAAAGTGAGAATCGACACTCTGATTGGGTAAAGCGCCATAGCAGAAGTTCCAAGAACGTGTAGATAAATAGGTGATGGATGTTCTTCTTGGTCCAAATACTGTAGCCCCGGTTAACCATGTGTGCTGTGTGGGCACGCTGGATATACAGTAACACATCCGTTGGTTTTCAATTACTAATCAATCTAAGAGAAGTCGCACTGAGGTCAAAACTGAATAGCAGACAAAGAATGTCATGGCATCCACAGCGCGTTCACGACTCTGATAGCATGTCACGATAGGAGTGCTCGCACATTGCTATACCCATTAAGACTGGCCATCACTATTATGGCGCCACTGTTGCGACATTAATTCCATATATCGCGATATGACATACTCCGACAAAACACCCCGCTCCCTATGTCGCGACATGGAGCCCGCATGTCGCGATATGATAAATGCCCCCGCGCCCATGTCACGATATGAAACCCGCATATCGCGATATGACATACCCCGGCAAAAATGCCCCACTCCATGTCGCGACATGAAAGGTCCTATATCGCGATATAACATACCCAGCCAAAACGCCTACCCCCATGTCGCGACATGAAGCTCGTATATCGCGATATTACATACCCTGACAAAATGCCCCACTACATGTAGCGACATGGAGTCCATATGTTGCGATAGGATATACCCTGACAGGATATGCTGATGCCATGTCACAACACAAAGTACATATATTGTGACACGTCCTATCTGGGTATATCATGTCCTGATATGAGACCTTTGTTGTGACAGCAGTGCCAGGGTGGCATGGAAGCAAGGCGCCAGTCGTGATATACACTGCCGCGATATACATGCGATATACATGGGGTCCCTATCATAAAATGCTGCGGAGGTCTTGCCGTGAAGGTATCCCACTGTTACGCGTGGCAACAGCGTGTCACAGTAGGGATAGAAATGAGAACCTGCCTTAGAAAATAAAAACCATAGATCTTATAATCACGGTGATTTTACATACATTATAACCACAGGTTTATGTCATAGATGGCTGACTTGTTGGCATTCGTCATGTCTTAGCATTATTCACAAAGAGGCTCATATGTTTATGGATATTGATTGTCTTTAAAATGTTAAGGGTACGAGCTAAACTGTAACAGAGCGCTTGAACTCGGCAGACGGGGTCACTGGAGGTCAAAGTCACCGTGCACGGTCACGTGATCACCGGAAAACCAAGGTGCTATATCTCGGGAACGAAAGCAGCACGAACGCTATTTCAACGCCACAAACCGGCACAAACGTAGCACTAACGAGGTGGGTTTCATTCTTTGTGCTGTTTGTAGGGGGGGGGGGGCAACTTCACGGAGCTTTTACCTTTCCTTTAAATAACATGCCAGAAGAACGTGCACGCACGTATGGCTTTCAGAGGCTGGAGTAAATGCATCGCCCCAAGGGTAATACCGAGTGAGGCGCCATGAGAGTAAAAACTGCGAAGGTATTAAAATATTAAGTTCTGAAGATAAAAGCGTCGAATACATACTTTGGATGCATTTTAGCTCTGTAAACGTCGTTCGCTTTAAATACTGCAGGGCATTTAGAGGCGATCTGAATAGTTATCTGTAAACACTCGCATCTATCCGTCAGTATTAATATTATTCACGACAACGATAGCCAATTAGGCTACGGCCACGCATGCACGGCCCACTATATTTACATAATTGTCTTATTGGTCACAAAAGATACTGCGAGCCAATAGCAAATCGCATGAGATGAAAAAGATCAAACACGTAACATTAAAAAGCAAATCATGTAACGCAAACAAGGGGAAAAAAATCTTAAATTACTTTGGACTGATTGGGTAGGCCTAGGATCAATCAGGCCCACCCGTGGCTACGCCCCTGAGTTGGTAGGAAGGATCTCTGTAGCAGGGAGGCCTGGATTTTCACGGCTGTGATCAAATGAACAAATTTACGGTATATAAAGAAAGATTCAAATGTTAACATTTCTTTTAAGGGAAATAATAATAATTTCTCACACTTATATAGTGCTTTTCTGGACACTCCACTCACAGGTAATGGGGATCCCCTCCACCACCACCAGTGTGCAGCCCCACCTGGATGATGTGACAG
Organism: Lepisosteus platostomus; assembly: GCF_059453375.1. Classification (NCBI taxonomy): domain Eukaryota; kingdom Metazoa; phylum Chordata; class Actinopteri; order Semionotiformes; family Lepisosteidae; genus Lepisosteus; species Lepisosteus platostomus. Next base: position 16,049,645 of record NC_142618.1, read on the forward strand.
CAGCCATAGTGCACCAGTACTCTCACCACACACCAGCTCTCAGTGGGGAGGAGAACAGAGTGATGTAGCCAGTTCAGAGTTTGGGATTATTAGGAGGCCCTGACTGGTAAAGGCCAATGGGAAATTTGGTCATGGTGCCAGGGTTACACCTGTTACAATGCAGTAAAATAAAAGCAGTCAGTGATTTTTTTTATCTTATATTTACACATTTATTTACAATAACAAAACAATAATTATAATTACAATCACTTATTATGAGTAAAGAAAAAACACAAAAGTTCACTTATCTAAGAGACCCTTTCTGTCAATGCTCTTCCGTCACTGGTCTGTAGATTGTTATAGGATTTCCCTTTCAAATCCTTTCCACCAAAACATACACAAGAGGCAACATTCAATATCCCTCGAGAAACAGAAATTCCAAATATATGTTGTATAAATCCTGTTCGTAAGTATAAAATGACTTTAAAACAGGCTGAATCCCTCTCTGCTCAAACTCCGTCCATTACTCTCTGGTGAATTCAAACTCCCCTCCAAAGTTCTAGGCTTTTTATAATGATTTACACAATCATTCTAGTAACTTCTGGTCAAGAAAATTCAAGATAACACTAATTATTTACGTAAAGCAATGTTATTTACAAATGATGAATATTTTAGTAAATCAAAAATATTTTCAAAGGTAAATTATTCATAACACACCCCTACTCTTTTCAAGAAACACCTGGCAATCTTTTAATGACCACAGAGAGTCAGACCTTGGTTTTACATCTCCTTCAAAGGATGGAGCCTTTTTACAGAAGTGTCCCCACCACTATACTGGGGCATTAGGACCCACACAGACTGCAGGGTGAGCACCCCCTGCTGGGCACTAACATCTCTTCTACCTCAGCTTTCCCAGGAGTTTCCCATCCAGGTACTGGCCAGGCTCACTCCTGCTGAGCAGCAGTGGGCCACCAGTTGTGAGTTGCAGGGTGATATGGCTGTTGGCATAGATAAACAGATAAATATAAATACCTATCATGCTACTTTTAATCCCTTTACAAAAATACAAAAATATCATGTCATTTACTTAATCATTATCTTTCTCGTTACTTAATATATATATAAAATGTAAAGGTCTAGAAGGAGACCCACATTAGAACTGTTTAAAATAGGCATAAGGGCATAGTTCCAGACAATTTTAAAATGTATGAACATGAAAGCTATGTGTACCTTATCTTCACCTCTGTGTACCTATCTTTTTTGTAAAATGCAACTTTGTTGTGTGCCCCTAATGATGTTATATGTAGTCTCGTGTGTGTAATACATCATGCTGAAATCCATGTTTTTAATGTGTTCAAATTTTAGATTATTTTTATGTGAATCGTCTGCTGTTAAGCGGAACGGCCAGCAGGTGGCAAGCGCGAGCCTCAGTTTAAAAGCGTAGTATATCTGCAAATACCACACTCTGGTGAAACACAGCAACGCTTATTATCAAACTTTGTAAACATACAGGTATGCTGGCAGTCACAATGTCATTTAAGATGTCTAAAAACATATTTACTATGATAAGTTTCTTTTCAGTCCAAAAACTATAAATCAACGGCAAATGTTGCACTGTGGTCAAATACAGTGGCGTTTGTAATCTATGTAAATTTACAGAAACCTAAATGTGTTGTGCCTGAAAGGACACGTCTCTTCATTCCTGAAGTGTAGCAATGTGAGTTGTATATATTTTTGTTTTAAAAAAAACAAAACAATACGAGCCAGACAGATCCCAGCCTTCAGGCAGGGAGCGTCTCCGCCCCACTCTGATGCCTTGACGTCATGCATGACGTACTTCCTGCTGTGGCGGGCTTTTCGAAGTTGTCTGCAGGAGCTGCTTGTCTTAGTCTATCGGCGCAGAGTGCAATATATATGACATCTCTATACCATAGTGCGAACCATATTCGTGCGCAACCGCCCCCCAAAAAATAACAACATTAAAGCTTGACAAAGACCGAAGAAGAAGCCATATTACATTTTCCTAAAGCGTATTGGGCCATCAGGAAGTCTGCGGTATGTTATTTTTAAATTGTCTTTGCTGCCTGCCCTGTCTTTCTCACTCCTGAAGAAGGCTTTGCAGCTGAAATGTTGTGTTTTCTCTCTTCTCTTATCAGCATGGAATAACCCGAACTACTTCAGCCTGCTCCTGCTGCGACCCACTATGCCTTCCTTTAAATCTTTTTCTAGATTTTTTCGTCGTTCTGTGCTATTTACTCCTTGCTGTCTGCCCTGTTTCTCTCACGCCTGAAGAAAGCTTCACAGCCGAAACGTTGTGTTTTCTCTCTTCTCTTTTCAGCATGGAATAAACCTATTTTGTGTTCCTATGCACATTATTATTATTATTATTATTATTATTATTATTATTATTATAATTGTTTTTATTATCATTATCGCTGGCGACTCTCACGTTGATACCGACGTGTGTGTATTTCTGAAGAGTGTTTTTCTCTTGCGCGGAGTTTTAAGACTTTAAAGAGTCCAGGCGCCAGAGCAAAACACTTTCACTTTCTTTTCCCCGCCTGTCCGGGCCAATCCGGGGCGACTGCGCAGCTGGTTATGAGGCAGATATGGTCGTCTCAGGACTCGGTATATTCAGAGTTCCTCTGAACAAAGCGTTTGCTCATACCTTTTCTCACATACTGCACACGAACGAAAAGCACCTGCTCAGATGTCAGTGCACTCTGCTGCATTTGTGCGCTATTGCCCTGTAGCTGCAGGACTCGCATGTAGAATAATTACAGATACAGTCTGTCTTGTTTTCAGCTCGGAATTAAGAACTACAGGTACAGTTCAGCTACAGGCAGGGATGCAGTCTGGCTACTTTAATCAAACTTCCGCCCCGAAGCGAGACAGAGCACGGTGTCGGATTACCCCCACGCCTGGCTTTATTTTGCGTTTTTAAAAAAACCTGCAAGGCCCTTCCACACCGCCCTCAAACCTCAGGGATGCCTTGTCTGGCCCTAATTCTCGTCTGCGCGCTTCTAACCTTCCTGTCTCCAGGCGGGTGTGTGTGTGTGTCGGTGTCGTGTGAAACTGTGTAACCTTCCCCCAGTCTCTGGGTTCAGGGGGTGCCCTCTCTGGACCGGAGGGTACAGCCGACTGAAAGAAGCTGTGTCCCCCCTGGGACAGCTGGACTGCAGAATAGACAGTCTGCGTTAGTGTTGGGTCGTGTTCCTCCACTACACTCATTCTTGCCCTGTCTAGGTGTTTATGGGAACACAAGAGACTGGCCAGAGATTCTGGATTCTGCAAAGATTATTCTACCCTACAAGGGGCTGTCTGATTAAACGTCAACACTGCACTGTGCTCTCTCGTACCCCCCGCGAGGGAAACAGATTCAGGCAGAGCTCAGCGGCGCTATACAAGAGCCAGGAATTGGCGCTGTGGGGCGAAGGAAGACCCCGTCTAAGCCAAGTTCAAGTTGTGCTGTGATAAGCAGGCTGTCTGCTTGCACTGTCGGGTGTTTTGTGAAAACTGTCTTAGCGGGACATTGTTGCATAGATATCTCCGACACAAGGGTTTGAAATTGCCGAAGGTGGTAGAGTGCATTCAAGGGTTTCCAAATATTCCCCTGGAAAGCTGGTTGTTAGCTAGGAGGCACCAGTTCAGAAGAGATGAGATTTATCATTGTTTTTTCGTGTTGCTCTGCCAGGTAAAACTGCACAGGACACTCAGGCTGCTGTTCCAGGATGGGGAGAAAAAGCAAGGTCAGACCTGTCTGTAGTGTGTGTTCACATTGTATGTGCAGGACTATTTGCATGTATCATATTTGTGTGGCTGTGTGCAGGTGCATGATATTTGTAAGCGTGTGTATGTGTGTTGCAGGTGTGAGGCTGTCTCCCTGAGTGTGTGTGTGTGTGTCGCAGGTGTGAGGCTGTCTCTCTGAGTGTGTGCGTGTGTGTCGCAGGTGTGAGGCTGTCTCTCTGAGTGTGTGCGTGTGTGTCGCAGGTGTGAGGCTGTCTCTCTGAGTGTGTGTGTGTGTGTCGCAGGTGTGAGGCTGTCTCTCTGAGTGTGTGTGTGTGTCGCAGGTGTGAGGCTGTCTCTCTGAGTGTGTGTGTGTGTGTCGCAGGTGTGAGGCTGTCTCTCTGAGTGTGTGTGTGTGTCGCAGGTGTGAGGCTGTCTCTCTGAGTGTGTGTGTGTGTGTCGCAGGTGTGAGGCTGTCTCTCTGAGTGTGTGTGTGTGTGTGTCGCAGGTGTGAGGCTGTCTCTCTGAGTGTGTGTGTGTGTGTGTCGCAGGTGTGAGGCTGTCTCTCTGAGTGTGTGTGTGTGTGTGTCGCAGGTGTGAGGCTGTCTCTCTGAGTGTGTGTGTCGCAGGTGTGAGGCTGTCTCTCTGAGTGTGTGTGTGTCGCAGGTGTGAGGCTGTCTCTCTGAGTGTGTGTGTGTGTCGCAGGTGTGAGGCTGTCTCTCTGAGTGTGTGTGTGTCGCAGGTGTGAGGCTGTCTCTCTGAGTGTGTGTGTGTCGCAGGTGTGAGGCTGTCTCTCTGAGTGTGTGTGTGTCGCAGGTGTGAGGCTGTCTCTCTGAGTGTGTGTGTGTCGCAGGTGTGAGGCTGTCTCTCTGAGTGTGTGTGTGTGTGTGTGTCGCAGGTGTGAGGCTGTCTCTCTGAGTGTGTGTGTGTGTGTCGCAGGTGTGAGGCTGTCTCTCTGAGTGTGTGTGTGTGTGTCGCAGGTGTGAGGCTGTCTCTCTGAGTGTGTGTGTGTGTCGCAGGTGTGAGGCTGTCTCTCTGAGTGTGTGTGTGTGTCGCAGGTGTGAGGCTGTCTCTCTGAGTGTGTGTGTGTCGCAGGTGTGAGGCTGTCTCTCTGAGTGTGTGTGTGTCGCAGGTGTGAGGCTGTCTCTCTGAGTGTGTGTGTGTCGCAGGTGTGAGGCTGTCTCCCTGAGTGTGTGTGTGTGTCGCAGGTGTGAGGCTGTCTCCCTGAGTGTGTGTGTGTGTCGCAGGTGTGAGGCTGTCTCCCTGAGTGTGTGTGTGTGTCGCAGGTGTGAGGCTGTCTCCCTGAGTGTGTGTGTGTGTCGCAGGTGTGAGGCTGTCTCTCTGAGTGTGTGTGTGTGTGTCGCAGGTGTGAGGCTGTCTCTCTGAGTGTGTGTGTGTGTGTCGCAGGTGTGAGGCTGTCTCTCTGAGTGTGTGTGTGTGTGTCGCAGGTGTGAGGCTGTCTCTCTGAGTGTGTGTGTGTGTGTCGCAGGTGTGAGGCTGTCTCTCTGAGTGTGTGTGTGTGTGTCGCAGGTGTGAGGCTGTCTCTCTGTGTGTGTGTGTGTCGCAGGTGTGAGGCTGTCTCTCTGAGTGTGTGTGTGTGTGTGTCGCAGGTGTGAGGCTGTCTCTCTGAGTGTGTGTGTGTGTTTCGCAGGTGTGTGGCTGTGTGGGTGAGTGTGTGTGTCATACGTGCTTGGCTGTCAGAGTGGGGGAACATTGTTATCCTGTCTTAACTGTTGTACGTCTTCTGCCTCACCTGCATGTGCAGTTAGTGCAACATTATGTAACTGTTCCCTGTGGAGGTGGAATACAGACCCTGATCTCTCACCTCCCCCCTGCTTTTCTGACAGAGACCTGCCCTGGCATCCGTTCAGAGGAATCAGAAAAGACTGGATGAGTATCTCACGGTACGTGCAGGAACCCGCCTCTTCAGACAGTGTACAGATCTCAGTATACTGAGCCAAATTAACACCTGAAGAATATGCCTGCTCACTCCTCCTCCTGCTGCTGCTCACTCCTCCTCCTGCTGCTGCTCACTCCTCCTCCTGCTGCAGCTCTCACTCCTCCTCCTCCTGCTGCTGCTCTCACTCCTCCTCCTGCTGCTCTCACTCCTCCTCCTCCTCCTGCTGCAGCTCACTCCTCCTCCTCCTGCTGCAGCTCACTCCTCCTCCTCCTGCTGCAGCTCACTCCTCCTCCTGCTGCCGCTGCTCTCACTCCTCCTCCTCCTCCTGCAGCTGCTCTCACTCCTCCTCCTCCTGCCGCTGTTCTCACTCCTCCTCCTGCTGCAGCTCACTCCTCCTCCTGCTGCTGCTCTCACTCCTCCTCCTGCTGCTGCTCTCACTCCTCCTCCTCCTGCTGCTCTCACTCCTCCTCCTGCTGCTGCTCACTCCTCCTCCTCCTGCTGCAGCTCACTCCTCCTCCTGCTGCTGCAGCTCACTCCTCCTCCTGCTGCTGCTGCTCTCACTCCTCCTCCTGCTGCTGCAGCTCACTCCTCCTCCTCCTCCTGCCGCTGCTCTCACTCCTCCTCCTCCTGCCGCTGCTCTCACTCCTCCTCCTCCTGCCGCTGCTCTCACTCCTCCTCCTGCTGCTGCTCTCACTCCTCCTCCTGCTCCTCTCACTCCTCCTGCTGCTGCTCTCACTCCTCCTCCTGCTGCTCGACTGACTGCGCTGCAGGGACTGTCAGTGAGTGCGTCTTGCAGTGTGTTGGTGTGTGCCACATTTGCTTACTTTTGTGTTTGTGTCCTCTACAGCCCAGCAGCACTCCACAGCGGCCGGCACATGGGAAGGAGAACGCGGTCAGTGTCATTCATCACTCCTGCTCATCTGTGGTACATTGGGAGGGATCATATACCCTTCCTCCATACAGAATTTTGTCCATCCTATATATCTTCCGGTCTGCACTTATGGACTGTCCTCTTCTATTTAAACCAAAGCTTATCAGTGGGGTTCAAGCCCCGAGACTGAAATGGGTATTGCAGAATGTTGATTTTGTGGTCAATTAACCATTTCTTTGTGGATTTTAATGTGTGCTTAAAAAAATGGCAGGTTTGGGCCTCCTTTTTGCTATTAAGTCCTGGTTCTGCACTTAGAACATTCATGGTTTATAATCAAAAAGACATATACCTCGCTTTTAAGGTATTTGATGATTAATTGTCACAAGTTTTCTGATTTGTAATTTTGGTCAGATTGAATAGTGAGTTTTAATAACTGCCAACACCGGTTGAAAACCACTGATTCAGAGAGTCTTTTGGACATTGTTATTAATCTGTCTGCCCACTTTACCTACTCATGACACAGCTGGCCATGTTACTGGAGCTGTCCAAGTGGCGAAGCCTGGTCTAGGGTACAACAGCTAAGCCCCACTTGAACTCACGGCACCCCAGTTAGCAATCCTGTGACCTGTGACTATGCCTCTGCACTGCTGCATAGATATCACACTTGTGTGCCTCCCCTAACCTTTCTTTCCTTGTTTTGTGTGTCCATTTCTGTCTGCTGCCCAGCCCCCAAGGCAGAAGATGAGGAAGATGGAAGAAGAGCAACACAAGCCCCATTCTGTCATCTTCTATGGTGAATATGCCCTTGGGGACCCCAGGGAGGTTACTTGTGACCGAGCCACAACAGTGGCAGAGCTTCTGCCTCGGGACCTGGAGAACAATCAGGAGAAAGATCTGGTCCTTGTGGGACAGAAACATCTGACGGGCATGGTGGCAGCTCATATGCCTTGTTCCTTTATCCAAGAGGGAGAGAGCTTCCAACTAGAGCACATTCCCGCTGTAAAAAGTGAATCTCGCATCATTTCCCACTCTGCCAAACCCCTGAAAAATGGAAGAGGCCAAGGAGTTGTTTTCTACATAAAACCTAAAGGCCAACAGAAGTCAAAAGTCAGGAAGGTGTTGCAAAACAACCACCTTCATAAAAAAGACTGCAAAATTTGTGTCTACGCGTTTGAAGCTGAGACGGTCAAGGAGGCTTTAGAAAGAGACGGCCGCTTCCTTCCTTGCGTGTTTGAGAATTGCTGTAAACTTTCGGAGCTACTCACGGCAAAAACTGTGGAGCTGTCCTCTCGAGTGGACAAGCTGGATGGCAGAGTATTCACCCTGCTGCTAATCGTGCCGAATGGAGAGTCGCAACACCGGTCCACACAGTGTTGCCAGGAGACACCCACTGAATCAAAGGCAAGGTTGCGGCCTGGGAACCCCACAAGGGACTTGGGTGACTCCACGGACCCGGCAGCTTGTCCTACAGCCACTCCTTCTTCTAGCAGCACATGCAAAGACCAGTCCAATCCTACTGCTCCTCAAAGCGTAAAGAAGAGGCGATACCAAGCCATTCCACAGTCCGAGGGGTTGCTCCATGCTCTTCGATCCCAGTTTGAAGGCCTCATTCAGCAATTAAAAAAGAGAGAGGGGATAAGGAACTTTTCCCAGGTCGCGCGAATATTCAGAGAGGAATATGGGAAAAATACAGAGATTTTTTCGGAGGTGTGGAAGTCAATGATGCTGGACGAGCTCAGTTGTTCTGTCTGTCAGATCTTCATTGAGAAGTCTCCCACAGGCACAGGCTTCTGTCTCTTTGACTGCTTTATCCTTACAAATGCTCATGTGGTAGAAAACATCTTATATCCTCAAAGCATGAAGCTGCTCAAGAAGGTAACCGTCACATTCCAACACCTCGAAGCTGGCTGCCCTGGAGAGATTTTGGGTACAAAATCAGAGCTGCTGGCCTATGACAGGGATCTTGATTATACTTTACTGGAGCTCCAGTCTGACACAGGTCTCCCATCCCAGCTCCTTGGGAAATTTGGCTCCCTTCCAAAGAGAGGGGGTATTTGCATCATTGGCCATCCTGACGGTGGGATCAAAAAGAAGGATATATGTTCAGTTATTGAGCTCAACGAACGGAAGGCTGCATCCTCAGACCACATCGTGAGAAACTCTCGCTATCTTCAAATCTTTAACAAATCTTACTTAGAGGAAATTAATTTCACAGCCCTAGAGAATGATCAGGAGAAGCTGACTTACAACACCTGCTTTTTTGATGGCTCCTCTGGCTCCCCAGTTTTTGACGGATATGGCCGGCTAGTTGCCATGCACACAGGGGGTTACTCCTACAGAACCCCTTCTGGGAAACAGCAGAGCATTATCGAGTATGCAGTTTCCCTCTGGGCCATCATCAGCAGCATTATAAAACAGATGATTCACCAGGTGCGAGACAATAGAAGGCTCCTCTGTGTTCTGAAACTGTTCATGGAGGCAGCGGGTGACAACCCAGAGCTGTCAGTACTGCTGAAAGAAGCAGCAGCTCCAGATGAGATTCTGGAAGCCCTGAAGGGCCTATGTCACCAACATGGGCAGCTGGGAGAGTCGCTCTTCAGCACGTTTGAAGCCGAGTTCTCGCAAGAAGATGTTGATGCTTCATTCATTGTCGATGCTTTCAGGAGGCTTCTTGAGGGCTGTGATAATTTGTCCAGTAACTCTTGTCCAACTGAGGGAGAGATACTGCGAGAGGAAGAGATGCAGATGGAGGAAGAAGAGAACCAGGTGGAGAAGAGTCTCCAGACAGACAAAGAGATCCAGTTGGAGGAGGAGATCCAGATGGAGGAGGTGATCCAGACAGATGAAGAGGTCCAGATGGAGGAGGAGGAGGACCAGTCAGACGAAGAGATCCAGGTGGAGGTGGCAATCCAGCCAGATGAAGAGATCCAATAGGAGGAGGACATCCAGACATATGAAGAGATCCAGAGAGACAAACACGTTCTGATAAAGACAGAGCCATTGCTTCTAAACACAGATTTTGAATGTTCATCCTTGTCTGCTTTGTCCTTTGCTCTCCTGTGTTTTATATTCCTGCCACCTTACTCTCTCTCCCTGACACTTGAAGATGATGTAAGAGCCAAAACTTTGTGTTTCTTCTTTCTACTTTTCAGTGTGGAATTAACCTTTACTTGTTCATTTAATGATTTTCATAGTCATTGATCTTTGACATTCAAGATTTCCTCCTGCTGGCCTTACTTCAGAACTGCGGCCTTGTTAAATATAATGCAGTTAAATCCCTCAACATTGTAAATAGTGCTTTGGTGATGGTGCTACCCTTGAAGAATTAAATAATGGAAAAACAGATGAGAAACAACACTCATCTGTAGCTGAACCAGCCAAAACAGAAAGTAATTTCACTGAAATCATCAATAGGAAATCATCCACATTTCAAGGAAAGATCAAATGCTGTGATTATGATACCAAATGACTTTTGCACAGTTTATCTTCGAGACAACTTGACTGGAGGAAAACAAGCTTATGAGCTCTAGTGAGAAACCTGGATAATGTGTCCTCAAACTGTCCCAGGTTCTCATGTTACTCTACATTGATTACCTACTGTATGAATTACACAGTGGAGTCCAGGATCTGAATGTCAACATCACTTGAAATAATGCCTCCATTCAGTGTCTGAGGGACATTCGCCAAACTTGCACTCCCTGTTTGTGCCTTATGGTGTTCAGCTGCTGGGGTCCGTCCGGCTTGTGCCAGCCCAGTTTTCCTGTCATTGTCCACAAAAGTCATTAAGTCTGTAAATATTGACACCTTTCTTTCTTTCTTGCGCAAGCTGTTACCTATAGTCTTTTCTGCATTTGATAGAAGGAGATCTACAGATTGGGGACCTACACAGATTCCTCGTTTTACAATCGTCTGAAAATTAGTTCAGTTAAAATGATTAAAGGCAACAATTAAGATAAGATAAGATGACTCTATTAGCCCTATACAGTTTCTTGCATTAGGAATTAGTCTTTTCGCATACCCCAACTTGCTCTCCATGAGACACAGACACACAGACGGGGAGAGAGAAGCTTGGGGTCAGAGCTCAGGGTGTTTAGATATGTGACATAGGATAATATATATTAATAATAGTGAAAAAAGTTATATATCAAGTTCACATACTGTATCAGCGTTTATTACAACAGATAGTACCGATTCAATACAGTTTAAAGGATTTAAGGACAGAAGATGAAAGGGAAGTCTAAGCGGCACTATTTGACAGCGAGGGATAATGGCGAAAGCTCATGGATGAGAGGGGACGTTTTTTCGATCAAAGTATTACACATATCTAGTCCGCTTTTTTTTTAGACAGCTTGGGGGTAGCAACTAAGGGCGTTGTCATGCCTTGTCAAGGCGTATCAGGACTTACTGTCGGTGTAGGGCAAAATCGTTATCAAAGAGCACATTATAAAAAATGAGCCTAGCACGTTACAAAACTCACAAACATTGTACTGTATCATGCAGTCATACTGTTATGCTATAATTATGAAATATGCCACATTCTTTGAGAGCCAACGATCGCGTTATAGCAGAAATGAATTTCATAGTTCTGTTCTTAATGTGAAAGGGGGACTGCAGTCCATATTTCGCAGACTGGTTATTAAATCTCGGTAACAAAATAAATTCGTTGATTAGGAGAAATGACAAATTTTGAATTTAGCACAAAGTGGTGAATTTTGTGAAAGTACCGTATAGTGGCCATGTTGTCGAGAGCTAGCGAGAATTGTGACGTGATGCGGCTCTTCCTGCTCACTAGTCACTGTAATGATTAATGTAATGTGATGTACTAGTGAATGAATATGGGTTGTGCAGCAGACATTTCACTGCAGAAATGTTTCAATGTGATCTGCATGCAGACTTAACAAGTAATTGGTATTTGTCGGCAAAACCATCTCGAAGTTGAGAGCAATAGTTCTGTTCGATTGAAAGAGATGTATTCACAAGCCTGCTTGTTTACAATGTAATAAGGCTGCTTAATGTCACTGGATGTTTTATTGCCTCATTCTGAATCACAGAACTTGGTGCTGTGCATACTTAGGAATGTTGTCTATTTTGTGATGTAAATTGGAGATTTTACAAGTTACTGTGTACATTTTGCTTTTATTGCGATTTGAAATACACTATTCAAAGCTGATTCTTTCTAACCTTAAAATATGAAAACAGCATTGCAGTTCCCCTTCAAGTGTTTTTGTAAGGTGCCTTGAAGCCCAAAGAAAACATGATAGATAATCAATGTATTGGGTGGACTGATGGCTGTAACAGTGGGAGAGTTTATTAAAAAAACTATATTATATCATAATGTATAATATAACATGCTTTATTTCATATAATATTGATTATAATATAATTTATATGATTAATGATTGAATAATGATGAATGATTTGAATAATGATTTACAATCTTGATTTTATTCATTTTAAGACTTTTTGCTTAAGATTAATTTGTAACTTGTTTAAAAACTGGTAATCACAATGTATGATACTAAGACTATTTTTTTCTTACTTTTATAATAACTTTCCATTTATGTTTTTCTTACCTATCATATACTGTAAATGTATTCCTACTCCATTCAGTTGTTATTCTTATGGTTTTCTCATAATTCCCTGTGGATCAGGTTGTCTCATGAAGCCACTGACTGTGTTTGTGCCTGGAGCTGTGCTCATGGGGGAGGACAGCAGGTTGTGGGGTCTGCTTTGTGCCTCATGTACGTGTCAATGGCTGGGATGAAGCACACAGACCCAGTATGGCTCTGATTACTGGACTTGATTCGCATCCTTTGGGGTCCAGATACCCCCCTGAGCTTCGTGCAGGAGAGAGCAGAGAAGGGAAACAACAGGAGACAAGACTACAGCCAGAGACCCCCACTGCGGACTTGGGGAGACTCAGTGAACCCCTCTTCTGCTGTGCTGGGAGAAAGCTTACATCCCATCCTGTGGGCCACCCGATGCTAAATATTATTTTCACATTTGCTATGTAGTATTCATTTTCATATCATCTGTCATAATAAACAGAAGCTTTAACATTTGGGTATCTGTTCTTTCTTTAGAATTTGAAGAAGAATTATTCATCTTAAAGGAAGATACACTAAAGACATCTTTGTAATTTCACTCCAAATATTTATCTTACATCACATGCTTTCTATTGCATATTATTTATAATATTGATTGTATTAATATACTTTCTTGGTTGAATTGGACTTGTGTTGTTTTAGCTGTGCCTTGCTGAGTTTGGTTGGTGGCTGTGAGCCTCAGGACCAGCTGGCTCAGAGGGCTCTTCTCCAGGCTCAGCTCTTGGCTCAGCAGGGTCTTGTGGTAGTAGGAATTCTGGTCATTATTTTTCAGGCGTAGTTAGTATTTTATTGCTTTCTTCTGTAGCAATGGCTATTGGCCTAATTAAGCCCTGCATACATACTAGGTGTATCTTCTCTGCATAATCAATGTTTTTACAGAATTCTGTGTGCTACAGAATTTAGTGTAAGCCTGGCCTGTGATTGTACCCCACACTTCACTGCCATATAGGGCAATGGGTTTGATTACACTTCTACAATTCACAACCAGACTTTTATGGGGGAGGTGTGATGTTGTAAAACCTCCTTAACGTGGTGTAGAAAGCCCAGTGCACTTTCATCTTCAGTGCCTTCAATGCTAGAACTCCCAGATGAACTTGTTAGACCCAGGTATGTGTAACTGGTTGTCTGTTCCAATATGTCACAACATCTTTAAGCCAACCAATGGACCAAGGTATTATATCAAGCTTTAAGGCATGTAAGATGCAGTTGGTGATCAAATATCTCTCACTGATGGACTGGACAGCAAAGATTAAAACACTTTAAGATTAAGGATTCATTGAAAAACAATAGAAACGATTTAACCACGGCTGTGGAGGATCAAGGAACTGCATGGGAGAAAGTACAAAAACAATGAATACTGCATGGGGAAAAAACTTGCGCCTGAATTTGTGAATGACTTTGAAGGCTTTGTACCCACGGAACAAGACACGGTGAAGCTTGTTAACAAAGGTGGATTCAAGGAGACCAGTGGTGAAGATGTTATGCCCAAGAGGTGCCACAGTCCCAGACGGACGAGCTGACGAAGGAAGAGATCCTGCAGCTTGATGCCTGAGGACTGGGGGAGGACGATGAAGCCAGTGGCGAGCTGCCGAAAGAGATGGATACCGCAACACTTCGTCAGTATTTTGCCTTTACTGATGCGGCAGATTCTTAAGCGGACGGAAACGAGGGTAACCTCGAAAGAGTTCGTCGGTTGAGAGCTCACATGGGCGATGCTATTCAATGTTACCGAGACCTTTGTGATAAAAAGACGAGAGGTGCTGCCTTACTTCCCCACACTCCTATTCCTACGGATACCCAGGCTTCAACATCGCGTATCGAGATGTACGCCACCACCCCCTGTCAGTCATCACCATCACAGCGTCCAAAACGACAACGACAGCCTGTCTCAGTCACCCCTCTGCTCTTCGTCACTCGATTGTCAGCTTGTCAGGTGAGAATCTGAACGAGCATTTTCTCATTTATTACTCTACAGTTTAGAAACGTTATTCAGACTTGTATGTTGTTTATTTATAAATGATTAAACAATACACTACATAGTATGTTACGGTTTAACATTGATTTGTGCTGTTGTTTGCAATAACAGTTATTTATGATAATTAGCCGTTTGTCCTTATTTACTTCAGTGTTATTATAATGAATGCGCCTACCATTTATCGCTGTAGCTTTCAATAGCAAACATTTAGGCTAGGCTACGTTCGTTCACTAATTTTTACATGTTTGAATACTTTTTCCTTCAAGTTTTAATGGCGAAATTAAACGATGTCAAGAAACAGTGAACGGTTATTATATTCTTGTTGAACAGCATTAAGTAATAAACTGAATTTGTGCTTGTTGTGTAAATGTTTTGGGCTGTATTTTGAGCATTTACGGGTGAGAATAGGTTGAATGCTTGGGGTCAGGCGTGCATTATAATTTTCCCCCATATAAATTTATGGTAATTTAATTAATTATGAGTTTTCCTTATACGAGGCTTTTTCCGGAAGGCATGAAGTTCCTAAGTCTCGGGATAGATGTGTTTTTAATACCTGGTTGTAAAACCCTGCCCTTATCTATAGTACATTAACCGTCACCTGTCTGGAGTTTCTTTGTCGTTTATAATGATCTCTACTGTATTTGAATTGGATTTTCCCCTCCTTCAACTGGATTTACCGGGAATCTGAGATCCGAGGGAGAAGAGACATTTTAACGATGAGAAACCTCAGTTGCAAAGGATTTTTTTTGTCTAGTTATGCCTTTTTCTTCTACTTGAACTCTCATACAATTCTCCATGTATAAGCGTTTTGTTTATGAATTCATGTGTCAGATTGTTTATGCTAGAATTATTAAATTTTCTTACTACTTACTTAAGCGGTCTTTTTGCCCAGCCTCGTAGTAAGTTGTTATTTGTAAATGCTCGAGTAGATAGCTGCGTCAGCAGTGTTTTTGTAAATGTTTGATCAATCTTACTGCTTCAGCTACACCGCAATCGATCAAGTCCTTCCAATAAGGCCCTTTGAACTGGAGTCTTGAAACCAGTGTCTTGTTTCCATTCGCAGGCAGTGAATGTCCAGTAACGGGATTGGCAGGCTGAGGCTGTCAGCCTCTGTGCGCAGCTGGGGCGCATCTCGCTTCTCCGCGGTCTTCGTTATGGCGGAAGGTGCTAACGTTATCGTCCCGGGAAAAATGTTTCCCGGACTGAGGAGAAATCTCTGCGCAGTCGAGCGAAGGATACCGAGAAGGACAGGTGCGGTACTGTTTATGAAAATAAGATTGTTGTCGTGAGGCGGGAGTAAGCGTAGAAACGTGCCAACGAAGGAGGCCGTGAGGCGATTTTTATTTTCGGCACAAGAGCATCTCAGAGCCTCCGTGCGCTTAAGAACTGCGCAGATGAGATAAGCGGAGCTCTGTCTCTCTCGGGGTCTCTGTGTATCCGCTTCTTCGGCCAAAACGATACTAAAAAGCTTTGCTGGCGCGACGGTATTTGGCATAAAAGAGACGAACACTTGTAAACAATGATGGCGTGAATTCTATGCCAGGTAGTGATGAACATCCTGGCCCGTCCAGACAGCACAGCGCACTCTCACACTGAGACCAAGGCTTGAACACAGAGCAATTCGCACAGATTTACAGGAGTGTTGCAAAAACAGAAACAAAAAACTGGACATTTACAGTAAAGACATGGCTGTCTGGAGAGGACAGGCTCAGTGACCACAGCCTGGCCATAGAAAGTGGACATAGACCTGACTGTCCAGAGAGGACAGGCTCAGTAACACAGCCTGGACACAGAAACTGGACACAGACAGACCTGGCTGCTCAGTGAGGACAGGCTCAGTGATAACAGCCTGGACACAGACAGACCTGGCTGTGCAGAGAGGACAGGCTCTGTGTCCACAGCCTGGCCATAGAAACTGGACACAGACAGACCTGACTCAGTTATGCCTTGTGTGTGAGAGAGAGTGGTGTGACAGAGAGACTGACTGTGTTTTATTTTCACTTCTTTCACACCTGAGCTGCAGTAACGTGAAGGTGAGTTCAGCTCGGGGGTGTTATTCCAGTTGCGGTACTGCGGGCCCTGCTACTGCCTACAGTCTCACCAGCAGCTCTGCAGCACTGACACACCTGTATGAGCTCCAGCTCGCCTGCCACCAGAGTCACCTGTAATGATAATGATAATGTTGCTTTATTAGCCCTATACAATTTCTTGCATTAGGAATTTGTCTTTTCGCATACCCCAGCTTGCTCTCCATGAGACACACAGACAGGGAGAGAAGCTTGGGGTCAGAGCACAGGGTCTGCTATTGTACACTGCCCCTGGAGCAGTTGGGGTTAAGGGCCTTGCTCGGGGGCCCAACAGAGTAGGATTCCTCTGCCGGCTGTGGGATTTGAACCGGCAACCTTCCAGCCACAGGCACAGATCCTTAGCCACAGAGGCACCGCTTCGCCGCCTGTATATCGATTCATATAGATATAGACTATATAGATAGTGAGTGTTAATTTATCAGGTAATCGGTGGCGGGCGAGAGTCACGTTCTCACACAGGTGTCCACGAGCCCCGCTGTGGAATAGAAGGTGTTCTGGCGTGATGGCTGGAGCTGGGGTACGAGAGTAGAGTGCTTGTGTGTGTAACCGAAATACACCTCATGATCCGTCTGTGCACTCAGGCCTCCTGAGCCGCCAGAAGACGGGCTGGCCAGTCACGCTGCTGTGTGATAGTTATCTGACCCCACAGCGCCCCCTGTTCCACAGCCACCGCCGCCGCTGCAGACAGATGGGAGCGAGGGGCCAGTCCGACTGGAGGCGAAAATCTAGCGCAGTTTAGCGAGTCGCTCGTGTCTTGTTTTTCGTCAGCAGGGCTGTGGCTGTGGATCCTGACGCTGAGCCTGTGGATGTGGGCTTCACCCTGTGTCTCTGGAGCTGGTGAGTACTGATGTTACTGCTGCTAGTACTGTTACTGCACTGCTCAGTGTCTCTGTCCTGTCCAGCAGTGCTCAGTGTGTCTCTCCTGCTGTCTCCAGGTGTCCTGTCCTGTCCAGAGTGCTCAGTATGTCTGTACTGCTGTCTCCCAGTGTCCTGTCCTGTCCTGTCCAGCAGTGCTCAGTGTGTCTCTCCTGCTGTCTCTCAGTGTCCTGTCCAGCAGTGCTCAGTATGTCTGTCCTGCTGTCTCTCAGTGTCCTGTCCTGTCCAGAGTGCTCAGTATGTCTGCCCTGCAGTCTCTCAGTGTCCTGTCCTGTCCTGAGTGCTCAGTGTGTCTCTCTTGCTGTCTCTCAGTGTCCTGTCCAGCAGTGCTCAGTATGTCTGTACTGCTGTCTCCCAATGTCCTGTCCTGTCCTGTCCAGCAGTGCTCAGTGTGTCTCTCCTGCTGTCTCTCAGTGTCCTGTCCAGCAGTGCTCAGTATGTCTGCCCTGCTGTCTCTCAGTGTCCTGTCCTATCCAGCAGTGCTCAGTGTGTCTGTCCTGCTGTCTCTCAGTGTCCTGTCCAGAGTGCTCAGTATGTCTGTACTGCTGTCTCCCAGTGTCCTGTCCTGTCCAGCAGTGCTCAGTGTGTCTGTCCTGCTGTCTCTCAGTGTCCTGTCCAGCAGTGCTCAGTGTGTCTGTCCTGCTGTCCTCAGGTGTCTTCTCGGTGTCAGTGTCCAGTCCCATTGAGGCCCGGTGGGGAGGTTCTGTCCTGCTGCCCTGCTGGCTCTCTCCCAACCAGAGTGCTGAGGGGCTGGAGCTGCGCTGGTACCGGGCTGGGAGATTCGAAACGCCGGTGGCGTTTCAGCCTGGGAAGGACCCGGTCCTGAAGCTGGACTCCGACTTCCAGGGCCGAGCGTCCCTGGTCGCTGTGGAGGAGCTCCAGAAGGCCAATGTCTCCCTGCGGATTGAGCGGGTGAGCCTGCAGGACGCGGGGCAGTTCTCCTGCTACGTGTCCAGCGATCAATGGTACGAGGACAAGAGCGTCCTGCTCAGAGTGACCGGTGAGTGAACCAGAGTCTGTTTCACTGTCCTCTCTCTGGCACAGCGTCCCTGTCTCTGTGTGTCTCTGTCCCTTCTCTCTCCTCTCTCTGGTACAGAGTCCCTGTCTCTGTGTGTCTCTGTCCCTTCTCTCTCCTCTCTCTGGCACAGAGTCTGTGTCTCTGTGTGTCTCTGCTCCTTCTCTCTCCTCTCTCTGGTACAGAGTCTGTGTCTCTGTGTGTCTCTGCTCCTTCTCTCTCCTCTCTCTGGCACAGAGTCCCTGTCTCTGTGTGTCTCTGCTCCTTCTGTCAATTTTCAGTTTCAATTCAAGAAGCTTTATTGGCATGACAAATGAAGTACAGTGTTGCTAAAGCGTGTGCAATCTGTAAAACATCTACAGACATTGCAGTACAAATACAAATACATACAAGGACATTTACATACAACATACAACACATAAAATATTATTGAGAGCTAGGCTCACTTAAAAAAAAGGAGATCACATATTGGGCTGCCAGTTCAACTGAGTTCCCTCCTCCCTCTCCCAGCAGAATTGGGAGCTGTTCTGATTTTGACAGGTGTGGAAGTGCTGGGATTACATCAGTAAATCTGGGTGAAGAATGTTTGTCTAATCCCAGAATATTTGTTACAGTGCAGGAAGTGCATCTCTGCCTCTATTTCCCCCATTGGCATTGGGAGCAAAGCCTGTCCTCTCTGGACAGCCAGGTCTGCCTGTGTCCAGTTTCTGTGGCCAGGCTGTGTCACTGAGCCTGTCCTCTCTGGACAGCCAGGTCTGTCTGTGTCCAAGCTGTGTCACTGAGCCTGTCCTCTCTGGACAGCCAGGTCTGCCTGTGTCCAGTTTCTGTGTCCAGGCTGTGTCACTGAGCCTGTCCTCTCTGGGCAGCCAGGTGTGTCTGTGTCCAGCCTGTGGTCACTGATCCTGTACTTTGCTGTTTCCTACCTTGTAGCTTTCCTCTGCGAGACGTGTAAAATCCAAGTGTCTCCCGAGTGAGGGATTCCCACAGTGAGCCTCAGACAGAGCTGATCTGGCCAGACAAGCCTGTTCAGGTCCTGCTCTTGTTTTTTACTGTGTCCTGTCTGAACGGTGTGCGGCGTGTGCCCCCTCTCTCCCAGCCGTAGGGATGCCCCCGGTGCTGAGGGTGGTGCCCATGGAGGACAGGGGGCGGCTGAACGTGAGCTGTGTGTCGGAGGGCTGGTCGCCCCAGCCGTGGCTCCGCTGGACGGACGACACCGGGGCGAATGTGAGCGCCCCGGCCCCCCACTACAGCGCGGACCCCCGCGGACTGGTCACCGCCAGCAGCTGGCTCCCGCTGGCCCCCGGCAGCCACGCCTGGCTGGCCTGTATCGTCAGCCACGCCGCGGGGCAGGACGGGAGGGAGAGCAGGGTGGGTCTGCCGCACCACACCGCAGGTACGCCACTGTCGCCGCCCTGCTGGCCAGCTCACTGTGGTACAGTTCGGTCCAGCTGTGTGGGAGGGAGTGCGAGACTCGCCTAGAGATGTCTCTTTGTGGAAGCGCGCCCCTGCTTCAGACCGTTTTACCTCTAATGCAGGTCTCTCTCAGTGCAGTGTTAATGTACTGTAGTGTCCAGTCAGTGTGTCTGGACTGTATTAACCCCTCTCTCTCAGTGCAGTGTTAATGTACTGGAGTGTCCAGTCAGTGTGTCTGTGCTGTATTAACCCCTCTCTCTCAGTGCAGTGTTAATGTACTGGAGTGTCCAGTCAGTGTGTCTGGACTGTATAAACCCCTCTCTCTCAGTGCAGTGTTAATGTACTGGAGTGTCCAGTCAGTGTGTCTGTACTGTATTAACCCCTCTCTCTCAGTGCAGTGTTAATGTACTGGAGTGTCCAGTCAGTGTGTCTGTGTTAACCTCTCTATCTCCAACAGAGGATAGTTGTTCAGCTGACTGGAGAACAGCCTTCATCACTCTCTTGGTCCTGATGCTGCTCCTTGTGATTTCTGCTGCCCTGTTCATCTGGAAACACTGGAAAGGTGAATATCTTTGTGTTTCAATTCTTCAGGCTCTGTCGGGATTACTTTCTGTAAGACACTTCGTACAATCTACAGTACTTCAGTGGATCAGGTTACAAGTCACTCCAGATGGGGTGATCAGAGTGAGACTCTGAGTGTGTGGATCATGGTACAAGTCACTCCAGATGGGGTGATCAGAGTGAGAGTCTGGGTGTGTGGATCATGGTACAAGTCACTCCAGAAGGGGTGATCAGAGTGAGAGAAGTGGCTGATGCAGGGGCTGGATCGTGTTGTTACTCCAGCACCATGCGACCAGGAAAGGGGATCCGGCCACACCCTCCAGCCAGCATGTCTTTCAAGGGGGGAGGCCACTGGTGTCCCAGCAGAAATCCCATGTGGACCCAAGATCTAATCTTCATGCCCCCTGTTGATCATGATGTGCCAACATGACAAAACAAAATCAGGAGACTTTACCTGGAGGAGCGTGTCTGGTAAAGCAATTCCCGGTTTTACCCAATCTTCTCCCAGTCCTTCCACATTCTGTCCCAGAATCCACACACCCTCTCATCCTGCGTCGCAGCCTGCTTGTGAGTGGGCAGTGATCACTCAGACTGATAGCGTTTCTCTGTTTTCAGATCAAAAACATCACTCCCCTACTGATAAAACTGCAGGAAAAGGTGAGTAAACAATACTCCGAGTTGAAGACTGTGTTCTTTATTGTCTTCTAGTCTGGTCAGCATACTGCTGTCTGTACAGTGTGCTGCTGTCACACCGACGGGCTGTACAGTGTGCTGCTGTCACACCGACGGGCTGTACAGTGTGCTGCTGTCACACCGACGGGCTGTACAGTGTGCTGCTGTCACACCGACGGGCTGTACAGTGTGCTGCTGTCACACCGACGGGCTGTACAGTGTGCTGCTGTCTCCCCGACGGGCTGTACAGTGTGCTGCTGTCTCACTGAGTACTGAGTACACTGTGTACTCTTATATATAATCCCCTTTGGTTATTTAAGAAAAGATTGGTTTTGAATAAACAAGGGTATCATGGTCAGAAATTGTCAATCTTGGTAGTTATATTGGTGCTCTGCTTTCTTTCAGAGACTGAGAAAGAGCAGCTTCTCGGTGGTGAGTATGAACCTGCAGACGAGAGTCAGTACAGAGTGCAGCGGGCTCGGGGCTCCTCGGCTGTCTCCCCGTCGCAAGGGGGCACCTCGGGATTCCCATGAGTGTGCTGTGGCTGGTCAAGGTTACTGTGTACCTCCGACCACCGCCAGGTTTGCCATGCAAAGACAGCGAATATTCGTGCAGTCAGAAGTGTTTTTTTTTGTTTTTGTTTCTATGCTTAAGGCATAGAAGTGATCATTGTGAGCACTCAAGCTTTGAGTAAAAATGTGGAGACTTCAGGTATCCACCCCAGTAAGATAACACTGGCAGGGCAGGGGGGAAGCCTTGTGAAGCAGATCTGATTGATATTGATTCTCAGATTGGCCAGTGCCCTCATGAAGGCAGATTGATGAGTCTTGTCATGTCCACCAGAATAATGTCCTTCTCTTCTCTCTCCTGCAGAATGGGGCAGAATGATCGACGCTGCAGGTAATTTCCTTCTTTCTTTTCTTCACACCTATAAGCCCAGTTCCCACTGAGAGGAGGCTCTTCGACCCATCTTCCCTGTTTGTGATTAAATAGCTAGTTGTTCCAAGAGTCCCAACATGGCTGGGCAGCTTGTCCCAGACCCCTACAACTCTCTGTGTAAAGACGTGCCTCCTGTTTCAGACCCCCACAAATCTGTTAGGACATCTTTATTGGACCTCAGATACCTGCCCTCAACCTATGCTTGGACTCATCTGTGTGTCCACGGATCCTGCTGCTGAATCCTGTCTCCAGAAAACTTCTGGTCCTTTTCTCTATCGGAGTGTGTTTTCAAACCGAGCAGGAGGCACTTCTTGACACAAAGGGTGGTGGGAGTGTGGAACACGCCGCTCCAGCCATTCTGTTAAAGCCAATATCCTGGCTCCTTTCAAGAAGCAGCCGGCTGAGATCCCGGGACCAATGAGCTACTGAGTATCAGACGGGCCAGACGAGCCGAGCAGCCTCCTCCTGTCTGTGACCCGTCTTGTGTCTCGTGGTCTGTGGTGTCCGATCTGCTGCGATGATGGAGACCAGTGTTTGTTCTGCTCCCCCCCAGTGGACGTGACGCTGGATCTGAAGACGGCACACCCCCTCCTGAAGCTGACCCCTGATGGGAAGAAAGTCCGGGACGCGCTGGATCCTGACCCGGCCCGGCCCGACAGTCCTAGGCGGTTCCGCCACCACACCTGTGTCCTGGGCTGCGAGGGCTTCTCCTCGGGCCGGCAGTACTGGGAGGTGTGCCTGGAGCAGAAGCAGTCCTGGTGGGTGGGCGTGATGGCGGAGTCGGCCTGGGAGAAGCAGGAGTCTACCTGTTCTCCTCGCACTGGCTTCTGGCTCCTGGTGTCGGACGTGCAGGGCGGTTTCCGGGCCAGCACCAACCCCCCGGTCCCGTTACCTGCCGAGCTGAGGCCCGCGAAGATGGGGGTGTTTCTGGACTGCGAGGGCGGCCAGCTGAGCTTCTTCAACGCCGAGAGCAGAAGCCGGATCTTCACGTTCCACCTGGAGCAGCAGGAGAAGCTCTACCCCCTGTTCAACCCGGGCACCGGTGACAAGAACCCTCTGAGCATCTGCCCCCTGAACCGGGACTGAACCAGGAATGAACCGCGAGTGAGCGGGGAGTGAGCAGGGACTGAACCGCGAGTGAGCAGGGACTGAACCGCGAGTGAGCGGGGAGTGAGCACGGACTGAACCGCGAGTGAGCGGGGAGTGAGCAGGGACTGAACCGCGAGTGAGCGGGGACTGAGCGGGGACTGAGCGGGGACTGAGCGGGGACTGAGCAGGGACTGAGCAGGGACTGAGCCGGGAGTGAGCGGGGAGTGAGCAGGGACTGAACAGCGAGTGAGCGGGGAGTGAGCAGGGACTGAGCAGGGACTGAGCCGGGAGTGAGCAGGGAGTGAGCAGGGTCTGAACCAGGACTGAACCACGAGTGAGCAGGGACTGAACTGTGAGTGAGCGGGGAGTGAGCAGGGACTGAACCAGGAGTGAGTTGGGAGTGAGCAGGGACTGAGCCCGGAGTGAGCAGGGTCTGAACCAGGACTGAACCCCGAGTGAGCGGGGACTGAACCGCGAGTGAGCGGGGAGTGAGCAGGGTCTGAACCAGGACTGAACCCCGAGTGAGCAGGGACTGAACCGCAAGTGAGCGGGGAGTGAGCCGGGAGTGAGCCGCCTCCCGATTTGGGATAGCAGTGCTGCTCCTGTGTACGGGACCCCTGTGCTGCTGACCTGACTCGCATGTGGGCCCTGCGCACGTACTGACCCAACCCGTGTGCTGACCTGACTCACATGTGTGCCCAGTGCACGTACTGACCCAACCTGTGTGCTGACCTGACTCACATGTGTGCCCAGTGCACGTACTGACCCAACCTGTGTGCTGGCCCGACCCAGATACTGACCCGCGTGCTGACCTGACTCAGTCGTTGTGTTGACCAAGCTGGCGTGCTGATACTGACCCGCATGCTGCTCTCAAGAACACAGGGAAACCCCGCCTGCAGCTGCGACCAAGTGACCGTTGTTGTCCAGCTGCAGCGAGTGAACCTGGACTGGAACCTGAGCCTCGGCACCTCAGTACCTGTTTGACTTACTGTGGTCCTGCTCCCCACCTTGCAGCCTTCGCTTGTGTGATTCTGGTCTCCCCTCTGTCCCCACAAGCCTGTCTACAGACATTTCATTGCCAGCAACTACTGCTGCACGCTGTATTGTTGTGCAATTGATAAATAAACTTTGATTTGGATTTGATTACATACTTTGGATGATGGAGCCTTCTCCTGTTATGCCCCAAAGCTGTGGAATTCTATCCCCAGGGATATCAGAGAGTCTCCATACCTGAGCACTTTCAGATCAAGACTCGGAGCCTTCTTTAGAGAAGGGCTTTTATTTAATTAGTTCTCGGTCTGCCCTTTTGCTTTCCTGCTGTATTCCAAACCCTTATTGTAATTAAGTCATTCTGCTGTCTTCTCTCATTGTGTGCTTTTTTTCTTACAGTAAAGCACTTTGAGAAGCAACTTCTAAAGGTGCTAAATAAAATCAATTTGGTCATAGAAATGTTTGAATCTAGAGTCTTGCAAGGGTTGATTTTGAAAGAGCTCCTTCACTGGCTTTGAAAGAGCTTGTCATATATCCGTGACAAGCTGCTTGTCTGACTGAGGTACTGTGTGTGTAGTTGGTTGTATGCTCCAGTGTGGGTGTTTCCTTGTGATCTGGTGCAAATGACCAGCTCCTGCAATGTTATTATGGGGTTTTTATATTTTACTAAAA
This sequence comes from Lepisosteus platostomus, assembly GCF_059453375.1. Taxonomy (NCBI): domain Eukaryota; kingdom Metazoa; phylum Chordata; class Actinopteri; order Semionotiformes; family Lepisosteidae; genus Lepisosteus; species Lepisosteus platostomus. The sequence continues at coordinate 16,074,016 of NC_142618.1, forward strand.
TTATCCATTTATGCATCTTGATTCATGGGTGGTTAGCCAAGGCTGTCGGTTCCCCTTGGTTCCACAAGAGGGGGCTGTAGGAAAAGACCAGTGCCTGTCTTGAGTGTGGTTCTGGGCTCTAGTGTGGGTGGGTTTAAGCCAATTGCAACTGCCATAAATCAAAAACCACACAATCTTGTCTAGGACAAATTGGTTTCGTTTTCCTGCTGCAGTGATCAACAGCTCAGGTGTCTTGCAACAGGTATTTCCTAGACTTGACTTTATTTTAAAGCAAACCAGCTCCCCCTGTCCTGTTGGCAGAAGGTGTTTGCAGATGTGAGATGGCAGAGGAGAGGCAGGAGGGGTTCAGACACTACACTTAATCCCCTGCACATTGCATGAAATAGAATTAGCATAGAAGAGGCATAAGAGTTTAGGGCACGAGAAACAGGAATAATCATTAGGAAGAGTCTGCTCTCTACCTGCAAGTGTGTGTGCTGCTTTTCTTCACTTGAAATGAGTTCACAACCACTCAATTAACATCTGGTTTTATTTCACAAGATTATGAAAGTATCAGAAATGTTAAAAATGGCAGGAGACAATTCATAACCAGTTATAGAACAGTCCTGTTTGCAATAGGAGCTACAGTCCCAGTACAGTAATTTACAAAATTAATTAAATTTAAACAATAAATTATGTACATTTTACAAAGCAGAGCATTTAAAGTGCTTTATAATTCAAGCATTCATAGTCGTTTTATACCATTCTTTTTCAATATCGTAAAAATGCATCAAGAAGCTTTGAGCCAGGGAGAGAGAGACAGCACAATTTGGCTGAGAGGAAGAGGGGTGCTTAATGACTGTACAGAGTAAACGCGTCTTATTGATCAGCATCTTACTGCCCTGAGGAATTGCTGATCATTTTATTGATTTCTAGATTAATCACATTTTCAAATAACAAGAAAATTATCAGACTTTACAAAAAGAGGCAGATGGACTCAAAACTGAGGTTGCAGGTTCAGATCTTGGGACAGGGGACACAGCTGTTGTAGCTCTCTCAGTAGGCCATTGTGGAACAGTGTGGAGTGGTGATCAGGGCTCTGGATTCAGAACTGAGAGGTTGCAGGTCCAAAACATGGGTGCAGAATGGAGGCTGTGCCTCTTCACATTGATTGTTGTACCTATGATTGTTTTTATCAGTTATTTATACAACACTTTGATGATCTCAAAAGCATTGTAATTGTATGTAACATTATATACTTGTAATTCTCACTTAACATGCAGACTGCGAATAGCTACGAATTATTAAAGAAAACAAGACATTTTAAGAAAGGCAGGAACGGAATGGCATCCTGTTGCTGGGTGAGGGGGGAGCTGAGAGAATCGTATCTTCTGTTATGTGGCTATACAGAGAGCTTAGCCAGGGGAAACGGACAGAGACAGAAAGAGGAGAGAACAACTCTTTCTTGCTCTCGTGCTACTGTACCTTAACTAGCCTGCAACAAAGGCCTGTTGATCGCTTCACCTTCTCTAGCCTGGACCTGGAAGCCACTTTGCATAAAACTATCACTCGCATTCATTTAAAACAAGCATTTCCTTTCAGGGCGATTCTCGGCACCGACCTCTGACCCGGAGGTCTTGGGGGAGGGGCGCCTGTCCTTTTCACCTCACGCACACAGACAGACCGTTGGCGACCGGGCCTCCTGGACCCTGCTGGTTCTGCTCGATTGTATGAAGCCCTTTCTGGCCCTCGGGGATCCTCAGGCAGGACCCTGCCACTAGGGGGAGACATTCTTGGCCTCGTGTCTGCAGAGCTTATCCATGAGCCCTCCTTGTCACTCTCGGGACACTGGTTTGACCAGCTCTTGCAGATCTTCAGGCCGCGCCGTAACGAAAGGGGGTCAGGCTCCAGGAAGCCAGGGGTCAGTCCACAGCTGTCCCTCTGCTGTCGGGGCAGGTCGCTGGGAGAGAGCGGCTAACACACCCCAGTGATGTCACTTCCTGTCTGCAGACACACAGACAGGCACGGCGCCGCCCTGCTGGACCACTCTTGCAACAGTCTGCTAACACAATCTCCCCCTGCATTGCGACTCTCCGGACAGACTGATTTCTTCGGATATTTACACATATTCATGTAATCCAAAAGGGTCTAAAAAAATATACTGATAAGCAGCTGAAAAAACAAAACACCTGGAAATATACTAGTACAGCACAGTCATTTACAGCCATTCACAGGAGGGCAGGTGGACAGTGTGTGTCAGTAGTACAGGACCGAGTCCTGTCCTCTCCGGGTCTTCCTCCTGAAGTTGATGCTAGCATACTCGGTGCTCTCGCTGGCCAGAGACGCAGGGGGGGTCCTGGGCTCGGAGATAGCTTTCCTCCCTCGTGCCCCCTTCACCTCTGCATACACGGTGCTCTCCTCACCAGCAGGGGGCGCTGCTCTGGGCTTCGGCAGCCTCTTCAAGTCCAGAGCGGCGTAGGTGACCTCCGTAGGGTCCTGCAGGGCAAGAAATGAAAGAGGCAACTGCAGTCCCAGTTTCCCAGACTGCTTATTTAAACTAAATAAATTATTTGACATTTGACAATTTCGGAATTATGCACGAAATCGTGAACTTTGCGAAACTACTGTAAGTCAACGTGTTGTCGCAAACTCACACTCGAGTTCCCACAAATTGCATTGTGAAGCAGCCCTTCTTGCTCACTAGTCACTGTAATGTGATGGAGTGAATAAATACAGGTTGTGCAACTGACATTTCACTCCAGAAATGTCCCAACTTGTTCTGCATGCAGAGTTGACATGTAAGTAGTATTTGTTGGCAAAATCAACTCGACTTGAGCTCAGAGCAATATGTCTGTTGGATTAAAAGAAGTGTATTCACAAGCCTGCTTGTTTACAATGTCATAGAGCCACAACACATCGCTGGGAGCTTTGTTGCCTGATTCTGAATCGCAGAACAAATTGGAGGTTTTAAAAGTTGCTGTGTATATTTTACTTTCATTGTAGTTTAAAATGCACACGGTGATATAAAAAGTGTCACAATCACGGCATCTCAACAGTGATTACTCACCTCTCCTTGTCCTGTTCTGTCCTGTCCTGCAGGGGGCGCTGCTTTGGGCTTCAGTTTCTTCATGTCCAGAGCTGCGTAGGTGATCTCGGGCTCCTGCAGGGGAAGAAGCAAACAGCAGGAGATCCTGGAGCAGCTCAGTGGAAGAGCAGAGGGTCACCCACTGGAGAGGGGACGGGACTCTGGGATTGACGAGGAGAGCCGAACGCTGTCCCCGTCATGTCATGTCTGCCATGCTGTCTCAGGCTCTCACCTGAGTGTCTGACAGGTGTCACAGCACCGTCACCCCAGGACTGAGAGGAGTATTCAGATCAGGTGCGTCCCGCCTACAGGTGGAGACGAACTGACCTGTGTCCTGACGAGGGACAGGAGCACTTGTGTGTGACAGTCTGTGACTGTGTGACGGGGGACTTACGCGCAGCACTGCTCCACCGTCAGCTGGTGAACTGTGAGGACAGAGACAGGCAGACGACGGGTCAGTGCGTGTCATCCCCATGCTGTCTAAATACAGTGTCTTAATAAAATACACATTCCCAATACTACACTTCTCTGTTGCTTTTTCAATTCTTCGTTCATTTGAGAATCTCGTTCCCTTTCTTGGAAAGTGAGTGGGGGTCAGGGGTCAGGGGAGAGAGACAGGGAGGGGGTCAGGGGTCAGAGGAGAGAGATGGGGGGTCGGGGTTCAGAGGAGAGAGACAGGGGGTCGGGGGTCAGGGGTGAGAGAGAGAATGGGGGTCGGGGGTTGGAGGTCAGAGGAGAAAGCAAGAGTGGAGGTTGGCAGTCAGGGGAGCCTGTGGGAGTGGGTGTTCGTGTTCTGCTAACTCGCATGTTGAAGGTGTCTGCCCACTCTGAGGTCAGAGAGAAGCTGTTTTCCTCACTGTCAAGTACTGGGCATGCTGGGAAATCAAAATTCTTCTGTGGAAATAATGATATTGGTGCACAGTCCCAGCATGCCACAATGAGATCTGCTGTCTCTGTCTCGTACCGTACCTGTCCTCAGACTTGTGCTGCTCCCCTGGAAAGAGAAGACACAGCTGTCAGCCTTGAACATTCACCATCCTCCTTGGTGTTAATAATTATACTGTATTTACTGACATCCATTGTTTCAATTAAATCTGTCCTTTTCTGCAGCACTATCTCCTTAGACAAGAGAGGAAATTCTTGTGCCACTTTCAATTGATATTTTTGGTGAGAGTGTTGCACTGTCTTGCTTTTGCAACAGTCTCATGTTAGTAACTATTACCTCTGCGTTTGCAGTACATCAGAAGTGCCATGGTCACTAGGAACAGAATTATGCCGCAGGCCACACCAGCGTACAGAAGGACAGTAGAGGGCCCTGAAAGACAGAGACACTTTACTGCAGGCACAGCCCTGGACACCCCATACTCAGGTCATCTTTACAGCTCACAGGAATAGGACCCTGCAGGACAGAGACAATGTTAGTGCAAGCACAGCCCTGGATGCCCAACACTCAAGTCATCTTTACAGCTCAAAGGAGTAGGATCCTGTGGGACAGAGAAACTTTACTGCAGGCACAGCCCTGGACACCCCACACTCAGGTCATCTTTATAGCTCACAGGAACAGGACCCTGCAGGACAGAGACAGTTTACTGCAGGCACAGCCCTGGACGCCCCACACTCAGGTAATCTTTAGTTCACACTCTGTACAACCTGGACATTTCTCAACTACAGCCATCACTCCACTTCCCTGTGCTTCCCTTACCCTCATCCTGCTGTCTAGTGTCTGGAATATTCTCCGGCTTCTTTCTCTCTCTCAGTGTGATGTTGTCACTCTGTCTCCACAGTTGCTCATAAATGGACACACAGGACACTGCCGAGCCATTGAGCTCTTCAGTGAAAAGGAACCAGGCCCAGAGCTCGGCAGTGTAGGTCCCATCCTGGTTCTGGATCTTTGTGCAGTTCTGGTCCTGCACTGGAGTTCTGGAGAGTGTCATGGGCTCCCAAGACACAGAGACATTATGGGGAAAGAAGCCAGAAACAAGACAGGAGATGTTGACAGTCTGGTTAAGAAACAGCTCATTTTGAGACTTGATCTTCACTGTGGGGACAACTGCAACACAGAGAGAGAGACAAGAAAATTAGGAAGGTCAGAAGGCCAATGTGAGCTATAGTCCTGGAGAACAAACTCCAGTCTCAGACAGACAGTACAGTGTTGTAGTGAGAACAGACTCCAGTCTCAGACAGACAGTACAGTGCTGTAGTGAGAACAGACTCCAGTCTCAGACAGACAGTACAGTGTTGTAGTCCTGTGAGAACAGACTCCAGTCTCAGACAGACAGTTCAGTGCTGTAGTGAGAACAGGCTCCAGTCTCAGACAGACAGTACAGTGCTGTAGTGAGAACAGACTCCAGTCTCAGACAGACAGTACAGTGTTGTAGTGAGAACAGACTCCAGTCTCAGACAGACAGTACAGTGCTGTAGTGAGAACAGACTCCAGTCTCAGACAGACAGTACAGTGCTGTAGTGAGAACAGACTCCAGTCTCAGACAGACAGTACAGTGCTGTAGTGAGAACAGACTCCAGTCTCAGACAGACAGTACAGTGTTGTAGTCCTGTGAGAACAGACTCCAGTCTCAGACAGACAGTACAGTGCTGTAGTGAGAACAGACTCTAGTCTCAGACAGACAGTACAGTGTTGTAGTCCTGTGAGAACAGACTCCAGTCTCAGACAGACAGTACAGTGCTGTAGTGAGAACAGGCTCCAGTCTCAGACAGACAATACAGTGTTGTAGTCCTGTGAGAACAGACTCCAGTCTCAGACAGACAGTACAGTGTTGTAGTGAGAACAGACTCCAGTCTCAGACAGACAGTACAGTGCTGTAGTGAGAACAGACTCCAATCAGACAGTACAGTGCTGTAGTACCTGTGAGAATGGACTCCAGTCTCAGGGATGCAGACAAGTCAGTCTCAGGAATTTCACAGAACACAGTTTCCCTGATGAAGCTCTTGTCACCCCGCAGTGTCAGACTGCTTGAGGTTCCCTGGAAAGATGAAGAGGGAAGGTGGCTCTGTTCCCCAGACATGTTCTTCATTCCTACCCTCCAGGACAGGGGGGTGTCAGTGTCGCCCACAGACTCACAGCTCAGAGTCAGGTCATCTCCTGCCTTCACCCTCTTCTCTGGGGCTGTAATGTGAGGAGACCCTGGTGGAGACAGAGATAAGTGAACATCACTGTCCTGTGAACTCTCACCTTTGACCCTCAGTGTGACAGTGTCTCTCAGGGTCAGTACAGACACACAGTAACACACTGACCTCTGACCCTCAGTGTGACAGTGCTGCTCAGGGTCAGTACAGACACACAGTAACACACTGACCTCTGACCCTCAGTGTGACAGTGTTTCTCAGGGTCTGTACAGACACACAGTAACACACTGACCTCTGACCCTCAGTGTGACAGTGTTTCTCAGGGCAGTACAGACACACAGAGTAACACACTGACCTCTGACCCTCAGTGTGACAGTGCCGCTCAGGTCAGTACAGACACACAGTAACACACTGACCTCTGACCCTCAGTGTGACAGTGTCTCTCAGGGTCAGTACAGACGCACAGTAACACACTGACCTTTGACCCCCAGTGTGACAGTGTCTCTCAGGGTCAGTGACTACAGGGTCAGTACAGACACACACAGTAACACACTGACCTCTGACCCTCAGTGTGAAAGTGCCGCTCAGTGTCAGTACAGACACACAGTAACACACTGACCTCTGACCCTCAGTGTGACAGTGTCTCTCAGGGTCAGTACAGACGCAGAGTAACACACTGACCTTTGACCCCCAGTGTGACAGTGTCTCTCAGGGTCAGTGACTACAGGGTCAGTACAGACACACACAGTAACACACTGACCTCTGACCCTCAGTGTGATGGAGTCTCTCAGGGTCAGTACAGACACACACAGTAACACACTGACCTCTGACCCTCAGTGTGACAGTGTCTCTCAGGGTCAGTACAGACACACAGTAACACATTGACCTCTGACCCTCAGTGTGACAGTGTCTCTCAGGGTCAGTACAGACACACAGTAACACACTGACCTCTGACCCTCAGTGTGATGGAGTCTCTCAGGGTCAGTACAGACACACAGTAACACACTGACCTCTGACCCTCAGTGTGACAGTGTCTCTCAGGGTCAGTACAGACACACACAGTAACACACTGACCTCTGACCCTCAGTGTGACAGTGTCTCTCAGGGTCAGTACAGACACACAGTAACACACTGACCTCTGACCCTCAGTGTGACACTGTCTCTCAGGGTCAGTACAGACACACAGTAACACACTGACCTCTGACCCTCGGTGTGATGGAGTCTCTCAGGGTCAGTACAGACACACAGTAACACACTGACCTCTGACCCTCAGTGTGACCGTGTCTCTCAGGGTCAGTACAGACACACAGTAACACACTGACCTCTGACCCTCAGTGTGACAGTGTCTCTCAGGGTCAGTACAGACACACAGTAACACACTGACCTCTGACCCTCAGTGTGACACTGTCTTTCTCAGGGTCAGTACAGACACACACAGTAACACACTGACCTCTGACCCTCAGTGTGACAGTGTCTCTCAGGGTCAGTACAGACACACACAGTAACACACTGACCTCTGACCCTCAGTGTGACAGTGTCTCTCAGGGTCAGTACAGACACACACAGTAACACACTGACCTCTGACCCTCAGTGTGACAGTGTCTCTCGGGGTCATTACAGACACACACAGTAACACACTGACCTCTGACCCTCAGTGTGACAGTGTCTCTCAGGGTCAGTACAGACACACACAGTAACACACTGACCTCTGACCCTCAGTGTGATGGAGTCTCTCTCAGTGTGTTTGCCTTCGAACTCCGCCTGGCAGACCAGCGCTGCTGCCCTGAGCTCCAGGCTGCCTGTGAGCTGGACCAGGCTGGACTGTGTGAAGGTGCCCTCCTCACTGGGCTGGGGTTCAGTCCTGGAGATCTGTGTGCCAGCCTGGGGGCCCAGAGTCTTGTCATTGAGGAGCCACTGCAGGGTCCAGCTGGCAGGGTAGAAGCCGGAGAGCTGGCAGGTGAGGCTGGCAGACTGACCCAGGACCAGCTGGGTCTGCCCAGTGACCTTCACTGCAGGAGGAACTGGGAAGACAGGGAAGAGATAGACAAGCTGCTGTCAGAGACTAGACAGTACAGTGCTGTAGTGAGAACAGACTCCAGTCAGACAGTACAGTGCTGTAGTACCTGTGAGAACGGACTCCAGTCTCAGCGATGCAGACAAGTCAGTCTCAGGAATTTCACAGAACACAGTTTCCCTGATGAAGCTCTTGTCAGCCCTCAGTGTCAGACTGCTGGAGGTTCCCTGGAAAGATGAAGAGGGAAGGTGGCTCTGTACCCCAGGCATGATCTTCATTCCTACCCTCCAGGACAGGGGGGTGTCAGTGTCGCCCACAGACTCACAGTTCAGAGTCAGGTCATCTCCTGCCTTCACCCTCTTCTCTGGGGCTGTAATGTTAGGAGACCCTGGTGGAGACAGATAAAGTGAACATCACTGTCCTCTGAACACGCACCTCTGACCCTCAGTGTGACAGTGTCTCTCAGGGTCAGTACAGACACACACAGTAACACACTGACCTCTGAACCTCAGTGTGACAGTGTCTCTCAGGGTCAGTACAGACACACAGTAACACACTGACCTCTGACCCTCAGTGTGACAGTGCTGCTCAGGGTCAGTAAAGACATACAGTAACACACTGACTTCTGACCCCAAGTGTGACAGTGCCGCTCAGGGTCAGTACAGACACACAGTAACACACTGACCTCTGACCCTCAGTGTGAGAGTGTCTCTCAGGGTCAGTACAGACACACACAGTAACACATTGACCTCTGACCCTCAGTGTGACACTGTCTTTCTCAGGGTCAGTACAGACACACAGTAACACACTGACCTCTGACCCTCAGTGTGACAGTGCCGCTCAGGGTCAGTACAGACACACAGTAACACACTGACCTCTGACCCTCAGTGTGATGGAGTCTCTCAGGGTCAGTACAGACACACAGTAACACACTGACCTCTGACCGTCAGTGTGACAGTGCCGCTCAGGGTCAGTACAGACACACAGTAACACACTGACCTCTGACCCTCAGTGTGACAGTGTCTCTCAGGGTCAGTACAGACACACACAGTAACACATTGACCTCTGACCCTCAGTGTGACACTGTCTTTCTCAGGGTCAGTACAGACACACAGTAACACACTGACCTCTGACCCTCAGTGTGACAGTGTCTCTCAGGGTCAGTACAGACACACAGTAACACACAGACCTCTGACCCTCAGTGTGACAGTGTCTCTCAGGGTCAGTACAGACACACAGTAACACACTGACCTCTGACCCTCAGTGTGACAGTCTCTCTCAGGGTCAGTACAGACACACAGTAACACACTGACCTCTGACCCTCAGTGTGACAGTGTCTCTCAGGGTCAGTACAGACACACACAGTAACACATTGACCTCTGACCCTCAGTGTGACACTGTCTTTCTCAGGGTCAGTACAGACACACAGTAACACACTGACCTCTGACCCTTAGTGTGACAGTGTCTCTCAAGGTCAGTACAGACACACACAGTAACACATTGACCTCTGACCCTCAGTGTGACAGTGTCTCTCAGGGTCAGTACAGACACACAGTAACACACTGACCTCTGACCCTCAGTGTGACAGTGTCTCTCAGGGTCAGTACAGACACACAGTAACACACTGACCTCTGACCCTCAGTGTGACAGTGTCTCTCAGGGTCAGTACAGACACACAGTAACACACTGACCTCTGACCCTCAGTGTGACAGTGTCTCTCAGGGTCAGTACAGACACACACAGTAACACACTGACCTCTGACCCTCAGTGTGACAGTGTCTCTCAGGGTCAGTACAGACACACAGTTACACACTGACCTCTGACCCTCAGTGTGATGGAGTCTCTCTCGCTGTGTTTGCCTTTGAACTCCGCCTGGCAGACCAGCGCTGCTGCCCTGAGCTCCAGGCTGCCTGTGAGCTGGACCAGGCTGGACTGTGTGAAGGTGCCCTCCTCACTGGGCTGGGGTTCAGTCCTGGAGATCTGTGTGCCAGCCTGGGGGCCCAGAGTCTTGTCATTGAGGAGCCACTGCAGGGTCCAGCTGGCAGGGTAGAAGCCGGAGAGCTGGCAGGTGAGGCTGGCAGACTGACCCAGGACCAGCTGGGTCTGCCCAGTGACCTTCACTGTAGGAGGAACTGGGAAGACAGGGAAGAGACAGACGAGCCTTTTGTTAGACTTGAACAGTGAGGGAGAGACAACAGAGCAGCTGTCAGAGCTGAACACAGAGGGAGAGACAGCAGAGCCCCTGAGAGAGCTAATTACTGAGGGAGAGGACGCAGAGCTGCTGTGAGACCTGAACACTGAGGGAGAGGCAGCAGAGTTTCTGTGAGACCTGAACACTGAGGGAGAGGCAGCAGAGCAGATGTGAGGCCTGAACACTGAAGGAGAGGCAGCAGAGCAGATGTGAGGCCTGAACACTGATGGAGAGGCTTCAGAGTCGCTATCAGAGCTGAACACTGAGGGAGAGGCTGCAGAGCCGCTGTCAGAGTTGAATAATAGTGAGGCTCTGTCTACAGTGAGTCCTGGATACTGCACTGTGAGCTGAAGTTGAGCTGAGTTTCCAACAGCAGGAGAGGGGCTGTCTGTACTGTCATTACTGAACACTTCATACTGTTTGAGCTTCACTGTACTCTAGAACAGAGACCGGTGCCTTGTTCTGTAGGATAATACTGGTAGTGTGCAGTTCTGTATACTGACCTGATGATGATGTCTGAGGTTGTGGACAGTGGACAGTGGTCAGTATACTGACTGTGATGTGGTGTGAGGTTGTGGACAGTGGACAGTGGTCTGTATACTGACCTGTGATGATATCTCTGAGGTTGTGGACAGCAGACAGTGGTCTGTATACTGACCTGTGGTGATGTCTGAGGTTGTGAGGTTGTGGACAGTGGACAGTGGTCTGTATACTGACCTGATGATGATGTCTGAGGTTGTGGACTGCGGACAGTGGTCAGTATACTGACTGTGATGATGTGTGAGGTTGTGGACAGTGGGCAGTGGTCTGTATACAGACCTGTGATTATGTCTGAAGTTATGGACAGCAGACAGTGGTCTGTATACTGACGAGTAATGATGTGTGAGGTTGTGGACAGCGGACAGTGGTCTGTATACTGACCTGTGGTGATGTCTGAGGTTGTGAGGTTGTGGACAGTGGACAGTGGTCTGTATACTGAGGAATGATGATGTGTGAGGTTGTGGACAGTGGACAGTGGTCTGTATACTGACGAGTGATGATGTCTGAGGTTGTGGACAGTGGACAGTGGTCTGTATACTGACCTGTGATGATATCTCTGAGGTTGTGAGGTTGTGGACAGTGGACAGTGGTCTGTATACTGACCAGTGATGATGTGTGAGGTTGTGGACAGTGGACAGTGGTCTGTATACTGACGAGTGATGATGTGTGAGGTTGTGGACAGTGGACAGTGGTCTGTATCCTGACCTGTGATGAAGTCTCGGAGCTGGAGTGCAGTGGACACTGGTGTGTCTTTGCCTGTGGCTGGTGGGATCAGACAGCGCACTGTGGAGGTGATGAAGCTGGGGGCAGCAGTCAGGGTCAGAGAGCTCCTGCTCCTGTCAGTCAGATGTCTCTCCTGGACTCCAGTCTGTGACTGTCCGTCTCTGTCCCAGCTCAGGAGAGTGTTCCCAGCCCCCTCGGACTCACAGGACAGGGTCACCCTGTCTCCTGGGCTGGCTCTCCCAGCTGGGGGAGTGATGATGGGCTTTCCTGTGAGGAATGGAGAAAATACTGCGTCTCTAGGCTTCAACCATCAGCACCTGTACAATTTCTCAATAGACATGAATATACATGAACATTAAGGTTTGGGCTGAGTCTCTGTAAATAAACCACACTGACTGGGCTGTATCAGTGTACTGTACATAAGTCAGTAACAATATTAAGAGCTCACTTTAGCTCATAGACTTTGGGCACAAAGACACCCAGCCCCCATGCAGAAGAGCACACACTCCCAGGATTGAATCCTGTTAGTGGGATTAAGCAGTGTAAAAGCATTCATTCTACCCAATTCCTTGTTTCTCGTGCTCTGGTGTTGATGCTAGTCCTGCAGTCCTCCCAGGGTAACGTGGGACAGCAGCATGTGTTAGGACACAGGCACTGGTGCCTCTCTGAACACTACACACACACTGGGGCGTGTGTGTCTGAGACTCTGAACACTACACACACACAAGGACTGGGTCGTGTGTGTCTGTGACTCTGAACAACTCACACACACAGAGGGACTGGGGCGTGTGTGTCTGTGACTCTGAACACTTCACACACACAGAGGGACTGGGGCGTGTGTGTCTGTGACTCTGAACAATTCACACACACAGGGACTGGGGCGTGTGTGTCTGTGACTCTGAACACTACACACACAGGGACTGGGGCGTGTGTGTCTGTGACTCTGAACAATTCACACACAGAGGGACTGGGGTGTGTGTGTCTGTGACTCTGAACACTACACACACAGGGACTGGGGCGTGTGTGTCTGTGACTCTGAACAATTCACACACAGAGGGACTGGGGTGTGTGTGTCTGTGACTCTGAACACTACACACACACAGAGGGACGGGCGTGTGTGTCTGTGACTGAACACTACACACACACAGAGGGACTGGGGCATGTGTGTCTGTGACTCTGAACATCACTCTCACTCACACACACCCTGTCTGTCTCCACTCACCTCTGACGGTCAGTGTGGTTCCTGATCCGGACGCGCTGGGTTGATCCTGACTGGGTCTGTACCACTCACAGTAATAGACCCCAGAGTCTCTGAGTGACAGCTCTGAGATCACGATGGACTTGTCTGTTGGGTGATTTCCTGATGCCCAGGAGATATGACCGGGAGGTTCAGCAGGTTTGATGTCTAGTTGTTGTTTCTGAGGCCTTGTTCCTCTGGACCACTTCACTGGTCCCAGTTCCGAAAGGGACACAGTACAGTTCAGAGTGGCACTGTCTCCTGCGTCCCCAGTGACCGAGGACTGGGGCTGAGACACTGTGGCCTCTGTACTGACCCCTACAGAGACATAGAGAGAGAGACAGGGTGCAGAGTGCACGGCTGAATAAGGCCAGTACCCACTATTGATAAACATACAGAAGAGAGTATTAAAGTATTGGCTACACCTAAAAAACAGAGACCAAAATTCCTACCACCACAAAGCCCTGCTGAGCCAAGAGCTGAGCCCAAAACAGAGCCCCCTGAGCCAGCTGGTCCTGAGTCTCACCGACCTGAGCCACACCAACACTAACCAGCCTCAGGACAGCACTGCTAGAGCACCACAACCCAGACTCAACCACATCACAGCACAGATCAAATAGCAATATCTCTCACACACTGGGACACACACACACAAACACAACATAAACTGGAATGCTACAGAACCCTAAACAGACAATACACACTAGCCAAATATTTGACCAAGATAAGAAAGAGGGAAAAGAAACAGACCCTGAGGAAGTATAGGCTCAGTGACACAGCCTGGCCATAGAAACTGGACACAGACAGACCTGGCTGTCCAGAGAGGACAGGCTGTACTCCCACTGCCAGCGGGGAGAAACAGAGACAGAGGTGCACTTCCTACTGCACTGTGACAGATATTCTGGGATTAGACATTCTTCACCAACTTTACTGATCTAATCCCCAGCACTTCCACACCTGTCAGTTCCCAATCCTGCTGGGAGATGGAGGAAGGAACTCAGCTGAACTGACAGCCCAGTATGTGATCTCCTGTCACAGCCTGAGGAACAGTGAGCCTGGCTCTCAATAATGCTCCATATGTTTACAGTATATGTACATATTTTATGATATATCTTTGTTGTAAATGTCTGTAATAATAATAATAATAATAATAATAATAATAATAATAATTGCTTACACGTAACTCTCCTGTTATGCCCCCAAGCTGTGGAACTCTCTCCCAAGGATATCAGAGAGTCACCTTTTCTAAACTCCTTCAAATCCAGACTCAAACCCCTCTTCTTCAGAAAAGCCTTTACTTCAGAAAAACTCTTCGCCCCTCTGCTTTTCTTAGTACCACCATCCACGGTCTCCTCTGTATATTGTAATTGTGTTTTATCTTGTGTATTCTTCTTATTTATTGTTGTTGTCATCCTGTAAAGCGCATTGAGAAGCCACCTTTAAAGGCGCTATATAAAATAAAGTTTATTATTATTATTATTATTATTACTTACTGTATATAGTTCTTTTTCTGGACACTCCACTCAAAGCGCTTTACAGGTAATGGGGATCCCCTCCACCACCACCAATGTGCAGCAACACCTGGATGATGCAACAGCAACCCATAGTGCACCAGTACTCTCACCACACACCAGCTTTCAGTGGGTAGGAGAGCAGAGTGATGAAGCCAGTTCAGAGAGGGGGATTATTAGGAGGCCATGATTGGTAAGGGCCTATGGGACATTTGTCCAGGACACCGGGGTTACACCCCTACTCTTTTCAAGAAACACCCTGGGATTTTTAATGACCACAGAGAGTCAGGACCTCGGTTTTACGTCTCATCTGAAGGACGGCGCCTGTTTACAGTATAGTGTCCCCGTCACTACACTGGGGCATTAGGACCCACATGAAGGACGGCACATGGACCACATGGACCGCAGGGTGAGCACCCCCTGCTGCCCCCACTAACACCTCTTCCAGCAGCAGCCTTAGTTTTTCCCAGGAGGTCTCCCATCCAGGTACTGACCAGGCTCACACCTGCTGAGCTTCAGTGGGCTGCAGAGTGATATGGCTACTAGCAAGACTTAACATACAGTTTTTAGTTTAAGTAACTATCTATAGACCTTTTTTACTTCTTTGGGGACAGCAGGTGTGAGCCTATATTTTCTATACAGAAAAGCGCTATATAAGTGTAAGCCAAAAAGTTAAACAACTAGTGCCCAAGCAACAACTGGGTTAACTGTATTCAAAACTCCCTTAGGCTGGCTTCTGTTTGCTCTTCTCACTTGGGCTGACTGTATTCAAACGAAGCTCAAACATGAATACATAGCAGAAGACAGCTCCCTGTGCCAGCCCCGACCCCCCCCCCAGCACAGTACTCCAGCATCCTGAGGAGACGAAAAGCGCTCAGGCCAGGAATCTTCACCAGGACAAATTGCTGAGAGAAAACCCAGAGGCCCTTATCGGAGAAAAACAAATTAAAACCAACCTGCTCTTCTTTTAACCCCAGTGTCCTGGCCAAATTTCCCATTGGCCCTCACCAATCATGGCCTCCTAATAATCCCCCTCTATGAACTGGCTTCATCACTCTGCTCTCCTCCCCACTGAGAGCTGGTGTGTGGGGAGCGTTCTGGCGCATCATCCAGGTGGGGCTGCACACTGGTGGTGGAGGGGAGTCCCCATTAGCTTTGAGTGGAGTGTGTAGAAAAGCGCTACATAAGTGTAAGCAATTATTATGATGATGATGATGATGATGATGATGATGATGATTATTATTATTATTATTATTATCATTATTATTATTATTAACTGAGCATCCGAATGCCTGGTACACATCTTTGTGCAAGACGTTTCCAAATATCACGAAAAGAGGCATCAGCAAAGGCAGGCAAATCTCTTTTGGCTCAGCAGGGCTTTGTGGTGGTAGGAATTTTGCTTTCTGTTTTTTAGGTGTAGCCAATACTTTATTACTCTCTTCTGTATGTTTATCAATAGTGGGTACTGGCCTAATTCGGCCCTGCACCCGTTGTTAGGTGTTTTTCTCTGCACATGGAGGATGTTTCTACGGATCTCCATGCAAATACAGGAATGAATGCAAAACCTCCAACCAACAGCTCAGGGCACAGATGGAAGAGCTGCTGCAGGACAACAGTAAGCTGCAGTCGGTAGTAGCGGAGCTGAGAGAGGAGCTGCAGCTCGCTGAGAGGACAAGCAAGACCCTCAAAGACCAGCTGAGGAAACTCACTGCTTCTCACTGCAGCCCTGACTGCAACAGAACAGCCCTGAGGCCCAGAACACACAACACCCACCTCCACACAACCTGACACCCCTACAACCCCCACCGCCAACTCCCTCCTACCAAGTACCCCCACCATAGCAAACACCACACCCACTGCACCCCCCCGCACCCCAAACGGACCCCAGCGGATCCGAGCGGTTTGGAGCTGGGAGAAATCCGGCACCTCCTGAACCTCATCTGCACCCGGCTTATGAGCTGAACCACCATCTCCCACAGCGAAAGACACACATCCAGCACAATACTCTGTTTTTGTTGATGATGTATACTGTATGTACAACACAAATGTGGTACAGTTCCAGAGAACAATAACAACTGCAAGGAATATTCAAATGCACACAGTGAGATCACTATCAAACAGCATGTGGAGCATTCAGGGTCTGGGCTCATCAGCACTGATCCTGAGTTCATCAAAAGTGTAAAGGAGACAGACATCATGATCCTACAGGAGACATGGTGTCGGGGAGACTTGGATACAAGGAGATCACGGTGCCCTCTGTCAAAAAACCCCAAATCACCCGGGGCAGAGACTCTGGGGGGATCATTGTGTGGTACAGAGAGGAGCTCGGTCACTCCATACAATTAGTAAAGAGAGAAGAGTCACGAGTTTGGCTTAAAGTCAAAGAAAAAATCATCTGTACAGAAAAAGTAAAGACAGAACACATTCTACCAGTACTGTACTGGGACTGTAGCTCCTGTTGTAACTGGACTGTTCTACTGTACTGTACTGGGACTGTAGCTCCTATTGTAACTGGACTGTTCTATTGTACTGGGACTGTAGCCCCTGTTGTAACTGGACTGTTCTACTGTACTGGGACTGTAGCTCCTATTGTAACAGGACTGTTCTCCTGTACTGGGACTGTAGCTCCTATTGTAACGGGACTGTTCTACTGTACTGGACTGTAGCTCCTATTGTAACGGGACTGTTCTACTGTACTGGACTGTAGCTCCTATTGTAACGGGACTGTTCTACTGTACTGGACTGTAGCTCCTGTTGTAACAGGACTGTTCTACTGTACTGGGACTGTAGCCCCTATTGTAACAGGATTGTTCTCCTGTACTGGGACTGTAGCTCCTGTTGTAACAGGACTGTTCTACTGTACTGGGACTGTAGCCCCTATTGTAACAGGACTGGTCTCCTGTACTGGGACTGTAGCCCCTATTGTAACAGGACTGGTCTCCTGTACTGGACTGTAGCTCCTATTGTAACAGGACTGTTCTACTGTACTGGGACTGTAGCCCCTATTGTAACAGGTCTGTTCTGTTAGTGATCTGTCTTTTCCAGCAGGGGGAGTGTTGTGCTGTGCACAGCTGTGAGTTGTCACGCTGTTTTGATCACAGTGCAGGAAAACCCCTCTCATCTTCCTTAACATCTCACTGCACAAGCAGCACTGCGCGTGGGTTCCAGGGATTAACATTAACATCTGCACATCTTTCTTTACCGAGCAGCACCAAATCTGATAACTTATTTCACAAATTCAAACCAGCACTGAAACACAATCTCTTTTGTAGCAGATGGACTGACATTTATAAACATGACAGTTCATTCTTTGTGCTACTTAGTTACCCTGCAAAAGCTTTATCCTACAACACTGAAACACTTTTATAATCATTTAGCATTCCTAACGGGTTGGTACGTCAATATACTACAGAATTGCACACGTAATCTGTAAAATCTGCAAGTCTGCTTTAATATTCTACCAAAGTAGCACCAAAGGAAACCATTAATCACTGCAGCAAATTCTCAAAGTTATAAGAGAAATGCAAGAGTGATTCAAGTGAGTCACTGACACTCATGATCAATTCATCAAAACAGAGCCAACAACATGTAATATCCTGAACCTGTAAACTTCTGTTCTGTCAAGAGACACACTCTTAAATAGAATTATGCTCTCAAAAGAGCTTGTGTGAGGTTTTTAGTTCAGTTTTCTGTTTTCGGGAAACGGTAGTTCAGTTCAAATCAGCCCATTAATGCTGACCCCAATGACAGTAGGTTTAGGGGTGCAACCTCATAGATTGGAACTCCAGTTTTGAATAGTCCCCTCTATGGCCCCCTGGGCCCGTGTAGCACATGGAGAAAAGAGAGTGCTGGAGAACAGAGGCCACCTGAGCTGAGCACCTGCCCTCCAGCCTAATCCGCCTCTCCTGTGCAGAGACATCGAACTCCTTCAGCAAAAGACACTGGGGACCCCCCGGTGTGTAGACTCACCCCAAGAGCACAGCCACCTCTGAGCTCTCTGATCACGTGAGGAAAGGAGCGCCTTCCTCTCTGTGGGCTCAGAGCAGGATTCGGGGTGTAGGGGTCCCACCAGGGGTGTGCTATAAGACAGCTCCGGCTCTTGCGTGATTTCGGGGCTGTCCTGATGCACGGTGGGACATGAGCTGCTACCTCAGCTCATGTCGCAAGGCAGAGATTAGTCAATTGAATTTCTCCTCGCCTCCACTCCACCTCAGGTTCTGCTTTTGTGTCAACGGCTCGGCTGAGGGGGCCGGGGGAGGGACCCTGAAACCGGCCAGCGCCCCGAAAGAGCACAGACTGCCCCCATCCCTGCGGACGGACATGAACTGCACCAAGCCAGGACGGGGTACAGCTCACACACACATCTCAATTCAGAACACTGCAGCCCCGCACACTGTCAGGACCGCACACACACACTCACGCGCGCACACACTCTCAAACTCCGACTTGCACTCATGTACACACTCACATCCACACGCACGTGTATACACTGTCAAACTCACAAACTCGCACACACACAGCCAAACGCACACACACAGACACACATATTCACTCACACACACACACACTGCCTGTTTGTCTCAGACAGTTCCGTTACAAGAGACACAAGCTCTGCCTGGTAGACTCACAACGATCGAGCCCCAGTGTCTCTGAGCCGCCAGTGCCGTTTCCTTACCTGAACACAGGTGCCACAGGAGGCACAGGGCCACGAACACGATTCCTGTCCAGCCTGGCGCCATGCGTGCTGGGTGTCGACTGCAGACAAGCAGAGGAGTGTCTATCTCTCTCGCCGACGCTCACCACCGATTGACTGGTCACGGCGTAGAATCGTGCCCCATTCTCAGCTCAGAAAGAGGAACAGAAAGGAGAGGGCTTGTTATTTATTACAGCAGTCAGCGCTGGCGGTTTCTCACACTCTGTATCTCCGAACTTCCGATGCTGACACTCTGAAACAAGGGTCTGTGATTATACACGCACACAGGGACGCAGACACCAACACGCATGTATGCTCTGCAGTACACTCCTACCTCTTCCTCCTATCCCTCACTCCCTCACTTCTGTCACAAGACAGGACACAGGTCAGAGGAGGCTGCTTGGCCTATACTGCCTTTTTTGCAGTTACTAGTTCATTGATCCAGGATCTCATCCAGCTGTTTTATTTTATAAGTCCACAGGAAACAGCATGGCTAGGCAGCTTGTCCCACTCTCCCACCACCCTTTGGATCTCATCCAACTGTTTCTTGTTTGAGTCCACGGTTTGGGCTTCAACAACATGGCTGGACTGCCTGCTCCACTCTCCCACCACCCTTTGCGTAAAGATGTGTTGAAGCTCCACAGAGAGTCTGTGCCAGATGAGACAGATGAGAGAGAAAAGTGAGAGCAGAAGAAAAACAGGAAAGGAAAGTGAGGGAAGAAGAGAGAGCAGGCGAGGAGACTTCAGGGGCAGAACAGAGGAATCCCCAGGTCTCTCCTCAGGATGTGTGAGAGTGCGTGTGTGTGTGAGTGCACGTGAGAGTGTGACGGTGTCTGTGACTGTGAATGTGTATCTGTGTGAGACTGTGTGTGAGTGCATGTGTGTGTGTAAGTGTGACTGTGTATCTGTGTGAGAGTGTGTGTGAGTGCATGTGTGTGTCAGTGTTGTGAAAGTGTGTGAGCGTGTGTGTAACTGTGTGTTTGACTGTGTATATCTGTGGCTGTGTGTGTAATTGTGTGAGCGTGTATGTGACTGTGTGTTAGTGTGAGAGTGTGTATGTGACTGTGTGTTAGTGTGAGAATGTGTGTGTGACTGTGTGTTAGTGTGAGAATGTGTGTGTAACTGTGTGAAAGTGTGTGTGTGAGTGACTGTGTGTTAGTGTGAGAATGTGTGTGTAACTGTGTGAAAGTGTGTGTGTGAGTGACTGTGTGTTAGTGTGAGAATGTGTGTGTAACTGTGTGAAAGTGTGTGTGTGACTGTGTGTTAGTGTGAGAATGTGTGTGTAACTGTGTGAAAGTGTGTGAGTGACTGTGTGTTAGTGTGAGAATGTGTGTGTGACTGTGTGTTAGTGTGAGAATGTGTGTGTAACTGTGTGAAAGTGTGTGTGTGAGTGACTGTGTGTTAGTGTGAGAATGTGTGAGTGTAACTGTCTGAAAGTGTGAGTGTGAGTGAGTGTGTGTTAGTGTGAGAATGTGTGTGTAACTGTGTTAGTGTGAGAATGTGTGTAACTGTGTGAAAGTGTGAGTGTGAGTGTAACTGTGTGTTAGTGTGAGAATGTGTGAGTGTAACTGTCTGAGTGTGAGTGTGTGAGTGAGTGTGTGTTAGTGTGAGAATGTGTGTGTAACTGTGTGAAAGTGTGAGTGTGAGTGAGTGTGTGTTAGTGTGAGAATGTGTGTGTAACTGTGTGAAAGTGTGTGTGTGAGTGACTGTGTGTTAGTGTGAGAATGTGTGTGTGACTGTGTGAGAGTGTGTGTGTGTGTGAGTGACTGTGTGTTAGTGTGAGAATGTGTGAGTGTGTGTAACTGTGTGAGTGGGTGTGACTGTGTATCTCTGTGACTGTGTGAGAATGTGTGTGTGACTGTGTGAAAGTGTGTGTGTGAGTGACTGTGTGTTAGTATGAGAATGTGTGTGTAACTGTGTGAAAGTGTGTGTGTGAGTGACTGTGTGTTAGTGTGAGAATGTGTGAGTGTGTGTAACTGTGTGAGTGGGTGTGACTGCGTATCTCTGTGACTGTGTGAGAATGTGTGTGTGACTGTGTGAAAGTGTGTGTGTGTGTGAGTGACTGTGTGTTAGTGTGAGAATGTGTGTGTAACTGTGTGAAAGTGTGTGTGTGAGTGACTGTGTGTTAGTGTGAGAATGTGTGTGTAACTGTGTGAGTGGGTGTGACTGTGTATCTCTGTGACCGTGTGAGAATGTGTGTGTGACTGTGTGAAAGTGTGTGTGTGAGTGACTGTGTGTTAGTGTGAGAATGTGTGAGTGTGTGTAACTGTGTGAGTGGGTGTGACTGTGTATCTCTGTGACTGTGTGAGAATGTGTGTGTGACTGTGTGAAAGTGTGTGTGTGAGTGACTGTGTGTTAGTGTGAGAATGTGTGTGTAACTGTGTGAAAGTGTGTGTGTGAGTGACTGTGTGTTAGTGTGAGAATGTGTGAGTGTGTGTAACTGTGTGAGTGGGTGTGACTGTGTATCTCTGTGACTGTGTGAGAGTGTATGAGTGTGTGGATAAACTCCTTGACCTCGGCCCTGCTGTGAACCTGGATGTCTACCAGGGAGATCCGAGGACAGCTCCCTGACCTCCCAGACTGATGGACAGGGCGCTGACTCACACACAGGCTCTGTGTGCTGGAGGAGATGGGGAAGACACTCAGGGGCTCTGGTGCAGTTTAGAAGATGTGGCTTTGCTGTCTGGTCTGTTCCTCTCCAGCGTGTGGTCACTCAGCAACAAAATAGACAAACTACAACCGCTTCTTCAAACAATCTCCAATTATTCTACTCCTGACTCATCAGTGGAGCTACTGGGTCATCAGCCATCTAGGGCAGATCGCGATGCACACCTTAGCAACAAAGCTGAAGGTGGAGGAGACTGTGCTTATGTAAACAAGACAGGGTGCAAAGACGTCACTCTCCTTTCCAAATACTGCCCTCCTACCTAGGAATTATTGTGTGTAAACTGAAAACCCTTTCCTTCACCCAGAGGGTTTGCAGCCATTATTCTTGCTGGGGTGTATATCCCCCCTCAAGCTAACCCGAAATCAGCAGAACTGGTGGAGGATGAAATTAGAGAACTAGAGAACAAACGTCTCTCCTATCATCATGACAGGGGACTTCGATCAGGCTCAACCGAGTTGCCATCTTCTTAATGCAAACAGTTTGTTAACTAGAGAAGGGAAAATCCCGGATCCCTGCTTCAGCACGATGAAGAAGGCCTACCGCACAAGTTTCCCGATGCCACCGGGTGACCCCGATCAAGCCATGATTCAGTTCATCCCCACGTACCCCCAAAAAGGGGAACCGCAGTCCCAATTTCTCAGACTGGTTATCAAATCTTGGTAACAAAATTCATTCATGGGATCGCAAAATTTGACACATTCTGAATTAAGCACAGAAACGTGAACTCCTGTGAAAGTACTGTATGGTCGCCATGTGGTTGAAAGTTCAGGTGAAAAGCGCTGTGAAGCAGCCCTTCCTGCTCACTAGTCACTGCAATGACTAGTGTAATGTGATGTACAAGCGAACTACTGACGGAACAGGTTGTGCAGCAGACATTTCACTGCAGACATGTTCCAACGTGATCTGCCTGCAGAGTAAACAAGTAGTATTTGTCGGTAAAAACCGTGTTGAAACCGAAAACAATATTTCTATTGGATTTAAAGCGCTTTATTCACAAGCCTGCTTGTTTACAGCATCACAGGGCTGCTTCACCTTACCGGACGTTTTGTTGCCTCATTGTGAATTGCAGAGCATGTTGTTGTGCCTACCTGGAAATTTCCTCTGTTCTGTGATGTAAATTGGAGGTTTTGCACGTTACAGTGTACTTTCACTATCATTGCGGTGTGAAATGCACTCATCAGTGCTAATCCTTTCTAACCCCGAAATACCAAAATAGCCTTGCAGTTCCCCTTTAAACAGGAAGTCCTTAAACTCTTCCCAAACCAAAAGGCCAGGCCGGATGCTCTAGTTTCTCCAGCCACTGTGCTGCTCAGCTCTCCCCAGTGTTTACACATGTAGTCAACCAGGCCTTGGGCCTGTGAGGGTCCCTGCTGGCTTCAAACCCTCTGCTATCACCCCTGTCACCAGGAAAGATAAAATCTCCTGTTTTAATGACTACAGACCAGCTGCACTAACTTCTGCCATAAACCTTTAACCTTTAAACCTCTGATACATCAAAACTACAACAGATTCACACCTTAGAATTTGCATACAGAGCCAAGAGATCAGTGGGTGATGCTGTTAATATTTATAATAATAATAATAATAATAATAATAATAATAATTGCTTACACTTATATAGCGCTTTTCTGGACACTCCACTCAAAGCGCTTTACAGGTAATGGGGATCCCCTCCACCACCACCAATGTGCAGCCCCACCTGGATGATGCAACAGCAGCCATAGTGCGCCAGAGCACTCACCACACATCAGCTATCAGTGGGGAGAACAGAGTGATGAAGCCAGTTCAGAGATGGGGATTATTAGGAGGCCATGATTGATAAGGGCCAATGGGACATTTGGCCAGGAAGCCGGGGTTACACTCCTACTCTTTTCGAGAAACGCCCTGGGATTTTTAATGACCACAGAGAGTCAGGACCTGGGTTTTATGTCTCATCCGAAGGACGGCGCCTGTTTACAGTATAGTGTCCCCATCACTACACTGGGGCATTAGGACCCACATGAGCGCCCCCTGCTGGCCCCAATTTACCCCCACTATATCCTGCAACATCGGGAATCTCCAGGAACACGAGTGATTTTAGCTCTGCATTCGACACCGTCATCCCAGACCTCCTCCACAGTAAACAGTCTCGCCTGCCCAGAGATCATCAGCCTCCCGCAGACAGAAGGGCCCCTGCTGGTCAGACAGCGGATCTCTGAGCGTAGGTGCACCTCGAGGCTGTGCTCTCTCCCCATTCCTGTACTCCCAGCACTGCGCCTCCAGCGCCCCCTCTGCCACACCGCTCAGGTCTGCGGAGGGCAGCACCCCGCTGGGTCCGAGCAGCACTGGAGGGCGAGGGCAGGTACAGTAGGGAGGACGATCGTCTGGGCTGCAGGGTGTGTCAAGAGCGGTCTTCAGCTCAACCGTCTCAGGACAGCGGGGCAGCCAAAGGCCCTCGCCTGGATGGCAGAGAGACAGAGAGGTCTTCCGCGGGCCCTCTGCCCCCCTGGGACGCGTGTTTCGCCAGGGCGGTGTGGGGCAGAAAGGACTGCTGCTGGGGCCGGCGCTGCCCGCTGAGGCTTCTGGGGGAGCGCCAGGAACACTCCCGCCCAGCGCCACACAGAGCAGAGGGCCAGGCAGCCGGAGGACAGGGTCTCCCAACCTCAGGGGCAGAACCCAGCTTGGAGGGGCCTCTCACGGGGCAGAACTGGGCCCAACAGCCCCTTGCAAAGTGAACTGATTGAGAACGGACAGTCACCCTTTTAAAAGGTTTTGTTCGACAGAGGTTTTATGTTAGAGTTGTACTCATTGTGAGAACTGTACACATTTGTGTACGGATTATTTTCTTCAAATACAACAGTCTCAAAACAAGAAGTTTATTTTCTTCAAATACAACAGTCTCAAAACAAGAAGTTTATTTTCTTCAAATACAGCAGTCTCAAAAACAAGAAGTTTATTTTCTTCAAATACAACCGTCTCAAAACAGTGGAAATGGCCGTCGACTTTTGGAAAACCCCTCCAACACCCATCCCCCCCTAGAAACAGACAAGTTAGTCACAAGAATGGTGGCATCTTTCACCATTCTAGGAATAACGGTCTCCAACACCCTCAAAGGGGTGCAAATACAATCAGCATCACAAAGAAAGCACACCAGAGTTTGTATATCCTGCGTTAACTGACGGATCTCCACGTTTCCCAGCCCATTCCCATTCGCTGTGATATTATTAAGAACTTGGGGAACGAGCCGGTCTCTTCCAGAGGCAAAGTGCAACACATTATCCCCTGTGCAGAGAGCGTCACGAGCTACCTTTTGCCCTCTATTGATGACCTGTAGGAAGACTGAAGAAAAGCAGAAATGATTGTCGATGACCCTCCTCATCCAGGACACCCTAGTTGAGGTTCAAAACGTTGCCCCGGGGAGACACTACCAGTCACTCAGAACAAAAAAGAAATTCCTGAACATCTTCTTCCCCCAGGGCTGTCCGCTGCTCAACCAGAGCACAGGGATACTCGTGCAGTGTGTACAGTATAACAGTACCTGTGGGCCTGTGCATGTTCTTTGTGTGGAGGGTATATGGATGGTTGATTGTCTCTATCTATGTTTCTGCATCAAGACACCACACACACCTCCTGTTCTCAGTTTTAAATGGTCTTCCCTGTAGTTTTCACCTGTGTTCTCTGGTTTGTGTTTCACTCCTCATTCTGAAGAAATCCTCAGTGTCTTTTGAGTATTTTGAATACTTGTATCAGGTCCCTTTGTGGTCTCCTCTGTTTAAGCCTTAAAGAGATGGCTACTCTGGAATAGGAGTGAAAACAGTGGACGTAAGCAGGAGATTCACTATGGGGTGTGTGTCTCACTACATTCACTGTGAATTCACACTCCTCCCCAGGAGTAACAATATCAGACTCAGGACATCTTTCATCCCCTCTGCCTAATCTCCTGAAGCTCTGTCGTCCTCAACTCTGCTGCTGGTTGTTAGTTGCTTGTGTTGTATTGTTGTGTTGGACTCTTTGGTGTTGTGTTCTACTGTTGTGTTGGACTCTACTGAGGACTGTTGTTCGTGTCGTGTTGCTGTGCTCGCCCATGGACATTCGGATTGAACTGAATGTCAGAGACTCTGCTTGAGAGTGACTCTGCTGGCTGCTCAGGAGTAAGGACTGCCAGCCCAGCCTGCCTCACACAGCTCTTCCAACTCTTCCCAGGTCTTGGCGTGGCCTGCTTGAGCTCGCTATTCGCTGTAAACGCACAGAGCCGCCGCACACCTCCTCTCAGGCTCGCTGTCGCTGGCACCACGCTGCGTGGTTCTGCTAGCTTACACCATGAGACCCATACCGAGTCAAAATCAAGGCTTCCTGCTGCCAGTCTGGACAAAATACGCACACTGTCGTACTGTGTCGTCTGCTGTACTGTGCATGTCTTGAGAGATCAGCGTGAATAAGAATTCCTATGTACATATGGCAATAAACACCTCTACTCTACCACTCTACTGCGCTGATGAGTCCCAGTCAGGTCAGGGGAGTCAGTGACCATGATGATGAGCCAGGTCAAGAGGTTGGCAGAGACAGCTACCATGAAGATGGGCCCTTGTCAGGAGGTGGGTGGAGACAGTAGCCATGGTGATGAACCCTGGTCAGGAGGTGGGTGGAGACAGTAGTCATGGTGATGAACCCTGGTCAGGAGGTGGGTGGAGACAGTAGTCATGGTGATGAACTCTGGTCAGGAGGTGGGTGGAGACAGTAGCCATGGTGATGAACCCTGGTCAGGAGGTGGGTGGAGACAGTAGCCATGGTGATGAACCCTGGTCAGGAGGTGGGTGGAGACAGTAGCCATGGTGATGAACCCTGGTCAGGAGGTGGGTGGAGACAGTAGTCATGGTGATGAACTCTGCTCAGGAGGTGGGTGGAGACAGTAGTCATGGTGATGAACTCTGGTCAGGAGGTCGGTGGAGACCGTAGTCATGGAGATGAGCTCAGGTCAGGAGATGGGGGTTGAAACCGGATGAAGCTCACAGGAGGGAGGTATATATTGACCAGAGGAGAGGGAATACACAGGGTATGTTTACAGTATATCTGGGGAGTCAGCTGGACTCTTCCTCAACATGGCCATCCCTTCCCGTGTGCTGACTCACAAGGGTTAGAATATCACCGAAACTTCACAGAGTCCACAGTCACGACTTCACAGACACACACACACCGGAAATTCCTGGGAATTCCCTAGAAATTGGGTGTTCTCATGGGGAAGTGGATAGGGGTGTGGACAGACATTACAATTCTTCCTTTCTTTCAATTGATTGAACTGCTTTGCTCAGAAGACACCCAGCCAGCCCCGCTGTAACCTG
Organism: Lepisosteus platostomus; assembly: GCF_059453375.1. NCBI lineage: Eukaryota > Metazoa > Chordata > Actinopteri > Semionotiformes > Lepisosteidae > Lepisosteus > Lepisosteus platostomus. The sequence goes on from NC_142618.1 coordinate 16,101,062, forward strand.
TGTTGAATACAGTGAGAGCAGTGTTCTGTGAAAACTCCTCCACAGTCTGTCCTGGAGCTGTACAGGAGCAGCGACGGTTGTCCTGTCACCTTTGTGCTTTCCTGTCTCCCTCAGTCAGCATATTGCACTGCAGTCCTGCCCCCAGGAGCCGCAGACCGCGGCAGGCATTCCAGAACTCGGCCGCATGCCGCGGGCGGACACACAGCCCCATTGTCTGCACACAATGCAGCAACATTCTGGAACACTGGAGGTCTGACTGCAGGGGGAGGGGCTGCTGCTCCTCTCAATGAGGACTGGGATTCGTCAAAAGAGGTCCCCTCATAGTCTCCCCTGTTCAAGACCTCCGTTCCTTCAGCCTGTCAGTGTGGGACACTGCCCTCAGACTAAAGAGACTCAGTTCCTTCAGCCTGTCAGTGTGGGACCCTCCCTTCAGACTAAAGAGTTTCAGTTTCTTCAGCCTGTCAGTGTGGGACACTGCCCTCAGACTAAAGAGACTCAGTTCCTTCAGCCTGTCAGTGTGGGACCCTCCCTTCAGACTTAACAGACTCAGTTTCTTCAGCCTGTCAGTGTGGGACACTGCCCTCAGACTAAAGAGACTCAGTTCCTTCAGCCTGTCAGTGTGGGACCCTCCCTTCAGACTAAACAGACTCAGTTTCTTCAGCCTGTCAGTGTGGGACACTCCCTTCAGACTAAAGAGACTCAGTTTCTTCAGCCTGTCAGTGTGGGACACTCCTTTTAGACTAAAGAGACTCAGTTCCTTTAGTCTGTCAGTGTGGGACACTTCCTTCAGACTAAAGAGAATCAGTTCCTTCAGTCCATCAGTGTGGGACACTCCCTTCAGACTGAAGAGACTCAGTTTCTTCAGCCTGTCAGTGTGGGACACTCCTTTCAGACTAAAGAGACTCAGTTCCTTTAGTCTGTCAGTGTGGGACACTCCCTTCAGACTAAAGAGAATCAGTTCCTTTAGTCCGTCAGTGTGGGACACTCCCTTCAGACTAAAGAGAATCAGTTCCTTCAGTCCATCAGTGTGGGACACTCCCTTCAGACTAAAGAGACTCAGTTCATTTAGTCTGTCAGTGTGGGACACTCCTTTTAGACTAAAGAGACTCAGTTCCTTTAGTCTGTCAGTGTGGGACACTCCCTTCAGACTAAAGAGACTCAGTTCATTTAGTCTGTCAGTGTGGGACACTGCCTTCAGACTAAAGAGAATCAGTTCCTTTAGTCTGTCAGTGTGGGACACTCCCTTCAGACTAAAGAGAATCAGTTCCTTTAGTCTGTCAGTGTGGGACACTCCCTTCAGACTAAAGAGAATCAGTTCCTTTAGTCTGTCAGTGTGGGAGTTGATGTTGATGTGTCCACTAAGTTAGTAGTAGTAGTAGTAGTAGTAGTGGCGGTAGTAGTAGTAGTAGTAGTAGTAGTAGTAGTAGTATTGGCGGTAGTAGTATTAGTATTGCTGCTGCTGAACGTGTTCAGACAAGCCCTTGCTCTCTCCATTCATTTCCCTGTCGCTCGCTCCCCCTCCCTCCATGTACCCTTTCCGATCCCGCTCTTATCCCGTAGGAAGCGCCGGGCCGGGTTTTCCGGCTGCTCCTCCGGGCTCGGTGGGAGGGGAGAGGTGAGGGAGAGCGTGCTTGCAACCGGGAGCAGGAGAGCTCAGAGAGGAGTGTTCGGTCATTACTCCGCGTCTCTTCGGGAGTGCTTCAGCGCAGACGGCTGCTGGACTAGGCAGGACCCTCCCCCGCCCCCAGGCTCCAGTGGGTCGGTACCAGTCTACCGAACTTTCCTGCTCGGTTGTCCCTCGCTCTCCCCGAGCCCGATGGCCGGAGTTTCGGTGCCCGGCGGGAGGCGGACGAGGCAGCGAGACCACGACCGCACCGCCAAGGCAGCCGCGTTGGCCCGGCTGGTGTACCGAGAGGCCACGGACATCACGGAGGAATACGTGAGTCTTACCCCGCCGGAGTGCAGTGCCGGGCGCGGTTCGGGCTCGGGGGCGGACCGCTGGGCTCGGGGCTCAGATCCCGGTTCGGCGCAGCTGTACCCAGAGTTCCCCATTTGCAGCCCGGGGCCAAAACTTGCCTGTAGCCTACAAAAACGTGTTCCTAGAAGCTATAGGAACATTTACAGAGACTTTATGCAAACGATTCAGCCAACTAGATCAATAAAAAGAGTGTCAGGGTATTGTATACCTCTGTCCAGTACAGTATACAGTACAGCTGTCCACTACAGAGTACACTGTAATACAGGACAGTATAGCCTACAGCCGTCCACTACAGATTACACTGTAATACAGGACAGTATAGCCTACAGCTGTCCACTACAGACTACACTGTAATACAGTACTGTAAGCGGCGAACTTTCTAGTTATACATACTGTATAGCCTTGGGGGCGTAGTTTTTCTTTCGAGTAGGCAGGTGCGTTATAGCCACTCACCGGACCGTTTCGGTAGCGCAACAACTGCCCCCCGCCGGCTCCTCCTCACGATCCGGTGCCGTTATAATGGAGAAGAATAAAAGACGGAGGGAGAAGAGTCTTTTCCCTCGGAGAGTAGTTACTGTATGTTGCCGGATTTGTCATACACGGCACCATACCAGCTACACACAAATCGATGACCTTAACTCCTCGGCTCGCTCCAACGCCTCTTCTCTCAGCAGCCCGCCTAACTCTCTCTTCTAGTTCCTGTGTCGTCACGACGACCTTTCACCCTCCCAGATTACACTGTAGTACAGGACAGTATAGCCTACAGCCGTCCACTACAGAGTACACTGTAATACAGGACAGTATAGCCTACAGCCGTCCACTACAGAGTACACTGTAATACAGGACAGTATAGCCTACAGCTGTCCACTACAGATTACGCTGTAGTACACGACAGTATAGCCTACAGCCGCCCACTACAGATTACGCTGTAGTACACGACAGTATAGCCTACAGTCGTCCACTACAGATTACGCTGTAATACAGGACAGTATAGCCTACAGCCGTCCACTACAGATTACGCTGTAATACAGGACAGTATAGCCTACAGCTGTCCACTACAGATTACGCTGTAATACAGGACAGTATAGCCTACAGCTCTCCACTACAGATTACGCTGTAATATAGGACAGTATAGCCTACAGCTGTTCACTACAGATTACGCTGTAGTACAGGACAGTATAGCCTACAGTCGTCCACTACAGATTACGCTGTAATACAGGACAGTATAGCCTATAGCCGTCCACTACAGATTACGCTGTAGTACAGGACAGTATAGCCTACAGTCGTCCACTACAGATTACGCTGTAATACAGGACAGTATAGCCTACAGCTGTTCACTACAGATTACGCTGTAATATAGGACAGTACAGCCTACAGCTGTTCACTACAGATTACGCTGTAGTACAGGACAGTATAGCCTACAGTCGTCCACTACAGATTACGCTGTAATATAGGACAGTATAGCCTACAGTCGTCCACTACAGATTACGCTGTAATACAGGACAGTATAGCCTACAGCTGTTCACTACAGATTACGCTGTAATATAGGACAGTATAGCCTACAGCTCTCCACTACAGATTACGCTGTAGTACAGGACAGTATAGCCTACAGCTGTTCACTACAGATTACGCTGTAATATAGGACAGTATAGCCTATAGCTCTCCACTACAGATTACGCTGTAGTACAGGACAGTATAGCCTACAGCCGCCCACTACAGATTACGCTGTAGTACAGGACAGTATAGCCTACAGCTGTCAACTACAGATTACACTGTAATACAGGACAGTATTATAGTGTAAATGTAAAAAGATGAATTTCCTGTAGTGTCACAGTCCCAGGTGCGCACTGTTGGAATATAATGTTCCCTGGCTCACAGCCTTGATTGTTAATTGAATTAGGAGCTGTGATCGCACTGGGTTCTCCGATCAATTATTCACAGCCCTGTCACACTAGCTGGGGAGTTGGGGACTTTGGGAACAAGCTCTCCTCACAGTGTGAGCAAGTTTAACTAAAATCTCCTGCTGTTGGTTTTCATGTTTGAACTGAAAATATCCAGTTCCTTAGGCCTGGTGTGTGTGTCTGTACTATATTAACCCCTCTCTCTCAGTGCAGTGTTAATGTACTGCAGTGTCCAGTCAGTGTGTCTGTACTGTATTAACCCCTCTCTCTCAGTGCAGTGTTAATGTACTGGAGTGTCCAGTCAGTGTGTCTGTACTGTATTAACCCCTCTCTCTCAGTGCAGTGTTAATGTACTGGAGTGTCCAGTCAGTGTGTCTGTACTGTATTAACCCCTCTCTCTCAGTGCAGTGTTAATGTACTGGAGTGTCCAGTCAGTGTGTCTGGACTGTATTAACCCCTCTCTCTCAGTGCAGTGTTAATGTACTGGAGTGTCCAGTCAGTGTGTCTGTACTGTATTAACCCCTCTCTCTCAGTGCAGTGTTAATGTCCTGTAGTGTCCAGTCAGTGTGTCTGTGCTGTATTAACCCCTCTCTCTCAGTGTAGTGTTAATGTACTGGAGTGTCCAGTCAGTGTGTCTGGACTGTATTAACCCCTCTCTCTCAGTGCAGTGTTAATGTCCTGTAGTGTCCAGTCAGTGTGTCTGGACTGTATTAACCCCTCTCTCTCAGTGCAGTGTTAATGTACTGGAGTGTCCAGTCAGTGTGTCTGTACTGTATTAACCCCTCTCTCTCAGTGCAGTGTTGATGTACTGGAGTGTCCAGTCAGTGTGTCTGGACTGTATTAACCCCTCTCTCTCAGTGCAGTGTTAATGTCCTGGAGTGTCCAGTCAGTGTGTCTGGACTGTATTAACCCCTCTCTCTCAGTGCAGTGTTAATGTACTGGAGTGTCCAGTCAGTGTGTCTGGACTGTATTAACCCCTCTCTCTCAGTGCAGTGTTAATGTCCTGGAGTGTCCAGTCAGTGTGTCTGGACTGTATTAACCCCTCTCTCTCAGTGCAGTGTTGATGTCCTGCAGTGTCCAGTCAGTGTGTCTGTGCTGTATTAACCCCTCTCTCTCTTCCAGAAACAGAAGATGGATCTTGGTGATGACCTTCCTGCAGACAGGGTTGATGGTGTCCCCCCTTCCTCCTCCCTCGCTCAGGACGGCCCTGTCTCGGAGCGCCTGAAGCTGGTGTCCGTGGCCCTGCGCTCGCTGCACGTCCTGCTGGGCACCGTGGTCCTGGAGCAGCAGGAGGAGTTCAGCCCCGCGGACGGCGCGTTCCACTCCAAACTGGAAGCCCTTCTCTCTCGCCTGGGGGACCTGTCTGACGGGCTGGGGCTTCTCCTGCTGGAGACCGGCGGGGTGACCGCCGGAGACAAAGACGCGCCCCCCTCCTCCCCCTCTGCCTCGTCCTCCTCCAGCTTTTCCCGGAAAGTGCGGGGTTACTGTGTCCTGCGTGAGCTGTCCGCCTGGGCGCTGAGGGCCCACCAGGAGCTGAGGAGCGGGGGCGCTGGGACCGGCGGGAATGCTGAGGGCTCTGGAGCCCCGGGAGGCAGGAGAGCGCAGGCGAGGAGGCTGAGGCACCGCAGGATCTAGAGTCACGGACTGGGGGGTGGGACGCCTGTGTGGTGGGAATAAGGGAGACGGGTGGGACACCTGTAGGAGGAAATAAGGAGAGAAGGGGGATTCCTGTATGGGGTAGAGAGGAGGGTCACCTGTGAGGGCAGAATTAGGGAGAGGGGTGGGACACCTGAGGACATCATCTGTAAATTCCACAGGGACTCTCTGTCCTGAGGTCCTGTTGATGATGACGAAGCTGCAGTCATCTCTAATCAATCAGCATGCTGATTCACAGGAGAAAGGCTGTCCTGGAGGATCAGTAGAGCATCAGGGCAGAGGGAGAGAGGAGAGGGAGAGGGTGTTGGGGGAGAGGGAGAGGGAGAGGGGAGAGGGTGTTGGGGGAGAGGGAGAGGGTGTCAGGGCAGAGACAGAGTTACGTGAGTCAAGATGCTGAAACATGGACATGAATGGAAGATGTGTCAGGGCACAGTGAGTGTATGTCAGTGCAGAGTGAGAGTTTCAGGTTGGAGTGAGTGTCGGGTGAGTGAAATTAGAATGCTGAAAATATACACTGAAAAAGAACACTTAAATACTTAGTTTTTGAAAAAAACAATATTTGTAGTATTTTTAAAAACTAATGTTTGATAGTAAAGTATTTATTTTTGTGGTATTGATAATGATAATAAATCTGGTTTCACAGAGGTGTTACTTGTGGTCATTAAATATTAGTCTTTAAGTCACTGACCCTGCTGTCTCTGTGTGAAGACTTCACTGACCCTCAGTGTTCCTGTCCATGTTGAAGAGTGACCACTGTCCTCCGACCCTCAGTGTTCCTGTCCATGTTGAAAAGTGACCACTGTCTCCCGATCCTCAGTGTTCCTGTCCATGTTGAAGAGTGACCACTGTCCCCTGACCCTCAATGTTACGGTCCATTCTGTTGTGTGACCACTGTCCCCTGAACCTCAGTGTTACCGTCCATGTTGACCACGGTCCTCAGACCCTCACTGTTCTTGTCCATGTTGAGGAGTGACCAGTGTCCCCTGCTGGTGAGGACAGAGGATTCAAACTCACAGAGGGGCAGGGTTCCAAGCTCCTGAGTTTTATTTAAAGCTTTAAAAACCCTGGAATAACAGCGGTACAGCTGGACGAAGCCTCCTCGCTGTGCCCAGCGGCAGTCCTGCCTCGGTCACTGCAGGTCATAGTCCGAGACGCACTGTCGCAGGTAGAGCTCGTACAGCTCCCCCTGCAGGTGGACAGAGAAACATTTATGAAAAAGTCGAAATTTTGGAATTGGCTATCAGAGACAACCAAAACCCCTTAGACTCCCCAATCACTGAGCAGGAGCTACTGGACAAACTCCAGGCCCTCAGACCACGCAAAGCCTGTGGCCCATCTACAAGAGTGGAGACAGACTCGATTCCAACAATTACCGGGGCATCTGTGTAAACGGTAATCTGGGGAAGGTATTCTGCAGTATCCTGAACACACGAACATTGGCCTTCCTTACTGAACACAATGTCCTGAGCATCAGTCAGATCGGTTTCCCACCAGATCACCGCACATCTGATCACATTTACACCCTACACGCACTGACAGACAAAAACACATCCACCAACAACACAAAGGTAAATGTTTTGCCTGCTTTGTCAATTTCCAAAAAGCATTTGACTCGATTTGGCATGAAAGATTGTTTTAAAAACTACTCCAAAGTGGCATAGGGGGCAAAGTGTACGACATAATTAAATCAATATATTCAGAGAGCAAATGTGCAGTGAAAATTGGAAACAAAAGGACCAAATTCTTCACCCAAGGCCGTGGGGTGAGACAGGGCTGCAGCCTGAACCCAACACTGTTCGATATCTATATCAACGAATCAGCAGGAATGTTAGAACAGTCTGCAGCTCCCTGGTCTCACACTACACAACACAGAAATCAAGTTCCTCTCCTATGCAGATGACCTGGTCCTGCTGTCGCCCACAGAACAGGGGCTGCAGCAGAGCCTGGCACTGCTGGAGCAGTACTGTCACACCTGGGCACTGCCAGCCCATCTGGACCCAGAACAGGGGCTGCAGCACAACCTGGCACTGCTGGAGCAGTACTGTCAGACCTGGGCACTGACAGTCAATCTGGACAAGACCAGAGTAATGGTTTTCCAGAAGAAAGCGAGACATCAGGGAAACAGGTACAAATTCACACTTAACAACAACACATTGGAGCACACATCCAGCTACACATACTTCGGTCTCGCCATCAGCTCATCTGGGAGTTTTAACCTGGCAGTGAAGGCACTGAGGGAGAAGGCACTCAGGGCTTTCTACGCAATAAGAAGGAGGCTCTTCAACCAACCCACCAACAAGAATCTGGCTCCAAATATTTCAAAGTGTAATCCAACCCACTACCCTATACGGCAGTGAAGTGTGGGGTCACCTCACAGACCAGGATTACACTCAATGGGACAAACACCCCACAGAAACTCTGCACATGGAGATCTGTAGAAACATCCTCCATGTGCAGAGAAAAACACCTAACAACGGGTACAGGGCCGAATTAGGCCAGTACCCACTATTGATAAACATACAGAAGAGAGTAATAAAGTATTGGCTACACCTAAAAAACAGCGACCAAAATCAGAAGGCCCTGCTGAGCCAAGAGTTGAGCCCAGCAAAGATCCCCCTGAGCCAGCTGGTCCTGAGGCTCACTGACCTGAGCCACACCGACACCAGCCAGCCTCAGGACAGCACTGCTAGAGCACCACAACTCAGACTCAACCACATCACAGCACAGATCAAATAGCAATATCTCACACACTGGGACACACACACAAACACAACATAGACTGGAATGCTACAGAACCCTAAACAGACAATACACACTAGCCGAATATTTGACCAAGATAAGAAAGAGGGAAATGAAACAGACGCTGAGGAAGTACAGGCTCAGTGACCACAGCCTGGCCATAGAAATTAGACACAGACAGGCCTGGCTGTCCAGAGAGGACAGGCTCAGTGACCACAGCCTGGCCATAGAAACTAGACACAGACAGACCTGGCTGTCCAGAGAGGACAGGCTGTGCTCCCACTGCCAGCGGGGAGAAACAGAGACAGAGGTGCACTTCCTGCTGCACTGTGACAGATATTCTGGGATTAGAGAAACATTCTTCCCTAAATTCAGAAATCTAATCCCATACCTGCCGGAATCACAACGGGTCCCAATCCTACTGGGAGAGGGAGGAGGGAACTCAGTTGAACTGGCAGCCCAGTATGTGATCTCCTGTCACAGCCTGAGGAACACTGAGTCTGTCTCCCAATAATGCTCCATATGTTTACAGTATATGTAAATATTTTATGATATGTCTTTGTTTTAAATGTCTGTAATATGTCTGTAGATTTTATTTTATTTTATGTTTTGTTTTGTTTCATGTTAATTGTATTTTTATTTGCTTTGGCAAAACTGATTGTACCCATCGGTCATGCCAATAAAGCACCTTGAATTGAATTGCACTGAAAGAGGCTGGCACTAGCTAGCTCTATGCAAGAGGAGGCTTGTTTAGAGAGATGGGAGGGGTGTTGATTTGGAGAAAGGAGTGGGCAGATGCAGCCTGACAGCAGAGAGTCTGTCCAGCCTGCAGGAGTGATCGATCAAGAACTGTGAATACCACGATTCCACTTCGTCCTCTGCCCTCCACACACAGAGCCCTGCTCTCTTCCTCCCACTGAGGGACGGACAGACGCAAGACAGCCGGGACCGCGTGGACCAGACTGCAGGTCCGAATGAGGCTCGGGACCACAGGTCCGAATGAGGTTCGGAACATGCAGACTGGACTGCAGCTCCCACTGAGGCTCAGGACAGTGGAGAAGAGCTGCAGGTCTGAACTAGACTCAGGACAGGGACTGGACTGTGGCTGTTGGACCGGGGGTCTGAACGAGACTCGGGACAGGGACTGGACTGTGGCGAGTGGATTGGAGGTCTGAACGAGACTCGGGACAGAGACTGGACCGTGGACAGATGACCGTACCTTCCTCGGTATGACCACTTCCTCCATGTGTCTCTTCATGTCCACCAGCCTGCGTCTCTGGCTGCGGGGCAGTGTGGGCTTGGAGCTGGGAGAGAAACCAGGAGCCAAGATTGTCGTTAGAGAGAGGGAGAGAGAGGGACTGGACATTGTGTTCATTAGGGGTCATTTACGAAGCAGTGACTGGAGGTGAGAGACAGGGACTGGACATTGTGTTCATTAGGGGTCCTTAACGAAGCAGTGACTGGAGGTGAGAGAGAGGGACTGGACATTGTGTTCATTAGGGGTCATTAACGAAGCAGTGACTGGAGGTGAGAGAGAGGGACTGGACATTGTGTTCATTAGGGGTCATTAACGAAGCAGTGACCAGAGAGTACTCACCCAGCGTAGAAGCGGGACAGGAGCACAGAGAGGAGACAGGAAGAGCAGAGCAGGATCAGTCCCCAGAGAGGAGAATCTCCACACAGCCAGACCCACAGGGAGGAGACGACAACCTGTAGCACACACAACAGGACCACACAAGACACATACAGGAGGCACATACGCAGAGACAAGCACAGATTAACACACACAGATGTAGACCCCACAGACGCAGAACACACGCAGAACACCCTACTTGAACTTCAGTCTAAATTAAAACACCTGGGGGTGATATTTGACCCACATGTGCAACATATTGTCAGAACATCTTTCTTTCACCTCAGAAATATAACCAGACTAAGTCCTATTTTATCGCTAACTGACACTGTGGTACAGCCAGGGCCACAGAGAGACACTGTGGTACAGCCAGGGCCACAGAGAGACACCGAGGTACAGCCAGGGCCACAGAGAGACACTGTGGTACAGCCAGGGCCACAGAGAGACACCGAGGTACAGCCAGGGCCACAGAGAGACACCGAGGTACAGCCAGGGCCACAGAGAGACACTGAGGTACAGCCAGGGCCACAGAGAGACACTGAGGTCCAGCCAGGGCCACACTGAGACACTGAGGTACAGCCAGGGCCACAGAGAGACACCGCGGTACAGCCAGGGCCACAGAGAGACACCGAGGTACAGCCAGGGCCACAGAGAGACACCGAGGTACAGCCAGGGCCACAGAGAGACACTGAGGTATAGCCAGGGCCACAGAGAGACACTGCAGTACAGCCAGGGCCACAGAAAGACACTGAGGTACAGCCAGGGCCACAGAGAGACACTGAGGTACAGCCAGGGCCACACTGAGACACTGAGGTACAGCCAGGGCCACACTGAGACACCGCGGTACAGCCAGGGCCACAGAGAGACAGCCAGCCAGTGAGAAACAGGAGAGTAAGAGAGTAGAGACTGACTGTTCTTACATTATACATGTGCAGGGCGTGGGCCACTTCTACTCCAGCAATGTCAATCAAGCTGTTGATGGGGAAACAGCCAATCACAAAGCTGGAGAGGAGGCAAATGGGCAGGAGGTAACCAAGGCAACCGAACAGGAAGTGCCAGAGTTGGATCTTCCTGTTGAGAGACACCTGTTGGCTGAGGCAGAGAGCAAGACCTGAGATTAAAAACCTCTCGAGTCTTCAGTGGTGTTATTCCTCTGACTGAACCACCAAGCCAAGATGTCTGCTGCTCTGTCACACCCAGGACAAGAGTAGCAGGGAAGCAGCTTCACTCACCAGTCTGTTAATCCCCCATCCTCCTCTAATGGCACAGCAGTGCAGACAGTGCTGAAGAGGAAGCTATACTGTATAGGGCAGTGAGAAATCACTAATGAAAAATTAATTCGCAATTAATTAAAAAGTGACCTGTCGCAGGGTGAGACAGTCTCTCTCCAGACAGACAGAGCCGTCACTAACCTGTCCCTCTGTAAGACACTGTCTGTGGCCTGTCGCAGGGCGGGACAGTCTCTCTCCAGACAGACAGAGCCGTCACTAACCTGTCTCTCTGTAAGACACTGTCTGTGGCCTGTCGCAGGGTGAGACAGTCTCTCTCCAGACAGACAGAGCCGTCACTAACCTGTCCCTCTGTAAGACAGTGTCTGTGGCCTGTCGCAGGGTGAGACAGTCTCTCTCCAGACAGACAGAGCTGTCACTAACCTGTCCCTCTGTAAGACACTGTCTGTGGCCTGTCGCAGGGCGGGACAGTCTCTCTCCAGACAGACAGAGCCGTCACTAACCTGTCTCTCTGTAAGACACTGTCTGTGGCCTGTCCCAGGGCGGGACAGTCTCTCTCCAGACAGACAGAGCTGTCACTAACCTGTCTCTCTGTAAGACAGTGTCTGTGGCCTGTCGCAGGGCGGGACAGTCTCTCTCCAGACAGACAGAGCCGTCACTAACCTGTCCCTCTGTAAGACAGTGTCTGTGGCCTGTCGCAGGGCGGGACAGTCTCTCTCCAGACAGACAGAGCCGTCACTAACCTGTCTCTCTGTAAGACACTGTCTGTGGCCTGTCGCAGGGCGGGACAGTCTCTCTCCAGACAGACAGAGCCGTCACTAACCTGTCTCTCTGTAAGACAGTGTCTGTGGCCTGTCGCAGGGCGGGACAGTCTCTCTCCAGACAGACAGAGCCGTCACTAACCTGTCTCTCTGTAAGACAGTGTCTGTGGCCTGTCGCAGGGCGGGACAGTCTCTCTCCAGACAGACAGAGCCGTCACTAACCTGTCTCTCTGTAAGACACTGTCTGTGGCCTGTCGCAGGGCGGGACAGTCTCTCTCCAGACAGACAGAGCCGTCACTAACCTGTCTCTCTGTAAGACACTGTCTGTGGCCTGTCGCAGGGTGGGACAGTCTCTCTCCAGACAGACAGAGCCGTCACTAACCTGTCTCTCTGTAAGACAGTGTCTGTGGCCTGTCGCAGGGCGGGACAGTCTCTCTCCAGACAGACAGAGCCGTCACTAACCTGTCTCTCTGTAAGACACTGTCTGTGGCCTGTCGCAGGGCGGGACAGTCTCTCTCCAGACAGACAGAGCCGTCACTAACCTGTCTCTCTGTAAGACAGTGTCTGTGGCCTGTCGCAGGGTGAGACAGTCTCTCTCCAGCTGGTCGAGGGTGTGCTGCACGGTCTGCTCTATCGTCTTCTCTATCGTCACGCACACCTCCTCGATCTGATTCACACAGCGACATACCTGAGAGGGGGTACAGTTGGACAAATTCATTTCCACCCCCGCAGAGCAGACAGAGGGAAACCGAGGACACAGCAGACACACGGAGGTCACTCGAAGTCTGACCGAGAGCAGGCCTGAGAGTCTGATCCTCCTCGCTTGGACGGGAGCGTGATTCAGTCACCCTGCCCTGGGTGGATGGATGTCTTCTTGCCAACTTACTGAGCATCCAGGCATGTTCAGCACCAAAATATAGCCAGGATGAAACGAGTTCCACCTGAGCCCAGTCCTCTCTTGTGTGAGAGACTCAGGCATGCTTACTGTGTGCTGCATGGGCAGAGTTAGCTGGGATCTGATGAGGATGTTAACTTTAAGAGCTTACTTATCGCGAACGCTCAGCCGTCGGTCAGAGACAGGACTGTGCTGCACGCTGCTGCAAAGACAAATAAGACCGTCTGATATCACACGCATGGCACCAAAGGCGTGGGAGAGCAAGGTTCACAGAGCCTGGGCTCACTGCAGCAGCTACTCAGGCTAAGTGTCCAGGTCTCAGCAGGACACTGGGGATCGGAGGGAACTGGGCAAACCAAAGCCTAGGATGAGCAAGGAAACTCCAGAGCCACTTGCCTGGCCAGGAGAGAACTCCGTGGCCTCAGGAGAACTTGACAACCTTACTCTCCAGCTGCCGGGAGCATGACTTTTGAACGAGCATGAAGAAGCTGCCAGGCTCCTTGCACAGGTCACAGCACAGGTGTGGTGTGAATGTCCTCTGTCTCACCCTGTCCTCCTGGGGGATGTAGATTGTGGGCATGTTGAACCCACACTTGTTCAGTGCCGGTCTCTTACACAGCTCCTGGACGATCTGCATCAGCACCCTCTGAGACGGGGAGAGAGGAGGTCAGGGGGAGGGAGGGGGGCAGCAGGGGAGCTGCAGGGAGCACAGGCACGCTCCACGGTTTAGCAGTCCGGCTGTCCGAAACCTGACCGGGCAAATCGGGCAGATCTATCACACTGGATAGAAAGGCAGAGATGGGTTGTAAAATATTCTAGAAAATATAAAAAAATACTCAAGAATATAACAAGAGCCAAACAATACATATTTCTCCGAGACACGTAAATGCCCTGAAAAGACAATTAGTTCTCCTGAGAGCAAACAGCTCATCTGTGTGCAATTACATGACCTGTGTCCGATCAGCTGTCCTGTGTGCACATACATCACCTTTGCAATTTCATGACCTGTGTGATTTCATGACCTTTCTGTCGTCAGAGATGTGCAATTTCATGATGAGTGTGCTATGAGCTCACCATTGCATGACCTGTGTGTTATCAGCCTGTGTGCAATCAGCTCACCTGTGCTTACTCGGCTGTTTACAATTTCATGAACTGTGTGTAGTCACTGGCCTGTGTGTAATTAGGTGACCCAGCTCAACTGTGTGTAATGAGCCCACCTTTGTATAATTTCATGACATGTGTGTTTTCAGCTCACTGTGTGCAATTTCATGAGCTGTATGTAGCTAGCTCACCTGTGTGAAATACGTAACTTGTGTGCAAGTGAATATGTGGCTGACCTGTGTGTAGTCGGCTCAGGTGTGTGCAATTTAATGCCTGAGTCCGTACCTGGCGGTCACTCTCACTGCCCGCCTGGTCAGCCTTGCTGAGGTAGAAGTGCACTCGTTCGCCTGCTTTGTCACTCAGTTGCTCCACAATGTTTAGAGTCCGGCCACACAGCGCCTGGCCCAGTGGGTCAAAGAACACCAGAACCAGGTCCACATGTTTACCTGCAAGGAGTCAATAAAGACACAAAGACTGGACCCCAGCATATGTTCACATTGGACTGCGGGCGTGAGGGCTTAAGACAGTATAGACACACTGACTGGACACTCCAGTAGATTAACACTGCACTGAGAGAGAGGGGTTAATACAGTACAGACACACTGACTGGACACTCCAGTAGATTAACACTGCACTGAGAGAGAGGGGTTAATACAGTACAGACACACTGACTGGACACTCCAGTACATTAACACTGCACTGAGAGAGAGGGGTTAATACAGTCCAGACACACTGACTGGACACTCCAGTACATTAACACTGCACTGAGAGAGAGGGGTTAATACAGTCCAGACACACTGACTGGACACTCCAGTACATTAACACTGCACTGAGAGAGAGGGGTTAATACAGTCCAGACACACTGACTGGACACTACACTACATTAACACTGCACTGAGAGAGAGGGGTTAATACAGTCCAGACACACTGACTGGACACTACACTACATTAACACTGCACTGAGAGAGAGGGGTTAATACAGTACAGACACACTGACTGGACACTCCAGTACATTAACACTGCACTGAGAGAGAGGGGTTAATACAGTACAGACACACTGACTGGACACTCCAGTACATGAACACTGCACTGAGAGAGAGGGGTTAATACAGTCCAGACACACTGACTGGACACTACAGGACATTAACACTACACTGAGAGAGAGGGGTTAATACAGTAGAAACACACTGACTGGACACTACAGGACATTAACACTGCACTGAGAGAGAGGGGTTAATACAGCACAGACACACTGACTGGACACTACAGGACATTAACACTACACTGAGAGAGAGGGGTTAATACAGTACAGACACACCAAAAAACTGATAATATTTGAATTAACTATAAAAGACAGCTAAAACCTCTTAGACATCCCGATCACAGAGCACGACATACTAGACAAACTCCAGGCCTTCAGACCATGAAGGGCCTGTGGCCAAGACAGTCAACAATGACATGCTGAGATATACGGTATGTATATATATAGGCCTGCTTTATAATTTAATTTTGCACAAAGGAATGCTTTACTTTTCAAACTTTTCAAAGTGTGTAGGAGCTAAAGTCTATGACATAATTAAGTCAATGTACTTGGAGAACAAGTGCACATTGAAAAATTGGAACAAAAGGACAGAATTCTTCACTTAGGGTGAACTGAGATAGGGCAAATTTGTCCTGGCAGTAAAGGCACTGAAAGAGTAGGCATTCAGGGCTTTCTACATTATTAAAAGGAGGTTGTGCCTTACAGCAGTTCAGTAAAGTACATTACAGTGTTATTATAACACTTCACAGAGCAGTTATTCTAGTACAGTAGAGCACAGTGCATTTATTCTAGTACACTATAGCATGTTGTGGTTATATTAGAGTACATTGTAATATCACAATCCATATGTAATATCATTGTGATATTACAGTGCGTTGCAGTGATATTACAGTCCAACACAGTGCATTTATTCTAGTACACTACAGCACATTGCGTTGTTATTACAAATCAGTACAACACAGCGCAGTGTTATAATAGTACAATACATTGCTGTGTGATCACACTACAGCATAGTACAGTGATTCTAGTACAGTACGGCACATTGCAGCGTAATCACGGTACATTACATTGCTGAGTGATTACAGTACAGCATAGTGCATTTAATCTAGTACACTACAGCAAAGTGCAGTGTTATTACAAATCAATACTACAAAATGCAGTGTAATCACAGTACAGGACATTGCTGTGGTAGTACAGTGCAGCACATTGCAGTGTTATTAGAGTATGGGACAGAGCTCTTATTCTAGTACAGTAGAGAACATTAGAGCAGTATTTTTACAGTCCAGCATAGTGCATTTATTCTATTACACTATAGCCTGTTGCAGTGATATTACACTACATTGCAGTGTTATTACAGTCCAGCACAGTGCATTTATTCTAGTACACTATAGCCTGTTGCAGTGATATTAAAGTACATTGCAGTGTTTTTATAGTACAGCACAGTTCAGTTATTCTAGAACACTACAGCAAAGTGTAGTGTTATTACAGTACAACACAGTACAGTTATTCCAGTACACTACAGCTCATGGCACTATTTGTACAGTACAGTGCAGTTATTCCAGTCCAGTACAGTACAGCACATGCAGTGTTATTACAGTTCAGAAAAAGCATAGTGCAGTGTTATTACAAACCGGTACAACGCATTGCGGTGTTATTACACTACAGTACATTGCAGTTATTCTAGTACACTACAGCACATTGCAGTATTTGTACAGTACAGTGCAGTTATGACAGTCCAGTACAATACAGTACATTGCAGTGTTTTTACAGTTCAATACAGTACAGTGTTATTACAGTACAGCACAGTGCAGGCATTCTTGTACACTTCACACTTCTTGTACACAGTACACTATTGCAGTGTCTGTGTGCAGTGTGTGTTTGTCTCTGGCCTGAGTGCAGTGTGTATCTATCTCTGCCAGTGTGCAGTGTGACACGTACCCAGCCAGATGAGCGCTTTGTCCACATCAAACTCGTACTTCATATCTCCGTCCACCAGACCTGGGGTGTCAATGAAGGTGACCAGACTGAACCTGCGCTCTCGGGAGGTGCTCACCTCTGTGGACAGATAGTCCGACACTCCTGGGAGAGAGAGACAGTCCCTTTGCTCAGCCAAAGAAACAGGGATGAACAGCGCCTTCTGTCTGTCGCAGATCAGTTTCACCAGCGGGGAGGGAACAGCGCCCCCTGTATGTCTCTCAGAGCTCACTGATCAATTTCACTCCCACAGAAATTGGTCTGACACATAGAGAGGGGGGCTCCAATGGAGAGAGGGCATCTACAGAGATGGGGTAGGTTTCCACAGACAAGGGCACGTTTCAACAGAGAGGAGTATCCCTCAGCCAATTAAGTGATGAAATCTGTTCATGATGTGAAACCCCTTTACCTTCAATTTTCAATAGAAACACCTTTCTAATCTTGGGGCAGAAATTCTGTCTCTGAAGCCTGAGGCCAGGGGTACTGCCCCAGACTGGGGCACATTGCTCTTCTTAAATCCCTCATGTCAGACAAACCAGGCTGCTGCCTCCATGGCAACAGTACCATCAGCTGGACACTGGGATCAGTAGATCTCTCCCTGCAGGGGACATGAGACAGAGAGGGAGGGAGAGAGGACAGGACACACACAGAGCTGGAGATGAAGACACTGACTGACCTGTGAGACACACAGAGGGAGGGAGAGAGGACAGGACACACACAGAGCTGGAGATGAAGACACTGACTGACCTGTGAGACACACAGAGGGAGGGAGAGAGGACAGGACACACACAGAGCTGGAGATGAAGACACTGACTGACCTGTGAGACACACAGAGGGAGGGAGAGAGGACAGGACACACACAGAGCTGGAGATGAAGACACTGACTGACCTGTGAGACACACAGAGGGAGGGAGAGAGGACAGGACACACACAGAGCTGGAGATGAAGACACTGACTGACCTGTGAGACACACAGAGGGAGGGAGAGAGGACAGGACACACACAGAGCTGGAGATGAAGACACTGACTGGCCTGTGAGACACACAGAGGGAGGGAGAGAGGACAGGACACACACAGAGCTGGAGATGAAGACACTGACTGACCTGTTATTTCTTGCAGCTTCTGGAAGTGGGGGTAGAGATGCAGTGTGGCATTTCCCTGAAGAAAAACAGCTTTCATCACACCAATATTAGGAATAATAATAACATTATATAAAGTAGCCTGAGGTCGCCCTAAATAATGAAATCAACTACAGCTCTCTGATGTCACAGAATATTGACATCATCTACAGCACTCTGACATCACCCAGAATATTGCCATCATCAGAAAACTCTGACATCACCCGGTATACTGACATCATCTACAGCACTCTGACATCACCTGGAATACTGACATCATCTACAACACTCTGACATCACCCGGTATACTGACATCATCTGCAGCACTCAGACATCACCCGGAATACTGGCATCAGGTAGAACACTTTATATTTTTGCTTTCTGTATGTAAAATCATGTACTTGTGAACATTAATCATCAGCTGGATTTGGTCCAGTCTTGAATTATATCTAAATCATTTTTAAATTCGAGTGCTGCTGCTACAGTGTTTGCAAATGTTCCTGATTTGGTTTTGTCTGCAAACTTGACTAATTAATTATATTACAATCTAGGCCATTGACATAATTAGGTCCTAGTAGAGACCCGTGATAGACTCCACTAATTCCATCATTATCATACTGTAATTAAGAAGGGCAGTGCTCCTAGTACAGGTCCATGTTGGACTCCAATAATAACATCACCTAACTTTGAATATTCACCCCTTATCTGTACCTACTGATTTCTGTTTAATAACTCATTCTCAATCCAAACACTAGCATTCTCCTGATCTGAGAATTACTCATGTGTGAGGAACTTTATGAACAGCCTTTCTAAACATGACATATAACCATTTCTTATGTCCATTACTATTGGTGCTTGTTCAAAAAATTCTATCAATTGGGTCAGACTAGCCTAGATTTCTAAATCTATACTGATTGTTTCCCAGGATATTATTCCCAAACAGGTGATGATATCGTTTCCATAACATCACACGTCCTACAAGACAGACTCCTTGGTCCATAATTACTTGGGTCGGTTTTCTCACACTTCTTAAGCATGGGCACTACACAAGCAAATCTCTCGTCCCCGGGTACGAGCCCTGTTCTGGCTGGCTGCTGGAAGAGCTTCTGCTTCAGTGTGCTGTGTTCATCCTGTGGAGCCCTGCGTGTCCCCTCACACTCACAGTCAGAGTGTCTCTGCGTCTCCCACTGGTGATGAAGGTGAAGCCTTGAGTCTCTATGGCAACTCCAGTCTTCTGGATGTGTTCTCCAGTATACCTGAGAAACGCACATACAAAACCTCTAACACGTTCCCCAAGAGACGTGAGACACGCATGAACAGTACACGGAGAATATACACGTGTACATATGTGTCTACTCTATGTAATGTAGAAATATGTATATAGGAAATCATTAACATTAATATTTTAATATTAATAAATGTAACCACTTACATACTGTACATTAACATTGTATATTTATGATAATATGGGTTGCATAAGTGTACACAAACATTAACAGCAATTGTACATTACAATATACAATGATTCGAACATACATTAACACTGCACTGAGAGAGAGGGGTTAATACAGTCCAGACACACTGACTGGACACTACAGGACATTAACACTGCACTGAGAGAGAGGGGTTAATACAGTCCAGACACACTGACTGGACACTCCAGTACATTAACACTGCACTGAGAGAGAGGGGTTAATACAGTCCAGACACACTGACTGGACACTCCAGTACATTAACACTGCACTGAGAGAGAGGGGTTAATACAGTACAGACACACTGACTGGACACTCCAGGACATTAACACTGCTCTGAGAGAGAGGGGTTAATACAGTCCAGACACACTGACTGGACACTCCAGTACATTAACACTGCACTGAGAGAGAGGGGTTAATACAGTACAGACACACTGACTGATATTGTTCTCTCTCACCAGTTGATGAAGGAGCTCTTGCCAGCTGAATGGTTCCCCATCACCATCACTGTGATCTTTTTCCTGGGGGCCAGGAGGGGGATACCTAGAGTCCCAGCCAACTGCAGTAGCCCTGCAGACAGAGAGAGAAGTCAGAGGGGAGTTTTCTGGAGAACCCCATGTGCGACTCAGCACACAGAGATCAGACCTCATCGCACACAGAGGTACTTCAGTGACTGAGCACAAAGAGATCACAGATAAATGCACAAAGACAGTGATACTTCAGTGACTCCACACACAGAGATCAGAGATAATTGTGCACAGTGGTAGTTCAGTGACTCCACACACAGAGATCAGAGATAATTGTGCACAGTGGTAGTTCAGTGACTCCACACACAGAGATCAGAGATAATTGTGCACAGTGGTAGTTCAGTGACTCCACACACAGAGATCAGAGATAATTGTGCACAGTGGTAGTTCAGTGACTCCACACACAGAGATCAGAGATAATTGTGCACAGTGGTAGTCCAGTGACTCAGCACACTGAGATCAGATCTCATTGCACACAGACAGTGGTACGTCAGAGGATTCAGGGGACAGAGAGCCCATCACAGGAATGAGATCCGGCAGCATTTGACAGGCGGCTGGGTGGTACCGGTGTTCGGGTGGGTGTAGAGGGTGTGGCACTCCGCCAGGATGCGCTCGTTAGTGCTGCGGCCCGACTCCTCGGGTCTGTTGGCAGCAGAACGCCACTTCAGTCGGCCAGACATCTCCCCGAGCAGCGCCCCCTGGAGGACAGAGAGAGACCTGTGGGACACAGGCATAGCAAGAGCCGCACTACCGGACATCTTCACTCGGTCTTTTCCCGGGGGGGTCATGGGGGCAAAGAGTACAGCACAAACACAAGGATTCGAACCCGCAGCCTTCCGGTTACAGCTTCACATCCCTGGCCACTGTGCCTCACTGCAGCCTTGCTACATATCACTCAGTATCATATCGTGACTGAAACACACCAGCACACCTCCGGGCTGTTATTCCCAGGGTAGGGATATTTCCACCCGGGAAAGCAGTCGTAAACCACAGGGCTCTCCTGGAATAATGCCCAGACAGAGAGGAAAACGCCTTGAAGGAACTGACACTTTTCTCACAGGTGTGCGGCGGGGAGCGATTTGGAACACGAGGAGACCGCCTTCTCTGTCGGGATCCGATCGGTGGAAAACTGCTGCCTGTTACACGATGTTGGATCTTCGAACCCGAGCCCAGACTGCGCCTGAGAGTGCAGAGTGAGTGTTTTCCCTCGTCTCGGGCTGGGTCAAGCTGGAGACCGGCTCAGCACCACAGCTCCATAAGAACTCCAATAATCCAGACTGGAAAACTGAAGAAAGGAGGACTTACAACACTACGTCTTCACGCGGCGCCTGTGAAAACACAGCAGCTGCTCTGAGGCCGCAGGCAGGGAAGGAGGGGTATTAATAGCACAGAGTCACAGCCCCCAAATTTCTGGTGATACTGTTTCAGTGAAGCAATATATGAACACAGTGGAACAGTCCATCTACAATAGGAGCTACAGTCCCAGTACAGGAGAACAGTCCTGTTACAATAGGGGCTACAGTCCCAGTACAGGAGAACAGTCCTGTTACAATAGGAGCTACAGTCCCAGTACAGGAGAACAGTCCTGTTACAATAGGAGCTACAGTCCAGTACAGTAGAACAGTCCTGTTACAATAGGAGCTACAGTCCCAGTACAGGAGAACAGTCCTGTTACAATAGGAGCTACAGTCCCAGTACAGGAGAACAGTCCTGTTACAATAGGAGCTACAGTCCCAGTACAGTAGAACAGTCCTGTTACAATAGGAGCTACAGTCCCAGTACAGTAGAACAGTCCTGTTATAATAGGAGCTACAGTCTCAGTACAGGAGAACAGTCCCGTTACAATAGGAGCTACAGTCCCAGTACAGTAGAACAGTCCATCTACAATAGGAGCTACAGTCCCAGTACAGGAGAACAGTCCTGTTACAATAGGAGCTACAGTCCCAGTACAGGAGAACAGTCCTGTTACAATAGGAGCTACAGTCCCAGTACAGTAGAACAGTCCTGTTACAATAGGAGCTACAGTCCCAGTACAGTAGAACAGTCCTGTTATAATAGGAGCTACAGTCTCAGTACAGGAGAACAGTCCCGTTACAATAGGAGCTACAGTCCCAGTACAGTAGAACAGTCCATCTACAATAGGAGCTACAGTCCCAGTACAGGAGAACAGTCCTGTTACAATAGGAGCTACAGTCCCAGTACAGTAGAACAGTCCTGTTACAATAGGAGCTACAGTCCCAGTACAGTAGAACAGTCCTGTTACAATAGGAGCTACAGTCCCAGTACAGTAGAACAGTCCATCTACAATAGGAGCTACAGTCCCAGTACAGGAGAACAGTCCTGTTACAATAGGGACTACAGTCCCAGTACAGTAGAACAGTCTTGTTACAATAGGAGCTACAGTCCCAGTACAGTAGAACAGTCCTGTTACAATAGGAGCTACAGTCCCAGTACAGGAGAACAGTCCTGTTACAATAGGAGCTACAGTCCAGTACAGGAGAACAGTTCTGTTACAATGGGCAGACACACTGCACACTCACAAGCACTGGACAGACACACGTACAGTGAACACTGGAGACACACAGGGAGTGAAACGTGAGGGGAGGGCGATGGGGAGGACGCGCTCGATTGGGTCCTGAGATAAAATAACAAATGGTAAAAACTGCTGCTAGAGTAAAGAGCCTCTTGTGAAACGAGCAGCTTTCGTCGCTGCGACACGAAAAGGGCGACCCTAAGCAGCCGCGTCCGCCCTTGATGTTGGAGGACGGCTAGCGCGATGGCGGACTCGGTCGCTGTACAATCGCTCTTTCTGCAGCTCCAGGAAAGCAGGCTCTGTCCAGCCCTGCAGGCCGCGAGCCGGGGTTCCCTGAGGACGGGGGTCCCCAAGACGGCGGCCTGGGGCCTCCGAGTTAGCCGGGTGAGTCCTGTTTCATTCAGCGGAGACACTTCCCCTGGTGGCTCGGCCCAGGCGATGACACGTCTGCGGCTGTGTGGAGGGCTGGGGCACGCGCGGTGTTCAGTTGTACAGTAGGCCTGGCTGTCGCTGGAGCAGCGTGTGGCAAGAGTTGCACAGTGGGACTGGGGATCAGCGAAGCTGTGTGTGTATTCAGGAACCCTCTTTCAAGTCTGCTCATATAGCTGAGCCCCGAATCTGTGCTACCTTCTTGTTCACAGCCTCCTTAACCACCCTCTGCAAGCGTGCACACCAGGCAGGTACCTACTGCCCTGTTTGTATCTATTGTCTGTGTGATGGTCTGTCATTACTGTAATCAGCAGCCAGATCACCTTGTAACTCACAGCTGGCAGCCCACTGAAGCTCAGCAGGTGTGAGCCTGGTCAGTACCTGGATGGGAGACCACCTGGGAAAGATAAGGTTGCTGCTGGAAGAGGTGTTAGTGGGCCCAGCAGGGGGCGCTCATGTGGGTCCTAATGCCCCAGTATAGTGACGGGGACACTGTACTGTAAACAGGCGCCGTCCTTCGGATGAGACGTAAAACCCAGGTCCTGACTCATAAAAAATCCCAGGGCGTTTCTCGAAAAGAGTAGGGGTGTAACCCCGGCGTCCTGGCCAAATGTCCCATTGGCCCTCACCAATCATGGCCTCCTAATAATCCCCCTCTCTGAACTGGCTTCATCACTCTGCTCTCCTCCCCACTGAGAGCTGGTGTGTGGTGAGAGTACTGGTGCACTATGGCTGCCGTCGCATCATCCAGGTGGGGCTGCACACTAGTGGTGGTGGAGGGGAGTCCCCATTACCTGTAAAGCGCTTTGAGTGGAGTGTCCAGAAAAGCGCTATATAAGTGTAAGCAATTATTATTATTATTATTATTATTAAAAATACTGGAGATAATTCAACTGAAGCAACAAACTTGCCTTGTTTTTAGGAGACATTCATGGCGGAGATTTAGCAACTGAAGTAAAGTTTGTCTCATCTGCTCCCCAATAAAGTCAACTCTCCGTCTGAAGTACTGCAGTATTTGGTAAACAAAGATATGAAATCTGCGTTTCCAAACACAGCGAAAGCATGTCGAGTGTTTTCAACAAGTCCAGTTGCTGTCGCCAGTGCTGAACGCTCGTTTAGCAAACTGAAATGGATCAAAACATATCTAAGGTCCACCATGTCGCAGGAAAGACTGTCAGCTCTGGCTTTGCTGTCTATAGAGAACAGCACCGCAAGGCAGGTGGATTTCAGGGATATCACCGCCAAATTTGTCAAGATGTAAGGTAGGCCCATGTTTTTCACTTTGAAAGTAACTAGTTACTACAGTTTCAAGTTCAAGGGCCAAGTATGGGTTGGAAATCTGACGTATTACTGTCACAAGTAGCCAGTTCTTTGGTTTTGTCAACATTAATAAGAAGCATGCTTGTACAGTAGAACTTTTCTGTAATTGTCACGGTATTAATAATATTAACATATTCAACTGACAAACACAACCAGACACGCACAGCTCACAGTATTAATCACGTGTTAAGTGATGCTCGCACCTTCACTGCTTCACGGGTGGGTCCAGACTACTGCGGATGAAGTCATAGAGGTGGGTGGTTGCTATGGTTACAAGCTGTGTAGTAGTTCGCAGCATCTGGACAGCGGTAAATGCAAATATATAATTTTATTTAATTTTATAGTGCTGTATACATATTTTGAAACAGAAAAATAAAGTAAGAAAAAAAGTCTGAAAATGTTTGATCATCCCCTCTCTTTCTGCGACGTGGTTCAACCCGACAGGAGATCCGCCTCCCTGTGAGCGATACCAATTATGGCAGAGGTGAGACTTGCTAAACGTAACTGAATGTAAGCGTGAAAGAACATATCGATATGGAGAAAACATGAATAAGATAGTTATATTATAAACAAAATTAAAAATCTTTTGACGTGAACTGATACTTAGAGGTCCGAAGGGAGATTTTACGGTGTTATGTTTCCTTGTCCCCCTGATGTGTTCCGCAGTAGTGTGTCCCTTTTGCGGCCGGACGGGGAGCCAAGATGGCGGAGGCGGCAGGGTCCCTGCTCGAGTATCGAGAACCACCAACCCTGGACAGCGACGGCGAGGCTACTAAGCCCCCGCCACGGAGGTGAGGAGCGGGTCCTGTCTGCCATGTGGTCCTGGGCTTCACAGACAGGGAGAGAGAGGGCTTCTCTGGTCAAGCAGTATCGAGAGGACGGAGACGAACAGGGAGTGTGTGTGTGTGTGTGTCAGAGGGAGACGGACAAACTGTATGTGTGTGTGTCAGTTAGTCAGTGGGAGACGGACAGACGGACGGAGTGTGTGTGTGTCAGTCAGAGGGAGACGGACAGACGGACAGGGAGTGTGTGTGTGTGTGTGTCAGAGGAAGACGGACAGACGGACAGGGAGTGTGTGTGTGTCAGAGAGAGACGGACAGACGGACAGGGAGTGTGTGTGTCAGAGAGACGGACAGACCGAAAGGGAGTGTGTGTGTGTGTCAGAGAGAGACGGACAGACGGACAGGGAGTGTGTGTGTGTGTCAGAGAGAGACGGACAGACCGAAAGGGAGTGTGTGTGTGTGTCAGAGAGACGGACAGACGGACAGGAAGCTTGTGTGTGTGTGTGTCAGAGAGACGGACAGACGGACGGAGTGTGTGTGTGTGTGTGTGTCAGAGAGAGACGGACAGACCGAAAGGGAGTGTGTGTGTGTGTGTGTGTGTGTGTCAGAGAGACGGACAGACGGACAGGGAGTGTGTGTGTGTGTCAGAGAGAGACGGACAGACGGACAGGGAGTGTGTGTGTGTCAGAGAGAGACTGACAGACGGACAGGGAGTGTGTGTGTCAGAGAGAGATGGACAGAGGGACAGTGAGTGCGTGTGTGTGTGTCAGAGAGAGACGGACAGACAGCTACACATACCTCAGTCTCACTATCAGCTCATCTGGGAGTTTTGACCTGGCAGTGAAGGCACTGAGGGAGAAGGCACTTAGGGCTTTCTACACAATAAAGGAGGCTTTTCACCATCAACCCACCAACAAGAATCTGGCTCCAAATATTTGAAAGTGTAATCCAACCCATTACCCTATACGGCAGTGGAGTGTGGGGTCACCTCACAGACCAGGATTACACTCAATGGGACAAATGTCCCATTGAAACTGGTCCTGAGGCTCACTGGCCCGAGCCACAAAGCCCTGCTGGCCAAGAGCTGATCCCAAAACACACACACACAAACACAACATAGACTGGAATGCTACAGAACCCTAAACAGACAATACACACTAGTTGACCAAGATAAGAAAGAGGGAAAAGAAACAGACCCTGAGGAAGTACAGGCTCAGTGACACAGCCTGGCCATAGAAACTAGACACAGACAGACCTGGCTGTCCAGAGAGGACAGGCTCAGAGACCACAGCCTGGCCATAGAAACTGGACACAGACAGACCTGGCTGTCCAGAGAGGACAGGCTCAGTGACCACAGCCTGGCCATAGAAACTGGCTGTCCAGAGAGGACAGGCTGTGCTCCCACTGCCAGCGGGGAGAAACAGAGACAGAGGTGCACTTCCTACTGCACTGTGACAGATACTCTGGGATTAGAGAAACATTCTTCACCAAATTTACAAATCTAATCCAAGCACTTCCACACTGTCAGAATCACAACGGGTCCCAATCCTACTGGGAGAGGGAGGAGGGAACTCAGTTGAACTGGCAGCCCAGTATGTGATCTCCTGTCACGAGGAACACTGAGTCTGTCTCCCAATAATGCTCCATCTGTCTACAGTATATGTAAATATTTTACGATATGTCTTTGTTGTAAATGTCTGTAATATGTCTGTAGATTTTATTTTACTTTTATTTTCTTTGTTCCATGTTAATTACATTCTTTTATTTTTATTTGCTTTGAAAACACTGATTGTACCCATCGCTCATGCTAATAAAGCACCTTGAATTGAATTGAGAGAGACTGGCTCTGCTGTATAGTTACTGGAGAGAGAGACAGAGACGGGTACTGCTGTATAGTTACTGTAGAAATAGAGAGACAGGCACTGCTGTATAGTTTGCTATGGATAGATATATAATTGCTGAGGGTAATGGATCTGTTTCAGGTGTCTCTCTGTGAGGAAACAGAGGAAGGGGATTCCTATGAAGGTGCCAGAGAGACTCATCACTGAGGATGAAGACAGCCTGTCTGAACACAGCGACGCGTATTCCAGTAATATTGTCTCCGACACCCCCTCTCTACCTCCCTCCCTGACACACACCCCTTCCCTCTCTCTCCCTGACACACACCCCTCCCTGACACACACCCCTTCCTCCTCCTCTCCCTGACACACACCCCTTCCTCCTCTCTCCCTGACACACACCCCCTCTCTACCTCCTCTCCCTGACACACACCCCTTCCTCCTCTCTCCCTGACACACCCCCCTCCCTGACACACACCCCTTCCTCCTCTCTCCCTGACACACACCCCTCCCTGACACACACCCCTTCCTCCTCTCTCCCTGACACACACCCCTTCCTCCTCTCTCCCTGACACACACCCCTTCCTCCTCTCTCCCTGACACACACCCCTCCCTGACACACACCCCTTCCTCCTCTCTCCCTGACACACACCCCTCCCTGACACACACCCCTTCCTCCTCCTCTCCCTGACACACACCCCTCCCTGACACACACCCCTTCCTCCTCTCTCCCTGACACACACCCCTCCCTGACACACACCCCTTCCTCCTCTCTCCCTGATACACACCCCTTCCTCCTCTCTCCCTGACACACACACCCCTTCCTCCTCTCTCCCTGACACACACCCCTCCCTGACACACACCCCTTCCTCCTCTCTCCCTGACACACACCCCTCCCTGACACACACCCCTTCCTCCTCTCTCCCTGACACACACCCCTTCCTCCTCTCTCCCTGACACACACCCCTCCCTGACACACACCCCTCCCTGACACACACCCCTTCCTCCTCTCTCCCTGACACACACCCCTCCCTGACACACACCCCTTCCTCCTCTCTCCCTGACACACACCCCTTCCTCCTCTCTCCCTGACACACACCCCTTCCTGACACACACCCCTTCCTCCTCTCTCCCTGATACACCCCCCTCCCTGATACACACCCCTTCCTCCTCTCTCCCTGACACACACCCCTCCCTGACACACACCCCTTCCTCCTCTCTCCCTGACACACACCCCTCCCTGACACACACCCCTTCCTCCTCTCTCCCTGACACACACACCCCTTCCTCCTCTCTCCCTGACACACACCCCTCCCTGACACACACCCCTTCCTCCTCTCTCCCTGACACACACCCCTCCCTGACACACACCCCTTCCTCCTCTCTCCCTGATACACACCCCTCCCTGACACACACCCCTTCCTCCTCTCTCCCTGACACACACCCCTTCCTCCTCTCTCCCTGACACACACCCCTCCCTGACACACACCCCTTCCTCCTCTCTCCCTGACACACACCCCTTCCTCCTCCCTCCCTGACACACACCCCTCCCTGACACACACCCCTTCCTCCTCTCTCCCTGACACACACCCCTTCCTCCTCCCTCCCTGACACACACCCCTCCCTGACACACACCCCTTCCTCCTCTCTCCCTGACACACACCCCTCCCTGACACACACCCCTTCCTCCTCTCTCCCTGACACACACCCCTCCCTGACACACACCCCTTCCTCCTCTCTCCCTGACACACACCCCTCCCTGACACACACCCCTCCCTGACACACACCCCTTCCTCCTCTCTCCCTGACACACCCCCCTCCCTGACACACACCCCTTCCTCCTCTCTCCCTGACACACACCCCTTCCTCCTCTCTCCCTGACACACACCCCTTCCTCCTCTCTCCCTGACACACACCCCTTCCCTCTCTCCCTGACACACACCCCTTCCTCCTCTCTCCCTGACACACACCCCTCCCTGACACACACCCCTTCCTCCTCTCTCCCTGACACACACCCCTTCCTCCTCTCTCCCTGATACACCCCCCTCCCTGATACACACCCCTTCCTCCTCTCTCCCTGACACACACCCCTCCCTGACACACACCCCTTCCTCCTCTCTCCCTGACACACACCCCTCCCTGACACACACCCCTTCCTCCTCTCTCCCTGACACACACCCCTTCCTCCTCTCTCCCTGACACACACCCCTTCCTCCTCTCTCCCTGACACACACCCCTTCCTCCTCTCTCCCTGACACACACCCCTTCCTCCTCTCTCCCTGACACACACCCCTTCCTCCTCTCTCCCTGACACACCCCCCTCCCTGACACACACCCCTTCCTCCTCTCTCCCTGACACACACCCCTCCCTGACACACACCCCTTCCTCCTCTCTCCCTGACACACACCCCTCCCTGACACACACCCCTCCCTGACACACACCCCTTCCTCCTCTCTCCCTGACACACACCCCTCCCTGATACACACCCCTTCCTCCTCTCTCCCTGACACACACCCCTCCCTGACACACACCCCTTCCTCCTCTCTCCCTGACACACACCCCTTCCTCCTCTCTCCCTGACACACACCCCTTCCTCCTCTCTCCCTGACACACACCCCTCCCTGACACACACCCCTTCCTCCTCTCTCCCTGACACACACCCCTCCCTGACACACACCCCTTCCTCCTCTCTCCCTGACACACCCCCCTCCCTGACACACACCCCTTCCTCCTCTCTCCCTGACACACACCCCTTCCTCCTCTCTCCCTGACACACACCCCTCCCTGACACACACCCCTTCCTCCTCTCTCCCTGACACACACCCCTCCCTGACACACACCCCTTCCTCCTCTCTCCCTGACACACACCCCTCCCTGACACACAACCCTCCCTGACACACACCCCTTCCTCCTCTCTCCCTGACACACACCCCTCCCTGACACACACCCCTTCCTCCTCTCTCCCTGACACACACCCCTTCCTCCTCTCTCCCTGACACACACCCCTCCCTGACACACACCCCTTCCTCCTCTCTCCCTGACACACACCCCTCCCTGACACACACCCCTTCCTCCTCTCTCCCTGACACACACCCCTTCCTCCTCTCTCCCTGACACACACCCCTTCCTCCTCTCTCCCTGACACACACCCCTTCCTCCTCTCTCCCTGATACACCCCCCTCCCTGATACACACCCCTTCCTCCTCTCTCCCTGACACACACCCCTCCCTGACACACACCCCTTCCTCCTCTCTCCCTGACACACACCCCTTCCTCCTCTCTCCCTGACACACACCCCTCCCTGACACACACCCCTTCCTCCTCTCTCCCTGACACACCCCCCTACCTGACACACACCCCTTCCTCCTCTCTCCCTGACACACACCCCTCCCTGACACACACCCCTTCCTCCTCTCTCCCTGACACACACCCCTTCCTCCTCTCTCCCTGACACACACCCCTCCCTGACACACACCCCTCCCTGACACACACCCCTTCCTCCTCTCTCCCTGACACACCCCCCTCCCTGACACACACCCCTTCCTCCTCTCTCCCTGACACACACCCCTTCCTCCTCTCTCCCTGACACACACCCCTCCCTGACACACACCCCTTCCTCCTCTCTCCCTGACACACACCCCTCCCTGACACACACCCCTTCCTCCTCTCTCCCTGATACACCCCCCTCCCTGATACACACCCCTTCCTCCTCTCTCCCTGACACACACCCCTCCCTGACACACACCCCTTCCTCCTCTCTCCCTGACACACACCCCTCCCTGACACACACCCCTTCCTCCTCTCTCCCTGACACACACCCCTTCCTCCTCTCTCCCTGACACACACCCCTTCCTCCTCTCTCCCTGACACACACCCCTCCCTGACACACACCCCTTCCTCCTCTCTCCCTGATACACCCCCCTCCCTGATACACACCCCTTCCTCCTCTCTCCCTGACACACACCCCTCCCTGACACACACCCCTTCCTCCTCTCTCCCTGATACACCCCCCTCCCTGATACACACCCCTTCCTCCTCTCTCCCTGACACACACCCCTCCCTGACACACACCCCTTCCTCCTCTCTCCCTGACACACCCCCCTCCCTGACACACACCCCTTCCTCCTCTCTCCCTGACACACCCCCCTCCCTGACACACACCCCTTCCTCCTCTCTCCCTGACACACACCCCTCCCTGACACACACCCCTTCCTCCTCTCTCCCTGACACACACCCCTCCCTGACACACACCCCTTCCTCCTCTCTCCCTGACACACACCCCTTCCTCCTCTCTCCCTGACACACACCCCTTCCTCCTCTCTCCCTGACACACACCCCTTCCTCCTCTCTCCCTGATACACCCCCCCTCCCTGATACACACCCCTTCCTCCTCTCTCCCTGACACACACCCCTCCCTGACACACACCCCTTCCTCCTCTCTCCCTGACACACACCCCTCCCTGACACACACCCCTTCCTCCTCTCTCCCTGACACACACCCCTTCCTCCTCTCTCCCTGACACACACCCCTCCCTGACACACACCCCTTCCTCCTCTCTCCCTGACACACACCCCTCCCTGACACACACCCCTTCCTCCTCTCTCCCTGCCACACACCCCTTCCTCCTCTCTCCCTGACACACACCCCTTCCTCCTCTCTCCCTGATACACCCCCCTCCCTGATACACACCCCTTCCTCCTCTCTCCCTGACACACACCCCTCCCTGACACACACCCCTTCCTCCTCTCTCCCTGATACACCCCCCTCCCTGATACACACCCCTTCCTCCTCTCTCCCTGACACACACCCCTCCCTGACACACACCCCTTCCTCCTCTCTCCCTGACACACCCCCCTCCCTGACACACACCCCTTCCTCCTCTCTCCCTGACACACCCCCCTCCCTGACACACACCCCTTCCTCCTCTCTCCCTGACACACACCCCTTCCTCCTCTCTCCCTGACACACACCCCTTCCTCCTCCCTCCCTGACACACACCCCTCCCTGACACACACCCCTTCCTCCTCTCTCCCTGACACACACCCCTCCCTGACACACACCCCTTCCTCCTCTCTCCCTGACACACACCCCTTCCTCCTCTCTCCCTGACACACACCCCTTCCTCCTCTCTCCCTGATACACCCCCCCTCCCTGATACACACCCCTTCCTCCTCTCTCCCTGACACACACCCCTCCCTGACACACACCCCTTCCTCCTCTCTCCCTGACACACACCCCTCCCTGACACACACCCCTTCCTCCTCTCTCCCTGACACACACCCCTTCCTCCTCTCTCCCTGACACACACCCCTCCCTGACACACACCCCTTCCTCCTCTCTCCCTGACACACACCCCTCCCTGACACACACCCCTTCCTCCTCTCTCCCTGACACACACCCCTTCCTCCTCTCTCCCTGACACACACCCCTCCCTGACACACACCCTTTCCTCCTCTCTCCCTGACACACACCCCTCCCTGACACACACCCCTTCCTCCTCTCTCCCTGACACACACCCCTTCCTCCTCTCTCCCTGACACACACCCCTCCCTGACACACACCCCTCCCTGACACACACCCCTTCCTCCTCTCTCCCTGACACACCCCCCTCCCTGACACACACCCCTTCCTCCTCTCTCCCTGACACACACCCCTCCCTGACACACACCCCTTCCTCCTCTCTCCCTGACACACACCCCTCCCTGACACACACCCCTTCCTCCTCTCTCCCTGATACACACCCCTTCCTCCTCTCTCCCTGACACACACACCCCTTCCTCCTCTCTCCCTGACACACACCCCTCCCTGACACACACCCCTTCCTCCTCTCTCCCTGACACACCCCCCTCCCTGACACACACCCCTTCCTCCTCTCTCCCTGACACACACCCCTCCCTGACACACACCCCTTCCTCCTCTCTCCCTGACACACACCCCTCCCTGACACACACCCCTTCCTCCTCTCTCCCTGACACACACCCCTCCCTGACACACACCCCTTCCTCCTCTCTCCCTGACACACACCCCTTCCTCCTCTCTCCCTGACACACACCCCTTCCTCCTCTCTCCCTGACACACACCCCTCCCTGACACACACCCCTTCCTCCTCTCTCCCTGACACACACCCCTTCCTCCTCTCTCCCTGACACACACCCCTTCCTCCTCTCTCCCTGACACACACCCCTCCCTGACACACACCCCTTCCTCCTCTTTCCCTGACACACACCCCTCCCTGACACACACCCCTTCCTCCTCTCTCCCTGACACACACCCCTCCCTGACACACACCCCTCCCTGACACACACCCCTTCCTCCTCTCTCCCTGACACACACCCCTTCCTGACACACACCCCTTCCTCCTCTCTCCCTGACACACACCCCTTCCTCCTCTCTCCCTGACACACACCCCTTCCTCCTCTCTCCCTGACACACACCCCTCCCTGACACACACCCCTTCCTCCTCTCTCCCTGACACACACCCCTCCCTGACACACCCCCCTCCCTGACACACACCCCTTCCTCCTCTCTCCCTGACACACACCCCTCCCTGATACACACCCCTTCCTCCTCTCTCCCTGACACACACCCCTCCCTGACACACACCCCTTCCTCCTCTCTCCCTGACACACACCCCTTCCTCCTCTCTCCCTGACACACACCCCTTCCTCCTCTCTCCCTGCCACACTCCCTCCCTGACACACACCCCTTCCTCCTCTCTCCCTGACACACACCCCTCCCTGACACACACCCCTTCCTCCTCTCTCCCTGACACACACCCCTTCCTGACACACACCCCTTCCTCCTCTCTCCCTGACACACACCCCTCCCTGACACACACCCCTTCCTCCTCTCTCCCTGACACACACCCCTTCCTCCTCTCTCCCTGATACACCCCCCTCCCTGACACACACCCCTTCCTCCTCTCTCCCTGACACACACCCCTCCCTGACACACACCCCTTCCTCCTCTCTCCCTGACACACACCCCTTCCTCCTCTCTCCCTGACACACACCCCTCCCTCCTCTCTCCCTGATACACCCCCCTCCCTGATACACACCCCTTCCTCCTCTCTCCCTGACACACACCCCTCCCTGACACACACCCCTTCCTCCTCTCTCCCTGATACACCCCCCTCCCTGATACACACCCCTTCCTCCTCTCTCCCTGACACACACCCCTCCCTGACACACACCCCTTCCTCCTCTCTCCCTGACACACCCCCCTCCCTGACACACACCCCTTCCTCCTCTCTCCCTGACACACCCCCCTCCCTGACACACACCCCTTCCTCCTCTCTCCCTGACACACACCCCTTCCTCCTCTCTCCCTGACACACACCCCTTCCTCCTCCCTCCCTGACACACACCCCTCCCTGACACACACCCCTTCCTCCTCTCTCCCTGACACACACCCCTCCCTGACACACACCCCTTCCTCCTCTCTCCCTGACACACACCCCTTCCTCCTCTCTCCCTGACACACACCCCTTCCTCCTCTCTCCCTGATACACCCCCCCTCCCTGATACACACCCCTTCCTCCTCTCTCCCTGACACACACCCCTCCCTGACACACACCCCTTCCTCCTCTCTCCCTGACACACACCCCTCCCTGACACACACCCCTTCCTCCTCTCTCCCTGACACACACCCCTTCCTCCTCTCTCCCTGACACACACCCCTCCCTGACACACACCCCTTCCTCCTCTCTCCCTGACACACACCCCTCCCTGACACACACCCCTTCCTCCTCTCTCCCTGACACACACCCCTTCCTCCTCTCTCCCTGACACACACCCCTCCCTGACACACACCCCTTCCTCCTCTCTCCCTGACACACACCCCTTCCTCCTCTCTCCCTGACACACACCCCTCCCTGACACACACCCTTTCCTCCTCTCTCCCTGACACACACCCCTCCCTGACACACACCCCTTCCTCCTCTCTCCCTGACACACACCCCTTCCTCCTCTCTCCCTGACACACACCCCTCCCTGACACACACCCCTCCCTGACACACACCCCTTCCTCCTCTCTCCCTGACACACCCCCCTCCCTGACACACACCCCTTCCTCCTCTCTCCCTGACACACACCCCTCCCTGACACACACCCCTTCCTCCTCTCTCCCTGACACACACCCCTCCCTGACACACACCCCTTCCTCCTCTCTCCCTGATACACACCCCTTCCTCCTCTCTCCCTGACACACACACCCCTTCCTCCTCTCTCCCTGACACACACCCCTCCCTGACACACACCCCTTCCTCCTCTCTCCCTGACACACCCCCCTCCCTGACACACACCCCTTCCTCCTCTCTCCCTGACACACACCCCTCCCTGACACACACCCCTTCCTCCTCTCTCCCTGACACACACCCCTCCCTGACACACACCCCTTCCTCCTCTCTCCCTGACACACACCCCTCCCTGACACACACCCCTTCCTCCTCTCTCCCTGACACACACCCCTTCCTCCTCTCTCCCTGACACACACCCCTCCCTGATACACACCCCTTCCTCCTCTCTCCCTGACACACACCCCTCCCTGACACACACCCCTTCCTCCTCTCTCCCTGACACACCCCCCTCCCTGACACACACCCCTTCCTCCTCTCTCCCTGACACACCCCCCTCCCTGACACACACCCCTTCCTCCTCTCTCCCTGACACACACCCCTTCCTCCTCTCTCCCTGACACACACCCCTTCCTCCTCCCTCCCTGACACACACCCCTCCCTGACACACACCCCTTCCTCCTCTCTCCCTGACACACACCCCTCCCTGACACACACCCCTTCCTCCTCTCTCCCTGACACACACCCCTTCCTCCTCTCTCCCTGACACACACCCCTTCCTCCTCTCTCCCTGATACACCCCCCCTCCCTGATACACACCCCTTCCTCCTCTCTCCCTGACACACACCCCTCCCTGACACACACCCCTTCCTCCTCTCTCCCTGACACACACCCCTCCCTGACACACACCCCTTCCTCCTCTCTCCCTGACACACACCCCTTCCTCCTCTCTCCCTGACACACACCCCTCCCTGACACACACCCCTTCCTCCTCTCTCCCTGACACACACCCCTCCCTGACACACACCCCTTCCTCCTCTCTCCCTGACACACACCCCTTCCTCCTCTCTCCCTGACACACACCCCTCCCTGACACACACCCCTTCCTCCTCTCTCCCTGACACACACCCCTTCCTCCTCTCTCCCTGACACACACCCCTCCCTGACACACACCCTTTCCTCCTCTCTCCCTGACACACACCCCTCCCTGACACACACCCCTTCCTCCTCTCTCCCTGACACACACCCCTTCCTCCTCTCTCCCTGACACACACCCCTCCCTGACACACACCCCTCCCTGACACACACCCCTTCCTCCTCTCTCCCTGACACACCCCCCTCCCTGACACACACCCCTTCCTCCTCTCTCCCTGACACACACCCCTCCCTGACACACACCCCTTCCTCCTCTCTCCCTGACACACACCCCTCCCTGACACACACCCCTTCCTCCTCTCTCCCTGATACACACCCCTTCCTCCTCTCTCCCTGACACACACACCCCTTCCTCCTCTCTCCCTGACACACACCCCTCCCTGACACACACCCCTTCCTCTTCTCTCCCTGACACACCCCCCTCCCTGACACACACCCCTTCCTCCTCTCTCCCTGACACACACCCCTCCCTGACACACACCCCTTCCTCCTCTCTCCCTGACACACACCCCTCCCTGACACACACCCCTTCCTCCTCTCTCCCTGACACACACCCCTCCCTGACACACACCCCTTCCTCCTCTCTCCCTGACACACACCCCTTCCTCCTCTCTCCCTGACACACACCCCTTCCTCCTCTCTCCCTGACACACACCCCTCCCTGACACACACCCCTTCCTCCTCTCTCCCTGACACACACCCCTTCCTCCTCTCTCCCTGACACACACCCCTTCCTCCTCTCTCCCTGACACACACCCCTCCCTGACACACACCCCTTCCTCCTCTTTCCCTGACACACACCCCTCCCTGACACACACCCCTTCCTCCTCTCTCCCTGACACACACCCCTCCCTGACACACACCCCTCCCTGACACACACCCCTTCCTCCTCTCTCCCTGACACACACCCCTTCCTGACACACACCCCTTCCTCCTCTCTCCCTGACACACACCCCTTCCTCCTCTCTCCCTGACACACACCCCTTCCTCCTCTCTCCCTGACACACACCCCTCCCTGACACACACCCCTTCCTCCTCTCTCCCTGACACACACCCCTCCCTGACACACCCCCCTCCCTGACACACACCCCTTCCTCCTCTCTCCCTGACACACACCCCTCCCTGATACACACCCCTTCCTCCTCTCTCCCTGACACACACCCCTCCCTGACACACACCCCTTCCTCCTCTCTCCCTGACACACACCCCTTCCTCCTCTCTCCCTGACACACACCCCTTCCTCCTCTCTCCCTGCCACACTCCCTCCCTGACACACACCCCTTCCTCCTCTCTCCCTGACACACACCCCTCCCTGACACACACCCCTTCCTCCTCTCTCCCTGACACACACCCCTTCCTGACACACACCCCTTCCTCCTCTCTCCCTGACACACACCCCTCCCTGACACACACCCCTTCCTCCTCTCTCCCTGACACACACCCCTTCCTCCTCTCTCCCTGATACACCCCCCTCCCTGACACACACCCCTTCCTCCTCTCTCCCTGACACACACCCCTCCCTGACACACACCCCTTCCTCCTCTCTCCCTGACACACACCCCTTCCTCCTCTCTCCCTGACACACACCCCTCCCTGACACACACCCCTTCCTCCTCTCTCCCTGACACACACCCCTCCCTGACACACACCCCTTCCTCCTCTCTCCCTGACACACACCCCTCCCTGACACACACCCCTTCCTCCTCTCTCCCTGACACACACCCCTCCCTGACACACACCCCTTACTCCTCTCTCCCTGACACACACCCCTTCCTCCTCTCTCCCTGACACACACCCCTCCCTGACACACACCCCTTCCTCCTCTCTCCCTGACACACACCCCTCCCTGACACACACCCCTTCCTCCTCTCTCCCTGACACACACCCCTCCCTGACACACACCCCTTCCTCCTCTCTCCCTGATACACACCCCTTCCTCCTCTCTCCCTGATACACCCCCCTCCCTGATACACACCCCTTCCTCCTCTCTCCCTGACACACACCCCTCCCTGACACACACCCCTTCCTCCTCTCTCCCTGACACACACCCCTCCCTGACACACACCCCTTCCTCCTCTCTCCCTGACACACACCCCTTCCTCCTCTCTCCCTGACACACACCCCTCCCTGACACACACCCCTCCCTGACACACACCCCTTCCTCCTCTCTCCCTGACACACCCCCCTCCCTGACACACACCCCTTCCTCCTCTCTCCCTGACACACACCCCTTCCTCCTCTCTCCCTGACACACACCCCTCCCTGACACACACCCCTTCCTCCTCTCTCCCTGACACACACCCCTCCCTGACACACACCCCTTCCTCCTCTCTCCCTGACACACAACCCTTCCTCCTCTCTCCCTGACACACACCCCTCCCTGACACACACCCCTTCCTCCTCTCTCCCTGACACACACCCCTCCCTGACACACACCCCTTCCTCCTCTCTCCCTGACACACACCCCTTCCTCCTCTCTCCCTGACACACACCCCTCCCTGACACACACCCCTTCCTCCTCTTTCCCTGACACACACCCCTCCCTGACACACACCCCTTCCTCCTCTCTCCCTGACACACACCCCTCCCTGACACACACCCCTCCCTGACACACACCCCTTCCTCCTCTCTCCCTGACACACACCCCTTCCTCCTCTCTCCCTGACACACACCCCTCCCTGACACACACCCCTCCCTGACACACACCCCTTCCTCCTCTCTCCCTGACACACCCCCCTCCCTGACACACACCCCTTCCTCCTCTCTCCCTGACACACACCCCTTCCTCCTCTCTCCCTGACACACACCCCTCCCTGACACACACCCCTTCCTCCTCTCTCCCTGACACACACCCCTCCCTGACACACACCCCTTCCTCCTCTCTCCCTGACACACAACCCTTCCTCCTCTCTCCCTGACACACACCCCTCCCTGACACACACCCCTTCCTCCTCTCTCCCTGACACACACCCCTCCCTGACACACACCCCTTCCTCCTCTCTCCCTGACACACACCCCTTCCTCCTCTCTCCCTGACACACACCCCTCCCTGACACACACCCCTTCCTCCTCTTTCCCTGACACACACCCCTCCCTGACACACACCCCTTCCTCCTCTCTCCCTGACACACACCCCTCCCTGACACACACCCCTCCCTGACACACACCCCTTCCTCCTCTCTCCCTGACACACACCCCTCCCTGACACACACCCCTTCCTCCTCTCTCCCTGACACACACCCCTCCCTGACACACCCCCCTCCCTGACACACACCCCTTCCTCCTCTCTCCCTGACACACACCCCTCCCTGACACACACCCCTTCCTCCTCTCTCCCTGACACACACCCCTTCCTCCTCTCTCCCTGACACACACCCCTCCCTGACACACACCCCTTCCTCCTCTCTCCCTGACACACACCCCTCCCTGACACACACCCCTTCCTCCTCTCTCCCTGACACACACCCCTCCCTGACACACACCCCTTCCTCCTCTCTCCCTGACACACACCCCTCCCTGACACACCCCCCTCCCTGACACACACCCCTTCCTCCTCTCTCCCTGACACACACCCCTCCCTGACACACACCCCTTCCTCCTCTCTCCCTGACACACACCCCTTCCTCCTCTCTCCCTGACACACACCCCTTCCTCCTCTCTCCCTGCCACACTCCCTCCCTGACACACACCCCTTCCTCCTCTCTCCCTGACACACACCCCTCCCTGACACACACCCCTTCCTCCTCTCTCCCTGACACACACCCCTCCCTGACACACACCCCTTACTCCTCTCTCCCTGACACACACCCCTTCCTCCTCTCTCCCTGACACACACCCCTCCCTGACACACACCCCTTCCTCCTCTCTCCCTGACACACACCCCTCCCTGACACACACCCCTTCCTCCTCTCTCCCTGACACACACCCCTCCCTGACACACACCCCTTCCTCCTCTCTCCCTGATACACACCCCTTCCTCCTCTCTCCCTGATACACCCCCCTCCCTGATACACACCCCTTCCTCCTCTCTCCCTGACACACACCCCTCCCTGACACACACCCCTTCCTCCTCTCTCCCTGACACACACCCCTCCCTGACACACACCCCTTCCTCCTCTCTCCCTGACACACACCCCTTCCTCCTCTCTCCCTGACACACACCCCTCCCTGACACACACCCCTCCCTGACACACACCCCTTCCTCCTCTCTCCCTGACACACCCCCCTCCCTGACACACACCCCTTCCTCCTCTCTCCCTGACACACACCCCTTCCTCCTCTCTCCCTGACACACACCCCTCCCTGACACACACCCCTTCCTCCTCTCTCCCTGACACACACCCCTCCCTGACACACACCCCTTCCTCCTCTCTCCCTGACACACAACCCTTCCTCCTCTCTCCCTGACACACACCCCTCCCTGACACACACCCCTTCCTCCTCTCTCCCTGACACACACCCCTCCCTGACACACACCCCTTCCTCCTCTCTCCCTGACACACACCCCTTCCTCCTCTCTCCCTGACACACACCCCTCCCTGACACACACCCCTTCCTCCTCTTTCCCTGACACACACCCCTCCCTGACACACACCCCTTCCTCCTCTCTCCCTGACACACACCCCTCCCTGACACACACCCCTCCCTGACACACACCCCTTCCTCCTCTCTCCCTGACACACACCCCTTCCTCCTCTCTCCCTGACACACACCCCTCCCTGACACACACCCCTCCCTGACACACACCCCTTCCTCCTCTCTCCCTGACACACCCCCCTCCCTGACACACACCCCTTCCTCCTCTCTCCCTGACACACACCCCTTCCTCCTCTCTCCCTGACACACACCCCTCCCTGACACACACCCCTTCCTCCTCTCTCCCTGACACACACCCCTCCCTGACACACACCCCTTCCTCCTCTCTCCCTGACACACAACCCTTCCTCCTCTCTCCCTGACACACACCCCTCCCTGACACACACCCCTTCCTCCTCTCTCCCTGACACACACCCCTCCCTGACACACACCCCTTCCTCCTCTCTCCCTGACACACACCCCTTCCTCCTCTCTCCCTGACACACACCCCTCCCTGACACACACCCCTTCCTCCTCTTTCCCTGACACACACCCCTCCCTGACACACACCCCTTCCTCCTCTCTCCCTGACACACACCCCTCCCTGACACACACCCCTCCCTGACACACACCCCTTCCTCCTCTCTCCCTGACACACACCCCTCCCTGACACACACCCCTTCCTCCTCTCTCCCTGACACACACCCCTCCCTGACACACCCCCCTCCCTGACACACACCCCTTCCTCCTCTCTCCCTGACACACACCCCTCCCTGACACACACCCCTTCCTCCTCTCTCCCTGACACACACCCCTTCCTCCTCTCTCCCTGACACACACCCCTCCCTGACACACACCCCTTCCTCCTCTCTCCCTGACACACACCCCTCCCTGACACACACCCCTTCCTCCTCTCTCCCTGACACACACCCCTCCCTGACACACACCCCTTCCTCCTCTCTCCCTGACACACACCCCTCCCTGACACACCCCCCTCCCTGACACACACCCCTTCCTCCTCTCTCCCTGACACACACCCCTCCCTGACACACCCCCCTCCCTGACACACACCCCTTCCTCCTCTCTCCCTGACACACACCCCTCCCTGACACACACCCCTTCCTCCTCTCTCCCTGACACACACCCCTTCCTCCTCTCTCCCTGACACACACCCCTTCCTCCTCTCTCCCTGCCACACTCCCTCCCTGACACACACCCCTTCCTCCTCTCTCCCTGACACACACCCCTCCCTGACACACACCCCTTCCTCCTCTCTCCCTGACACACACCCCTCCCTGACACACACCCCTTCCTCCTCTCTCCCTGACACACACCCCTCCCTGACACACACCCCTTCCTCCTCTCTCCCTGACACACACCCCTCCCTGACACACACCCCTTCCTCCTCTCTCCCTGACACACACCCCTCCCTGACACACACCCCTTCCTCCTCTCTCCCTGACACACACCCCTCCCTGACACACACCCCTTACTCCTCTCTCCCTGACACACACCCCTCCCTGACACACACCCCTTCCTCCTCTCTCCCTGACACACACCCCTCCCTGACACACACCCCTTCCTCCTCTCTCCCTGACACACACCCCTCCCTGACACACACCCCTTCCTCCTCTCTCCCTGACACACACCCCTCCCTGACACACACCCCTTCCTCCTCTCTCCCTGACACACACCCCTCCCTGACACACACCCCTTCCTCCTCTCTCCCTGACACACACCCCTCCCTGACACACACCCCTTCCTCCTCTCTCCCTGACACACACCCCTTCCTCCTCTCTCCCTGATACACCCCCCTCCCTGACACACACCCCTTCCTCCTCTCTCCCTGACACACACCCCTCCCTGACACACACCCCTTCCTCCTCTCTCCCTGACACACACCCCTTCCTCCTCTCTCCCTGACACACACCCCTCCCTGACACACACCCCTTCCTCCTCTCTCCCTGACACACACCCCTCCCTGACACACACCCCTTCCTCCTCTCTCCCTGACACACACCCCTCCCTGACACACACCCCTTCCTCCTCTCTCCCTGACACACACCCCTCCCTGACACACACCCCTTCCTCCTCTCTCCCTGACACACACCCCTCCCTGACACACACCCCTTCCTCCTCTCTCCCTGACACACACCCCTCCCTGACACACACCCCTTCCTCCTCTCTCCCTGCCACACTCCCTCCCTGACACACACCCCTTCCTCCTCTCTCCCTGACACACACCCCTCCCTGACACACACCCCTTCCTCCTCTCTCCCTGACACACACCCCTCCCTGACACACACCCCTTCCTCCTCTCTCCCTGATACACCCCCCTCCCTGATACACACCCCTTCCTCCTCTCTCCCTGACACACACCCCTCCCTGACACACACCCCTTCCTCCTCTCTCCCTGACACACACCCCTCCCTGACACACACCCCTTCCTCCTCTCTCCCTGATACACACCCCTCCCTGACACACACCCCTTCCTCCTCTCTCCCTGACACACACCCCTCCCTGACACACACCCCTTCCTCCTCTCTCCCTGACACACACCCCTCCCTGACACACACCCCTTCCTCCTCTCTCCCTGACACACACCCCTTCCTCCTCTCTCCCTGACACACACCCCTTCCTCCTCTCTC
The DNA here is from genome assembly GCF_059453375.1 of Lepisosteus platostomus. Classification (NCBI taxonomy): domain Eukaryota; kingdom Metazoa; phylum Chordata; class Actinopteri; order Semionotiformes; family Lepisosteidae; genus Lepisosteus; species Lepisosteus platostomus. The sequence continues at coordinate 16,144,443 of NC_142618.1, forward strand.
CCTGACACACACCCCTCCCTGACACACACCCCTTCCTCCTCTCTCCCTGACACACCCCCCTCCCTGACACACACCCCTTCCTCCTCTCTCCCTGACACACACCCCTCCCTGACACACACCCCTTCCTCCTCTCTCCCTGACACACCCCCCTCCCTGACACACACCCCTTCCTCCTCTCTCCCTGACACACACCCCTTCCTCCTCTCTCCCTGACACACACCCCTTCCTCCTCTCTCCCTGACACACACCCCTCCCTGACACACACCCCTTCCTCCTCTCTCCCTGCCACACTCCCTCCCTGACACACACCCCTTCCTCCTCTCTCCCTGACACACACCCCTCCCTGACACACACCCCTTCCTCCTCTCTCCCTGACACACACCCCTCCCTGACACACACCCCTTCCTCCTCTCTCCCTGACACACACCCCTCCCTGACACACACCCCTTCCTCCTCTCTCCCTGACACACACCCCTCCCTGACACACACCCCTTCCTCCTCTCTCCCTGACACACACCCCTCCCTGACACACACCCCTTCCTCCTCTCTCCCTGACACACCCATCTCTCTCCCTGCCACACTCAATTCAATTCAATTCAGGGTGCTTTATTAGCATGACCGATGGGTACAATCAGTGTTGCCAAAGCAAATAAAAATAATAAAATTAACATGGAACAAGACAAAAAACAGAAGTAAATTAAAATCTACGGACATGTTACAGACATTTACAACAAAGACATATTATAAAATATTGACATATACTGTAGGCGGCTGGAGCATTATTGAGAGACGGACTCACTGTTCCTCAGGCTGTGACAGGAGATCACAAACTGGGCTGCCACACTCCCTCCCCCTCTCTCTCCCTGCCACCCCCCCACTCCCTGACACACACCCCTTCCTCCTCTCTCCCTGATACACACCCCTCCCTGACACACACCCCTTCCTCCTCTCTCCCTGACACACACCCCTCCCTGACACACACCCCTTCCTCCTCTCTCCCTGACACACACCCCTCCCTGACACACACCCCTTCCTCCTCTCTCCCTGACACACACCCCTTCCTCCTCTCTCCCTGACACACACCCCTTCCTCCTCTCTCCCTGACACACACCCCTCCCTGACACACACCCCTTCCTCCTCTCTCCCTGCCACACCCCCTCTCTCCCTGCCACACCCCCTCACCCTGCCACCCCTCCCCCTCTCTCTCCCTGCCACACCCCCTCTCTCCCTGCCACACCCCCTCACCCTGCCACCCCTCCCCCTCTCTCTCCCTGCCACACCCCCTCTCTCCCTGCCACCCCCCCACTCCCTCCCTCTCTCCCTGCCACCCCCCCACTCCCTCCCTCTCTCCCTGCCACACCCCCTCTCTCCCTGCCACGCCCTCTCACCCTGCCACCCCTCCCCCTCTCTCTCCCTGCCACACCCCCTCTCTCCCTGCCACACCCCCTCACCCTGCCACCCCTCCCCCTCTCTCTCCCTGCCACACCCCCTCTCTCCCTGCCACACCCCCTCACCCTGCCACCCCTCCCCCTCTCTCTCCCTGCCACACCCCCTCTCTCCCTGCCACACCCCCTCTCTCCCTGCCACGCCCTCTCACCCTGCCACCCCTCCCCCTCTCTCTCCCTGCCACACCCCCTCTCTCCCTGCCACGCCCTCTCACCCTGCCACCCCTCCCCCTCTCTCTCCCTGCCACACCCCCTCTCTCTCTCCCTGCCACGCCCTCTCTCCCTGCCATCCCCCCCCCCGCTCTCTCCCTGCCACCCCCTCTCTCCCTGCCACGCCCTCTCACCCTGCCATCCCCCCCCCCGCTCTCTCCCTGCCACCCCCCCCCCTCTCTCTCCCTGCCACCCCCCCTCTCTCCCTTCCTGTACTATCTGTAATAGCATCCAGTCTTTGTTAACCCTTCCGTCTCTCTTTAGGTACTCAGTGTGTGCGGGGACTATACCCTGAGGCTGTGGGGGTGCAGGATACCCCCCTCCCTCCTGGAGAGCTGCCCTACTATCTGCCAGACCCCCTGAGCAGCGATATGTGGTGAGAGGGAGGAGCAGAGAGAGTGTGTCTGAGAGGAGTGATCAGAAAGAAGAGGGACAGAGAGCGTGTGTCAGAGTGGAGTGATGTATTAAACATTAAACCTGCCTGTCTGTGTGTGACAGTATTAAACCTGCTGGTCTGTGTGTGACAGTATTAAACCTGCCTGTCTGTGTCTCTGTATGTGACAGTATTAAACCTGCCTGTCTGTGTCTCTGTATGTGACAGTATTGAACCTGCCTGTCTGTGTCTCTGTATGTGACAGCATTGAACCTGCCTGTCTGTGTCTCTGTATGTGACAGCATTGAACCTGCCTGTCTGTGTCTCTGTATGTGACAGCATTGAACCTGCCTGTCTGTGTCTCTGTATGTGACAGCATTGAACCTGCCTGTCTGTGTCTCTGTATGTGACAGTATTGAACCTGCCTGTCTGTGTCTCTGTATGTGACAGCATTGAACCTGCCTGTCTGTGTCTCTGTATGTGACAGTATTGAACCTGCCTGTCTGTGTCTCTGTATGTGACAGTATTGAACCTGCCTGTCTGTGTCTCTGTATGTGACAGAATTGAACCTGCCTGTCTGTGTCTCTGTATGTGACAGTATTGAACCTGCCTGCCTGTGTCTCTGTATGTGACAGTATTGAACCTGCCTGCCTGTGTCTCTGTATGTGACAGTATTGAACCTGTCTGACAGTTGTTAACCTGTCCATCTTTCTGACAGTGTGCCAGAGCTGGTAGAGGAGGATGTGGGCTTGATGGTTCAAGGAGGGCTGTATCGCACTCCCAATTGCCGTGTCCGAGAGGTGCATTGTGGGAGCCAGGCACGTCTTTGTGTTTTTGCTATACGGGACATTGCCAAGGGAGAGGAGATCACCGTGGACTATGGTCTGGGAGACTGGAGTAGCTCTCTGGTGAGACTTCCTGTACTGATGGCTCTGTGTGTCTCGTGAGTGAGCTGTGGTGTGGGCTGTGATGTCAGTACTGTTGACTCTGTGTGGCTTGTGAGTTACCTGTGCCGTGTTCGTTCTTGATGCGTTTTTGCTGATTAGACTGTGTCATTTGCAGAATTTCCACAGCATGGTCTCTCCAGTGGGCTACGACTGTGGTTCTGACTTAGACAATGACCTGAAGAAGGTGAGTCAGACATATATGAAGTTATATGCCTCTTCATGAGAGTAGGGCTGTCCTGCTGTCCTCACCGAACTCCACACTGGGCACCTGCCTGCAGCGTTTGGGCATTCTGGGTACAATCTGGCCTTGCTAAACAAAGACCGCGCTGTGGGTTCAGCAGTTCAGACCTCACTGTAGGTCCTGCGGCCCGGAGCTCGCCGTGGGTCCTGCGGCCCGGAGCTCACTGCGGGTTCAGCAGTTCAGACCTCACTGTAGGTCCTGCGGCCCGGAGCTCGCCGTGGGTTCAGCAGTTCAGACCTCACTGTAGGTCCTGCGGCCCGGAGCTCGCCGTGGGTTCAGCAGTTCAGACCTCACTGTAGGTCCTGCGGCCCGGAGCTCGCCGTGGGTTCAGCAGTTCAGACCTCACTGTAGGTCCTGCGGCCCGGAGCTCGCCGTGGGTCCTGCGGCCCGGAGCTCACTGCGGGTTCAGCAGTTCAGACCTCACTGTAGGTCCTGCGGCCCGGAGCTCGCTGCGGGTTCAGCAGTTCAGACCTCACTGTAGGTCCTGCGGCCCGGAGCTCGCCGTGGGTTCAGCGGCCCGGAGCTCGCCGTGGGTCCTGCGGCCCGGAGCTCACTGCGGGTTCAGCAGTTCAGACCTCACTGTAGGTCCTGCGGCCCGGAGCTCGCCGTGGGTCCTGCGGCCCGGAGCTCACCGTGGGTTCAGCAGTTCAGACCTCACTGTGGGTCCTGCGGTCCGGAGCTCGCCGTGAGTTGAGTGGTCCGGAGCTCGCCGCGGGTTCAGCAGTTCAGACCTCACTGTGGGTTCAGCGGCCCGGAGCTCGCCGCGGGCCCTGTGGCCTGGACTCGTTCGGGGAGGGTGTTGGCTGAGGGCTTGGCAGATGGGCGCAGCGGTGTCCCGGGAAGAGGGCGCCCCTGAGCCGGCTCTGTCCTCTCTCCACGCAGGACGGGCCGGTGAGAGGAGTGGCCCAGTATCTGCCCTCCTGGTCTCTCTCGCCCTCCTCCTCCACGTCCCACTCGGAGCACAGCGCGGCGGACGTCGACGACGAGGACAGGGGGGACACGCCTGACCCCCCCGCCCCGCCCGCCCCGGCGCGGCGGGCCCCCTCCAGTAGGAGGCACCGCTGCGTGTTCTGTGGGCGCCGCTTTCGCAAGATCGCCCGGCACCTGCAGCGCGCCCATGCGGGCGAGACGCGGGGGGCGCCGGGGCGTGCCAGGGGATCCCGGGACTGGGTGCTGAGAGACCGGGGCGACACTCGCACCCCACCGCCTCCGCCCCCCGAGTGCGGGCCCTGCTGGAGCGGGCCGACGCCCCCGGGGCGGCACCAGAGGAGCAGCAGCAGCAGCAGGCAGCGGGGGCCACTGTACACCGCGCGAGAGGAAGAGCAGCCGCAACAGGAGGAGGAGCGGCCAGCAGCGGGGCGCAGGTCTGTCAAAGAGGGGGGACAGGGCCAGGACAGACAGACGAGCTCCAGTGTGCTCCCTCGAAGTGACGCAGTCTCGGACCTGAAGGATCTGGGGGAGCCCTGCAGGTAAGAACCCCTCTCTCAGTGCAGTGTTAATGTACTGGAGTGTCCAGTCAGTGTGTCTGTACTGTATTAACCCCTCTCTCTCAGTGGTGTTAATGTACTGGAGTGTCCAGTCAGTGTGTCTGGACTGTATTAATCCCTCTCTCTCAGTGCAGTGTTAATGTACTGGAGTGTCCAGTCAGTGTGTCTGGACTGTATTAACCCCTCTCTCTCAGTGCAGTGTTAATGTACTGGAGTGTCCAGTCAGCGTGTTCACCCCCCTTTCTCCTGTCTTCCAGCCCCCCCTCCTCCCCCTCTCTCTGCAGTGCTCCTCAGGGTAGTAAACCCCACGTCCTTCCCCTGCTCTCGGACCTCTCCTCCCTACACGCCCAGCTGCAGCAGCGGCAGGAGCGTGCCCGTCAGGCCCTGTTGGACCCGCAGCAGCGCCTGTCCACTGGCCTGGCGGAGACCTGGCGCTCCCTGTGCCACAGCAGCCTGGCGCTGCTCATCCTGTTCAACCGCCGCCGAGACTGCGAGGTCTCCAAGCTCCGGGTGTCCTCCTACTGCCAGCGGCGGAGAGCGGAGAGCGAGGCCACAGAGGAGCGGCAGGCGCCGATGGGACAGGAACTGTCGCTCCTTGACAGAGAGAGACCGCTGTGTGACCGCAGCCGCAGGAAGGTGCTGGGCGTCTCTGCGGCAGCTGCGCCCCCTGCTGGCAGGGAGGAGGACCTGGCCTTGGAGGCGGCGCTGTCGCCCTTCGAGAGGGAGGTGTTGTGTGACCTGACACGTGCCAAGGTTCAGGGGAAGAGAGGGAAGGTTGTGCCGCTTCTGCTCACTGCGGAGATGGAGAGCAGCCTGGACCTGCTGCTGAGCACCAGAGACCAGGTGAGGGCAGGGCCGTCTTCTTCGAGGCCTGGCAGTTATCCCCATCGGGGCGAGGTCAGTCTCGGGGAGTGGTTAATTTCCCATCGGGGCGAGGTCTGTCTCGGGGAGTGGTTAATTTCCCATCGGGGCGAGGTCTGTCTCGGGGAGTGGTTAATTTCCCATCGGGGCGAGGTCTGTCTCGGGGTGTGGTTAATTTCCCATCGGGGCGAGGTCTGTCTCGGGGTGTGGTTAATTTCCCATCGGGGCGAGGTCTGTCTCGGGGTGTGGTTAATTTCCCATCGGGGCGAGGTCTGTCTCGGGGTGTGGTTAATTTCCCATCGGGGCGAGGTCTGTCTCGGGGTGTGGTTAATTTCCCATCGGGGCGAGGTCTGTCTCGGGGTGTGGTTAATTTCCCATCAGGGCGAGGTCTGTTTCGGGTTGTGGTTAATTTCCCATCGGGGCGAGGTCTGTCTCTGGGTGTGGTTAATTTCCCATCGGGGCGAGGTCTGTCTCGGGGTGTGGTTAATTTCCCATCGGGGCGAGGTCTGTCTCTGGGTGTGGTTAATTTCCCATCGGGGCGAGGTCTGTCTCGGGGTGTGGTTAATTTCCCATCGGGGCGAGGTCTGTCTCGGGGTGTGGTTAATTTCCCATCGGGGCGAGGTCTGTCTCGGGGTGTGGTTAATTTCCCATCGGGGCGAGGTCTGTCTCGGGGAGTGGTTAATTTCCCATCGGGGCGAGGTCTGTCTCGGGGTGTGGTTAATTTCCCATCGGGGCGAGGTCTGTTTCGGGTTGTGGTTAATTTCCCATCGGGGCGAGGTCTGTCTCTGGGTGTGGTTAATTTCCCATCGGGGCGAGGTCTGTTTCGGGGTGTGGTTAATTTCCCATCGGGGCGAGGTCTGTCTCGGGGTGTGGTTAATTTCCCATCGGGGCGAGGTCTGTCTCGGGGTGTGGTTAATTTCCCATCGGGGCGAGGTCTGTCTCGGGGTGTGGTTAATTTCCCATCGGGGCGAGGTCTGTCTCGGGGTGTGGTTAATTTCCCATCGGGGCGAGGTCTGTCTCGGGGTGTGGTTAATTTCCCATCGGGGCGAGGTCTGTCTCGGGGTGTGGTTAATTTCCCATCGGGGCGAGGTCTGTCTCGGGGAGTGGTTAATTTCCCATCGGGGCGAGGTCTGTCTCGGGGTGTGGTTAATTTCCCATCGGGGCGAGGTCTGTTTCGGGTTGTGGTTAATTTCCCATCGGGGCGAGGTCTGTCTCTGGGTGTGGTTAATTTCCCATCGGGGCGAGGTCTGTTTCGGGGTGTGGTTAATTTCCCATCGGGGCGAGGTCTGTCTCGGGGTGTGGTTAATTTCCCATCGGGGCAAGGTCTGTCTCGGGGTGTGGTTAATTTTCCATCGGGGCGAGGTCTGTCTCTGGGTGTGGTTAGTTTCCCATCGGGGCGAGGTCTGTCTCGGGGAGTGGTTAATTTCCCATCGGGGCGAGGTCTGTCTCGGGGTGTGGTTAATTTCCCATCGGGGCGAGGTCGGTCTCGGGGTGTGGTTAATTTCCCATCGGGACGAGGTCTGTCTCGGGGTGTGGTTAATTTCCCATTGGGGCGAGGTCTGTCTCGGGGTGTGGTTAATTTCCCATCGGGGCAAGGTCTGTCTCGGGGTGTGGTTAATTTTCCATCGGGGCGAGGTCTGTCTCTGGGTGTGGTTAGTTTCCCATCGGGGCGAGGTCTGTCTCGGGGTGTGGTTAATTTCCCATCGGGGCGAGGTCTGTCTCGGGGTGTGGTTAATTTCCCATCGGGGCGAGGTCTGTCTCGGGGTGTGGTTAATTTCCCATCGGGGCGAGGTCTGTCTCGGGGTGTGGTTAATTTCCCATCGGGGCGAGGTCTGTCTCGGGGAGTGGTTAATTTCCCATCGGGGCGAGGTCTGTCTCGGGGTGTGGTTAATTTCCCATCGGGGCGAGGTCTGTTTCGGGGTGTGGTTAATTTCCCATCGGGGCGAGGTCGGTCTCCGGGTGTGGTTAATTTCCCATCGGGGCGAGGTCTATCTCGGGGAGTGGTTAATTTCCCATCGGGGCGAGGTCTGTCTCTGGGTGTGGTTAATTTCCCATCGGGGCGAGGTCTGTCTCGGGGAGTGGTTAATTTCCCATTGAGTTGTGGTCTGTCTCTGGGTGTGGCTCATGTTCCCATCAGGGTGTGGTCTGTCTGAGGCCTTTTAATTTTCCCTGCATGACGTCTGACTTGGAGAGTGATAAATATTCACATCAGGGTGTGGTCTGTATGTGGGCGTGGTTAGTGTTCACATGAAGGCATGGTCTATCTGTGAGTGATTAATATTCACATATTAATATTCACAGATAGGGGTGTGGTCTGTCTGAGTGATTAATATTCACATTGGGGCGTGGTCTGTCTCAGTGTGTGGTTGATATTTACATCACTTTTGTATATGTAGACATTTTTGTGTGTGTTCCAGTGAAAACATAATTAAATATTTTAGTTTTTAGGCAGTCGGGAGTTTTATCAGTTTCCTAACGGATCGATTGAAATTTCTCTTGTTGTCCAGGTGGGAGTGAGCCCTGACAACCCCTATGTCTTTGCGCGCCCCTTCCACAGCGCGGCCACCCCTCTGCGTGGCGGCGACCTGCTGCGCCTCCTGGCCAGGAGCTGCGGCGCGCGGCGGCCTCAGAGCCTCACCTGCACCCGGCTGCGCAGGCAGGTGGCCATCCTGTCCCAGCTGCTCTCCCTCTGCGGCCGGGCCCAGCGCTCCCGGCTGGAGGGCTACCTGCGCAGGGAGTACCACGTGACCCAGGACTGCACGCGGCTGCAGGAGGACCCGGGGCTGATGGGAAGGGTGGCCAGGGTCGTGCTGGCCGGAGAGAAGGACGGGCTGATGTTTAAGGGCATGACCCTGGAGCAGATCTGCCTGGAGCTCGATGGTAAGGGTGCGCGCAGACGAGCCATCAGTCTCGAGACTTCCTCCTGTCCCACGGTCTGGTCTGCCTCTTTCCGAGAGTCAGCCTGGGTTTCTGGTCCCCCCGCCTGTCTGTTTCTGTTCCTTTGCTCTCCTCTTTCCTGTCGTCAGGTCAGAGAGTATCAGGCCGATTCTAGATTCAGACCAGAGGACCAGCTCTGTCCTCTGCTCCCAGGAAAACAAGGGGAGCTCTGTCAAATCCCAGGAAAAGATTTGAGGCTCAGTCAGATCCCAGGAAAACAATGGGAGCTCAGTCAGATTCCAAGGAAACAATGGGAGCTCAGTCAAATCCCAGGAAAACAATGGGAGCTTTGTCAGATCCCAGGAAAACATTTGGAGCTGTGTCAGGTCCTAGCAGGTGTGACCGATCAGCCAGGTTTAACACACAGCACAAGTATAGAGTCGGTACGGAATGGGAAGCACTGAGCCTGAACAGGGGATTACGAGACGATGAGGGGGCTGGATCCCAGTATCCAGCATCCTCAAGGGCCCCGACACTGCCCGCCCAGCAGATCCGTTGCCCAGCCATGTTATTAAAGCCGATACCCTGGTTTCCTTCAGGAAACAGCGATGTGAGACGTTCGCATCAATTAGCTACTCACGATCAGATGAGTCAGATGGGGCGAGTGGCCTCCTGCTGTGTGATTTGTTTGTTGTCTTTCTTTGCCAGCTTAGATGCTTTTGACTTTGCGCCTCTGTCTGCTCTTTTCCGCGCAGTGCTGTCGGAGAACTCTGCGGACGCGCTGTCGGAGGACGAGCAGGAGCAGGAGGAGGAAGAGGAAGAAGTGACCAGGAAACAGAAGCGCGCGTCGAGCTCCTCATCCCAGAAGCCTTTGCCCTCAGCAGCACTCCCGCAGAGCCAACAGAGACAGAGGAGACCCCCCAGGGCACCCCCCAGTCTCCAGATGACGTCCCCGTCCCCGTCCCCATCGGCCCGCAACAGCAGCAAGAGGACCGGAGCCCAGCCCAGACAGGGTGAGCGATACAGACAGACAGACAGACAGACAGACAGGGTGAAGGGGGAGGAGAGAGACGCATGCCTGGAGAGAGAGAGAGAGAAATGTCTGTAGATTTTTGTTTTATGTTAATTGTATTTGTTTTGCTTTGGCAACACTGTCATTACTCATTGGTCATGCCAATAAAGCATCTTGAATTGAATTGAAAATTGAATTGAGAGAGACTGGAGAGATGCAGAAGGAGGAGATTGAAAGGGAGACAGGACTGGAGAGTGCGAAAGACAGGGAGAGGGGAGAGAGAGACAGGACTGGAGAGTGCAAAAGACAGGGAGATGGGAGAGAGAGACAGGACTGGAGAGAGGGAGAGGGGGGAGAGAATGCACAGGGCTAGAGACGCCGGGAGAGAGCAGTACTGTCAGACGCTGGCACTGACGGTCAATCTAGACAAGACCAGGTGAAGCCAGATCTCAGGGAAACAGGTACCACTCCACATTGAACAGCAACACACTGAAACACGCCCAGCTACATGTACAAATGCAGCCATCGAGAAAGTGCAAGGTGTCGCCCGTTATACCACGGTAGACACCGTCATGACGTTTTTATTCTTTTTAAATCATCTGATGCAAGACTGCACTGCTCTGAAAGAACTGCCAGGTGGCGCAGTGAATTCTTAAAACAACTGCAACTGTGTGTATTTGTCAGAAAAATCAGGACTGTATTAATATTAACACATTAGTGCTTTCCTGCGCTAATAACACTGTCCACATACTACTAGCAAAAAACGATTTCATTAAATACAATGATTGCACACAACTCCATATAAGATAGTGGATGTCACTATATCGTATAACTCTAATTATTAAAAACAGAATTATTCTTTTGTTAATTTAATAGAGTATATAGAATAAATAGTAAGGGTGTATAAATTACTGCTCATTATTTAATTAAGAATGTATTACACAGTGTCGTACTGATTTCCTCTATTGTTGCAGATTTTTGACACTGAATGTTTTCAGGTCTTCAACCAAAATCTAATGTTAGATAACAGAAACCTGAGTGAACAAATAACACTTTTTTCTTTTTACTTATTTCATTTATTTAATTAACAAAGTTATCCAACACCAACTGGCACTGTGTGAAAAAGTAATTAATTAATTAAAGGGATAATTAGGGTCAGCTGATTGAACACAGTCAGCCTTGATTACAGCCAGCCCTGCCCAATATAAACCTCACTTACTTTCACCCTCACCATCAGGGTCAAGTTACCAGCACAAAGATGCGCTGCAGATGTTCTGCACAAAGTGTTTCGAAGAAGTGTGTGGTTTCAGTCACTGCAGCTAAAGGTGGCACAACCAGTTATTAAGTGTAAGGGGGCAATAACTGTTTCACACAGGGGATATGGGTTTTGGATAACTTTGTTTATTAAATAAATGAAATAATAATAAAAAAGTGTTTTGTTCACTCAGGTTCCCTTTATCTAGTATTAGATTTCATCTAAAGATCTGAAAACATACAGTGTGACAAATATGCAATAATAGAGGAAATCAGGAAGGGGGCAAATACTAGGGGCGCCGTCCAATGGCAGACCCTGGGCTCTGACCCCAAGCTTCTCTCCCTGTCTGTGTGTCTGTGTCTCCATGGAGAAAAGCTGGGGTATGCGAAAAGACGAATTCCTAATGCAAGAAATTGTATAGGGCTAATAAAGAAACATTATTATTATTATTATTATTATTATTATTATTATTAGTGGCCTTAAAAAATTAAACCAGATATTGTGTTAAATTACATGAAATTCTGGTAAATTGTATTCAATTTTTCAAACCCGTTACATTTTTAATAGTGATTCATTGTATTTATTATTTAGTCATTACTACATTTATTATTAATATTAATTCAATATTTTTACACTTAATTTACAACATACTGTGATTTTTCAAATTAACATTAAAATGAACAGAAATGTCAGTTTAGTATACATATTATTTATTATATCTATTTTATTACTATCGAGTGTTTTTTTAATCTCCAAGGAGCAATTTGTTAAAGAAAGAACAACTTGTGCATGAGCCGGGAATCGAACCCAGACCTCCTGCTTGGCAGGCAAGACATTCACCACAGACCAGTCTGTGCCTCACTCTGATTGGATGCCTGAACCTGTGGGATATTGGGAAATGTAGCTTCTTACTTCATGCATTTAGTTCAATGAGCGAAATTAAATGTTTTTTTTATCCTGAAGTTTCAATTTCCATTCCGCTGAAAAGAAACATTATATAAAATATATATAGTATATCTAAACAACACAAAATGAGAACCACTGATGTTGTAATGGATTGCAGAGGAAGTGAAACCAAACCAACAAGAAGTGTTTCGAAAAAAAATGATATGGATAAGAGCGCTGAAAGGAATCCACTGATCGTTCATCATATTGCGTTAATTCCCTCTTAATTCCCCCTGCAGAGACGGCAGCTGCAGCCCACTGACCTGTTGTCCGTTGCCAAAACACAACAACAGGTCGGTTTGCAGGGTAAAGACACCTCTCGTGCAATTCAAATGCTGGCCGTGTTTTGCATGGGGGCAGGGAAATCAATGCAAATGCGCAAATTTGATACGATATTCCCTTGACCCATTTTTATTTTGTTTGTATCTAAAGAGGAACTTAGATGAAACATCTGTTAAATATGAAATAGCGGAAAAAAAAAACCTGCTTTGGTACTGTCCCGAAAGTCACATTTAAAATGAAACGTTTCATCAAGTTAAGCAAATGAGGTAATATTCCTTTTTTGAGTAATTCAAACATAAAAAAATAGATGTAATTAAAATACTATTTATTTAAGACAAACACATCTATAGGTACCATAGGAGTTCAGGTGGGTAGCTGCGTCAGCATTCGTAGGCTGCAAGGGAACAAGTAATAGGTTTATTCCCTGGAAAAAAAGAAGAAAGAAAACACAACGTTTCAGCCGTGGAGCCTTCTCCTCACACCTGAAGAAGGCTCCACGGGCGAAACGTTGTGTTTTCTTCTTTTTTTCAGCATGGAATAAACCTATTACTTGTTCCTTTATAGGTACCATAGTTGATATTAGAGTAAGACAGCTATCATGAGAGTACCATTGTTGACAACAGTAATCATTTATTTGAAGTTAATTAAAAATTAATTAATATCACTGAATTCTAAAAAGTGCAAAAAAACTATTGAGGAAAAACAAATGTTCATACTCGAAGGGGTATGTAATTAAGGAGCTAATCGATCGGCGAAGGAACAGAGAATTCCAAAATAACATGGGAAAAGCTGGTAGGAAATGCCTGGGGAAAAAACTGGGAAACTGCCTGCAAAAACTACATCTCTCAGAAATCCAAGGTTCTGCTTCTCTGGGTACTGCAGGTCCTACCCAGCCTTGGTTGTGTATAAGTACTTACGTTTGTTCAGTCATATGTTGTTTATTGTTTTTAATTTGAACAATCCAAGTGTTCATGGGAAATGTAGTTAAATTGAGTATGTCACAACTTTTCCTTAATAACCACAGCAAGTAAGTGAGTTAAAGAATTTGATACATTAACTGTTAATGAAGAAGTGTCCAGTCAGTCACTGTGTCTGTATTAACCCCTCTCTCTCAGTGCAGTGTTAATGTACTGGAGTGTCCAGTCAGTGTGTCTGTACTGTATTAACCCCTCTCTCTCAGTGCAGTGTTAATGTACTGGAGTGTCCAGTCAGTGTGTCTGTACTGTATTAACCCCTCTCTCTCAGAGCAGTGTTAATGGACTGGAGTGTCCAGTCAGTGTGTCTGGACTGTATTAACCCCTCTCTCTCAGTGCAGTGTTAATGTACTGGAGTGTCCAGTCAGTGTGTCTGTGCTGTATTAACCCCTCTCTCTCAGTGCAGTGTTAATGTACTGGAGTGTCCGGTCAGTGTGTCTGTACTGTATTAACCCCTCTCTCTCAGTGCAGTGTTAATGTCGTCTCTCTGTTTCTCTCTCAGGGAAAAGAGGGGTGTTGAAACGGCCATGGTCAGAGGCAGAGAGGCGAGCAGTGGAGGAGCACCTGGAGAAGAATATCCGTCTTCTCCGCGTTCCGGCCAAGGCGGAGTGTGAGCGCTGCCTGGCACACTGCCCCCTGCTGGGTGCCAACTCTCGGGACTGGAGAGCGGTGAAGTTCTACGTGCACAACCGCATCCAGCTGATCAAGAGGCACTTACAGAGGAGCGGCCTCAAGAGCTGAGACTGCAGGGGGCAGGGAGAGGAGGAGAGAGGCAGGGCAGGAGACGGGAGGAGGGGAGAAGGAGGGGAGCAGAGGGAGATGAGAGGAAGAAGAGGGAGACAGGATGCCGAGAGAGGAGAGAAAGGGAGGTAGTAGAGGGACAGACTTACCTGTGGAAGATCAGCCCCAAAACCTCACAGTGATGGGAGAGAGGGAGAGAAATCCTCTATTGGAATCTCACTAAACTGGACACTTTTATAGAACAAAGTATTTATTTGTTATTATTTATTGATTTTTGTAAAGATGGCACACTCATGTTGTTTCATTTGCTGTAATAAAGAAAAAAACAGATTTTGTCCTGTTTGCCGTCCAGTATCCTTGTCTTGTTAACATTGTGTCTTTATACCTGTAGAACTGCAGACAGAAATATTGCTGCAATGCCTAAGTTCAGTCCACAGTCAGCTGTATGAGCTCAGTCCTTCTCCTCTGAATGTTTCTGAGTCCACAGTCAGCTGTATGAGCTCAGTCCTTCTCCCCTGAATGTTTCTGAGTCCACAGTCAGCTGTATGAGCTCAGTTCTTCTCCTCTGAATGTTTCTGAGTCCACAGTCAGCTGTATGAGCTCAGTCCTTCTCCCCTGAATGTTTCTGAGTCCACAGTCAGTTGTATGATCTCAGTCCTTCTCCCCTGAATGTTTCTGAGTCCACAGTCAGCTGTATGAGCTCAGTCCTTCTCCCCTGAATGTTTCTGAGTCCACAGTCAGCTGTATGAGTTCAGTCCTTCAGAACTCAGGACTCGGGACTGCGGGTGGGTCGGGACCTCAGCCCAACAGAACCACGTGCTGGATCTTCACCCCGGTCTCACCACTGCTCTGTGCTCTGCGTCAACTGTACCGGAGGCGGCACTGTCCAGACGGAGTGGCTCTTCTCATTCGAAGGTGGTGAGAAAGGGCTTGCGATGATCGATCTCTCAGACTGGATCCACCTGGACCGGCCGGAACCGCCGCCGAACCGGAGCTGTGTCGCTACAGACGCCGAGATGTTGGGCGACGTTTCTTCCGCTGCAGCAATGAGGACGCGCTCCGAGGGCGAGTCGGCGAGGTGTTGAAGTGACCGCGGTGGTGCCCAGTGCTCTGCCCGGAGGAACTCCTACTGAACGTCTCGTGCTCTGCAGCAGGCAGATCAGCTTCGGCTACAATTTCATCATCCAGATCAACTGTGGGAAAGACGTGTCTCTGCCGAGTATCATCCCCCTTTAGTGGGCTTGTCTTGCGTCTTGAAGCGCTCGGTGTGCGAGATCACACCGCCGGGACACGTGTGGCATACTAAGGGTGTTAGCAGGGCTTGTGGGAGACTCCTGATCCTGGACTGATTCTGAGTCATTGAGGAGCTTGGAGCACTGGGACCCTGCCAGGACACTCATTACTCTTTATTAACCCCTCTGATTTCACAATGGAGCCGCGCTGCCATTTCCCTTTCCTGTCTGAGGAAGCATGACCCTCCCATCCTCTCTCTTTCACTTGAGCGTGGCCGGTCCGTGTCAGCTCCAGATTTTCCCCCAGTGTAGACTGTGTGCATTTACCCCTCACACACACACACATACACACACGCTGAATGTGTCACTTCCCTCTTTCTCTCTCCTTCCCTCTCTCTGACAGAGAGTCGGTACTGAGACAAGCAAGTCTCCTGCCCTGAGAACACAATGATTCTGCCCAAATCAAGACGCTGGATTCCTTTCTGTCTGACCCTCGCACTTCTCTCTCAAGGTAAAAACTGCTTTTAATTATATTAATTCTTGACTTCTATCATTTATTTTTATAAAATAGCCTGCTTCAATACAGAGCTGTAGTTAGTCCTGTTACAATAGGGGGTACAATCCCAGTACAGGACAACAGTCTTATTATAATAGGGGCTACTGTCCCAGTACAGTAGAACAGTTCTGTTACAATAGGAGCTACAGTCTCAGTACAGTAGAACAGTCCTATTACAGTAGGAGCTACAGTTTTAATACAGGACAACAGCCTTGTTACAATAGGAGCTACAGTCCCAGTACAGTAGAACAGTCCTGTTACAATAGGAGCTACAGTCCCAGTACAGTAGAACAGTCCTATTACAGTAGGAGCTACAGTTTTAATACAGGACAACAGCCTTGTTACAATAGGAGCTACAGTCCCAGTACAGTAGAACAGTCCTGTTACAATAGGAGCTACAGTCCCAGTACAGTAGAACAGTCCTGTTACAATAGGAGCTACAGTCCCAGTACAGGAGAACAGTCCAGTTACAATAGGAGCTACAGTCCCAGTACAGTAGAACAGTCCTGTTACAATAGGAGTACAGTCCCAGTACAGTAGAACAGTCTCGTTACAATAGCGGCTACAGTCCCAGTACAGTAGAACAGTCCTGTTACAATAGGAGCTACAGTCCCAGTAATGTAGAACAGTCCTGATACAATAGGAGCTACAGTCCCAGTACAGGAGAACAGTCCTGTTACAATAGGAGCTACAGTCCCAGTACAGTAGAACAGTCCAGTTACAATAGGAGCTAAAGTCCCAGTACAGTAGAACAGTCCTGATACAATAGGAGCTACAGTCCCAGTACAGGAGAACAGTCCTGTTACAATAGGAGCTACAGTCCCAGTACAGTAGAACAGTCCAGTTACAATAGGAGCTAAAGTCCCAGTACAGTAGAACAGTCCTGATACAATAGGAGCTACAGTCCCAGTACAGGAGAACAGTCCTGTTACAATAGGAGCTACAGTCCCAGTACAGGAGAACAGTCCTGTTACAATAGGAGCTACAGTCCCAGTACAGGAGAACAGTCCTGTTACAATAGGAGCTACAGTCCCAGTACAGGAGAACAGTCCTATTACAGTAGGAGCTACAATTTTAATACAGGAGAACAGCCTTGTTATAATCGAAGCTACAGTCCCAGTACAGAAGAACAGTCCCATTATAATAGGAGCTACAGTCATAGTACAGTAGAACAGTTCATCTACAATAGGTGCTACAGTTATAGTACAAGAGAACAGTCCCGTTACAATAGGAGCTACAGTCCCACTACAGCAGAACAGTCTTTTTAAGATCAATAGTTACAATATGAACTACAGTGCCCTCACCATCTGTGGGATTATAATTTAACACCAATGCCTCTCATTCAGAACTCCCCCTGCGCTTTTACCCTCATCTCACTGGGCTGTACTGCACTACAGTTTTTACTGTACACATAAATGTGAGAAAATCAGGAAGCCGAATATTTGCACTAGGACACTGTCAGTGTATGAAATAGGTATTTTCTGTTGTTTCAGTCTGGATGATAAAGCCAGTATTTACTCACCCAGAGCCCTCAGACTTGACTAATCAAGTGCTGTTCTCAGGATGTGTGCAGTTCCCGGCAGCTTTGGCTCGTGATCCTTGGCACTTGTTTCATGTGGCTGCAGCCCTGAGTTTGAACTGTCAGGCTCTGTAGCGTCATCTGTAAGAACGTGCTTGTTTTTCTTACCTGTGGGTACTGCGAAAGAGCATTTTTTATATCGGTCTGGTGAGTTTGGGTGTGTTGCTAGAGTTTTTAGATTTCTGTGCTTTGTCTTCCTCTCTGGGGTCCTGGGGCCACAGCTCTTACCTGGCCCCAGGACCTGCACAGCGTTGGGTCTCCCCCATCATGTCTGTCTGTACAGCACTGACCTGGTGCTCAGCGGACTGAAGGCTGTTTCAGTCCAGTGTGAGTATGCTCAGGGCTGGAGTTACCGTCTTCCTAGAGTGGCAGACCAACAGGACTGGACACCCAGCCTTTGGTGACACCCTGAGTTTCTACTGGATGTAGTGGTGCCAACTGTAGCCAGAGAGCAGCATACACCCACAGCACCGACCACCAGCTCCTACAGACCTGCACCCATATCAGCAGACCTGGACTCCTGCCCCTGTCCACAACACGTCAGTCAGTAGGGCTTCCCCTGTGTGCATATTGCCCTGCGGGTTAACTGTGCTGTGCAATCTCTCTCTGATCTGTCTCACTTCTGCAAAAGCTATAATAGTGAAGGCAGCTACAGCTCTGTCCTTCTGCTCTGCCGCCTGGTCAGTGCACTTACACTGCACACATTTCGCCCAGATCTCTCTTAGAACCTTCCTGAGCAGCAGGACACTCCACCATGCAGACTCCCCTCACAGTGGCCGCTGCCCTGCTGAGCCCCTGAGGTCTGACGGACCAGACTCCAGGGTGAGAGCAGGGCTAGACCCTGTCGGGTGACGATGACCCATCACCACCTGTGATGGCCTGTATGTCTGTACGCACCCCCAGCCTGGAACGACAAACAAGTGCACCTTGTGTTACAGTAATTAGATCAGGGCTGGACACCAGTGTGCCTGACAAACAAATTCTGTCAGTTAATCATTACGCTCCTCTTGTCTGGGAATGTGGAGAGGTCACAATGTGGAGATGCGGCTTCTTTGTTCACCAGCACGGTGAACACGTGGGCAGACTCACTGCACAAACGTTCACACTCGATAACAAAAGACAGAAAGACCCAGTATCTACTGCTGGTATTTACAGAAACTGCGAGTATCTTAGCCCAGCCTTTTCCAGAACCAGGAAACAGGTCTTAACCCTGCAAGCGAGACCTAGATAAGAACACAGGAAAAGAGATCTGATCAGCACACACTTAGTAATTAATCCCTGGATCTCATCCAGCTGCTTCCTGAAAGACGTCTGGGCTGTGAGAGTGGAGAGGAGTCTCGTTAATACAGTATCTTTCCTGTGCCGTCTCCAGAGAGCAAGTCTAGCCTCACAGAGAAGGAATCATGTGAGGATTCGATCTCTTGATATCTGTCACACACAACATATTCCCCCTTTAAACATACTGCCTGCAAGAATTCCCAGTCACAAGAAGAGCTGTGGAACGGGCTGAGGAAATATTTCCTTCTTGACCCTGTTCAGAGATTAACATGTTGGCTCAGACTGAGCCTCTGTCATCTGAATTAAACAGACACAGGTGTCCATAACTCATACAATATACAGTTCCTCCCTAATATGAAACCTCTTCAGTGAGAACCACTGAATTTCACCTTCAAAGTAAATTCCCAACCAGTGCCAGCTGTTGTCTTCAATCTTCTGTATATGGAGTGTGCTGTTACTTTTTCCCTGTATTTTTAAGCATTCATCAGTGGGTTTTTCTGACGTTGCCCTCAAGAAAAGAGCTCCTATTCAGCTCCACGAAGGGTCACAAATAGGGCTAGCTATATTAATATAGCTGCTGTGTCACTTCACTGGGTGAAGTCCAGTACCCCAGATCACCCACAACCCCCCTGGTGAGGCAGTTTCTCTCTGCTGCCCTGATCTGTGTGCAGTGGGGCTGCTGTGTGTCACTTCACTGGGTGAAGTCCAGTACCTCAGATCACCCCCAATCCCCCTGGTGCAGCAGTTCCTCTCTGCTGCCCTGATCTGTGTGCAGTGGGGCTGCTGTGTGTCACTTCACTGGGTGAAGTCCAGTACCTCAGATCACCCCCAATCCCCCTGGTGCAGCAGTTTCTCTCTGCTGCCCTGATCTGTGTGCAGTGGGGCTGATCTCTGTGGCAGAACTGTACTGGGTCTGTACTGTGCGTGGAGATCTTTAGGATCTTTCAGGATTAAAAACTCTGCTGTTATTCTAATTACTGTCATTAAATAATGTCCTTAAGTTTTTACACAGACTCGCAGAATCCTGTAGAAATAAAAGTGGCAGACTAAACAAGGACAGGCTGATTAAGGAAGATCTGTTGTAGGTTAGTAAAATACTGACCTGCTCTCTGGCCTGGGGGGCTAGTGTGCTGACACTGACAGGAGACCTGTGTTGTCTTCCAGGAGCTGTGATGGGGGAAGATGTGATCACTCAGGTCCCGAGTCTGGTCACTGGGACTGAGGGGCAGTCGGTCACTCTGAACTGTACTGTCCGTAATACAAGTGCTGGAGCAGCGAGGTGGAGCAGAGACACAGGCAGAGGCAGACAGCCCTTCTTCAATACAGGAGGTGGGGCCAGTGACCCCCGCGTGACCTTTATATTAGATAACCATCTAACAGACAAGTCCATCAGAATAGACAACCTGACCCTGGGGGACTCTGGGGTCTATTACTGTGACAAGTACAGACCAGGTTCCACCAGTGAGATCACAGTCCCAGGACCAGGAGTGACTCTGACAGTGACAGGTGAGTGTCTTCAATCTCACTCCACTCTCTCCAGGATCAGAGCTCTCTCAGGGGCAAGAACAGATAACCTCAATAACCAGAGCTGCTCCAGTATTCACCCAGGCCTGATCCTGAGAGGTGAAGATACTGTACATCACATGGGGGTGAAAACGTGACATTGTCAATGTGTCTCAGTGTGGCAGTATTAACAATGGGTCAGTAGTGTTGTATTCACAGTGGGCCAGTATGCTGTAGTCACAGTGGGTCAGTGTGAGTCAGTGTGTTGTAAGCAGCAAGTCAGTGTGAGTCAGTGCTGTAGTCAAGGCGTTAAAACCTCTGACGTTGGAGTGGCTTTGTCAAACCAGGAACAATTTGGTGCCATTAATAAAAATGGTCCCAAATGTTCCCACTCTCTTCAGGAGCCAATCAGTGGCTTCATGAGAAGACCCGATCCACAGTGAATTACAAGAAAGCCACAAGAATAACATCTGAATGAAGTAGTTAAGATTTATATGACAGGTAAGAAAAAAAATAATGGAAAGACATAAAATGGAAAAGGGGAATATTAATATGTAAGTAATGTTATTCCTCATTTAAACATTTTAATAATACATGTAAGTGTAACAACTTACACTGCCACCTAGAAATATAGACTCTTACAGCTTGTAGATCTAGACTCATATATTTGTTTAGTCAGGCTTTTCATCAGTGTCTGTACTTCTCCCTTTTCCACTTATAATTGACACCTTTATTTCTTTGTTTGTGTATCGTGTTGTTCTGATTTAATTTCCCTATTTTTTGTGAGTTTTGTGTTTTTACCTTGTAAAGTGCCCCAAACACTGCAGGGTGACATGGGCACTGGAATAACTCCTTCTAACCCCTGATGTTGTAACCAGAGTGCCAGTCAGCCTCTCTCTTGTGCTGCAGTAAGACTTCACAGTCCAGAGCTCCAGGGCCCTAGTGCTGGCAGAGTCGTGGTGCCAGGAAGCATCAGTCTGAACTGCAGTGTGACTGGACCTCAGGGCACGGTTCTGTCCTGGAGAAAGAACAGTAATCGAATCAGGAAGGAACCGAAGGGGCAGCTCAGCAGTGTCTTCAATCTGGACATCACAGCAGAAGACATCAGTAATAACATCACCTGTGAAGCATCACACTTTAATACAAGCAAGGAAAAGACCATACAACTCAGAGACCACATCGGCAGTGAGTACAGTAATACTACTGACAGAGAAAGTGGGGTTAATACAGTACAGACACACTGACTGGACACTACAGTACATTAACACTGCACTGAGAGAGAGGGGTTAATACAGTCCAGACACACTGACTGGACACTACAGTACATTAACACTGCACTGAGAGAGAGGGGTTAATACAGTCCAGACACACTGACTGGACACTCCAGTACATTAACACTGCACTGAGAGAGAGGGGTTAATACAGTACAGACACACTGACTGGACACTACAGGACATTAACACTACACTGAGAGAGAGGGGTTAATACAGTCCAGACACACTGACTGGACACTCCAGTACATTAACACTGCACTGAGAGAGAGGGGTTAATACAGTCCAGACACACTGACTGGACACTCCAGGACATTAACACTGCACAGAGAGAGAGGGGGTGAGAGAAAGAGGGAGGAAGATAGTGAAGAGAGAAAAATGCCGCAGAAGGAAGTCAGGGGGAGAAGTGGTTAAGCCCCGTCGTCTCTGTAGTTTCTGCAAGAATAAAACCAATTTCACCCTTTTCCAGGAACAGAAATAGAAATAAAGAGTAAGAACCTGCTGGCAGTTTTGAATTAGTGGATCGGTGAGTGTGAGTCCCTGAAGCCCTCTGCCTGTCTCTCAGGATGAGCTCTAGACAGGTGTAGACAGGTGTAGACTGAGGACAGGAGGCACTGTTTACACAAAGGGTTGTGGGAGCATGCTGCCATTCAGGGATGTAGGTTGTGAGTTGTAGTGACTTGTGTTTTGTGGTTGGACAGCAGGTGTTTAATTTGTGCCATCTCTTTCTCCATGTGTGTTTACACTGAGGAAGCTAATTTAGGAATACGACCCAGGTCACAGAAGAGAGGAGGCCATCGGCCCATCTGGCCTGCTAGGAAGACAGTAGTTAATTGACCCAGGATCACATTGAACTGCTTCTGGAGAGAAGCCAGGGGAGCTTGTTGCACACTCCCACTAAGCTTGGTGTAAAGTGGTGTCCAAACTTTTTTAAAATTAGTTTGAAAGGTGGTGTTTAGGTAGCTGCTTTTTAAGAATCATTAGGAGTGAAAGTGTGCACTGTGAGGTACAGAAGAACGCAGGGTCTTCAGACAGGTCACAAGCAGGTCACAAGGCCATTCCACCTGTCATAGTGATCCTGACAGATCTTCAACACATGAGTGATCCACCCCACCCTGACAACCCTTCTGCAAGCAGGAACCCCAGATTTCCCCCGAACCTGTCCGCAGCTCCCTGCAGCTCAGACACAGGCAGGAGCAGAGATCTTCATCTTCCTCACTGTCCCCAGGCAGGAGCAGAGCTCTTCATCTTCCTCACTGTCCCTGGGCTCAGACACAGGCAGGAGCAGAGCTCTTCATCTTCCTCACTGTCCCTGGGCTCAGACACAGGCAAGAGCAGAGCTCTTCATCTTCCTCATTGTCCCCGGGCTCAGACACAGGCAGTAGCAGAGCTCTTCAACTTGAAGTCTCTCTCTCTCGCAGACTTGCTGTACACAAATGCTTTGGACTTTCTGCCCTTGCTGCTATTTTGACAAACCTCCTGATCTCCTCTCCCACTCTCTCCCCCTCTCTTTCTCAGTTGCCCCTCTACCCAAAATTTCAAAGGCGGCCTCAGTGAACCACACAGTCACTCTGACCTGCTCTGTTCAGGGCTACTACCCCATGAACATCAGTATCACCTGGAGCCACCAGGGCGGCGCTGCAGAGTTAAAGGGTAACCCACTGCACGATGGAACCTTCAGTGCTGAGAGAAACCTGAGTCTCACTCTGCAAGACAGACTTACTGTGAACTGTACAGCAGAGGTACTGGGACTGAACCTACCCAAGACGAGCCAGTTTGTACTGGACACACAGAAATCTTCTGGCCCAGGTGAGATACAACAAGGGAGATGGATCAGACTCAGAGTCCAGCAGTCTGATCCTCTCCAGGGCTTCCTGACCCGATGCACCACCTGCTCCTGCATCTTACAGGACAGACACACAGCCAGCCCACAGCTGGCACCAAGCCTGGAGTGGATCAGACTGCTGTGTACTGGGAGTGAGACTGACAAGACTGTAAAACCTGGAGTGGATCAGAGTGTTGTGTACTGGGAGTGTGATTGACAAGACTGTAAAACCTGGAGCGGATCAGACTGCTGTGTACTGGGAGTCTGTTATTTAAGAGTAAAATGGGTCAGGAAGGAAAGTCATGTTCTCCTTGGGTGTTTTATCTCCTTCAAAAGATTCTAAACCAGTACGTGAAAATCTCTTATTCCTGGTTTGGGGTTAGTACAGTTTCAGTCCATCTTCTTGAGCATTTGTGCTGAATTCTACACTGTGATACTGTGTCAAAACACCCAGTAGTATCTGTACCAAACTGTCTTTCTGGTCTGTGAGGTGCTAGTAATGTTTAAGGTCTCTGTGGTTGGTCTTTCTGGTCTGGTGAGCTGTTAGAGAGGTTACTGGTTAGAGCAGGGAGCCGGTGTGTCTGTGTGAGATAAGGGGGTGCACAGAGCAGGGGGCTGGCGTGTCTGTGTCAGTTACAGGGGTACGGAGAGCAGGGGTCTGTGTTACTGTGTCAGTTACAGGGGTACAGAGAGCAGGGGTTTGTGTGTCTGTGTCAGTTACAGGGGTACAGAGAGCAGGGGTCTGTGTTACTGTGTCAGTTACAGGGGTACAGGGAGCAGGGGTCTGTGTTACTGTGTCAGTTATGGGGGTACAGGGAGCAGGGGTCTGTGTTACTGTGTCAGTCACAGGGGTACAGAGAGCAGGGGTCTGTGTTACTGTGTCAGTTACAGGGGTACAGGGAGCAGGGGTCTGTGTTACTGTGTCAGTTACAGGGGTACAGAGAGCAGGGGTCTGTGTTACTGTGTCAGTTACAGGGGTACAGAGAGCAGGGGTCTGTGTTACTGTGTCAGTCACAGGGGTACAGAGAGCAGGGGTCTGTGTTACTGTGTCAGTTACAGGGGTACAGAGAGCAGGGGTCTGTGTTACTGTGTCAGTTATGGGGGTACAGAGAGCAGGGGTCTGTGTGTCTGTGTCAGTTACAGGGGTACAGAGAGCAGGGGTCTGTGTTACTGTGTCAGTCACAGGGGTACAGAGAGCAGGGGTCTGTGTTACTGTGTCAGTTACAGGGGTACAGAGAGCAGGGGTCTGTGTTACTGTGTCAGTTACAGGGGTACGGAGAGCAGGGGTCTGTGTTACTGTGTCAGTTACAGGGGTACAGAGAGCAGGGGTCTGTGTTACTGTGTCAGTTATGGGGGTACAGAGAGCAGGGGTCTGTGTTACTGTGTCAGTTACAGGGGTACAGAGAGCAGGGGTCTGTGTTACTGTGTCAGTTACAGGGGTACGGAGAGCAGGGGTCTGTGTGTCTGTGTCAGTTACAGGGGTACAGAGAGCAGGGGTCTGTGTTAGTGTGTCAGTTACAGGAGTACAGAGAGCAGGGGTCTGTGTTACTGTGTCAGTTACAGGGGTACAGAGAGCAGGGGTCTGTGTTAGTGTGTCAGTCACAGCATCTCGCTGTCTCATTCAGGAGGGGTAAAGAGAGCAGAATAAATGTTGAGAAAGACGAAGCACTTCTGCTTCTCTGTTCCTAAAACACAAAACCGCAAGCTGCCGCTTCTGATCTCTGGAGCCCACAACTCCTCACTCAGCATACTGCAAAAACCTCCCGGCAGCAGGCCCACCAGAACCAAGCATGAGGTTAGGAAAACTGCCTGGTTCTCTCTGCCTACTGCCTACTGCACGCCTTGCTCTCGAGCTCCTCGGTCCCTCAGCCTCTCACGTACGAGGCCAGAGCCTCGACCACTCCTCTACCTCTCCCTACGTTCCGTTCGAAGGGCTAAGGCCTTCAATAGCTGTGCCGTGCCATTCAGGATTTGAACTCTCAACCTCTCTGTTCCTTGTACAGAGCCCAGACCAACCTTCCACACTGCAGCTTATAGTGAAATATTCACCTGGGTGTACTGTTTCTGTTAAACCAGAACTCCTTCAGATCAGGCAGTGGGTATGTTCAGTTTGTGTGACAGTGTATACTGGATATGTTCAGTGTGTATTAGTGTACAGTGGGTATGTTCAGTGTGTGTTACAGTGGGAATGTTCAGTGTGTCTTACAGTGTACAGTAGGTATGTTCAGTGTGTGTTACAGTGTACAATGGGTATGTTCAGTGTGTCAGTGTGTGTTACATTGTACAGTGGGTATGTTCAGTGTGTGTGACAGTGTACAGTAGGTATGTTCAGTGTGTGTGACAGTGTACAGAGGCTATGTTCAGTATTTATAAAAACAATAACCTGTATTCCTCCACTCTGTCTTGGAGATGACACACAGGGGTGCCCAAAGATCTGGGCACAGTGCTGCCTTGTCCGTGTCCCACCCCACACTCTCCCTCGCAAACACCCTTACATTCCTGAACCCACTGTTTCACGATCTCATTCCCGACCGAACCCACCACATTCTCACAGGCACCAGATTCCACAGGTTCTCACTCCTGGACCACTTATCCAACCGCGCCCCTCTCCCTTCAGTATTCCCTCACGCGCTGTCGGGAAGCCTCCTGTAGAATTCTTCTTCTGACCGATCTCCCAGTTCCTGATCTTTTCTCCTGCCCTTTTTGACCACACTTTTTGGGTTTCATCTTAAGGATGGTCTATTTTGGGATTTCCCTGGTTACGGGACTCATTGCCTCTCCTGTCGACCAGGCCTCAGGATTACGTCTTTCGGATATTGTCCCGGTGCTACACTGCATTCCGCAGGATTCACAGCTACGCATGAGGATCCTCCCATTCTCCCTGTTGGTTCCCTGACAGTCTGTGCTCATGCGCCCTGTTTTCCCTGTGGTCCTCCAGATAGAAACGGGGAGAGTGAGACTGTCATTGTGGTCAGCGTGGTGACTGTGGGGGTCATCCTGGTCCTGCTGGTGGCCATGGTCGTGTGGCGTTGCTCTCATCACCAGAAAACAGGTACCTGTCTCTCTGCACACCTCCCACTGCTGCCTCCACTGCAGCTGGTGACAGGGGCTGGGTTATTAGTGTGACTGCTGCTAGAATTGTTCCTGTCTCCATAATCATAGTGGTGCTATGACTGCTGTTACTACTACAGGTATTAATGATATTTCTATTACATCTACTGTCTCTTCTACCACACCCGCTGTCTCTTCTACTGCACCCGCTGTCTCTTCTTCTGCACCCGCTGTCTCTTCTACCACACCTGCTCTCTTCTACCGCACCCGCTGTCTCTTCTACTGCACCTGCTGTCTCTTCTACTGCATCTACTGTCTCTTCTACTGCACCTGCTCTCTTCTACTGCACCTGCTGTCTCTTCTACTGCATCTACTGTCTCTTCTACCGCACCCGCTGTCTCTTCTACTGCACCCGCTGTCTCTTCTACTGCACCTGCTGTCTCTTCTACTGCACCTGCTGTCTCTTCTACTGCACCCGCTGTCTCTTCTACTGCATCTACTGTCTCTTCTACCACACCCGCTGTCTCTTCTACTGCACCCGCTGTCTCTTCTACCACACCTGCTCTCTTCTACTGCACCTGCTGTCTCTCCTACTGCACCTGCTGTCTCTTCTACTGCACCCGCTGTCTCTTCTACTGCACCTGTTGTCTCTTCTACTGCACCTGCTCTCTTCTACTGCACCTGTTGTCTCTTCTACTGCACCTGTTGTCTCTTCTACTGCACCTGTTGTCTCTTCTACTGCACCTGTTGTCTCTTCTACTGCACCTGCTGTCTCTCCTACTGCACCTGCTGTCTCTTCTACTGCACCCGCTGTCTCTTCTACTGCATCTACTGTCTCTTCTACCACACCCGCTGTCTCTCCTACTGCACCTGTTGTCTCTTCTACTGCACCTGCTGTCTCTTCTACTGCACCTGCTCTCTTCTACTGCACCTGTTGTCTCTTCTACTGCACCTGTTGTCTCTTCTACTGCACCCGCTGTCTCTTCTACTGCACCTGCTCTCTTCTACTGCACCTGTTGTCTCTTCTACTGCACCTGTTGTCTCTTCTACTGCACCTGTTGTCTCTTCTACTGCACCCGCTGTCTCTTCTACTGCATCTACTGTCTCTTCTACCACACCCGCTGTCTCTCCTACTGCACCTGCTGTCTCTTCTACTGCACCTGCTCTCTTCTACTGCACCTGTTGTCTCTTCTACTGCACCTGTTGTCTCTTCTACTGCACCCGCTGTCTCTTCTACTGCATCTACTGTCTCTTCTACCACACCCGCTGTCTCTCCTACTGCACCTGCTGTCTCTTCTACTGCACCTGCTCTCTTCTACTGCACCTGCTGTCTCTTCTACTGCATCTACTGTCTCTTCTACCGCACCCGCTGTCTCTTCTACTGCACCCGCTGTCTCTTCTACTGCACCTGCTCTCTTCTACTGCACCTGTTGTCTCTTCTACTGCACCTGCTGTCTCTTCTACTGCACCTGCTGTCTCTTCTACTGCACCTGTTGTCTCTTCTACTGCACCTGTTGTCTCTTCTACTGCACCCGCTGTCTCTTCTACTGCACCTGTTGTCTCTTCTACTGCACCTGCTGTCTCTTCTACTGCATCTACTGTCTCTTCTACTGCACCTGTTGTCTCTTCTACTGCACCTGTTGTCTCTTCTACTGCACCCGCTGTCTCTTCTACCACACCCGCTGTCTCTTCTACTGCACCTGTTGTCTCTTCTACTGCACCTGTTGTCTCTTCTACTGCACCCGCTGTCTCTTCTACTGCACCTGTTGTCTCTTCTACTGCACCTGCTGTCTCTTCTACTGCATCTACTGTCTCTTCTACTGCACCTGTTGTCTCTTCTACTGCACCTGTTGTCTCTTCTACTGCACCTGCTGTCTCTTCTACTGCATCTACTGTCTCTTCTACTGCACCTGCTCTCTTCTACTGCACCTGCTGTCTCTTCTACTGCATCTACTGTCTCTTCTACCGCACCCGCTGTCTCTTCTACTGCACCCGCTGTCTCTTCTACTGCACCTGTTGTCTCTTCTACTGCACCTGTTGTCTCTTCTACTGCACCTGCTGTCTCTTCTACTGCACCTGTTGTCTCTTCTACTGCACCTGTTGTCTCTTCTACTGCACCCGCTGTCTCTTCTACTGCACCTGTTGTCTCTTCTACTGCACCTGCTGTCTCTTCTACTGCATCTACTGTCTCTTCTACTGCACCTGTTGTCTCTTCTACTGCACCCGCTGTCTCTTCTACCACACCCGCTGTCTCTTCTACTGCACCTGTTGTCTCTTCTACTGCACCTGCTGTCTCTTCTACTGCACCTGTTGTCTCTTCTACTGCACCTGTTGTCTCTTCTACTGCACCCGCTGTCTCTTCTACTGCACCTGTTGTCTCTTCTACTGCACCCGCTGTCTCTTCTACTGCACCTGTTGTCTCTTCTACTGCACCTGCTGTCTCTTCTACTGCACCTGCTGTCTCTTCTACTGCACCTGTTGTCTCTTCTACTGCACCCGCTGTCTCTTCTACTGCACCTGTTGTCTCTTCTACTGCACCCGCTGTCTCTTCTACTGCACCTGTTGTCTCTTCTACTGCACCTGCTGTCTCTCCTACTGCACCTGCTGTCTCTTCTACCGCACCCGCTGTCTCTTCTACTGCACCCGCTGTCTCTTCTACTGCACCTGCTGTCTCTTCTACCACACCTGCTCTCTTCTACTGCACCTGTTGTCTCTTCTACTGCACCTGTTGTCTCTTCTACTGCACCTGTTGTCTCTTCTACTGCACCTGCTGTCTCTTCTACTGCACCTGTTGTCTCTTCTACTGCACCTGCTGTCTCTTCTACTGCATCTACTGTCTCTTCTACCACACCCGCTGTCTCTTCTACTGCACCCGCTGTCTCTTCTACCACACCTGCTGTCTCTTCTACTGCACCTACTACTGTCGTCTCTTCTACTGATGCACTGGTCCTGAGAATAATGGAAATGTATTCTATCTCTTTCAGGAGGACAGAAGGGAGATGTGAGGTCAGTATCAAACACCCCTTTCTCCCTCTTTCTCTTCCTCGGCTCTCTTCTCTCTCTTCTCTGCTTTCTCTTCTGTTCCATAGTGCTCTCTTGCCCAAGACATTCTCCAGTGATCTGAATTTGAAATAATGAAAGCCATCAGAGGAGTCTTATTCCTTTCATCTTGGTCTAATTAAAAAGGAGGAATCAGTCTTTGTCCCTTGTTCCTCTGACAAATGACTTTTATTGATCTTAATAGAAATGGTAGCTCTTTCGAACATGGATATTTGTAAATCTTAAAATCAAACATTTGTTTTGTTGTCCAGGGGTTCCCAGCTTATTGGATATTAAACAGTATTCCATATGGTGACAAACCAGAGAGACAGGAATCTGTATGTGGGAGTCTTCTGGGTGTTCTAAATTATAACCAATCTGATTATCATGATAACACAGAGGAATCAAGGGTTCTGAGACTGTATGGTTCAGAGTTATTAAAATCTTTAGGGGGTTTAGAGATAGGAGTTCGGTACAGACATCTGACATCAGATATCACACAGTCTGATCCAATGAAATTGGTGATGTCTTTGTTTCCCCTGTTGCAGCTTTTTCAAGAAAAGGAATTGTTTGCAGATTACACCCAGAAAACCAACACCCAGCTGAAAGTGGGATCCCCAGTTCTTGGGTTTCTCTCTGCGCTGACAACTGAAACAAATCCATTGAGGAACAATCTTCCTCTAACAGCTCACCTCTCTGGTGCTTCAGCAGTCTGACAGAAACCCCAGGCGACCCCTCTGGGGCTGCTGTTCTTGTGCTGTCTCTCCATCTAGGGTTCCAGTTAATGATTGTCTCTGTTTTCCCTGTCACAATACAGGCCAGAAGATGCCATCAAACACACTTCTACTGAAGATGCAGTGAGTGCTTTATTATTGTTACTGTTGTTGAGATTTCCCAATATTATAAATTGTATTAT
Source organism: Lepisosteus platostomus (assembly GCF_059453375.1). NCBI lineage: Eukaryota > Metazoa > Chordata > Actinopteri > Semionotiformes > Lepisosteidae > Lepisosteus > Lepisosteus platostomus. Next base: position 16,174,343 of record NC_142618.1, read on the forward strand.
TATTTTCACTACATAAAGTGTCCGTGCTGTATTAACCCCTCTCTCTCTCAGTGCAGTGTTAATGGACTGGAGTGTCCAGTCAGTGTGTCTGTACTGTATTAACCCCTCTCTCTCAGTGCAGTGTTAATGTACTGGAGTGTCCAGTCAGTGTGTCTGGACTGTATTAACCCCTCTCTCTCAGTGCAGTGTTAATGTACTGTAGTGTCCAGTCAGTGTGTCTGGACTGTATTAACCCCTCTCTCTCAGTGCAGTGTTAATGTACTGGAGTGTCCAGTCAGTCCTTTGTCTGTATTAACCCCTCTCTCTCTCTGTGTCTACAGGAAGTGACTTATGCCCGACTCTCTCTTTCCTCCAACCCACCTCGTCACGCTGCAGTCTCACCGGCCGCTGAAGCCTGTGTTTATGCACAGGTCGGGGGCAAGAAGCCGGAAGGCACAGCAAGAGGGACTGGAGTGACACCAGAAGAGGTGACTTATGCAGGGCTGGATCAGTCCAGGCTGAATCAGGGAAGACGCAAAAGACAGGACAACGCTACGCAATATCAGGAGACAGAATATGCCAGCGTCAATATTAGAAAATAGGAGTACTGTGACCTTTGACCTTGGAAGGAATTTGAATGAAAACTGAGTGCAGTCAGCCCTTCTGGACACCTATTTTTGTTTCAGTTCTGTTTCAGTTCTGTTCCAGGGTTGATGAAAGAGAGGTTGTGTCTTATTATAGCTCACCACAGTCTGCTGTGAAATAATTATAATAAGAGCTTCCCGAGTCTACAGAGAATTACTTTAAAGAGCATTAATTCTCGTATTCTCTCTGTGTATTAGGAGTGCTGCAACAAGAGATTAAGAGATTAAAAGACAAGGTTATTGAAATCAGGGGTCGGCATGGCAGTGAAGTGATTAGCACTGCTGTCTCGTGGCCCTGAGGCCTTGAGGCTCCAGGGCCACCTCCTGGCATGCTGTCTGTGTGGGGTTTCTGTGTTCTCCTCGTGTCCCAGTGGATGTTGTCGGGGTGCTCTGGTTTTCCTGGATATTCTGGAGGGATTTATTGGTTTCAGGAGAAACTGGCCCTGTGTGAGTGTGCGTGTGTCTGTATCTGTGAGTGCCCTGCAAAACGCCTTGCATTTCTTTTACGCAAATTCAGTGCTTATTCAAATCAGCTTGGCTGTAGTCCTGCAAACTCATAAGCAACTTTAATTGAGAAAAGGGAAGATTTCTGTCGTCCCGTGTGTTCTCACCCTGCGCCTCCACATTATCGCTTGCTGACTGGAGCAGACTGCAGTCTGTCTCGAGCACAGCTGGAGAGAGCAACCAGCCGCCACTGTCTGTATATTTCATCTGTCGTTTCTTATCAACTGTCTGCTGTAAATAAAGCTAAGTGTGAATTCATCACTGTTGGGGTGTTTGTTAGAAAAGTCCAGAGAGATCACGGAATACTGCAGTAAAGTCCAATGAGATCATGGTGTACTGCGATAAGACCAGAGAGATCATGGTATACTGCAATAAGACCAGAGAGATCATGATATAAAGCGATAAGATCAGAGAAATCATGGTATAGTGTAATAAAGACCTGAGAGATTAATGTATACTGCAATAAAGACCAGAGAAATAAGGATGACCTGCAATAAAGTTCAGAGAGATGAGGTCCTGTTCATGGGTGAGTCTTTAGTCCTATTCCTGGTTGTCTGGTCCTCTGTCTGGAGCTGTAGGCCTGTATATGGGGCTCTAGTCCTTTTCTTGTCCTCTGATCTTCTGCACCATGACTGAGGGGTGGAGTTTCACACCACAGGAAGTAAGAGTATTGCAACAGTCTGGCACTGACTGCAGGCAGGATTGTGAAACAACGAGTCTGGTCACGTGACAAGCACACACACAGAACACCAGTCCATCACACATGGACAACAGGACGTTGATAATTGCTGGGTGCAAGCTGATTTTCTCCGGGGAGAATTCCTATTTTTAGCTAATGCTCTGTACTTCCTTAAACCATTGTCATGAAAAACAGAACGTTTCTGAATGTGTGAAAATAAACTGCCAGAAACCACAATGCCCCAGACTGGGGAAACACCTAAGGAGATCAGCAGTGCAGCTGGAAACAGGGCATGACCTCTGACCTTTGACACAGGAATCTGGTCCTGACCTTCCTCATTACTGGCAGACAGGTGGTACAAATCCTTTGCCTAAAAACGTTGATGGAAATAAACCAAGATAGAAACACTTACAGTAAGTAAGGGTGGGTTTTACTTGGAACCCAATGAGGAAGTGACTGACAGCTGGCAGTTATTTTAATGTAATGTGTTTTTATGTGAAGTGTCAAATGTATCATCTTAGGGGAATCAGTAAAAATGGTCACACCTCTCTCTCATGTACTGCATTCGTGTAAGAACTTGCAGAGCTGCAGTAGTTTGAACTTCTTAATGCTCCCGATCATGACCTGTTGCTGTCCCCAGCTGTCCTTACCTGCTGTCCACATGTGGGTCATGGGGTCCCAGTCACTTTCAGGCCATGGGGTACGCCAATCGAGGAGATGTCTCAATGAGGAGATCCCTAATCCACCTGGGGGCTGCATGTGACCTTGCACCTATTCATCTGCTTCACTAAAGGAACAATGATCCCCCTGTATACCCAATCCCTGATCACTATGTACACTTCATCACTGATCACTGTGTCCACCCAATCACTGATCACTGTGTCCACCTTATCACTGATTACTGTGTACACCCCATCAGTGATCACTGTGTCCATCTCATCAATGATTACTGTGTACACCCCATCAATGATTACGGTGTCCACCACATCATTGATCACTCTGTACGCTCTGATCACTGATAATGTTATACACAGGCAGAAGAGTCTTCTAGTAGGTATTGACTGTGGAATGAAGGAATATCAGACACAGGAGTCAGTCAACAACGATAAGTATCTTCCCCCTTTACTTCTGAGACAATATGATTACATTACATCACCATGTTTTTACAGAACTGCATTAACTTCACATAAAAAGTAACATTGCACTGTCTACAACACAATACCACAAGAGGAAGCTTTATGAACATAAAACTTTTCTTACTTTTTGTTATTTTCAATTCCAGCAGTTTAGCCTGAGCAGTTCCAGGAAGTAAAGTGCTCTTAACGCTTCTCTCATATTCAGAGCCTATTTGCAAAGGTGGTTGATAGTCTAGTGCAGAGTCAACTTATGGTGTTGACAGCCTGAACAGGTATGGATTCATGCTGAAAGTCGTCCAATTCACTGGACAGGTGTCCAATGTTGGGTCATAGTGGAGAATGTTGGTTCACTCTCCACTCCCTCCATAGGGTACTGGTGTAGATTCATGGCTGAGGTCAACAGTCTGGACAGGTATGGATTCAATGTGGAGGTCAACAGTCTGGAGAGGTGTAGATTCATGGTGGTGGTCAATGGTCTGGACAGGTGTGGATTCATAGTGGTGGATTCATGGTGGTCGTTGATGGTCTGGACAGGTGTGGATTTATGGTGAAGATCAGTGGTCTGGACAGGTGTAGATTTATGGTGGAAGTCAATGGGTGGGTGTGTTGTCAGTGGAGGCTGATGATCTGGCATGGTATCTCTTTGTGGTAGAGGTCAATGGTCAGACATGATGTCAATTTGCAGTGTAGCTCAACAGTGCAGATTGTAAATCGTTTGCTTGACAGAGCACTTAATTGAACTTTCACTTAATTGAATTGATCACTGTACCTATAGTATACTACTTGGTAATTGTCAAGCCTGAAAACCACTATTACCATAATTGCCCTGTAGGTGGCAGCAGATGCAAACCACAGCAAGCACCAAGCACTCAACTTCTCTGAGTCAGTAAGTCAGTACTACTTGTGCCTCAAGTCCATATCTCTCTCTTTCTATGGCTACCTTAAGAAGAAGTCCATAAAGGGAAGTTACTGTAAGTCATGCATATCCTATTATTATATTGCAAGCAACAGCAGACATTGTTTCTGGCTTTGTGCTTTCTGTTATTGCTCTTAATGGTGAGGCTTGTTCAGTCACTGAGCCCTGGGCTCCAGCCCTACTCTTCCCACAATCTCTGGGCTCCAGGGGCCTGTGGCAGAAATGGTCTGTATGTGTGAAGAGCACTGTGGGCCACCCTCGCCCCCATGGCACAGAGCCCGGAGCTCACCCAGCCTGTCCTTCAGAGGTCCCAGGAGAGTTGGTGCAGCACCTCATCTGGGCCACCTCCTCCTGTGGCCCTGACATCCTGTCCACACAGTCTCAGAGACACAGTTCTGCGCCATCTCCTTTCCAGCTCTCGTCCTGTGAAGTTTCTCCTAGACAGCCCAGTCCTTCATTGTGGTGTGGCATCCAGGATTGATCACAATAGTCAAAATATTGTCTCTTTAGAGCCTTGCATAGTTAGAACACGTGTTTCAGGACTTCTGTCCCCAAGGCCTTAGCCATTAATTGTAACAATCTGTCCAATGCAGAGCCAAGTCCACGTCATCTGAGGTCCAGGTCAGACACAAGGATCACAACAGGGAAAGATCATTAAGCTGTCCCTGGTCTTCAAGAAAGTTTCATGCTTTGGCGACTACAGTTAGAGTTTCTACCCTGCTGGTAGAACAGTTCATAATTTCTGTCTGCTCAAGGGAATGCTAGTCTGGCAACACAGTATTGTTCACAAGAGCACAACAGAACAGAGATATGGTAAGAGAGGAGACAACAGAAATTCTTTGAATAATAAACACACACAACAGGGCAGAAGACACAGTGAGAGAGAAGACAAGAGAAATTCTTTCAATAACAAACACACACAACAGGGCAGAAGACACAGTGAGAGAGAAGACAAGAGAAATTCTTTCAATAACAAACACACACAACAGGGCAGAAGACACAATGAGAGAGAAGACAAGAGAAATTCTTTCAATAACAAACACACACAACAGGGCAGAAGACACAGTGAGAGAGAAGACAAGAGAAATTCTTTCAATAACGAACACACACAACAGGGCAGAAGACACAATGAGAGAGAAGACAAGAGAAATTCTTTCAATAACAAACACACAACAGAACAGGAGATATGGTGAGAGAGGAGACAAGATAAATTCTTTCAATAACAAACACACAACAGAACAGGAGATATGGTGAGAGAGGAGACAACAGAAATTCTTTGAATAATAAACACACACAACAGGGCAGAAGACACAGTGAGAGAGAAGATAATCCCTTAGCAATAAACAACATAAGATATACAGCAAGAGAGAGGAGACGACAGAGAATCTCTCTGTAATGAACAGAAAACAGGACAGAAGACACAGTTGGAGAGAGATGTCAGAGAATCCCTCTGCAATAAACAGAAAACAGGACAGAAGACACAGGGAGAGGCAAGAGATAACAGAGAATCCCTCAGCAATAAACACACAAGAACAGGAGGCACACTGACACAGCTTGAATCTGATCTCATTGTTGAGCAGGGAGCTGTGCCATCAGTCGCTCACGTCTGGGTTGTCATTGGTCAGTGTGTGCCAGCACTCTACTTTCTTATCTTTGTGCTTCAGACACTCAAACCAGTGCCTCAGTCTCTCTCCTTTTGCATCGATTCCCAGCTGGATACCACCTGTGGGCATAGAGACAGAAAGAAGGGAGTGACTGATACAGGCTTCTGGGGTCTCTGCAGTCTGTTAACACTGCACTGAGTACAGCACTGCAGTTTATTAACACTACACTGTGGACTATTAACACTACACTGAGATTCAGGATCAGCTGTGTGTGGGGCAGTGTTGTAGGAGATGTTCTGTCTTTTTCACTCAGGACGCTGTGCTCAGTAAGGAAGGCCGGTATTGAGGCATTCATGATAAGGCAGAATAGTTTGAGCAGGGCAGAGCTGGCTGCATCTCCGAGCTACTGGGACTCAGCATCTCGCTGTTGACTCTGTCTTGGCCACAAACCTTTCGTGGTCTGAGGGCTTAGAGTTTGTCTAGTGGCTCTTGCTTTGTGATCAGGACGTCTAAGAGGGTTGTGATGGTCTGTTTATCTATGATTATTACTGTTTTACAGATTTTGGTCTAAAGCTTCTGCACTGGGTTGCCTGTAGTCAAGAGTTTTGAAGTGTGTTGTTCCAGATCGTTTCATTTTGCATGTCCTGTTCTACGGGTAATGATTTTTTAGATTACTCTACTGCTCAGTAATATCTGAATTTTCTCATCATTAGTGGTATTTGTCCAGCCTGTTTGTAGCCTATCTTCAATTCAACTTTATTGTCATTAAACTTACACAGGTGCATAGTATAATGAAAAGTGTTTCTCATTAGTCACTCAGGTGCAGTATATAAATAGGACAGAAGATAAGACAATAGACAGTAACACAATAGCAATAACAGTAACATGGAATAACATAACATAAATAACAAGTAATCAAGTAATCAAAACTGTGCAAACTTCCGCAAACAGAGAAAATATAACAGGACAAAAACTAGTGCAAGGTAATTATTGGAACAGTGCAAAAATTGTATGGTTAAAAATAGTATGGTTAATTAATAAATATTAAATATTATTAAGACCAGTACAGTTTTACTGGGCTATCGAGGGGACAGTACAAGTTTGGCTTACATGTGTGTGTAGTGGTGTAGGAGTACAGTGGTTGTGGGTACAGGAAGGCGTTAGGAGAGATCATTATATGGTGGGATGGAGTGGGGGCGTCACCAACTTGACAGCTCTGGGGAAGTAGCTATTTTGGAGTCTAGTTGTGTGCAACGAAGTGACCGGAACCTTCTGCCAGATGGTAGGGGAACAAACAAGTTATGACTGGGGTGAGTGGGGTCAGACATAATTGTGGTGGCTTTTTTCAGACTCCTGGTGTTGTATATTTCCTGGATGGATGGTAAGGCACTGCTGATGATGTGTTCATGCCTGGTTAAGGTCATACATGGCTGGTCTGTCACTGTGTCTCTGCGCTGGTGTGTTCTGATGTACAGTGGTCAGTGACAAATGAGTTTGTGGCCTGACAGTGAAGGCACTGATACAGGAGGGGTCCAGGTCAGTGATGGCGTAGTCCACCACACTGCTGCCCAGAGCCGAGCTGTAGGTGAACCTGCCTAGAGAGTCCCCTCTGGTCCTGCCGTTGATTACGTAGAGGCCCAGCCCTTGACAGAGCCTGAGCAGCTCGCGCCCGGTGTTGCTGACCGCGGTGTCATGGCTGCACCTGTGTGAGGTGACCAGTGTGTGGTACAGAGGGGATTGGATAGTCCAAATATGGGTGTTTCTCTGTGTGCAGGTGAAGTTGGCCAGCGTGCCTGATTGTGTGTTGAGGTCACCTGCAGAGCAGGGCGTTTCCCAGTCTCTGGAAATGACAGATCTCTGTGGGAAGAATGTGGAGAATTCCCTCAATGTAACAATTGGATTTGGTAGGGGGGATGTAGTGTAGACTGCTTTTTTTGTGCAAATTATATTTCTAGTGATTTTGAGCCAAATGCATGACCTGTTTCTCTTTACAGCATGCATGGATTGACTGTACCTTCTCATCTGTAACATTCAGTAATCTCTGCTCTGAGTGACTGTAATGCCTGTGCTCTTGAGGACATGCCTGCCTGCCACCCTATCTTAGACATCATCACATTCCTCCCTGCTAAAACACTGAGGAGCTCATACCGTGCACATCGCTCAATACTAATCTAGACATCTGTCTGAATATATGAAATTTCACACTTCTTATCTGGTATGAGAAACTCGTGCAGAATTTCCACACTATGAAAAAAACATTTGGGAAGCAGTTTAAAGTCACAGCTACATGCTCGTATTCTTCAGAATGTGCTGGTTATTGGTGATTGATGAATATGCTGATGAGCTTAGTGCAAATGAAGTAGAGCCCTGTGACTGCGTGAAGTTCTATCTGGTGCTCAGTGATAATGTCAAGCAGGGCCTGGAGTCTGTGGGGCCCAGTGATGACCTCACAATCCTCCAGTCCCTACAGGCTCACCGATAAAGTCGTTGCTCATCCCCAGGTCATAATCCCACACTGAGATCTCGAGAGTCTTTTTTGCCAGCTCCTCATGAGGGATCTCATAGACAAACTCCTGAGAGACAGACAAGTCAATATATTAACACTGCACTGAGAGAGAGGGGTTAATACAGTAAAGACACACTGACTAGACACTACAGTACATTAACACTGCACTGAGAGAGAGGGGTTAATACAGTACAGACACACTGACTGGACACTACAGTACATTAACACTGCACTGAGAGAGAGGGGTTAATACAGTCCAGACACACTGACTAGACACTACAGTACATTAACACTGCACTGAGAGAGAGGGGTTAATACAGTACAGACACACTGACTGGACACTACAGTACATTAACACTGCACTGAGAGAGAGGGGTTAATACAGTACAGACACACTGACTGGACACTCCAGTACATTAACACTGCACTGAGAGAGAGGGGTTAATACCATACAGACACTGACTGGACACTACGGTGCATTAACACTGCACTGAGAGAGAGGGGTTAATACAGACACACTGACTGGACACACCAGTACATTAACACTGCACTGAGAGAGGTAGCACGGTAATAATGCATATTTTAATGCCAGCTTCAAGACACACTAACAGAGGTGATATATCAACAGACTCACCTCATTGAATTCAGGGTTTAGAGTCTTTTTCTTGACAGATGTCTTGTACTTGGACTTCTTGCCTGTGTCAGGACGCAGAACACTGCAGGCAGAGAGATGGACAGCAGGCATGAGAGACAGAAGAGACTAGCGCACAGAAAGGGGAACATCAGGAAACACATAAGGCCAGACTGACATCTTGACGAAGGGATCAGAGTATCCGTTGGAGTCCATCGCCGCCAGGTGTGCACAGCGGACAATGCCGACCAACAGCGCCCCCCGCTGGACAGAGTAACACAGTGAAACCAAGACGCGTCCCCGATCTACACTGGCCACAGCCTGGGAGAGAGAGAAGTGAGAGTTAGGATATCGCTCTGTGGGCAGGTCCTGGTAAAACAGATACAACAAGCAGCCAGAAGGGAAAGAGAGAAGAACCGTTGTATATCCAGTGTGAAGAAAAGTACTCAAAGATTGAAAAGCCTGCTCTCGTGTTTGACTTTCTAACTCCAATTCTTCAGTTGCTCTTGAAGTGTCACAGCGAACCCGCCCCAGAGCCGACCGGGGTCTTCTCTTGTCTTCCTGTGTAACCACACTGACACGTTCCTCCCCAACGCCCACGGCTCCTAGCTGTTCTTGCCGGCCCCTCTCAGTGAGGTCTGCACAGCCTTGTTTCATTGCTCTCCACTCGGGGTTTCATTCCCTCGGATCTTCCATTATCGTCACTCGTCACCCCGCCACCGTTCTTCAATGCCTTCACTCTTCATTAACCTGTTTAACTCCTCGCTCGTCTTTCCCTCTGCGCTGATCCTGTTTGGCCTGTGACACCTGTTTGTATGCACTCCTCCCTCGTCTCGCTCTCTCTCTCAGACCACACGCCTGTCCGTTGATGGTGTAACCAGGAGTGTTATCCAGCCTCCCACTCCCTTCTCCAGCTATTCTCGTCTGCTTCCCATTAATCCAGAAGAGTGTTCATTTCCAATCACAGACTATCCTATCCGCTTCTTCCCTCTGGATGCCTGTTATCTAATTATCCTAGGTGTGCCTCATTTCATACTGGTTGCTCTCTCGTCTACCTCGTCTACCCACCTCTACCTCCCTCACACGCTGATCAATTGTACCGAGGAGTGAGACAGAGAAAAGTGAATCTTCATGGGAGCCCCTAAAACTCACAAGATTCAATGATGTTACAGCCCCTCCGAGAACAGGAACAGAAATACCCCAAAACACAGCCACGTTGATGAAGAAAAAGCGCACTGACCTCTTCCTCATATAGAGCCATTCCTCTCTCTGTGTTCGTGGTGAGCTTCGTCTACAAATACAGCAAAAGCAAGATCAGCCTGTGTGTGCAGGTGTCGGGGTGTGACGATTTGATTCTGCTTATCACTGTCGCGAACAGGTCTGCTGCACTAGGGGACAGTGAGAGACGAAACAGCTGCACGAGGGGGCAGTGAGAGAGAGAATACATTTATCAAGCACGGATGTTGGAACAGTCTGCTGCATCTGGCCTTGAACTACATGACTCGCAGATCACGTTAACTGCTCTACATGGATGACCTGGTCCTGTTGTCACGTGTTGTCACAGAACAGGGGCTGCACTGCTGGAACAGTACTGGGAGACCTGAGCACTGACAGTCAACCTGGACAAGCCCAGAGTCATAGTTTTTCAGAAGAAAGCCAGACCTCAGGGAAACAGGTACCACTTCACACTCAACAACACATTGAAACACACAACCAGCTACACATACCTGGGTCTGATAATCAGTTCATCTGGAAGTTGTGACCTGACAATGAAGGCCTGTCTGTAGAAAAGGCCATAAAAAGCAGGCTTTTCAACATCAACCCTCCCACAAGAAGCTGGCTTCAAATAATTCAACACATTGTCCTATATAGCAATGAAGTGTGGGGTCCCCTCAGAGAACAGGTTCACATAAAATGTGCTAAACACCCCATAGAAACCCTGAACATGGAGTTCTGTAAAAAACATCCTCCATGTGCAGAGAAAATCTCCAAACATGTGCAAATCAGAAGACACCAGCCAGCCTCAGGACAGCACTGCTAGAGCACCACAACTCAGACTCAACCACATCACAGCACAGATCAAACAGCAATATCTCTCACACACTGGGACACACACACACACACAAACATAAACTGGAATGCTACAGAACCCTAAACAGACAATACACACAAGCTTAATAATTGACCAGCAAATATTGCTGTTAAGAAACAGGAAAGAGAAACAGACCCTGACAAAGTACAAGCTCGCTGACCACAATTTGGCCGTAGAAACTGGGTGATAGGACTGGCTGTTCTCCCACTGCCAGCGGGGAGAAACAAACACTTTCTGCACTTTCTGCTTCACTGTGAGAAGGGGGAGGGACCTCAGCTAAAATGGCAGCCCAGTATGTGATCTCCTGTCACAGCCTGAGGAACAGTGAGCCAAATACAATTTGCATAATGTATGTAAATGTCTGTAGATGTTGTGTTGATTCTACTTACTTTGGCCAAGTTGTAATTCGTTGGTAATGCCAATAAAGCTTGTTGAAATGAATTGATAGTACTGCTCCTCTAGGGGGCAGTGAGAGACTGTACAGTTGCACTAGTAGGCATTGAGGGACAGAACAGCACCATTTATTGTATTAGCTGTGTCTTTATTAACTCTAGTTGTATTAACAAAGTCTGGATTCTCTACAGGTGCCCTAATTGCTAGCATTAAGTGTCTATTTGCAGTGCCAGTATTAAATAGCAGCGGTGTAACTGTACATAAACACTGTGTTACTACCAGCTGCTGCCTCTCCAGACAGATGTTATAGTTCTTCGTCTGTCCAGCTGTCAGCTTCTTCAGGGGAACCCGAGTCTCCCCAATGAACTCATTGCGCCCCAGCCTGTCCATATCACAGACACACAGCCTGAGAGAGACAAAGGGGAGAGAGCCACAGAAGCACAAAGGATGAAGAATGAGGGTCTGAAATTCACAACAAAATCCACATCAAGATTTGTAAAAATGTCAGCTCCAAACTATGCTTTACTCTCTCCTTACTGACTCATTAGTGTCCATCACTACTGCTCTCCTCTCTCATCAGTGTCCTTCACTACTGCTCTCCTCTCTCTTACTGACTCATCAGTGTCCATCACTACTGCTCTCCTCTCTCATCAGTGTCCTTCACTACTGCTCTCCTCTCTCTTACTGACTTATCAGAGCCCATCACTACTGCTCTCCTCTCTCTTACTGACTCATCAGTGTCCTTCACTACTGCTCTCCTCTCTCATCAGTGTCCTTCACTACTGCTCTCCTCTCTCATCAGTGTCCTTCACTACTGCTCTCCTCTCTCCTTACTGACTCATCAGTGTCCATCACTACTGCTCTCGTCTCTCTTACTGACTCATCAGTGTCCATCACTACTGCTCTCGTCTCTCATCAGTGTCCATCACTACTGCTCTTGTTTCTCTTACTGACTCATCAGTGTCCATCACTACTGCTCTCCTCTCTCCTTACTGACTCATCAGAGCCCATCACTACTGCTCTCCTCTCTCATCAGAGTCCTTCACTACTGCTCTTGTCTCTCTTACTGACTCATCAGTGTCCATCACTACTGCTCTCCTCTCTCTTACTGACTCATCAGAGTCCTTCACTACTGCTCTCGTCTCTCTTACTGACTCATCAGTGTCCATCACTACTGCTCTCGTCTCTCATCAGTGTCCATCACTACTGCTCTCCTCTCTCATCAGTGTCCTTCACTACTGCTCTCCTCTCTCATCAGCGTCCATCACTACTGCTCTACTCTCTCTTACTGACTCATCAGTGTCCTTCACTACTGCTCTCGTCTCTCTTACTGACTCATCAGTGTCCATCACTACTGCTCTCGTCTCTCATCAGTGTCCATCACTACTGCTCTCCTCTCTCATCAGTGTCCTTCACTACTGCTCTCCTCTCTCATCAGCGTCCATCACTACTGCTCTCCTCTCTCTTACTGACTCATCAGAGTCCTTCACTACTGCTCTCCTCTCTCATCAGTGTCCATCACTACTGCTCTCCTCTCTCATCAGTGTCCTTCACTACTGCTCTCCTCTCTCTTACTGACTCATCAGAGTCCTTCACTACTGCTCTCCTCTCTCATCAGTGTCCATCACTACTGCTCTCCTCTCTCATCAGTGTCCTTCACTACTGCTCTCCTCTCTCTTACTGACTCATCAGTGTCCATCACTACTGCTCTCCTCTCTCATCAGTGTCCTTCACTACTGCTCTCCTCTCTCCTTACTGACTCATCAGAGTCCTTCACTACTGCTCTCCTCTCTCCTTACTGACTCATCAGTGTCCTTCACTACTGCTCTCCTCTCTCCTTACTGACTCGTCAGTGCTCTCCTTCACCTCTGCTATTCTAACTGATAATTCCTTGATGTCTCTTTCTGAATAGGTCTGAAATGCTCCAAGAGCCTCTGTGTCATCCTAACTCCTCACTCTTTAGGAGGTCCGAGCATCATGTCAGCCAGGGGGTTTAATCTCGGCCTAGCGAAAGAAGCCAACATTTCAGGTCAATGTTACCGCAGTGTCTTCTGTGCCATGTCAGCCTCCGTGATGCCGTAATAGGTCAGAGTCTCATTCCACACTGGGTTCAGAGTGTTACGCAGAGTCTTCGTACGTAATTTGTTTGCCTGAGAGAGAAAGAAAATGCACTGTCTGATCCATATTGTACTGAGAGAGAGGGGTTAATACAGTACAGACACACTGACTGGACACGCCAACACATTGACACTGCACTGAGAGAGGGGTTAATACAGTACAGACACACTGACTGGACACTCCAGTACATTAACACTGCACTGAGAGAAAGGGCTTAATACAGTACAGACACACTGACTGTACTGTAATACAGTCATGTTATAGATTTTAATGGAAGTTGACATATTGGTCTATAACTAAATGGGTCAGTTTACTCACCCCTCTTATTCATGATCACTGTCTGACCATTTTCCAGTTTCTGGATTGTACCTGTGTCTTCAGTGGTTTATGGAATAAGTGAGTCAGTGGCCTTTTAATAATTCACCAATGTTATCCAACAGCACATTTGTCCTTCAGCTGCCTGGAGGCTGCTGTGATCACAGCTCCCTGATGTCTCTACCACCTCTGTCTTGAGTGTTTGACAAGTCCAGATCAAGTGGACTTTCCCTCCCGGAGTCGCTCTAACAGATGGAGAGAGTAAGAGTCTTTAGCCATGTCAATGATATCACCTTCAGTTGCAGTCATTCCTATCAGTTCTTCCCAGTCAGTGTGAGGGAAATTCAAATCCCCCATTATCACCACTTCTCCTGCACAAAGACATCCCTCACTCCATCAGATCAGACTGTGTGATATTAGACGTCTGAATGTGCTGGTCTTTACCGGACCATTATCTCTGTGCCCCTGATAGATATGAATAACTCTGAACCCTTGATTCCTCTAGGTCATCGTCGGCAGGAATGATTATGAAAACTGCAATGAAAGTGACCTGGTTGTCGTTCCTCCTGAATTTCAGTTTCTGTTTCACCAGGAAGTGTCTGTGGAGGTTGACTGATTATCGAGGTTTGGAGAGATTTGGTTTTAACCCGCCAGGTGAGGAGCCTGGGACTCATCAGAAGAAACGCGAGGGACCCTGGAGCAGACCCAGCAGCTGAGAGGACCCCGCAGGCACCGAGAGCATCGTTCGCTGGGCCTTATTTCGGGGGGCTGAGATTGGTTCTGGGGTACGAGCGGTGCACCTGTGAAGACCAGCGAACACGTTGCTGGGCTTGTACTCAGGACAGGTGACTGGAAAGACTGTGCTCACCTGAAATGAGGGGCCTGGGAATTGTTTCTGATTTTACAGGCAGGTGGAAGAAATAAGCGCAGGTGGATTCTAACAAGAAAAACAGCCCAGTGGGAAAATAATAGTTCCTTACACTTATATAAGTGTAACACTCCACTCAAAGCGCTTTACAGGTGATGGGGATCCCCTCCACCACCACCAGAGTGCAGCCCCACCTGGATGATGTGACAGCAGCCATAGTGCACCAGTACTCTCATCACACACCAGCTCTCAGTGGGGAGGAGAGCAGAGTGATGAAGCCAGTTCAGAGAGGGGTATTATTAGGAGGCCCTGACTGGTAAAGGCCAGAGGGAAATATGGCCAGGACGCCAAGGTTAATACCTCTACTGTTTTCCAGAAATGCCCTGGGAATTTTAATAACCACAGAGAGTCAGGACCTCGGTTTTACAACTCATCCGAAGGACGGCACCTTTATGACAGAATTGTGACCCCATCACTACGGGGCAGAAGTGTTAGGAGAGAGAAGGAATGATGGAACTCACTTCCAAGCAGACCAATGGGAACTTTAGTTCCTGCTAAAAATGACGTTGTCTGGGTGATCTGACGGAAGAGTTGGAAATGATGTTAGGAGGCAGATGAGATCAGAACCGGCAGTGATTCGGAACTGCTCTGCCTTTGAAAATGAAATTGAGAGACAGAGACGAGGCATGGAAGAAGCCCAGAGCAGGTGCTGGAAGAGTTCAAATTGATTTGAAATAGAAAGTCATTGCAGCCTAGAGATGTAAGTTGATCTGGATCAGCGAAACGGACTCTGGTTTGCAATTGCTGCCCCAGGAGAGGCAGCGATGTCGGCCGGGCACGACCTGAGCAGTGCGAAAGAGCTCCGAAACCCCTACCGAGGACCCTGACGCAAGCCGGGGGGCTGCTGGAGACGACGGGAATTCGCCGGAGAAGAGGGGACGGGCCCTCCTGGTTCTCCAGAAAGAAATTCCCCCCCGCAGGCCGTCCATGAGGCTGGATGGAGGGAGGAGGTGGACAAGGAGAGGTCTGAGATCTGTGCCAGAGAACGTAGACGGGGGGCAGAAAACATCAGAGCGCTGAGCAGAACCTAAAGACGTTTCTGAAGATATTCTCGAAGTCTCTGGAGGGAAGAGGTGTTGTGTGAATGAATAAAGACATATGGATATTTCAGTCAGCATGCACATTCTTTCGGCTTCCAGGCACGCTGATGAGTTACAGCCGGAGAGGGACACTGAGTCATGCAGGAGCAGTGAGCTGTCTGACTGCATCACCAGCTCTGCTGCACACAGGAGCTTTATCTGAACAAATAACATCTGCAGTAATGACTAACACTCACCCCTCCCATCAACCTAGCATTCAATCTCCCCCTCTGTATCCTGTATCCACTCAGTGTGTCTGTATTAACCCCTCTCTCTCAGTGCAGTGTTAATGTACTGTAGTGTCCAGTCAGTGTGTCTGTACTGTATTAACCCCTCTCTCTCAGCGCAGTGTTAATGTACTGTAGTGTCCAGTCAGTGTGCCTGTAGTAACCTCTTTTTCGTCCTCTGTCTCTCAGTGTCTGTCCTGGGGTATTTTTGTCAGCACCAGCATGTCGCAGTGAAGTCGCAATGAAGTTCTGTTCCCTCTCTCCTGTGGTTTAAATATTTCATTTCCTCTCTATTTTTGGGAAGACATCTGTGTGGTTTTCACACTGTTAGAGGAGGCTGTCTGTCTCCCTCTCTTCCTCTTGTAGGTGAGACTTCACACAGCCCAGTAGTGCCACGGTGCCCAGATTTGCCCCCAGCGATCTCAGTCTCTGTACCTGCCCGTGTCTGCCTCAGCAGTGGCTGTGCAGACGACCGGTCAGGGCTCTGCAGCGCCCCCTGCTGCTCGGACTGTGAGCTGCTCTCAGTAGGGTTCTGAGGAGGGCTGGACCCCTGTCCTGCTCGGGCCCTGCTGGTCTGGGGTGGAGCCAGCAGGTATCAAGCTCCTGTTCTCTCCCTGCGGACTGACAGGCCCAGGTATTCCCAGCTCCCTGTGTTTTCCGCTGGGCTTCTGTTTGATTTGAGCTGGGGCTCATGTGTCTGTGTCCCTCTCCCAGTGACCTGCCGTGACCTTGACAATCTGCACTCGTCCCTTAGGGGTTGGGGGTTGGGGGGGGGTGGAGGGAGGGAGCTGTGACAGCAGTGGGAGGTTGTCATGGAAACTAGAGAGATTGTTACGCAGGGCACGGAAAGGAGGGAGGGACAATGGGAACAGCCCCTCACACACCATTGGCTCAGCACAGCTGGGCTGCTTCCTCAGCGCCAGTTCTGTCTCTGTGTCCCAGTCACTGTGTTTCTGTGTGGATTTCTGTCAGTGTGTGTCTGTACGCCAGTGTCTGTGTGTGTTTCTCTACTCCAGTGTCAGCGTGTGTCTCTGTACTCCGATGTCTCTGTGTGTGTCTGTACTCCAGTGTCTGTGTGTGTGTCTATACTCCACTGTCTGTGTGTGTCTGTACTCCAGTATCTGTGTGTGTGTGTCTGTACTCCAGTGTCTGTGTGTGTTTCTCTACTCCACTGTCAGTGTGCGTCTGTACTCCAGTGTAAGTGTGTGTCCCTGTACTCCGATGTCTGTGTGTGTGTCTGTGTGTGTGTCTGTACTCCAATGTCTGTGTGTGTGTCTGTACGCCAGTGTCAGCGAGTGTCTCTGTACTCCAGTGCCAGTGTGTGTCTATACTCCAGTGCCAGTGTGTGTCTATACTCCAGTGTCAGTGTGTGTGTCTGTACTCCAGTGGCTGTGTGTGTGTGTCTGTACTCTAGTGTCAGCGAGTGTCTCTGTACTGTTCTCACTGTGTGATATAATCTTCAATCTGGTACCACTGATGTACCTTACTTGCCCCAGGCAGCAGGTGCAGTTTGACGTATGGGTCAGCCAGGCCATTAGAATCCATGGGTTTCAGCCCCTGTAGAGACAGAAGTGATGAATGTTGAGCACTCTGTGGGGACTCATTTAGCTACTGGACAGTCAGCCATTATCTCAGTGCTCCGCTGGGATCAGGGTCAGGATACTGGGGTCACTGGAGCAGGGAGAGTCAGCAACAGTCCTGGAATTAGTCAGAATGAACTGGCTTCAAAAATATGGAAGTTACAACTACAGAACATAAGATTACAGGAAAGTTGATTGTTAATTGATCAATGATGTCATCTAGCTGTGTCTTGAAAGATGCCATGGTACTGGCTTCAATAACATTGCTGGGCAGCTTGTTCCACACTCCCACCACCCTTTGTGTTCTCAGTTATTAAATGCATTTCCTGAAGTTTCCTTTGTTTGTGTTTGAGCATATGGAAATTTTTGCTTTGTGGTACTCTGACAGACTCTGGGAGGTACTGGGATACACTGGGAAACTCTGAGACACTGTAATTCTCTGGGAGACAATGAGATACACTGAGATACATACTGGTGTAGTGGTGATAATGATGATGGTGATGATAGTGATGATGGTGATTAATGGTGATGATAGTGATGGCGCACCTTGGCTCTGTGCACACTGCAGTTGAGAGCGTTGTTCTCCTGATCAAACAATAGGCTGAACTCCAGGGTTCCAAGGTATGCTGGGAGACACATCAATAACCAGAGAGAGAGATCAGTAGTTGAGCAAAGGATCAACCGGTTTGAGATGGAGAGATGAGAGAGAAATGTGCTCACTAGCATCATCCGAGTCGTAACTGTCCCCTTCTGCCTCGATGTCCGATTCCTTGTCCCGTTCTCTCTCCACTTCCCTCTCTTCATCTCTGTCCTTCTGCTCTTCTGGAGGCTCCAGGGGGTCACAGCTCTGGATGGGGGGATCCCTCTTGGGCAGGACCATAGCAGGGAAGTCGTGGAATCGGGGAAAGAAGTCTGAGATCTGCTTGATGGGCCGAATGGGCCCAGGGCACACATTGATCGCCATGTGCTCCTGGATAGAGATTTTGTGGGATTTGGGGACACTCATACTGAGAGACTTGCTGGCTCGATGTAAAAAGTTACTGCTGAGAAGCTCTGTGCTACAGAGTGTTACTGTAGAAAAGGTCTGTGCTATGGAGTCTTACTCTCCTCTGTGCAGGAGCTCTGTGCTATAACGTGTTACCACAGGGGAGCTGTGTGCAACAGATTGTTACTGTAGAAAAGGTCTGTGCTACAGAGTGTTACTGAAGAAGAACTCTGTTCTACAATGTATTACTGTAGAGGAGCTCTGAGCTACAGATTGTTACAGTAGGGGAGCTCTGTGCTACAGAGTGTTACTGTAGAGGAACTCTGTGCTACAACATTTTACTGTAGAGGAGCTCTGTGGTACAGAGTATTACTGTAGAGGAGCTCTGTGCTACAGATTGTTACAGTAGAGGAGCTCTGTGCTACAGTGTATTAGTGTAGAGGAAAGCTGTGCTATAAAGAATTAGTGCAGAAGAGCTCTGTGCCAGTGCAGGGTTAGTGTAGTTGAACTCTACATTAGTGCAGTGTGTCAGTTTAGTGTTAGGATAAATGAGCTCTGTGTCAGTGCAATAAGAGGGAATATGAGGTCTGTGATAATCTGTGATAATTGTATCTATTACTGCAAGGGTTAGTAGAGTGTAGCCCTGTGTCTGTGCATTGTTATTGTAGAAGTGCTCTGTATTAGAGCATTGTTAGTGTAGAGTTACTCTGCGTCAATGCAGTGTAGCCCTGTGTCTGTGCAGTTTAGTCCAGTGTCAGTACAGGGCTAGTGTTGAGAAGCTCTTTATCAGTGCAGGATTAGTATAGTTGAGCTCTGTGTCAGTGCAGGGTTAGTGTAGAGGAGCTCTGTGTCAGTGCAGGGTTAGAGTAGTTGAGCTTTGTGTCATCGCAGGGTTAGTGTAGTTTCAGTGCAGGGTTAGTGTAACAGAGCTTTTTGTCAGTGGAAGGTTTGTGTTGAGGAGCTCTGTGTCAGTGGAAGGTTAGTGTAGCAGAGCTCTGTGTCAGTGCAGGATTAGTGTAATGGAGCTCTGTGTTACTGCAGGGTTTGTGTTGAGGAGCTCGGTGTCAGTGCAGGATTAGTGTAGAGGAGCTCCGTGTCAGTGCAGGTCTAGTATAGTTGAGCTCTGTGTCAGTGCAGGATTAGCGTAGAGGGGCTCTGTGTCAGTACAGGGTTAGTGTAGTTGAGTTCTGTGTCAGTGTAGCATTAGTGTAGAGGAGCTCTGTGTCAGTGGAAGGTTAGTGTAGCAGAGCTCTGTGTCAGTGCAGGATTAGTGTAGTAGAGCTCTATGTCAGTGCAGGATTAGTGTAGCAGAGCTCTGTGTCAGTGCAGGATTACTGTAGTAGAGCTCTGTGTCAGTGCAGGATTAGTGAAGTAGAGCTCTGTGTCAGTGCAGGATTAGTGTAGCAGAGCTCTGTGTCAGTACAGGGTTAGTGTAGAGGAGCTCTGTGTCTGTTGCTGCAGAAGACCTTTTAGCTGGTGGGTGTCTGTTCTGACTTGCTCCAGAGCTGTGCACTATAACATCTGTGATACTTGTGTCTCTGTGCAGTCTTGGTGAGGATAGGAGTTCTTATCTGTGCCTTGCAGTCTCTCTACCATGACAAAGAAATTCATGATTAACAGTAAAGCGGCACTCTGGCTGTTAATTGGAGTAATTAAGGGTTATTCATAGAACTGATCTCACAAACCAATGGGTGCTTTCTGATAACTGGCTGCTGTCATCTCATCTGGTGACTTCACACACCCAAAGAGCAGAATGACATGAATCCGTGAAAACATGGCGTCTATATTTACTTTTCTTTAGTGTGTCTGTGTTTATTTTTACATATTTACGGACGTAAGCAGCCGACTATCCCTGGCCTCAGTCACACCATCAGTCAAGCACACACTACAGCTCGTTCGCACCTCCAGAGACCGCTAGTGTTCAAACTGT
This sequence comes from Lepisosteus platostomus, assembly GCF_059453375.1. NCBI lineage: Eukaryota > Metazoa > Chordata > Actinopteri > Semionotiformes > Lepisosteidae > Lepisosteus > Lepisosteus platostomus. Next base: position 16,194,589 of record NC_142618.1, read on the forward strand.
GCTAACGAGCTCCTGTGCTCCGAATGCGGCTGTTTGAGCTGGGCTTCAAATCTCAGGCTCCGTCGCCGTCCATCAAGACCGAGGAGATCTAGTTCCTCTAAGACCTTTGAGAATGAAGAGAAGGTACAGACCTTTCTGTGTGTGTCTAAGGTTTATCGGGGGGGTGGCCCTGGTGTGTGTGTGTGTGTGTGTGTGTGTGTGTGTGTGTGTGTGTGTGTGTGTGTGTGTGTGTGTGTGTGTGTGTGTGTGTGTGTGTCTCTGTGTGCCCTGGGACGGACAGGCGTCCCATCCAGGGTGTACCCTGCCTTGCGCCGGTTGCTTGCTGGGATAGGCTCTGGCTCCCCTGCGACTCAGAATTGGATAACGTGATTGGAAAATGTATGGATGGAGCTGGTTTATCAGGAGCGGGAGATCAGCCTGGGAGAGAGAATGTTAATGATCACCACCTGCTTACAGAAATCAGCCCAGACACAGAAACATTTAAATGCATTGTGCACAAACAGATAAACACACAGCGACAAGCCCTGTTACTGCCGTGTAGTACACACACAGACTCTCTCTCACACACACACAGGTTTCCACACAAACATGCCTCTGGACACACAGACACTGCAGAAACAGGTGCACATGCAGTCAGCATGTCACGGGCTCACGGGCAGAGACAGACGTACCCGCTACGGCAGACCGACATCAGTGGGCTTCTCTGCTTCCCCGTCTCCTCTGTGTGTCCGCTGTGTTTCAGCTCCACGCTCCACTGAGCAGCTCCCAGCGCTGAGCTGCTGTTTTCTCACTCTGTCACTCCCCCAGACCCCCCCATCTCCCCCACCCCCTCCTCGCGCTCGGCCTCAATAACGGCGCGTCCTTTCAAATCCCTGCGTCCTCCTTTCTCTCCCGGTGCAGAGGGAACACGGAGGAATTAACCTCTTCCCTCTCGGAGCAGCCTCGGGGAGCCCACACTCCCCCCTCGGAGGGAGGAGCACCCTCTCTCCCGCCTCCCGTGCCCAGTGGGGCAGGAGGGTGCTCCGGGAAAGCCGGAAGACTCCATACAGTCCTGACGCAGCTCGTCCACTCAACGGTGGCCGGAGGCAGCAGGCTGGTGTGGTTTGAGCTCAGGAGCGTGGCACACTGGGAAGGTAAGGGGTGAAGTCAGAAGCCTCCTAAAGGAGCAGAGTGGACAGTCAGGGTCCGGACACCCTGGTCCAGATACCCAGAGGGGACTGTCAGGGTCCGGACACCTTGGTCCAGATACCCAGAGTGGACAGTCAGGGTCCGGACACCCTGGTCCAGATACCCAGAGTGGACAGTCAGGGTCCTGACACCCTGGTCCAGATACCCAGAGTGGACAGTCAGGGTCCTGACACCCTGGTCCAGATACCCAGAGTGGACAGTCAGGGTCCGGACACCCTGGTCCAGATACCCAGAGTGGACAGTCAGGGTCCTGACACCCTGGTCCAGATACCCAGAGGGGACTGTCAGGGTCCGGACACCCTGGTCCAGATACCCAGAGTGGACAGTCAGGGTCCGGACACCCTGGTCCAGATACCCAGAGTGGACAGTCAGGGTCCGGACACCTTGGTCCAGATACCCAGAGTGGACAGTCAGGGACCTGACACCCTGGTCCAGATACCCAGAGTGGACAGTCAGGGTCCTGATAAACTAGTCCAGCCCAGAGTGGACAGTCAGGGATCTTGAGACCTGGGAAAGAGAGACACTCTGATCACAGGACAGAGAAGATTTTTTTGCTTCTGTCATTATTCTGCTGAAAAACAACACTCAGTCCCCCAGGGTGGCAGATCTCAATATCGGTTTATTATGCAGCTGCTGTCTTCCACTCCCACCTCCCTGCCTGAACCTCCTCCCCCCGCTCCCTCCTGTGCCCCTCAGCTCTGGCTGGGGTCCGCCACGCGGCCGATGAAGAGGGGGGCCCTGGCTTGGCCGCTCCACAGCAGGGTGATGAAGGGGTGCATGGCGGAGAAGGAGGAGAAGGAGCGAGCGAGGGAGATGGACGAGGCGCCAGCAGCCTCGACTCCATCCTCGTTCAGGGAGATGCGGGCTTGGTGACGGGCATCCGAGAGGGCCAGGATATCTTCTTCCACAAGACCACAGAGGTTTGGACTATCGAAGAGCACCCTTAGACCTGAGAGAGAGATTAATACAGCATTATACAGTACAGACACACTGGACACCACAGTACATTAACACTGCGCTGAGAGAGAGGGGTTAATACAGTCCAGACACACTGACTGGACACTCCAGTACATTAACACTGCACTGAGAGAGAGGGGTTAATACAGCACAGACACACTGACTGGACACTACAGTACATTAACACTGCGCTGAGAGAGAGGGGTTAATACAGTCCAGACACGCTGACTGGACACTCCAGTACATTAACACTGCACTGAGAGAGAGGGGTTAATACAGACCAGACACACTGACTGGACACTCCAGTACATTAACACTGCACTGAGAGAGAGGGGTTAATACAGTCCAGACACACTGACTGGACACTCCAGGACATTAACACTGCACTGAGAGAGAGGGGTTAATACAGTCCAGACACACTGACTGGACACTCCAGTACATTAACACTGCGCTGAGAGAGAGGGGTTAATACAGCACAGACACACTGACTGGACACTACAGTACATTAACACTGCACTGAGAGAGAGGGGTTAATACAGTCCAGACACACTGACTGGACACTCCAGTACATTAACACTGCACTGAGAGAGAGGGGTTAATACAGTACAGACACACTGGACACCACAGTACATTAACACTGCACTGGGAGAGAGGGGTTAATACAGTCCAGACACACTGACTGGACACTACAGGACATTAACACTGCGCTGAGAGAGAGGGGTTAATACAGTCCAGACACACTGACTGGACACTCCAGTACATTAACACTGCGCTGAGAGAGAGGGGTTAATACAGTACAGACACACTGACTGGACACTACAGTACATTAACACTGCACTGAGAGAGAGGGGTTAATACAGTCCAGACACACTGACTGGACACTCCAGTACATTAACACTGCACTGAGAGAGAGGGGTTAAAACAGTACAGACACACTGACTGGACACTCCAGTACATTAACACTGCGCTGAGAGAGAGGGGTTAATACAGTCCAGACACACTGACTGGACACTCCAGTACATTAACACTGCGCTGAGAGAGAGGGGTTAATACAGTCCAGACACCCTGACTGGACACTCCAGTACATTAACACTGCACTGAGAGAGAGGGGTTAATACAGTTTGGACACACTGACTGGACACTCCAGTCACTAGTGCAGTGTTAGAGGCCCCTATCTCACCCAGACTCTCCATCAGATGAAGCAGATCAGTTTTGGAGTCCAGTTTGAGGCGAGGCAAGGCCACTGTGGCCTCCTGGGGCTCCACACTCTCCATGGTCTTCACCAGCTTCGTCAGAGTCTCCAAGTTCAGCCTGTCCTCCACCTCCTTCAGAGCCGAGGTGGAGAAGACCGGAGGCAGGAACACATAGAGGCTGACATCTCCAGACAGGAGGAACCTGGCCACCTGAGAGAAGACAGAAGTTCGAGGCATATTGGAATGGTGGACATCATCCCCACCACACCCGGAAAAGCAATTCAATTTCACCCGGCTAAGAGAGGGCAGGGAGCAGAGCGAGCAGGATGGATTTATCTCTCACCCTCTCTTTTCTCTTTTGCTCCCAGACTCTGAGAACTTCAGCCCAGCTTCGGCAAATCAGATCATGGCAATCATCTCACATGAGAGGAGGCCGTTCAGCCTATCTGGCCTGTTTGGCAGTTAGATCGATCTCAAGATCTCCTTCAAATGTCTCTTGCAGGAAGCCAAAGCACCAGCTTCAATCACACGGCTGGGCAGCTTGTTCCATTCTCTAACCACCATGTGTGTAAAGGCTGTCAACCTTTTGTCTCAGTCCCCAATCCCAGTACCTTGGCCTTCAGCTCTGCGCTGTATTGGATGGCCAGCCTGTAGTTCTTGCTCTTCATGACTGGGACTCTGACATGCTTTCCCTCCAGCGTGATGAATGTCTTCTCTTCTGTCTCATTTTCATTGAACCGCATCTTCCACTTCCCTGTGGACACAGAAAGTCACTCATACTCTCTCTCTACCTGTGTCTAACCAAACCCTCCAATCTGATCCTGAGACTCACAGAGACTCACCTGCGTCTAGCCAAGCCCGCACTCTGATCCCGAGAGACTCCCTCTCCACCTGCGTCTAGCCAAGCCCGCACTCTGATCCCGAGAGACCCGCTCCTCGCCTGCGTCTAGCCAAGCCCGCACTCTGATCCCGAGAGACTCCCTCTCCACCTGCGTCTAGCCAAGCCCGCACTCTGATCCCGAGAGACTCCCTCTCCACCTGCGTCTAGCCAAGCCCACACTCTGATCCCGAGAGACCCGCTCCTCGCCTGCGTCTAGCCAAGCCCACACTCTGATCCCGAGAGACTCCCTCTCCGCCTACGTCTAGCCAAGCCCACACTCTGATCCCGAGAGACCCGCTCCTCGCCTGCGTCTAGCCAAGCCCGCACTCTGATCCCGAGAGACTCCCTCTCCGCCTGCGTCTAGCCAAGCCCACACTCTGATCCCGAGAGACTCCCTCTCCGCCTGCGTCTAGCCAAGCCCACACTCTGATCCCGAGAGACCCGCTCCTCGCCTGCGTCTAGCCAAGCCCGCACTCTGATCCCGAGAGACCCGCTCCTCGCCTGCGTCTAGCCAAGCCCGCACTCTGATCCCGAGAGACTCCCTCTCCACCTGCGTCTAGCCAAGCCCGCACTCTGATCCCGAGAGACTCCCTCTCCGCCTGCGTCTAGCCAAGCCCACACTCTGATCCCGAAAGACCCGCTCTCTGCCTGCATCTAGCCAAGCCCACCATTCTGATCCAGAGACACGCTTGACTCTAGCCAAGCTCTGCACTCAGATCCTGAACCACACTGTAGTGTAGCTGCAGGAGTAGCAGTCCCGGCACCTCCCTGAGAGGGTTCAGAGGAGTGTATCTGCCACGTCACCATGCTCCTGTATCTTTGCCCTGACAGACTTTCTCTGCCTGTGAGATGAATGGACTGCAAGGGGAGATCACAGGGCTTGTGCTGGATTCTGAGACTGAAGGGCTGCTTGTCATTCTAAGGCTTGTCATTCTAAGTCATTCTAAGGGGTCACTGGACCAGGAGGCAAGTCAGATCTCCATATGTGTTGACACCTGTGCATGCTACTCTGTCACTGTTTTGATTTAACCTCTCGAATAATATACATGTATAGATTAATTCATTAATTAACCTTATTACCACCCAGACAGGCATCAAAGAATTCCATCTACAGAAAGCCCAGAAAACACCTAATTTAAGTCATCAAGGTTAGCAAAACCCACTTCATCCCTGATTAACTTGAATCAGCTGCAGATGTCCCATCTCAGAGGTTTCTCATGGGTTTAAAGTGAGGAGATACATTCAGAAAAACAGTCCCCTCATGTAGCAGTAGAGAACAGTACCAATGTAGTAGATGGCATTCAGCAGCATGAACTCAGTGTTCTGCGGGACCGAGTCAACCAGATGCTTGATCTGATTGTGGGTTTTCTGGGCCACCCAATCATTGATCATCTGCAGGTTGGTGGCGCCGTTATTGGTCAACTGCTGAGGCTTTGCCCCGTAGAATTGCTGCGATTGGTCACCAAAGAAGTCTGTCAGTTTCAGCCCTGGAGGTAGAAGCAGAAAGAACAACAGGCCATTAGGTGAAGACCCAGGTCATTTGGCCGATGCCCGAGGTGTGATGATATCTGCAAACCCAGCAGGTCACTCAGCTGATGCCTGAGGTGTGGTGATATCTATAAACCCAACAGGTCATTCAGCCGATGCCTGAGGTGTGATGATATCTATGAACCCAACAGGTCATTCAGCTGATGCCTGAGGTGTGATGATATCTATGAACCCAACAGGTCACTCAGCTGATGCCTGAGGTGTGGTGATATCTGCAAACCCTGCAGGTCATTTAGCCGATGCCCGAGGTGTGATGATATCTGCAAACCCAGCAGGTCATTTAGCCGATGCCTGAGGTGTGATGATATCTGGGAACCTAGCAGGTCATTCAGCTGATGCCTGAGGTGTGATGATATCTGTGAACCCATTGGCCCGGACAGCCAGAATGCTCTCCTCTGACTTGTAACAGAGCTGCTATAATGGCACTAGTAGCACCTGCAGCACTACCAGAGCTATAACATTTTGTATATGATGATATCTGTGACCCCAGCAAGCTGTGGTCAGTGAGCCCGGCACTGTTCATCTCACACAGAGCAACGGGATCAGGCCCTGTGTACCAGGCTTATAGTAGATCCGGGAAGCCATCTCCACGCTGCCCCTCAGGTGCTTGGTCAGGCTCAGCACCTCCTCGTGGACACAGGTGAAGTTCTGGGGGAGAGACAACACATTCTCCAGCGTAGTCTGAGTGTCCCCCCGGGCACCTGGCAGGTGGAGAGAGACAGATGCTTCTCACTGTTTGGAAACAGTGCCTTTAGATCTCCGGACAGGAGGCACAGCTTTACATAAAAAAGTGGTGAGGGTGTGGAAGAAGATGCCCAGTCGCACTGTTGAAGCCGACACCGATTTGGTTCAAGACACAGCGGGATGAGATCCTGGGATCGATCTTCTCAATTGATCTCAAATGAGATAGGTGGTTATCTCATGGCCTCCTCTCAGCTGTATCCATTCTTACTGTCTCGTTAGATACTAGCCGTTACTGATACTAGAGGGGTTTAGAAAGGTGGTTAACAGGGAGAGACAGGGGAGACTCAGGACAGACAGAAGAGCTACTTTCATACTGAAAATGGCACAGAGACAAAAAAATGTATAATCCTGCAGACCGGGGTCCCACACTCCTGCTGCCTCAGTCCAACACAGCTTTATTGTGTCACTTAATCCCAAACTGAACCCACCGGTTTCATGACTGGAAGATTAAGAGAATGTTTTGTCTACTCAAACGTTTGAATTAAGAAAACAAACTTCTTGGTAAAGATTTGGTAAAAGTAGTAGCAAAGGAAGTAAGTGTTACAACTTCCTGTTTGCCGGATCTCGTGGGAACACCGCAGTGTCCGTGCTTAATAATATCGCTGGAACACAGCAGGCCCTCTCACCCAGCAGGAGGAGTGTCAGCAGCTCAGCGACGCTCACTGGCGATATCAGCATGTTCCCCTTGTCTTCGATTCGCCGGGCCTCCTTGTAGAAGTGCAGGGCGAACTCCGTCAGCGATTCTCCCAGAATCCCCCTGCCTGAGGCGGAGGGACCCTCCGTGCACAGCGGCCAGGGCTTGCTGTGGCCATGGCAATGTGATGGCGGAGTTGTTGGAGCTGGGGTTGCTGGGGGCGTTGGGGTTGCTGCACCAGTTTAGAGAGATAAAAACATGAATTTGCACTTGTCTGAGAATCTGCACGTACTGTACTTCTCAGCTGCCTTCCACATCAGAGAAGGATGTGAGTTATAGGAGTGATTCACCTTGTGGTACATGGAGTGCTAATCCGAGAGCAGGGGCTGAACAGTTCACACGGTAAAGATCATCACATAACATTTCAACAGCTCAAAGTTCAGAGTTCAAAGTTCAGAGGACAGGACAGTCCTCTAACATCAAACAGTAGTGGTGTGGTGATTGCTTACAGTCACTGTCATTTGTCCCTGACACTTGTCACTGTCACCGTCACTGTCAGAATCACTGTCACTTCTGGAGTTACCATTCACTCTCTAACCTCCCTCACCTGCTCGGCAGTCTGCTTATACAGACTGGGGAAGGGCACACGGCTGCTCCCTGCTCTACTGATTGCCGAGAGCCTCCATTTTGTAGCTGACAATTCTGCCATCTTGGTAGGAGCAAAATGCCCAAGCAGTGCAGTACTTTATGGGGATGATTATGTGTTTGGCAGGGTTGTGTTCTGAGTGCAGTTTGCCAGGGTAATGCAGGGTTGTGTCTGTTTGCTGGAGGGTTTCTGTACGTGTTGTGTGGCTTGGTGTGTTGGTTTGTTTAGCCCAGCTGTACTTCTGTTCTAATCTGCCACTGAATTCGAATTTCAGTGAATCAGCAACCTGTGACACAGTTAAGACAACAGCATCACTCGTACTCCCAGCCAAGGATAAAAGACACTCTTGTGCCTCATCGCACAAGAGCAATAAACCACAACCCGATAGGCAATTCAGGAACATCTGAATACAGCACACGCTTATCAGACATGATCACATTGCTACTTAAAAGCACAAAATAGATCTTTATGTCTTTTCTACTTATTTAGACAGAGCCTGATTGGTCACAGTTGAACCATGTGACCTCTGTCCTTGTATTCCAGACAAGCTCTGTGAATAAATGATGACTTCGAAGTGCTACATGTACATGGAGAGCAGACTTCCTTACCTGGGACAGTGATGGAGTTCAGGTCTATTGGTAACAGAACCGTGAAGTCCAACAGCGCCTTCTTCAGTGTTTTGATTAAATCATCCGAACCAGGAGCAGAACTCTGATGAAACACGAGCTCCATGTTGACAACGATGAATTCCTCACTGGACACACAGAGGAAAAACAAGGAGAGAAGCGACAGAGAGACAGACAGAAGGAATCACAGCCTGTCACTCTGCACTCAGTATGGTAATGAACTGTCAACATGATCTACTTACATGGAGTTCACAATACTGAACACTATAAACGTAGAGATGTACCGAACACCGCACTGACCAATTGTTTAGTGTGTTAATGAGCACTGCACTGTGTAACTCAGTAAATTAGGGCTGCACTGAGCACCGTGCTGCGTACTTCATTGTGTCATAGCTGTACTGAACACAGCACTGTGTATCTCATTGTGTTAGAGCCGTAATGAACATGATACTGTGTATCTCAATGTGTTAGAGCACTACTGAGCATTGTGTTATTTCAGTGTGCTAGAACACACTGGTCAGTGTCTGTATCAGAGATGTGTGGTCAGTGTCTGTATCAGAGATGTGTGGTCAGTGTCTGTATCAGACATGTGTGGTCAGTGTCTGTATCAGAGATGTGTGGTCAGTGTCTGTATCAGACATGTGTGGTCAGTGTCTGTATCAGACATGTGTGGTCAGTGTCTGTATCAGAGATGTGTGGTCAGTGTCTGTATCAGAGATGTGTGGTCAGTGTCTGTATCAGACATGTGTGGTCAGTGTCTGTATCAGAGATGTGTGATCAGTGTTTGTATCAGAGATGTGTGGTCAGTGTCTGTATCAGAGATGTGTGATCAGTGTCTGTATCAGAGATGTGTGGCCAGTGTCTGTATCAGAGATGTGTGATCAGCATCTGTATCAGAGATGTGTGATCAGCGTCTGTATCAGAGATGTGTGATCAGCGTCTGTATCAGAGATGTGTGATCAGCGTCTGTATCAGAGATGTGTGGTCAGTGTCTGTATCAGAGATGTGTGATCAGCGTCTGTATCAGAGATGTGTGATCAGTGTCTGTATCAGAGATGTGTGATCAGTGTCTGTATCAGAGATGTGTGATCAGTGTCTGTATCAGATGCTGGTTCCTTATAGACAGATTCAGACAGAATAGACATGATTCCAGCTGTTGATCGTCCTGTGCTGCTCCTGACTGGGACACAGGAGGAGCCTCAGGAGCTCCACCAGGATCATTGGGAATAACGATCTCATGGGTGTTCTCACCTCCCACATGGGAGACATGGGATTACACATGGGTCCAGTTACATCCCTAAACCAGCCTCAAAGGCACAGCCCAGCACCTACCCGACTTCTATCTTCTCCACTTCAGATTGAAGGAATGTGGTGAGATATTTTTCCTTGTACACATTGTTCACCTGCAAGAGAATTGGAGATGCTCTGGAGATGACACCATCTCTGGCTCTTGTCTGAGCACCCTGTCCTACAGGTACAGGAACTAGCAGTGACTGTTGTCTCTTGGCTAGCCGATCCTGACAGGGGGAGATGCCTGTGAGACTCAGCAGAGACCATATTTGGGAGGAGGACAAGGAAGAGGCACGGCTACAGTGAGAGCCCACAAGTATCCACCTGCCAAAGGAGCCAAGCAGTCACTGGAAAGACTGTGGAGGGCAGGTACTGCAGCACAGAGGTTCATGAGAAACTACCAGCTGGCAGGAGGCTGCTCAGTCTTACAAGGGTACTCAGCTAGTACTGGGTACATGTGGGTTTAAGTGTCTGTAGTCCCGTGTGACATTAGCTGGCACTGGGCATGTCTGGATATTATTATGCAGGAGACTGGATGAGGTTACCCAGCTGGCACAGGGCACGTAGGTTAACCATAGGCAGGAGGCTGCTAAGGTCTGTATGAATAGAACCAGCTGGCATTGGGATCGGCCGAGACGAGAGCCTCTGAAATTCTGTCTGTCTGGCAGTCAAGAGCCACGGAAGGACAGACAGGAAGACATCTCGGCTCTCTGAAAAGAGCACTGCTGCCCATCTCTCGTTGCCCAGTAAGCCCCTGGATAATCCTCAAGACTATGGGTGGAAAGTTGTCTAACAACTCAAAGATGTAATGAGGGAAGTACCACATGAATCTCTAATAGGACCACTGCTCTTCCTTAGAATATCAATGATGTAATTAGTGAGGTTCTGCAGGAATCTGGTATGAGGTCCACTACTCTCTATACTGTTATTATGTCAATACTCTAGATTCTAATACAGGTCAATCTTCACACACTCTCACCTCCTCAGTAAGTCCAGCCTTAAAGGTCTCAGAGACCTTGGACCCCACATCATCAAGACCTTTGTTTGTACTTAGATCCATGTTGAACTGGAGAGACAGGGTGGTCCCTGGTAATATGCCTGCAATGTAGAAGACAGCGTTATCGAAGCCCAGACTGAAGATCAATGACCGGTTCAAGTATCAATCCAAGAATCAAACTTCAATGGCAATATCAACAATCAAAACCAAGAGAAAAGTGTAATATACAGATGGTATGTATTATGCGAATGGCATTCCACTTGTACCAGCTAACTGAAGAAAACAGTGTTCTGGAAAGATCAGTCACAACAGAGCAGCAGTGGTTTAAAAAAATGCAAAGAAGGCAGGAGATGTCATAATAATCAACTCGTTAAAGTACAATAAAGCCAATGAAACCTTTAAAGAATCCAGCCTCAATAGGTCCACACTGATAAACTGCTCCCTTTAGACCCAGGAACACATGCATGATTTTGTTATGGAAAAAGAGTAAAATCAGTCAAAGACATATTATTACAAAAATAAATGATTTTAGAAGAAGAAAAGAGAACTACGCTGCAGACTGTGTTCCATCAGGTGATAGATATAAGTGATCACTGACAGCATACTTCTTCTCAAACTGTGAGCCCACAGTCCCCTCAGCAGAGACTGGGCATCAGAGGCAGGACTGGCACTGCAATATTCTCAGACTGTGAGCCCACAGTAGCCTCAACACAGACTGGGCATCAGAGGGAGGACTGGCACTGCAATATTCTCAGACTGTGAGCCCACAGTACCCTCAACACAGACTGGACATCAGAGGGAGGACTGGCACTGCAATATTCTCAGACTGTGAGCCCACGGTACCCTCAACACAGACTGGACATCAGAGGGAGGACTGGCACTGCAATATTCTCAGACTGTGAGCCCACGGTACCCTCAACACAGACTGGACATCAGAGGGAGGACTGGCACTGCAATATTCTCAGGCTGTGAGCCCACAGTACCCTCAACACAGACTGGGCATCAGAGGCAGGACTGGCACTGCAATATTCTCAGGCTGTGAGCCCACAGTACCCTCAACACAGACTGGGCATCAGAGGGAGGACTGGCACTGCAAAATTTGTACAGTATGTAGGAAATCACCCCCAGTCACACACAATCTTTCTTCCCCTCCAGGACACCTCCTGAATTCCAAGACACCTCCTATGATCCTCAATTTGTGGGGAATTACTCTGTATTTGGGAGAGCTCTCTGATCCCCACCTCTTCCTGTATCTGGAAGATCTCTCTGATTCCACGACAGTCCCTATGTATTTGAGAGAGCTCTCAGACTCCTGGGCACTGTCTCTGTATCTGGGACAACTCTCTGATCCCTACACACTCTCTGTATCTGGGACAGCTCTCCGATCTTCACACTCTCTCTGTATCTGGGAGAGCTCTCAGACTCCTGGACACTCTTGCTGTATCTGGGGCAGCTCTCTGATCCCCACACACTCTCTGTATCTGGAAGAGCTAACATGATTCCAGACCTGCTCTTACCTGGGGCAGTGATGGAGTTCAGGTCTATTGGTAACAGAACCGTGAAGTCCAGCAGCGCCTTCTTCAGGGTTTCGACAAAATCGTCCAAACCAGGAGCATGATTCTGATGAAACATGAGCTCCATGTTGACAACGATGAATTCCTCACTAGACACACAGGAAAAACAAAGAGAGAAGAGACAGAGAGACAGAAGGAATCACAGCCTGTCACTGCACTCAGTATGGTAATGAACTGTCAACCCAGTCTTCTTCCCTAGAGCTCACAATACCAAACACTATACACAACAACTAGAGGTGTACTGAACACTGTACAACCAATGACTTAGTGTGTTAGAGCAGTGATGAACACTTTAGTGACCAACGATTCAGTGTGTTAGAGCTGTATTGAACAGATAACAACCATTGACTCAATGGTTTTGCAGCAGTACTGCGCACTGCAATGTGTCACGCAGTGCGTTAGAAGTATAGAACACTGTACTGACCAATAACTCATTGTGTTAAAGCGTGACAGAACACTACACTGTCCATTCACTCAGAGTCTTGGAGATATACTGAGCACCGTACTGTGTAACTCAGTGTGTTAGAGCTGTACTGAACACTATACCGAACAATGACTGTTATACAAAACAGTCATTGTGTCATAATAAATAATCCTTATGTTTATATAATACTTTCCTGGACACTCCACTCCAAGCTTTTTACAGGTAATGGGGATCCCCTCCACCACCACCAGTGTGCAGCCCCACCTGGATGATGCGACAGCAGTCATAGTGCACCAGTACTCTCACCACACACCAGCTCTCAGTGGAGAGGAGAACAGAGTGATGAAGCCTGTTCAGAGTTGGGGATTATTATGAGGCCATGAGTGGTAAAGACCAGGGACACCAGGGATCACACCCCTACATGTTTTTGAGAAATGTCCTGGGATTTTTAATGACCACAGAGAGTCAGGACCTCGGTTTTACATCTCATCCATGTGTTGGAGTTGTACTGAACACTGAGCTATGTAACTCAGTGTGTTAGAGCTGTGCTGAGCTCTGCACTATGGGTTTCAGGGGTGTTATTGTCCCTCAAATGCGAGACTAGGGATCGGTACAAGTTTATTAAAATGGCCTCGAAGGCACAGCCCAGCTCTTACTCGAGTTTTGTCTCTGTCACTTTGGAACGATGGAATTTAGAGTCATATTTCTTCTTGTACGCCTTCTCCACCTGCAAGAGAATCAGAGATGGTCTGGAGTTTACTTCCTCTCTTTCGGGCTCTGGGTACTGTCACCCAGACACCAGATTGCAGGAAGATGCTTTCGAGGAACTACACTATCAGTGTAACCTGAACCACACTCACATTCAACCCATTTCCATGACAAGGCAATCTGGCAGGAAAATGGCTGTTAATGACCACCTACCTCATTTAGTACAGTGTGAGAGCAGAACTCATGTCACACTCTTGCACACTCTCACACACTCTCACAGAAATTACTGTCTCAAGACTCGGCACTGCTTGTGTTTGCTCCCCTGGCTTTTTGACCTCGACCTTGAAGAGTCCTTGTATATCTCTTTTTGGATTTCACTTGAAGATATCTCCTGGTTCTGGACTTTGTTTTGCTTGTTTCAGCTTTGTCTCTCGGATTGTCCCATGCAGTGTCTTTCTATTACTTCCTGGCTATGAACTTTGCTACGTTTTGGATTACTTTCCTGGATTGTGATTAGTTGAACATTCACTTTGGAACTCTGCTCTCCAGCTATGAGCCCTGCTATCCCTTTGACTCCTCCACTGAATGGCAGACCACAGAGGTCTGTACTAGGACTCCTGTTTTATGATATCAAAGCTCTTGATTCGTATATAGGGAAATCTAGAATCTCACACTCTCACCTGTTCAGTAACTCTATCCCTGAAGGTGTGGGAGATGAACTTCTCAACATCAAGTACTTTGAGAAAAGGTAGCTTCATCTTGAACTGGAGAGGCAGGGTGGTCTCTGTTTTTGAGGCCGCAGTAGTAGGCACAAAACGTTTGGTGTTAGGGCTTTCCAGTGATTCAGCTGTGTCTGTCGTATCAAGAAGACCACAGAAAAGATCTCCAGCATATTAGAACTCCAGCCAACTAAGAAAATGATTCTTAGTGTTTGGATTCAGAATTGCTTAATATTAAATGGAGTGTACAGACTACAGTCAAAAGCTCAAACTGAGGTCAAAATTCAATTTGGGGTAGTGTAGTTATTGGAGTACCACAAGGCTCTGTACTGGGACCTCTCTTCTTCTTACTTATATCTATGATGTGATTAGTGGAGTACCACAGGGGTCTGTACTAGGTTCACTTTACTTTAAACTCTATTACAGTTAGTGAACTTTGCGGAGGATTCCGAAAAAGCAGGATCAGCAAACACTGTTGAAGCAGCACCTGAAATTCAGAAGCATTTCAATAAAATTCATAACTGGACAAATATCTGACAGATGCTGTTTAATGTGGACAAGAGCAGGTTTTTTTATTAAGGTTGTTTAAATGTAAATTGCATGTCATACTCGCCCCAGCTAGACAGCTGTTAAACAAGCATTACCAAGCCGACCAGCAAATTTGCTATTCACCTGTCAGCCGGTTGCCGTAACTATCAGCTCAGGCAGAAACTCTGTTCCACCTGCATTCACGTTATAACCACGCCTGTCTCATGAAGAGTAGACTGTTAAGGTTTTTCCTTGTCAGTGCTCTGGTCTCTGTTGTGGAGTTTTGTTCAGAGCCTAATCTTCATGCCCTAGTTCTTGTGTTTCTCCCTGGAATCTCGACCCTCTTGTCTCGATAATTTTTCTCCTGTTTTTTTCCCTTTGTTCTTTGAACTGTGATCTGCTGTGTCTCTGTGTCTACCAGGCTATGCACCTTGTTCTTTACTACGACTCTGGACTCTATTCATTACCCTGCCTGTTTGTGCCTGCTCTGCCCTGCATTTGGGGTCTTCAAGTGACCCGCAGATGCTGTATAACATTACATGCTACATACAAAATGGGAAATATTGAGGTGTTTTCAGGCATCAGTTACATCTTCTACACAGTGGGGAAGTAATAAAAAGGGCAAACACAATGCTAGGACATATATTTATAAACACAGAATTCACTAGATGTTTTGATAAAACTGCACAATGCTCTAGGAAGCTATGAACAGTTTTAACTGTTTGATTGCTTTAGTCTTAAAGGAATGTCCTACACTGACAGACTGAAGGAACTGAATCTCTTCAGTCTGAAGAAAATGTCCTACACTGGAGGCTGAAGGAACTGAATCTCTTCAGTCTGAAGGGAATGTCCCACGCTAACAGACTGAAGGAACTGAGTGTCTTTAGTCTTAAGGGAGTGTCCCACACTGACAGGCAGAAGGAACTGAGTCTCTTTAATCTGAAGGAAATGTACTACAATGACGTTATGACAGAGACTCACTGACATACTCAGTCACTGATAGACACACAACTCTTATGTACTGTAGGCATGTCTAAGAAGATGAAAAGCAATGTTTAGAAAAGTCAGTATCTATACTGTTGCAAGTATTTTCTCTTGTGTGATGTACAGTACAGTATCTTCACCTCTCAGGATCAGGCCTGGGGGAATGCTGGAGCAGCTCTGGTTATTGAGGTTATCTGTTCTTGCCCCTGGGAGAGCTCTGATCCTGGAGAGAGTGGAGTGAGATTGAAGACACTCACCTGTCACTGTCAGATTCATTCCTGGTCCTGGGATTGCGATCTCACTGGAGGAACCTGGTCTGTACTTGTCACAGTAATAGACCCCAGAGTCCCCCAGGGTCAGGTTGTCTATTCTGATGGACTTGTCTGTTAGATGGTTCTCTAATATAAAGGACACGTGGGGGTCTCTGATGTCACTTCCTGTACTGAAGAATAGCTGTCTGCCTCTGCCTGTGTCTCTGCTCCACCTCACTGCTCCAACCCTTGTATCACGGACAGTACAGTTGAGAGTGACCGACTGCCCCTCAGTCCCAGTGACCAGACTCGGGACCTGAGTGATCACACCTTCACCCATCACAGCTCCTGGAAGACAACGCTGGTCTCCTGTCAGTGTCAGCTGACAGACAGCAGGAGGTGCACTTTTCCCTATAGTTCAGAGAATACAGTAAGTCAGTATTCACCTGAGCTTCAACAGATCTTTTTTTAATCAACCTGTCCTTAATTACTCAGTATGCCATTTCTGTTTCTACTGGCATCCGTGAATCTGTATTAAAACTCAAAAAGATATCATTGATGACAATAATTACAATAATAGTAGAACCTTTCACCATGAAGGATCCTAAAGATCTCAACACACAGTACAGACCCACTTCTGCCACACAGATCAGCCCCACTGCACATAGATCAGGGCGGCAGAGAGGAACTGCTGCACCAAGGGGATTGGGGGTGATCTGGGGTACTGGACTTCACCCAGTGAAGTGACACACAGCAGCCCCACTGCACACAGATCAGGGCAGCAGAGAGAAACTGCTGCATCAGGGGGATTGTGGGTGATTACAGTGAGCCCTGAGGGGGTTCTGACAGGACACTAGGGCCATCCCCCCTAATTTTAGGATAAGATTTTAATGAGCAACCCGTCAGGACTTCAGTTTAATGTCTCACTGGAAGAACAGCGCCTTCTACAGGACAATGCCTGTGATCTCCACACTGGAGAAGATGGCTTGGGCATTCTGGGAAGAGTGCCATCTGCTGAGGGCAGGAGAAGAGCACATGCCACCGGTCTCCACCTGCGATCGGCAGGAAGAGAGGTGTGTGGGTCAGCTGACTGCAGCCTACAGGCAGAGGGTTGTGTCTGGTTCCTCAAGTCTTTACGGCTTGGCCAGAGATAACCCTGCTGCAACACGGCTGAAATGTAAAATAAGCAAGTCCAGCTGGAGCTCTGGGCCACTGGACTCACAGGTGTGAACTCCTTGGTAAACTGATTTCACTGTTGCAGCACCTGCGGGGCTCAGAGCAGCTCATTCACGATCATGCAGATCAGATTTGCAATGTGATTATAGACCAGGCCCTGTCGTTTAACAGCTATTATAGTAAGAGAAAGGAAGAGGACCAGAGTGATGGAACAGCTTCGTACCTCTGTACCTGGGCAATAGAATAGAGAGCAAACCCCCTCCCACTCCTGTCTCCTCACTCTCCTGTCTCTTCACTCTCCTGTCTCCTCACTCTCCTGTTTCCTCCCACTCATGTCTCTTAACTCTCCTGTCTCCTCACATTCCTGTCTCCTCCCAGTCCTGTCTCTATTTGTCAGTGTGACAGTGTGATGAGTGTGTCTGTGATGAGTGTGTAAGTGTGATGAGTGTGTCTGTGTGATGAGTGTGTCAGTGTGATGAGTGTGTCTGTGATGAGTGTGTCAGTGTGATTAGTGTGTCTGTGTGATGAGTCTGTCACTGTAATGAGTGTGTCTGTGATGAGTGTGTAAGTGTGATGAGTGTGTCAGTGTAATGAGTGTGTCTGTGATGAGTGTGTCAGTGTGATGAGTGTGTCAGTGTGATGAATGTGTCAGTGTGATGAGTGTGTCAGTGTGATTAGTGTGTCTGTGTGATGAGTCTGTCTGTGTGATGAGTCTGTCACTGTAATGAGTGTGTCTGTGATGAGTGTGTCTGTGTGATGAGTGTGTCAGTGTGATGAGTGTGTCTGTGATGAGTGTGTCAGTGTGATGAGTGTGTCTGTGATGAGTGTGTAAGTGTGATGAGTCTGTCACTGTAATGAGTGTGTCTGTGATGCGTGTGTAAGTGTGATGAGTGTGTCAGTGTGATGAGTGTGTCAGTGTGATGCACGTGTCTGTGCAGAGAATAGTGCTAATTCACACGCGAGCCTGCACAAAGTAACAAGAACATGTCTGCAGCTTCCTTCTGCACTTTGGCACTCAACAAACAACCCTGTGTGGGAGTATTGATCAGCGCTGGTTTTGATGGGTCACTCATTAACTTCCACACACTGGTGCTGCTGGCTGACCTGCATCTGATTCAATAATATTAAACAGCAAAACAAAGCTGGGGGTGCTTCAGGAAGACTAGGTGAAATCACCAGCCCTGTTGTAGGAATTTGGGGCTATTTTTGTAATATGTGGGGAGACAGCTAATTTCAGTGTCCCATTTGTTTATAAACCTTGATATACAGCCAGTTAGATTCAAACTCTCAACCTCTAGTTTCCATGAGCCATGAGCTGAAGAGCTCAGGCAGCAGACAGGGCACAGTACAATGGTCACCCCAAAAGAGTTTCCTGGCGGCAGCTTGAAGAAGACACCCTGGCCCAGCTGGAGCACGTGTGGGGAAATCTTTTAGCTCCAGAGGGATCCCAAGACTGGGAATCCTGGGTTCGTGTTTGCTGGGGCTCTTGTGGCTGTGTGGGGGCCCTGCTGCTTTTGCAGGACTGCCATTTTCTCTGTTACCCATCATGCATCAGCTGTAACAGTGTGCGGGGCTGGTGGTGTGTAATCACTGTGAGTCATGACGGCGCCAAGCCCTCTCTCCCCTCGTTTCGGTTTCAAATTTACTTCCAGCTCTGCAAGCATCTGAACAACATCTCCCTGAAAACTACCCTCCAGGAGGACCCTCAAGGTGTTTCACTCCAAAACAGCTAGAATTTTCATTTTTGACCAAACAAAGGGACAGAATGCCAAGAATTCCTCTTTGAGCGCCAGAACTGTCTCCCTCCCGACCAGCAGAAGACTGAGAAAAGATCTGAGCTCCAGAGCTTTCAGGACACGTGTCGGTGTGTCATCCTGACTTGTTGTCCAGCCCCCCTGCCCCCACTCACGCCTCCTGTCTCACCGTGCGTGTGCTGGTGGCTGGTCTTGTCGGACTCTCCTGCCTTGCCCTGTGAGAAGACAGAAACAACGTCAGTGTGGCGATTATCTTCAAGATAATCTTCCAGAAGCACAAATGATAGTAAGGCCTTTGCAGTTTATCCCAAAACGTCTCATTCTCAAGCAGTAGGTGCTCCGCTGAGGAATCCCTAGTGCCCCTGAACTTCCAAGAGTTCCAAGAGTTCCAAGGGTCAGTCTAGAGTGGGGTTTAAGCCAAACACTCTACTTTCACAAAGAGACATGGGTGGCCAAGTGCTCACAACCTCAGTTCCACGTCACCTCCCTCGCCAGCATACTGGAGAGGTGGTTCGGACATTGGGGTCCAGGGGGAAGAGCACCACCTGCTGGTCCATCACTGCTATTACCTCCCATCCCCTCAGCATCTGGGGCTTGACCAGATCAGGTGGGAAAACTCTTGTAGCAGCTCTTGGAGTCCCTGTCCAGAGTCAAATAAGCTTTGCTATTGGATAATTGTAGATGAAATTCTCTGGGGACAGGAGAGCAGTGACAACACTGCAGGGGATAGGCAGGTCTGAAAGCCTAAAGTGTTCAAGCACCACCTCCACCACTTTGACTGACACACGCGGAATACCTGGAGCTGTGAGTGAGACACACAGAGGACACCTGGGACTGGGAGTGAGACACTTAGATGACACCTGGGTCTGGAGTGAGACAGACACACAGAGGACACCTGTGGCTGGAGTGAGACAGAACCACAGAGGACACCTGAGCATGGAGTGAGACAGACACAAAGAGGACACCTGAGCCTGGAGTGAGACAGACACACAGAGGACACCTGGGACTGGAGTGAGACAGACATAGGATGGGGGTGAGATATATGGAAGAGTGCAGCTTTTCTGCAGATGAGAGAGGGAGACTGTCATGGAAGTCAGGGGCTAGCCATGGAGAGAGACCGGCGAGACAGGAGGACCATATGCGTAGAGGCTGGAACAGAGCAAACATGGGGGTTCAGTCCAGTTGGAACGAGACATAAGCCCTCAGGTAGCGGACGTGAGACGACCTGGTGAGGCGAGCCTCTCGACAACCAGTCACAATGCTGAGCCAGGAGGATAGAGAGACCCGGAAATATAAAGCCCCAGACAGCAAGACACATCGGAAGAACAAGAACAGCACAGGGAAACTAAGAACAGGACAGAGCAGGAGCGCCCTCTAGCTGTAGAGGGTGTGACAGAGACAGAGTGACACTGTGACAATGGGATAGGGTGACAGTGTGACAGTGTGACACTGGGAGACGGAAACAATATGATAGTGTGACAATGTGACACTGTAACAATGTGAGAATGAGAAAATGTGACAATGTCACACTGTTACAGTGTGATGTAGCGGCAATGCTTGTTAATAAGGCAGAATTAAGTGTTGCTGTGCTTTCCCAAATGAGGCCCCATCTCTCTCTTCATCTCTGTGGTGCTGCCACAGAGAAACTATGCATGCAGGCTGATTTAAAGATGTTTTCTTTTGATAAGGGACAGCTCCCAAATGGGGATGCACTTAGCTAAGCCTGGCTATCATGATCAATGGTCATCCATTGGCGCCTATCTGTCTAGGGAGTGCCAGATGGACATCTGGACTGCATTCCTAGGTGTCAGGAGTAAGTGACTCATATCTCACCTTGATCAACCAATCAGAGACTGGTAGGGCCGAGTAACCCACGTGGGACTCTGATGCCCATGAAACTTTCAGCCAATGAAAGAGCTGAAGTTCCTCCAGGTAAAAACAGGCAACACAGAGAGCCTGTAGTAGACTATTCTGAGACTATTCTAAAGAGAATTCTGAAGAATTCCAGGGCAGGACGGCCCAGGAGCAGAAGGCTCCCAAGGGCAGGACATTCTCGCAGCGCGCCTCCTGACCATCCTGAGACTCAGCCCGGACCACCACGGAATGGCCAGTGTGTCCGAGTGCCAGAACTTTCCTTTGTTCTAAGAGTCGAGAGCGGAGGTTGCCAGAGAGTAACCAGAGGATCCACCCGAGGTTAGCATCAGCAGCAGGCCTCGTGAACAGGTCGGAACTGTGGACAGCTGAATCACTATTCAGAACTAGCGCTTCATCAGGAACGAACCGGTCCTCTTCCTGACTTGCTGGGATCCACAGTCATCTTTTCTCCAGTGCACAAACTTTTCTAGTTAAAGCCAACACTAACTAGCCGGTCAGTGAGCATCAGCAGCGCAATGTCGCAAGCAGCACAGCACAGCCTGGCACCGAGCCAGAGAGCGCGGATTGGACAGCAACAGCCAGCAACTGTTTCTTTGTGCCCGCAGGAGATCTGAATCCCCAGAGATTGGATGAGTATTCAACTTCAATGCATTACTGCTCGAGAATTCAATTGTTATCCCAACCAGTTGATATCAATTTAATTCCTAAGAGTTATGTACTTGTTTTCAGTATCTAATGTAGAAGTTGTAACCAAGTTCACTTTATGAAACGGTCTAAAAGAATGATATACTGAACGTATGTCCTCTTGATATATGTAACACTTCGTAACTGACTGAATATATACCTTTTGTATTCTGATAACCCTCTTGATAAGATCTGTTAGGTTTATATGCATATTCTATGTATTAATAAATGTATCCTCGTGTATTAGTACCTGTGTGTGTGCGTTGTTCGAGTTATATCGCATTGTTGGATTCTAAGGCCATCAAAAGAATCATTTTGTGATTTACGGCTACAATTAATAATTGTTCCCGTAAATGCCCAAACCCTACAGAACTGGTGCCTTCAGAGAGCACACTACAGTGACAATTTGAAACTGTGACAATGTGACACTATAACAATGTGACAATGAGACACTCGGAGACTGTGACAATGCAGCAGTGTGACAATGTGACACTGTAGCAATGTGAGAATGAGAAAATGTGACAATGTGACACTGTTACAGTGTGACAATGTGAAACTGTGACAATGCGACACTGGGAGACTGTGACTGACAATGCAACAGTGTGACAATGTGACACTGTTACAGTGTGAGAATGTGAAATTGTGACAGTCTGACACCTGGCGACTGTAACAATGTGACAATGAGACACTTGGAGACTGTGACAATGCAGCAGTGTGACAATGTGACACTGTAGCAATGTGAGAATGAGAAAATGTGACAATGTGACACTGTTACAATGTGACAATGTGAAACTGTGACAATGCGACACTGGGAGACTGTGACTGACAATGCAACAGTGTGACAATGTGACACTGTTACAGTGTGAGAATGTGAAATTGTGACAGTCTGACACCTGGCGACTGTAACAATGTGACAATGAGACACTCGGAGACTGTGACAATGCAGCAGTGTAACAATGTGACAATGCAATGGTGTGATACAATGACAGCGAGTTGTTACCTCGGCGAGCAGCAGAAGTGTGAAGACGCTCAAGATCCACAATGTCCTCATGTCTAAAGACAGAGGAATAAGGAGAGAGTGAAATACAGGCAGGAGCAGACAGGAACAGCGACCTCTCCTGGGCTCCAGACCAATTACTTTTACAAATCCTGCTAAAACACAGGCTTGAGAAATAAAGAAGAGTCTAGGATAATTAGTCAGTATTAGTGTAACGAAGAAACCAGCGCCCTCCATCTTCCCCTCTGTCTGTCCCTGACACTCAGCCTGTGTCTGTCTCTCAAACAGACTCAAGAGTTTCACTGGCATATCTACGCAATTACAAAAACAGGATAACATTGTTGAGAGTCAGGCTCACTCTCTGTTCCTCAGCCTGTGACAGGAGATCACATACTGGGCTGCAGCTCTATTGTGATTCCTCCACCAGCATGTTTGGAAGTCGCTGGGAGATGCGGAAATTCTGGGATTCGATTTATTATTTTTCAGGAATAATATTTGTCTAATCCGAGAGTATTTCTCACAACGCAGTAGATCTCTCCCTCTGTTTTCTTTTGCTGGTAGTGGGAGCACAGCCTGTCCTCTCTGGACAGTGAGGTCTACCTGTTTCGCCCAGTTTCTAGTCCAGCCTGTGGTCACTGAGCCTGTCCTCTCTGGACAGTCAGGTCTGTCTGTGTCCAGTTTCTATGTCCAGGCTGTGGTCACTTGTGCTGGAGTGAGAGAGTGAGACTACCCCTCTGGACAGTCAGGCCTGCCTATCTCCAGTTTGAAGTTCAGGCTGTCATTGCTGAGTCTGTCCTTTCTGGACAGTCGTCTGTCTATGTCCAGTTTCTATATCCAGGCTGTGGTCATTGAGCCTTTTTCCCTTTCAGACTTACCTCTCTCTCAGTGCTCGTCAGTGTTGACTCTCAGACTGTCTGACTGTGTTTCTGTGAGAAATGCCCTCTCTTTCTCTCTCTCGATCCTGATTGGTCGATACAGCTCTTCAAGTCTAACAGAGATGATTGTGAGAGAGGGAGAGGGAAGGGAGGGTTAAAATGTTAACCAGCAAGGTAATAATTAATACTGTCGCTCACAAAACACAAACAAGTAGCTTCTGCTAATATTTACAGTCCCCTCCTCTAATGTGCCCTGAAGAAGCAGAGACTGTCTCAGATGTTTGATAAAATTCTATACTATTGTCTTTAAACAGCAACCACATGACAAAATAAATTGTTACAAACAAGAGTCCAACTGTTTCTAGGAACCATCTAGTCTCCCACAACCCTTTGTGTAAAGAGGTGTCTCTTGTTTTAAATGCTGTAGATACTGAAGATGTCTGCTGGATTGATGCTGGCTGTGCCTTTGAGGATTCTGAACACTTGTATCAGGTCTCCTTATAGTCTTCTTCTTTCCAGACTAAAGAGAATAAGTTCCTGCAGCCTGTCGGTGTGAGTCTGGAATGTTAAACAGTAACAATCAGAAATAATGGCCCATTCGGTATTTGGGCAGTGGGGTCAGGGACTTGGTTGTAGTTCAATCTCTTGCTGTGGACTCCTTCACAGTAAAGATCTCAGCTTTGGATTAGAATATTTTTTAATTTAAAAACGAATTCTCAGTCTCAACTCAAATACTTGAGTTTCCCTGAATGCCTACGTGCAATTTGAGAATTAATCATTTATGAGAAATTGTATCAAAAGCCTTATGAAAATCTAAATACGCCTTATTTTGTGTGTGTCATCTACTGCTGTTGCTTATTCAAAGGTCTCTAAGAGATTGCTCTGGCAAGATCTACCTTTTCCAAATCCCTCCATTAACTACTATGACCTGTCCAATATTAAAGCTTGGTGATTTTATATTCATGTTGATTCTGAATTTTTATCCACTTCAGACTGTTTTGATCTGACTCAACTGGTCTACGCCCCCCCCCCCCAACATCTGTGGTCACACCCTTGACCTGGGCTCTGCTTCTGGCCAGAATGTCTCAAACATTAATAATATTCATGACCTCGAACAACACATTTCTGATCATAGTGATGTGTAATCTCATGTCTGTACCCCTCTTTCTTCGGTGATATGTAAACACACAGTTTGTTTTGGAAATCTGAAATCTGTGAACCACCGTGATTCCTTGAATCCTTAGCCCTCCACTTGTTCAAGACTGGTAATCTTCAACAGCTGACCTTGTCACTAATTTGAACATTGCGTTGACCAATACTTTAGATAAACTCGTCCCCGTTAAAACTCACTCAGGTTCCTTCAAGTGCTCCTCTCCACGGTACAGTGTTATCTGAACTTGGCTCTTTGAAACTAACTGGATGGTGTCTGGAAGCCTTAAGCAAAAAATGCAGCCTAGTGGTTCACAGTCAGACATATAACGAACACCTGCAAATCTCTGCCGAAGCTTCTGCCGGATCCTCCTACTATATATCTCTGATACAATTAGCAAAATACTAGGAAATCATAAACAAGATCACTAACCCCCTGACATTTCTGTTCTTTATTCTACTCTCTCTTAAGTTTCTGCAATTCTTCCAAACCAAGACTGATGCTACAAATATACAACTATCTGAAATGAGCCTTAGCCTTGATCCAGATTCGAGCCCTAATGTTTCCATTCACATTCCCTCTGTACCAGACTTTTCAGAATGTAGCTTATTTAATTTAGATCAATTTAAAAAAATGAACAGCTGCAAAACAACTTCTTTTTGACTAGATTCCTGCCCTTCCTCTCTATTGAAAGCTTGCCTTCCAGATATCTGCCCTGTATTTGTCAATATTATCAACAGTTCCTCTCCATGGGTGTGGTCCCTACTGCCTTACAGACTGCATTAATCACTTCTATACTAAACGAACTTGGCTTCATGAACTACAGACCAATTTCTAACTTACCATTCCAACAGGCCTCTCCTCCACCTACCCATCACTCCTTGCCAGTTGTCATGGACACCAACTGACAGGAGACCTGGATCACCTGGAGGCAAATCACCATCTTGCCAGTCCAGGTGATTCAGGGCAATTTTGGCACTGCTCTGACTCTGCTCGGGGCGCTGTCATTGATTTTCGACTGAGCCCTTCGAGTGCTCATTCCTAGATTACCCCCTAGCAGTGCTTGTCTGGTAACCTGTATCTTGGATCATCCCAGACTTTATCTCCTCATGTCCGCCAAGCGTTGGAATTGGATTTAACTTCTGACCACTGGATTTTCCTGTGTCCTTCACTAATCACTAAACCATATCTGCCTGTGTGCTTGATGCACTCAGCTCGACAATCAGCAAGTGTAGCGGAGCTGGTGGCAGAGCGGTGACGTCACCGCCCTCCCTGAGCATAACAGGGACCTCAGCCGCTCGGGCTGGGGGAGGTCTCCTTTAGCTCAGCTGGCTGGTTCTCTGTTGCGTGATGCTGGAGACCCGGGTTCGTGCCCAGGCAGTGAGGGACAAACCGGCAGAGCGGAGCAGTGAGGGAACAAGCCCATGTGGAACCGTGACGGTCACACAAGCAGCCTGCATGTCCTCTCCGGAGTGTGTGTTCCCTACTCACCCCTGCTCCAGTAACTCGCAGCTCTGGGCTATTCCCTGCGTGCTTCCTGCAGGTTTCCCATTCATCCAGCATTTAGGTTTCTAATGTTCCGGGATGACGCTATGAGTCCCATAGAGTCTCCATACTCTGATCTCTTGTCTGCATAACATCAAGCCCTGGTTGACTTCAAATTCCACCTTCCTGGTGGGCCGCTAATGTCAGCTGGAACAATAATGGTGGATGGCTTCCCCATTCATGCGGCCAGCAGCCATATCACCCTGCAACTCACAACTGGCAGCCCACTGAAGCTCAGCAGGTGTGAGCCTGGTCAGTACCTGGATGGGAGACTCCTGGGAAAAACTAAGGTTGCTGCTGGAAGAGGTGTTAGTGGGGCCAGCAGGGGGTGCTCACCCTACAGTCCATGTGGGTCCTAATGCCCCAGTATAGTGACGGGGACACTATACTGTAAACAGGCGCCGTCTTTCGGATGAGATGTAAAACTGAGGTTAAAAATCCCAGGGTGTTCCTCGAAAAGAGTAGGGGTGTAACCCCGGCGTCCTGGCCAAATTTCCTATTGGCCCTTACCAATCATGGCCTCCTAATAATCCCCCTCTCTGAACTGGCTTCATCACTCTGCTCTCCTCCCCACTGAGAGCTGGTGTGTGGTGAGAGTACTGGTGCACTATGGCTGCTGTCACATCATCCAGGTGGGGCTGCACTCTGGTGGTGGTGGAGGGGATCCCCATTACCTGTAAAGCGCTTTGAGTGGAGCGTCCAGAAAAGCTCTATATAAGTGTAAGCAATTATTATTATTATACGTCACCCGTATTCGAGAATCTGGGAGTCACACTTGATCCTGTCCTGTCTTTTGAGCCTTCTGTGACAAATTCGATTAAGACGTCTTTTTTTCACTTTAGAAATACTGACCTAATTATCTCCATCAGTGTCTGAAGCCGAGTGCCTGATTCATGTCTTTAAACATAGAGGCTTGACTTCTCCAACTCTGTACACTACGGTCTTTACTCTCTAACGCTCTTCTCAACAAGTTGCTGTCCAAAACTCTGCAGTTAGACTTCTAGCGCTCACTGGCAGCATATCACTCCTCCACTGAAGTCACTACATCGGCTGCCTGTTAAGTCAAGTATGGAATATTAGATCCTGTTATTGACCTTCCAGGCTCTAAACAATCTGGCTCCATGTTTACACTCTCTCCAGGAGACTCTTTCTCGTCTTTTATTTTTTCGCTTTTCCTTCTTTATCACTGTCTACAGTGTCCTTGGGTTTGGAAAGGTGCTTTATTGATAAGAAGGGTGATTATTATACAAAGGGGAGAGCATTTAAAGCTGTGAACAGGAGGCAGTTTACACCAAGGCTGGTGGGATGTGGAGTCATAGGGATGAACTTCTGGGACCAAATAATAATATCAAGGATGTGATGATGTTAGTGGAGTGCTACAGGGGTCTGTACTGAGACCACTGCTCTTCTGAATTCTATCAGTGATATAATAAGTGGAAAACCACAGGGGTCGGTACTGGGACCACAGCTTTCCTTTATTTGCTCTCTATGGGGCTCCTAGTATGAAATCAAACAAAATCAGAAATAGCTGCAACAATTGAAAAAAAGAACCCTGTGATTTCCAAGACACTGGCTGTCAGGTACACTACAATGGTATGGTTTATATAATCAGTGGTAACTCGGTAACTAGCCATGAAATAAGAACGGTGACACACAATAGGAACCAATTAGCCAGCCTATTTGGTTGTAAGTAGTTAATACAGACCCCTAACTACACCACTAATTATATTACTGATATAATTAAGAAGAGAAGTGGTCCCAGCACACAGGCCTGTGGGACTCCACTAATTGTATCATTGAGCCTTCTGAGAAAAGAAATACACCAGATCACCAGATGTATTTTAAGTATCTATTAGTGCTTTATCTTAGACTTCCAACAAGCTGATTAGGCAAGATCTTGCTTTTCTAAATATTATAAATGGTGACTTTTTACTTACCTGACCTAACATCTACTGTATGTCTAACAATACATATTTACATGACATGAAATCACTAATTTATACTCAAAGTATTATTTGCTTGTGAATGTATATTGTGGCTATAAAACAAACATAATAGTTTTGACTTCGCTGTCCAAATATTTTTGAATGCTGAGGTCTGTAAGAGTCTTTAAGATCTGCAAGATCATTGGCTGATGGCATTCAACCTCTTTCTAATACACTGCACTGCACAGAGGTGCATCAGGTGTAAAAGGGAAGACACAGGCCCTACAGGAGATGGGAGGCACAACAAACAGCAAAGAGACCTCAAGGGAGGTCAGTTGAGAAGGCGAAGGGCACAGTGAGACAGAGGAGAAGGACACAGTGAGACAGAGGAGGAGAAAGAAACAGTGAGACATAGGAGAAGGACACAGTGAGACAGAGGAGGAGAAAGACACAGTGAGACACAGGAGAAATACACTGTGAGACAGAGGAGGAGAAGGACACAGTGAGACACAGGAGAAATACACTGTGAGACAGAGGAGGAGAAGGACACAGTGAGACACAGGAGAAATACACTGTGAGACAGAGGAGGAGAAGGACACAGTGAGACACAGGAGAAATACACTGTGAGACAGAGGAGGAGAAGGACACAGTGAGACAGAGGAGAAAGACACTGTGAGACAGAGGAGGAGAAAGAAACAGTGAGACAGAGGAGAAGGACACAGTGAGACAGAGGAGGAGAAGGACACAGTGAGACATAGGAAGAGAAAGACACAGTGAGACATAGGAGAAGGACACAGTGAGACAGAGGAGGAGAAAGACACAGTGAGACACAGGAGGACACAGTGAGACAGAGGAGGAGAAGGACACAGTGAGACACAGGAGAAATACACTGTGAGACAGAGGAGGAGAAGGACACAGTGAGACAGAGGAGAAAGACACTGTGAGACAGAGGAGGAGAAGGACACAGTGAGACAGAGGAGAAAGACACAGTGAGACAGAGGAGGAGAAGGACACAGTGAGACAGAGGAAGAGAAGGATGGAGTGAGACAGAGGAGAAGGACACAGTGAGACAGAGGAGAAGGACACAGTGAGACAGAGGAGAAGGACACAGTGAGACACAGGAGAAAGACACAGTGAGACAGAGGAGGAGAAGGACACAGTGAGACACAGGAGAAAGACACTGTGAGACAGAGGAGGAGAAGGACACAGTGAGACAGAGGAGGAGAAGGACACAGTGAGACATAGGAGAAGGACACAGTGAGACAGAGGAGGAGAAGGACACAGTGAGACACAGGAGAAGGACACAGTGAGACAGAGGAGGAGAAGGACACAGTGAGACACAGGAGAAAGACACTGTGAGACAGAGGAGGAGAAGGACACAGTGAGACAGAGGAGAAGGACACAGTGAGACAGAGGAGGAGAAGGACACATGAGACAGAGGAGGAGAAGGACAGAGTGAGACAGAGGAGAAGGACACAGTGAGACAGAGGAGAAGGACACAGTGAGACACAGGAGAAAGACACAGTGAGACAGAGGAGGAGAAGGACACTGTGAGACACAGGAGAAAGACACAGTGAGAGAGAGGAGGAGAAGGACACAGTGAGACACAGGAGAAAGACACTGTGAGACAGAGGAGGAGAAAGACACAGTGAGAGGAAGAGGATGGAGTGAGACAGAGGAGAAGGACACAGTGAGACAGAGGAGGAGAAGGACGCAGTGAGACAGAGGAAGAGGATGGAGTGAGACAGAGGAGAAGGACACAGTGAGACAGAGGAGGATATGAGTTTCACTGTCGACACCAGAAAGCAGCAGGACATGAGTTTCACCACAGACATGAGGAGGCCAATGCGCTCACAGTGAGGACAGAGTCCAGGATTGGTGCTGTTTGTCTTGGAGCCGTGCGGCACTGTTACAAGAAATCAGGAGTCTGGAACTGGCAGAGACTCTGATCAAACACACAGAGTGACTGAGGGAGCAGGCATTCCTGTCTCCCTGGGGCTTTCACTTTCAGAATGTCTTTCTTTCCCTCCCAATCCCACTCAACTCGTCTTTCAAGACTCAGACAGCTCAGTCTCAATGTGATGTGGTCACAGAAGACAAAAAGCATTGTGCTGAAACCGTGTAACACAGCAGTAAAGTGTCATTTACAATACTGTGTACAATTTTAGTCACCATGTTATACCCAAGATATTGTTATCTAGAGTCAGTCCAGACATGAGCAACATGAGTCTCCCACACTAACAGACAGAAGGAACTGAGTCTCTTTAGCCTGAAGGGAGGGTCCCACACTGACAGGCTGAAGGAACTGAGTATCTTTAGTCTGAAGGGAGTTTCCCACACTCACAGGCTGAAGGAACTGAGTCTCTTCAGTCTGAAGGGAATTTCCACACTCACAGGCTGAAGGAACTCAGTCTCTTCAGTCTGAAGGGAGTTTCCCACACTGACAGGCTGAAGGAACTCAGTCTATAGTCTGAAGGGAGTTAAGTCCTGTATTTAAACAAAAAGAGTGGTGGGAGTGTGGGACAAGTGGTGTTGTAGCCAATACCCTGGCTTCTTTCAAGAAACACCAGGATGACATCCTCAACCACCAAACAGGCTAAATGGACTGCCATATTTGAGACCGTGTTTTTTATGTGGGGAAGCAATAAACAACAAACAGAATGCTCCAGAATACTTGTGATTCTATAAACAAGTCTACCCATCCATCTCCTAGCTGCTTCATCCAATTCAGGGTCGTGGGGGAGCCAGAGCCTATCCCAGCAAGCAATGTGCCACACACACACTCACACCAGGGCCAGTTGTCCCAGTAGCCCATTCATCCACCAGCATGTCTTTGGACTGTGCGAGGAAACTGGAGCACCCAGAGAAAACCCACAGGGAGAACATACAAACTCCACACAAACAGCACCCCAGGAATCAAACCCAGGGCCCCACCTCTGCAAGGCAGCAATGCTGTCCACTGCGCCACTGTGGGTTTTAACTCATGTTCCAGCTTCGCAACACCTACACCTCTTTCAGATCATTGGACTCAGTTTCAGTCGGCAGACCTGATCTCAGGTTAAAGGAGTTAAAGCTCTTTAGTCCAGAACAGAGGAGGGTGAGAGGAGATTTTAATTGAAGAATATAAGATTGTAAGGGATCAATATGAATAACCCAGAGGAGTATTTCACACTATGTTCTGAAACAAAGACACAGGGTCACAAATGGAACTAGAAGGGAATTCATTTATATGGAGAATAGGAAATGTATCTTTACACAAAGAGGTGTGGGTGTATGAAACATCTTCCAAGCCAGGCAAGCGAGATTCACTTACTCAGCTACTAAACCGGCACACATTTTAGGCTTAAGAGTCTCTTCTCATTAGTTACCTTCCTTGTTTTTGTGTGTACCCTGTCTTTCCTCCCTCTGCTGCTCTCTCCTCTCCCTCTGTCTCCTGTGTCACTGTCTCCTGTCTCTGTCCCACTGTCTGTCCACTCTCTGTTAGTCTCCTCTCCCTCTGTCTCCTATGTCAGTCTCCTGTCTCTGTCCCACTGTCTGTCCACTCTCTGTTAGTCTCCTCTCCCTCTGTCTCCTGTGTCACTGTCTCCTGTCTCTGTCCCACTGTCTGTCCACTCTCTGTTAGTCTCCTCTCCCTCTGTCTCCTGTGTCACTGTCTCCTGTCTCTGTCCCACTGTCTGTCCACTCTCTGTTAGTCTCCTCTCCCTCTGTCTCCTGTCTCACTGTCTCCTGTCTCTGTCCCACTGTATCTCCTCTCTCTGTTAGTCTCCTCTTCGTCTGTCTCCTCTCCCTCTGTCTCTTATCTCTGTCCCACTGTCTCTTCTCTCTCTGTTAGTCTTCTCTCCCTCTGTCTCCTGTGTCACAGTCTCCTGTCTCTGTCTCCCTGTCTCCCCTCCCTGTACTACTCTCTTGTCCCTCTGTCTCGCCCTCTGTCTCCCTCTCTGTCCCACCCTCCTGTCCCTCTCCCTCTCTCTGTCCTGTGGTCTCTCCGGACTCTGTGTTACTCTCTCCTCTCCCCTCCTCCTTATCTTCCTTGGTATTTCCTGTGGTCTCTCCTTCTCTGGCTGAGTCCTTCTCCTTCCTCTCCCTCTCTGCTCTTGTACACTGGTTGTACAGTGACTGCAAGTATGTGAAGACACACAGGGGGTCAGGTCTGTTTCCCATCAGCAGCATGTCTGACACATCCAGCAGCTGATCGCAGCCAGCCTCCTGCCTGAGAAACACAGACTGTCAGTGAAGAGACAGACAGGTCATCATCACACAGAGACTGGGAGTGAAGAGACAGACCAGTCATCACACAGAGACTGGGAGTGAAGAGACAGACAGGTCATTATCACACAGAGACTGGGAGTGAAGAGACAGACCAGTCATCACACAGAGACTGGGAGTGAAGAGACAGACAGGTCATTATCACACAGAGACTGGGAGTGAAGAGACAGACCAGTCATCACACAGAGACTGGGAGTGAAGAGACAGACCAGTCATCACACAGAGACTGGGAGTGAAGAGACAGACAGGTCATCACACAGAGACTGGGAGTGAAGAGACAGACAGGTCATTATCACACAGAGACTGGGAGTGAAGAGACAGACAGGTCATTATCACACAGAGACTGCAGAGACAGACCAGTCATCACACAGAGACTGGCAGTGAAGAGACAGACAGGTCATTATCACACAGAGACTGGGAGTGAAGAGACAGACAGGTCATTATCACACAGAGACTGCAGAGACAGACCAGTCATCACACAGAGACTGGCAGTGAAGAGACAGACAGGTCATCATCACACAGAGACTGGGAGTGAAGAGACAGACCAGTCATCACACAGAGACTGGGAGTGAAGAGACAGACCGGTCATCACACAGAGACTGGCAGTGAAGAGACAGACCAGTCATCACACAGAGACTGGGAGTGAAGAGACAGACCAGTCATCACACAGAGACTGGGAGTGAAGAGACAGACAGGTCATCACACAGAGACTGGCAGTGAAGAGACAGACAGGTCATTATCACACAGAGACTGGGAGTGAAGAGACAGACCAGTCATCACACAGAGACTGGCAGTGAAGAAACAGACAGGTCATCATCACACAGAGACTGTCAGTGCAGAGACAGCCAGGTCATCACACAGATACTGTTAATGTAGAGGCAGGTCATCACACAGGGAGCCTGAAGGCAGACTCACTCTGCAGTGGTAAAGGCCAGGCTGAAGTTTCTCTCTCTGTCCTCAGCCCTCAGAGAAGAGAAGTCGAAGGCGTGAGGGAAGAAGTGGTGGACAAGAGCACAGAACGCCAGCCCATCAGACCAGGAGGAGGAGTAGTTCTCTATGGACACTCCCTGAGAGGAAAGACACCAGCATAGCTGAGCTGCCACACATACTGCACATCCTTATAGATAAACAGTCATACCTGGCAACCACTTCCTCCCCTTGTAGTACAGCCCTTCTACGCACAGATCAGGGGGGTTATGGGTGATCTGGAGTACTGGACTTCACCCAGTGAAGTGACACACAGCAGCTCCACTGCTCACAGATCAGGGCAGCCGAGAGAAACTGCTGCACCAGGGGGGTTGTGGGTGATCTGGGGTACTGGACTTCACCCAGTGAAGTGACACATAGCAGCCCCACTGCACACAGATCAGGGCAGCCAAGACACCAGGGGGGTTGTGGGAGGATCCAGCCCAGAGAGGGGTTCAGACAAGATACTGGGTGCCCCATGCTCCACAGCCCTGCAGTCCAGAGCCCTGACAGCACCCCCATATATTGTCCCGTTCTGATTAAATCTGGCTGCGAAGAACCGTGTACACTGTAGTAACGTGTCCACTGCCTGACACTCTGCTCACACAGCTCGTTACTCTTGTTATTGTTACCGGGTATCCCGCGGTCCTCTTGCGGCACCACTGCAGGAGGCGCTGCTTCACAGATGACCCGTCAGACACACCTGCCCTGCGCGACCTCTGAACTTTGAAGTTGGGGATAACAGGCCCCCTGAGTGAGAGACAGAGAGAGAGAATGATGCGTATGGTGCACTCTGACACTCTGGGAGTGCTGATGACATTGAACAGGACACATAGCAATCATCTAAAACCCAGTAATCGAAAGCCCAGGATGGCCCATGAAGAATGGTGTTCTAGAGCTGCTGTCTTTTTGGAAGTTCCCTTTCAACAGCATTTCACTCCTCAGAAACGTCAGCTTCCTGACGACCTTGAGTCCAATACAAGTGGAGGCTGTGCTGCAGTGCTCTGATCTGCCAGGAGGGGGCAGGCAGGTGTCAGACACAGTGCGTGCAGGACTGAATTAGGCCAATACCCATTATTGATAAACATACAGAATAGAGTAATAAAGTATTGGCTACACCTAAAAAACAGCGACCAAAATCAGAAGGCCCTGCTGAGCCAAGAGCTGAGCCCAGCAAAGATCCCCCTGAGCCAGCTGGTCCTGAGGCTCACTGACCTGAGCCACACCGACACCAGCCAGCCTCAGGACAGCCCTGCTAGAGCACCACAACTCAGACTCAACCACATCACAGCACAGATCAAACAGCAATATATCACACACTGGGACACACACACACAAACACAACATAGACTGGAATGCTACAGAACCCTAAACAGACAATACACACTAGTCGAGTATTTGACCAAGATAAGAAAGAGGGAAAAGAAACAGACCCTGAGGAAGTACAGGCTCAGTGACCACAGCCTGGACATAGAAACTAGACACAGACAGGCCTGGCTGTCCAGAGAGGACAGGCTCAGTGACCACAGCCTGGCCATAGAAACTAGACACAGACAGACCTGGCTGTCCAGAGAGGACAGGCTCAGTGACCACAGGCTGGACTAGAAACTGGCTGTCCAGAGAGGACAGGCTGTGCTCCCACTGCCAGCGGAGAGAAACAGAGACAGAGGTGTACTTCCTACTGTACTGTAACAAATAACAGAGAATTCAAATTTACAAATCTAAATCCCAGAATTCCCACACCTCCCAGAATCGCAACAGCTCCCAATCTTACTGACCCACTGAAGTAACAGGCCAGCCTCTCCTCCTGTGGCTCGTGAGGTGACTTGGCACAGGGACAGTGCACTGACCCATTGACAAGTTACTGTCCCAAGACACACTGAGACAGTGACACACTGACACTCTGAGAAACACTGACACACTGATACACTCTGAGACAAACTGACACACTGCCATTCTGACACAATGACACACTCAGATACTGACACATGTCTTATATTGATACAGGTACTCCTCCCTTGTAAGAATGGCTTGATTGCTGTGTATATATTAGTGCAGTAGTTACTACATGCTCATGTGTGTGTAGTCAGTGTAAAGGGTACAGAGACAGTACATGAATGCTGCCCTGAGAGCAGTCAGTCCTCGGTGATCAGACAGCTGCTCACACACGACAGACCCTACAGGATCCGAGCACAGTGGCACAGTCAGACAGACTCACTCGGGGCAGCTCTGCTGGAACTTGGCCAGGATGTCCTTCTTCGTCCCTCCCGCAGAGGATCGAGGGGCTGTTCTGGAACGAGGGAGTGAGACAGAGCTTGGGGAGCTGGAAGACTTTGGGGTGATGGGCGCACTCTTCTTCTTCCTTGGCCCCTCCCCCCTCTTCCCAGCATGCTTCTCTTCTTCAGCGACATGTCTGGCCCCCTGCTGTCCTGCAGTGTCGCCTTTCTCCGGAGCCCTGCCCTTTCCACTGACCGAAGCCACAGCTGTGTCTGTTGTAGGAGTGGCCATGTGCTCCGAGGGTACCTCCCCTTCACCCGTAACCCCGCCCTTTCCACTGACCGCAGCCACAGCTGTGTCTGTTGTAGGAGTGGCCATGTGCTCCGAGGGTACCTCCCCTTCATCCGTAGCCCCGCCCTTTCCACTGACCACAGCCACAGCTGTGTCTGTTGTAGGAGGGGCCATGTGCTCCGAGGGTACCTCCCCTTCACCCGTAACCCCGCCCTTTCCACTGACCGCAGCCACAGCTGTGTCTGTTGTAGGAGTGGCCATGTGCTCCGAGGGTACCTCCCCTTCATCCGTAGCCCCGCCCTTTCCACGGACCAAAGCCACAGCCATCTCTGTTGTAGGTGTTGCCATCTCCTCCGGGGGTACTTCCCCTTCCCCCTGAGCCACGCCCCCTCCACTGACTGAGACCCCATCTGTGTCTGATGTAGGTGTGGCCTTGAGCTCACAGGGTACCTCCTCTTCCCCCTGAGCCACGCCCCCTCCACTGACTGAGACCCCATCTGTGTCTGATGTAGGCGTGGCCTTGAGCTCACAGGGTACCTCCTCTTCGCCTTGAGCCACGCCCCTTCCACTGACCGAAGCCACTGCTGAGTCTGAAGTGGGCGTGGTCACGCGCTCCGAAGGCACCTCCCCTTCTTCTGGAGTCTCACTCCCTCCGCTGGCCGCGCTCATGGCTGTGTCTGCTGTGGGCGTCACCTTGCCCTCGCCGGCACTGTGCTCTTGTGAGGAAGGCAGATCTTGATGGACACTAGACTCACGCTCCGGTGTGCAGATCCCTTCCTCTTTTTCATCCACATGTTCTTCAGAGTCTTGGCTATTCACAGCCTCACCTTCTCCTCCTAGGGACACCGTTTCTTCTGGGGACTCCTCAACCTCCTCTTTGTCTTCAGAAGAAGCTCCTCTCACGACCACATCCCCATCTTCCAGCTTTGTGGACACACCTCCTTCTCCAGCTCCACTTTCCTCCTGTGTGGAGAACAACACAGAGACAGACAGATTATAATGACAACATACACAGCGTAATACGAATGGTGAGGATGATGAAGGTGACAGTAAAGATAAGTGACCTTGTCCCGGTTCTCTTCAGACTGGTTGGTCAGTTCCAAGCTCTCTGAATCCTCCTGAGCAGGTGCTGTAGGCTCCCTTGTGTCTCTGTCCACACCTGGTGAGTCCATTTTCAAATCACAATTCATTAACTGACTAATTAAAACCCACTGTGAATAGTGCAGGCTACTCCGTAAGCAAGAAACCTCAGCCTCCGGGTCTCTGTCTGACTCCTTCAGCGATTCCTCCCTCTGTTTCCAGACGCTCTCTCAGTGCCACATCGCCAGTGTGCTCCTCTCTCTCCCTCTGTGATAATAAAGGTCACAGAGACCAGGCAGGAATCCCAAAATAGACACACAGGTCTTCACATAGCAGCTGCTGTCTCTGAAACTCTACACCAAGAGACAACACACACAGCAACTCACAAACAAACAGACAACACACACTGTCACACAGGGACTCACAAACTGACAGACAACACACACTGGCACGCAGCAGCTCACAAACTAACAGACAACACACTGTCACACAGCAACTCACAAACTGACAGACAACACACTGTCACACAGCAACTGACACACTGACACACAACACACACAGCAACTCACAAACTGACAGACAACACACACTGGCACGCAGCAGCTCATAAACTGACAGACAACACACTGACACACAGCAACTCACAAACTGACAGACAACACACTGTCACACAGCAACTCACAAACTGACAGACAACACACTGTCACACAGCACCTGACACACTGACACACAACACACACAGCAACTCACAAACCGACAGACAACACACACTGGCACGCAGCAGCTCACAAACTGACAGACAACACACTGTCACACAGCAACTGACACACTGACACACAACACACACAGCAACTCACAAACTGACAGACAACACACCGTCACACAGCAACTGACACACTGACACACAACACACACAGCAACTCACAAACTGACAGAAAACACACACTGGCACGCAGCAGCTCACAAACTGACAGACAACACACTGACACACAGCAACTCACAAACTGACAGACAACACACTGTCACACAGCAACTCACAAACTGACAGACAACACAGTGACACACAGCTACTCACATACTGACACACAACAGACACAGCAACTCACAAACTGACAGACAACACAGTGACACATAGCTACTCACACACTGACACACAACACACACAGCAACTCACAAACTGACAGACAACACACTGACACACAGCAACTCACAAACTGACAGACAACACACTGTCACACAGCAACTGACACACTGACACACAACACAGACAGGAACTCACAAACTGACAGACAACACACACTGGCACGCAGCAGCTCACAAACTGACAGACAACACACACTGACAAAAAGCCACTCACACACTGATAGACAACACACACTGACACACAACACAGTGTGCCACAGTATGTACATATTATATATTATACACTAGTTTGTCTGTATTATGTTATATCTTATAATTTTTAAACCAGCGTGTTTACAGCCCCTTGTCTTACTATAGTTTCCAGTCAGTGTGTCTGGACTGTATTAACCCCTCTCTCTCAGTGCAGTGTTAATGTACTGTAGTGTCCAGTCAGTGTGTCTGGACTGTATTAACCCCTCTCTCTCAGTGCAGTGTTAATGTACTGTAGTGTCCAGTCAGTGTGTCTGGACTGTATTAACCCCTCTCTCTCAGTGCAGTGTTAATGTACTGGAGTGTCCAGTCAGTGTGTCTTTGCTGTATTAACCCCTCTCTCTCTCTCTCTCTCTCTCAGTGCAGTGTTAATGTACTGTATTTAGTGTATCTGAAATCTTCTACTATTTCTCAATCAGCACTAACCAGGTGTCTTCAAACATTTCTTAAACTGACTTCAACTGTCATTATCAACCCCCACCTCTTAGAATTACCTCAACACATGTGTCTTTATCTCTGTCAGCAGCTCCATGAAAATATATCCAGGGTTCAGCTCTTTACTTTCTCAGTACTTTTCCTCTTATAACACAAGACATATTACAACGTACAGTATTAGACTCCTTTAGATTAGAGTACTTTACTGTGAGGTATTAGACTACACTACTTTACTGTGAGGTGTTAGACTGCAGTACTTTATTGTGGCTTGTTAGACTGCAGTACTTTACTGTGGGGTATTAGACTACACTACTTTACTGTGAGGTGGTAGACTGCAGTACTTTATTGTGGCTTGTTAGACTGCAGTACTTTACTGTGAGGTATTCGAATGTAGTACTTTACTGTGGGGTCTTTGTATTACGTTGCTATTCAATGCCGGAGACCCTCTTAGAATTACTGAGTAAAACAAATTATTTCACATCATGAAACGATTGTTTTGTGCAAGACCTCCAGGCGTATGAGTCATCTCTAGTCCCATGTAGCTCAAAATCATCCTGGTGTCATTTTTAACAGAAGCACTAGCTAGATTACTGATATTGGGGTTGTCCAGCTGTAACTGCGTTGTTGGCTTAATTCAACTCCTCTCAGGAATCTCTAGCACAGCTCGTTCTCCAGGGAAAACTGTCCTCTCGGGAATCTCCAGCACGGCTCGTTCTCCAGGGATAACTGTCCTCTCAGGAATCTCCAGCACGGCTCGTTCTCCAGGGAAAACTGTCCTCTCCGGAATCTCCAGCACGGCCCGTTCTCCAGGAACAACTGTCCTCTCAGGAATCTCCAGCACAGCTCGTTCTCCAGGGACACCTGTCCTCTCCGGAATCTCCAGCACAGCTCGTTCTCCAGGGAAAACTGTCCTCACAGGAATTTCCAGCATGGCCCGTTCTCCAGGAACAACTGTCCTCACGGGAATCTCCAACAAAGCTCCAGCTTAGCCTATGTCCAAGAGGAAACAACCTGTAAAGAATCACCATCACAGACTCACAACTTTTATTTTGAATGCTCAGGGGGATCCATAGGAAAGGTTAGATACAAGAGAAGGGCACTCAGCCCGTTGTTCCAACTGAAAAGGGTCTGTAACATCATTTGCCTTCACTGAATACCTATAGCAATTCCTGAGCCAGTCCTGGAGCAGGTGACTGGGGACTCAGCTTACATCCACAGAGGTATTCTCAAAACACTGGCTCTGGAGATGACTTGTGTCAACAAACAGACAAAGCCACGGAGAAGGAGGAACCGAAGGCCTGACAGCGAGAGACCAGTACCGACAGAAACAGTCAGAATTCAAGTTCAGACACCAAGAGACAGGTACTGAGAGGGACAGACAGAACCAAACGCCAGAAAGCGAGACACCGGTACCGAGAGGGACAGATGGAACTGAACCTCCGACAGTGAGAGACGGGTGTTGAGAGAGAGGACTGTCCACATGGAAACGTTCAAAAGCGAGAGACCTGTGCTGAACCAAAGGTCCGACCCATCAATGGCGAAACCAGTGAGGTTGACAATGAAGAAGACAGGAGACAGCCCTGATGGGGGTCGTCAGGGAGCCACTAGAGACTGAGGAACTTCTCCATGTCATGTTCTGTTCGCTGGGAGAGCTCTACTGGACCTGACCACCCTGTAACAAGATCCGAGACCCTCTTGACCCCTGCCTCTACCGGATCCACCCTTCCATGCTTTGGTCTTCTCATCAGGGTCCAGACTGACGCACACAGCCCCTCACAGCACACTGGGTTGCAGGGGGACGTTTTTTAAAGCTTCACTCTGAGAAAGATCTGAAGGTTTCATTCACCAGACAGCTTCTAGGTCCACACAGGGGACCATAACCCGTCCAACCTGAGTTCTGCTGGTGCCTGCCAAGATCACAACCGGCCAGCAGAACAGAAGCAAGTCACAGCCCGTACACACATCGTTTTTTATTTTTCTCAGTTTTTTATTGTCAGCTTCATCCTCAGTTTATTTTGGCACAGGTACAGAGACATGAAGTTTTCACTCTGTAAATGACAGACAGACACACTGAGACACAAACAGGCAGACAGACAGTCACTCCCACAGACAGACACTCAGTGGTTGTTCCACAGTACATCAGAGCCATTAAGGAATCACGCAACAAGTTCATGAACAGGGACACTGGAAGAAGCCAGTCATTCCCTTCCACTGTAGTGATAAAACCCATGATTGTGCTATACAACACTCCCGAATGAATCATTGCAATATTAAAATCAAAACAGGAAATTCAAAAACAAAAAGAAAAAGTAGAAATACAGTAATTAGGTAAAATACTGATTAGTTATTAACTGGGATTATAATTAGACACCCAGTGACACTGACAGCAGTCTGAGACACTCCAAGCTGTACTGGACTGACATTACTGTGATCTTGATTAGTTATTAACTGGGACTATAATTGGACTCCCAGTGACAATGACTGCAGTCTGAGACACTCCAGGCTGTATTGGACTGACTTTACTGTTAGCTGGATTAGTTATTAACTGAGATTATAATCATACTGAATTGACACTAACAGAGCAGTCTGAGACACTCCAGACTTTACTGTGAAAGTGATGTGTCAGAGAAGGAGGAACAGATAACCTGAATTACTATTATTTGAATTTACTTTTATTCTGCAGTTCAAAATAGACACAATGCAGAATAAATGTAAATGCATAAAAACTGAAAATACCCATAGTGAAGATGTGTTTTAAACAAATATGTACATCAAAGATGTCACAGAGAGGTGAGAGTTCAAACATGTCTTGGAGGTCAAAGGTTAAGAATTCAAATGTCACTTCTCGAAGTAAGGCAGGTAGAAGAACCGGAATCCTCTCTTCCCTTGGACAGCGCAGTAGATAAAGATGACATGATACACTGAGAGAAAGAGAGACAGGTTATTACTTACCAGGACTGCCTAGATACTCCAGTACATTAACACTGCACTGAGAGAGAGGGGTTAATACAGTACAGACACACTGACTGGACACTACAGTACATTAACACTGCACTGAGAGAGAGGGGTTAATACAGTACAGACACACTGACTGGACACTACAGTACATTAACACTGCACTGAGAGAGAGGGGTTAATACAGTCCAGACACACTGACTGGACACTACAGTACATTAACACTGCAGTGAGAGAGAGGGGTTAATACAGTACAGACACACTGACTGGACACTACAGTACATTAACACTGCACTGAGAGAGAGGGGTTAATACAGTCCAGACACACTGACTGGACACTACAGTACATTAACACTGCAGTGAGAGAGAGGGGTTAATACAGTCCAGACACACTGACTGGA
Organism: Lepisosteus platostomus; assembly: GCF_059453375.1. Lineage (NCBI taxonomy): Eukaryota > Metazoa > Chordata > Actinopteri > Semionotiformes > Lepisosteidae > Lepisosteus > Lepisosteus platostomus. The sequence continues at coordinate 16,236,464 of NC_142618.1, forward strand.
CACTCCACTCCAGTACATTAACACTTCATTGAGAGAGTTTGGTCTATGGAAGCAGTGTGGAACCGTGGTTCTGGACTCAGATATGGAAGGTTTTGGCTTTAAATTCCAGGTGAGATCTATGTCCACCGGTATGAGTCTGCAGGTGTAATCACTGCCCTTAACGTTGATGTAGTTAATTGATGGGACTACTGTGTGAAATCATCCAATATGTTGGAAGATGGTGTGACTAGCTGACTAGACCGTCGCTGCCCACTGTATTCTGTAGGCCAGGCTGTATACTGTTCCCATGAAGATCGCTCTCTTTCAAAGGCAAGAGGCTAGAAAATCACAGGGACTGACTGCTGCCGCTGCAATCAAGAATCTTTCGTGTGCAAGCAGGGACTGCTGGTCCCTCTGATACTCTGAGGTTAGGCTGATGCTCATGTCCGATCAGGAATGAATGACAGCTGCCAACGACCACTGCTCCCAATACTAAACACACTTCAGAGACAGCTGGGCAACATTTAATGACACCCTGCATGAACCACATAACAAAACAAGTCCCAGATGATCCAACACGTACCTCCGGGAATGAAGAGGAGGAAACCAGGAACAAAGAAGATGGCACTGGACACACCTGGAGAGAGATCACACCAAGACACACTGAGACACCCCAAGATACCCCGAGACACACTGACACACTGACACCAGCTCCAGGACACTCTGAGACACTGAGACACTGAGACACTGAGACACTGAGACACTGACACACTGACACACTGACACACTGACACACTGACACACTGATACCAGCTCCAGGACACTCTGAGACACTGACACACTGATACCAGCTCCAGGACACTCTGAGACACCGACACACTGACACACTGATACCAGCTCCAGGACACTCTGAGACACTGACACACTGATACCAGCTCCAGGACACTCTGAGACACTGACACACTGACACACTGATACCAGCTCCAGGACACTCTGAGACACTGACACACTGACACCAGCTCCAGGACACACTGACAGACAAAGACAGATAACACACAGACACAACGACTGAAAGACAGACAGGACGAGAAACTGACTGAGCACACAGATAACACACAGGCACACTGACAGAGAGACAGACAGGAGGAGAGACTGACTGAGCACACAGATAACACACAGGCACACTGACTGAGAGACAGACAGGAGGAGAGACTGACTGAGCACACAGATAACACACAGGCACACTGACTGAGAGACAGACAGGACAAGAAGGGGGTATTATTTACCTGCAGCAGGATTCATCTGTACAGCTATACCAGCGAGTATCAAAGCTGGAACAGAGGGGAGGCACCAGGTCAGAGGGTAACAACACAAGATTTTCTTTTTTTTAATAGAATAGGACAGAACCAGTGGCCAGCAGGTCTGATTCTAATTTTATATCCTATTACTAATTATCCCCCTGCGGCAGACACGTCACCCCTAAACCACTCCCTCCCCCCACCATAGACACGTCACCCCTAAACCACACCCACATCCACTCCCCCGCCGCAGACACGTCACCCCTAAACCACACCCACCCCCACCGCAGACACGTCACCCCTAAACCACACCCTCCCCCGCCGCAGACACGTCACCCCTAAACCACACCCATCACCCCTAAACCAGACCCATCACCCCCACTGCAGACACATCACCCCTAAACCACACCCATCACCCCCATTGCAGACACGTCACCCCTAAACCACACCCACCCCCACACCCACACCCCTGCTGCAGACACGTCACCCCTAAACCACACCCACCCCCACACCCCCGCCGCAGACACGTCACCCCTAAACCACACCCACCCCCACCGCAGACACGTCACCCCTAAACCACACCCGACGCAGACACGTCACCCCTAAACCACACCCACCCCCACCGCAGACACGTCACCCCTAAACCACACCCGACGCAGACACGTCACCCCTAAACCACACCCACCCCCACCGCAGACACGTCACCCCTAAACCACACCCACCCCCACCGCAGACACGTCACCCCTAAACCACACCCGACGCAGACACGTCACCCCTAAACCACACTTTCCCCCCACCATAAACACGTCACCTCGATACCACACCCTCCCCCACCGCACACAAGTCACCCCTAAACCACACCCTCCCCCCACCATAGACACATCACCCCTAAACCACACCCTCCCCCCACCATAGACACGTCACCTCGAAACCACACACCCCACCGCCGCACACACGTCACCCCTAAACCACACCCGATGCAGACACGTCACCCCTAAACCACACCTGTCCCCCCACTGCAGACATGTCACCCCTAAACCACACCCACCCCCACCGCAGACACGTCACCCCTAAACCTCACCCACCCCCACCGCAGACACGTCACCCCTAAACCACACCCACCCCCACCGCAGACACGTCACCCCTAAACCACACCCACCCCCACCGCAGACACGTCACCCCTAAACCACACCCACCCCCACCGCAGACACGTCACCCCTAAACCTCACCCACCCCCACCGCAGACACGTCACCCCTAAACCACACCCATCACCCCTAAACCAGACCCATCACCCCCACTGCAGACACATCACCCCTAAACCACACCCATCACCCCCATTGCAGACACGTCACCCCTAAACCACACCCATCACCCCCATTGCAGACACGTCACCCCTAAACCACACCCACCCCCACACCCACACCCCTGCTGCAGACACGTCACCCCTAAACCACACCCACCCCCACACCCCCGCCGCAGACACGTCACCCCTAAACCACACCCACCCCCACCGCAGACACGTCACCCCTAAACCACACCCATCACCCCTAAACCAGACCCATCACCCCCACTGCAGACACATCACCCCTAAACCACACCCATCACCCCCATTGCAGACACGTCACCCCTAAACCACACCCACCCCCACACCCACACCCCTGCTGCAGACACGTCACCCCTAAACCACACCCACCCCCACCGCAGACACGTCACCCCTAAACCACACCCACCCCCACCGCAGACACGTCACCCCTAAACCACACCCTCCCCCGCCGCAGACACGTCACCCCTAAACCACACCCACCCCCACCGCAGACACGTCACCCCTAAACCACACCCGACGCAGACACGTCACCCCTAAACCACACTTTCCCCCCACCATAAACACGTCACCTCGATACCACCCCCTCCCCCACCGCACACAAGTCACCCCTAAACCACACCCTCCCCCCACCATAGACACATCACCCCTAAACCACACCCACCATAGACACGTCACCCCTAAACCACACCCTCCCCCCACCATAGACACGTCACCTCGAAACCACACACCCCACCGCCGCACACACGTCACCCCTAAACCACACCCACCATAGACACGTCACCCCTAAACCACACCCTCCCCCCACCATAGACACGTCACCTCGAAACCACACACCCCACCGCCGCACACACGTCACCCCTAAACCACACCCGACGCAGACACGTCACCCCTAAACCACACCTGTCCCCCCACCGCAGACATGTCACCCCTAAACCACACCCACCCCCACCGCAGACACGTCACCCCTAAACCACACCCATCACCCCTAAACCAGACCCATCACCCCCACTGCAGACACATCACCCCTAAACCACACCCATCACCCCCATTGCAGACACGTCACCCCTAAACCACACCCATCACCCCCATTGCAGACACATCACCCCTAAACCACACCCATCACCCCCATTGCAGACACATCACCCCTAAACCACACCCATCACCCCCATTGCAGACACGTCACCCCTAAACCACACCCATCACCCCCATTGCAGACACATCACCCCTAAACCACACCCATCACCCCCATTGCAGACACGTCACCCCTAAACCAGACCCATCACCCCCACTGCAGACACATCACCCCTAAACCACACCCATCACCCCCACTGCAGACACATCACCCCTAAACCACACCCATCACCCCCATTGCAGACACGTCACCCCTAAACCACACCCACCCCCACACCCACACCCCCGCCGCAGACACGTCACCCCTAAACCACACCCACCCCCACCGCAGACACGTCACCCCTAAACCACACCCATCACCCCTAAACCAGACCCATCACCCCCACTGCAGACACATCACCCCTAAACCACACCCATCACCCCCATTGCAGACACGTCACCCCTAAACCACACCCACCCCCACACCCACACCCCTGCTGCAGACACGTCACCCCTAAACCACACCCACCCCCACCGCAGACACGTCACCCCTAAACCACACCCACCCCCACCGCAGACACGTCACCCCTAAACCACACCCACCCCCACCGCAGACACGTCACCCCTAAACCACACCCTCCCCCGCCGCAGACACGTCACCCCTAAACCACACCCATCACCCCTAAACCAGACCCATCACCCCCACTGCAGACACATCACCCCTAAACCACACCCATCACCCCCATTGCAGACACGTCACCCCTAAACCACACCCGACGCAGACACGTCACCCCTAAACCACACTTTCCCCCCACCATAAACACGTCACCTCGATACCACCCCCTCCCCCACCGCACACAAGTCACCCCTAAACCACACCCTCCCCCCACCATAGACACATCACCCCTAAACCACACCCTCCCCCCACCATAGACACGTCACCTCGAAACCACACACCCCACCGCCGCACACACGTCACCCCTAAACCACACCCGATGCAGACACGTCACCCCTAAACCACACCTGTCCCCCCACCGCAGACATGTCACCCCTAAACCACAGCCACCCCAGCCGCAGACACGTCACCCCTAAACCACACCCTCCCCCACCATAGACACGTCACCCCTAAACCACACCCACATCCACTCCCCCGCCGCAGACACGTCACCCCTAAACCACACCCACCCCCACCGCAGACACGTCACCCCTAAACCACACCCGATGCAGACACGTCACCCCTAAACCACACCCACCCCCACCGCAGACACGTCACCCCTAAACCACACCCACCCCCACCGCAGACACGTCACCCCTAAACCACACCCACCCCCGCCGCAGACACGTCACCCCTAAACCACACCCACCCCCACCGCAGACACGTCACCCCTAAACCACACCCGATGCAGACACGTCACCCCTAAACCACACCTGTCCCCCCACTGCAGACATGTCACCCCTAAACCACACCCACCCCCACCGCAGACACGTCACCCCTAAACCTCACCCACCCCCACCGCAGACACGTCACCCCTAAACCACACCCACCCCCACCGCAGACACGTCACCCCTAAACCACACCCGATGCAGACACGTCACCCCTAAACCACACCTGTCCCCCCACTGCAGACATGTCACCCCTAAACCACACCCACCCCCACCGCAGACACGTCACCCCTAAACCTCACCCACCCCCACCGCAGACACGTCACCCCTAAACCACACCCACCCCCACCGCAGACACGTCACCCCTAAACCACACCCACCCCCACCGCAGACACGTCACCCCTAAACCACACCCGACGCAGACACGTCACCCCTAAACCACACTTTCCCCCCACCATAAACACGTCACCTCGATACCACACCCTCCCCCACCGCACACAAGTCACCCCTAAACCACACCCTCCCCCCACCATAGACACATCACCCCTAAACCACACCCACCATAGACACGTCACCCCTAAACCACACCCCCCCCCACCATAGACACATCACCCCTAAACCACACCCACCATAGACACGTCACCCCTAAACCACACCCACCATAGACACGTCACCCCTAAACCACACCCTCCCCCCACCATAGACACGTCACCTCGAAACCACACACCCCACCGCCGCACACACGTCACCCCTAAACCACACCCACCGCAGACACGTCACCCCTAAACCACACCCACCCCCACCGCAGACACGTCACCCCTAAACCACACCCGACGCAGACACGTCACCCCTAAACCACACTTTCCCCCCACCATAAACACGTCACCTCGATACCACACCCTCCCCCACCGCACACAAGTCACCCCTAAACCACACCCTCCCCCCACCATAGACACATCACCCCTAAACCACACCCACCATAGACACGTCACCTCGAAACCACACACCCCACCGCCGCACACACGTCACCCCTAAACCACACCCACCATAGACACGTCACCCCTAAACCACACCTGTCCCCCCACCGCAGACATGTCACCCCTAAACCACAGCCACCCCAGCCGCAGACACAGACAGACAGACCGAGGAGAAGACAGAGAGACACAGAGAGACGGACAGACCCAGTCCAGTGAACAGCAGCAGGAAGGAGGCGCAGACGACTCTCCTGTTCTTCAGGATCAGGGGGTGTCGTGTCCAGCTGTGGAAACAGCAGCAAACTGAACGCCATGACTAACTGGACCCTCACCTGCTGTGAGGTCATACCCTTGCAGTGACACCCCCAGTGAGGTCACACAGTATCACAACACCCCCTTGCAGAGACTCCCGCTCAAGGTTGACCTCCCCCGTGCAGCTCGACAACATCCCATGAAAGTCCCAGTCCCAGAGAAGAAGACAGGCAGGAGAACTGACCGACCAGCTCTGTCACGTCACCTCCAGTTGCAGAGTCAAAAACACCCACAGCTGAAGCTCCGAAGACTCCCTCACACACTGCCTCCCCTTGTCCACACTCACCTGTCTGCTGCCAGCTGCACTTCCCCTCTGCCTGCGAAGGACTGGGAGGCGCTGTTTCCACAGCACTGCTTCCCACTGGAAAACGCAGTTCGGGACAGTGGAGAGACTTCTCCTTCAGACTCACCTGAAACACTCCCTATAGGACCGCTGGGTGCTGGAGCTCAGAGTACTGAAGGACCACTGAGAGCTTCGAGTGGACAGAGAGCTGGGATCCCTGAGAGACAGAGAGGTTAATACAGACACTGACTGGACACTCCAGTACATTAACACTGCACTGAGAGAGAGGGGTTAATACAGTCCAGACACACTGACTGGACACTCCAGTACATTAACACTGCACTGAGAGAGAGGGGTTAATACAGTTCAGACACACTGACTGGACACTACAGTACATTAACACTGCACTGAGAGAGAGGGGTCAATACAGGTCAGACACACTGACTGGACACTACAGTACATTAACACTGCACTGAGAGAGAGGGGTTAATACAGTCCAGACACACTGACTGGACACTCCAGTACATTAACACTGCACTGAGAGAGAGGGGTCAATACAGTTCAGACACACTGACTGGACACTCCAGTACATTAACACTGCACTGAGAGAGAGGGGTTAATACAGTCCAGACACACTGACTGGACACTCCAGTACATTAACACTGCACTGAGAGAGAGGGGTCAATACAGTACAGACACACTGACTGGACACTCCAGTACATTAACACTGCACTGAGAGAGAGGGGTCAATACAGTACAGACACACCGACTGGACACTCCAGTACATTAACACTGCACTGAGAGAGAGGGGTTAATACAGTACAGACACACTGACTGGACACTCCAGTACATTAACACCACTGAGAGAGAGGGGTTAGTGACAGAGGAGACAAGAGAAAGGATCCCTATGTAATTCAAATATGCAGTCAGAGAGACAGATTCTCAGACGCAGCAGAGAACCAGACCTGATTTTGAAGAAGCTGTTGAAGGCATGTCCACCAGAACTCAACCCGTCCTCATCGTTCTGCAGGTTCTGATGGACAGACAGACAAACAGACAAAACCAGTTATTGCTTAAGAGGAAAGTTCACAATCACATCTTATTAACTCTACCATTCATTTACTCAAGGACACCCTGTCCTCTCTGTCTTGTATTTCTCTTAGTATTTCTTTAGGGTCAGTTTCCACACAGACACCCACAGAGAGACTCCAGGGTCAGTGTCCACACAGACACCCACAGAGAGACTCCAGGGTCAGTGTCCACACAGACACCCACAGAGAGACTCCACTGTCAGTGTCCACAGAGAGACTCCTACAGAGAGACTCCAGGGTCAGTGTCCACAGAGAGACTCCACTGTCAGTGTCCACAGAGAGACTCCCACAGAGAGACTCCAGGGTCAGTGTCCACAGAGAGACTCCACTGTCAGTGTCCACAGAGAGACTCCTATATAGAGACTCTAGGGTCAGTGTCCACAGAGAGACTCCAGGGTCAGTGTCCACAGAGAGACTCCCACAGAGAGACTCCAGGGTCAGTGTCCACAGTGAGACACCCATAGAGAGACTACAGGGTCAGTGTCCACAGAGAGACTCCAGGGTCAGTGTCCACAGTGAGACACCCACAGAGAGACTCCAGGGTCAGTGTCCACAGAGAGACTCCAGGGTCAGTGTCCACAGTGAGACACCCATAGAGAGACTACAGGGTCAATGTCCACAGAGAGACTCCAGGGTCAGTGTCCACAGTGAGACACCCATAGAGAGACTCCAGGGTCAATGACCACAGAGAGACTCCAGGGTCAGTGTCCACAGAGAGACTCCAGGGTCAGTGTCCACTGTGAGACACCCATAGAGAGACTCCAGAGTCAGTGTCCTCTCCCTCTCTCCCCTGTTCCAGTGTCTGTCCCCAGTCCCCAGTCCCCTGTCCCCTGTGCCCCTGGTACCTGGTATTTCAGGCTGGACTGGTCAGCCTGTGCGGAGGAAGACACCCCGATGGTCGTGTTCGCAGTTTTGGCTGGTCCCGTGTTGGCAGACTGTCGTGTGAAGCTGAGCGTCCCAAACCTGGAACCGCCTTCAGCCCCCTCTCTCCCGACCTCGGCCTCCTCGTCCCCGTCCAGGGAGAAGGCGTCGTCAATATTGAACTGAGTCGCCATGGCAACTATAGTCGCCCGCCCGAAACTGACACTGAGGGGGACATGAACAAGGTCAGCCTGAACACCCCAAAACACCACCCCCGCTCGAGGTACAAGTCCTACGGCCCTGACTGCATCTGGCATAGTGCTGTCTGGAGGTTCTAGAGTAATACCGAACAGTGCAGCACCACCGCACACTGAATTATACACTAAACCACATCAACAGTCCAACAGTCCTGCTAACTGTATAACGGACTATCGCAGGGTAGAATTTAGTGCCTTGCTGTAGGTGCAGTTTACTGTATAACGCAGTATTATACTGTAGAATCAGTTTACTGCATTGTAGACTTAGTTTACTGCATCATGGGATGATTCTAAGTATAGTTTCCTGTAGTATGAGTACTATGGAGTATTTAGTGTAGGCACAAATAACTGTAAACTGTATTTACTGAAGGCATAAATAATTGTGAAATATTATACTGTTGTGTTGGCACAGCTTGCTATAATAAAGTACAGTATACCGTGCTGTACCATGGTGTAGGTTTTGCAATCTGTACTGCACTGTATATTGAAGTGTACATGTTACTGTATAATAATGCACCGAGCTGTACTGTATGGTCTGTTGTGGGTATTTGGTGAGGGTGTATTGTACGTGTTACTGTATAACATGACACTCAGGTGTACTGTATGGTCTGTTGTGGGTATTTGGTCACGGTGTATTGTACGTGTTACTGTATGATAACGTATTGAACTGGGAGCCCCAGTCCCAACTGGTCTTACTTCTTTCCCGCTTGCGTATCCGGTCCTAGCACCGTTCGATCCTGACCGCTTCTCCTCCTTCAACGAGTGATGCAGTCCTGAACTCAAAAACCAAAACAAATCATTAAGTATTTTTCGCAGATCCGGCACAACCCCGGCACTCCAAAACTTAAACTTCTCAAACTTTTCCTCTTTCCAGAACGGCGATCGACAGGCGATGTCTGGTTTGAAGAAACACAGAAAGGCACGAATAATCGATATAGGAGTCTGTGCAGCTACTGGCTCGTCTGCCAATCGGTGTCCGCGTCATCAGAACAGAGCGACACTGAGACACTGACACATAGACACCAGCTCCAGACACTCGGAGACACTGACAGGAGCTCTAGACTGACACACTAACACACTGAGACCCACTGACACTAGCTCCAGGACACACTGACACCAGCTCAAGACACACTGAGACACTGTCACCAGCAGCTCCAGGAAACACTGAGACACACTGATACTAGCTCCAGACTGACAGACTAACAGACACACACTGAGACAGCGAGACAAACTGACACCAGCTCCAGGACGCACTGAGATGTAGTAAAACACAGCCCTACTTTGACAGACAGAGCAGTGGGTAGGTGTGGTGAGGAGATGCATTCTGTGGAGTATATTTTGTATCATTTTTAGGTCATGTTTTCATCCACCCATCAATTTTGTAACCACTATATCCATAACCTTTTCATGTTATGTTCACATTTATACTGTAAATAGTGTATTTATGGTAAGTTAATGTTAAATATTAGTAAGTATTTGTCATCTCCAACACTGTTGATTCATGTTTATAAGCTGTAGGGTGTTGCCCGTACAGTATAGAGCTGTTTATACAACGGAGAGACTCGATCCGACACGATTCATCACGAGTCGATCAGAGAGACCCGACTGAAGCCGAGTGGAGCCGAGCTTTACCGAGTGAGAGTTACAGTCATGGAGGAGCAGATAGCGAGGCTCAGTAAGGAGGGGATCCTGAAAAGGGTGATCAGCGGCGGCAAGGGAGAGCTGTCGGCCTTCCTCGACGGAACCAAGGTAGGAAGCGAGTCGTTTTGATGGTAGAGGCTGTTTGGACGTGTTTGAATCTTGGCTATCTTAGGTCCTGGTTGCAACACAGAAACCGGATTCCGTTTCACAGCCGTGATACCGCCTTCACAGCTGAGCTGAATAACGTTATGTGCTTTGTGTCTTCGTTTACATAAAATCCAACCTTTTAAATATTTTTATTTCACAATATTTCCCTGCTTTTTTGAGGCAGAAGGTTCCTAAGCCCTTGGGACGAGCTCTGTGCGTTGGTGGGATGTCGCTGACCGGATATGCTTTGTGTCAAACATCCGGCTGTCTTGCTCACGCTTCTCGCCTTTTTATTGGTCCATTCACCTGTCGGTCACGGTTTCCCCGCACGTTTATTGGTCCGGGTCTCTGACGCTGTTTTTCATTGGTTTATGTTCCTGTCCGTTTTGGCCTCTCCTGGGTTTGGTACTAACCAAAGCAAAACACTTGGAAAAAAAACGTATTTTTTTAGCATAACTTAAGTTATTAATCATTCATCCACCAAAAAATAAATAAATAAAAGCATCGATGTTGTTCCAGTGATGAAGTCACTTATTTTACAACAAGGCTTGTCTGGGCTTTTAGCAAAGCGGTTTTCAGTACCAAAAGTATCAGTTTTACACTGTGCGATTACCTGGGGGAGGTGTTAAAACAATATACTGGGCCGGATTTTTTGTTGTACCGGATTTAACGTATTACAATTCATGAGCTATTATTGGTCCTATCCCACGGGAACCCAGTTTACCTGCACTGCTGACCTGGAGTAATTGACTTCTCCCAGTGAAGTGACACACAGCAGCCCCACTGCAGAGATCAGGGCAGCAGAGAGGAACTGCTGCACCAGGGGGGTTGTGGGCGATCTTTAGTATGGAGTGGAGTTTATTCAACACAGTGGTGGGTGGGGGTGGAAATACAGATCTGCTGTATTAACCCCTCTCTCTCAGTGCAGTGTTAATGTCCTGAAGTGTCCAGTCAGTGTGTCTGGACTGTATTAACCCCTCTCTCTCTCAGTGCAGTGTTAATGTCCTGGAGTGTCCAGTCAGTGTGTCTGTACTGTATTAACCCCTCTCTCTCAGTGCAGTGTTAATGTACTGGAGTGTCCAGTCAGTGTGTCTGGACTGTATTAACCCCTCTCTCTCAGTGCAGTGTTAATGTACTGGAGTGTCCAGTCAGTGTGTCTGGACTGTATTAACCCCTCTCTCAGTGCAGTGTTAATGTACTGGAGTGTCCAGTCAGTGTGTCTGTACTGTAATAACCCCTCTCTCTCAGTGCAGTGTTAATGTACTGGAGTGTCCAGTCAGTGTGTCTGGACTGTATTAACCCCTCTCTCTCAGTGCAGTGTTAATTGTGTTAACTACTGTCACTATGTGATCTCGAACAGCCCATCCTGAGGCAGCAGGCTGTCCCAGTCCTCAGGGGGGTAGCTGCGTCAGAATGCGTAGGCTGCAAAGGAGCAAGGAAAAGTGTATTCCATGCTGAAAAGACAAGAAAACACAACGTTTCGACTCCACAGCCGACTCAGGACGGGCTGTTCGAGATCACATAGTGACAGAACCCGAAGAAGGCTCCACAGCCGAAACGTTGTGTTTTCTTTCTTCTCTTTTCAGCATGGAAGAAACCTTTACTTGTTCCCCTCTCTATTCTGGAGTTGTGATCACTGTTCCCTCTCAGCTGCGCGGACGCGCGCCTTTTTTTTAAGCTGCGGCGCAGCAAACTCAGAGGGACGTTTTCTGTGCGGAAATAATTTTGACTGTGACTGTGAATTTTCCCGTTAATGACCTTCACGTGTATCTACGGTTGTGGCTCTAGTATGACTAATTTCGTGTCTTTTACATAAGTTAACGCACTATATTATACTTTCGCCATTTCCTGTTTACATAATGTGTAGCGTCATTGTGAGGCGTTGCGTAAAAAGACAATTGTATCATATTTGAGCCGTATTGAACCGCCACCTTGCCTGCATGAAACGCAGATTGCGAACGCGGATTCAGTCTGGTGAACATTATAAAAACAAAGTCTCGACACCGGCTGGAAGAGTTACATTTAGACATGCTCACGGGAATTAAATCGTACCAAAACACTGGACAGAATATTAATCTCGACGTGGAGTACACGCGATGGATGTCGTTGAAAGACAGGCGCCAGAAATGATAACTGAACAATATGGTTGTGTACAGCACGAGTTAGATTTAAACTTCAGTCGGTAAGAAAGAAGTGAAGACTTCTGTAATTTTCAGTGACATACGGACTTGCTGCTTTTTATAGTGATTAGTGAACTGTTGAACTTGACGGTCGAAGTTGAAGATATGCCGTGCGTGATTTGCATTATAGCTGCAATGTTGTGAATAAAAAAGTCCGTGGTAAAACTGTATGCATTAGCGTGCACAATACTAAGTACGTAAGTAAGCGGTTTATTGCAATCCACATCAATCAACTGTTGAACAAACATCAAAGGAAATATAGAAAAATAGACATTTGCACGTGGTAAATTGAATCTTCAAGAACTTCATCAAAGTTTTTTTTAGCAGTCGGGAGGTACGGTTCACGCATAATTAATGACATTACTGAACAGCAAACAATCAAAAATTCAGATAACGTGCCAAAACAAACAGACCTTCAGGGGAGTCGTTAAATAACACAATTTTGCAATTAATTATCAGTCAGCTCAATAGGTAGTACTTGAAAACATCTCTTAATACTACATACTGTACTGCGGGTACTTCCTTTTAGTTAACTATTGCCAACTTTCACAAAATCAACAACAGATATGCATGTCATTATGCCTCTTGGGCCTTGCCTGGGGTCTTTTCGGTCGATTGCCAAGTTCTCACCTGGGACCGGTCGAAGCCCTAGGCATCCTGCACTACAGCTTTTTACACCACTCAGGTTATGAAGCCATCCGCCCAGCTGGAGAAAAACCTTCGAGGGGACATTGGTGGATGATGTCCTGTCCGCTCCTGTCATGCAGGTGGTGTTTCACTATCGCACAGCCCTCTCCTCCGATGGGACGGTGCTGGATGACTCTCGGTCCATGGGGGGGCGCTGCAAGCCCATGGAGCTCATCCTGGGCAAGAAGTTCAAGCTGGCTGTGTGGGAGACGATCATCAGCACGATGAGGGAGGGCGAGATCGCCGAGTTCGCCTGCGACACCAAGGTACCGGCGGTGTGATGAATCGCGGCCGAGCCCCCGTGACCGCCGGCAGCACCAGCAGAGCCCGAAGCTGCTGCGTGTCCCCAGATCACCTCGCACTCGAGGGTTACCCCTGAGCCCCTGTTCACGCCAGCGGCCGGTGCCTCTCGTTCTCCGAGGTCAGGAGGAATTACCCGCTCGGTGGTGGGCGGCACTCCTCTCTACCCACGGCCTTCAGACCACCCAGAACCACTCAGGAGCCCGTACTCATCGACTGGAGGGGTCTGGGCTACGGATAGTGGGGTGTCTTCATTGAGTGGCATGGGGTCAGGTGTTGGGGTGGATCAGTGGAGGGGTATGGTTTCAGGTATTGGGGTGTCTCAATGGAGGGGTACGGGGTTGGGTTTTGGGGTGTCTCGGTGGAGGGGTACAGGATCAGTGGAGGAATATGGGATCAGGTGTTGGGGTGCATCAGTGGAGGGGTATGGGGTTGGATATTGAGGTGTCTCGGTGTAGAGGTATGGGGTCAGGTATTGGGGTGTCAGTGGAGGGGTATGAGGTCAGGTATTTGGGTGTCTCAGTGGAGAGGTACAGGTTCAGGTATTGGGGTGTCTCAGTGGAGAGGTATAGGGTCAGGTATTGGGGTGTGTCAGTGGAGGGGTACAGGGTTGGGGATGGGGGTGTCTCAGTGGAGAGGTATAGGGTCAGGTATTGGGGTGTCTCAGTGGAGGGGTATGGGGTTAGGTCTTGGGGTGGCTCAGGGGAGGGTTAGGGGAACGAGACTGAACTGGATGTGAATGAGCTTGCAGTGTCTTGTCTTCACCGTGTCCACAGTCAATCAGTTCAATTCAAGACACTTTATTGGCACGACCCATGAGTGAATCAGTGTTGCCAAAGCAAAACAAATACAATTAACATCAAATCTACAGACATTTACAATACAGACACATCATAAGATATTTACATGTAAACACATGGAGCATTATTGAGAGCCAGGCTCACTGTTCCTCAGGCTGTGACAGGAGATCACATACTGGGCTGTCAGTTCAGCTGAGTTCCTTCCTCCATCTCCCAGCAGGATTGGGAACTGACAGGTGTGGAAGTGCTGGGGATTAGATCAGTAAAGTTGGTGAAGAATGTCTAATCCCAGAATATCTGTCACAGTGCAGCAGGAAGTGCACCTCTGTCTCTGTTTCTCCCCGCTGGCAGTGGGAGTACAGCCTGTCCTCTCTGGACAGCCAGGTCTGTCTGTGTCCAGTTTCTATGGCCAGGCTGTGGTCACTGAGCCTGTACTTCCTCAGGGTCTGTTTCTTTTCCCTGTTTCTTATCTTGGTCAAATATTCGGCTAGTGTGTATTGTCTGTTTAGGGTTCTGTAGCATTCCAGTTTATGTTGTTTTTCTGTCTCTCTCCAGCACACAGCTGTGTATCCCCTGGTCTCTCAGTCGCTGAGGAACATTGCTGAAGGGAAGGACCCTCTGGAAGGCCAGAGGCACTGCTGTGGGGTCGCCCAGATCCATTCCCATCATTCCCTGGGGCATGCTGACCTTGACCGCCTGCAAAAGGAGCACCAGCCTCTTGTCTTCACTATAGAACTGCTGCAGGTCAGTCAGTGTGTCTGTATTAAACCCCTCTCTCTCAGTGCAGTGTTAATGTACTGTAGTGTCCAGTCAGTGTGTCTGAACTGTATTAACCCCTCTCTCTCAGTGCAGTGTTAATGTACTGGAGTGTCCAGTCAGTGTGTCTGTACTGTATTAACCCCTCTCTCTCAGTGCAGTGTTAATGTACTGGAGTGTCCAGTCAGTGTGTCTGGACTGTATTAACCCCTCTCTCTCAGTGCAGTGTTAATGTACTGGAGTGTCCAGTCAGTGTGTCTGGACTGTATTAACCCCTCTCTCTCAGTGCAGTGTTAATGTACTGGAGTGTCCAGTCAGTGTGTCTGGACTGTATTAACCCCTCTCTCTCAGTGCAGTGTTAATGTACTGGAGTGTCCAGTCAGTGTGTCTGGACTGTATTAACCCCTCTCTCTCAGTGCAGTGTTAATGTACTGGAGTGTCCAGTCAGTGTGTCTGGACTGTATAAACCCCTCTCTCTCAGTGCAGTGTTAATGTACTGGAGTGTCCAGTCAATGTGTCTGGACTGTATTAACCCCTCTCTCTGTTTAAGGTTCTGCCCCCAGGCTCATACAGACAGGACGCCTGGGCAATGTCTGATGAGGAGAAGTTGGCTGCTGTTCCTATTATACATGAGGAAGGGAATGAACTTTTCCGCCAGGGCAAGATCACAGCTGCTGTAGAGAAATACCACAATGCCATCGCCTGCCTGAAGAACCTGCAGATGAAGGTTATCATGATGTAATTAACAGATCTGTGAAGAGAAAACCCCTCACCCAGAGCTGCTTCATACAGAGCCTTCTGATGAAAAACCCCTTCTCTCAGAGCCCCCTCACTCAGACTCCCCTGACACAGACCCCCTGACACAGACCCCCTCACACGGAGCCCCCTGACTCAGAGCCCCCTGACACGGAGCCCCCTGACACGGAGCATGTTTGTCTAATTCCAGAATATTTGTCACAGTGCAGTACAAAGCCTCTGTCTCTATTTCTCCCTGCTGGCAGTGGGAGCACAGCCTGCCTGTGTCGCCCAATTTCTATGTCCAGGCCGTGGTCACTGAGCCTGTACTTCGTCAGCCTCTGTTTCTCCTTGCTGTGTCTTCTCCTGGTCAGATGTTAAGATAGTGTGTGTTGTGTGTTTGGTGTTCTGTAGCATTCCAGTTGGTGTCGTGTTTGTGTGTGTCCCAGTGGGTGAAGTAGTGTTTGTCTTGTGATTTGTCGCTGTGCTGTCCTGCGGCTGGCTGGTGGCAGTGAGCCTCAGGACCAGCTGCCTCAGAGGGCTCTTCTTTGGGATCAGCTCTTGACTCAGCGGGACTCTTGCGGTGATAGGAATTCTGGTCACTATTTTTCAGGTGTAACCAGTATTTGAATACTCTCTTCTGCATGTTTCTTAGAAATGTTTATTGGCCTCATTCGGCCCTGTACGGGCTGTTTGAGGTTTGTCTCTGCACATGGAGGATGTTTCTACATTTGTCTCATTTAGTGTAACCCAGCTCTACAAGCAGACCATCACTTCACTGCCGTATAGGGCAATGGGTTTGATCACACTTTCAAATAATCACAACCAAATTTGAATGGGGGTGGTTGATGTTGTAGAGCCTACTTCTAGTGGCATAGATGGCCAGTGTGTCTCCCCCCACCCAGAGTCTGCACTGATCTAAGAGTGCTATAACAGTGATCTCTCTGTGTCCACCAGGAGCGGCCGGGGGACCAGACCTGGATCCGTCTGGACCACATGATCACCCCCCTCCTGCTGAACTACTGCCAGTGCCGGCTGCTGCAGGGGCAGTACTACGAGGTGCTGGAGCACTGCTCCTCCATACTGTACAAGTATGAAGGTACTGTAGCCCTGCGCCGGGCCGTGCTGTAGTACGCCCTCTAGTCTGGCTCTCTGACACTGGTGTGACCAGGCTGAGAGAAGACAAGGAGAAGAGACGCTGACCAAATATAGGCACAGTGACATACTAAAGTGTGTTTACCCCTCTCTCTCAGTGCAGTGTTAATGTACTGGAGTGTCCAGTCAGTGTGTCTGGACAGTATTAACCCCTCTCTCTCAGTGCAGTGTTAATGTCCTGTAGTGTCCAGTCAGTGTGTCTGGACTGTATTAACCCCTCTCTCTCAGTGCAGTGTTAATGTACTGGAGTGTCCAGTCAGTGTGTCTGGACTGTATTAACCCCTCTCTCTCAGTGCAGTGTTAATGTACTGGAGTGTCCAGTCAGTGTGTCTGTACTGTATTGACCCCTCTCTTTCAATGCAGTGTTAATGTACTGGAGTGTCCAGTCAGTGTGTCTGTACTGTATTGACCCCTCTCTCTCAGTGCAGTGTTAATGTACTGGAGTGTCCAGTCAGTGTGTCTGTACTGTATTAACCCCTCTCTCTCAGTGCAGTGTTAATGTCCTGTAGTGTCCAGTCAGTGTGTCTGGACTGTATTAACCCCTCTCTCTCAGTGCAGTGTTAATGTCCTGTAGTGTCCAGTCAGTGTGTCTGGACTGTATTAACCCCTCTCTCTCAGTGCAGTGTTAATGTCCTGTAGTGTCCAGTCAGTGTGTCTGGACTGTATTAACCCCTCTCTCTCAGTGCAGTGTTAATGTACTGTAGTGTCCAGTCAGTGTGTCTGGACTGTATTAACCCCTCTCTCTCAGTGCAGTGTTAATGTCCTGGAGTGTCCAGTCAGTGTGTCTGTACTGTATTAACCCCTCTCTCCCAGTGCAGTGTTAATGTCCTGTAGTGTCCAGTCAGTGTGTCTGGACTGTATTAACCCCTCTCTCTCAGTGCAGTGTTAATGTACTGGAGTGTCCAGTACGTCATAGTGCCTCTCTCTCTTTCAGACAATGTCAAGGCGTACTTCAAGCGAGGGAAGGCTCATGCTGCGGTGTGGAATGAGAAGGAAGCCCGTTCAGACTTCGCCCAGGTGCTGATGTTGGACCCCTCACTGGCGCCAGCTGTGAGCCGTGAGCTGCGGGACCTGGAGAGGAAGCTGAAGGAGAAGGAGATAGAGGAGAAGGAGAAGTACCGCCGCATCTTCAGCAAGAGCACCGCCCTGTGAGTCACAGACAGAACAGGAGGGGGAGAGGGGCTGGAGTCTCTGATCTCTCAGTATCTCTGCCTCTTACTTCTAGCAGTGGTCACTGAGCCTGTCTTCTCTGGGCAGCCAGGTCTGTCTGTGTCCGGTTTCTATGGCCAGGCTGTGGCCTCTGAGCCTGTCCTCTCTGGGCAGCCAGGTGTGTCTGTGTCCAGGCTGTGTCATTGAGTCTGTCCTCTCTGGGCAGCCAGGTCTGTCTGTGTCCAGTTTCTATGGCCAGGCTGTGGTTTCTGAGGCTGTCCTCTCTGGACAAACAGTTCTGTCTGTCTCCAGTTTCTATGGCCAGGTTGTGGTCTCTGAGCCTGTCCTCTCTGGACAGCCAGGTCTGTCTGTGTCCAGTTTCTATGGCCAGGCTGTGGTCTCTGAGCCTGTCCTCTCTGGGCAGCCAGGTCTGCCTGTGTCCAGTTTCTAGACAGGCTGTGGGCAACTAGCCTGAGGAACATTGAGTGAGCCTCTGTAGTAAAACTCCACCCATCCGTTATCTAACCACATTGTCCAATCCAGTGTCACA
Source organism: Lepisosteus platostomus (assembly GCF_059453375.1). Taxonomy (NCBI): domain Eukaryota; kingdom Metazoa; phylum Chordata; class Actinopteri; order Semionotiformes; family Lepisosteidae; genus Lepisosteus; species Lepisosteus platostomus. Next base: position 16,255,437 of record NC_142618.1, read on the forward strand.
GAGGAGCTGGAGCCTAGAACCGCCCTTGGGCACTAGGCAGGATACACCCCGGAAGGGGCGCCAGTCTATCGCAGGTTACACAGAAAAACACACACTCACACCACGGCCAGCTTTCCCAGAATGCAGTGAATCTACCAGTAGGTCTTTGGCCTTTAGGAGGAAATTCGAGTACCCAGAGGGATGTGAACATAGGGATAACATACAAACTCCATGCAGATAGCTCCCCAGGAATCAAACCAGGGCCTCAGTGCTGCGAGGCAACTATGCTAACCACTATACCACCTTCTAATAATAATCCAATTTAAAAAATAGAGCTGCAGTCCAGTATGTGCTCTCCTGCCAGTGAAGCTCTTCAGCTTGAGTTTGGAAGAAGGGAGCACAGAAGTGGGGTGAAGGAATGGAGAGGCCAACAGGACGCTTGAATGAATTAAAAACCACTCTGCTCATGTGTTCTGAGAGCCCGCTGCTTGTCTGTGTGTTTCTCAGGGCCGAGTGAGGGCGCTCTCTTGCGACGTCAGGCCGGGCGAAGGAAGCGGATGTTTGTACTGGTGGCCACACCAGCGCTGCTGCCCAGGCCTAGCTGCGGCGAGTCTGGGTTAGCCTCCCTGTGAGAAGACGTCCCAATCTCCCCTCGCGTCCCGGTCCCGCCCGAGCCCTGAGGCTGACCGGGGAAGGCTCTGGACTCCCTGGCCCGGCCTGCTCCTCGCGAGCTGCTGTCTTCGGCTTTCTCTCCGCTGGCGTGAGCCGAGAAGGCAGCCACCCCTGACTTGTGCTCAGCCCAGAGCCGCGCCCGGAAGCACAGGGATGCCGGTCCAGCGCAGGGCTTCTTCCTAAACTTGTATAGAAACATTTAAACATATATATTTAACCCTTCCTTTGTAATTCCTGTATTTGTACCAATATGATTTTGTTGCTGCAATATTCTGTTTGTCGTGGACTGTTGTCTTCAGTTGCCAAGCACAGTTGTATATAAACTCTGCACTGTATCGCAAATATTAAACCCATTTATCCACCTTTCTGACGTCCGAGGCTCTGTAGGTTGAAACACCCCTCTGGCCAGGCACCTTGCTGATTCTCTACCTGTTTAATCCAGAGACACTTGCTTGGCTCCTGTCTGTCCCAGGACCCCCGCTGTCTCTGTGTCTTCAATCCAGGGACACAGGCTCAGCTCCTGTCTGTCCCAGGACCCCACTGTCTCTGTGTCTTCAATCCAGGGACACTGGCCTCGGCTCCTGTCTGTCCCGGGACCCACTGTCTGTGTGTCTTCAATCCAGGGACACTGGCTCAGCTCCTGTCTGTCCCAGAACCCCGGTGTCTCTGTGTCTTCAATCCAGAGACACTGGCCTCGGCTCCTGTCTGTCCCGGGACCCCGCTGTCTCTGTGTCTTCAAACCAGGGACACTGGCTCAGCTCCTGTCTGTCCCGGGACCCACTGTCTCTGTGTCTTCAATCCAGGGACACTGGCTCGGCTCCTCTGTGCCAGGACCCCACTGTCTCGCTGTCCCAGAGTTAAGAGGGCCGAGTGCGCCAGGGAGAGCTGGGAATAAACAATCTAGTATCTGGAGACTCATGAAGTTAGAGCTGGGAAGACTGATAAACTGATCAGAATTTATGCTGCGACTTCATCGCTGCAAGCAGTGCACAAACTCCAGAGTCACTTCAAACAGACAGATCTTCTCCCTCAGCTCTGGAGTTAACTGGCTCAATGGCTTTTGAAAAGGAAGAGCGTGAGCACTCCTGAGGGTTTCTCTGCACCGCTGTCTGAACAGGAAGTCTCTACACCTGCTTGGCATTACGATACCAGGCTGGCCCATCTTGAAACGAGTACTCTCAGAAGGGTGGTAGGGGGGTGGAACAAGCTGTCCAGCCCTGATGTTGAAGCCAGTACCCTGTTTTCTTTCAAGACTCAGCTGGATAAGATCCTGGGGTCAAATCAACTAATGATCAAACAGGCTCGATAGGTCAGAAAGCCTCCTCTTACCTGTGACTTATGTTCAAAAGCATAAAAGAGTATACAAATCCTTACATTTACTCCAAGATTCCACTACTTGGAAGCCCAACTCAGAACGGGCTGAGCTATGCCCGACACCAGCTGATCAGAAGAGCATCGTGGGAAACCCTTGCGGCTTAGCATCCTTTCCATACACCGCAAGGTTCATGGATTCAGATCCCCACTCCAGGATCCGAGAAGGAGTCCAAGTCTATCCCAGCACCACAAGAGCATTTGGTCACACTGGACTCGGTGTGCACACAGTCCCTGTTCTCACTTCGGACATGAGGGCAAGACTCACCTCTCCAGTCACAGCTGTACAAAGAGACACTGTTTTCATTGCAAATCGATTTTATTTAACTTATTGAAAAAATTCAGTTTACAAAATGTGATTAGAAGTTGTAAAAGTAATGATCCATGAGAGAGGAGAGAGGAGGGGAGGTGGAGGGAGAGAAGAGAGGAGGGAACTGAGCTCGTGAGAGGGGGCTGGGGGGGGCGAGGGGGGCCGGTCGTTATGTTCTGGCGTTTCTCTCTGTCTCAGCCAGGCACTCCCTCACCAGGGCGCGGGCGTGGATGATACCTGAGAGAGAGGCGTGAGTTAATCCAGGATGACAGAGCAGGAACGGAACACCTGTGTCATTGTGGAGTCCAGCAGTGTGTGTGTGCAGTGTGACACAGTGTCAGTGAAGAGTCCAGCAGTGTGTTTGTGCAGTGTGACACAGTGTCAGTGAAGAGTCCAGCAGTGTGACACAGTGTCAGTGAAGAGTCCAGCATTGTGACACAGTGTCAGTGAAGAGTCCAGCAGTGTGTGTGTGTGCAGTGTGACACAGTGTCAGTGAAGAGTCCAGCAGTGTGTGTGCAGTGTGACACAGTGTCAGTGAAGAGTCCAGCAGTGTGTTTGTGCAGTGTGACACAGTGTCAGTGAAGAGTCCAGCAGTGTGTTTGTGCAGTGTGACACAGTGTCAGTGAAGAGTCCAGCAGTGTGTGTGTGCAGTGTGACACAGTGTCAGTGAAGAGTCCAGCAGTGTGACACAGTGTCAGTGAAGAGTCCAGCAGTGTGTGTGCAGTGTGACACAGTGTCAGTGAAGAGTCCAGCAGTGTGTGTGTGCAGTGTGACACAGTGTCAGTGAAGAGTCCAGCAGTGTGTGTGTGCAGTGTGACACAGTGTCACTGAAGAGTCCAGCAGTGTGTGTGCGCAGTGTCAGTGAAGAGTCCAGCAGTGTGTGTGCAGTGTGACACAGTGTCAGTGAAGAGTCCAGCAGTGTGTGTGCAGTGTGACACAGTGTCAGTGAAGAGTCCAGCAGTGTGTGTGCAGTGTGACACAGTGTCAGTGAAGAGTCCAGCAGTGTGTGTGTGCAGTGTGACACAGTGTCAGTGAAGAGTCCAGCAGTGTGTGTGTTCAGTGTGACACAGTGTCAGTGAAGAGTCCAGCAGTGTGTGTGTGCAGTGTGACAGTGTCAGTGAAGAGTCCAGCAGTGTGTGTGCGCAGTGTCAGTGTGAAGTCCAGCAGTGTGTCTGCAGTGTGACACAGTGTCAGTGAAGAGTCCAGCAGTGTGTGTGCGCAGTGTCAGTGTGGAGTCCAGCAGTGTGTTTGTGCAGTGTGACACAGTGTCAGTGAAGAGTCCAGCAGTGTGTGTGCAGTGTGACACAGTGTCAGTGAAGAGTCCAGCAGTGTGTGTGCAGTGTGACACAGTGTCAGTGAAGAGTCCAGCAGTGTGTGTGTGCAGTGTGACACAGTGTCAGTGAAGAGTCCAGCAGTGTGTGTGTGCAGTGTGACACAGTGTCAGTGAAGAGTCCAGCAGTGTGTGTGTGCAGTGTGACACAGTGTCAGTGAAGAGTCCAGCAGTGTGTGTGCGCAGTGTCAGTGTGGAGTCCAGCAGTGTGTTCGCAGTGTCAGTGTGGAGTCCAGCAGTGTGTGTGCAGTTTGACACAATGTCAGTGAAGAGACCAGCAGTGTGTGTACAGTGTGATACAGTGTGTCAGTGGGACCAACAGTGTCTGTAAGGTGTGTGACTGTGTTAGTGCAGTGTGCTGTACATCAGTGTACCGATACTGATACAAAATCCATACTTGTGTTGATCAGTGGGAAAACATCTGTGTAACAGAGTAGTGCAAGCGTTCCCAACTCCAGAACCCAGCAGGCTGTCCATGTTTCTTTAAGTCAAGAGAAACTGGCCAGCGTTCAGTATCTGAGTGCAGTACCTCTTTTCAGCCTCTCCATTGCGCTCTTGCTCCCAGCGTAGGTCGGTCTGATCTCTTTGCCCATCTCTTCGATCACAGACAAGAGGTCGGCGTAGGTGGACTGAGAGCCCTGCGAGCCTGGGGCCTTCAAGGACTGCAGGAGAACCAGGAGCTCAGTTATACGGAGAGAAACCAGCAGCATCATATCCTCACAATGGGAGCTCTACTGTGGCTTAAACACTGGAAGAGCCTGAAGTCCATGATGCACCAATTCACTTCACTCTGTGGTGTCTAGTTCATCGGTTTCAGATAACCGGAAGGACAGGTGACCAGGGAAAGTGCCAGTGAAAACATTGACCACCAGTCCAGCTCAGTAAATCCCTGGTTTCTATCGAGGAGCCCTGGCTTTCTGAGACAATCTTACCCTTTTTGCTTCATGCGATCGTCAGACAAGTAAGCTTGTAGGGTTTGCAATGAGGAGGAGTTTCCCAGTGGACTGCATCAAAGGGCATTAAGGGGCTCAGCTTTCCAAATTTAGTATAAAGCTGCAGAATTGCTCCCAACACCACCCAGTGAGATTCACACCAAACAGCTGTGAATCTCAGTGAATGTGTTCGTGCAACAGCCTAACAGCCACAGGAACTCGAGAGACCAGGCTGACCACTTGTTGACTTAGCTACACTCTCCACACAAGCAACCAACTCAGTGAACCCTAAGACACCCTTTCAGCTCCAGGAAATGGTAATAATTCCGTTTGAGCATCAGATGGGAAATAAGAGGATCAAATTGCAACAGTTTAAGTTATACAACCGCAAAATGTCCAAAGAAATAAAACTATTTCTTTGTAATATTCGGTGTAGATAATGCAAAGCACATTTTGCCCCGATCTGTGATGAAATGATGGAAACAAACCCCTGTAGGTCTGGTTTAGACAAGTTAGTCAAGTATGCAGCATCAGCATTTAACAGGCGTATCGGTCTATAGTTTGGTGGAAAGTCTCATCACTTCAGGTTTTCCAGTCAGTAGGGACCCTAACCTGAGTGTCTAGAGACCCCTCATCTCCTTTCATTAGTGGGGACCCTATCTCTGTACCCTAACCTGCCCACCAAAGGATCCTAGTGACCCCTCATGTCCTTCCATCAGGGGGACCCCATATCTTGCTGTGCCCTGTTATAATACTTCTGGATTAACTGTGAAACCAGGGCTCAGGTCAGCACAACTCAGAGTTATAATGTCACTGGACTCCCCAGGAACCCAGAGCACTCTAACCTAGTCATCAGATAAAGAGAGCCCTACATTTTCCTTTATAAAGCCTTCAGTAAACGCATAACCTTTCCCCAGTAGTCTTCCTCGTAACTAGTCAACTAGACACAGACCTGCGTGACGTCACTCACTGCTTCACTGAGACTGCTGCTGCTCCACTGCTGCTGGAGAGGCTACAAAAATTTACAAATTGTTGTTTTGTAAATCGCTCACTATGTCAGAGGCCTATGAATAAAGAAATCCAAAACAATGCTTATTTGGATGTTAAAAAAATGTAATTTCCAAACCAAAAACATAGGAAATACTAATCACATCCGAGTCCTTTAACTCTCTCTTTGTTAACAGGCAAGTGAGCTGCGGATCCCCAGAAACATTCAGTTCCTTCACAGTTTGTTGTTTCTGAAACCAAGAACCGAGACTTGGTCTGCCACTGTAGATTTGTTACCTAAATTTCAAACACTTCCACCCATCCTTACTGCAGTGTGTGTTCAGGCCAGGACCTGTGTGTGTTCAGCACACAGACCACGGAGGATTAGGACTAGGTTAGGGCCCATCCTTGACATGGAGTATCTGATACAGCTGAGTGAGAATCACAAGGTGTCCTGTGTTTCAGGACCGTACCTGCACGTAGCCCATGGATGGGGGACCGAAGTCATTGAAGAGAGGCCTATAATTGGAGGAGGAACCAGGAAGAGAGGAGGATGGAGAGGAAACACTGGAACCTGAGAGAAATAAAGTGGGAGATTAATACAGTCCATTAACACTGCACTGAGAGAGAGGGGTTAATACAGTCCAGACACACTGACTGGACACTCCAGTACATTAACACTGCACTGAGAGAGAGGGGTTAATACAGTACAGACACACTGACTGGACACTCCAGTCCATTAACACTGCACTGAGAGAGGGGTTAATACAGTCCAGACACACTGACTGGACACTACAGGACATTAACGCTGCACTGAGAGTGAGGGGTTAATACTGTCCAGACACTGACTGGACACTCCAGTACATTAACACTGCCCTGAGAGAGAGGGGTTAATACAGTCCAGACACACTGACTGGACACTCCAGGACATTAACACTGCACTGAGAGAGAGGGGTTAATACAGTCCAGACACACTGACTGGACACTACAGGACATTAACACTGCACTGAGAGAGAGGGGTTAATACAGCACAGACACACTGACTGGACACTACAGGACATTAACACTGCACTGGGAGAGAGGGGTTAATACAGTACAGACACACTGACTGGACACTACAGGACATTAACACTGCACTGAGAGAGAGGGGTTAATACAGTCCAGACACACTGACTGGACACTACAGGACATTAACACTGCACTGAGAGAGAGGGGTTAATACAGTCCAGACACACTGACTGGACACTCCAGTACATTAACACTGCACTGAGAGAGAGGGGTTAATACAGTCCAGACACACTGACTGGACACTCCAGGACATTAACACTGCACTGAGAGAGAGGGGTTAATACAGTCCAGACACACTGACTGGACACTACAGGACATTAACACTGCACTGAGAGAGAGGGGTTCATACAGTACAGACACACTGACTGGACACTCCAGTACATTAACACTGCACTGAGAGAGAGGGGTTAATACAGCACAGACACACTGACTGGACACTCCAGGACATTAACACTGCACTGAGAGAGAGGGGTTAATACAGTCCAGACACACTGACTGGACACTACAGGACATTAACACTGCACTGAGAGAGAGGGGTTCATACAGTACAGACACACTGACTGGACACTCCAGTACATTAACACTGCACTGAGAGAGAGGGGTTAATACAGCACAGACACACTGACTGGACACTACAGGACATTAACACTGCACTGAGAGAGAGGGGTTAATACAGTACAGACACACTGAGAGAGGAATACAGACGCGCCAGTACCCCATGTTCAGATATAGTCAGCTCAGTTTGAGTAACAGAGTGAAGTTTTGTCAGATTCCAGGTGAGCCAGAAAGGTACGCAGGCAGGGATTTTTCTCGGAGCCTGAGAGATGATTATGTGTAGTTGTGCGATCAGTGGAGAAGAGGTGGACATATACAACAGCACCAGTGTTACGGGTTCTTGTGCGAGGAAAGGACCACGGTCCAGCTTTCTTCAGGCGACTGCACCAGGAAAGCAGGCTGGCTCACCCGCCGGGTCTGGCTCTGAGGGGAAACGAGATTCTAGTGACTGGACACCCCAGCACATTAGCAGCAGGCTTCCGGACAGAAGGAGATCACGTATCGCTTGGGAATGGGCAATAAATACCGAACGCATCGTTGTCGGTTTAACCCAAACAGCTGTTGAGGGGCACGAACACAGCAGTGCGGGGCTGAGGGTAAGTGGGGTCTGTCGTGCAGAGTCTCACCCCGACTCTCAGAAGAACCTGGAGGCGGGCGTGTGGTCCCCGAGAGGGCAGCCTGTGCCCCGTTTCTCACTCTTACACGCAATCACACTGGCAGCGCGTCTCTCTCACCGGGGGGAGTGTGGTTGGTGCCGGAGGGAGCCGGGGCGATGGGCTTGTAGCTCATAGCGTCAGGTCGCTGCGCCGCTCGGACTTCCGCCGGTCTTCGCTGTCTGTCCACAGGCGAAACACGCCGACCTCCCACGGGGGACTCGGGCGCGGAGGGCACGGAAACGGAGCAGAGGAGAGCAGAAGTCTGGGCTCAGGAGCGGAGTTTAATCCCGACCGGGAGGGAACGCGCTTTATGCGGACAGAGGCGGATCAATGGCGGATCTCGGCTTTTTAAAGCTGATTTCAAACCGGGAAGCGCCGCCGAGTTGTGTTTCGGAGAAAAAGAAGGAAGAGAACCTGAGCTTTTCGATTTTGTTTTGGGTTTTTTTTTTAAAAGTCGTTTCTTTCAAAACTCCAGAGCGCTTCCCTTGTGTGGTATGTTTGTGGATTTGTATAGCTGTGCAGCTCCCCGCTCTGTTGCAGAATGAAATTAAATAAAGCAGTAATAAAAAGCGGAGCAGAGCGATCGTCGGGAAACCAGCCGTCCACACCGGCCTGCCAGCGCTTCCTGTCCCGTCGTGCCCTGCACCGGGCTCTTCCCGGGGAGGCGTGGTCCGTCTGCAAAATAACGATGACGCGCACAAGTCAAGAGCAGCGATTGGCTGACATATTCCCACCCCTCATGCTCCGCCCACGTCGTCACTATCGCCACTGCAGTCCGTCCACTGCCAGGGCCAAACAAAGGAAAACTACAGTTCCCATGAGCGCGAGGTACACGGCGGTTTTCTTATAAACGCGAGATGGGGTCGCAGAGCTCTACGGGAATGGTATTTTTTAACTCCCGACCTTTCATTATTGAAGGCTTGTTCTCTCTGGTCTTTAACTGCACCATTTAAAGAGACAGCATTCTTTTTTAAAATAGGGGAACAACCGTAAAATATATACTTTAAAAAGTTTTAGATAAGATAAGATCATTTTATAGGCCATATACAATTTATTTTATTAGGACTTTGACCTTTCACATACCCCAACTTGCTCTCCATGAGACACACAGACAGGGAGAGAAGCTTGGGGTCAGAGCACAGGGTCAGCCATTTATACAGCACCCCAGGAGCAGTTGGGGTTAAGGGCCTTGCTCAGGGGCCCAACAGAGTAGGATTCCTCTGCCAACTGTGGGATTTGAACCGGCAACCTTCCAGCCACAGATCCTCAGCCACAGAGCCACCGCACCGCCCTTTATATAGATGATAAAGATTAAATACAGCGCAGGAACATACATTTATACGTTTACACGCTATACATATGTTTATGAATGAGAGGGTGTCATTCAGTTTACTCATCCTCAAGCGGCAATTTCAGCAGAAAGCAGTGCTGGTGTAAAGTTCCGTGTAGCTGCCACCCCCACAAACATCACAAACCACGAAACCCTCCTCGTGCGTTAGTGCTGCGTTTGTGCCGTTTTTGTTTCCGGGATATAGCGCCTTCTAATTTAGGGGTGTGACGTCACTCAGCCCCAAAAACGGCGCAGGAGAACCGGACCGGTCTTGCTCAGTTAGTGCTGCGTTTGTGCCGGTTTGTGCCGTTGAAAGTGACTTCCCAGCTGCTTTCCTTCCTGAGATATAGCGCCTTGATTTGGGGGTGATCACATGACCACATACGGCAACTTTGACTGCTACTAACCCTGCCCGCGACGATTTCAGACACGATTTCAGCTGGGAGGAATATGATGACTCAACAACAGCAGCCACACAGTATCTATTAATGAAGAGTCTGCATCACTAATGGAACCAGAGCTATCGGCCTCAAGGCATTGAGAGCTTTTAGTCTGTTCTTCTTGGGAGCAGGTAGAGCTGTGGACTGTGTCCAAACAGCAGGGCCAGTGCCAGTGTCTACAGAGAGCTGGAACAGCTGCTGACTCTCTCCCCTCAGCTCTTCAGACAATACTTTAGTGTTCAGCCACAGGTTCCACCTGGACCTGCTGCTGTGTTGACTGGCGTCTTTCTACCAGAGTTCGCGACCACACAAGTTGGTATTTGCAGTTCCTGGAGTAAGCAGTTGTTGGAGATCATTAAGTTGGGAGGAAAAATAATACTTTTCAAAAAGAGTAAAAAACACATTTAACAGGTCTCTTTGCTAATTCCATCCACCTGGATGGATTTGTGCCCCTCATAGATATTCACTTAGGCCCTTTAGTTTAATGTCCTGCCAGACAGTGCAGAGGTCATCTTGTTTTGTTTATAACGTGTATCCAACTGATGTACTGGTGATATGCTAAAACATTATTTGCACTTTTAAAGTAAAGTAGTTCTAGTTCATGTTTCACTGGTCATTCTCAATAAATCTGCTGGATTGATTTTGTTGATGCCTTTCAGGAATGATCATAGTCTTCTATGTTCAACACTTTAGAAATTCAGTTCCTTCATCCTGTCAGTGTGGGACCCTCCCTTCAGACTAAAGAGACTCAGTTCCTCCAGCCTGTCAGTGTGGGACACTCCCTTCAGACTAGAGAAATTCAGTTCCTTCAGTCTGTTAGTGTGGGACACTCCCTTCACACTAACGAGGTTTAGTTCCACCAGCTGTCACATGGCCTGTCATATGTAAATATTCTTATGTTCCAATGTTAATACGGGTGTTAGTATGAGCTCTCAATAGTGAAGAGGCTGGTGTGGAATACAGTTTCCTGTGTAAAACAATTGTCAAAGCATGTCAGTTGAACATCATAAATGTCAGACTGTTTTGTTAAGGTGCTTCGCACAGTCACAAGAGAACTCTTACCTTCATACTAAAATTTTTCAGTTTGCTCTATGGTGCTGTCTCAAACAGCAGCTGCAAGATAGGCTCATGAACATCAGATTCTAATGATGTGTTTTCACTTTGCTGAATCGTTTAGCGGAAACATGCAGTGCTTCTTCCTTCCTACACGACAATGTTTAAATGTTTATTTGATCAAATAAGTAACATATGTCCCTGTGTGTATAACCTCATGTTCTGTCTTCTGCCACTCACGATTGTTGTTATACCATGGGTTTGTTGTCATAGATTGTGTTAGACACATTTTCTAAAAGAGACTGACAAATATCTAATTTATTATTATAGTACACACTCACAAAAATCATTATGCATTATACGTACATTTCTGAGGCATTGTACAGATTCACAGATATACAATAACAATTACTGTCTTCAACTCTCTCATCTTCAGTAATAAAAGAATCTGACTTTAAAACAGAGCAGGCCATCCTGCCTCTAACACAGCCCTTACCGGTAAACAGGCATCTAATATGAAACAAATACAGAGATGACGAAGCTCAGCAGACAGATCACACTGTTCCTGTTGGAAAGCATGACCAGACATCAGATCACCACAGGGCAGCAGCCCAGAAAACTGTGGACATAGTATAATCCCAGGGTTTCTAAGGAGAGATCTCACAGTTCCTGTGGGAGAGCATGACCAGGCATCAGATCGCCACAGGGCAGCAGCTCATTACCGGGAAACTGTGGACATAGACCCAAGTTTCTGTGAAGAGATCACATTGTTCCTGTGGGAGAGCAGGAATGGTTAATCAGATCGCCATAGTGCAGCAGCTCATTGTTGGGAAACAGTGGACAAAGGCGCCGAGGCTCTGTGGAGAGATCTCACTGTTCCCCTTGGAGAGCATGACCAGACATCGGATCACCACAGGGCAGCAGCTCATTACTAGAAAACTGTGGACATAGTGTAAACCCAGAGTTTCTAAGGAGAGATCTCACTGTTCCTGTTGGAGAGAAGGACCAGACATCGGATCGCTACAGGGCAGCTTTTCATTACTACGAAACATTGGACAGGGACCTCTCCATGGAGAGATCACACCGTTCCTGTCAGGGAGTGCAGCATGAGACATCAGATCACCCACAGAACAGCAGCTCATTCCTACAGACAGGCGGGGGAGCAGGACACTGGGGAGATCTGGGCGACAGGAGAAGAAGAGTCATGGTGACATCGGGACCCAGGCAGTGAGCTGGAGTTCCGAGCTGTGGGAAAGGGGAAGGAGGCTGACTCTCTCTGGGGAGGAGTGACCTGCATGGACTCCAGGGATCCAATCCCGAGGCTCCATCACCGCGACGACAGCATCATGACAAATTCTGTGGAAGGCGGGAGACGGGGGACAAAGTTAGCGGAACCGTCTCTGGTCGCTGGGAGTCTCTGTGAATCTATCTCTGTGGGTTTGCGTGACTCTCTGAGGCTCTATTCGAGTCTGTTTGTGTCTTTACCTGTGAGTGTATCTGCGTGTTTCTATGAATCTCAGAGACTCAGAGTCTCCGCCTGCGTGTGTCCCTGCAACCCTTGTCACCTTTCAAACACCCCCTGTCTCTGCCACACAGAGGGAACACCCCATCGTTCTATATGCTGCTGTCATGGCAACACTGGGGACAAAGTGGCACCGACCTTGCCTTCTACATGATCAGCACCGGGCTGGAGAAGCTCTAGGGGAAATACAGGACTCGCATTGCATGGAAGAAAGAGCAGGTGTGTCTGCTGCCCTGCCCCTCTGAGCTCTGTGTCAGCGTGGGAGTGCATTCTGGAGCCAGGCTCCCCCTGCACAGACCCCGCAACACAGCTGTGCTCAGTGCTGAACACACAGGCTGCGTCGTCAAAGAAATCAATACTCATCTGAAGTGAAAACGCAAAACAATGTGCATCGATTTCTAGGCAGCTGCAACCTCCGGCACAGCTCTGAGGGCTGTGTCCTCTTGTCTGATCGTCGTGCAATGGGGTGATTTCAGGACTCTGATAACAACCCAGGGCTCTGTGCCCCTACAGGCAAGGTTCGTGACGCGCTGTGCCCCTCCAGAACTGCCTCTGTGAAAGTCCCCTGGGCTGGGCTTGTGTCACCAAGTGGCAAGAGTGGCTGTGGGGCAGCAGGAGTCGGGGGCTGTATTGAATTGTAAGCTTGCATGTAGCGGTCAGTGTTCTTAGTCTCTGTTTCCTCTCTCTGATCAGAGTCTTCAAGCACAGTCGGTGGTCTGCAGGACACAGTGTTTGCCCAGATGCTCGTCAATTACCACACAGTTAGGGATGGCACAGTGAGGTGTGTGGTAGAGCTGAGCCAGTACAGACCAGCCCTGGGGCAAAGGAGGGCAGCCTCAGAGAGAGAAGACTGACATTGAATAATCCAGGGGTGTCTCCTGGACACAGGAGAGGACTTGAATAGCAGAGGGAGACTCTACACAGGGTAGCAAAGGACAGCTCCAGGCTGCTAGTATGTGTTTCGTCCTCTGGCTCATTATCAAGGAATGCTAGGCTCTGAGGTTCAACAGACTTGCTGAGCTGTTTTCTTCAGACTCTCATAGCCCACTTGAGTAAAGAAGTGCCTCCTGTTCTCAGTCTTATATACTCTCCTCCTGAGTGGTAAACTGTGTGTTATCACTGAGAAAGACATTCCAGATATTCCTGCCTCGTAAGAAGTTACATTATTGCAGTTTTGCTGCTCTGATTGCCCGAAAGAAAGGGTTTCACAACAATAATGCAATCTACATGCAAAAATGTGAATTGAAACCATTGTTTGCAAGACTCCTACAATGTTTTGTTGGAAGGACTGAAGGATGGCATGTTTGTGATGTCAGAGGGAGAAAAGTTTAGGTATCTGTGATGTCAGAGGGATGGAATATCACTGATGTCAGAGGGAGAGAAGTATAGGTATCTGTGATGTCAGAGGGATGGAATATAGGTGATGTCAGAAGGAGAGAGGTTTGGGTATCTGTGATGTCAGAGGGATGGAATATAGGTGATGTCAGAAGGAGAGAGGATTGGGTATCTGTGATGTTAGAGGGATGGATGATCTGTGATGTAGTGGAGACTGATGGGGATCTGTTATGTTCTCAGGAATGGGGGACAGAAGGGGGTCTGTGATGGGGATCTGTTCTCAGGAATGGGATATTGATGAGGATCTGTTATATTCTCAGGAATGGAGGACAGAAGGGGGTCTGTGATGGGGATCTGTTCTCAGGAATGGGATATTGATGAGGATCTGTTATATTCTCAGGAATGGAGGACAGAAGGGGGTCTGTGATGGGGATCTGTTCTCAGGAATGGGATATTGATGAGGATCTGTTATATTCTCAGGAATGGAGGACAGAAGGGGGTCTGTGATGGTGAACTGTTCTCGGGATGGGGGGACAGATGGGAATTTGAGATGTTTTTAGGAAGGGGGGACTGCTGTGCTCTGTGGGAGTTTCTCTAAGAGTGCAGACTGTTGCCTTCTGTTCTGAGGAAGAAGGGGGAATTACTGAAGAACTACTATTTCATTTTGTTTATTACTTTTCTCTTATAGAGTATACTGTATTGTATAAACTGTATATTTCCTGTGTATTTACAGTGCCTTGCGAAAGTATTCGGCCCCCTTGAACTTTTCAACCTTTTGCCACATTTCAGGCTTCAAACATAAAGATATAATTTTTTTATTTTATGTGAAGAATCACCAACAAGTGGGACACAATTGTGAAGTGGAACGAAATCTATTGGATTTTTGAAACTTTTTTAACTAATAAAAAAATGAAAAGTGGGGCGTGCAAAATTATTCGACCCCCCTGCGTTAATACTTTGTAGAGCCACCTTTTGCTGCGATTACAGCTGCAAGTCGCTTGGGGTATGTCTCTATCAGTTTTGCACATCGAGAGACTGAAATTCTTGCCCATTCTTCCTTGCAAAACAGCTCGAGCTCAGTGAGGTTGGATGGAGAGCGTTTGTGAACAGCAGTTTTCAGCTCTTTCCACAGATTCTCGATTGGATTCAGGTCTGGACTTTGACTTGGCCATTCAAACACCTGGATACGTTTATTTGTGAACCATTCCTTTGTAGATTTTGCTGTATGTTTGGGATCATTGTCTTGTTGGAAGATAAATCTCCGTCCCAGTTTCAGGTCTTTTGCAGACTCCAACAGGTTTTCATCCAGAATGGTCCTGTATTTGGCTGCATCCATCTTCCCCTCAATTTTAACCATCTTCCCTGTCCCTGCTGAAGAAAAGCAGGCCCAAACCATGATGCTGCCACCACCATGTTTGACAGTGGGGATGGTGTGTTGAGGGTGATGAGCTGTGTTGCTTTTACGCCAAACATATCGTTTTGCATTGTGGCCAAAAAGTTCGATTTTGGTTTCATCTGACCAGAGCACCTTCTTCCACATGTTTGGGGTGTCTCCCAGGTGGCTTGTGGCAAACTTTAGACGAGACTTTTTATGGATATCTTTGAGAAATGGCTTTCTTCTTGCCACTCTTCCATAAAGGCCAGATTTGTGCAGTGTAAGACTGATTGTTGTCCTATGGACAGACTCTCCCACCTCAGCTGTAGTTCTCTGCAGTTCATCCAGAGTGATCATGGGCCTCTTGGCTGCATCTCTGATCAGTCTTCTCCTTGTCTGAGCTGAAAGTTTAGAGGGACGGCCAGGTCTTGGTAGATTTGCAGTGGTCTGATACTCCTTCCATTTCAAGATGATCGCTTGCACAGTGCTCCTTGGGATGTTTGAAGCTTGGGAAATCTTTTTGTATCCAAATCCGGCTTTAAACTTCTCCACAACAGTATTACGGACCTGCCTGGTGTGTTCCTTGGTCTTCATGATGCTCTCTGCGCTTTCAACAGAACCTTGAGACTATCACAGAGCAGGTGCATTTATACAGAGACTTGATTACACACAGGTGGATTCTATTTATCACCATCAGTCATTTAGGACAACATTGGATCATTCAGAGATCCTCGCTGAACTTCTGGAGTGAGTTTGCTGCACTGAAAGTAAAGGGGCCGAATACTTTTGCACGCCCCACTTTTCATTTTTTTATTAGTTAAAAAAGTTTCAAAAATCCAATAGATTTCGTTCCACTTCACAATTGTGTCCCACTTGTTGGTGATTCTTCACATAAAATAAAAAATTTATATCTTTATGTTTGAAGCCTGAAATGTGGCAAAAGGTTGAAAAGTTCAAGGGGGCCGAATACTTTCGCAAGGCACTGTATTTCCATAATTTCCTTAAATGTTTTGCCTTTGGAAAACTGAGTCTGTGTTATACCAATAAATGACCTTGAACCTGAGCTCAGAGTCTCCCCCCAGCTCAGTGCCTCTCTGACTCTCCTCCTGACTCTGTCTCACCATCAAAGTCCACATGTCCATCTCCATTGAGGTCAATGTCTCTCAGCACTTCTTCCAGCTCCTCTCCACTCAGCTGCTCCCCGAGCAGAGACCGGGCCGCCTCTCGCAGCTCTGACACACTGATCTCCCCGTCCCCATCCACATCGAACTGAGGGAGAACACAGACACAGGACAGTGGACACCAGATCTCTCGGTGTGTTAGAATCACACTGAGGGTGAACACAGAGACAGGACAGTGGACCCCAGATCTCTCGGTGTGTTAGAATCACACTGAGGGTGAACACAGACACAGGACAGTGGACACCAGATCTCTCGGTGTGTTAGAATCACACTGAGGGTGAACACAAACACAGGACAGTGGACCCCAGATCTCTCTGTGTGTTACAATCACACTGAGGGTGAACACAGACACAGGACAGTGGACCCCAGATCTCTCGGTGTGTTAGAATCACACTGAGGGTGAACACAGACACTGGACAGTACTGATGATAAACAGAAACAAGGTGATGGATTATCAGAGTTCTCTTGCTGTATAGAAGACAGTGTGATACTAATTCAGACTGACAGACAACATCATTGTGAATCATTAGGCAAAACGTACAAACCTCCTTGAAGGCGCACCTCAGCTCTCGAACCCCAACCATGTGAGCCGTCTCAGCCAGCATCCTGGGCCCCATCAGATCACAGAAATCCTCAAAGTCAATCCGCCCGCCCACTGAAGAGACAGCAGGTACAGGTCATGTCTGTGACACAGCACAATCCACCCACTGCAGAGACACCAGGTATAGACAGAGACAGATGCACAGCGACAGAGACGGGTATAGACACAGAGACAGAGACAAGGTTATGTAGCAGCAAACACTGACGTCTCATCTTGATCTGCTGGCTGATCTCGATCAGCTCCATCTCAGTGGGCATGTAGCCCATGGTCCGCATGCAGTCGCCCAGGTCCTTGTAGCTCAGGTACCCATCACAGTCTGTGTCGAACTCCCTGAATGCTTCGCTGAGCTCTGAGGAGGGAGGGACACAGTCACAGCTTATCCCCCAACCAGCAACTGAGAGCAACAGTCTGGAGCTACAGTCTCCTCTGAGCCCTGGCCAGTTCCCTGAGGTCTGTCTGGAAATACAGTCTCCTCTGAGCCCTGGCCAGTTCCCTGTGCAAAATCAGAAACTTTGTGAAAGTACTGTATGGACGCCATGTTGTTGCTGGCAGTGGAGAAACTGCTGGTCTCGAAACCGACGAGAGTTCACATGAATTGTGACGTAAAAGTGGCTCTTTCTACTCACCAGTCTCTGTTAGTGGACGAGAAACGTGGTCTCCTAATGTTTATCCTTTTGTGTCTTTCTGAACTCCTGTATATATTTTAAATAATGTCAAGTATTTGGCTGTTTTGAACATAGCGCAAGACAGAGGACTGGATCAGCAGAAGTCCAACGGTTTCCTTTTCTACAGGATGGTCAGATAACCAAGAGATGGGTGATAAACACGGGCACTGATGCTGGCCCCATCGACAAGTCTCTTGCCGAGACTCACCGCGATGCATGATCAAATAACAACAGGTTGTGCAGCAGATATTTCATCCCAGAAATGTTTGAACGCGATCCAATCTGCGTGCAGAGTTAACAAGCGAGTCGTATTTGTCGACAAAACCGTTTCGAGGTCAATGTTGAATTCAGTACGATTGCACTTATTCAAACCAGCTGTTCAGGCGCTGGCACTGGCAGTGATGCAGCACACCCTCCAGAAATATAAGTCCTGCTCGGAGTTTTCTTTTAGGAGTGATTTACCATAAAATAGCCACCCATGTAAATAATAGAGCACTTTTGAAAAACCTGAGACATGAATATATGTGTATTTTAGTTGATTGGCAGGTTGCTCTTTTTTTGCAATACTTCGACAAAGTATCGATAAAGTAAAAACATGTTGCCTGGTCTGTGTCAGTTTCGTGAAAATATTTCAACTGAATACAGCAGCAGAATTGGTGTAAAGCTAGTTTACAATTTAATAAGGCTACTTGTGAGTCACCAGGGGTTGTGGTGCCTCGATCTGGACATTGAAGCCTTTTCTCTTTTTTGTGATGTAACTTGACGGCTGTATATGTTTCATTCTGGACTGAAATGCACTCATCATTGCAGATTCATTATAACCCCCGAGATGTAAAAATAACTCTGCAATTCCCCCTTTAATATCTTAGCAAACTTGTAAAGATATTTGTGTGTGTCTCCTCCCCCTGGTGAGTTTGGCCCTTGCAGATATGCTGTCTTCTTATGAATTTTACTTCCCAATTCGCAGAGCACGGAGACAGCTTGAACAGCCGCATTAATCTTACCGTCTATCTCCTCAGGCACCAGGTCTCTCTCCTGAGACAACCAGACAGGAAAGAAAAGAGAGACAAGTTCTTTTCCACTGGGAAGCAGTTAATAGAACAGAGCATCGTTATTGCAAAAGCACAAAAAGGCCACATTTGATCATCATTTCTAAGAGTTAACAGGAGCAGGGTGAAGAAGCGTGCAGTGCAGATTTAGGTATTAGAGGTTCGGATGTGTGTCTGATGCCAGGAGACTGTGTGTCTTTCTAATGCAATAAGCCGAGAGGGCCGATGATGTCACTCGTACAGATAATGAGTCAGCACCCCTGCCCCAGAACGTCAGGTCACTGACCGGGCTGCAAAGCTAGATAACAGCCACTGCTTGATTTCTGGGTAAATTAAGGGATTTCGTGTTGGACACATTTGTGTCCACAAGGAATGAAGAGCCGTTAAAGTGGATTTCTGCCTTTTTAATCGGATTAGAGTTCTAGTAAGACAAACATGGAAAAATACATATTGACATGGACACACACTGACAAAGCCACACTAACACAGACACTCACACAGACATGAACACATATACCAACACATTCACACTGACAAGAATACTCACACTGACATGGACACACACACACACTAACATACTCACACTGACATGGACATACACACCCACACTGACACAGACACACTCTCACACTTGCATGAACACATATACTAACACTCACACTGACAAGAATACACACACACACTCACACTGACACACAAATTCACACTTACACACACACACTCACATTGACACACACACACAGACACACACACTGACACAAACTCACACTGACATGGATATGCACACTGACATAGACATACACAGTTTGTTGTAATTTTTGTATTTGTTTGTGGCTTTAATGAATAAAAGAGTTATAAAGCATCATAAAATGAAAGAATTTAAACATGTTGTGCAGTTCTCCGAAAGATGAGTGGTTTCTCTCCTGCACACAGCTTTCCTCTTCCTGCGTGCCTCTATAGATCACTCGCCCTCATTACTGCTAATGAGGCCTGGCAGTCAGCCTCTGTAACGAGCTATTTATTCTGGAGTAAGACTGGATTATTGAGCTGAGAGATCAGAGGAAGAGAGAGAGAAACAGAGGTGGATCGAAGGGGAGAAGGTGGGATTTAACTTCTTCATTCAGTGGCTGTTATCTAACATGCTAACGAGATGAGATCATGTGGTCCTAGATACCAGTGAGCACCCTGTGTGCCTCTGTTTGTGTCGGTCTGCGTGTCAGGCTGATCACTTTTACAGTAACGAGTCTGGGTCTCAGCTGCGATAGGTGACTGGTGACCAGTATCTCTTTTGCAACTGCTGGAGTTGCTATTCTCAAATCAGCTTCATACTTTTACATTTAATAAGAAATGGTATTAATCTGGAACATAAAATCTGCATAACCTCTCTCATCCACGCATTTTAGAATATACTCTCCTACCCTCTGGAAGGAGTACCAGATCCTCTGTATAAGGACTAAGAGAGCATTTACTTCCTTTATACAATCAAAGCATTTAGGTGTTAAACAACAAAAAGCTTGTTTGGAGGAAGGAATATTATTATCATTGTTGTTGTTTTAGATACTCTCACAGCTAATTGTCTGTTTTTAATCTTATGATACTGGATTGAGTTATGACTGAGCAATGCTGTAAAATATGTGGAGTCTGGTCTTCACTGAGTGAGCAGACTGGATCACCACAATGTGTCATCAGAGTGGGTCAAAAGTTTATATCATCAGAGCACAGATGAATAAAAAGACTATACTGATGAAATAAGTCCATTAGATAACTAGCAGCTGAGCCACGCAGTGCTGTAGAGATGACCAGGAGAGCTCTGAAGTCCGTTTGAAACTTCAGACAGTAGCGTCTCTCCTGCTAAAACACGAATCTGTACGTGTCGGGCCTACCTGTCCAAACAGCGCGTTCAGGAAAGGGGAGTACATCTTGGTTGTCATGGAGACCTCGCTGTCCCTCTTGCCGCGGTTCCTGGGGGTCTGGCTGTCCGAGGAGGAGCCGCGCCGCAGCGGGGGGGCGTCCCCGGGGCTGCCTCGCTGAGAGACGGAGGAGCCGCGCCGCAGGGCTGGTTTCAGGGGGGCGGCCTCCGGGGGAGGGGGGTCCCGCGGGCCGGGGGGCACACTGACGTAGCAGGGGAGAGACAAGGTGCCTGTTAGCGCCCTCCCTACTCCGCGCAGCTACAGCACCTGAGGCTCACCAGGTTTGCTCTTTAAGATCCCCACGACAGCGCGGACGGGGTTCAAGCTGTGAACCGGCGTGGTAGCGGAACGACTACTGAACTGTTACTCTTCCCTTTCGTGGAAAGACTCGTCTTTGTACAGTATATAGCGGAGGAGACTCGCCTAACGACACGACTACACACCGGCACGCTGGCTCGCTCCCTGGCTCAGGAACAGAAGCGCCCTGCCGGTGCGCAGGCAGTCCACGCAAACCCCTCACTATTACAGGAAATATCGAGAACTGGAGTCTGATGAGACGCCCTGGGGAGCGTCACTGAAAATGCTGGTGGGGAAAGCTGGAGTTGTCTCCAATAAGGCTGCCAGTTGCAATTTGTAACAATGTCTGCATGTATGTAAAGGCACTTTAAACAACAGCTGGCTGCTGAGGAAACAGCGCAGACGCTGATTTACTGTAGGTATTCCTTTTGCCTATGTAAAGAAAGTCTGAAATAAAGATGACTGATGGAGACCTTTTCAGTCTTTCAAGCACTGTATAAGCACAGCAGGCCACTGGTGTCCCTATAGTGTGTGTTTGAGTTGTTATTGACATCCATGATTGTCCTCTGTCTTTCTCACACTATGGGACAGGTTCTGACAGCTAGTTTGTTACTCCTCCCAGATCCAGTCGGACTAGGATGCCCCCTGTGACTCCGGAGGCTGAGCAGGCAGCTGTTAATCCCTTTCCCGAGGAGGCAGGGACTCAATGCAGAGCCAGCAGTGCTCTGGTGGCTCTTATTTTAGTGCTGAAGGAAATCAGTGAAATAGTGCTGACGGGGGTGATTAGCTCAGCTGTATTGCACACAAAATTAATGACACAGGAGCCAGTGCAAAAACACACACAGCCCTGGAAACAGTAAATGTGTCCCAGTTTTTAGTCCTTTGGTTTTGCTTCAGGCAGAAATCACGAGCATTAGAATCCTGCTGATTTAGTGCCACCTGAGATAAAATATCCCTTGCAATTCCACACCGACGCCCAGAGGTCCTGCAGTGTTCAGTAGCACCTGTGCAGGAACAGAGGTCTGATCTGTGAGCCACTCTCAGCCTGCCCTCTCAGCTTGGTGTGCACCAGACTGGAGGTACAACAATGCTACCGGTTCAAAATCAATCAGCCCCACTGCCTCTGATGCAGTGGAGCTCACCGCAGTTACCAAACTGCACAACGATGACAGCAAGCAGATGACCTTCATGCCATCACTACATTATTCATTCATTCATTCGTTCATTTGTTCATTCGTTCACTCTAGACTGAGACAGGACCCGTTCCCAGAGGAACAGCCAGAAAAGAAACTTTCTGCTCCTATGTAGCATTGGACTTTTGGAATGATAGGCATTGTGTGATTAATGCAGAGCGAAAGAAGAAGGATTGAGCTATAGATATTAATCTGGAGAGGAATGTCTCGGGATTTCTAAAAGCCTTACGTTTTTCAGAATCGCACTGGTCCAGAGAAACAGTATGAGAACAGTGCAGCTGTACATACACTATTCCACTAAAATATAGCTTTGCAAAGTTTCTGTAGGTGCAGCTAACCACTGTGAAACACAACCAATCCACTACTGCAAAGCCAATAATGTTGATTGTTATTTACAATGAGCTACTCCCCAAAACTGAAAACTATTGACGGGACTAGGTGGTCACGCCCCACACTCTCCCTCGCAAACGGCGTTGCATTCCCAAACCCACTGTTTCACAATCTCATTCCTAATTGAACCCATCACATTCCCACAGGCACCAGATTCCACAAATTCTCACTCCCAAACCAATTGTGTCTCTCCTACATCCCTTTCCTTTCAGTATTTAAGGTTCCCTCACACCAATCCTTAGTCACTATTGAGAAGCCTCTTGTAGTATTCTCCTGTGTGTGTTTCCAAGCCTTTTGACTGATCTCCTGTTACTAACTCTTTGCTCCCGCCTTTTGACCACACCTTTTGGATTTTGTCTTTTGGATATCTCTTGTTACTGGACCCTTTGCCTCCATTATCAACAAAGCCTCTGGATCTTGTCTTTTGGATTGTCCCTTTGCTACTCTGCGTTCTGTGGGATTCACGGTCATGCAGAAGGATCCTCCTATTCTACCAATAGGTTCCCTGACACTAGGGTGGGGAGCTGTGGTTAATACAATTAGCCACATCACCCTGCAACTCACCACTGGCTACCCACTGAAGCTCAGCAGGTGTGAGCCTGGTCAGTACCTGGATGGGAGACCTCCTGGGAAAGATAAGGTTCCTGTTGGAAGAGGTGTTAGTGGGGCCAGCAGGGGGTGCTCACCCTGCAGTCTGTGTGGGTCCTAATGCCCCAGTATGGCAAAGGGGACACTATAGTGTAAATGGTCTATGTCCTTCGGATGAGACGTAAAACTGAGGTCCTGACACTCTGTGGTCATTAAAAATCCCAGGGTGTTTCTTGAAAAGAGTAGGGGTGTAACCCTGGTGTCCTGGACAAATGTCCCATTGGCTCTTACCAATCATGGCCTCCTAATAATCCCCATCTATGAATTGGCTTCATCACTCTGCTCTCCTCCTCACTGAGAGCTGGTGTGTGGGGAGTGTTCTGGCGCACTATGGCTACACATTGGTTGGTGGTGGTGGTGGAGGGGAGTCCCCATTACCTTTAAAGCACTTTGAGTGGAGTGTCCAGAAAAAGTCTCTATTAGTGTTATTATTATAAGAAATTCTCTGACCTGTCTGTGGAGGGTAGTCTTTCCTTTTCTGCCTTCTTGCGGGAAGGTTTCTCCTTCTGTGACATTGCGTGGTGAGTTGTCAGTGGGAGTGATCCTGTCAGGTTGCAGTAATAATGTGGATCCTTGCACACAGCAGCATCAGAGACTATCTCAGCGTCTGTGCGAGAGTGCTACCGGTTATCAGTCCGATTCAGCTGTTAGTGCAGTTGGGCTTGCTGGAGTGCTAGGATGCAGTCCTTGCTTCAGAGTCCCTGCAGAGAGACAAGGACAATGTATCTTCAGCAGCACAGCTCAGACAGGTGGAGACAGTGTGTGCTGTATGTACCTGCCTCCTCTACTGTCCCATCCACTAAGGAGTCAACATTGAGCAGAATTCACTGGTATCAGCCTGATATACTTCCATCATTCTGTGCTGAAGAGTTATAAGATCAAAATGTACAATATTTTCCTCATACAGTATATAGAAAAAAGAGTTAATAGGGAAAGATCTTGCTACTCTCTGTAACAGAAGGGAGAAAGACAAACAGAAGAAATAAAGACAGAACCAGAGGAAAATATTTTTAAATTCAAACTGAATAGGGACAAGGGGAGACTGAAAAACACACAGAGACACAAACACACATATACACAGAAACAGAGACACACAGAGAAATGGACACACCAACAGAGAAACACACAGACAGAGACACAGGGTCACACACTGATGAACAGACACGCAGTTACACACAGAGAGACGCACAGAGAACCTGAGACAAGAAGAGAGCCAGTCAAATCAGAAAGCCTGCTACTCACCTCAGACAGACGGTAAGCAGACAGAGAGACAAAAGTAAAAGTTACTCTATCTTCTCAGTCTCTGCCTTCTTCAGCTGGAAAGATGTGAATGACCACTGGTGTCTCCCTTCTCTCTGTCAACCCCCCCAATTACCCCCCCCCCTCCGACCAACCTAATCTTTTAAGATGTGATTAGCTTGCTAAATATGTCCAGATTAGAAACTGAAACGTGTTTGCGATTTGAAGTGACTTTGAGAACCTATGTACTGTACAGTACACCTTTGTGAGCCTCCTTCTTGATGTGTGGCAGATTCAGGGGAGTGAGTGAGTCTTGGAAAGAGAAAGACAGTGAACCATGGAGATGTTCCTATTTTGACGGTGTGTGACTTCCAGATAAGATGAGAGCTAAGGTCAAAGATAAGAGAATCCACCTCTTGGATGTTGTTTGACAGTGGAAGATCGTTCCAAACACAGGTTGTGTTATTCACATTTGGAATACTTGTGTGAAGTCCACTTAGAGTCTTCTCTTTTCTAAGGGAGGACACTCCCTTAAGGCTAAAAAGACTCAGCTCCTTCAGCTTGTCAGTATACTGTAGGACACTCCATTGAGCACTGTTTCTTACTTTGTCTGTAAAATGTTGATACAAACTATAAATAATATTCTAACTTAAGCCATACTAGAATGTTATTCATTTTTAAGGGTATATATCCTAATATATTGTTGGCCTCTTTATTTCTTCTGTACCTCGTCTGGAAGAGGGAAAGTTCTTGGAGATCTTTTGTTATTAATCCTAATGAAACCTCTTCTAGCAACACAGTGCGTAGAGCAAAACCAGACTCATGCTTTGTTTCTTTATCCCAGTAACAGTGGATCTGCAACATTAATTGAAGATTGTAAGATTAATTGATAAATTGTCTGCTATGTTTTGGGGGAATTCGAAACCTGACCCTACTTCAAAGCCACCAAATGCTGTTTGTTGGGAATGTTGGACATAAGCTTTAGCAATATGTAGGGGCTTGTGGAATTACTGTGGAGAATCCCACTTCCAGCAGGAAGCCAAAAATCTGATAGCAGGGCAGGCAGCAAAACTGACCAGTAAATAATTTTAAATGAGTTTACTTGATAGTTTAATGCTGCAGCTGAACATCACCCACCTACAGTATGAGACAAAACCACACTCTGGATCAGGGCCGAGGACATAGCTGAGGAAGAAGGAACTTTGTCAGGCACTGGCTTCACATCACCCCCTTGTGGTGCAAAGGAAAACTGCTCTCCTCAAATTGTCCTTCTCAACCATGTGTGTAAATAAATACCGTGATAAAACTTGTGTTAACAACAAGCAGTTTTTGGAAAATAGAATAAAAACTGTTTTTTATTCTGTTTTTTGTTGGGGAAGATTATTTGTAAAGTTACCGTTTGAAAGTGTTTCAATAGGGAACATTCTCCTTTAAGAGTCCCTGTTGGTAACAAGGGGAAAGAGCTTTCAGTATGGAAGGCCTACACGTGGGCCTCCTCAGGCTGGTCTGCTGCTGTGTTCAGAGAAGGTGGGGAGGCATTGTGCTGCTGTTTCAACAATGGTCAAGGTTGGTTCCTCCCCTGAGTCCTGGGTGACTGTGGGTAGAGTGAGCCTGTGGCTGAAGTGGGGTGGAAGCTGTCCACACTGAAGACACTCCTGTGTGGAGCCAGTAGCAGTGGGAAGGTCTTCCTGGACTGCAGCAGGGTGGACTGCTGGTTCCTGGGAGCAGCTCTGACTGTACTGGTGGAGCTGGGACTTGTGGACTCTGAGGTGCTGTAGCAGTTCTGGCAGAAAGCCCAGCTGAGGGAGGCTGGATGAGGGACTGGAGCTGGACCAGACAGGCAGAGCACAGTGCAATACTTCAGAGGCCTGGACTCCCCCAGTAAGCCTTGCTTGATGTCTCTGCTGCTCAGAGCTGGATGTGCAAACTGCTGTCTGTCCTTGCAGGACTGTCATGAAAGACCAGGCAGACGTGTGGCCCAGCTAGTAAGTCAAGTGACCCCCCTCCACCTTCTGGCATGAGTTCCAGGGAGATGTGGTCCTGAAGGAGCTGAGATGCCAACACAACTGATAATTGGATGGATTTGATTTCTGCCCCTGCTAGAGCATCTGGTCTTAACCTGGATCTCATCCTGCAGCATTTCCTGGGTATGTTGGGGTCAAAGGTCCCAGCCTGTCCACAGCTGTGGAAGCCTCTGGCTGAACTGAAATGCTTCTAACTGCAGGATTTTATGAATAATCATTAAATCATTTGATTATTCACAGAATTAACCATCTTTGGTTTCCTTTTCATTGGCATCTTAGTTTGAGAACATTTTCCTTGTATGCCTGCTTTCAGAAACTTGAGGATTAATCTTGTGTGATACTAAATGTTTGATCTATGTCCATACGAGAGTTACTTGTACTAAGTTTTGAACAAGTGATCAAGACCCACCCTGTCTAAATGTTGACCGTCAGAAAATCTTATTTCTAGCTGTCGGATTCCTTATTCTAATTCTTATATTCTAGTTCATGCAGGGCTAAACCTTTGGGGTTGAACTATTGGAATTGATGTTTGTAAGGGCACCGCTAACTTTCCAGACACCCGTTAGTAAGGGAGAAACGTGTGCAGAAGAATGAATGCTCTCGGCTGGAGGGAGATTCCCATAACTTGCCCTCAAAGGCTATCTATGAATTGGCTTCATTACTCTCTGCTCTCCTCCCCACTAATAGCTGATGTGTGGTGAGCGTTCTGGCGCACTATGGCTGCCGTCGCATCATCCAGGTGGATGCTGCACATTGGTGGTGGTGGAGGGGAGACCCCATTACCTGTAAAGCGCTTTGAGTGGAGTGTCCAGAAAAGCGCTATATAAGTGTAAGCAATTATTATTATTATTATTATTATTATTATTATTATTATTATTATTATTATTATTATTAAACCAACAGGGGTTTGGATCTTGTGGAAAAGATACCTAAAAAAGCAGTATGCATTCTATACGTCCTTTAATAACCAAGAAGGGATGATCCACGTTCAGAGTCTTTCCCGAAACCTTTTTGGATTGGGGTCATTTGTAGTGAAGCAGCAAGCCAATTTCTTTAAACAAAAATAAAAGGCTTTTTGAAGGTTTTGCATCTGGGTTTCAATGTGCTTAGGGTAGGCAACTCAGTCCTTGGGTCTAGAATTCCAGAGTTTATGGGTGAGATAAGATAAGGCACTGTCCCAAAAAGACAACCAAGCTTGGGAGACAACCAGGAGACCAGAGTCAGATGAGTGAAAGTTGCTAGGTGGGAAGTAGGAAGATAAGTCGTACTGATACAGAGTTGCCAAGCTATGTAGATACTCAAGTACAGTACCATCCACAGATCACTGATGGGGTGTGCTGATAATGACTTCAGTTTCGTCACACTTTAAATGAAGTTCTGAGTCATCCATGTTTTTATGCAGACCATGTAATTAATAGCTGACCAAGGGGGTACATCCAAATGTTGAATAGTTGAGGGGCACACTATCGAGCCCTGGGGAATACTCGACTTAAGTCCCTTTCAGAGCTAAATCTGACAAGACACAAAGTGACTGATCAGTGAGAACAGTGTCGGAAACTCCAAACAATTTCTCAGTCTTTATATCGAGACTGATATCATGGTCAAATGTCAAGTAGCACTGAGGTCAAGGAGAATAAGGATGGAAAGAGAGCCAGAGTCAGGAGCGATAAGATCGTTGGTAACTATAACCAGGGCGGTTTGTGCTGTGAAGTTAGTCATACTGGGGACAATGGGGGAAGAGGTGATGCAGGATTAAAACAAAGCATTGAGGGTGGGATCTAACAGGCAGATGGTGGATTTAATTTGCAAAACCTGTTTCCTGAGGCAAGTGGAGAGAAGTTAAACTGGTTCCCTTCTCTCTAAGCAAGCAGGGAGGAAGTGTGGGCTTGAGGTCGTGGAGAGAGTATGATGGCTTTTGTCAAGCTTTGTAACTAATGAACTCTTAATGTACTGTAAAGTTGGGATGAGGCAGCTAAAGAGGTGGGACGGTTTAGTTTAAGCAATCGGTTTATGGTGGATAGGTTTCTAGGGTTATTTGAGAAATAGCTGGATCTAGTGGACTATTGCATTCTTGTACACAGACAAGTGCTCCTTCTGAGCCTGAAAATGTACATTGAGGCCAGAAAGGGTGCCACTTACTCAAATCTATGGGAAACTGCCTTCAATGAAGAAAGCTTGTCAGTGTACCATAGGGCAGAGCGAGAGAAGGAAATGGTTTGTTTTAAGAGGAGCTACGGTGTTGAGGGTGGTAAATGAACTGTCATGCGAGAGAGGTGGGGGAGGAGTGTGAAACGGGAAATTCAAGATCCAAGAGAACAGTTAAGTGGTCAGTTCAAGTCACTTGAGAAACAAGTCATTTGCAATTGCTACAGTAAATCCAGGGTGTGTCATTTACGAGGTGGCCCAAGTACAAACGGGGTTAGCTCAAAGCGTTCTGACAAAGCTAGAACATTCTTAGCTTAACTGGATGACTGTGAATCGGTATGGATGCTGAAGTCGCCTAGAACAAATCGTGCCAAATCAAGTCAAATGCTTTTTTGAAGTCAACAAAGTAGGCGAAAATTCTTCCTTTCTTTTTGGTGGACATGTTTGTCAGTGTGCATAGGGTGTAAATGCGATCTGGTAAAAAGCCAATCTGACTCTTGCTCAGGACATTGTGTTCGGTAAGGAAGGTCAGTATTCAGGATACTGCAGAATACCACCCCCAGATTACTGTTCACACAGATGCCCTGGTAATTGTTGGGATTGAGTCTGTCTCCACTCTTATAGATGGGTGTGATCAGTCCTTGGTTACAGGTCTAGGGGAAACATCGGGCTGTCATGATGAGATTGAACTGCTGTGTCTCAGCATCTCATTGTTGACTCCATCTTGGTCACAGGCTTTGCGTGGTCTGAGGGCCTGGAGTTTGTCCAGTAGCTCCTGCTCAGTGATCGGGGAGTCTAAGGGGTTTTGGTTGTCTTTGATACTCAATTCCAAAATTGAGTTTTTCCATAAATGGTGTTTTGGTCTGATTGATTTGTATTTGGGAGCTTTTGATAGAGATTTTCAAAGTATGTTTGCCAGATTGTTCCATTTTGTATGGCCAATTCTTCTGGTTTTGGTTTATTTAAATTGTTCCACTTTTTCCAGAAGCAGTTCCGATTTAGTGACTCGTCAATTTCTGCAAGTTTATGCGTTTCTTTTCTTTTTCAGTGTGTGTTGGTAATGTTTTACCATTTCGCTGTAGATGAACCTGCCTAAAGAGTCCTCCCTCCCTCTTCCTCTAACTGCAGTCAGGTTGTGCTTGGATGATCATGAATGAGGGGTTCTTGCCTGGCACAAGCTCCAAGTTCCAACTCCTCCTGACTCCTCTGTCTAAATACAGTATGATCTTGTATGGTGATTCTGGACTGCCCATTGTAAATCATTTCCCCACAATTTAACTAGGTAAACTTTGCAATTTTTTACAATTTATCTAATGTAAGAGGACCCGGGGAAGGGTCATCTCTAACAGGTATTTCCGAAATGAAACACTGAAAATGCTAGAGATTGACCTTAGCAAGATGGTGGACAAAAAGAGTCAGCTGACCAGTAGATGGAAAGGGTCTACCTTAAGAAACAACGAGACACAGCTGAGACGCATCAGGAACCGGAATATAAGTGGCCCAGAGGCAGTGAACGGGGCGGAAGCCGGTAAGGTGAATGCGTTTTGGAGGAAAAGAGTGGAAAGAGGTGGATGTTAAGGATCGGGCAAATGAACGACTGCAAGGAGAAAGGTTTATGATTTTGGATTACGGACACTGGTTTAGGATACATCGCGGATTGTCTTTATTACGAACTTTTGGAACTCGGAACGAATCAGGACTAAGGGAACGGATTACGGACTGTATTCGGAAGACAGTTGTTGGAAGAAACGCCACGGATCGGAGGACAGTAAAGTGTGGTGTAAGTACGACTTTCGTTTACATAAACTATTCCCCCGGAGACACCACACTAAACAGACACGTTCTAGTCATCTACAACTGTAACACTAGTGGTAGGATTCTGTGGAAGAGGATGGTAGCAGGAAGTGTTTGTAAGTTGTCTGGAGGCTTCGTTATATATAGGTCCTTTTGCCACACCCTAACAGCACTTCCTTTGTCCTCTGGTTTGACTATCTGTTGTGGGGTGATGGGAGTGCATGAACTCCTCCTCGGGTGAGGTTAGACCTGTTTTCTTGGTTTGGAAAAGGTCTTGGAAGCTTGATGCCTGCAATGGTTGATAATGGGGTTGTCAGCTATGAGTTAAGTGCTATGAAGTGAATCCTGTGGCGAGAACAGTTGAGGTTAGTTGGGTTTGAGTGATGTCCAGTGTCTTCAACTGGTACAAAACTGAGGCCTTTGAACCGAGGCATCCTGTGAAAAGAAAAGGTCTGAGGCTATGGTAACAAGATTGGTATTAATGGAGGGAGTAGATACCTTAAGGGGTTTCTATAAAAAAAAATATCTGCAAAAGCAGGTCTGGTAGAATTTGGAGTTGAGTGATCTGATGTGATTGGTAATAAAAAAATGTGGAGCTGTTTACTGTAAAAACTGCTCCTGTAAGTAATATCTGAGCGGGGGAAAATGTTACAGTATTCGTTTCTTGGAAAATGAGGGAAGGTCTGAGAGTATTGATCCAACAGCTGCTCCTGTTCTATGGGCGACAGCAGGTCCAGGTCATCGGTTTAAAAGCGGGAACTTCAGTCTAGTTTGGCATGTGCACATGTGCAATAAAATGCTTATTTGCATGTATGCTCCAATGCAGAGACATTAAGTGAACATACAGAACATCTGCAACGGTTTTAGTTAACAACATTCATAGTCAGCACAAGCAATTGGCAAAAAATCAGTGCGAGTCAGTGGCAGAGGTAAAAGTCAATCGGCCAGTTTGGCGGAAGAAACGCAATGAATTTCCAGTTGGCGTCAAAGGGAAAGACGACTTCCAGATCTCTGCTCTGAGCCCTCAGTCTGCCTGTTTGTGTTGATGGGTTAGAGATGTTTTTTAGGATGGGCTGAGTTTGTGGAGGGATTGTCAGGGTGAGGTGTATGGTTTTGGTTTCCCTCTCCTTGTGCCATCTCTTCTGGTAGTGTTGTAATGTGGTGAGTGTATATATAACGTTGTTCTCAGGGTATTGGTGGTTTTGACTGTCTGAGCTAGGACTGAGGTTTCTGTTCCTTGTTTTTGTGGTCTGTTCAAAAACTGAATTGAATGTCGCCTCTTTTAAGATGGACTTTGGCATTACAATAGAATGGACATTAATTCCACAGTGTTTATTGATACTTGCCTGCTCCTGTTGATGTTGGACTATTTTCTTAGCATTGGTAGGATTTGCAGGCTCGTATGTCGAGCGTTTGCCACTGGCTACCAGTAATTTGCCCTTACGTGAAATTGTTGGGCTTTATAGTGTATATAACGAGCTCATGTATTTATCCATACCTGCTGCTGTCTTGTTTTAAGAATGGATTCATTGAAATTGTCTAGGTGGTGAACTACTTGTATACAGAATTGATTCTCTAAGTGTTGTGATGTTACAACGCTTCCCTACACCTCACAGTGTCGGAGTCGATAGTGGCTTTCAATTTCTCTACACCATTTGTTTGGTTCTCTGGGTGAATACCGGCTGGCAGGATGCTTACTGACGAGTCAGCCCCAAGTCCGGGGAGAAGTGGGAGTACTCCTGCCCTTTCTTTCTGCCAGGTGAGCCTGACTCTTGCTGTGGGTTGGTATGTAGTACTGCCTGGTTCTGTGCTCCGTTATGCATGAGCTGTGCTTCCCATCTTTAACCCTCTAGTATCTTATTCTCCTGTCTTCCTTCCTGAAAGGAGATTTCTTAATGGAAGCAGGCTGTTCTGGCTGCATTTCTCATACAATTTTTGAAGGAGCTCCTGGAGAGAGGAATGGTATACTCACCATTGCAACATTTTCCTGTTGTATCCTGTTCTGCTCTAATATGTTTAATCCTAGAGGAAATATTGTTTCTCCAGCTGCCTCATGTTGATCAGAGCAGTGTAGGATATCCTTGAATTTGTAAGGTGTTATGTAAAATGTGTAATGTCTGCATCAAACAAAGTTAACCTACTGTAACATGCACTTCTCCAATTCTGATATTGAATGTAATGTGGATTGGATGGGGTAGGAGGGTTGCTTGGACCTCCAGACAATTGTGCTATGCTCCTAGAACATGCGATGAAATATTTTTATTAACTGTTTATCAAGCAGGTGGCCTTGTCATGCTCAAGTGACACTGAGAACTGTAAGGCTCTTCTGATTTATTCAGAAGTTAACAGCCCTTTGTTAGGACTGCATAAAAACTACCTGGTTAGTGCTCCACCATAACCTGTTACTGTATCGCATTGATCACGAGTTACAGCTACTGGAATGCAGAGTCCAGATTTGATTGCTGACTTGTGAGTTGAAGCTCCCTTTAGAACTCAGTGGTGACCCAGTTCTAATTCCCCTTTTTGTAGGGCATTTCTCTGATTTCAAGTGAGTTTTTGCCCTTAGAGTACATGGTTGAACTGGACAGCACCATCCAAGACACTAAGTCGGGGAGGCACTTGGGTAATTGAGTATGCCTTAAATCAGACTGGACTCAAAACCACCCTTCTTGAAACCAGTCCTCGACTGTGAGGTCTCATTGGTGCAGAACAGGTGATAGTGACACTGCTTCTTGGTGGCTGGATCATGACCAGTGAGGTATTGTGGTGTAAGGTCCTGCTGCAGCAGAGTAACAGGAGGGACTGGATGAGAGATGGTTGCCTGTTAGGGAATCTGAATATTTCATCAAAGGTTTACCTACACCTAGTGAACACCCTGACCTTTTATAATGCCCCTGATTTTCTCCAAATGCTTGGTTAGCCATGTATGCTAATTTAATGTTTGTAATCAATGGTCCGCTACCTACTGTATGTAAGTGTAACCTTTATCCTGTCTGTATTCATGTTTTGTTCCATATTCTCAAGAATCAAAGACTTGAATGTAAATACTCAATGATCTGCTAGGAACACTTAATTCCTTTTGGTTTTTAAGACAATGTCCTGGGACCTTGTGACCTTCAAAAAGGTATATGAAGTGAAAAGGCCCATTTCACTTAGCGTGAAGTCTTAATGAAGATTTCTAATCCTCTTTAACCAAGCAACTTGATGCCTCTCTGTAAGTACAGAGGCCCCCCAGATAAGAGATATAATGCAGAAGGGCTTTAGACTTGATAGAGTCAATTTCTTCCCAAGACCATGGTACAAGGTCACTGTTCATCAAAAGAAGATTCACCAATGAGGGGTCTGCAGGATGGATACCAGAGCCGCACCTGATAGCGTCTTAACCAATCACCAGCTGTGATATTAAGCCTTACAAGCTACAACCAACCCCACTTTCATGGGTAAACTCACTGGCTCCTCTTCCCTCTCCATCTAAACTGGCAGTCTGACTTTTCCACCCACAAGCAGTCCACGTCAGGACTTAAACTTCTCTACAAGTCGCCAGGCTGAGGAAAAGTTATCGAAGTACAAAGCTCTGCCCAAGTGTATTAATAAAAACTTCCTCTGTATGAGAACCCACTTATTTTCTCCTGATCGATGACATAAGATAGTTGGACTCGATGAGGACGTCCTGCATATTCCATTCAAAGTTATGGCTGGAATAAGTGCTTCATTACACCTTAACGTCAAGCAAAGCTACCGGCAGGTTGCTGCACAAGCCATAGTGCTCTCTCCTCTCCACTCCTGCACTTGGCCACCCCAGACAGAGCAAGCAGCCACCCCTTCAGACTGCAGACCCGTCCAGCCAGCTCCACCCTCTCAGGGGGGCGTTTCATCTCCTCAAGGACTTCTACTCTCCTGGTCTTTTATACTCTGAATAAAGAAGTTTCATACTCAATTCCTGAGTTTAACCATTCCCCCCCCACACATCTGAGGTTTAGTTGAGCCTTAAATGCATTACCTCAGTATCTGTGAGTATGGGTGATAAACCGTAATGTTATATTGTATTTGAACTTAAGTTAATAACTCTACAACCGAAAATCCCTGAGTGAATGATCAGCCTTTTGTATCACAGCAGGTAATTTCACAAATACACTATTGCATTTTTTAAGCATGTTTTGGTTGTATCAAATAGATCAATATACAATTTACAATGCATGACTTTTAATGGTTTGATTCCTGAACGTATTCCCTGAAGTATTCTTGCAGTTTTACAATTTTGAATGTTACAGTACACCCTCACACAACTCCAGTGGTTTTAATTGGACCTTTTTACAGCTCTCTGGTGCTTAATGGAGAGGGAAGCTAATACAAATGTCAGATTTCTGGTGAAAACAAGCAGTATGGGGGGGGAGAACTACATTTTAATGTGGGTAAGAACTGATTAAATTGATACACATGGAAGTAATTGAATCTTGAAATGACATTTACCTTCCAGTCGTTTTTTTTGTAGCAATTAGGTGTAAAAAAATAAACCACCTCTTCCAGATGTCATGCCTATCATTCTTATCATATCTACTCTCTTTTATTAATCTAAGTCACACATTCTCCAAGACCTGAAATCCATCATGTGTATCTGAACTGAAAGCCTTTTTGTCTTCAAAACTCCTGTATCAGAAAGATCTGCCCCTCCTAAATACTGTACCTCAGCTGCTAATTTAACAAGCTAGCTTGTGGAATCGACAGTCCCTGTGACATGAGGAATTTATTACTGGAACTGAAGCCACTTCAGACCTTGCTCTGATAGCAATTCTACCGCACCAGTGAGGTGTGTGCTTTCTATATTTGATGCTAAATTTTGCACTTGACGTTAAGAAGTCTAGAATGCCTTTCACTCTTCTCTAGTCTGCTTTACTTCACTCATGGGTCATTGTTAGATTGTGCTACTGATGCGTTATCAAGTACTTCCATTTATTCCCCACCCTATATAAAGAGCAGAAACTGTGAGGCTGGGCTTTACCAATGGGGTCCGTAGAAACAAGTCAGGCCATGCTCCAAAGAAATCTCTTAGGAAGAAATCTCAAAGTTATTGATGCTCATCAGTCTGGAAAGGGTTATAAAAACGTTTCTAAGGATCCACTGACATGTAGAAAAATGCCTGAAAAACAAGGTTTGACTCAGTCTGACTTCAGCAATCACAGGAAACATCCAGTTGCTTTTTCCGATAACTATACCTGAAAGTATTTAGTGTTTAATAATGAGATTTTTATGATGTGTTGATAGCCATTAAGCAAATAATATAATAAGTGATGTGTACCTGTAGGAGTAATCTGTGGCTGCTGATTACAAGTTAGCATTGCGTGATTACAGTTGCAGTTCCTATTAGGTAGGTAGGTCCCTCTTTCAGGTCAGAGGCCCCTGGGGGAATGGGGGACAAGGGCCACCTCTTTTTTCAACCATCCGACACTAGAGGGGATGTCTGCACCACACTCCAGCCAGCCTCTTAACCCCTGCGCTGCGCATTTGGAAAGCAGGCTGAGTGGACCTGGGAGCCGGCTGGAAGGAATTGGAGCAAGCTACATCGCTTCCCCCTAGCTGGGCTTGAACCCGGGACCTTCCAGTCAGGAGCTAGACCCTTGTGGTCTGAGGTTAAAAGGGGCCAGGAGACTGTGATTTGCAGTGATCTGGGAGGAATGCGGTTTTCAAATGGGCACAGAAAGCTTCAGGAAACCCCATGCTTGTTCGCAATTTTAGATTGTCGGTCTACTTATCCAGCTTTATGTACAATAACGTGCATTCCTAAAAAGTGATCCCATCTTACTAAACTAACAGAGCAGGCTGGTCTGTTACCATTGATTCTTGCTGTAGAAGTTTGAAGGGGTCTAGCAGCAGGGAGCCTGGTATAACTTTTTCCAGGGGTCCCTACAGAATACAGACCACTCCTCCCACACCCTGTGAGATTCGAAATAGATACTTAAGAGTTGCACATTACATGAAACTACTTATCCATTACACCAAATTCAATTTCTCTCCTGTAGGATGGAGGGCAGGGTTGAGCATATTTTAGGAATAACTTTAGCTGACCTTGTGCTGAATAAGCCTATTTAAAGTATCAAATGAACAGTGACATATTAAAATGCTCACAAATTAAGGGACTTGAACAGCTGTTATAGCAATAAAAAGTGAGAATATGAAACAAACTCTTGGTTGGTATAAGACCTTATGGGAAATGTAAGGAACACATCTTGATGTGACTGCTGTTCTGTAAAACCAGGCTTGTGATGCTTATGAAGACAATAATATGGAATAATCTGAAGAAATACTTCCACTTATATACACCTGTCTAAAATGGCTTCAGCTCTTATTAAAGTGTCAAATTAGGCAGCTTTGTAAATATTGTAATGAACCTTTAGACAGAACTGAAGTGGATTTAATAATAGTAACACTCAAATATGAAAAAGCCAAGATGCATTCACCTATACAGAACTGATGCCAGTATAGTTCAGTGACTAAATCGGTTCACAACCTGCAATAACTTTAATGTAACACAAATGCTTAAGATTTACATTTTATGTTGAGATTTCTAGTGTGATCTTTATACGGTCTATATTGAGATGGTGAACTACTATGCAAAAAGGAGAAAAAAAGAATAAATCCCACCATGATAAACAAAAATATATATTGACTAACACTTGATGCCTTAATATGTATTGAATTCCAACACTCAGTTATTCTGAGTATCAGGAGCTCTCTTCACCTATGTTGAATATACAGTATTAAGCGACTGAATACTGAAACAGTATTCTATGACAATGATTCATTACTGTCAATACAATAAACTTAAGCACTGAGCCAGTAAGATGGGCTGGGTTAAATGGTTTGGAAAACTGGGCAAGCCTTCCTGAAGGCTAACAATCCCATAGAAAATTTGAAGATAAACCTATTAGTCTGCACACACAGCTGAAGCCTTCACTACTCATTAAAACAGCATATACGGATTATGATAAGGAATTGCAGAAAGAAGCCATTGTTCTGAGTGCAGGGCAAGAGCAATTTGATCTTAGATTGCTGCTTTAACAGAACTGCCTACTTGGTAAACACTCATATTGTACTGATAAAGGTGTTAAAATGGATACGTAGGGCAATGTGTTTTTTTTTCTTTCAACTTGTTTCAATGTTAGTGTGGGTAACAAGAGGTTAGTTCTCCTCCAAATGTTCTCAAAACGATCATGTAGTTTTACTTGTGCAGTAAGCCTGCAAGCACATCTTAGAGGATTCACCCATTTCGTATGCTTTTAATAAGTGAATTGTGCAATAATGGGGTGAGTCCACTTGGTGGTGCAGTCACAATGTGTAAAATGGAACAATGCTGCTTGGTTTCTGGAATGTCCTGGTTAAAATATGGAGTAGCAACCTAGAAAGCATACTTCAGACAGTGCACAAGCATGTTAAGTGCTTGCATTCCTTGTACAGAAGTTCAAGCATGCTAATGATATGATGGTATCCCACTTCGTGAAAATTAAGTCAAACTTACATGCAGCTCACGGGAAGTCTATGAAACCTGGAACTTTAACACTGCAGATCAGACTGAAACTGAAGAGAAGAAGGAGATACTTCCAGGGGTGCGTTTCAAAACGTATTTTCTTAAGAACAGCTCATACAAAAATGCAAGTTTAAAAGTACAAAAATAACAATAGTAAAGCAAAAACAAATACAGGAAAAACTACACAGTTGTGGTTACAATGTTACAGTTCATTTCTTTATACAACCAGATGTATAACCACAAAAGACATAAAAGAAACCGAGAGACTGTCTCAGCAGGCTGCTCCACATTGCCCACAACTGAAACCATTGCACACCACTTTAAAAAAACCTCCAAAGCTTCAATCACAGTTTTAAGCCTACACAAGAGTTATGTGAAGAGGTTAATTTCACTGGGTAGTATTACCTTAAAATTAGGTTATGTACTTATTTACCTGTGATAAGATTAAAATTCATGGTCCGTTTCTGAATGTTACTGCAAATTCGTCTGTACTTGAATCTGCAAACTTCGTCTGACTGTGGAGCAGCCTCCATTTGAGTAGAAATGGCAATCTTTATAATAACCTTTATAAATGATTAAACCTGCAGCCTTGAAAATTAGCTTACCATCTTCAAATTAATCTTTAACTCAACAAACTACATCCAGTAGAGTGTCCTCTCTCCTGGAGATCATTGAAAGGAAAAAAAAGTGCTGCACAAACCCCCATGATTGTTTCAATTAAGCTTAGTCAGAAAGACACAACCGTTTCAGTGAGTTGCTAAAAAAACTTGACTTATGGCAACAAACGTTTTATATTTTAACAGGGCCCAGTTTATCTTTTTTTGATCTTCATTTTCAGTTCTGTAATTGTTCTGTAATTTTCTTTTGTCTCATGTCAAAGTCCAGGCACAGTCCCATTTCCTCCCAGTGCTTAATTAGCTTATGAACAAAAACCTGAGAGTGGAACACCAGATAACCAGTTTTTTTTCCCATCTAGACATCACAGAAAGAAAAAAAAAACCTTTTGTTAATACTGTGAGGATCCCTCAATATCTTACTGTACATCTGGGATTATTGCAGTCTAGGAAAACAACTCTTTTTATTCCCATTCTCTGAAGACGCTGCTCTTTGAGGACATTAGAAATGATACAGCACTTCACAAGGAGCTGGTGTCCATCAGGCACAGTCCCCCTCCTCCACATCATTCAGCTGGTATCTAGTGCAACAGTGCGGATCAAGGGAAGAGCCCGAAACGCAGGCTGTCCTGCCATAGGCTCACACCATTCACCCTGCTCCTATTTACAAATTTACACTGCCTGCAGGATGTAAAATGGGTTCCTTCTAAAATGACAGAAGTTGAGAAGCACAAGACCGTCACAATCAATATTTACATTCATTAAAAATTACCAAAAAAAAGATATAAAAAATGTATCCACCTCTAAGTATCTGATAATATTGGTGAAGTAAAGTAAATTCTAAACGCATTATAGTGTTAGAAAAGTGACAAAGCCTGAACATTGATGTTAGCATTTTTCAGTGTACTGTATATGGAGTGTACTGCTGAGCCTAAGAACATTTACTTAAATTAGTAACACTGACGGTGTATGTACTCATTTCATTAGACAATCAGAGAGCCTGTAATTAAAATACACTTACTAGCAACATGTAGGAAATCACCTCAGAATATGCACACAAACCAGTACCACCAGTGCTTAACATTGCAGAAATACCGCATCCAGCTCCCACTCATCAAACCGACCGCAGAGTAGCAGGACACGGTCATCGGAAAAGGCAGAATTCCTTTAGCCCGGTTTAATAATAATAATAATAATAATTGCTTACATTTATATAGCGCTTTTCTGGACACTCCACTCAAAGCGCTTTTACAGGTAATAGGGACTCCCCTCCACCACCACCAATGTGCAGCATCCACCTGTATGATGCGACGGCAGCCATAGTGCGCCAGAACGCTCACCACACACCAGCTATCAGTGGGGAGGAGAGCAGAGTAATGAAGCCAATTTATAGAGGGGGATTGTTAGGAGGCCATGATTGATAAAGGCCGATGGGAAATTTGGCCAGGACGCCGGGGTTACACCGTACTGTAAATGTTTACAGCATTTCAATGAGCCCAATGAAACGGATGTCAAAACTGCGTTATGAACACAATCACTTCTTAGTGCAAACCTCCGCCAGAGTTCTGAATTTCGGCCCCAGTGTGTTGAGAAAGTCGTATCCTTCGTCAACAGCCTGGTCGCTGCAGCAGCCCACAGATCCAGCCACCGAGCCCCTGCCTTCAAACTGATAGGAGTGAATGATGTCGTCGGCGTAGCGGTCATCCTGCTCTGTCAGGAAGGAGTTCAGTTTCTGGAAAACAAAGAGTGTTACTGAGAAACATGCCCACACAGAGACAAGGGTGTTATTTCTCTAGTGGTGCCTGAAGGATATATGGTACAATGCTGTTCAGGATAAATGAGAAGTCAATAAAGTCTCCCTAGGTAAGAGGGATGTGAAAAGAAGCTATTTCAGGTCACGCAGAGGAATTCGCGTAGACAAATGGCTGTTTAATATAATGATACACGGGCTGTACATGAAGTACATATTTGCTTGTTAAAAATACCAAAACATCCAATCTTGTCTCATCGAAATGCTTCATAAAAGAACATCACACTTATTCATTCACTTAAAAAAATAATTTCAGCCGAGCTAAAGGTTTTGCAAATGCTTTCAAAATGAAATGTGTAAAAAAAGAAAAACAAAAAAAGATTAATGTTCTTGAACCATGGCTTTCAACTTCTTCAGACAACTACAATCATCGATAAAAGATGTGAAGGCCAGGTCATTATTCATTCTGCTACAATTAAAATGTTTAAAACCCGTCTGAGGGGGGAGGAGCAGAACACAGTTCTTAATGTGCTATTCATCACACCAGCGAGACAGAAGAAAGTGACTGTCTCAGTCACTAA
The DNA here is from genome assembly GCF_059453375.1 of Lepisosteus platostomus. Taxonomy (NCBI): domain Eukaryota; kingdom Metazoa; phylum Chordata; class Actinopteri; order Semionotiformes; family Lepisosteidae; genus Lepisosteus; species Lepisosteus platostomus. The sequence goes on from NC_142618.1 coordinate 16,295,955, forward strand.
GCGCCGAGATTTCTGATCAGATAGTTCTGTTGCATTGGAAGACGTCTGAAATGGAAATCTAATGGGTAAATTGATTCTTAAAATGTAAAGAGCTTTAGAAAAATATATAACAAGGATGTAACTGCTGAGTTATGTGCAGATTGTCAGAAGACAGTTCGTCATGTACTGTCTAGATGACCAAATTAGCCGAGTGCAACTGCTAAGCTTGGCAAAATATGTACTGGCGCTTCTTCTTTCGTTTCTGTTGTTAACGTTCTTGTCCTAAGGAAAGGGGAAGTATTCGATGGGGACTAAGTGCTGTATTTTCCGCTGCATTACAACATCTTCATAAAAAGCCTGTGCTGCGTGTAGCAAGTTGAGTCTCTGACGCACTCTGCAGAGTGACAGCAGGACTCCCAATATTTCAATATTGAAATAAAGACCTTACTCAGGTGAGAACTCTCTCGAGGCTTCCTTGATAAGTATATTTCCATGACACGTCCCAGTTCTACAGGGGTCTGACTTTTTAGATAACGTGGAATCACAGAGAATCTCACTATTAGAAGTCCCGTATTCTCCAATTTATATAGTACCGCAAGGTTTTATCAAAGCACAAAAACCACTGGCCTTCCTCTTAAGATTCATATCTTCAAAGACCCCAGAATGCGACCAAGCAAAAGTGTGAATGTGCCACCTTTCCAGACTGGCATTTACCGCTGTGAAATGGGACCAAGCTGTAGGAAAAATGCATCAAAAGCAGCGCGTCTCGGAAAAACCATTCCGAACCCATCCCAGAGCCTCACCTTGCTAATGAACAAGCCGTTGGCCCTCCAGGTGTTGGTGTGCTCGGCCAGTTCACCGTGGACGCCTCCATACTGCTCCTCCAGCATGAGCTGGGAGGCATTGTAGTTCCCAGTGCCGCTGGGGTAAGCGCTGTTCAGAAACATGTTCCCGGACGTTTGGTAGGTACTCTGCATAGTGGAGAAATTGTTGGAATTCAAAGTTCCTCCCTTCCCGCTGCCATTGATGAAGACCTCCGGCCCCTTCTGATCCAGCCCGGCTCCGCTCACAGCCGTCCTCATGATGTTGGAACTCTTTGAGAGGCAAAAACAAAAAGGTTGGTAAATCGAGGGGGGATTTTGCTGGACGGAATTTACACAGGTTTTACAACCTGGAAAACAATCATTTGCACGCCTAGTTTGACAAGGTACAGCTAGAGCACAAGGCGTTGAAACAAGGTGACCTTCTGATTCACATTCAAAACTGCATAAACTTCAGAAACCTCAGGGGTGCTGTGCTGGTCACCAGGTACTACAGCTCCCATCCACTCAACTATTCTACTCCCCTCACATCACGTTCTGTTTTATAGCAAATCTTACAAACCAGTAACATCATCTTGCCGGGTTTCTAGTCTTTCACAGGCCTTTTCACATACAACTATGTGAAAGTGGTTGAAGAAAGAGACAGAGCTGTCCAGTATAGGTACAGTACAAGAAGAGGAAGACCTACAGAGACACCATTACTGAACTCCACATCTGATCTGCAATTCTCACATTCTCTTAATGAGATGATCACGGGTCCTGCAGGAAAGTAAGCATGACCTAAGGGACACCAATGAGAATCTCAGACTATAAATATTGCCTCCACGTGGCTGGGCAGCTTGTTCCACACTCCCACCACCCTTTGCATAAAGAAGTGCCTCCCGTTGCCCATTTTAAAAGTACTTCCAATTTTGTTATTCTGATGAAGCCCGTCAAAAAGAAATTCATTACAAGCAAATGACTTAAAAAATGAGTACAGTGAACTGCAGGCAGATGAACTACTGCTTTTTTTTAATGCGTTGTTTAGGTCATAGAAAGCAAACGGGTGCAACTGTTTTGGTATCAAAATGTTTCAGGCAAAAGCAACACGGACTCTGCCCACGTTTGGGACTTTGTAAACAGGTTGAGTTTTCCCACTTTTTGTGCGAACAATGAAATCCAACATCAAATATTTCCTCAATCTCACAAAATCCCCCTTTTGAAACAGAAGACTCCCCTTTCTTAAAATAGAAAACCCATTTTTCTGGAAAAGGAGTTTCCTTTTCAATAGTGGTAGCGGAGCATGACACGCTCAGGAAACTTGTCAGAAAACGCAAGCCTGGTGGAAACGAGGCAGACGGTGGATTATGACGAATACACCTTGCAGCTCTGCACTGAGACGTCTCCCCAGCTCTAACACTGGTGCTTGAGGCACAGCAAGAGCAGGGAAATATAAAAAACGCACTTTGTACACCAGGGTGGACTAAACAGACCAGCTAGGCCCTCTCAGTTTCCAGTAGGGAGCTGTGTCAGCAAGCTTAACCTGCAAAGGAACGTGAAAAGGTTTATTCCATGCTGAAAGGAGAAGGAAAAAAAAAATGTTTCGGTTGTGGAGTCTTCTTCAGGTATAACATCGGTAGAAGGCTCCTGAAGATCCTGAAGAGGCTTCACAGCCGAAACCTTGTGACTTTTCTCTTCAGCAATGGGATAAACTTTTATTTTTCTCACTTTCTTTTATTTTTCTCATCTTCTTCTAAGGCACGGTACCGCGGTGTGAAGAAAGCCTGTGCAATACTTCGAAAGATCGCGCACGACACGATATAGAAAGTAGTGGAGGGACTAACTGGTAGGACTGCCAGCGAGACTAACAGGGCGACATTGCCTGGGACAGTCTGTCCCCAGCATTGTTCTGACAAGGAAAAGAAACTACTAAGTGAAACTCCCAAAACACACATCTCACTTTTCAAACCTGCCTTGAAAAACCTGTCTTGTCCCAGATAACACGTTTTGAAACATACAACACTCACTACTACAAAACATCATATTATCTACCAAGTACACATGGACTCCTAATGTTATGTTAAATATAACAAAAGTGTTCCTATGGTAATGGTAATGTTACACAGGCAAGAGACACAAAGCCTAGCACATCCGAATTCCCACTGCTCCTGTATTTAAGTACCTGTTGCTGACTATTTGCAAAGCACTCTTTATTATTTAATCTGGTTGATCCCCCTGAGCATGTAGACATGCAATCAACAGATGGAAGGTCACTGATAACATATTTTCTGTGTATACTGCCCTGTGCCTTTCAAAGTCAACATCTAAATGAAGAGTTTCGCCTGCTTCTAATCAAAGAAACAAGACACTCTGACACACAGAAATGGGGAATGTCTACTACACTCGAGAAAAGGTGAGCACTACAAACCTGATGAGGAACACAGAGATGTCAAAGGTCTGTCACATTTTCTTCTCTGCAATCACTAAGTAGTGAAAACCTCATGAAGCAGCTGAAATCAGTTGCCATACAGACATTTCTTAGTGGCTTTTTGTTAATTAGAAAGTTATTTAGTGGCTTACACATTAGTGACTGATTGCGTCCATTAGTTTGAACTGGTTGGACACCTAGGGCTTAGTATTTAACTGAACTCTACCGACGTCATCTGCGTTCGCTAGCGGAAGTTGGAGGACAGGGCTTATAGGTCCTATCTGCAAAACCACACTGATATCGAGGCTGCAGACTGTACTCACACCCACCATGACCTCTTCGCCCGGTGCCTCGGTATTGGACTTCAGGAGCATGCCGTCGGTCGCGTCACTGGCATCAATGTACACCTTCTCTCTCTTCGTTCCGCATGCAAAAACCAGAAAGACGCCTACATTTCACAACACAAAGCGGAAAAATTGTTATCTTGCCACAACACTCAAGGTGTACAATTAATCCAAGACTCCAAGATTGAACATTTCTGCTCGATATCTGAGTTCATGTTCAAGACTATCAGGGTTTTGTTTTGCATCACGCCAGTGCATGTTGCCCTCTATATCTACTGTAACTTTCTGTGTTTTTACTCTGTCGTACCCGTGAGTCCAGTACAGTTGTGTTTTTACTCTCTGTCGTACCCGTGAGTCCAGTACAGTTGTGTTTTTACTCTGTCGTACCCGTGAGTCCAGTACAGTTGTGTTTTTACTCTGTCCTACCCGTGAGTCCAGTACAGTTGTGTTTTTACTCTGTCCTACCCGTGAGTCCAGTACAGTTGTGTTTTTACTCTCTGTCCTACCCGTGAGTCCAGTACAGTTGTGTTTTTACTCTGTCCTACCCGTGAGTCCAGTACAGTTGTGTTTTTACTCTCTGTCCTACCCGTGAGTCCAGTACAGTTGTGTTTTTACTCTCTGTCGTACCCGTGAGTCCAGTACAGTTGTGTTTTTACTCTCTGTCGTACCCGTGAGTCCAGTACAGTTGTACTTACACAGGAGAAGTAGTAGAGCCAAAGACGACAGCATGGCCAGGATTCCCCACGTGCCGAATGCAGCCGAGCTCTGTTGTGCCAGACACTCCCCATCAAGACACTTGCAAATCCTGACGGTCACGCTCTGCATATTCCCAACGCTCTGAAGATCGCTGATAATTAAAGGTACAGTGTACGTTCCCCTGGGCAGCTCGTGTACCGCTTCAAGTACAACGGAGGATTCTAAGAGAGAATTTCACACAAAGTCAAATGAGAGTATAACACAAGCTTTTGTCAAAGCTGATGAAACGTTATCCACGGACAGGCGTCACTTCTGAGAGTAAAGGTGGACAAGAAAAGTTATTTTTTCACTAGCACCTTTTCTGCAATCTCACATTTTTAAATGGAAACAGATCGTCCTTCTGTCCGTTTTCCAACAGCTTCTTCAAAATCAGGGTCATGGGGGAGCCAGAGCCTATCCCAGCAAGCAGTGGGTGCAAGGCAGGGTACTAACAGAACAGGATGCCAGTCTATCACAGGGCACACCGAGACGCGGACACAGGCACACTCACACACACACACCAGGGCTAATTTTCCCAGAAGCCAATTAACCTACCAGCATGTTTTTTTGGACTGTGGGAGGAAACCGGAATGGAAACAGATCATAAAAAAAATATAAACGATACATTTTGTACAAGTGTTTACAAAATGAAAATTGACATTCTAATTTGACCACGCAGTCCTTAATTTCAGAATCACTGTATACCTTCATGGTCTTTTAGCCTCCATTTTTCATCTTGTCCTCCAGCCAAGGTAAAAGTAAAAGGTGCGGAAAATGGATCCTCATCGTTGTCCCGGGCTTCTACCTTCACAGAGCCCGGCTTCCCCGGCTGCTCGCAGATGATTAAATCTTTGGAAGTGACTTCTGGAAAGTTATCATTGACGTCGTCTATGTAAATGATGACAGTCCCAGTGGCCGACTTGGAGCCTACAACAATTTAAAACAAAGTTCGTTTCTGCACCCCCATTTGTGAAAGGATTTAAACAAAGAAATAGTTGAAGATAACTTTTAAAAGTCTAATGGGAGTAACCAAGAACATTTTTTAAAATAGATAAATAGATAATTAAAATTGAATGGTTTTACCAAAATTCTTAAAAGTGAAATATAAATTGATCCAATATGAATTCAGTTTTAAGACCTATTAAAGCATACCAAGGCATCTGGAAAAAAAAATTAATTGCCAGCTTATAACAAACGTAAGCCTCTAGTTTAGCTCCATTTTGTAAAATTACCGATACCAAAAGCAGTTGAAATAAAGACGCTGACAACCCAAACATCAAATAGATCAACTCTATGAACAGCAGCAGAAAGAAAAGATTAAGATTTGCAGCTGGATGAAAACCAGGAATTCTGGAGAAACTGAACCAGAACATTAAGAGCGAAGTAGGAGGTATGTGTATTTTCACAACTCAGTCCAGTCCACCAGTCTCGGGATCTCCAGGTCAAGCAAGCTTTTACAAAAAAGTTGATGACAGTTGACGATTTCAGCTAAAACTGAAAACGCATAATTTTTAAACCCTGTAGATATAAGCTAGACCACCAAAAATGAGTCCTAAACTGTAGAAGTACAGGTAAAAACAAAATAGGAATGCAGAAGCCCATTCGTACTCTCTATTAATGTCACAACTGCCATCAATTGCGTATAAATAATCTGCAAAAAACTATTTGGATACCATAGTAAGTGAACGTAACTTACTCTGGTCTACAGCACGCACAGTAATGTTATACTTGTCGTCCTTCACAAACGATGACTCTCGGTCTATTACGTTAGCAACCTTGAGCTCTCCAGTGCTTTCGCCGACATCAATCCATGACGCAGGATCCGACAATTTGTAGTACCTAAGCAGTCAAATAAAATGATCAGAATTTTCCCTGCTTTTGGTAAGAAGTGACAGCTCCTGGGTAGAGGGACTGCGGTCTTGAACTTTCTCCATGTGTAGAAATGGTTTGTAACCTCTTCCCGGCTGAGATTTCCACACACCTGTCAGGTGAAGTCCAACCTCACATTTCTGGATATAGGGAGGTTGCCTTCCAAACCCAGCCCCCAAGATCTATCTAATTATTCACACAGATCCAACTCTAATTATTCCATTCATGGAGCCAATGAAACAAGAAACTCATTTGATTGCTGTGGCGCCGTTCAAACACAATGAATCTGAATTCACCTAGGCAATACAAACTCCATCCACTGTACTTTTGTAAAACCTTACAAAAACTTTGATTCTTTGCCAAGAAGACTTGACGTGGCTCTGCTACCAGACATTAATTCAATTTCCCAAATTTGTATTCTTTATTTTTCTAAGATCATACATCCAAAAAGTGACAGTTTTCATGCTCCACACATAGTGAGAAGATACACACAGAAATGTCTACTATAGCCTGGAACCTGAGTCTCAACATTAGAGGAGCATTACAGAACACGGATTGAACGAAGTTGTTTATATGTACTGTGAGATATTAATAACACGGGTCACGAATGTTACTGCTTTACATACTGTAGCAACATCTGTTCCAAGACAACGGTATCGAAAGTTTTTTGTAAGCATCAAGCAATACAGTTTGAAATCATGCAATTCACCTTATCTTCTAGCACGCTCTGATATGGTGCAGACATACCCTGGACTCCATGAATTCTGAACTACTAGTTAATTAAACAAGGACTGCATTTCTCAGTTGTTAAAAGTGTTAATTATAATCTTGCGCATCAGATTCAGATTCAGAACTTAATGTGAAAATGTATAACATTATGTGTTACACCTATTATTTTGAAAAGAAAGCTACAAGAATGTCACCATACTTATTCTTACTTTACTTTCTTACAGTATATGGATATACTTGTTATTTTTGCAATGCTGCAAGCGTGGTTACATAAAACCATTAAACATTTTAGTTTTCACTTTTGTTGAAAATGACAGCCTAAGAACTCCTCGATTTCTACAGAAAAACTCCCATGAAAACATCTATCCATGATTGGAACGCACACTAAACTTAATCATTCAAAATTAAGAACATATGAGAGCATACCTAAGTACAATACACCATAAAATATCTTTAATAAGGCTTAACAAGTTAAATATCAAGACAAGGTATATGTCCCATTGCAAAACCTAAACTAGCTATATACAGCTGTTTTTTACTGGTTAAATTGTTCTAGTCCTGTGTGGTGGACTTTTAGAGTATATTTTTTAAAAACATCTAGGCTAATTTAATGCTCAAGAGTAGGAATCTTAATAAGTTGCTATGACATTGAAGAAAACTAAGGGAGGATTAGATGTAGGCATGACTGCATTTAACATTTAATGAAAGCACTAGAAATGTCAGTTTTATCATTGACATGAAATGTTCGTGTTAAGATTCAATGGAGCAGAACAAACTTACTTTATGCCACTGCTCGTTTTAGTTTCTGGGTCAGTGGCTGTGTACCTCCCAATAAGTGTACCATTGGGCAGGTTCTCTTTAATTCTGAGGAACAAGTTTGGAGACGAGAACTCGGGACCCTCATCCACGTTGATTACAGTGACGTCTACAGGAATGGATGCCCAGGGGGCCGTAGTGCCAACGAGTTTGGCTTCATTTTGAGCTGACACCTCCAACTTCAGATTAGGGGTTTTCTCATAATCCAGAGCCTAAAGGTGAACAAGAAACCAGCATTTAAAAATCAGTGTTTTAACCTTTTAATACTTTATAGTTCCTCTAAATCAAGTTTTGTTTTGTATTGCTATTTTCAGATCCACACTTCGGGTTTTCCCCATATGACAGCACAGCAGACCAAACATTCTCATGGCTTGTAGTATTTTGTAAATGCACCACACCCAAAATATGACCAGCTAACACACTTCATCGACAGTCACATACACACTAAATGAGCAGAACCCATGAAACTTTGTGCTTGTTCAAAACATGCCACATTTCTTAATTCATCCTGAGAAAGATAATGATACAAGGACTGCATTTCGTAAACAGTTTGGGCATCTTATTAAAAAAATGTTAATACTGAAGTGTGTTCCTGAAGAAATGTGGTTATGTCAGCCAGAGAAAAGTGCTTGATATACTGTACTCAGTACAACAGAAGCTAAATTAATCTTGCTGTGTGGAAATCTGGAAATCACGATGAGCAACCAGTGTACATTCTTCAGACTCACGCTATAAAAAGCCTGCGAGACATGTTCACTCAGTTCTTGCTAATGACCTTAGTGTTAACATTTCCAGTGTGGGCTTTCTGCTTTGGCTGCTTCTACTGTCATCTGTGCCAGATTAGCACAGCCTTGTCCCTATCTTACATGCTGCTCCAAATGAAACACAGAACCGTGTGACAATCTCTTGCACAGAGTGACCTTCACTTGAAAAGAATTTGATTTCTACACATCCGTCGTATAACAAGATCGCTTATGAACCACATTAAAATGGTATCTCTGCCTGTATTTTAATAATCCAAGTGGAGCACATTGTGATTCCTTGTTTGACCCGCAGTGATAGTTGAACGTTTTCCATTCATGACTGTTATTATGCTTTAACTTATTTGCACTTTTAATATTTAAACTTTTAATTCTAATTACTTCCATTTCTGTTTATCATCATCATCAGTAGTGTGTTTAGGAAATACACAAAAAATACATATACAGTATATATATATAAAATAAACTGTGAAATACTAACCTTTGAAACATATAAAAGTCCCTCATTTGTTTCAGGGTCTGTTTCTATTCTAAAATTACTATTTTCATTGCCCTTTGTGATAATGTACTTTGCGTTCCAGTTGGGAGTCTTCTTTAAATCCTTGTCATCCACCGGTATACGAAGAAGTAGAACATCGTTCTTATTTTCTTCAATTTTCACATTATACTGTCAAAGAAAAAAGAACGAAAAAAAATGGAATGATTGATTAATCTGAATGGATTCAAAGTCTTAAAAGGTCTGTTTTCTGCATGCTTACACAACTGTACTACAACCGATAATTATCAGAATGGATAATTAGCCATTAAAAAAGTTTCAGGTGTGAGTAAACATGTGAACACACGCAGTATAAGTGTTTCCACAGAGCGAACTAGTGGCGAGACCCAGGCTCTTACGATCCTACACTTTAAGCTACTACCCTTGTCAGCTGATCTGCTCTGAGCCCATAGGTTTTCCAGTATTTATATTCTGTAAAGCAGCAAAAGATTGCAGGAGCCAAAAAAAATAGTGTGCCGCAATACAAGTTCTTTTCTGAATGATTTAAAAAGCAATGTGTGTTTGGAAGCACGCGCTTGAGTTGGGGTTTAGCTCGAAAGGGTTCAGAGTCGAATGGGATCCGACAGCATCTTAAACACAAAGCATTTGGTCTATTGGATTCAACGTTCATAAAAGTCAGCCCGAGGCAGAGGAGGAAGAAAAACACCACAAATTTAAAAAGGTGTGTTCAGTGGTGCAAACAGTTCCAATGAAAATCAAGAGACATTTCAGACTAAGGCACAGGAAGAACCTCGGAACTTACGGAACCCTGCTGGAATGTCGGTGGATTGTCGTTTATGTCATCCAAGACCACAGTAGCAGTTGCTGTGCTGAACATGCTTTTCGGCTGCCCATCCATATCGCGGACCTCCAGTATGATTTCATATTTGTCTTTCACCTGAAACACAAAGTTCCATCTGAACGAAGCACAGAGTACCGATTCTCCTCCGGTACTGGTGGCACAGAGAATTAGAGGCGGGAAATCCGCTATTAAATATTCGCTACGTTCCTATCTAGTGAGTGATAGTGAGTGGGTAACTAACCTACAGGAGGTCTGTGGAGAGTAATTTGATTTCTTTTAAGACCCGCATGCCTCCAAGGCGATTGAAGCATGACAAGATGAGGGATGGATTCACTATTCTGCACCTTCCACAGTGAAACTGCACAAGGTGCTCCTTGCTGGTGCATCGACTTCCCAGGAGCGTGGTCGTGAAAGCCGCACGGTGCTCGCTCTAGACGCGGCTGTGGGCAGGGAGGAGCCCGGTACCTCGGGCATCGCTTCACCGCCTGCGCGCAGGAGAAGGAACTGCGCGGGACGTAAACCAGAAGGCAGCCTTCCTGCTCGTGTGGAAGGGTCCCCCGCTGACGGTGGCATTTGGCAAGGATGATGAATGACACCGCACCGTACTCCGGAAACGCACTCGGTTCAAACTAGCGGATTCACGTTTCCACACTGGCGACTGCAAAGTGAAGGTAGTGACCCCTTCATGCCACGGCCCTGCGATGAGTCAAGTACGGTCTTCGAGGTTCGCCAGACCCAGCCAGCACAAAGTTTGTGCCATCACTGATATAGGTTCCAATGTCAGCATCCTATACGAATCCTAATGTCTGCATGAGTGATTTGGTCAGCTTTGCTAAGTGGAGGCGTTTGGCAAGTTGCAATGGCCTGCGATTCTTATTCTCTCCAGCTGAAGATGAAAAATGTTTCGAAAACCTGGCCTAGTCTGTCTTTGCCGACACATCACTTTATGCAAGTTCTCTGTTTTTTTTTTTACAGCCTTATTTGTAAGGAACTCGAACGGCCTCTTCATACTTTTCTTTCACGCAAAAAAAAAATCTATTTCAACCAGAAACCTCTGGTCCTCTACTGGACAGGATTGGATCACATTTAGGAATTGCAATTCAGATTAGAATGAGAAGCAGAATTTTTATTGCCACACAACAATAATTAGGGGGATTTGCTTTGGGTACAGCAAGAGAACACTGATGGAGCAGACGTACAGTACAACACATGCAATCAAAGACAAGCAAAACGCAATCACAAGTCTCTTTATTTCTGCATGCATGAGATCTTGCTGACGAAGACAAAAGTGTCAAACAAACGGCACTATAATCACAGCAAGGACCTATTTGACATGCCTTCTTTCATACCTCATAAAGTTCTGTATACACTCCTAATGCCCTCTTAATCTACAGTATATACTCTTAATGCACACACTCTTAGAAGATTAGGTAAGCCTTAAGGTTAAATCCTGGATCATTCTACAATATACGGAGCCAGTTATTCAAATGCAATTAAGTCACACTGGACTGTCAGTGTAACAGTACTGTCAGTTTTTAAAGGTGAACTACAGTCCCAATTTCTCAGACTGGTTTTTACATCTTACTAACAATATAAATTCATCGATGCTATGGAATATGTACTAATTTAAAATTAAGCACAGAATCGTAAACTTTGTGAAAGTCAGGTAAGTCGCCATGTTGTCGCAAAACTTTCATTTGAGGTCCCACAAATTGCACCGTGATGCAGCCCTTCCTGCTCACTAGTCTCCGTACTGTGATGTACGAGAGAGTAAGTAAGGGTTGTGCAGCTAACAATTCACCGCAGAAATAAGTGAATTAAGTAAGTTAAATGTCTGCCAAACCGTCTCAAATTTGAAGACGCTATTTCTGTTGGATTTGAGGAGATGTATTCACAAGCCTGCTTGTTTACAGTGTCACAGCGCCACATCACGGCACTGTAGGTTTCGCTGCCTCGTTCTGAATCTCAGAACATGGTGCTGAGCACACCTGGAAAATTTTCAGCTATTTTGCAATGCAAATTGGAGGTTTTAAAAGTCGCTGTGTACATCTTACTTTTATTGTGGTTTGAAATGCCGATTCTTTCTAACCCCGAGATACACAAAGAGCGTTACAGTTCCCCTTTACATCAAGCAAACTGGTGAAACAAGGAAAAAGAGTAAAGAGAACCCAGGGGGAAACTCACCTCTCTGTCGAGGGAACTGGACCTGGTGGAGAGGAGTCCGTCTGAGGGGTCAATGGCAAACAGGTCGCCCCCAGAAAGGAGTTTGTATCTTAACTTGGTGTGAAGTGTGTTCGGCTCATCTCTGTCAGTAGCATTTGCTCTTCCCACTGAAGTTCCTACATTTTAAAATGTATAAAAAAAACAAGACAAACATGGCTCATTGTTTCATTGTTCGGACTCCTACATCCTGAACGCCATCCATATCAAATGAAATCCAGGATTCGTTAAATTGTTGATGTTTGCAAAGAAATACTAGTGCACAAAAGTTTACTTGGAGCGCAACAACGCCCAGAAAATGACTATCAGCATTTTACTGGTTAATAAAATATAACATTCAGCAGTTGTCTCCACATATTTCACACCAGCTTACATCTTTTGCAGTAAGTACTCCATAAAATGATCTAATTACTATTCTCTGTACGGAAATTATTTTCAAAATGTTGCTTAGACAAATGTATATGACTAGGACTTTACAGCTTATAAATATTTGAAGTATACCGTTTCCAACCAAACCTTTCTGTAAACAGTTTATCCAATCATTTTGCCAATACATTATGCACTGTTTTCCCTATTATGTACAGACATCTATTTACACAACGTGTCTATTTACAGTATATACATATAAATGTATGAATATCACTCTTACCAGAAGAGCAATGCTCAAGAATCGAATATGTAAGCGGGCCAGCAAACACAGGTGCGTTGTCATTGACATCCTCAACTTTTACAGTGACAGGAAGTGGCTGATCCGTTTCCTGATGAGTGCTTATACTAAATACCCGTGCTGTAAACTGAAGACACACAACACATCTTTATGAAAGGGATTTTCAGTCATTTGACGTTGGATTTCTAACTTCAATGTCATGAAAGCAAACATGTCTCTGACAAGACGTATACCACGGTGTTTGTGTACTGCATCGCACTATTTTATTTTAAATTAACAGCCTCTCATTGGTGATGCCCAAGCCCCAGACGTTTCCGGTTAGCCTAGCCCCAAGCTTGCCATGACTCCTGTATGATCCATGTGCTTCTGATTAGGGAAACCACCAGCCTCTATAAGTTACTCTTTGGATATCCTCTTCCTAATTCACTGCATACTCATTCTGTTGTTCCGTGTGATGTGTTGTCTGTTTTATCACTTTAATATGATTTAAAATCATATAATTCAATATTTAAAGTAGTATAATTATTAGAGCAATTTTGTCCCGGTCATTCCTCTTGAAATAAAACTGTAACTGGATGGAATACTTACAACATACTCTGCTTTTTCCTCCCGGTCCACAGACCTGTGCACCTTTAGAAGTCCGTTCGACTCCACACTGAACAAACCGACAGGTGCCTGATCCACTCCAGGCCCAAAGATCCTGTAGTAAACATTATTATCCTGGGCGCTATCGGATCCAATCTGTTATTTTACAATGGAAAGGGAAAATGGGAGGATTTTAATTTCAACCTTGTAATGATGAAAATGCGGGTACTGTTATGAGCTGGGTTCAGGATGACCTATGGCTCTTTTTTTCCCCCAATTCTTTATAGGTCAGGTTCAGCACACTGCAATTACCGAGAAAGCGGAGTTCTAGCTAGCTCTGAATGTGTGCTGAGAGCAGTAATCATTTCCTAGCACACAGGTTTGTAAAATGTTAATTTACTGGAAGTAACGAAGGTGAATTACTATTGTGTGAAAACACTAATTTGGTGATGAACTGGACCAACTTTATTATTAAACCACTACACACTTAAGACACACTACTGACTATACAAAGGGATTTCAGATGATCCCCTCAAAAGTTACTAAAAAATCATTTCAGATATTAGAAAATTAATATCCCTGATCAGGACAATATTCCCAATTCCATTCGCGGGGACACCCACACCCCTCGGTTTTCACTCTCAGCTGTCAAACTGAACACACAATGGAAGAAATAAGTTTAATAAAGACTGTTTACAATTTGAAAAGCTAAAAGGAATCCACTAACGTGTTTGAAAGCAGAAAAAAGAAGAATATATTATTAATTGAAATAAAAGGTCAATTATGTAGGAAGAGACTAGCTGCAACCAAACTAGAGGTATTGGGAACCCCCACTCTAAAAAATGTAAACCTACACTTAGAAACTTAAAAAACACTACGGCCGAATGACAAAAAGACTTTCAAGTAACGAACACAACTAAACAAGTGACAATAACTCAACTGTGTGAGGGACTCTTTTTAACTTTTATTATACATAATTACATACAATAAAATAACACGTTTTATCATCATGGATTAGTTACCATTTCAATGTTTTTTGGGAATGGAGGCATCTCGTTTTCTTTTATGTTGAAGGGCAGGGGACTCCATCGTCTTTTAGTGCGCCTTAGGGTTTTGTTGCTGGGTACCTTCAAAATGAAAGAGAACAGCAGCTCTTTAAAAACACAAAGGAACCAATGTTGTCATCTGTAAATATTTCTTTTTTAAGTTTTAAGTAATAACTAATAAGGCAAAGAATTGACTGTCCCTTCGGGATCTAATCTGGCAACATGTAGTTCAATTCTTTGCCACAACAGAGTCCAGTTCTTATGTCCCTAGCCTGTTCTGCTATCAGTACAAGATCTGTAACCATCTGTATTCCACACACAATAGCTACTAGATTTCTACTGATAAACCTGAACTAGTTACAAGAAGAAAAAAACCAATCTGGTGCTCAAATATTGTTTCTTCAGGCTATTTTTGCATTTACGTCTATGAAACGTTCTTATGATAGAATAGCTAAAGGCAAAGAAAGGAGACAACATTTTGGCTATGGAGCATTCTTCAGCTGTGAAGAAGCACAAAACACGATTGTGTCACTTCTCTTTTCAGCATGGAATAAACCTTTACCTGTTCCTTTGCAGCCTACTCAGGCTGACACCGCTACCTAATTCACTTTTCATGCTAACGTGGTGATAAAACAGTGTTAATTTAGTCAACGTAAATGCTGATGAAAATGTTCGTCAGCGACCTGTTTTTCATGGTAATTAACGAAGACGAAACGCTCACGTACTGTAAGTAATCTGCCAGGACGAAGACTGCACTGCTTTGTATCTTTTGTTTGAGTGCAATAAGACGAGACGGCATGACCCGTTTGAAACTCATACTGAAATGAGACGTGTCACATGAGGTTCGCCGTTTGCACAGTCGCTTTCTGTCTGGCCCGTAGCGGGCTGGCTGTGACGGGCATACTGTAATTCTAGGGCTGCGCGGTGCCTCAGGGCCACTACAGGGCGAGAGTCGGAAGTAGAGGCGTTTGCCGTTTTCTCTGCTCTCTTGTTCTCCGACGGTCCCTCATCTCCAGCCGGTCTTTTCGCACACCTCATGTCACGAATTCTAACACAATGCGATGTGTACGCCATACTAATTGGATTAAATATTTAAACCTGGTTAAGAAAAACAAAAGCCGCGAAGATGCAAGAAACGCTTGTGCTTCTCCGTGCTTTTCAGCTGGAACAAAAAGAACTGGAGTCTGGCAGTACTTTAAATAGAACTAGCAAACCAGAAAAAGCTACTGTAAAACAATACTGAAAATAAACCTAAAATACATTAAAAATTGAAAACTACAAAAAAAAAGATGTTAGTCAACAAACTAACAAACTAAAAAAAAACTGGCAATTTTACAGTTTGCGTATTAGGAATTGACTATTTTTTTTTCTCTTGGCTACAATTTATGTATAAGAAGTTATTCTTTTAAAGTGCTACATGCACTGCATTTCAGCTTCGCAATGGCGCTCTGTTAGAAATGCGATTCTTGTTCATGTTTTATTTTCAAAATGCTAAGCAGCATATAATGGCAATCGGAAAAAAATGTTCTTTAATTACATGCAGTTTGTTTATAGCGCTGGGTGCTCAGCTAAGGGAGAAAGTATGATCGTAGCGCCAACATCTTATAGCGCGTACAGACATTTATTTCTCATTTACTCATTTCTTCAGAAGAGGGCGTGTGGAGCGAAAATGCTGCAACAGACCCGAACTCAGGACTATCAACAGTGTTAGCATGATACTGGCACGACGTCATTAGCACACAGACTTTATATTACTTCTCCAGTCCGGTGGTAATAGTTTCTCATGCAGCAATTCCCCTATAGTTATTGCAAAGTCAGTACTGGCAGGAGCCTCTGCTGAATACATCAGCAATAATACTGCTTTGAAACTATGAAAAAAAAGTTACTTTGAAAAAAGTACTGTAACTATACAAAAAACCTGTATAAAAGTAAAGAATTATTATGAACAGGGCCAAAATAGATTTTCTTAGGAAAGATTCATATGATGTCTCTTTATAAGCCAAGATTGTTTATTATGGTTAATTATGAATTATGACACTTTTTTTTTCTTGTATTTGATATTTGACCTTTCCGGGGATCAATACACTTGAGATTGTGTAACGAACTCTTACGCTTTTCGACAGAATCTTATCAGATGTGTTAAATGTGTTCTTAGAAAACCATTTTATAATACCTTTATACATTTTATTAGACAAATAAATCAAACTGCTGGACTAAAATGTGACAAAAACTAATTCTATTTTAGTAGACTAAACGTAAGACTAGTTATTGTCAAAATTTAGTCGATTTAACTAAATTAAAAGTGGGTGACTAGAAAGTGACTATGACTAATAGACACTTTAGTCAACTTGACTAAGACTATGACTAAATCAAAACTGGTGACACAATTGACATTGGTGATAAAGTATATAAAAATGTCATGAAGTATAATGCTGTATTAACATTTAATTTAAAAAAGCACAGCGAAGGCAAAAAATCTTACAAACCAGACAAAATGGTTCATGTTTAATTTAATTTAGACTATCAAAAGATGTCAGTTCTGAATTAGGAGGCAAAGGTGTAAAATGCTCAAACAAAATATGTTCAATTCCAGAATAATTATGAAAATGTTTATGAATTAATAACAAAAAAATAGCACTGCGCATTTTGTGATGCATACACATCAGTTTACACTACATTTAGTGCTGGTACTGACCAGCTTCTTGTTGTCAAATCATCAGAAACAGTTAATCACATTTCTAAACAAAAAGAAATACAGTAAATGGCACCCAAGCAGCGACCACAAACTCAAGTACCTAAAAGATACAACTGACTTTTATTCCATTAACTGAAAACTGCTTCACCCAAACACCGAGAACGGAGAGGACAGTTAAGTTTTTGCCTGCTCTGGGACAAGGCAGTCATGCAGCATTTAAATGATTAATATCCTTCATTTCTACCTCTCCTAAAGGGCTTTCCAATGAAATGAATTGGGAAAAACCAGAACCACGGTTTAGGTGCCTAGATCAAGCCCATAAATCCGGGATTATTTTAATCCAGCCCAGTTTGCCTTTGGCCATTCAGTAGAAATCTGAAAACCATTTCCATCAGATCCACAGCACACATTCCTCCATTCAGCGGCACTGGTTTCAGACAGCCTACCTCCTGGGGTTCCGCAGACAGTGTGACGTACACCTTCCCCTTCTGTCCCGGTTCCTGGCCCTCCACCCGGATCAGGAAGGCCCTCCCTTCGGAGGGGATCCTGGTGTTCTGAAGAGCGCTTATGGTCCCGTCCGCCTGAATCGCGAAGTCCGGGTCGCCCGTCGTCAAGCGCAGCTCCTTGTTAACACACCGCCCCAAGTCAACTGAAGGTGTGAAAGAAAGGGGGGAGGAGAGATGGACAGCGCCTTTTATTTTTATCGCCTACCAAAATAAAATCGACTAAACACCCAGGAGACGAGGGACAGCCTCAGGTACCGATCTGTTCATCAATAATGGATAGGGAGGTGGATAGGGCCCATCCTACTTTAATTACAGCAACAATCATCTTCACAAAAGCAAGAGAGTAACTCACAACCATGACCTTCGACCTTTTATGGCCAGGTACGGTATTTGCATAAGATATCTGTAGGGAACGTTTCCAGTTTTTGTTTTTTTTTAAGATGTGGAAATGTTCCACATCGGCTGTACTCCAGAAAGCTGCACGGCTGCCATCAAGTCGTTTGGAAAACGTAATTATCTTCTCGACACGCAAGATGCCGGAAAAGACATTTTGCTGAGGATTTCACCCACAATGTATAAAGGCCCCCCACTGCTAGCAGTAACAGCTGCAAATATGCGAGGTTTCAGTCACGTAATGGAGCGTTAAATATCCAGTCAGTCCCAGCTGTCAGAGGTCAATCTGGTTATCTTATCACTCTGCTATCATCATTTCAATGGAGTTATAATCTGTCAGCCTGGAACGCTGATACATCGAAATCGGCTGTTCCTCACCCACGATCCACAGCCCCGGGGCACATGCTTGACACCGAAACATGAATAATTACCGTCACATAGAGCACTTTTTGAAACTTTCTCATCTTACACAACGATTCCCAATGGAGGGAAGAAGAGTTGAAAGTTTTAACGTCCGCAGACGTCTCACTGAACTAACTGCAGTGAAATGCCAGCCCTGGGCAGTCTGGCAGTTCCCTCCACGATTTCAAAATGAACGTTTCTCTGCACACCAGCTTCCCAAACGGCTGCACACTCTATTTGCAGTCCTGTGATCGGAGGTCAAATCCGCAGCAAGCCTTCGGCTTTAAAAACAGACTCAGAGTCCCCATACTGCTGTTGTAGGAGCTACAAACAGTGAAAGTCTTTTCATTTCCTAGTATTCCTTTAAATTATATAAAGGAGAGATGTAGCTGTAAGAAACCATTCTAGTTTTTAAATATAATAATCTGGTAAAAGCTAGTTTTATATTTGGCAGAGGTGAAGAAACAGCAATTCTTCTGCACTGCCCAACCTGTTAATTATTAACAGTTCTCAAAATAAAGATGCAGAATTATTTGCATTACCTTTAGAGACGATATATCCCATCTTTATTTCCTCGGGCACTGTTGCATGTAGGGTAGCTGGAAGGCAATAATCCTCAGACACAGCAACCACCTACAGAAAGGTTAGGTATCGAAAACATTATTTAATAAATCCATTTCGTGAATTCGCAGGGGCTTTCAACAACTGTGTGCTAAGGCAAGAACCTTCCAAGCAAAATGGTGCAAGTTAAGTGCTTAAAGCGCTCTTTTACATCGCAATCCTAGAATCACTGGAACAAATACAAGAAAAGGTGATGCTTTAGAAGTATTACCAAAGAAGGACAAAGGGATAGAAGGTTTTTTTCCTGACCAATGGAAATCTATTCTAGAAAACCTGCTCTCATATGACTTTTCAAACTGCATCACACTACCAGATGTAAATGCATGCTAGATATTAATGAATTAGTAGACTTCTAGAGTTAGTAGTGGCACAGTCACAAATGACAGCACAGAAGCACAAACTGCAACAGGAAAAGAGGATCCTCCAGTGTTCTTAGTAGCAAAACTCATACAGAAATTTTTACTTTAAGTAGCAGCAGTGACGAATTGAGTGATAGGCATGGCAGCCCTAACAATTCATACGAGAGATACGCCTTTCATGAGCTACGACAACGGGTTCGAAACGATCATGGCGATTTCCAGCACACACTGAACTAATTGGACTTCATATCGACTGCTTTCTACGTGACTGAATTATAGGTGTAACTCACATTCTTCCCAGAAGGTACAATGTTATGCTGTATTAAAATCCTTAATTTGCCTTCGGAGATTATGACCGCGATCTGTGCAGCCTGCCTTTAATCAGGGCAACGGACTGGGTTCTGATTAAATCCTGCTGCCAGTGTGAAATGCCCGTCACTGGACAGGGCAAGCCTGGAGCAGTGACACATTCAGGGGTGCAGACATCTAAGCGAGGTGAAGAGGTTGAGGTGGAAACCTTTTTCCTGCAAAGCCAGCAGCAGACTTGTTGCACAAAGGATGAGATCATGTCATCCTGCAGACAGGAGGCAATCTCATTCCTGACTCAGCACACTGTATACATTGTGCATTCACACAGGCGTTGTTCTGAAAGCATTATTTTGAGCTTATCGTCATTATGCAGCCCCACTTTTACTTTCCAAGAACATAAAGGTTACAAAAAGAAATGTGATTTTGTCTAGGGCTTTGGGTTACGAGAACCTACACGAACTGATTCAAGCGTCTCTTCCAGTCCTTTCCCGGAGTAAGGAAAGTTCCTCAAGAACACGGCCCCACAGCAGTTCCACGTTTGCACAAGCCTTTGTGTGAAACACGTGCACTGACTCTCAATTTCTACTCTTTTCTCATTTGCGAGCAGCGATCAAGGGCACCGGTTTCCATGAAAACACTGCATACTTTGTAGAAAATACCACAGGAAGGAAAATGGATCTCTCCAACGTACTAGGAGGAACGTAATCCTAGTTCCTTTGTTGTAATGCGAATGCCGCTGTATCAAAGAAGTCGGGCGTTCAACGTTTGCTGTGAGCTTCTGGGTCACCCGACACGAACCCCGCCGCGCATACAGTACAGCACGTGGTCTGTAGCCCTCACTGCTAGCTCCCTTGCCCAAGACTCTCACATTCCAGGTCAGAAACAGGCTGCCATCCTCGCCATCAGGACGTCTGATGCCCTCCTCAGAATGTGGAAGCGCTTGTCGAGAAAATACGCCTAAAAACCCAGGGCGGCAAGTATCTCTGTATACCAAGGAAGGACTCCTGTGAGCCGCTTGAAGATTTTCAGTGAAACACCGTGATCTCAAAACCAAATTTACAGCTTACATCACGACGAACTCCCAAACTGAGATTTTAAAGTCAAGTAAATGCCTTTGCTAGCATACCCTCTCATTCGAGCTGCACAAAAGCTAAGGGATCCTTAAAATAAAATTAAAAAGTGATCCTTAAAATGGCCTAGGCTACATACTACAGTGGTGTTCATGACACTAATTCCCTTCCATTCCCGCTAAAAAAGTTTGAATGTTTCAATTCATAGGCCTTTCACTAGCACATTAGTGAGCACACTAGCACATTCACATTAGCCAAGCAACTTTCCCTAATGTCCATTTTCATTCTTCCTTACATCTTTAGACTGCTTCTCCTGATGAGGGTTACCGTTTTCTCACAAATATACACACAAATGGTACATTTTTATTTCTGTGGGTGGTCAAGAACACAACAACGGCAATTTCTAATGTTACAATTTTCACAAAAGAAACAATAGGAGAAGTTTTCTTTTGGTTGCACATCTTTAAACCATTAGTTGCATTATAGGCACCCACAAACCAAGACAATGAACATACAGGCAAGATGTTCACTTTGTTAAATGCAAATTTAAACACAATTTTAGCAACAACTTCTTTTCCCATATGAAAAATGAGAAGTTTAAAAAAAATCAGAAAGCAAATATAGATATATTCCCATGTCACTGAAAAGGTGTTTAATAAATATTTTCATTCATAAATTAACATGACTACAGTAACTGCTTTCCCAGTTCTGACATTCTTTAAATACACACTCCCAGTTGAATTACTTCAGGCTATGTACTGAACAGATCTACGCCTTTCTGAAGAACAGTTACAACATTTGCAAGCCAAGAATATTCTGTGCAATACCTAGACACCTATCACCATTGAATGTATGTGTAAGTAGTGTGAACTAAACGTGCACAACTCTTGTAGTGATGTAGGGATTTAGTCAAGCAGGAAACCTTATAAACTTTCATACCTTTCACTATATACTATAGACTATAGTACAGTACCAACTTCCACGCGGTTTTTATTTCTCTGCTTCAGTGATAGATCTCATGACTTCATACTTTGAAAATACTGGCCTTATAGAAAAAACACTAATATACTGTATACACCATCTTGGCACATTAGAGAAAAGGCAGATTTTAAAATATTAATATTAAAAAATATATTAAATAAATATTAAATACTCTAGGATTAACAGAACTCCACACACACACATCTATACTTTCCTATACAAAAAATGTCCTTCATTTCCAGTCACAAAAATATCAATATAGTTTCCTTGAATATTCCGTTAAAATCATTTATAGGTTTCGCAAAACCTTTTCTTCTACAGGAAAACACTTCCAAGAGAACCGACGTTTCACTCTAACGATTAAGTATACTGTATAAAATGAGCCTATTCATCTCAGCACAGTCCGTAAATTTATCATTCAGAAAGCGTACAGTAGATGATGATCCTATAGAATAGATGAATAAACTCGAATATCCAAGTGTTTTCCCGTGTCGGCGCAGAATCTATTCACCGCGTTTAATTAGTTGTATACTCGCACACTACGGGATTAACTCGGCAATTTAAGGACTAGCACTAAACGAATACATCGATGAGATAGACGATAGTCGGAAGAAATATCCGCTATATTTCGAATTAAGTGACTGTAAATGCATCCTGCCATCATCTTTCGCTCTACCACACCGCCTATGACACACAACTTTCGTTTCGGTCGTAAGAGATCAACAATACAAAAAGTTCTTACCGTGAAAGAGAACCAGACGAAGAAACGCGCCCCTGGGACCATTTTTAAAAAAAATATATAAATCAATTTTTTTCTAGTTTGCAAAACAATAATGCAAAAAATATATAAATCAACTCGCTTTTGATCGCACCAGAGCACGAAACGCGTATTCTGCTAACTGACCAGGTACCAAGTTGCTCCGCACTGGGTGGGGACAAGGCGAAGGGAGGCGGCTCGGTCCTTTCTCTGTCCGCACGCAGGGTGGGTGCTCGCTCCACCCAGGCGACTGGGAACAGACCTGCCTACCTGGCCCGCACGTCAGCCGGGCTGCCGGCGTCGCCCGGTTTCGCGGACCTCCGCCCTCACAGTCACCCTGGAGAAGAGATTTCACCTGCGGATTTTTATCTTGAGCTGATTATTAGTTGGTGCGCATGATAAAATACACTCTTTGTTGTTGTTTTTTCTTTTCTCGTTGCTACTCATTTAAGCGAAAGTGCTGATTTTTTTTTTTGGGGGGGAGGTCTGAATTCATAGCACTTAAACCACCATTTTATGTACAGTATTCTCCTTAAAACAATAAAACACTGAGGCTGTAGCGTTTCATATACATCTTTTAGAATTAAAATTTAAAATACAAAAATAAAAAATAAAAAATACAGAAAATATTCTATATTAAACATATAATTAAACATATCATTTTATTTATATATTATTTTAGTTTATTTAATGTATAACAATATATTATATCATTATATATTAAATACAAAAAACGTTTCAAGACATTTTAGACAATAGATACCGATAGTTTCTTTTCGTTACTATACAATAACACTAAACATAAAAGTGTGAAATTACAAACGACACCATTTTGCCAATCCAGCTCGTTTAAATTCTAGTAGCTAACTGATCTGACACTATTTTTCAAACAGCTGTTTGTTTGTTTTTTGAAGGAATGAGGAATGACATATTCGCTTCAACAACATTGTTACGGTACAATATGGTCATCTCACACTAACTCTAGAGTTTTTTTTTTGTGTTTAAGGTGACTCTCGTCTACAGTTTTAAAACGACTTCCACGTAGTTTACACTTGCGTTTGCCGGTTCTTTTTGTCAGTGTCGATCCTGAAGAACTCCACCGGGTTGGCTTTGTCAGTGCCTTTGTCGATTTTTTTTTTCTTAGAAGAATACAGAAAAGGCGCGACGTACCCGTTGACACAGGACACCTGTGGACACAGATACAGTACGCAAAGTCAAACACGTTTGGCCATAATGCCGGGGTCATGCCGCACACAGCTTGCATAAAATCCTCGTGATGACGCAGGGAGCAAACAGAAACAGCAGTGCCGCTGAAGAATATTCAGTGATGCGATAAAATAAAGAATAATTAAATATTTCAGCTTTTAATTATATATCCTAACATTCTGCTGGCCTTTTTACTGTTTTCCCACATTGTCTAGAAAAATAGACACTGAAGTATTCATAGGTTGTGTCTTGAATCTCTCATTTCTATCTACTGCAGTTTGTTTTTTACTCGAATTGGGCCTAACTTATTATATCCTTCGCAGCTTCTAATGGCTTGGTAAGTAGTGCTACAAAAAAGGCAAAGATAATGTTAGGCTGTTCTGTGTAAAAACACAGAATCTAAATTCAGAAATGGTTTGTCAGAAGTGGACAATGGCATAGCAATCTTTACAATGCTATCAAAATCTGATCCCATTGTAGAATAAACATATTGCTGCCCTGGAATCAGTCTAGAGCAGAGCGACCAGACATATCCCAATGCTTAGTGGAATGTTTAAGCCTTTAAAGTCTTGAACACAGAAGGACCCAATCCAAGTACAGTATTTAAAATCGTAAAAGGCCCTGACAAAGCCAGCCCAGTGAACTTCTTCATTATCAACAGTGAAACACAAACCAGGGGACACAAGTGGAAACTATTTAGAAGGCTGTCAGAGAACAAGGGGCACTTCTTTACACAAAGGGCTGTGGGAGTATGGAACACGCTGCCTAGCCATGTCATTGAACACGATCCTGGTTTCTCTCAAGAACTATTTTACTACTAACGTCCAAACAGGTTAGATCGGACAAATAACCTCCTTTTGTTTTGAAACCTTATGTGGTAAACCTCGTGTGTTTTGAAATCTAACTGTCTGTGTTAAGTTTCCTTTTTTATATAATTTGACAACAATGGCTCTAAAACAGATCCCTACGGTGCTAATTCCATAGCCCCAATTTGAGTATTCAGAACCTATCTGTACCTTTTCCTACCTACAGTACGTATTATCCAATTCTCATTTCATAGGCAATCCAATCCAATTGTCCAATATTTAATCTAATGATTGCCTTGAATTCCTACCACTTAACATTTTGAGAAATGGTCTTTTATGCGTGGAGTTTGTATGCTTTCTCTGTGTTTGCCTGGGTTTCCTCCCACAGTCCAAAGGCATACTGGCAGGTTAATTGGCTTCTGGGAAAACTGGCCCTGCTGTGAGTGTCTATGTGTTTGTGCCTGTGTTTGCCCTGCGGTAGGCTGGCACCCCATCCAGGGTGTTCCCTGCGTTGCCAGGCCAGAATAGGCTCCGTCTCTCCCTGTGACTCTGTATCGGTTGCAGTGGTGAGAAAATGGATGTTTGTGGATAAACTCTGTCTTATTTCTTCATAGACTGCTTCCCTGCTATTGAAAAAGTATTTTGTGCTGTTCCCTGGTCCATTTTCAAGTTGACATTTTTTTTGTCTCTGCGTTTTTAGCCCACAGAACCTGCTTGGTGTACCTCCTGGTTGATCTCTGAGTAATCTGGTAAACGTCACTTGTCCTCCTAAATCTGATACCTGTTTCCTGTCACTCGTCTGGCATGCGGGAACGTTTCTTTACTTCTCTTCTTGACATTTTAAAGTCATGATGTGGCATTTATGAAAGCTGTTCCCACAGTTGATTTTTTTAGTATATAAGATCCAGGCCTGATGGAGCAGTCCTCCAATTCTGAGCCAATCACGAGTAATTGCCAGGGGAGGAGGAAAGGTACAGTACAGTAGCTTGCTTGGACATGCATGAACAAACCAGTTTAATGACCTGTTCTGGCCAAATGTGACAAAAGACACAGCCCAGTATCCTTTTAATCCAGTTCCATCCATCTGGGAGTGAAACACACCCATAACATGTCATTGTTTTATATTTCTCCAACGCCTTTTGACATAATAAGCAAGCTATTAATGTGTCACAGTCCTAATGTAAGAGATCGTTCATTCTTATGCAATTAATGCAGCTTGATTCATTTTCTCCTGGTGTCAATCATGATCTTTATGACAGACCTGTGTACAGCGTTCAAGGGGCTTTCCCCTGGAATTCAAGGCACTGTTTAAAAAAAAAAACAGAAAAATACCAAAACAAGTTACAGTTTGAAAAGAAGATATTATTCTTGACTGTAATTAGGGTCAAAGGGTGGCATGGTGCCTCGCAGAGCTGGGACCCTGGGTTCAATTCCTGAGGTGCTGTCTGTGGGGAGTTTGCACGTTCTCCCCTAGTTTGCGTGGGTTGCTCGCCACAGTCCGCAGACATAGTGGTAGGTTAACTGGTTTCTGGGAGAATTGGCCATTTTGTGACTGTGTGTGTATTTGTTTCTGTCTGTGCCCTAAAGTGGACTGACGTCCCATCCACGGTGTACCCTGCCTAGTGCCCATTACTTGCTGAGCTGGGCTCCAGCTCACCTGTTATTTTATTCTCTTCAAATTTATATAATCTTCCTCTTCATGCATTTTTGAGTTGCAGGTTGAGTTTTAATGAGAACAATGGGACTGTTGTGCTGGAAATAAAAAACAATCACTGGTACATCTGTGACATCTGGCATGTTGACATGAGTATAAACAGCTTTAAAAAATCTGAGATACAGTACATACCACACATAATAACTGAGGTGTGTCAGATCTTTGTCACTTGTTATGACTCCTGGCACTAAATGACATAAAACCTTTTTGTTCTCCGATTCTACATTTATTTTCTCTTTTCACCTTTGCACATTAAAGGAACTTACTGTCTCTAATTTTCAGACAAAGGACTACCTATAACTTTTTTGAGATTATTGTTCTTTTTTCTCATCATTCTTTGACTGGTTGTCTAATGACTTACTACGTATGCAGTGGAATATCCTGATCCCATAACCATCACTAGCTGAGAGTAAGGGAGCACCAGAGGAGAGTGTGGATTAAATGACACTTATATGTGTTGCCAGCAGCCATATCACCCTGCAACTCACAACTAGCAACCCACTGAAGCTCGGCAGGTGTGAGCCTGGTCAGTACCTGGATAGGAGACCACCTGGAAAAGCTGAGGTTGCTGCTGGAAGAGGTGTTAGTGAGGCCAGCAGGGGGCGCTCACCCTGCGGTCCATGTGGGTCCTAATGCCCCAGTAAAGTGATGGGGACACTATACTGTAAACAGGCACCGTCCTTCAGATGAGACATAAAACTGAGGTCCTGACTCTCTGTGGTCATTAAAAATCCCAGGTCGTTTCTCGAAAAGAGTAGGGGTGTAACCCCGGTGTCCTGGCCAAATTTCCTATTGGCCCTTACCGATCATGGCCTCCTAATAATCCCCCTCTCTGAACTGGCTTCATTACTCTGCTCTTCTCCCCACTGATAGCTGGTGTGTGGTGAGATAACTGGCACACTATGGCTGCTGTCGCATCATCCAGGTGGGGCTGCACACTGGTGGTGGTGGAAGGGAGTCCCCATTACCTGTAAAGTGATTTGAGTGGAGTGTCACACACTGACACAGACACACACTTGCACTCACACTCAGACCAGTGCCGACTTTCCCAGAAGTTAATTAACCTACCAGTATGACTTTGTGTCTTTCAGTTTAAGACAGGCATTCTGGTCTTGATTTGTATTAAAATGGCTTTTGGCATAATGCCAACGGTGATTGTTGTCTTTAGATAAACGCTATAGATTAACTTAATCTCACTTAGTCACACTGTCAGAGCAGGTGCCTGGAAAATTAGGCCCAGATTCTGCTCTTCCTTGTGCTAATAGGGGCGCTGCCCATAACTGCTTTATAAGACCACTTCAGACATCAGAACATGTTTTTTAATACTGTATGTAAGAGAAAGTGACACTTCGGCAGAAGGTGTTTGTCTCCGAGATGAAACAAGCTCAGTGACAGAGCGATTATATGCATAGATTGTGAAAAAGACTTTTGATGTTGCTGATGGTGAAATTCAAATATCCAATTTCTGAAAAATTACCAGTCTTTGGGTTCCTGAATATTTACATGAATTACAAAGGAAGTACAGAAAATCGGTATAACGTTCTAGATATTTCAGAAGTAACTACCCTTGAAAGTATGAATTCTCTTTACTTTTGTTTTTCTGTTCCTTTGCCATTACTTTTTATCTGTTGGTTATGGGCAATGCTCCATAAACTAAATCGTGGAGGTTTACTTGCAGTTCTGTATCTCGTGAAAATGAACAGAAACACAATCATGTTATTTCATCTTTCTTGGAAGAAGTGTTACTCACTTACTGTAAGCGCGGATCTAGGCAGTAACAGTTTATAACAGGATTGTTGTTCTGATGTACATAAAAGACCCACAAGCGCACTGAGAGTTCAGTGTCCTTGGGATGATACTATTGCTGAGAATATACAGCAAACAAAACATTTCCGACTTTGAAACGTATGCTTTGCTGTCTCGAACAGGCTCATCTTACATTTGATAGAGGGTGGGTCTGACAGCAAAATGAAAAAAAGAAAACTGCATCCTTCTTAAACACATAAGTATCTTTTTTGTGACAGTGTGCCTGATTACAATCAGGCCAGGGTAGGCGGACAACAAAGGTTAACAGTAAAATTCCAGCCAAACAAGTGCTGCATTACATTCTCTTTTAACATTAGTGTAGGTCCACCTACTGTATATCTTCAATTCATGCATATGTTCCCTTCCCTAGTTCAATTACAGCAAGAATCTTCAGTTCTTCCCATAATCTTCACACCAAATTAATGTTTTTTTTTTGTCAATTCACTTAAATAATAGCTGGTGTGTTTGAAAGTAAGATGTTCTCCTGTAAGATGTTCTCATGCGAGTGAATAGCGTTAGGCACATGGAAATGTTATGTTGCCAAAGGATGACAAAGCTCTTTACATACGGTAGAGGAGGAAACCCACCTCACTCACAGCTGAGGAGCAGCACTGTGGGAGGACACATGGCAGACAAAGCTGGACAGGTGAGAAACTACTTCAGCAGTTGAATGAAGAGGTGCTTTAAGTAACTGGATTGGGAACCCACAGAGTGGAATCGGACATGACGGTTAACACCCCTGTTCTTACGAAGAGGGGGCTGGAATCCACAAACTAAGCTGGAAAGACCTTGGCTTGTCCATACTGGGGTATTAGATTTGGAAATTCTGGACCAGACGGAAGACTGACACCTAATGGTCCAGCAGCAGCACGTACAGCAGCCAGATATGGTGGGAGTATGTGTGTCTGTGTCTGTGATGCACTGGTGTTCAATCTGGGGGGCACTCCGCCTTGCGCCTGGTGCTTGGCCCCCCTGTGACCCCGCATTGGATAAAGCCGTTGGCAAATGATGGATGGATGCCCCATCCCAATATTGACAAAGCCCATCCCTGTTTAGATTCTGAGATATGATGAGATCGGGCTAGAAGTTGCTAATTCTACAGCCGTCTGTTTTGACGACTCTGATAATTGTTGCTAGAAACTAGAAAACTACTGTAGCTTCTCTCGTAAATGCTTGATCCCCACCGTGATGATTCGGAATTATCAAGCTATGGTTTTAGCTATTCCCACTCATCTGAAGATTTTAGGAGATAACGCGAGACATCGGGAATATAATCAGCAGAAACAGACATGAGTAAGAAACCACAACTGCTGTTTTTATTATTCATCAGCTTAAGATGAACAGTGCATTTTCTCTTGGGAATGCAGATAAAACCCACCCCTTCACCACTACAATTAAAATGGAAAATGCTGTGATCTTTTAAAAACAATCTTGAACTGTTGGATCTATATGTGTGTTGTCTCTTTTGAAGGAGGAAAAACTTGGGTATTTTGCAGTGGGAAGAAAAGTGCTTCATAAGCAGTCTTGCGAGTTTTTCATCATGAAGACCTTTTTCTGTTTCAAGGTTTAGAGGTCTAGTGTTTATCTAACCGTACCATACACAAGCAGTGACCTCTGTGTCCTGGCTTCAGGAATTTCGACAATTTAAAGCTGTTTAGGGTAGTGGAGGAGGAGGTGGACAAATCGTGATGAGTTCCTGCAATCGGTTCACAGGCAGATAGGAGTGAGAACCTTTGTCAAGTGTCTTGAGTGTGAAAGCTTTTTGTGTGAGTCATTGGTACAATAATAATCCATCTAAAATGCAATACTAAATTAATCCCACTCTGCTATCAATAGGAAATGACAGAACAATAGGTTACTGGTGAAAACATATTTTATAGATGCGATTGTGTACAATACAAACTTACAGAGAGTTTGCACATGAACATAGAAAGTTTTGGCGCAGCACAACAATTTGAGGCAATGTAGTGGATTTTGTCAGCACTCAAAAGGACGACTAAATAAGGATGCAAGGCTCGCTTGTAGTTTCAAATGGTAGCTTTGTTCATTAGCTTTTACAGATGCTTTGACAGCTATTTATAAACAATATAACCCCCTTTTCCCCCATCAATTTGTCTAAATCAGAACAAAAATTTTTACAGCAACGCCCTCTTATATGACTATTTTCACTAAACTCTTATGTAGCTTCATTCTACCTTTCTGACTAGTCAGAAATAATTAAAACCACAATGCACTGAATAGGGGCTTGCTATGTTAATAACAAGAATTTTTTAACTAGTTAGCTTGTTTTATGCTAACATTGTAAATGATTTTTTAAATAATTTATAGCCTAACAAAGCAACAAAAGCTCACTAACATTCATTTTTCTTTTCCCACTTAAACATAATTAGTACTAGTCATTTACAAACAGATGTCAAATGTCTTCAAGAGTGAGATGTGGAAGGTAAGTGCTTAGATACAAGCAACAAAATAGCAGGTCGAGTGAGAAATCACAAGCAAACAAAGAATTGAACCACAGCTGTTTTCTTCATTTTCGTAAACAGTGCCAAGGGCCTGGACTGGATGATGTCAGTATAGGAAGGTGACAATTAATCCTAGGACTAGTCTGGGAAATTAATCTGTGGAAACAAATGAAATGTATTTGCACTCGTCAGCAAGCAGCGTGGATGTTATGAAATGCCTGCAGACAAAAATTTGGCAAGAGCCTGTTAAGAGACGTGTTAAAACAGCCCTGCTCAGCTAAGGGTCTGTAGGATTTTTCTAGCTTTGGAGGAAGCACAACTCTCAATTGAAAGAGGAAATGGCTCTTCTGAAGTGTCTCAGTTAACGTTTCCGTTACACTGCTATTCTAACATAAAATGATGAAGATCTTTGTAGGAATTTTGCTATGAGTTGTGTTATTATTAGGCTTATGTTCATTTTACTTACAAATGTTATCTTGGAAAAAGTATTATGCATCGAAACTACTGCTTACTTACCTTAGAGAAATACCCGGCTCGAAAGAGAGAGAATCACAAGGCTAATGTTTTCCATAGTTCACCTGGAATGACAGGTTAACAACATTCAAAACCCTGCATTTAATCTGTCTTGTTGGGGCCGCCCTTGTAAAGGAGCAACTTTTCTACACCGTGGGAATTTGCCTTCTCTTTGTAGGAACCATGAGAAATCTAATGCTATGCCTTTAATTTAATCTCCTTACATTTCACCTCACCTGCAAAGAAACGTGACTGTTACTCACGTTGATCGCAAACCCTTTCATTCACACCCACATCACCCAGACACTGTCACTGTTCTTGCATGCTATGTGGTAAATTCTGATTTCCCTTGAAGATCTTTATTGTACATTTATTTATTGTATATTTATGTAACAGTCATTAAATTAATCTGGTTCTTATCTGAAAGCATCAGATTTTACGCCATTAAATCTCCAAAGTGGCTGCCAGACCCAAACTGGGCTGGCAAAAGGGATGTAGAAAATTAAATGAATCCAAAAACAGCGTTGTCCAATTTTCCTTATTTCAAAAGCTCACATTAATGTAGGGAGCAGCAGACTTTTGAATTCTCATTTCATATTAAAGTACCAAATACGAAAGTGAAACCAAAAACAACTTTCTTGAAGTGTAAGAAATAAGATGCAAAGTAAATGAGCAGTAAAATAAGAGTGGCCAGAACCTTGTAACATTTTCCAATATGAAATAAAATATTAAAATCAATTAGATACTATTGTATAATAGACTCTATGTACGGTAGTAATTTAGTGCTTTGGAGGTGTACAAGCAAAGTTAGAATCTTTAATACAATTTTATTCATACAGTATTAGATTTCACTGCAATTTTTGTTGTTGCTCTATGATTTGTTGCTATAATTTATACATTATATAAATTTCTATGTTTTTTCATATGCTTATTTAAATCCTATTTTAAATGGTTTTGACTTTTATATTATATAGAAAGGTAGTGCAAAATTTTTGCCTGAGTCTATGCTAATGTGGCCATATCACCCTGCAACTCACCCCTGGCTACCCACTGAAGCTCAGCAGGTGTGAGCCTGGTCTGTACCTGGATGGGAGACCTCCTGGGAAAAACTTAGGTTGCTGCTGGAAGAGGTGTTAGTGGGCCCAGCAGGGGGCAATCACCCTGCAGTCCAAGTGGGTCCTAATGCCCCAGTATAGTGACGGGGACACTATACTATAAAACAGCCGCTGTCCTTTGGATGAGACGTAAAAACCGAGGTCCGAGGTCCTTTAATGACCACAGAGAGTCACTCTGTGGTCATTAAAAATCCCAGGGCGTTTCTCTAAAAGAGTAGGGGTTTAACCCCGGGTTCCTGGCCAAATTTCCCATTGGCCCTTACCAATCATGGCCTCCTAATAATCCACCTCTATGGATTGGCTACATTACTCTGCTCTCCTCCCCACTGATATCTGATGTGAGGTGAGCGTTCTGGCGCACTATGGCTGCCGTCGCATCATCCAGGTGGATGCTGCACATTGGTGGTGGTGGAGGGAGTCCCCATTACCTGTACAGAGCTTTGAGTGGAGTGTCCAGAAAAGGGCTATATACTGTAAGTGTAAGCAATTATTATTATTAATGTCTAATTTTTCAAAATAAGAAAAGAACATTAGAATAAGAATAAATTCTTACACTTACAGTATATAGCTCTTCTGTGGACACTCCACTCAAAGCGCTTCACAGGGAATGGGGACTCCCCTCCACCTGGATGATGATGATTTCGAATTATTGCATAAGTTGTGATAGCCAGATTCAAGCCTGGTCATATTAACTACTGATAATATGGCATGAAAATTTCATGTTATATCAGACACAGGTGAGAGAACATACAGTAGGAGAGGATACACATGAGAGAAGGTAATTCAGTCCATTTTATTTCTTGGGGTGCTAGTAGCTAATTGATCAAAGGCTCTCTTTCATCTATTTTGTGAAAGAAACAGTTTTAGCGATATGGCTGGGAAGCCTGTACCATACACTTAAAATATTCCTAACATATTTTCTCTTTGGATATATGCCAGGACTGATTGTATCAGCATAACAGTGATCAAACTGTAGGCGCAGAATTTTGAAATGTGACACATTTACGACTATGACAAATGTGTCAAATGTTTGAGAAAAAACACTGAGATCAAATAGTTTAGAATGAACTTTTGCTTCCTGTCATTTTATTTTGACTTACTTTATAAAAAGGCGGATGCATTTTATTAACAGATTTCAAACAAGAAAACAAAACTAGTTGTTGGATTTGTTACTAAAGTAACAAATACAGTATGCTCCTAAATATTTTATAATCCCATAAGATATTAAAGCACAAGTATTTCCAGTTTAAATGCTTTTTCTTTGCACTTCCAGATCCATCTGGAATTCAATCTCCACCTGGTTAATCTATCGATAGTGCATTGACAGTAAGTGCTCCTAGCAGGGATCTCATCCTGGGTGACATGGCCTTGTGCACTAGTAACCCCACTGCAGAGCAGATGAGGTAGAGACATGAGAAACCGTTTCAGCTTTATGAAAGTCAGACAGCACAAGTCAACAGTAGGACACCTACTGGAAAAGTGCCATGAAAGCTGTGATGATTAACTAATGTTACCCGCTGCAGCATCACATCCATATTTACTACTAATAGTGCTTTCATTGAGTTTTTTGACCCACAGGGCTCCTAAAGCATATGGAGATATACTATATCCATAATTGAAGTGCTGCACCACCTGGGTAAGGTGCAGTTATCATCATGTGCCAACAGACAAACCATCCAGGAGATCGGGTAGAGCAATGAGAAATTGCTTAACCTGTTGAAATAAGGGACACAGCGGAGGAGTGCTGGAAGGGACTTTGTGGCCCTGTACAGCAGAAACCTGTTCCCTGAGCTCCAGCGCAGGACTGGACAACCGCAGTTTCAGAGCCAGGACAGGGGAAAGAGACATGGACAACAGCAAGCGGTAGGGCTTGGAGGGACTCTTTAATTGTGCAAATCTGGCCCCCAAATCCACTTGTTCTGATGAATAATGGACAAACACCTGATTGAGAAAGTTCTAATTCAAGGTACCTCTGATAATTTGTTAGAGTGTGTACTTATTGCGAAATGTTTTTTTTGTGAAATTAAGTTTATTTTGATAGGGGAATAAAATGTTTGGACTGTGGGAGGCAGCCAGAGCACCTGCAGGAAACCTATGTGAACACGCGGAGAACATACAAACTCCAGATGGATAGCACCCAGATCCAGGATTGAGCGCAGGGCCCCTGTGCTGTAAGCCAGCAATGCTAACCTCCTTGTCACCATACCACCCCTTCACAAAGCACCATAGGATCTTAATGGTGGTGTAGTCAGGATCTTGGTTAAAGTCCCCTCCAGAGGACAGAACATCCTACAGGACAGTGTCCCCAGTGACCACACTGGGGCAGTGGAGAGGTGGTCATGAAAGAGAGGGAAGACCTACAGTACAGTACCTGTTGGTCCACCAGCCCCACCTCTAGTCCATTAGGGAAGTGGTATGGGCTTGCTGAGCTTCGAAGACCTGATTGATCAGGTTGCATGATGTTAGCACTTTTGTGGGAAGTTTTATTAAGAACAACTATGCTGAAAACAATACTGTGTATTGCTGCACGCACATGCAAACTAAAATCCAGAAAGCTTATAAACAAATACAGGTGAGTCATAGAGCTAAATCTTAGGTGTGTGCTTTGGCCGGCTTCCAGTGGAGTCAAACCCATCTACTGTACATCTGCTGCATTAATGGGACTGCGTTCTCTGGCATTATTTCGCATCCTGTTTGATGAGAATGAAATGAGACTGGCTAAATCACTGCTTAGTAAAAGGGTGAGGTGCCTCCTCCTAATCAAAGCGTATTATTATCACTGAGATGAATAATGCATCATACAATAGATAAACCTGGCAAAGCAGCTAAAAGTGACAATGCCGCAAATTGTTTCAGACTGTCCTGTGTTAGCACTCTCATTAATTAAAGCAATATACTGTAGCAATAAAACACACAAAGTTGTAATATAGATTAATTCTCACAATTATATCATGATAAGGACTATCATGAGAGGTTATTATTCATGCCTACTGCTTTGAACAGTGAAATGAGAGATCACAGCACACATTGTAGTAAAGGTGGAATATGAACCAAGCCTGGACAGTAAAACATTAACCCACCAAAGGACTGGTACATGTTTCACTGTCTTTCTGCATTAGTTAAAATTAAACCAGAGAGAAGCAGAGGGAAGAGTAGCTTTAGAACACTAACAAATAGGTTTTCGGTACTCTAGTCACAAAACATTTTTGAAGAATTTAAGATTTTAACTTGACTTCAATTTCCAGTATTTAATTGCATTTCTCTGTATTTCCAAATTTGTGATCCTCCTCAGTGTCTGCTTAAATTGCTCCTTCCATACTATCCTCCTAAAAAAACAGGAGGTACAGTGTTTGATAAGACTTCAAAAAAACCAAATAGAAGTAATGACTACTTCTCTCCTGCAGAGCATAACTATTAAGCCCTCAGTGAGATTTTGATATCTAATTTTCCTCCTGTCTGCACAGCCTCGGGCCTTTCACACTAATCCGTATTTTTACCCTGTTTGGAACAGAGGGAGTTCACCATGTTGCACCCTTTGCTGAAAAAACAGACTGCTTTGCTAAAAGCCCAGAGAGAAGTGCGGTGTTAATAAATAATTTGACAAAACGAGAACTGTGTGCTTCCCCACCATTTTGGCCCTTATTTGTATTATCTGCAAATTTGCATTTTATACAAATTAAAACAAGCTCCCAGCATGTTAAAAATAAGAGAACATAGTTTGTTTTGGTGCCCTACAGTTTCAATGCTTCATATATTCTATATTCTACTGCTGGAAGCTTTAAAACTAAACCACTCCAAACGTCCACAAATCTCTGTATTAACAGATACATTTTGTAGGTTGTATCATTCTTATTGTTTTTTTCCCCACTGCATGTACAAAAATGTTATGTTCCTCATCTGTCATTGAGTAATTCGCACAGTCTAGAGCCTTTTTTACGTTATCTTCTTTCAGGAACCCTTGGTGTACATTTCGGTTGTGGGGGTTGCCATGGCGATGTTATCTGTGGCGCTTAAAGACTTTGTGCTCTTGACGGGCGGAGCAGAAGGCAGAGAGGAATGCGAGTGAAACCTGCTCAGGGGCAGCCCTGGGTGTGTCTGCGGAACTACAGACAGACCAGAAAGAACAGGACTGCGCCGCCACGCCCTGTTCCACCTTTTCGATTCGCTTTAAACCCAAACCAGCGGAGCAGAGTGAGTCACATTGTTTCAAGGCTTTCTCTGTGTTGGCTTTTTTAAAAAGGGAAAATATAGCCGTGGTAATTTAAAGAGGTCATGCCATTTAATGCAATTTACTTAAACCAAAACGCACCTTTCAGTTTGTTTGAGGAATCACGGAAAACATTAAAACTGACATAGGACACTTATATTGATAATGTACTGTATATTGTTTGCATATATTTTTAAAATGCACTACATTTGTTTAGACTGTTCTAAAAAACAGTCATGAGACATACATTCAGCTGTCAAACAGAAGCTTTATTTCAATTGAATTCTTCTAACCAGACTCAAATGAGATGAACCCACAAGATATATATTTATATTCCAAGTGCATCCCTGAACTACCCCAGACACATTCATCGAGATAAGGTTCAGCCCAATCTTCAAGCTTTACTCTCTCAGCTTCAGTTTGTGGCATTGTTGTGTCTTAAATTATTGGCATCGAGATTCAACACATCTTTTACCTGAAATTCCCCCCCCAAAAAGCATTCCTTTTCTTCAGAAGAAACATTACTGCAACGTCTGCCAATAAGAAGAAATACAGCTGCAAACAGCAAGGACCAGGGACAAAGCTCCCTCATGACCACCCTGTTCAAGTGTGTTTACCAGTTTTCACATTCATTGGTTGACAGATTTTAGCTGTGAATGCATACCGTATGTGTGCTTCTACCTAATCCAATAGTCCTGCTGAATGATAAATTCTCAAGATCCATCAATCCTGAAATTCCAGAGTATTACTCCGTATAAATGCAGTGCAAGATCGTGCCTGCTATGCAAAACGACAATACAAAAACATGCCGCACAGTGGCCTGGCAGTCAGTGCTGTGATTCCAGCCTGGGGTGCCTCCTGTGTGGAGTGTGCGTGTTCTCCCGTGTTTGTCTGGGTTTTCTGCAGGTGTCCCACCTTCCTTCCACCTGCGAAAGACATGCTGGTCAGGAATAATGAGCTATTGTAAAAGATCTTTCTCCACATGCCTGCAATGCCCCAGTGTCTCATCCAGAATGATGACTCTTACCCAAACTCTGACCTTAGCCTCTGCACCCTGTGCTTCTGGGATATCCTCCATGTTTTTACGCTCACCAAGAACATGCAGCTTTCTTGAAAATGGATGAATAGAAACAAACTTCGAAAGGAAAAACACAAACTCAAAATTAATTGCTCCCTACACTCAAACTTTATAGCTCCCTACTGTTCTGGACTTCAATGGACAATATTGTAAGTTACAAGTCCCAAAACTCCTTGAAAATGAGTTTCACAGAAGAAACATTAGAACGTATAGTAATGTCCTTATGTATTTTAAAAGTTCAGCATGGGCCCCAAATTGTGTTGATCATTTAGACTGGCTATTCCACACAAAGAACTTCAGACAGTTTTGTACCGGTTTGTAATGCTTTGTGAGTTTTTCTGCAGAGTTATCAATTTTACATGACCTCAGTATTAGACATAAAACAACAGGTGTAATACTGAGGTAATGTCTAATACTGAGAACAGTACTAGACATAAGAAGAATGAGAATCATGTTGTAGTTGTGACAATGACTCATGACTTGTCATGCTTTGAAAACAGAGACATGGGCAGGTTATTTGCACAAGAGGACACAGTGACCCTCTGCTGGGCGTAGACAGAGCTTGGAGACCTGTTCACGTCCTGTAATGTTTGCAAGGGCACTGTGCTGATGTTGTATTGATTTGCTCTGGCCTGTGAGTTGCAGGAGCCATGGTAGTTGAGTCGGCAGGGGCATCTGGCTCCTGCATGGAAGGCCCTGGGTTCGATCCCAGGTAGGGGCAAGCAATGGAGCTTGGTCTAATTCCTTCCAGATGTCTCCCAGGTCCACTCAGCCTGCTTTCCAAATGAGTACTGGGGGTCAATCCTTCTGGAGGTAAGAGGCTGGCCAGAGAGTGATGCTGACCACATCATGATCATCATCCCTCCTCTAGAGGGCGCTCCCAGCTCTTGTGTTTTAGTTTCAATATCACGTACACCTCTCCCTGGACTCACCGGTATTCTTTAAACCTGGTGCTCCGGAAGCTCGGGGCTCTGCATTGGAAGACGGATGCCCGGAAGCCCACCGATCATCAAGTCGCCCTGCGTCCGCAGCTTGAAGGCATAGGCTTCCGATTGGCGTCCTGACCCAGCTGAGTCCGGGGCTCGGAGCGCCTGGCCTCGTCACTCCGTTTTTAATTTCCTAGTCCCATGCCCCTGTTTTTTAATCGTCTTGTCTTGAATGGATCACCTGGTTTGGGATTTTGGACCGCGCTCCGGATTTCCCCACTTGAACTGTTTTTGGACTTGTTTGCCTGCTCCCCCCTTGCACCTGATCAGTGTCGGCACCGGCTCCTGTTCACTATCCCTTCCATTCCTGACCCTGTTTTCCCTGTAGCCCTTCTCCAGTCACTTCCGGATTATGCCAGCTGCATAGGGTCCTAAACTACGGACTTCACTGGAGTCAGGACCGGCTCCCGTTACGCACTTCTAGTGTTGAATGGTTGAGAAAAATGGTGGCCCTTGCCCCCCATTCCTCCAGGGGCCTTTATGACCTGAAAAGGGGACCTGACCTCCCTGTCTGTGGGTTGCATGATGGTGGGAAAGGCTGCAGGCTCTTTGCAGTTGACTGAGTCTCAGAGCACTGTGGTTTTTTTGGGCAGACATAAGGTAAAGGTGAGGAGCTTTGCAATCAAAGGGCGCTTTGTGAGCAGAGATCCCAAGAGAATCCTTCCGTCTAGGACAAAAAAAAAAAAACAGCTCCACATAATATAGCGCAAGGTCACTAGCCCCTTCTGTCATTAATATAATAACACAAGTAATAATCCAGAAGAAAATAATTCCAGAATCATAACTGGAGTGATACATTTGCAGACTTGAAATTACAGACTCTTGCCATTGCCTCTCATGCCGGAAGGACAAATGTATGTTCAAACATTTTTACTGTTTTTAGAAAAAGAAGAGTGGTGAGACACTTACTGTAGCTCTCTCATGTTAGCAAACTGCAGCTTTCTCTTAAAATCCACAGGAATGAGCTCTTCAGCAATATTGTTCACTAAACCTCAATAGCAGATATGTCCTCTGTGACCTCTCTATAATACCTGAAGTAACAGACAATAAGCAACACCCAGACTAATCAAGAAATAGTTGCACTAAGACGTAACCTAATAATAGAAACTTCTATTATTTGGGAACTGAATCTGATTCTGTAAATAACTGGTAATGAGAAAGATAATACAAGTATAGAACAGTGATTGCTCTTAGGGTTACAGCAAGATTCCAGTCTCCTGGTTCTGGGGGAGTTTGCAAAAACAAGAGCAAGCAATGTCACTTAATTTAATTGCAGTTATTCTGATGTTAGATTATATTAAATTTAAGCTACAGTAATGTAATGCAAGAGTTTTCCTACTTGTAATACCAGAATGTTTAATGTTCTTATTCCGTGCGTGTTTTTATCTGGTAAAAGGCTCACCCATCCTCATTACTGAAGAAACCACGATGAGCTCTCCAGTGGACAAGAGAGTACACGACTCTGAATGGCCCGTCAGCTATGAGTCCAAAAGCTTACCCTCTATGCTGTACCACCCCCTATTCACTTGCACTTGATAGTTACGTCTATTTTTAAAGATATTAAATGTTAAAATAACCCTCCCCCTACCTCATGACGCAGCAGGCCAGTGTTATCTGTCGGTATAGGAATGCACGGCCTCAGACATTCATTCTGGAGTGCAGATACGACACGCTGCTATGCAAAAGTATTCTGGCCCTTACAACAGGCCCCCATTTTATGAAAATACAAAACATTGCATCCACATTTAAAAATATTTTGTTCAAAACCCGAATGCTCCAATTGAAGAATTTCAGGGTCAAGATAATTTACAGTTACTGTAAGCAAAAACAAAAGATAACAAACTGAAACAGACCTAGAAACTCAACGTTTGGCAGCAATTACAACTGCGAGTCTATTTGACCAAGTCTCTACTAACGCTGCCTATCAGTTTGGTGTGATATTTGCCCATTCATTTTAAGTAATACTAAACTTTGGGTTTTTGCATTATTGAAACATGCCAGTGCTCAAGATCAAGCTCTAATTATACAAACAACTTCGTCGTGAAAAGGTGGGACACTGTGTGCATTTGTTCATTTCTTTTAAATTGAACATGGCATTCGAGAATGCAATTTTTTTCAGAAGGGAGACATATTAAAGAGAGAACCTTACGCAGATATTATGGTATGCTTGTATGATAGGTAACATAAGCATAAGCCTCAAATAAACCATTTCTGAATGCATGGATGGATTATATTATATGGATACATATATGGATTACTGAATGTTGCTGGTATGAGTGTCGCATCTTCTGTAGTTAGATGTGAAAACATGAACGCGTTTCAAAACAAGTACTGCATGCTCTTGGAATGCGGGACGTACTCCTGTTCTCTGCATGTAACAAAATGTTCTCTTCTCACAGTATATAATTTCCAATGGATGCCACTCTCGAGTGCAATGACAAGTAATTCATACCGATGATGAAATAAGCCCAGAGTAAGTAAACGTTAAACAAGGTCATGTACTGTAGAATTCAAAGCCCACATGGTCTGTTTCATTTACTGTGATATTTACTTGTAAAACCTTGATATCACAGAGGATTGTTTCCAGCTAAAGTATATAAGTATTTCTTTCTGTGATTCCTTTTTTAGAAATCTACCAATGTAACATCTTTGATGGAAAAATACATCCCAGAAATAGGTTAATACTGTAATTTTAAAATTATTTTCTTAACATAAATTTGTCTGTTGGAGAGGTTGTGTGAATAAATCAGGCTGCAAAGTGACATGTTAGAAATGTTACATTTTGGGGAGGAAGGAAGAAAGAAAGATGTTATTAAGTACTAGAAATAGGTCTTTTCCTATTTGTCCAATTATTCTATACTCCCTGTTTACATTTATTTCTCTTGCTAGACAATCACTCTGGTACCTGCTGAAATATGTTTTAAAAAGTAAAAAAGTAACAGGAGAAAAAAAAAAACAGGCACTCAAGACATTTCCACAACATAATATTTAGCTGTAGTACAGAATTAGAGAAGTGGAATATCTCATAAACAAGTTAGTTAGGTGATCTAAATTAGGAATTGTTGAGCACTCATTGGCAGGTCTCTTTAAACATGTTCTCAGTTATGTTGTTAGTGTTGATTCTAGTGTACTTCAAGCCATGACCTGCAGTTTTCCCATCATTTTTAGGCATCTCTAATTATAGGATTCCTATTAAAATTGTCAATCTTTATTCCCACAAGAAGAACACAAGGTTAGTAAATGGTTGTCAGTAAACACCCATTCTCTCTTGAACTGTAGTCTTTCAAATCCATCAGGAGAAACCATTGTAATATGAGCAGAACTTCGAATTAGTACAGGAATGTTTTTTTAATCCTTAATTACTGAAGTATACAATAAATACGTTTCCAGCATATTCACAATAAGGACAAAAAAATTAACTACTATCTCCTACACAAATACTGATAGTAATTTGTGCTCAGACTGAAGCATCAAACATTTTTGTTTATAATTTATAAATAGGAGAAAAAAGTGCTGTTTTTAGTTTTTTTTCTGCTTATTAACAACAGGTGGCACCAAAGCAATTTCACTGGTATGCTATTCCCTGAAAAAACAGCCTTTCCAAATTCTCATTGCAGTAAGGCCTTGTTTACTCTTGTGAGGAAGTGATAAAAGACACAGGAGACATTTATCTTTCTCCGAGTGTGATGTCAAAAGAGTGCCAATTGTTTCCTGTTGATTCCAGTTAAACCTGTACAGCTACAAGTGGTTGTGGTGAAGTAGTCATACACATTTTCTAAGATGCACGCAAGAAATACTGACTCTTGATTTTATTTCTCATTGTAGGAAATAAACACACAATACTGCTTTGTAATGTCATTGTACATGTTGGGGGAAAAAAGTGACAAGGCAACCATAATAATAAAACACACATAAATAAAGTACAGCACAATACAATCAAAAGTAATGATAGGAAATGATTTACAGTACTGTATGTACTGTATATAGTACAAGTAGAGAGCAATTCCATGAGGAAAAGTAAAACGTTGCAACCATGGAGCTTTCTTCAGCTGTGCTTTGACTCTGAAAATGGCTCCATAGCCAAGATGTAATGTTTATCTTTTTATCTTTGCATTACCCAACATAGGATTCACCTTTACTCCTTCCCCTTCTGAAACACACTGTATATACCGTATACATTGTTCAAAGTACAGTCTACGATATCCATGCAAGGTGCAATCAAAAGCATTGAACAGATGAGCCTGGTCTTAGCTCTTTGCTTTTGTTCAATTTTGCCCTAAGATTATTATTGCGATGGTGTCAATATGCGTACTTGGATATGGCTTCGACCTGTCCTTTGTAGAGCGGCTCAGGTACAGCTGCCTTGAAAGCAGCTCTTGTCAGCTAAATGTTTCCCACTGGGTGTCTGCTGTTCACAATCAGGAATGACTCGTTTACTGGGCTGCGTACCTAAAGCGGATTTGATTTCACAGCCGACTTCAGTCCCTGGCGGGGCGTGCAAGGCGGTGACTAATGGCGCCACACCCGTGTTGGGAAATGCGGCTGCCAAGGGCTGTCAAGAAGGACGATGTGACGCCCCCCTTGGCACTTAACGTCCATGCCAGTTTAATTCGGAAACCACTGCTGTGGTTAAAGGCTAAATTCTAAACGTGAGCTCATATGGAAAACACACCTGCTTACCTTCTTCTCCACAATGTTGAGTGCTGGCTCCCTGCACAGCGCGACCCTCGCCAGGCTCTTGCAGTCACGAAACGCGTGCGGGGGAAGGCTCTCATTGTGTGCAGGGAAAAATCACTCTGGCCTGCGAGAGGCCTCCTGCAGCACACTCTCATCCCCCCCAAGAGGCCTCAAGGTGACAGCGAAAGAGATTTCCGGACATGGAAAATATTTTCTAACTTTCTTTTCACTGTTGAGTAAATTTGAGAAGTATGTCTCTGTACTGTCCAATTTTGTTCCTCTGAATACCCTCAGACTATATGTATATTTTTAAAATTTCAAAACACCAAAACGTGAGATCAGCACATTGCCGAGTTGGCTCCTCAGCTCACCTGGCGCAACCGTGCAAGTAAAAACACGCCGTCTGGAAAGACACCCTGAAACGCAGACCACACCCTGCAGCCCATTGTGTGTCTGGGGTGACGCAAGGGGTTGTGGTCCTGCTCGGACCGGGGGTAACAGCCTGGCGACATGAGGCCAGATCCCGTGCTAGTGAAAGAGAGGGCCGTTGTTGAGGGTGGAGAAGGGTGTGAGCTGTACTCTTACAGAGGCAAGGGGATTTATCAGAGGCGCGGGCCGAGACTTGCCTTCTTTTCCAGCTAGCTTTTGTGAATTTCACGAGAAGTCTTATGTGGATTACAGCTGTAAAAATGCCAAAACATTACTTAAGCTCTTGCTCATACTTGAAAAATTAATGAAAAGTACAACAAACAATTTTAATTATTATTATTATTATTATTAAAAGCAGTAAGAAGAACATAGGAGACAAAAAAGGTTTGTTTCCTTTCCCAAAAATGTTCTCCTGTTTTTTTCCTAAAACACAACAATGCAATTCAAGAGAAAGAGATATTAATGACATATTCAGCATGCAATCTTCCTGAGTAATACTGCCTGTTCTAGCCAGTCATCCTACAGTTCCTGCGTAATTGCATGCTTTTTAACACTGAGGACAAACAACCGCTCTGGAAGCATTTACATGTGGAAAATCAGTTGATCTGATCTGATTCTCGTTTCACGGTTAATTTAGGATTTCCACAAATGGTGAGACGGTGTCAAAATGAAAACACCACAGCTGCAGCACTGGAAATGACCTGTCAATGACAGCCCTGGCACTATGGACATACTGTAGAGACCAAAGCCAGG
This sequence comes from Lepisosteus platostomus, assembly GCF_059453375.1. Taxonomy (NCBI): domain Eukaryota; kingdom Metazoa; phylum Chordata; class Actinopteri; order Semionotiformes; family Lepisosteidae; genus Lepisosteus; species Lepisosteus platostomus. The sequence goes on from NC_142618.1 coordinate 16,340,116, forward strand.
TGACTCCTGTGCATCTGTAAAATAAAGTAAAATAAATATTCATACCCTGCAATGTATAAAAAGATTTATAGCTGAGTGGTTGGTATAGTAAGAGATCCAAGGAATTCCTTATTCTCTGGCACAGTTTTGGGTGAAGGGAGTAATAATTCAGGCACAGTATAGTTTACTGTGTGTATTGTATTAATAGCGACAACACGAACTAAACTACACACAATTTAAACATACAACGCACAAGTTATCCTATGTACAAATTCACAATAAAGTACTCTATGGACTTACAGTACATCCTAACCACCCAGAAAACCACAGCAGTTAAATATCTCTGTAAGCCCAGATGCCACTAAATGAATGGGAGCCTATCTCCCTATTCTAACAATGCACCCACAAACCAGGAGAGGCTGTTTTTACCAAGGGATCCCTTAACAACGTTCAAATACCTAGGCTGAGGTATTGACACCTGAAGAAGGCTCCACAGCTGAAACGCTGTGTTTCTTTTCTTCTCTTTTCAGAGTGGAATAAACCTTTTCTTGTTCCTCTGCTACCTAGCTACAATCTGGTCTTTCCAGGTGATCTGGAACAAAGAGCTCTTGCCTCTGATATTTTCCTGTCCTGTATCTGCCTGATACAGAGTCATATACTGTCTTCCCAGACACTTAATCATTTACACAAAACGTAATAAGCTGAGGTAAACATTACGATTGCTTTGATCACTGTATCTGACCTTCTACATCTTTGTCAAACATCCCTTTGATTTGAAGCTGGAGATGTTGACAGATTTGTAGAGACACTTCCTAGTCACCTATAGCTGTAATAACATTATAGAGTTCTGTCTGACTTTTACTGTATGTAAAGTTTTAACTTCTAGCATGCAGGATAGAAATAAAATAAATCCTTAAGTTTAATTCTTAAATTACGTGGTCTGAGAACTGGAGTAAAATTTGCAACAGTATTGCAAACTACTGAACAGATAATGCCTTTTAAAATTTCAATCAATTTCAGAGATTGCAACATGTCACTCAAAAGATTTGCTTGCAGCACTTACAGTAAGTGAGCATTTTTGCTTTATGAATATCCTTAACTATAGAAGAATCATATAAATCATTTGCCTTTTTCTACCACAATCATGTTTTATGACTTTCAAATGACTTTTAAATGAACTAATTTCTGTTCCAATTCAGACAATAAAGATATTTTTATGAAATGCTTGGTGGGAGACATGGTGGCACAATGGTTAACATTGTTGCCTCTCTGTGCTGGGGTCTTGGGGTCAATTCTGGACCTGGGGTGCTCTCTGTATGGAGTTTGTATGTTCTCCCCGTGTGCACATGGATTTCCTCTGGGCAGTCAGTCTACTCCCAAAGTCCAAAGACAAACTGCTTTGTTATTTGGCTCCTGGGAAAATGACCCTATTGTGACTGTGTTTGTGTCAGTCCACCCTGAGATGGACTGGCATGCTGTCCAGGGTGTATCCTGCCATGTGCTCATGGCTCGCTGGGATAGACTTTGGCTCCGCTGCGACCCTGAATTGGATGAAACAATTAGAAAATGGATGAAGGAATTAAAAACTGGTGAACTTTGTATTTGCAACAAGAGACTGCAAGGCTGAAGTGAAACTGTCCTTGAATTGTTCACACTGCACTTTCCAATGATCATAGCCGTCATGCATGAGTCAGCTCATACATCTGTTTTCAGAGATTAGTCTGTGTTCCATTATTTATACTGTATCTGAAAAGAAGATTTTCATGTCCAATACTCTATTTGTTTTTAAATGATATGCACATGCACTCACTATAAATACTGTACATACACACGCACACATGCACATTGTTTAAATGCATGATTAATGTTTCTCAGCCCTACCCTCTTGGAAACAGATGAAAATAAAAGAATGTCTTTGCTCTTAGCAAATGTTCCGCACATAGGTTTCAGTATCATTCACCAACTAATCGCATGACAGACATTTCAGGCAGCTTTCACTAATTAAAGCCATTAAATAACTTCTCATAAGAGGTAGGGCATAACAGATTTTTAAGTAACCAGAAAATATAAGAGCAACAACACATCAACACATCTTTAAGCACTGAGGACATTCATATTTTTAACTAAAAAAAACTGTATTTTAATATTTAGAATAAGAATTATGCTCAGAACAATATGAACTAAACCTGCCTAAGGAGACCAAAAGCATTCATGGGCATTGATTAAACTGATGATGAGAATGTCTTTTAACAGAAGAAGTCTCCACAGATGTTTTACTTGGGATTTATTTTGGAATAGTTATTGTAGATGAGGTAGATAGTTATTTTAAAACACTTAAGAAAATTCAGTGTATCATTTTACCATTTAGAAACAGAACTTACAAATGGCAAAGACAATTTAGATTTGATGTAATGTCTGTAGAACAAAGCTGAAATATCTTTATATAAGTGCATATGGTACATCTTTGCATTGTTGAGAGTCTCTATGAGCTTTGTACACACTTTCTGCTGAAGCTGCAATATTGTATTATAAGATGGACATAAGATGGCAGCTATGTGATTCTATACTGTTATATAGGAATGCGTGCCACCAACCTAACCAACTGTGTTAAAAGAAGTCATCTTTAGCCAATAGGGAATCAAGAAGACATGCGTGATTCTGGAACTCTGCCAATCTGATCAGCACAGGGAAGCGAGATAGATAACAGAAAAAATACTTAAGGACTGTTTTAGTTTAAGTACTTTAAGAAAAATACACCGTGTGTTTTGCTCCAATGCGCGTGAAATAAAAACTTCCTTAAACTCCCGAGACGGACTCCTCACTGTCTTTGACGGGGAAGCGGGAAAAATCTCTCCAGCCGCATGGATTTTATTTGTGCTGTAATCAACATTCTCACTTTATTCGAAAAATTGTTTAGTTGTGAAAAAAGACCCCGTGCACGTTACAAGGTTTAGGTCTTCGACCTGCACAACATATTCAGCGTCTTATTTTTGACGAGTGTGAACGCCCTGTGTGTTGAATGACCCTAGAGCAAAAATTCCATTTGTACTTGTTGTGCCTGCTGCAGACTCAGCTTCGTCCTTGCGATACCTACTGTACAGCAAGTTCTCAACAGTATTAACACTCAACTGTATTGTTCTTAGATACCTAGAGTGTAACCTGACGTACTGTACAATCAGATGTGCTTTGCAATGACTCTACACACCTTAAACCCTTTTTGTTTTGGAGTTGCCCGGGCAACAACACGAGTCTTAACCATCGGCACAGAGGTCAGTTTCACCCCTTACAACGTACAACAATATCGTTCAAGGCTTTAGTCTCGTTTCCTTTTGCTAATCCGCTCTAAAAAAAAAACTATTTTTAATGTATTATCGGCTATCAAAAAATGTATGAAAAAAACCATTAGCCTTAATTCACTTGCAAAGTACCAAAGCTCTTCACTGTCTTTATTTTCCACATCAGTTTTCCGATAATGAAATCGTAGATCCGCCGAGCCTGCTTTCACGTATAGTAGTTTTCAGTACCAAAACTAGATGGCATTGGTTCACAAATGTGGAACATGTGGGCTCTATGGATTTAAAATGATATTTTAAGCTTAAAGTATGCTAGAAAGCAGTATTTAAAATTTGTAAATCACTGACTTTTACGCACCCCGTATCTGTTTAGCACCTACAGTACACTCCATGCACATTAACCTGGCTTTTACTCCTTTTCCCTGACTCAGCCTATTTCACATGATAGTGACTCATTTGAAAGGCCCAGACAGGGGCTAAAATAATAAACACAGTTTAAAACAAAAACACCCAGTCTGACCTTATACGAAACATTGAGTTTATATGGATGGAGAATGTAAAATGATACTTTGATTGTCGTTAACATGACATTTTCAAAGCATGGCCTGTTTAAAATGAATCATATAGTGGCACTGGGGCTAAGGATCTGCACCTGTGGCTGGAAAGTTGCTGGTTCAAATCCTGTGACCGACAAAGGAATCCTGCGTTGAGCCCCTGAGCAAGGCCCTTAACCCCAGCTGCTCTGGGGGTGCTGTAAAAATGTCTGACCCTGTGCTCTGACCCCAAGCTTCTCTCTCCCTGTCTGTGTGTCTCATGGAGAGCAAGTTAGGGTATGTGGAAAGACAAATTCCTAATCCAAGAAACTGTAATTGGCCAATAAAGTGGTCTTATCTTATATTGGCCAAATACAGGAGTCCTATGATCTCAGACCAGATGGCATACTAAACCAGACTACTGCTGTAGAGAGATGTACAGCAACAGTCTAGAGACAGTTGCTCGCTCTATATCCCTGAGAACTATGGCAGCAGCTGGTTTTCATTCCAACAGCACTCCTAATGACTATTTTCCTAATTTGAGTTTTTAACTCTTTTCTCTTCGCAGTCCTGGGTTTCAGAAGTACCTTAATTTTACTGTTTTTTTTTTTACCAGGACACTGAGAAAAAAAAAAGAAATGTGTCTTAACTTAACTTACTGTAATTTAAAAAAACAAATGTTGTCAACTTTTTATCCACCCAAACAATTCCCAACAGGTTTGGAAACCGAAGATTTCCAAACACAGGTGCAAAACACTGTCGAGCTCGCCTATGGTCTATAAGGACAGCTAGCTCCGTTTGCATTCAATTTCTTAAATTCCAAAAACCTAACAACATGAGAAGGGTTACAAACAGTAGAAGACCTTTGGCCATCTAGGTAAATGATCTCATCTAGCTGTTCCTTGAAGAGAGCTGGGATTTAAGCTTCAACGACACGGCTAACTTGTTCTAGTCTTCTACTGCTCTTACATGTATGTCACGAAATGCCTCTGAGTCTTGAATGCTCTTCCCAAAGATGTTCACTCAGGCTTGTGTCCTCAGGCTTACAGTAAACCGGGTCTTTAAAACAAATCTCATTTATTAGGGACATTTTCTAATAGCAGTTGACTTAAGGGTTTGATTAGTCTTCGTCATTTTGAACTCAGGCGTATCACCTGGAACTCAGGAGTACCAGCAGTGAGGAACTCAGGGCCAAACGTGACTCGGTTCCCTGACTCGATTCCCGTATTTGTCATACATTATAACCAGGCAGCTCAAAGAAATTAATAATCACGTCAGGCAATGAGTAATCAAATGTAATGGGGTCAAATGCTCCGTTTCATTCACATTGTTATATAATATCCTTAATATTATTTTATTTATTTTTATAGGTGCATTTCAATTATTGTTTCACACTTTGTGTTGAATCTCCCACCCTTTTTTTATAGTTTCTCCTAATGGTACATTGTGCAATGAGGATGGCTATCTGCCGTGTGTTTGTGCAGGAGAAGGCAGTTATCGGAATTTAGAAAGGCAGAAACAGTGTAAAATGGATGTGAGGTGAAGATGAAGTGAAATGAGCGTGTTGTGAATACATGCGCCGATGTGGTTTCCAAGAAGGGTGAAGTCACAAAGTCGAACAGTCCCCTTAGTACTTTGATTTTTGATTGATTGTACTTTGATTGCGAGCACAATCCTTCCTTGCACAGAATCTATGCTTTTGCTTGATCTAAACGGATGGAAAACGTCTTTTTCGTCTTTTTACTTTTTCCTCCAAACATAAAACACTCGACTTTCCAAAAAGAGGTGTCGTGCCAATGGGAATATCCAGAACATTGTAAAAACAGTTTCTGCCCTGCCAGGTTCCACGGGGCTGTTGGGAACAAAAACACGTCGTGCCATAAGGAGAAAAACAAGAAGGGTAGGAGGATCTGCATTTTCCTAACCGAAAGCAAGTGCAGGAATTATAAGGTGACATTGTTTCCATTTGGAGTGAGGGAAGCGAAGCTCCGTCCACCTCTTCCTCAATACCCTCCTAGCAGGGCCTGAGCCCGGTTGTAGAGCTATGTATCGTTCTGAATAATTATCACTATTTCCAAATTCAGCTGCAATCATGAAATGTGTCACGTCATCTTCAGTTCACATTTGAAGAACTAAAACGTGAAGTTTAAGAAATAATATTTGATAAATTCCAGCATAACTTTGTTTAGAAACAGGAGGCTGCTACTTAGACCTGAAATGTGTATGGTGGGGGGAGTAATTATTTGTATAACTGCGCGAAAAGTGAAATATTCTACGAATACACCTCACGACAGTGCAGCCTCGCACATTTGTATAGTTTCGCCACCGCTTCACAATGTTATTACGATATCGACCGGTCCCTAACATTCTCCTTTGCCGGCTCGACTTCACTGACATCACCCCGCCGCACAAACGTATGCCATGAATACTTTAAAGAAATGAAAAATAGACTTCTAATGTGTGGTTCTACCGACTCTATATACGTGAGGAAAACAGACATTTCCTATAATTATGTATCAGGAATGACAGCGTTAGGTAATTAAATGTTTAAAAAAAACTTAAAGGAAAAACTTAGGTTACCGGCCCTGCCTTTTGGGGTGTGAACATGGGGAAACTCCCTTAAGCACCACCTTGCTGCTTATTATACTTAACAAAGAACCACCTTAGAATAAAGTGTTGTTCTAACGTGACACCGCGTTATCAACTCAGAAATCGTACCCTGCTGGATTTTCACTCAGCAAGACAGTTTCCCACGGAAGACTGACCAGCCATGGCCTCTCTTACAGGTGTCGGCTTGTGGCTACTTGTAATGCTACCGGTGAGTGAAGAAAAGGATGTTTCGTTTTATTCATCCATTTTTACCACACTATAAAATTTCTTTATTTTTTGCTTAAGTTTTAATTGTTATCTTAAAACGTTAGGTAACAAGTGTACAGTATTGTGTTACAGTTTGGTAGATATATCTAGAACACTTTTCATGCTCCTTTGTTTCTGAGTTACAGTACTTTCAAAACAGGAAAGTGATCATAAGATCGGTGCAAAGCATCATATGCTACTAATACGAGGACAGTTTTGTGAGGAATTCGGTTGTCAGCTTTTGTTACAAATGACATTTCTGTCATTGCATTTATGATCTGAATATACAGTAAGACAGCAGACGTACTGTAGCATAGATTCAATCGTTAAATAATGGTTTTCAATTTACATATATTTAAAATATAGCCGTTCTAAGTTTCTGAGCATTTAAAACCCAAGTACAGTAGGCTGCTTTACTCTAAAAGGTGGTCTTTCAGGACTACGAGAGCGATATTTCTTTTGAAAGGCTAAATGAAGTAGGGATCGATTATCTGGCATCAATTAATCTTTGTAGTTACAGTACTGGCAAGCCACACCAGTGGAAACTCCGATGTCCCCTTTGCTCTGGGAAACGATTGCCTTGATAGAGTTTATTTCCAGACTAAGTACCTGTAGAGTTAGACCACAGAAGCACATACAACTGCAGTTTATGTGATTGTATATCGGTGGAAAATAAACACGTTTATTTTTCAGCGGGAGCACTTTAATCTTGGATAGCTCCTTAATTAATGAGCGTGAGGGTGTAACACCCAAATCTACCAAAACCTGCACAACGAGCAATGACTTGCTCAGAGAAAAATACCGGGAACAGCCAAGTCTGAACAAAGATTTCTTTAAATCTCTTATAAAAAAATAACATAACAATGTACAGTACAGTGCATGTGTGATATATTTTGCCAGTTGGTTGCAAGTGGGGTTACACACACGTCGCCTATAGAGTAAATTTATTTTGCATTGAGACACTGAGAGATGGGAAACTTAACAACACAAAAGATCTGTAATTTAATGAAGCGGTATACAGTGTTATAATAACAGATACAGAACAAATGACCGAGGTGAATATTTAATTTCAGGGTCTGAATCTCCATATCAGGAGTGTCATTTGAAATCCAAGATTGAAAAGTAGTCTTTCATAGGAGCAGGACATCAGAATACCCTGTTAGCCCTGTTAAGTGTTCTGGAGGTGATTATACATTAAATATACAACTTTCTTCACCTCCCTGTCACACTATGATAACCTTAGTGGTGCAGATTTTCTTTGCCGAAAGGGCCAGACTGATAATCCAAATTATTCTGAGGGTCTCGAACATAGTAGGTTTTGTTGTTTTTTTAAATAACGCAACCAGAGAGTGCCATTTTAATATATTAAAATACAAAACACATGTATATTACACAAAGGTTAATGTTTTTTTCTGCAAATGCAGGGTTTTATGATTAATGTATTACAGTACCTGTAAAGCACTTTGAATGGAGTGTCCAGAAAAGCGCTATATAAGTGTAAGCTATTATTATTATTATCCAGCTGTCACAGTATTGATTTAAACATACAAGTGTAAGAATAATATAAGAAGTGATCATTCATCTTGTCTAGCCCGCTTGGTAGTGATCTCATCCAGCCATTTCTTGACAGAAACCAGGGTACCACTTTCTGTAACATGGCTTGTTCCACACTCCCACCACCCTTTGTGTAAATAAGTAACTTCAGTTCTTGGTTTTAAACATCATTCCACATTGTTTCAACTTGCGCACTCTGGTTCAATTTTCCCTGTTAATACAAAAGATGTCCGCTGGACTGACTTTGTCAATGCCTTTGAGAAATGTGGATACTTGTATCAGGTCCCCTCTTAGTCTTTAAACTTTTAAAAAGTTTTTTTGATTTAGGCTTCAAAGCAATCTTGTTTTGGGACCTAATGTAGTGGAAGGGAAATACCAGCCAACAGTGATTTTCTCTGAACACTTTTGCAAAGGAATAGAAAAAAAAACCTTCAGCATGAACTTGGAAACAATACCAAAATAAACGTCCTATTTACCAAAGGATGCTGTTTGAGATTATTGAGAAATGATATATTGCTTATGGAATACCAATTTCATTAGGGCAGGCTTCATTTTCTGCGTTGCCAAATGTGTGACAGATTCAACGATATCATGTGAAAAACTATTACTCTGTTCTACTTTGCAAATATTCTACAGAGAACAGACGCACTTGCAAATGAATACACCGTTGAAAGCTTAGTAAGCCGCAGGGCTCCTCGTTACATCTTACGTTTCAGAATCAATGCATAGGTAGAAAGAAAGATGGCCTTTTTGTTCAAATTAAGTCACTGCTTCCACTGGAGTCCTACAGCAATGATTTCACTGTTTCTGGGGAGAAAATAGGAAAAAGTAAGCCAAGAACCTCAGTTTGTTTTAGCATCTGATTGAAAGTGTGAGTACTGCTGCTTGAATTAGTCTTCGAGCTTCCCAGCACCTTGACAATAGAGACCCAAGTCACAGCTGCGATTGGAAAACGCCTGCAGGAAGCCAGTAAAGGAAGAGAGCTCACCTCACTGCAGGTACAGTATATCAACCTGTTTGGCATGTCATCATACGATTTGTTCGGCACAATCAGACACAAGTCGCTTCTTCTTCGGAAGGCAGACATCAAGATCTTTCCCCATACCGCTTTTTTCAAATCTATATTTATTAAGCATGTTCTCACAAAAACAAAACAATTAAGGAAAGACAATGCCGTTCACAAGGATGACAAACAGGACCTCCCTCCCCTCCCTGGTATCCACCGCAGTCAATACATCACAGACTCCCCAGACAGACTTCTCTCAAGTGAAAATACCGCAGTACTGCGTGAGTGAGCTCCATGAGCTACTGCCTGCCTGTCAGGTGAGACGGGCTGACTGGTCTCTTATGAGTTTGGGTTGTCATAGATAATTATTCCATTACGCTGTCTTCATGACAGGGCTGTTGTTTTCTCATTGAAATCCAAGTCGAAGAATAATTCGCTGCCAGAGATGGTTAAACAGGTCCAAGTCTGTGGTTCACACTTCAGGTGATGCCAGCCCCACTAGTTCTTAATAAACCACAGATGTATTCGCCGTTTCATCTGTTGCCAAGGACAAACACAAACATTTCTGACACATCTTTCCACTCACATATGATGACCTTAACCCAATCTGATACACTTCCCTGTACCAGCATATGATTCAAACTGATTTTTTTAGATCAGTAGCATATACAGTATGTAGATTTTTTTACATGCCGTTAACAAGCAGTCCTTCACAAAGTCTATATGAGTGAAGGCTTGAATTGCCTTGAGAATGGAGGCATTTTTAGTAGCTTTCGTCCCTCTTATGATGTTTTTTGCACATTTTCAAACTATTGTTCTTCTCGGATAACCGTCATTCACGATTCGCTATTTATGGCTAGCTCTAAGAGAAGTGGGACAGAATCTACAACCGTGTGAAAGGCATGCATTGCAAAATTCACAGCTTGCATTGCTTCTAGTAATGTCCAGAATTCCCAGGAGACCCCATGTCAACTAACCATGTTGACGTCAAATGTTAGTTATTATAATATGAATTTACCTATGTCTAGTCTCTTCAATAAAATGTTAGTCTACCTGCTACCCAAAAAAAGATCGAGTCATTTTTCTTAGAATAACTATGAATTTGATAAAATTATTTTATATTCTATATATATATACACACACATACTGTACAGCTCAGTGCAATTTGATGAACTTGAAATCATCCTGGATAGAAAATCAGCCTTTTACTTTATTGGAACTGTGTCGGGGGGTTCGGTGTGGTTTGGATCTGGGAGGTTCTTGAATGACGGGGTTCAAGCAGATTCAAAGAGAAGGAAAGAGGAAGGAGGGGAAGGAAAGTGGAGCACCTGAAGACATTTTGTGCAGACACAAGGAGCACAACCGCAGAGCTGTGTGGCAGTAACCGGAATTATAGCCAATGCAACAGCAAGCTCTCCTATTATTGAACAACTGTACTGTAAATTAAAAGTGAATACATTATGTTTGCAAAAGTTACTGTATACCGGGTGCAAGGCAGGAGAACTACTGTACCTGGATGGCATTTTTCTAAATGGTCCGCTTTGTTTTGATCTACGTACATGGATTTTATAACTAACCGTTGATCAAACCTAGCAGCTTCTTATGGCTGTGGAGTGTTGCCACCTTCTTGTTACGTACAATAGACCTTGATTCCCCCAGATGTATTACTGTCGATTGTGTTGCTCTGACACAGGACGTTCATACATGCGGCAAACAAAACATGGTTTTCTTTTGGCGATAACGGCAACGGTTGACTAATGCATGTTCCTCTGCGAAATCTCTGAATTGTTAGAGCAGTTGACTATATTGTTATACAATCAAAGAGTAATTGACTGTAGTTGATTTCCAAATCTCACCTTATACAATATTGTATATTGATATATTTTCATTCTTTGGTTTGTATATTTTTTATTATACCATGTTTTGAGATTTTGTTTTCCCTAAAAGGCACCTTCTAGAACACAGATTATTATTAACTATAACACATTTGTCTTCCTAATATGTTGGATATTTATGTACAGTACATGCTCCAAATATTTTGCCTAGCAGAAAAAAACCCTGAAAAAAACCCAGATAGAAGTGAAAATTTTACAACTGTTAGTAAATCAATATAAATTAATACTGTACAGAAGAAAACAAGCTGTTGAAGAGCTAGTGAAATGCCATTAATAATGCCCTATAAGGAAAGGCATCCATCCATCGTAAGCAGTAGATGATTGAAACCATTGACAATATTTATTTCTTGTCTCAATACGTTCGGGTGGTGCAGTGGGTAGCACTGCTACTTCTCAGCTCTGGGGCCTGGGTTCCATTTGTATGTTCTCTCCATGTTCACGTGGGTTTCCTCCCACAGTCCACAGACATACTGGTAGGTTAATTGGCTTCTGAGAAAACTCGCTGTGGTGTGTGCCCTGCAATTGACTAGCCTCCTGTCCAGGGTGTGTCCTGCCCTGTGCCTGATGCTTGCTGGGATAGGCTCCGGCTCTCCTGCGACTCCGAACTGGAAGAAGTGTGGTTAGAAAATGGAAGGATGAATAAGAGCACAAATCAGTCTGTAAAATGATAAACGTGATCATTAAATACCTTTATTTGGTCAACCAGCAGAGGATGTCTACATGCTTTAGAAAATGAGCATATCACTTAACATATGTGTGATACATGACTATTCAATCCACTACTGATGCTTTTCCAGAACCTGATCTGACTGGTATGTGATTGAGATGAAATACATATTCAAGTTATGTACTGTGTTTTATATTTAAAGGTTTTCCAAAAACAAGTGGAAGCGAGGGAAAATGTGCAACTAATGAGGCAAAAAAGAGAGTGGGTTATTCCCCCAGTAAAAGTACCAGAGAACGAGGACTACACAAAGAAGGAATATATTGCCAAAGTAAGTGTTTTGTTTTCATTTTGAAAATTCACAACAAGACAGCTTGTGCAAGTACTGCAAATACATACAACAAAGTTTTTACTTCAGATAAATAGTTTGGGGTCTGCGGATCCTTAAAAAAAATACATTAAAAAGAAGGTCTCATAGATGTAGAAGTAGGAAAGCAATTTAAAACTTGTCTCATTTTCATCGTTAAACTTTTTCAGTAACAGACCTTTGCCATCCTTTCATTTACGAGAGGTGGTGGAGACTACGATCTATAGCACAGAAGGTTTGCATTGTCTCTCAACTGAACAACCCACTGAGATTTGCATGATTTTCAGCTGTAATTACAAGTGTATATTTCACACTGTGAGAACTGCGTGCTGCCTCCATACTCTTTCCTCTTCGAGCAATTAGAGCCTATTCCTGGCACAGACTTTGACTCCCTGGTAGAATCCAACAAGAACAGCAAACAAGACAGCACTTGTTTCAGTTCGCTTGCCAGGGATTCTCATTCCACAGGATCAGTTCCAAATGCCTCAATCTCTCACTTGCTTGTTTTTTTCATGCCAAAGCTTGGGATATCACGTTGTTCCTTCTCATAAATTTCCTCTCATAGCATATCCCTGAGTAGTTGAAGTAGTTCAAGTAAGGAGCTGCGTCAGCATCCATAGGCTGTGAAGGAAAACAAGTAATAGGTTTATTCCCTGTTGAAAAGACAAGGAAGGAAACGTTTCAGCTGTGGAGCCTTCTTCAGGTGTGATCACCGCCAAAACCTCCAAAAGGATCCACAGCCAAAACGTTGTTTCCTTTCTTCTCTTTTCAGAATGAAATAAACCTTTTACTTGTCCCTGAGTAGTTGTTCATACTCATTCTCAGACGCAGACATCTTTCCAACCTTACCTTACTGCAAGTTGTGTCATTGATTCCCAAGCTTCTTTTGAGGAAAACAGCAATCAGTTTTTCCCCCCCACACACTGCACTTATGTTTACAGAAGTGATGAAGTTCCCCAATTTAAGGCATTCATACGAATAAATGCTTTTACATGTTTTATGTCCATCCATCAAAAGACCCCAGGCGAAAGCGGAGGAACACGGGCAGGCTAAACATGGGAAACAGGCAAAACAGAGTCCAGGGCTGAGGTCTAGAAAAGCAAGAATATAAGGAAAATCCAGAAGACCAGGTCTGGATGAAGCCGAGTAAACAAGTGTAACAGACATGGAGCGATCCAGGAATGAGCTCAAGACAAGCCAGGACATTTATCCAAGCAAAGCCCAAGCTAGGGAACACATGATCTAGGGATTTGCGAGTCGAAACTGCAACAGAGCCCAGAGCATTGACAGGGCAAACCTTAAATAACCCGATTCACCTGAGACAAACAAGACAGTAAACTGTACACAGGTGAATCAAGCTTCCCGTCTGATTAGGTAGCCATGGCAACCAGCTGACAGACAGGTGCATTGAGGTGTGATCGACGTCTGTTAGCTTGCTGGATGGGCAGAACAGCAACATCACCCAGTCAGCACTATCCCTACTGTCAAACATGGTGTTGGTAGTATGTTATGGGGCTGTTTCTCACCATCAGCGACTTCAGTAGTACTTCCCTCTAAGTTTCTATCTAAGGATCTCCAAAGTCAAACAGCAGCAATGCAACCCCCCAAGCAAAACAAGTTCTTAAGCAAAACACACCAGTATACAGTAACATACTGTAGGAAGTTAAAAATGGGAGTTTCCTAATAAAGTGACAGCAACATTTTAATATAAATCACAGGAATATCACATTCCTTAGAAATTCATGCATGTCCTATGATAAAATCTACAATAAATATAATATAAAATAAAAATGACAGAGGCCATTCAAGCCATCAAGTTCATTTAGTAGTTACATTTCATCCAGCCATTTCTTGAGTGCTCATGCTAACCATGTGTGTGGTTATCTGGCTGCCCACTCTTTAAATACACAATCAAGCACACTGATAAGGCTCATGGTAGTTATCTCCAACCTTGTCATTCTGTCTTGGGGTTCCAATTACTGTACACTTACTCTATGACACACCTGCAGGCATATCAGAACAGGGATCTTTGAAAATAAGCAGGCCCAGGACAACAAACACACAACAACAGAGCTGTAAGGTTAAAAAATATCCTAGTGCCATTCTCTCAGTAGTGCAGGGAATTAAAAACAGCACAACCAAACCAAAACAGAAGCCTTAGCTTTTCTTCAAGCTTCTAACTAAACATCTTCCTGAAGTTCCTTCAGTTTCATGACTGAGCAGCAACACTGCTTACCAGACTCTATTCAAACTTCCCCAAAAAACAAATCCCTCCCTTCAAGACTCTTCCCAAAAACTTCCCAAAAGCCCCAAAGCTCAGAGTTCCTTCAGTCCTTGGTCAGTTATTCTGCTCTGGTAAGTGGTGCACATAGGGGTTCCACCTTCTACCCCCTGCAACAACAGGCATCCAATCCAACACTTCCTGGTTTTTAAAGAGTCACCTGACCAATTACCTTCCTGCATCTGGTCAGGTGATAGAGCAGAAGCTCATGCCCCAGAGGAATCTGGGGAATGAAGTCCCTACTGGGGCTGTGCTCTCACACCGCTAATATAATTGATCATGTGGAATATTGTCATTTTTTCTATGTCATTGACTATTTTCACTTTTTTTTCTTTTTAGATTCGTTCTGACCATGAGTCTGCAAAAAAAGTGTTCTACGAACTAAGAGGAAAAGGAGCTGATCAAGAACCATTTCACATATTTGTTGTTGATAGGAACACTGGCAATATTAGAGTCACAGACATCCTGGATAGAGAGGACATTGCTTTTTACAATGTAAGTATGTTTTTTTACAGTTGATCAGCTCATGGTACGTCAATTATTACCCTCAATGTGCACACATTCTTCTTTGCGATAGCTATTGCACAGTTTTGTAATATATTGAAATCACAGATTCCTCTCTGTTACAGCTTACAGGTGTTGCAACGGATACGTTCGGAAATATTGTGGAGAAGGATATTGAACTCCGCATTGCAGTTGAAGACAAAAATGATTGTTTCCCTGTGTTTAAAGAGAATCAGATGGGAAAAATTGAAGAACTCAGCAAAGCAGGCAATTCTTTTTCTGTTTTTCCTTCAAAAGTAGTATTCTAAATTCCAAGCACTGCCTCTGCATAGTTTCTTACACCATAACAGTCTGTTGACTGTTAAACTTAGTCTTCAGCACTCTGTTCACTACAAACTTGTTTCTGTTGTTAGTGTGTGTGTGTGTGTTAAAAGTGCTGAAGAGACTCTTTCAATATGCTGCAGAAAGATGATGCACAATGATGTAAAAAATACCCACAGGGTTTCCAAGATCAGTAAAGGAGCTCACTCTGAGTGCAAATTGATCCCACTAATTCCACCAATATCACCAGGGTTCCCCGATATCACCCAACTAGCTGAGTGCTATCACTTGGGTAGGACTGCTCCGGTGAGATAGAAACAGACGTGACATCCTGTTGAAATCTTGTGAAATCAGGATGAGCCTGCAGGAAGGGCAGCAAATGCCGTCTCAGTTGAGCAGCCATATCACCCTGCAACTCACAACTGGCAGCCCACTAAAGCTCAGTAGGTGTGAGCCTGGTCAGTACCTGGATGGGAGACCTCCTGGGAAAAACTAAGGTTGCTGCTGGAAGAGATGTTAGCGGGGGCAGCAGGGGGCACTCACCCTGTGGTCTATGTGGGTCCTAATGCCCCAGTATAGTGGCAGGGGCACTATACTCTAAAGAGGCGCCGTGCTGCAGATGAGATGTAAAACCGAGGTCCTGACTCTCTGTGGTCATTAAAAATCCCAGGGCGTTTCTCGAAAAGAGTAGGGGTGTAACCCCGGCATCCTGGCCAAATGTCCCATTGGCCCTTAACAATCATGGCCTCCTAATAATCCCCATCTCTGAACTGGCTTCATCGCTCTGCTCTCCTCCCCACTGAGAGCTGGTGTGTGGTGAGATAACTGGCGCACTATGGCTGCCGTCACATCATCCAGGTGGGGCTGCACACTGGTGGTGGTGGAGGGGAGTCCCCTTTACTTGTAAAGCACTTTAAGTGGAGTGTCTAGAAAAGCGCTATGTACTTACTGTAAGTGTAAGCAATTATTATTATTAGTAGTAGTAGTGTTGTGCAGTATTCCTATATGTTGATTCTTGTAGTGACCAGACCATTCTTGGCCCAAGTGTCATACCAGGCAGTCAGTCTTCTTGAGGTGTCATGACTCGTGATGTCCAAAATGACCTGTGTTTTACAAACTGCTTTTGGCTCTTAGGTCTGGTTAGAAATTGACTGACTGTGAACAGGGACAGCATTAATACATGACCAATGGCCAGCAAGTGACAGTGCGCTGGCTTAGGCCAGAATCCAACCTGCTGCTGTTGTCTGGATAAATGTAGCATATTGGTTTATCTATGGTCAATCTATGTTTTTCCTTCTTGATTTTCATGACTTAACATGCAGAAGGTCGACTCACCTTATCGCATGTGCTCAATCAACTCTCTCACTGATGAATTGCTTCTGTGCTCCACAGCAGTTAAAATCACTCAGGTGCATCATGGTCAGTGTCATGAATGATCAAGTGTTCATGAGACTGACCGCGAGGCCAAATATTTAATGGATATTCAAAATGATTCGAACTCAATAAAAAAAAAACACATATTGTACATAGAGCATTCCATGTTACTCAGACCACTGCCCAGTCCATTGTGAGCACTACAAGCCTCAATCTCCACACCACGCCATTACCTTTAGATAGGTAAGATATTAAGAAGCACAGACAAAGACTGTTTCAATGGACAGCAGTGAGGAAAACAGTGCAAGACTAATAGCTATTTAATATTACAGAAAAATCTGTTGCTCTACATTCACAAGCTGTTTGACTAATTCACCTATTTTTTGTCTATATTCTCAAAAACGGAGGCTTTTAAAGTCAAACCCATGTCCCATACATAACACACCCTTCATTTATTCTGTGTTGAAGATATATTTAAACTTCCTTTGGTGGTAGAACATTTTCCAGATTAATATTTTACAAATCCAGAATTGATTAGTTATTCATGCAGTAGTAAAAGAAGCAACTGAAAATGGCTACTGAAAGGAATAGTGGTCATTGTGATAGTGCAACTTTTCTGTTGTTAATATGATGTGTTTATATGGAATAGTGACATTACAAAAAGGTTTGATTTATAAGATTTCTTATTATCTTATATTCTAGGCACCTTTGTCATGCAAGCAATTGCTACAGATGATGACGACCCCGCTACAGACCACGCTAAAATTAAATACAGCATCGTGAGCCAGTCCCCACCAGAGCCACAGATGTTTTATATAGACGAAGACACAGGCATGGTTTACGTTAAAACAAATACCCTTGACAGGGAAGTAAGTGTTTTTTGTTGTTTTTTATTGTTCAAGTGATGTGCAATTCAGCGTACTTTCTGAAATCATTCTTTCAAAATGACTAGCATGAAGAGATTATCCTAATAACAGTACTAATACCCTATGACAGGTGGTTTCAATTGGAAATGGCTACGCAGATTCATTCAGTCTTTGAGTTCTATATACTTGATTTCATTATATACTATTAAAACAATGTAGTTGACTACAATTATAGTTTGACAGCTTCATATAAAAGTGCCCTTTAAATATAAATGTGAGAGCGCATTTTAGTATTTGTACATAATGTATACCAGTGCTGATGTATGTTTTCTCTTGACTGAAGTTTTGTTTCTTTTTTGCAGACAGTAGACACGTACACTTTAGTTGTACAAGGCAGAGATTTGAATGGAAAGATCACTGGCAATGTCGGTCAGGGGACAGTTAAGATTCAAGTCTTAGATGTCAATGATAATGTTCCTACACTGGAGAAAGATGAAGTAAGAACATTTTCAGTTTCATATTTGTGATTAAATGTCAATTTTATTTTGTTCTGTATATTTCACAGATATTTACATATGATACATGTATATTTCCAATAATTCTTTCCACTTTTCTGGACATGCTAATGTGTAGATTATTGAGTTCTAAAGATTCAATCTATCTTTTGAAAAATGCAGAAACTATTCTTTAATTGTTTATTTCTGTGTTCTGTATCTTGGAAAATGAAAAGAAGACTTTCAGAATATTCTGCCTATACTGCCAACACCCAATTTATTTGCTGTAAATTCATTTTTAATATTTATTAATTTATGCTCAATATCAATAACTATTAATTTATAATCACAGAGTTATAATTTATAATTTTATTTTAAAAGCATATTATAATTTGCCAGGCTGCCATGATTAGATTTATAAATGACAAGCATTATTAAAATTATATATTTATTTCTCAAATTAACTTGCAGGCAATGAAAATGAATCATCATTATATCCTATATGAGTGGCCTGAATGGATTTGCTTTTTTGGATTTATGCTAAAATAAAACAACAACAACAAATACATGTGAAAAAGATGTTTTGACTTAATTCTACTGCTCTTTTGATTTTTTCTCTCAGTATTCTGCCAGTGTGGAAGAAAACACAGCTAATGTTGAAGTCATGAGACTGAAGGCCTTGGATAAAGATCTCGAATTTACAGACAACTGGGAGACAGAGTTTGACATTGTGTCAGGAAATGAAGCAGGCTACTTCAGTATCGTGAAGGACTCTCACACTAATGAAGGCGTCTTAATGCTGAATAAGGTATATATTGCAAATTGATAGCTGCGTCTCATGTAATTGCATGTTAAATACCAGCCTTTAGTATTTTCCACAGCCGAAACATTGTGTTTCCTTTCTTTTCCTTTCAGCATGGAATAAACCTGTTCTTTTAGTATAAATCATTTTATGCCTTTTATGCCTTTGCTGCCCATGCTGTATTTAAACTCTTGTAACTGCATGTTAAATGTTTAGCATTGTACAGATATTATTATACATATACGGGTATATTTTGATATTTGCTCTTTAAACTTTGCTATAATAGATGTTGAACATATAAAGGATATGTTGCCGCCTTCTTGTACAGCATATGGGACTACTACAGCTGGTGCGTATCCTATAGAAGGGAATCAGGGTCTCCATCATGATTTCTTTCTTCTTCCTTTAAAGGAACTAGATTACGAAACGATGCAGAACCTCAACCTTGCTGTGGCTGTCAGAAACAAGGCAGAGTATTCTGGTGCAGGTGCAGTAGGATTTGGCTCTGGATCGGGCTCTGGATCGGGCTCTGGATCAGGCTCTGGATCAGGCTCTGGATCGGGCTCCGGATCGGGCTCCGGATCGGGCTCTGGATCGGGCTCCGGATCGGGATTTGGGTCAGGGAAGACCTATCCTATTAAAATTCAAGTCAAGAACCAGCCTGAAGGTCCCAGGTTTAGTCCAAAGGTAAAGGCGATCTCTGTTTCTGAGGGGAAAAAAACCCTCAACATCAGCAATGTGATTGCAAAATATCCAGCCATCAATGGGGACACTGGGAAGCCCGCTGAGAGAGTCAGGTGAGTTTTCACTGATTTACCAGGTTTCACTTGGATGATTGTGAAATTGAAAGTGCTAAAACATTTGTCATGAGCAAAATCCAGACAGTTTCAGGACATTTTGACCCCTGCCTGTATTGTCCTGAACCAAGCTGTCCTCCATGACACAGACAGAACATCCAACTGTTGTGGTGTTTTTTTCACGAAAATTCACAAAAACTCAACATGTGCGCTCCACTCAGTGCTGCCCTGTCACCTTACAACAGATGACATGTCTGTTGTGAGAACCTATTTCTGTTTTGAACACATCTTTGTGTACCCATTTGTGTTCATGTTGTGTAGGTTTTTTGTGCAATCTTTTTTGTGTGCTCGCATTTTTGTTTGTGTTGTGTCCTTTTCTTTGGTTTGTGCTCTGATTTTTGTTTGTGTTGTGTCAGTTTTTTGTTTGTGAACTCAGTTTTGATTTTTGTGTTTTGAACTTCTGGGCATTCAGATGTACAGTATGTACAGATCTTTATATCTATAGCTGAAAATCAGATGTACTTTGTTATGAACTGTGTGACAGCTAACGATACAGAAAATGATGTAACCATTCAGGTGGAATTATCTTTGCTTGCATGCCATCTGATGATTTCAGTGTCTGCTTTAGAATTTGGCCACATCATAAAAAGATATGCTTTGGCATGAGAGAAATTAGAAACTACAAGAATAAATTATTTTATTATCCATTCTGCACTATTAAAGTGTAACTGAAATGTTGGATAGAATATAGTGATATTCTTCAGTCATGTGCACACTTTGGTAATTTTATGCATTGAGCTTTTAATATTACACAGGAGAGTTCTATGTGTACTGTAGATTCTAAACTTTTCCATGGTTAACACTGATGTTTTTCTGTTATTGATCCTTTATAAGCCACAAGTTTTTTGAGGGCATTCAACCCTCCCAGTTTGCATTTGTATTTCCGAGTACTTAAATATAATCATTTAAAAATATCGTTGAAACATAAATTTACTTACTCCCAAACTGCCTAGATGGTTTAAATGATGTCCTCCCATTTGACAAATTGATCATTCATTATATATTTCTTTAAGCTCCAATTATATCATACTTGATAATAAAATTGTGAGAACCACTGTACACTTCTAAAAACCCCACTGATAAAGAAACTCTGCAAATAAACTAATGTTATATGTGGAAGTCGATTTTCAAATTGAAAAGGAAATGCAAGTCTCTCTATAAAGGCGATTTTGACATAATGTAGGAAAGGCAGCAATAAACGCATTCAGAAAAATCGATAATAGGCCAATTAAAAGAGCCTGATGAAAACACTGGACACTGCTGAGAGAAAAGGCAGTGTGATCAAACGTTTGTGTGTGACATGAGGTGAAGTGCAGTACTCAGGGTTAAATGAATGACTCGCTACTATCACCTCTAACAGACCTGCACTATTAGTGATGCAGAAATTCACTTCATTTGTTCATGTGCATAGGTGGCATTCATCATCACTGTGTTTTCTGGGTTATTACAGATATGCAAAGGCATATGATCCTGACAACTGGCTGTCAATTGATGAAAAGACGGCAGAGATCAAACTGAACAAGCTGCCAGACCGGGAGTCCAAACACTTAACTAATGGCACATACTACGCAAAAATATTGGTCATGACTGATGGTAAGTAAAAATCAATTGCTAAAAGGCACAGAAAAACAGTATTCTGTGTTTTGAAATGTGATGTTAGTAAATCCATCGTTGTATCTGCTCGAGTGCTGTGCCCATTAAGTCATTTCTCTAGGTCAGCCTCATGAATTGCTACTTCACAGTAGCTTAACAGGGAATAGATGTAGTGCTGTTGTTGTGCATTTCTCATAATGAAGTAGCTTTTCAACACAACAGCTGGGCTCTAGTCAGTCTGTCACTCAATGTTCTTGCTCCACTTTCTCCATTTACTACGTAGGAGAAAATCCCCCATGAACATCTTTGAATGGTTAAAATTAGATTGTCTTTATTGTCATAAAACTGACCTTTCCATTGCAGATGGCCGCTCAATTGTAACAAGTGATACATCTTCACTTGTTTAAAAATATTTCAACCAATGTGTTTTCCAGATATGCCTTCCAAGACCGCCACCGGTACGATTGCTCTCCAGGTGGAGGACCACAATGACCACTGTCCAGTTCTGACCAGTACCTCCCAGGTTCTGTGTACCAAGAGCAAAGCTGTGTTTGTCACAGCTGAGGATGGAGATGCTGATCCCAATGGGCCTCCCTTTGATTTCAAAATCATTCCTGAAGGTACCAAGGGCACGTGGAGAGTTGAAAAACTGAATGGTAAGGACTGGTTCTGAGAGTAATTTCAACTTTTTTTAAGCGTGTGCGTTCTGTGCTTACACAATCAAGAGAATTATTGTATTTGTGACTCTAGGTATTATTCATACCAACTCCAGCAACCTCACTCATCAATTTAAAGTGTAGAGACTGTTGTTTGATGATATACTTTCTTCTATTTTAATTAATCCTAGAAATGGTACTTCTAGTGAATTAGCTGTGCTAAATATAGATTTGAATACTTTTAAACAATACTGTAGAAATACTGTAACATGGTGTTGTGGAAGTAGACTTTTCTAGTAATGAACGGTTACGAATGAGAGGCCATCTACCCATGGTGAGGAAAGGGAACACAGAGGTGTTGACCATGACATATTTAGAGATTCATGAATTCTGATGTCCTTGTGGTCAGTTGTGTTACATTTTACAACGTGCTACACAACACCGTGGATGCCATCCAGCAGTCTTTGCTGTGACCAGTACATCTTAAATGACCTCTGTGGAGTCCGTCAGAGGCATTTCCAGTTTCCAGTTTCTTGGAATCAGGGCTATAAGCTCCATCCCATAGTTGTTTTTATACACTTAATAAAAGTGTACATTTTCTGTCAAATGTAAACAGTGTAGAATTACTACTGTATATATATAAATTTAATCAGTGAAAACTATTGACAGCCATCTAAATACGTAACGCTCAATTATTTATACTCCGTTAATTTTTGTTTCTTTCGGCCTTGATAACCTTGGGCATGTGCTTCCTGTAATATTCAGTCAACTGTTTTTTTTTTAGTTTTTTGCAATCAAACTAGTAAATAAAAATCATAAGGAAAAAATTCAGAATTTATTGTTGTCCTCGTGCACGATGGAGTATCTGTATATTTCTCTCTTTTAAGGCACCACTGCAATCCTGCGAGCCCAGGAAAACCTGTGGCCTGGCTCATATGAAGTCGCTGTGGAGGTGAAAGACCAACAAGGACTATCCTGTCCTGATAAGCAGGTTTTCAAAGTTGACGTCTGCACTTGTAAAAATAATGAGGACAACTGTGCAAGTGTAAGAAAAACTACTGGTGCTGAATTTGGTCCTGCAGGCATTGGTCTGCTGCTTCTTGGACTTCTGATGCTGTTGCGTAAGTACATGCCAACAAAGTTTCCATACCTGTGTTTCACTAATCATCCTAACTCCTTCAAGCCGGTCCCATGAATTCTGGAGAGCCAGTGCCCTGAATCATAAATTCATATAATTCAGGCACTGTAAAAGAGAGCTATACGGCTCAGGACATCCTTGAAAATACAGAACATAGCTTTGTGCAGTGACATCCATTGCGATGACATTCTCCACAGAACCTCTCAAGAGGGTGATTGCTCCATTGTGTGGCAGAGTTTGTATGTCCATTACTTCATCACTGCATTGACCATTTTGTATCAGATGGCATAGCTTGACAACTTAGAAAATCTTCATTAGTAGTATGATTGGCAGTATCAAATGTTCCCATCTGCGAAATTACTAGAGAAAACTACTGCTTCCACAATGCAGCTGTTCAGTTCTCTAAGATGCGTCAGATCTGGAGATGTTACCTCAGTTTGTATTGCACAAACTGCTCAGCCTTTACACACAATAAATCAAAACAGCATGAAAGAGGTGGAAATAGGGCTGAGTGCGCTAACCTAAGAAAGTTTGTTTTTTACAGGTATCCAACTGATTTGGACACACTTTCCTGATTTGAACAGAACTCATCAGAAACTTAATAACTGCACTATGCATTAGTTTAACCAGTCTCATGTGACTTTCTTCAGCCATTTATATATTTCTGCATGCCTATATAACAATGCAGTAGAGTTAAATATCTAATTAATAATAAGATAAAAATGATAATAAGATAATAATGCAGAAATGTTTGTCACCACAAAGAATGTGCAATAAACAAACTCACAGTACAATTACAGTTCAATTTCATTAGTATTACATTAAATAGTGCATTTACACTTGCATTAAATAGTGCATCTACTATTCGAAATCATTCATATTTAATTACAGTTCAATATGGCTATTCTCTAATAGTAAATGCACTAAAGTAAAGTACTACTGAGTACAGACACTTACTCTATATACAGTAGCTGGCTTTTGTACTTCCTGCTTTTATGCCTTTCCTTTGTTACTTACAATGGCCAATAGGTGAATTACTCAGTCTCTTTTGTTACCACACCCACTACATTTTGGCACAAAGCTGTCTCATCATACAGCTCAAACGATCATGGAAACAGGCCTATTTTAATCATTTTTTGTACAGCCACCAGTGTGGGAAATCACACAAAACCCATTAGAATATTAGGGTGTTTACCAGCCAGAGGAAGCCATGAGGCTCATCAAAACCATATAGCTCACTGATCTGAGGCGCTGCTCCTCCAGCTGTTTCTTGAAAGAAGCCAGGGTTTCAGCATCAACACCACGGCTGGGTAGAACAGTGTGTTCAAGACCTCTCCACTACCCTTTGTGTAAAAAGTGCTTCTTGCTCATGTATGTGGCAAATACAGTTCCATGTAGTTTCCACTCGTGTCCTCTGGCTCGTGTTGAACCGTTGTGTCTGAAGACACACATTGGGTTGACTGTGTAGTGTTTAAGATATTTTTCAACTTGTCTGTATGAGGGGAATTCACCCTGCTGAGTTAGCTGGGCAGAAGTACTTCGAGTTATTGAAGTCAAATATGAGAGCCTGGAATACTCCCTACTTGGATGTTGTAAGATTTTTAAGCAACGGCTGAAAACGTGCTTTGTGGGTTCTCTTCGGAGGTTTAGTTTCTTTTAGGTGTCATTCAGACTTGCGCTTTTTCAGTACAATTGACGATTGTATGGCCACACATATTAAGGAATGGCTTCTTCTTCTCAACAGTGGTGCCTCTGCTGCTGCTGTTCTGCTCGTGTGGCGGGCTTGGGGTTGGAGGAAAAGGAGGGGCTTTTCTTGACATGCCTTTTGACACCAAAGAGCATTTGATTTCATATCACACAGAAGGACAAGGCGAAGACAAGGTAAGCTGAGCTATCTTAAGCTTCAAAGTTATTATCAGCCATGACGTGCAGATTTAATATATATATATTATATTATATAGGTATATTTTCAACATATTTCCTTTTGAATTTCTTTTGAAAGACACGATACTTCGAATCATGCTACAAACTATTTGAAATTGTTAACAACTAAAACAAAACCGATTGAAATACGTTTCTCAAGTCCTGAATTATGTTTTCAAATACTGTCTATAAACCGAAGGAAATATTATGCCCACAGTGAGAGAATTTCAATTGGAGCGGAGCTTGGAAAAGTAAGAACCGAAAAAGCAATGAGAAGTTGTCACTCATTTACCAGTACTAATGTGTGTGTGTGTGTGTTTTAATTAGAGAGGGGGCGGATCCTGATGACCTCAATCAGTAAATCCCCTCATTCAGAATGCGGAAAAGTTTGCTCTGCGGGAAATGGCGCTAAACAATATTTCATCAATGGTGTGTTGGGATTTCACGTAGCGATCCAGCGCAGGTCATTTTTGTCTTTTTCACTTTTCCTCTCCGCGCTCGCAGGCGGTCCCGCCTCTGGAAGCTTACCAAGGAGGGTTCGTGCCTGGCGTGGGGACGCTTGCTGCAGGTTCGAGAGGGTCGCAGACGGCGATTGCAGGTGAAGGTGTCTTCGGCAATGGACAGAGGACAATTAGAAAGACGGCCGGGTTCGGCGTCAATGCAGAGACTGATGGCCGAGCTCTGGGAGACATGAGTTACCGGCGGAACTCGAGCATTCGCAACTCCAGGTCTGAAGTCCGGGAAAGTTACTATGATGGAATTGCACTCCCTGACGCTTATTTGGAAGAGTACTACATGCAGGTAACTGGCTTGACTTATAGCTCATTTGCATGGCATTAGTACCGCATAAGGTGCTTTTAAAATAAACGCCGGATACAAACGTTCGCTCTTAAAACGTCGCTGCGTGAGGTACTGTACTGGCTTTGAAGTAATCATACGCTATGGTGATCATTAATTAATTACAGCTAATATTTGCAGCTTAACTTAAATTCATACGTCAGGGAGAAGTAAAAAGCATCCATTATTAAAAACGTACAACATTGTTCGGAATTTACTGAAATCTGGGCATTTAAGCAGGCTATACAGTATTTTTGTACCTAAACATTATTAGTTAAGAAATGTATTTCACAGTCTGTTTCTAACAAGCCTGTGGCTCCACCTGAGTGTTGAATAGGGACATTTGTCGTGTTTACTGCCAAAACATGGATAAAACAAGTTACCTTAATACACAGTACAAAAGAAACATCAATTTGAGACTCAAGTAATAGCATAGAGTCCTAGTGCTGCAGAAAGAAAAGCACTGAGTGATAAGTTGTAGTCTTTTTTCCTTCCTTCCCTGTGATGCCACTGTGTTAGGTACAGCAGGTGCTGTGAGAAAGCAGTGACTTGCAGGCACAACAGAGATTCTTGTCTGGACCACATTCCACAGAAGGCTGTGCTCCTCTTCCAGAATCCACTGTTCTCCAGCATCTTATAAGACTAGTTTCTCTCAATGTGGTACTGCTGTCTGTGGGTAGACTGGATTAATGGGTTCATGATTTTGTAATTGGCCCCGATCCAGCAATCTGTACATGTCAGGGTGACACAGTGGTGCTGTCACTGCTATCACACCTCACAGCTCTGGAGACCTGGACCTTGGGCACCTGTCTCTGGGGAGTTCACTTGTTCTCCAGGTGGTTCTCTTGGGTTTTCTGCAGGTACTGTAGTTTCCTCCCATCTCATGGGGACATTAAGGATGGGTGCGATTGGCTGATTTAAATGCTCTCTTCAAAGGTTCAATCCCCCACCCCGATGGGGAAGGAAACTGGGCTCTCTGCCTTGCATTTGTCATTGAGTAGGAATCATGCACATATAGGTACTTGAATGTTTTTCCTTGTCTGTACGTGATTATATTTATACTGAAGCCATCATCGCTCACTGACCTCTTATTGTTGTCTCCTTGTATGCTGCAGAAGTCCATGTGCGTGGCCGAGGAAGACCAGATTCAGAAAGATGGCTTACTGATTTATGACTTTGAAGGACGAGAATCCCCTGTGGGTTCAGTGGGATGCTGCAGTTTCATTGAAGGAGATGATGATTTGGAGTTCCTGAATGACCTGGGACCCAAGTTTAAGACCCTTGCTGAGATCTGCACGAGTAAAGAAATGAAATCGGAGGTTTTGGTCCCTTCTGCCATGCCTACTGTCCAGGATGTGGCTGTAACTCGCACAGAGATCAAGAGAGAAAACACTGTGACAACTGATGCTGTGAGACCTCAGCCCAGCCCAGTTCCTCAGCCCCAGATCCAGAAAAACGTCGTCGCTGAGCAGTATTCTTCCGCCACTCTCCCACCCATGCACCTCAGAGAAAATGTCGTTGTTCCCAGTCCTGCATATGTCATCCAACAGCCTGTCTATTACACTACCACCCCAGCGGTTCAACCCACTCGGTACATTGTGGAGCCGCAGGTCCACAACACCGTGCTCTTCTCAGAAAGGCCAGCTGCTCCTAATGTGCAGGGTGTGCTGCTGCTGAATGAAGGCCCAGGCTCTGAGAAGGTCCTGGTACAGGAGAACAGAGTTGTGTCTGGATCTGCTGTGCAGGGCGGAGTGCTGGGTTACCTCCATGGCACCTTGAACAGGAGTGAAATCCCAGGCTCTCAGAATGTGGTGTTTGTGGAGAAGAAGGCTGGATCAGGGCAGTATATGCAGGAGGGGATTACTGGATCTAATCAAGGAACCTTGCACAGGGTTGGACTGCCAGGGTCACAGAATGTAATGTTAGTGGAGAGGAAGGCTGGATCAGGGCAGTATATGCAGGAGGGGATTACTGGATCTAATCAAGGAACCTTGCACAGGGTTGGACTGCCAGGGTCACAGAATGTAATGTTAGTGGAGAAGAAGGCTGGATCAGGGCAGTATATGCAGGAGGGGATTACTGGATCTAATCAAGGAACCGTGCACAGGGTTGGACTGCCAGGGTCACAGAATGTAATGTTAGTGGAGAGGAAGGCTGGATCAGGGCAGTATATGCAGGAGGGGATTACTGGATCTAATCAAGGAGCCGTGCACAGGGTTGGACTGCCAGGGTCACAGAATGTAATGTTAGTGGAGAGGAAGGCTGGATCAGGGCAGTTTGTACAGGAGGGGATCGCTGGGCTTAATCAAGGAGCCATGCACAGTGTTGGACTGCCAGGGTCACAGAATATGGTGTTTGTGGAGAGGAAGGCTGGATCAGGGCAGTTTGTGCAGGAGGGGATTTCTGGGGCTAATCAAGGATCCATGCACAGTGTTGGACTGCCTGGCTCGCAGAATTTAGTATATAGAGAAAAAACAGTATCGTCTAGCTCAGGTGCACAAGGTGGAATGATGAATGGAGGTTCCTTTTACATGAGTGATCTGCCTGGCTCTCAAAAAGTAATTATGAAAGAGAAAATTGATTCTCGGTAATGTGTGCAGAGTATCAACTCTGGGTAAGAGAATAATACCTTCTGAATGTAACCAACACGCTTTCTGTAAGCTATTTCAGTTCTTTATTTTCATTAATTGTAAATTAATGGTCTGACTTTTATAAAACACTTTCAGATCCATTTAATTTTACAACTACAAAGTTCCGTTAACAATCAATTATTACTGGAATCATGTGCATTCCACATTTAACGCTAAAAGGGCTGTTTGATATTTTAGTGTATGAAAAAATCAGAGAAGATAACTATATACTCCAATGAATGTCTGTTTGTGAAGGGATGCGTTTCTGAGTTTTATCAATGTTAAGAATACAATGTACTTTTCTCAGAATGCCAGACTAATAGTCATAGGAAGTAACTATATATGTCTTTCTTCAAAATATTTTCATATGGGGATGTTGTGTTGCATAAGAAAAGTAATATGTCACTTTATTTCTGAGTGTTCTTTGCGAATGCTTATTGATGGGAAAAACTGATATTTTAGAAAATGCTAATGTAAATAGTGTGCAATGTTTCTAAGAGGCTTAACATATTTTTTTCTAAAACATATACTATAATCAGTCAGTGATGAAAATCCACAATAAGATATGTCACTTACTTTGTCATTTAAAAAAAACCATGAATTAGACCAGATTTCACTGAGTAGATATACTGCTGGAAACCTGTCTCTGCATTATGTTAGAAGACATTTTTATTAAGATCAAGTACTGTAGGTAGCTGCATCAGAATTCGTAGGCTGCAAAGGAACAAGTAAAGGTTTATTCCCTGCTGAAAAGAGAAGAAAGGAAACAATATTTTGGCTGTGGGGACACCCAAGGAAGGCTTCGCAGCTGAAACGTTGTTTCCTTTCTTCTTTTTAGCATGGAATAAACCTATATTTTTAATAAATTGTGTTACAATTGTATATCATATATATATATACAAGTGGATAACTAAACTAAGACTTTAATAAATCCCAAAAGAAAAAAACAAGCCAGTTATAATGTCCTGTATTTAGAGAAAATGCAATTGTATTTAAATGTTCTATTTTCTAATTACATATGTAAATACAGACACACACTTTTATTAGTTTTTGCTTAGGGGAAATTGTACATTCTGTTTTTTTTTTCCTTTGTGATATCAATAGTCGTGTTGGAATACATAGTGTACTGTGTAAATGGTGGGACATTTCCTACATTTTGATATTTCATACTTCAGAGCTGAATAAAGTTGCATTATTATATGCATTATTATTTTATACCGTTTTATACAAAGACGTATAGTTTAAAAAAACACATTTGGTGTATGTTGCTGGTATGACTACATTATTGTGATCACTGCTATGTTTGTTTTTGCAAGAAATAATTTTTAAAAAAGACGCATAACAGCTGTACCTTTTCACCAGATCCTGTCTTACTTGGACTTACTGCTCAATAAAAACAGTTTGAACATTATATTCGTTTTGTGGCGTCTATGCCCCCCACGTCTATTCCTCTATCAGATGTTGTATTTTGTTTAAAATTCTACGCACAAAAAAAACCCAAAACGCATACTATATTTTCGCCCCTGATAATATACTGTTTCGTACTTTACAGATCTTTAGTCAACTTTGAGTAAATAGCGAATATTAGTTTCTAAGATCTCGGTAACGTTCCCACAGGAGTTCGTGTACCTAGAAGCAGTCGAAAGGCTGACTCTATTAAGTGGGAAAAATTGTATTTTACAGATTTACTGTGCAATGTAATTCGGGGCTCTAGCCGCGCCGGTGCCGACCCGGGTAGCAGACCGCAATCCGCGGACACACGTCAGGGAGGGGAGCGCTGGTTCTTACAGTCAAAGCCCGTTGTCGGAGAGGGGGGGATGTCCTGCCCTGTCCGGCCCAGCAGGTTTGGGTGGGGTCTGGCGCTCCGTGACGCACCACCACCTCCCTCTTCGCTGGAACTCGCGGTAAAGGTTAGGCTTTCGAGAAAAGCGCGACCTAGGTGGTGTTTTCAAAATTCGACAAAGCGGCCAAGTCACAGTTTGGGCCCCGCTGGACTTTTAATCGGAGAAAGGCCCTTTCAAAGAAGACTGACCTGCCATGGCTCGGGTTCCGCAGGCAGGCATCGGCTTGCTGCTGCTCGTAATGTTCCTGGTGAGTTGAGAACGCACCGGCGGGGCTGTTGTTGGTGGGCTTCGTTTCCCGGCTTCCCTCTTCGTGTTCTTTGAAGTGTTTCGGTCAGGGAAACGCTCTGACTGCACCGTTTGAAATGTGTGAACTAAAAAAAAAAGAGACGGTGATATTCATGAAAGGGCTGAAGAACTCCTGAAGTACAGTACAAACAGTAAGCCAGCGTTCGCCATGACCAAGGGCTACCGTGAGACTTTTGTCAGGACCGCTTAGGTGTTCAGAATTGCTGAAACGATTAGTTTCTTTTGAGGTTATTGTAGGTGTAAAAATGTTTTTTTTATTACATTTCACTGTGAAAGAGCACCTATTTTTAAAAAAATTAAAGCGTAATTCTATTTCAAGTGGAAAATGTTAAGTTTTAGAAAGTGACCTTCTTAATAAGTTACAGTTTGTTTTGCTTCAGAGCATTCTGGTAGTTACCTTTCTTTCAAGGGCCTTGAATGATAAGTTGATTGAGTGGTTGGTTTATTTATAATTATTACAGCCGTAGGAACGGGTAATAACCCCGCGGTCTTCCCGCAGTACGGAAGTACTGTAAGGTAAAGTGTGTTTTTGTTTCGCTCGCTGTTGCACAGAGTCCTCGCGTTTTGACCCCAGGAAAGCGTAAAGCTGTACATCTCTCGTTTTTCTACTCTTTTTGAATAGTACATAATAATAGTAATGAATAAATATTAATTGTAATGTGTCCTACTATCAAAGCCCCCACCTGGACGTGGATAGAGAACTGTCCTAAGCTGTCTGGGTTTGACGACTGGGCGTGACGCACAATTACCGAAACCACTGTTCAAGGACTAGTTTTTGGAGAAAGCAACGTACTTGGAATTGTTAAGTTAAAAGTGAAAACCCTGATGTTAATAGTAGTGCAGGATTTATAGTAATAATTATAAAACCTTACACTTTTGAGAAATTGGAAGAAGCGCAGAGACATACAATAAGAACTACAAGGAGTGTAAAATGGGAGAAGCAGGTGATTTAATTTAGCTTTTGTTAATGGGGCCGAAGACGAGGAGGAATTTTGAAATTTAATTAATTATATAAAACCGTTAAAAATATATTTTTATTTCAAAACATTCTGTTGATACAGATACTAGGGGCCGTTTAATTTTACACTGATAATTGTCCAGTTTTGTCTGAAAATAGAAAAAATAACTGTTTAAGTGATCAATTGACTGCTAAGTGTCATTTGAAACTTGAAAATTATGATCATTTTCTTTTACATTGCTCTTTTACTGAACCTTTGAAATATGATGGTTTTTATGTTTTGCACATCCATCCAGTTTATTTAGTCAAATATATCAAGTGCTTTGTTCACAGCTTTCCTACTGTGATGGTGTGTTTGTCTCTGGTTTGTAGTTGAACGAGTCATCCAGAAGAACAGCATTTTGTTAATCCTTTGCTTAAAAAACAGCAAACTGAAAGAAGTGGCAATGGACAAAAAAAACAAGATGTTGTTTCTGTCAGGACATGTAGTTGCAAGATAAGATGATGGCATGCATCTCTGAGGTGTCTGAGTTTCAGTGCAGCCTTTCAAAAGAAACCTACCCAAACTCAGATCAGCATGCTAAAATCTTCAATACAAGGGAAATGTGAAGAAATTATATAACATTTACGTGGCATATATACTGCAGTGAAAAAATATTTGCTGTTTTTTGAAATGTCAAAAAATGACTATTTTTGTGCTTGTGCTTCTGCCTCAGTAAGATCAGTCAAGAAAACTGCAGGATCTCAACTATAAAACCATCTTAGATGAGCTATTGTATTTAACAGTATTATTTTCATACAATAAGGAAATTGGAACTAGTTGTTATTGCTTTAAATATATATATATACTGTATAAATGGTTCTTCCTTCTGTAGATCCAGGTCTGTCTTGACTTTGTAAGTAGCTGTGACTCTAGTTTCAGGGAAAATAAAATAATAATTGGTTTTCCTAAATTACCATTTATCTTCTCATAGCATCCGAAAATGTTTGTAAACAATGTCGACATGCTAAATATGATGGATTTCGGTGTTACCTGGCCATTCTAAGCCCTGGGAAAATTTGATTGGGAAGTTCTTAATCATCGAGCAGTAATGCAGTGCACTTGTTGGCTGTGCCGTAGATTAAAAGACAGCGTCTGCAAAATGTTTTTTCTAACCTTTTTTTTTGACAAGAGTTTAAAAGCGGTAAGGCCTGACATGAATTCCCCTTTTGTGCTTGCCTGCCCTGGTTTCCAAAGCTATGATGCCATGAGTGTTAATCACTTGATAAGCAACTTGATAAGGGAGTGTGTGTGCACATGTGTGTGATTGCTGAGGGCGCAGGCTGAGTACACTGATTAAGGTGTGTCCCTCTCACGGGTTGGATTGAAGACTGTAGGGGGTGATAGCAGCCACAACTTGTATAAGAATTATGTCTGTATACATTTGTTACTTTTGTGGAGCAAACAGTCTAGCTGTTCCAGTTTAGTGTACAACATTGGGGCTCAATGATAGTTGGTTATAGACAGTTTACAGTATTATATACTAAAAGGTAATAAAAGCCAAAAATGTGTTGTTGTTTCCAGTACTTGTACATGTCTTAAATGCCTTTCAGGGAAGAAAATATACTCTAAATATTACGTTTTAAGTCTACTGATTTCTTATGTTACCCAGGAAAATAAATTCAAGGCCTCCCTAAACCTTTGTATTATTCACCACCGTTAGGCTTCCAGGCTTCGAAACCTAACAGTGATTGTAAGCATATCTTAGATATCTATCTTATATCTTAAAAGCATATTAACTATTATTTCTTGACCACAACCAGGAATATTTCATACAGTCAGTTCTTATCAAGTGCCCTGAACCACACACCTGTCTTGCACAGTACAACTACATGATCACCAGCACACCAGTGATGAATGGGGCTGAGTAAAGAAAAAGACTGCAGTCGTTTATGGTGTTTTAGTTGTAGACGAAAAACGTCTTCCTGGACTTAAACTTGATAAGTGGAGCGGTACAGTGGTGCCATTGTGAGCAGCGCTGTGGCCCTGGGTTCAAGTCTGGACCCGGGGTGCTGTCTGTGTGGAGTTTGTGTGTTCTCCCCATGATTGTGTGGGTTTCCTCCAGGTGAAACTGTGTGTGAGTGTGTGAGTGTGTCTGTCGTCTCTGCGATGGACTGGCATCCTGTCCAGGGTGTACCCTGCCTTGTTCCCATTGCTTGCTGGCATAGGCTCCAGCCCCCCAGCGACCCTGAGAGAGAAGAGAGAGGTGGCGGTGCGTCATGGAGCGCCAGACCCCACCCAAACCCAAACCCGCACAAGTCTAGCTTTTACCGAGAGTTCCAGAGAAGAGAGAGGTTGTGGCGGTGCGTCATGGAGCGCCAGACCCCACCCAAACCTGCACACACCCACACCAGGGCCAGATTACCCAGAAGCCAGTTAACCTACCAGTATGTCTTTGGACTGTGGGAGGAAACAGGAGCACCTGAAGGTGGTGGGGGGGGACACATGCAAACTCCACACAGATAACACCCCCGGTCCATAATTGCAACCGGGACCCCAGGGCTGTGAGGTAGAAATGCCAACCACTCGGCCACTTTGCCACATCCAGTCATCCATCCATTTTCTGACAGTTTCTTCTAAACCAGATACGGCGAAATTCATCATTTTAACGAGAGAGCTAAAAATTGTTTTGTTCCAAAAGAATTATAACAATTTGCCGAATGGTCTACGTCCTAACCTGCTTCCAGCCCCTGGTGCTATCCTCCCCAGACTGTTGTAACTTCCGGGCTGGTTTCCCTGCCTCACTGTCCACTCCAGTTTATCCAGAGTTCAGCTGCTTGCCCTTTGTCCCCCAGGAATAACTCCACCACTCCAGTCCCTCCAATGACTCTTTATCCCTTATCTGATCTGATTCAGAGTGCTGGTTACTCCCTGAGCGCTGTCTCATCCACCCTGCTCCTACACAGGCAGTCTCTTATCTTCCTCCTGCACCATCCCCCCCTCTCTCTGCTCATCCTCTGCGTCCCTGTGTCCTGTCTCCAGAGCCTGCTCACTCTCCACCCTTGACCTTCAGGTTTGAAGGGTTTGTTGACCTTTCGGATGTCCTGAGAATGTTGGATCCTACTAGCTCTTACTGTTTCGTTTTGTTTTGTGCAGCTCCTGTGTTGCTTTTACAGCTTTATGCTGGCATTTCTGTCAGTTTACTGATTTTCTTGGGTGGCTGTTCTTTTGTACTTACTCATAATATAAGCGTGGTATATATTAAGTCTTCCCGAATCAGTGTGTCTGCTCAGCACATAGATCATTTCTCAGCAGTGACTTCTGATTATGTCATATCATTTCCATATCCACTGTACGGAGGTGCAGACAATTGTTATACATCATTTATAACTACCATCCACCCAGAAACGTATTGCCACATAGCTGTACTGTAGTATTTCATGGAAATTTCCTGGAGTCCATCACAAAGCCCACAGCTAAATACTTCGCAACACTTATGCTTTCATTTTCTGTGAAGAATTATTAATCATATGAAATGGCCCAGAAAAATGACGACGTTTTATGGCAACGTTTCCAGAAATCAACATCCTTCTCGTAATACTGTGTACCTTTGATTTCTATTTACAAAATGTCTTAGTAAATAATTAGGAGTGCAACATTCAGTTAAGTATTCAAAATGTTTTTTTCCTAACATAATAGAAAAATATATGTTTTATAAGTATGGGTAATGCAGTCCCTTGGTTTCTTTAAATTTAAAATGTTTGATGATGTATGTAAACTGGAATTTCCCAATTGTGTAATCGTTGTTTCTTTTGTGTATTTCATATGATTTCTAAACAGTACAATGCAAGTTGGTTTTAGTTTGAAAAATTAATAGACTTTTGTTACATGACAAATATTGGCACACAACAGAAATTGACACAAAAAGACAAAGACTTTGGTTATACTGTTGCCTTTTCACAGTTTATACTAAAAGGGAAACGCATAATGTATATATTTTCAATTTCAGAACTCAGTAAAATATTCAAATGTTATCCTAGGTTTCATGAAAAAGGTGTAGTCTTTGCAGATCTGCACTGACAGTGTTTCTTGGCAACTGACTTCACACTAATAACCAAATTATCTTGTGAAAGAGCAGTGAGTTACACAGATCAGTGACAACTCCATTTCTAATTAATTTGAGAACTTGTTTGGTTTGTGTATCAAAATGATGGAGGCTACCTGCTGATGAGATGCTGGGGGTGATGTCAGGATAGATCACTTGGCCAGGGGTTCCAGAACATGTCAGTGGAGACACACTGCCTTTGTTCCACTAATGTGAGAGTGGGCATCATCATCTAGGTCAAGCTCCTGGGCCTGAATGTTTCTGATGTAGAATACTCTATCTCCTCCTCTTAGATCTCTCCTGACTCTCGGAATGCTGTGTGTCCACTAATACTCTCTTCATCTCCATCGCTCTGCGTTAGTTCAAGCAGGGAGCTGCGTCGGCATGCGTAGGCTGCAAAGGAACAAGTAAAGGTTCATTCCACGCTGAAAAGAGAAGAAAGGAGACAACGTTTCGACTGTGGAGTCTTCTTCGGGTGTGAAGAAGGCTCCTCACACCCCCTCCTCCCCCCTCACACCTGAAGAAGGCTCCACATCCGAAACATTGTGTTTCCTTTCTTCTCTTTCAGTGTGGAATAAACCTATATTTTTATAAATTGTGTTACAATTGTATATCATATACATGTATATAAGTGGATAACTAAACTAAGACTTTAATAAATCCCAAAAGAAAAAAAACAAGCCAGTTATAATGTCCTGTATTTAGAGAAAATGCAATTGTATTTACATGTTCTATTTTCTAATAACATATGTAAATACAGACACGCACTTTCATTAGTTTTTGGTTAGAGGAAATTGTAAATACTGTGTTGGCTGTGTTCATGTGATTGCAGTTACATCAGTAGCTCATGACAGTGCAGTGTCTTTTACTTAAATTGTTTCTCATTTTCCTAACATTTAGGTGCAAGCAATTAATTACATGGTCCTTTGATGCTTTCGTTTTCTTTTCAGTTCTGTTTCGGACTTTCCTCCAATTCGAGTTCAGATCTTTTTGAATTCCTCGGCAGAATTTCTGTTGGAAATTGGGTGTGGGATAACTAAAATCTAGTCACCGTCCAGTGTTTATCCGCCGTGATGTGATCTATTACTGACTGCAATGCGAAGACCTGGTAGTGGTTTGTATGAATATTTCTGTAATGGACTTCTTTTACATTTCAAGGTTTTCAAAAATCCAGTGGAATCAAAAGAGGAAGTGCAACTGCAGAGGCGAAAAAGAGAGTGGATCATTCCTCCTGTCAAAATCCCAGAGAACGAGGACTACACAAAGAGAGAATATATTGCCAAAGTGAGTCTCTGTTTATTTTCATTGATAAACTTACAACGTTTTTCTTTCATTTGACCTGATTTAAGAGTAACAAGTAAGAATGGGAGCACTGTCAATATAGACTACTCGATAATGGCCCCTGCCCCCTTCAATATTTTGTCTAGCGGTTATCAGTCGCGACCATACTTTATCTACCCCTAGCCTGTGCCTTCTGCATTTTTTCAAATTATGATTGAAACATTTAGTTCAAGAAGGGAGCTGCGTCAGCATCCGTAGGCCACAAAGGAACAAGTAAAGGTTTATTCCCTGCCTGAAAAAGAAACAAAATGTATTTGTGGACATCT
This sequence comes from Lepisosteus platostomus, assembly GCF_059453375.1. Lineage (NCBI taxonomy): Eukaryota > Metazoa > Chordata > Actinopteri > Semionotiformes > Lepisosteidae > Lepisosteus > Lepisosteus platostomus. The sequence continues at coordinate 16,377,339 of NC_142618.1, forward strand.
GAAGAAGGCTCCACAGCCGGAATGGGGCCTATCTCAGCAAGCAGCGAGCACAAGGCAGGCAAAACCCTGGACAGAACGCCAGTCCATCACAGGACACACACAGACACAAAGAAAGACATGCACATACACTCCCACCAGGGCCAGTTTTCCTATAGGCAAATTAACCTACCAAGCATGTCTTTGGACTGTTGGATTAAACCGGATCTCTCAGAAGATACCCATTTGAACACAAGGAGAACATACAGACTCCACACAGATAGTCCCCCCAGGTCTAGGATTGAACCTAGGGTACCAGCGCTCTAAGGCAGCAATGCGAACAGCTGCATCTGTTCAGTACCATGAGTGGTAGGTCTGTATAAGCCTTGCATACTCCAGGGAGTGGGTCGACTTTTATACAAATGCACTGTAAAAAATAACAGAACTGCTTTTATAGTTTACTCTTAGTTTTCCCACAGCACAAAGTCATTTCTTTAAAAGACTGATTTCTAAAATTACTTATTCATATAATTATATATTTTTTCAGTTATTTTAAGGGCAGCAAACATAAAAGTAACATTCATTACATTTCTGTTTCTTATAAAATAAAGGAATACAGTGTTACTTTCATGATGAAATCCTTTATTATGATAGAGAAAATTTAGTTTTTATTACATTTTGTATTTTCAGTGGCCCTTTGGTTCAGGTAAAAGTGCTAAAAAACGAATTTTGCCCTGTAATCCTCGGTTTTGATTTGTGCAGTTGCAGATTCTCAAAGTTTGTGGATTTCTCTTAGCAGGGAGAAAAAATATTTTCTCTAACCGACACAAAGCCCTCGGGTTAACTAGCATGTGTTAATGACATAATAACAAGGCCAAACTTGGATAATGTGCTGTGGTCAAAAATATAAAATAGATCTTCAGCAAGAATGTGTACACTTCAATTCCAAAATACAGATCTGGAGACTAGTTTCTCCAGTGACTCCTATTGCTCCAGTGACGTTCAGCAATAATTAAAGAGTTAATTATTAATTCGGAAAAAATTAAAAAATGTAAGTTTGCAACCACGGCAGTCTTTGTTTTTTAAAATGTGTTTTATGGATAGCCATAGTGAGACAGTGGTGCCCTTCTCTCTGCTTTTTTAATATTCTAATTTAAGATCAATTACAGAGGTCATCTAACATGAATGACGTATTGGAGCCTCATTACTTGAAAAGTAACTCTGGCAGTACGGAGAGCAACATATCTGAAGAAGCTATTCATTTCACGACACCTGAGAGCTTTCAATAAAAACTACGCAGGGCTCATTTCATGGTGCTAAGAGCCAGATGGTAGCTCTAACTGAATGGAGAGATCTTGCAAGGTGGTGGAAGAAAGCAGATGGTATTTGAATAGCATATAATTGAAAGTAGTTTATGGACTAGAGGAGTGGAAAGCTGGATTACGCAGACATGAGTCATCAAATACAGACTCTGGCGTGCTTGACAAACGCGCAAGCAACTCCAAAGGCTTCAGTGCTTATTCCACATTTTGAGAACCTGTGGTCTCAGCTGATTGGATCTTAAAACCACAGCCTACTTTACTAGTCTTAGTTGGGTTACTTTTGAGCAATTTGTGATATTGCCTGAACTTGAATTTGGATGAGTCTCATCACAAAACACACTCGTTGGGTTTGTAAAAGCCGTCACGCAAGTAATAATTAAGTTGCCTAAGTACTAAAACAAGTTGGTTTAAATCAAATGGTAATTGAGTGCTAAACTAAACCACTATAAAACGTAGACTGGAGTCTTAATTCTGTATTCTATATTGGAGACCTTCTGGTTTATAAAGAGATTTCCGAAGATGTTTTTGATCCATTTAACAAACTATTTTTATATATGTAGTGGACACCTCTGTTGCTGATAGACTGCAGAGTGTTGATGACTTTATTCCAAAGGAATCTTTGGCTACTTTTAACAGACCTCTTGCTTAAGTGAGACATTTTTCAGGGTGACCTATTGCGCCTGATGGACTGTGCTTCCCCAGAAACAAACTGGCCCCCTCTTGACTGTGTAGTATCATGCAAGCAGTCATTTGAAATAAGATGATGAACCAGCAACCGTTCAGGGTAAATGTGTAGCATTGACCCCAGAAAAGCTGTTAGTTGGTAGTGTGACCATAAAAGGGGATATTGCTTAATGTAGCTATTCCTGTTGGATTTTTTAAAATTGTATTAAATTTGTACAAAAAACAAATCTGCTTAACATCTAAAAGCTCAACAAAATTTTTTTTCTGTTTTTTTTTTAATAATATATTCAAACACTGTAATAGGTGTATGTTAGCTAGATACAATGATTTAGCCTAGGCACAGTTCTGTGGCATCCTCGGGTATTATTGCAAAAATCTAAACATTGTGCTTGAATTGAAAGGAAACATGACTGTGTTCAAAATGGTAGATCAGCAGGTACAGCAGCATATGCAGAATGCACTGTTTCTTTAAAAATCCAGTTCAGTCTGAGCTGAGCCCCATCACTTTTAAAGCAAATCATACGCAAATAAAGTAAACAGAACTTAATCGTAAAAAATGCATGGGAGTAGGCACTCTCTGGCACACCTGACATTTGGTTAGGAAGTTTGCATTCGCTCACAGGTGTGTCAGGATTCCTGGACTCTGCTTTTGTGGGCTGGTGTTGGACACTGACTCTCAGGAGCTGGAGTCACATCAGGAGATGTCTGAATTTTTTGCCATTTGGGAAACACTGTTTTCATGCATGTCATTCCTTAGAAAGATTTTTAACAAGGTTGGGGCTGATGCATCAAATGTGATATTACCCATTGGTTGTAAATTCACTGTAACCACCAGTGTCAGATAAAAAGTTTCACTAAGTTGAAAATAAAAATACTGGCCTTTTGGGACAAGTGATCAAGCTGCATTTTAGCTCTGACATTTGTGTTGATCCTTTTCCATGGGGAATCAGTTAAATAGTTGAGGGAAAATTTTTTTAAGCTAAAACGGCAAACGATTAGTTATATAAGCAGAGTAGAAAACTGATTCTGTGGAATTCCCAGGGTGCTGATGTGTCCGTCACACCCAGGGTTGATCATGGCCCAACAGCATTTTGTTTCTCACATTACCATGTCTCATCACTCTGCCATTTTATTGTGGGCAACGAAATGCAGATGCAAAGTGTGGAAGTTCGTTTTAATAAATGACATTTATCCATCTTTAATTCATGATTTGAATTGGGATCTTGCCATCCAAGCTGTGGCAGACCCACAGAATATCCTTCCTTGTGCTTGTTGTGTGCCAGGTTAGGCTTCAGCTCTCCCGAGACCCTGAGGGGGATAAAGGGTTTTGAAAATGGATGGATAGATCTTACCAGTGTTCGTAGAAGATATTATAGTAGACGACAACAGTACAAGCTCTGAGTGAATTACTGGTGATCTTTGTAACATGTTGTAACCCTTAACTGAATCTATAAATATTCTTTTTTTTTAGATTCGTTCTGACCACGAGACTCCTACACGCCGAGTGACGTATGAAATTAAAGGGAAAGGAGCTGATCAAGAACCTTTCAATGTCTTTATTGTTGATAGGAACAATGGCAATATTAGAGTCACAGCCATCCTGGACAGAGAGCAAATTGCAGTTTACAATGTAAGTGTGCTTTTGCAGGTAAAAACGGTATATTCCTTACTTTACATGGACATTCATCGTCATGTAAGCTATTGCCAGCTCAGTAACATAGCAGATGTTTATACAGTAAGTGTAATGTAGCTATCGCACAGCTTTGTAATGTAATGAACAGAACATTTTCACCGCTTTGTAATGAACAGACGTTTCTAGTGTTTTACTGCTTTATAACGTGATGAATGTAGCATTTTCAATATGTTCATGTTGGTGTTGTCCTTTTCAGCTCACCGGAATTGCAAAAGACATGTCCGGAAATGAAGTGGAAAAGGACATTGAACTTCGTATTTCCGTTGAAGACAAAAATGATTGTCCCCCTGTGTTTAAAATGAATCAGATCGGAGAAATTTATGAACTCAGTCCAAAAGGCAAATCTTTAGTCTTCTTTCTTTTACTTTTGTTTCTCTTTTACTTTTGTTTACTCTTGTTTCTCAATCCAGGATCTAATCTTTACTCCAGCACAGTTCCTTGCACACTTCAGACATGTACAGGAATTCACTGTCCACAGTCTATCCCTGCTGTCACCTTATATGTGAGCAGCACTAGAGACGTTAATTCAGAAATGGTGTCACAGATCTCATTGATATGTATTAGTGAATAAAAATAAATTGAATAGTTATTTTAATAGTAGATTAAACTAGTATAGGGTCTCATTCAGAGTGTAAGTTTTAAAACAGTAATTCTGTACATCAGTAGTGCTAGTCTGGACTATTTCATTAGCCCACCCGACGCCCTATCTTAGAGAAATGAATAAGAGCGCGAGAAAGATTACAAACAAGTGGCGCCCATTAATTATCTGTTTCGTTGGGTTGGTAGTCTGCTGATCTGAGGCTGTCGTTCGGTCATTTTGCGATTGTGGCACAGCAGCCAGATGCCAATGCATTTGCCATGTGACACACTCATTCATCCCTCACGTCTACATAATACATGTTTTGAGTATCGAAAACTGCGCCCTCAGTTTGGTACAGGCAGGCACCTGCCTTTGGAATGCGTTATTGACACACGAAAGGATAACCGTTTTGAATTGCTGAAGGCTTGAAAAAGTTGAAAAATCAAAATTGCCTACTGTATGCTTTTGGAAAACATGCTTGCGCTACCTACATAGATAAAACATGTGCCTGATTTTCATTTAGTTTTGGTGAAACACTATTTGCTCATAATATGTTTGTTTTAGGTGCCAGTGTCATGCAAGTAATTGCTACAGATAACGATGACCCTGCTACTATCAATGTGGTGATTAAATACAGCATCTTGAGCCAGTCCCCACCAGATCAACTGATGTTTGAAATAAATGAAACAACAGGCATGATTTATGTTAAAAAACCTACCCTTGATAGAGAAGTAAGTGTTGTCTTCTTATTCCTTAAGTTGTTTGTGGATTCATGTTTTAATTTGTTTAAATCCTTAATGTTATAATTTAATTATCCACATACTAGTCCCAGTAACACAGCCCTCAACACGGAACACTAAGAAAAAAGAATGTGCACAAGGATAAACACAAAATGCTTTGTTGCCTATCAAACTACTGTATGTACAGCATTTGGACTTTTCTGCTCATATTAGTAGAGATATATACAAGCAATATAAAAGCACTTTAGTGTTAGGACTTACTGGTAATTAATGCACATTTTAGTTTGGTGTCTTTTCAATACCTGATGCTCTGATGATTTAAAGCATGTTTAATACACATTGATGGCTTTGTCTGTAGAACATGTGTTATGCTTGACAGAACCCTGTACAGTGTGTACAGTGCAGTATCCTAACAGAATGAACTGAACACCCCAGGCATAAATGCTCAACTTTTTGAGTGAGTGAGATACAAATTGATTATTAATAATTTCACATGGCGTTGACAGTAGAAGTGGTTGTAATATAAAATATGAATATAAAATTAGATTGGAAAGTAAGTGGTGTCAGGTTTGGCAGGTTGTAAATTGGATGATAAGAACGCCCCCACCCACACCCTCCTCACCTCCAGATTTTCTCCACAGTGAAAATTAGGAAGTGGATGAAGTGAGTGATGGGGACACGTATGCGACAAATATATATTGGTATGATTTTTGTTTTATGCTTTATAGGTCCAAGATAGCTATACTTTAATTGTACAAGGTACCGACATGAATGGAGCCATCAATGGCAACGCTGGAACGGGAAGTGTTGAAATTAAAATCCTAGATGTCAACGATAATGTTCCTACGCTGGAGAAAGAAGAGGTAAAATACATTTTAAGACGTAGTTTGTTATTGAGTAAACTATGTAGCTTGTATGCGGTAACTGTGTCTGAATGTTAACATTTTGCAATTATAGTTCAAGCAGGGAGCTGCATCAGCATGCATAGGCTGCAAAGGAACAAGTAAAAATTTACTCCATGCTGAAAATAGAAGAAAGAAAAGACAACATTTCGGCTGTGGAGCCTTCTTCACCCAAAAATGTCCGAAGAAGGCTCCACAGCCGATTTGTTGTGTCTCTTTTCTTCTCTTTTCAGCATGGAATGAACCTTTACGTGTTCATTTTGCAATTGTTTGATTTGTTTTTCAAAACGTTTTTGACCACGGTTGAATGAAATGCTTAATATTACGGTTTTACACTTTTGAAGAGATCCCATGTTCTTCATTGATGGATAAACAGCGCCCTCTAGAGCACAGTATTTCATCACTGTGGCATCCTACTAGACAAGTGTATGGGAACTTCTAACATGAGACAGTATTGCCATCTACTGGTTCACTCCCTGTGTGTAATTCTGCAGTGGTAGATTTTGTGTAGTTCTGTATCTGTTATTTTTCCAAACATCAGGTATAACAATGATACAGTATACAATAGGAAATTTTAGCATGCAAGTTTCAAAATGTGATATTCTGAAAATTAAAAACTACCTAATTTTACAATTCTGTAAATGCATGCATAATTTGCATTCTTCCTCTTAATTTTACGGTTTCAATAATTATGAGTATATGTAATTAATGCTTTTTTTAATTAAGTTTCTTTCTTGATTTCATGAGTGTGAGCTATTTAATTAATAATTTCATATAACTGAGGTAGGACTAAACGTTACCTTTAGTAATTGTTTTTAATTGTCATATTTGGAGATAATTTCAGGAGTTTATCTTCATCCTGTGACTTTTTAGTAGCTGTAGTGGGAACATTCTGTGTAGATTCAGAAAGGAAAAGAGAATTTTCCATAGTCAGAAATACACAGTAAAGTTATTCCTTTACCTTGCATTCTGTTCTGGTGGTTTGCTGTCACTACCAGTAACTACTTATTTAAAGGCTAATGTCGCACTCCTGTTTTTTTCTTTCAGTATGTTGGCAGTGTGGAAGAAAATACAGAAAATGTTGAAATCATGAGGATAAAGGCCTTGGATAAAGATCTAGAATTCACAGAAAACTGGGAGGCAGTGTTTGACATTGTGTCAGGAAATGAAGGAGGTTACTTCAGTATCGTGACCAACTCTAAAACTAATGAAGGAATCTTAATGCTGCATAAGGTATAGATGATCATTTCAGATACACCATTTTTATTTTCTGATTGTAAGCGAAGGACAAATTAACTTCGCGTTCTTCTTGTGCTCGTTTGCAGTTCTTCTTCAGGAAGGTTCTTGACCGGTGTCTGCGTCTGCTCCTTCCATCTTCTGTTTCTAATCCGCTTCATTTCTTTGTATTCATTTTATCTCCTGTCTTTTGTTTGAAGTGTTGTTGTTTTTTACTTTCCCTTTAACGTTCTTTAAGAAGATGCTTTTAAATTTAAAGGTACTAGATACAACAAGGGGCTTTTGTTATTGTTTTTTCCTGTTCTGATTTCCCGACCTGGGCTCTTGCTTATAGCTCCAGTTGCTGGCTGTGGTCTGCGCGGGGGAGGGGAGTTTGACTGGGGTAGTACTCTAGTCAAATGGCAATGCAGGAATCCATAAGCCAGCTCAGAGATAACAGAAACCTCCCATGAGGTACAAGGGCAATAATCATGTCTGACTCCATGTGAATACAGACTGTGTTCTGCCTTTCTCACTTTTAAAACGGAGAGTGTTCAAAACATTATCATTGGAATATTTGGCTATTTGTAGTTATTTATAATAGATATTTAATATCTGATTAAGATATTAGATATTAAGATATTAGGTTTTATAAGATTAAGATTTTTGCTTTCCATAACTGACAGGTTCTGCTTTATGCAGAAATCTCTTTTATGTATTTCACAAAATTGTCACTTATGTAACTGGTTCTGTATTTCACATGTATATAAGATTTATTCTTGTTTGTTTCTCCCCTGCTTTGAATCTGTAGGCACTAGATTATGAAGAAATGCAAAATCTCGAGCTTGGAGTGGCTGTGAGGAACAAGGCAGCTTTTTATGGCTCTGCTGCATCAGCATTTAGTTCATCGATGAAAACCTATCCCATTAAAATTCAAGTGAAAAACCAGCCCGAGGGGCCCAGGTTTAATCCAAAGGTGAAGGCTATCTCCATTTCCGAGGAGAGCAAAAAAGTGATGATCAATACTGTGATCGCGAAATATCCAGCTGTTGATGGAGATACCGGAAAACCAGCTGAAAAAGTCAGGTTGGTAGAGATCCCTTGCTTTAAAGTAACGATTTCCTTTTGAGTACTGTGAAATGAGAAGGATTATAATATTTATCACGGAAAAAGACGACTTATTCTTGTTTTAAAATACTTAGAAAATCGAGACATCTGTTTAATAGGAACAGTTATTCCATGCTGAAAGGGGAGAAGAGAGACAGTGTTTCAGCCTTTTCTTTTCCTTTCAGCCTGGAATAAACCTCTACCTGCTTCCTTGCATGCTGACTGACGCAGCCACCTGCTTGAACTGCTTTACTTTATATCCGCTTTAACCCCTGTTTATACCCTTGGACGTGTCTCCCTGTAAACCTTGATTCCCGTATGTTGGCTCAAGGCTTACAATTTGCATGCTGTTGTCCAGCTGCAGGAAAAAAGTATTGGAACTGTTCACAGGCTACAAAAAGGAGGAAGCATGGGGGTTTTGATGGTGTAGGTTGCATGGGCATCAGTGTGCCATTAACAATAGCCTGCTTTGTACGGCTGAACAGTATCAGAGGATTCACCTGGAGAAAAATCATCAATCATCCAGGCTGAAATAACCCAAGGGTCTGCTTTAGAATTGTGCCATATTTCAAATAGTAGTCAGAATAAGAAATTGTAAAACATATTATAGCCGTAGCACAAAGTATGCGACTGGATATTTGTAAATGTCCAGATACCTGCCAAACACGCGTGTGTACAGTATGTCAAGTGTCACATTCTTATCACATCAGAATACAGGGTGAACTCCAGTCTGGTTTCCCAGCCGTCAGACCGTGTGAAAGCAGTTGCCAAAGGAGAGAAACTAGACTGGTTCCAAGTTTTACCCAGATTTTTTATACTGAATAAGACCAAGTGAACAGAATGCAAGTCAATTATTATTGTTTCCTTAGCAGAAAAAAAAACAATGAAAAATATAAGAAATATACAAAGTCCAGTTCAAAATGAATATATTTCTCTCAGGTAGCATGCAAAAAATGCTAGGTTGTATTAAATCTGACATTAGCCTGGAAGTCATGACTAAAACTTGTGATAATGGGTGATGGTAAACATTTGCATTCCTTAGTTGACACGCCTTGCATCTAAACAGTGACAATCAAAATGAGTAATATGACCAGACTGCATGTTCACGTGCAGCACTGTTTTGAGTCAGTACAGCAGTGAAAACAAACTTGACCTACTCATGGTGTTCAGTAAGTGGATAGGCAGATTAGAGCTTTTGGAACTGTAGTATTTTTCCTAAGCTCAGGCAGTGAGAAAATATTGGTATCACTTTCTTATTATTACTACTTGTTTCTGACCAATTCCACAGCAACTTCAAGCACTGTCTATGTCTCTTATTCACAATAGAATTTTTGGCAGGTTTTTACAGTAGGTGCCATAGTAATAACATCACCAGAAAGACTCATTAACAAGAATGTTGACTTTTAAAACCTTTGGAACAAAGCCATCAGAGTGGCACAAATCTATCATTTGAAACTATCGTAGTTAATATATATTAAAACATTTACAGCTCTAAAACTTACTTGGTTTACAGTGACCTTTTATAATTCTGTAGAAGTACAGCACAGCACCAGTTGATTTTTTAGATTGGCCATTTAGTTCATTTATAGAATAACTTTTATTTATAGATTTTCCATTCTTTCACTTTAAGCCAAACATATAACATAGAATATTTGCAAGTTAGGTGTCACGAAGCAGTTCTTTCCGGGCCCTATGCAGACGACGCGATCCGGAATTGTGAAGACACACTAGGGAGAAAGTCATGCAGGAAAGGGTCTGGATACAGGGGGGCATGTCCGAGGTGAGCTGGTGTCCTGGGGAAGTGAGTCCGGGTGAACAAACAAAGCCAAAGTCCAAACGGGGAATCCAAACGGAAGAGTAGAGTCCAAGGCCAGGAGATCCATCCAAGGGTTAAGAGCACGAGCTGGGTCGGGACCAGCGGGGCAGGGGATCAGGAACAGAAAGTTAAAACCATAATGGAGCCAGACGCAGCAGGACCCTGGGCTCTCACGAAGCAGAGTTCAATGAGGAACGCGAAGTAAGGTCTGCATCTGGCTTTTAAGGGGGAGAGGGAATAGGGAACAGGTGCAGACAATGGGAGAAAACAAGGGAGGGCTGGAGCGCCCTTAAGAGGAGGGGTTAGCGATCGTGACATTAGGGAAGCACTATGGTTCACACTGTATAGAAAATGTGACTAATCAAGATGTTGTTGTTACAGATATGCTAAAGGACTTGATCCCGACAACTGGCTGACAATTGATGAAAAGACGGCAGAGATCAAACTGAACAAGCTGCCGGACCGGGAGTCTAAATACTTGACTAATGGCACATACTATGCAAAAATCTTGGTTATGACTGAAGGTAACTAAAAATTCATGGTCGAGTAAAAACAGTAATGTACTCATTTTGAAATATACCTTATAAAATAAGTAAATCAGTTTCTGGAGCTGATTGTGTGGTGTGCACCATTTGTTTTTCTTCTGGCCTGACTCTTAAATGGCAAATTCAAGGTGAAGAAGGGACGTTTTTCATTCACAGTAGTACCATTGTTGTAGTAAATTCATCATAATTAAAAAGGAGATTACTTTTACTCAAAAATTCCAAAATTGAACTTTTTGACATTTGCATAAGAAACCATTGAAAATTATAAGTTTACAAACATGTAGAGTCTAGACACATTTTCCTTGTTTGGTTGCTTAAAGATCTAAAAATCCAGTGACATTGTTTCTAAAACGATCTGATAAAAGGATAACAATTTTATGGCATTTCTTCTGACGTTTCTAATGATGGGGAGTTACATTACTTTAAGCACGGGGAGTTGCAGGATTTACAAACCACTACAAATTATGAATTTTAGTGCATTATTCCTTTAAAAAATAGTTAAACCATCATTTTGTTTTCTAGATATGCCTTCCAAAACCGCCACTGGTACGATTGCTCTCCAGGTGGAAGACTCCAATGACCACTGTCCAGTTCTGACCAGTACCTCCCAGGTTCTGTGTACTGAGAGCAGAGCTGTGTTTGTCACAGCTGAGGATGGAGATGCTGATCCCAATGGGCCTCCCTTTGAGTTTGAAATCATTCCTGAAGGTACCAAGGGCACATGGAGAGCTGAAAAACTCAACGGTGAGGATTGGTTTTGCAAGGAGTCCTGTTTTGCTTCAAAAGCATATCCAAAGGGAAAAGGGTGTAATCTAAAAAGCAGTTGTATTTCTTCATCATCTTCAGACACAGATGCCCTGGTGTCCTCCATCAGTTATTTACCAGTTTGTTACATGTAATAAATATAATTAAAGTGTACTGAATTTCACTGTCTCTTGTGACTTATATTGAATTTAGAATAAGTAGTTAAGATTTGTTGGGAATTAAATAAAGTGAGATTCAAAGTATGAATAGTACTTCTGCTTTTACAGTAAAACCTTGATCTCCGCAAGTTCCATACTTGAGATTTCACCTGTTGGCGCAAAATTATTAGTGACCACTATTTCTACATGTGCAGTAGGAGAGTAAGTGTGGATGCACTGCTTCACTCAGCCTGCATTGTTCTCTGGTAAAGGCATAACGTAATGATTTTTGAAAGAAAGAGATTCAGGAAAATTGCATGAACAGCAGAGTGAATTCATTGGCTGGGAAGGGAGTAAATATGCTTAATTTATTTTCTTGTCAGTTATTACCATGCTGTCATCAACTTAATTAAAGTATAGCAGTGCTGCATTTATAATAACAAAAACAAGATGTCAAAAGTAAAGATGTACTGTACTAAAAATGTAAAACTGTAGCTTTCACTCAAGCATTCCCTTTGTCCCAACCAAGCTGATGTTTGGATCCCTAATTGTTCAGACATGAACAAAAGGGTTACAGCACTTCACTGCTTAACCCCTAATTAAGTCTTCACTGAGCGAATAGAGGGAATGTATCTGCCCTTCTGTTCTAGGGCAAATAATCATCATCAGATTATTTTCTGATCAGGACAGGTGTGTGTGTGTAAAATTAACAGAATTTTATTTTTCCTCTTTTAAGACACCACTGCAATCCTGCGAGCACAGGACAACCTGTGGCCTGGCTCATATGAAGTTGCTGTGGAGGTGAAAGACCAACAAGGACTATCCTGTCCTGATAAGCAGGTTGTAAAGGTAGATGTCTGCACCTGTGACAAGGAACAGACTGCCTGTGTCAGTGCAAGGAAAACAACAGGGGCTGAACTTGGAGCAGCAGGCTTTGGACTGCTAATCCTCGGATTCTTGATGATGCTGTGTAAGTGCACCTCAGTGCTCTTGTACACTATTCCCAGCAGACAGAAGTTTGCCTACACTTCTACACTTCCTCAAGTATCAGCACTGCACAGTGCATGTAGATTTAAAAGAGTGTAACCCCCCACCCATCCAGGGTTGAACCTGGATTTAATTTGGGAGACCTGGACAAGCAGTTTTTTGGAAGAGCTATGCAAATCAGTTAGCACTGCAGATTAATCAGTCAGATGCAACTGTCCCACACCACATATATGTATGAAAGCTGTTAGCTTTTTTTTCCCATATACTGTAGAAGTATTTAAAACCTAAAACATAAAATGGTCCAGATGTTTTGGTCTGTGTCTCAAAGCTGCTTTCAGGCCATTAGAACAAACTCTAAAAGGATTGTAAGGTTTGGATGGAGGGGGCATTCCATGGTAACTTTGGTGTGTTCATATTACTTGATTTCTCTGGTCTTTCACTTCAGTTCTTGTGTAGTGAACTAAGTTGTGTTGGAGTAAACAATGTTTTGTGTAAAGCAAGAATGTAGAATAAAGTGAAATCTAATTATATATTATTTTAACATTAAATTAAGTCTAAATTTACATATTGCTGAACATATGCATCTGCTCTCTGGAAGATGAGCTCAAATCTAGGGCTGTTTGACTGAAAGCTTTATAGAATATCTTTCATGTTGTAATACGTTCATAACATTTTAAAATACATTGTTAAGTTGCCTGTCTAAACAGTTAAGATTCTTTAGAATTTTGCCTACATTTTTAGTAGTAATTTTTAATAATATGGCTTCTCAACAGTGGTGCCTCTCCTGCTGCTGTTCTGCTCTTGTGGCGGGCTTGGGGTCGGAGGAAAAGGAGGGGCTTTTCTTGACATGCCTTTTGACACCAAAGAGCATTTGATTGCTTATCACACAGAGGGACAAGGCGAAGACAAGGTAAGCTGTTATCTATTAATAATGTATTGATGCTAATTTAGTAAAATAACACAATGGCAATAAAGCCCAGTTTTAACTGAACCCGTATTTATAGTTTTAGGCATATTTGCACTATGCTGTTCTTTTCCAAATTACTGGAATTATAGGTGACATTTCATGGTCACTCTATTAACTCATTTGAACTTCATGCTTTTAGTATAGTTTTGCCTGTTAGATTTTTGATTGGATATCAAAATTTTGTTTTTAAAAAGATACCAATTTAATCATATGGGAAAATTTAAATCGTAAAATATAAAAGTCATTACAGTTAATTTTTTTTTGTACTGCACTGTTTTTTCTCCTTCACCAAATTAAGTAATTAACCTCAATGAACAATTTATCAATTGTTGAGAAATTGAGTAATTTACCTCGATTTCTCCTGAACATTGCTGTTTTTGTTCCCGTTATCAATTAGCAGATGTAAACTTTTATATTTTCCACCAGAGTTGACAGTTAAAAGATTCATTGAGATTCGTGTCAAGTACAATATCATTAAACACTTGCAGGACTAGAGAGCGGCACGTCCAGTGATCAAGCAGTTAAACCAGTTAGGATGAGGTGGAACAGATGCTGGAGGTCATCTAGTCTTCTGTGAATGGAGTAAAATGCTCCAGAGGCAGGCATACAAATTACATAAATAATACCTGTAAAACAAACCCATTATACATGCATGTCAGTGAATTGGCTTTGCAATTAATATAATCATATGCAAATATAATTCAATTTTTAACCTAATGCAGGACACGCAGTTTGCCATGTTTTGCCAGCTATAGGTCAGTTTACTTCAATCAGGACTTTTTCAGAGAGTCCTTGATGTCTGAGAGGAGTGTTTGTCAGCAAGAGCTGCACCTCTTCTGATCAGTACTGACACGCCCGAAGGCCCCATGTGTCAGTACTGTGATCAGGCAGGTGGCTCTGAAAGTGTGTTTCACAGGATTGGATGCCTGGTCTTTCTCTCTTCTCCTGCTGGAGATCAGTGCCATCTCTCGATTGTAGGTTGACCGAAGAATAATTGATCTAGAATCAATGTAACAGATGTAGCCTTGATTAATTCTGAAATGCGCAGTAACACCACAGTCCAATTCTTATTTTCATTTTTCTCTGTTTGGCCCACTTAGGCAGTTCCCCTTCTTACTGCCCCTGTACAGATTAAGACTGGAGGATATCAAGTCGGCAGTGGACTGATGACGACAGGGGCGGGGGCAATGACAGGGGCAGGGGCAGGGGCAATGGCAATGACAGGGGCAGGAGCAGGAGGAATGGCAATGGCTGGGGCAGGAGCAGCCATTTCTGCAAAGGAGTACATAATGGCGGTTAACAATGCCCAGGAGTCTCGGTACGGCTTCTACGCTAGAGGCGGTAGCCGGCACGAAGGAGACATGATGTACAGGGGAAGTTCACATGCCTTCGCCTCGGGGTTTGAGTCTCGCGAGAGTGCCTACGACAGCATGGCACTTCCGGAAGGTTATCTGGAGGACTACTACATGAAGGTAATTGACATACTGTCCTTAATATCTGTGGGGCAACAATGCTGTTTTTGTAAGTGTGTGTGTTTGTGGGGGGGCTTTTACATTTACAACAGTGGGAAGACTTGAGATTCAAGGGGAACTTGGAGTCTCTGCTGCGCATCACTAACATTGGGACCCTGATGTTCCAAATCTCCATCTTCTTCTCTATAGCACTGTAGATCAGTCCTGCCAGCAAATACAGGGAGTATTATTTATATATTTGCTGTGTGCTGCGTAGCACAACCTCCGAAGACCTCAGAAAAACTTACTGATGGTCATCAGTTTGGAGAGAATTATAAAACCATTTCTAAGGCTTTGGTGCTCCATACAGTATGTCCACTGACAGATAGTCTACCGAGGAGCACTCGTTCTACCTAAATCTATCAAAGAACAAACACGGAGCATATCAATGAAGTTGTAAAGAACCCAATAAAGTGATGGCTCGTTAGAGAGTTTCCTTCTGTGCATAAAAATGGGATGACCAGGACTACCTCAAGATACACAGTGGAATGACCAGGCTGGCATTGGTCATCCAGATATGGTGATGGACATGAAATCAGGCGGATTTTCTTACCATATACGAGGTTTTCTATAATGAATATGAACCAGCCAGCAATCAGGGGTATGTGAGCTGTAAAATATTTTAAATGCCACTTGTGTGCATGCATGATGTGTATAGTGGAACATGTACAGTATGTACTGCATATATTGAAAACCATTGATGATATCCAACCATTGATCATATCTCTCCTTTTTGTACCGTAGAAGGTAATGTACATGGCCGAGGAAGACCAGATTCAGAAAGATGGCTTACTGATTTATGACTTTGAAGGACGAGAATCCCCTGTGGGTTCAGTGGGATGCTGCAGTTTCATTGAAGGAGACGATGATTTGGAGTTCCTGAACGACCTGGGACCCAAGTTTAAGACCCTTGCTGAGATCTGCACGGGTGACAAAATGAAATCAGAAGTTTTGGTCACTCCACCCATGCCTACGGTCCAGGATGTGGCTGTAACTCGCACAGAGATCAAGAGAGAAAACACTGTGACAACTGATGCTGTGAGACCTCAGCCCAGCCCAGTTCCTCAGCCCCAGATCCAGAAAAACGTAGTCACTGAGCAGTATTCTTCCACCACTCTCCCAGCCATGCACCTCAGAGAAAATGTCGTAGTTCCCAGTCCCGCATATGTCATTCAACAGCCTGTCTATTACACTACCACCCCAGTAGTTCAACCCACTCGGTACATTGTGGAGCCGCAGGTCCACAACACCATGCTCTTCTCAGAAAGGCCAGCTGCTCCTAATGTGCAGGGTGTGCTGCTGCTGAATGAAGGCTCAGGCTCTGAGAAGGTCCTGTTTCAGGAGAAGAGAGTGGTGTCTGGATCTGCTGTCCAGGGCGGAGCACTGGGTGTCCTCCATGGCACCTTGAACAGGAGTGAAATCCCTGGCTCTCAGAATGTGGTGTTAGTGGAGACTAGGGCTGGATCGGGGCAGTTTGTGCAGGAGGGCATTGCTGGGTCTAATCAAGGAGCCGTGCACAGGGTTGGACTGCCAGGGTCACAGAATGTGGTGTTAGTGGAGAGGAAGGCAGGATCAGGGCAGTTTGTGCAGGAGGGGGTTGCTGGGCTTAATCAAGGGGCTGTACACAGGGTTGGACTGCCAGGGTCACAGAATGTGGTGTTTGTGGAGAGGAAGGCAGAATCAGGACAGCTTATGCAAGACGGGATGGTAGGATTCAGTCAAGGTACCGCACACAGAGGTGGCCTGTCTGGAGCACAAAGCATGATGATCAAAGAGAAAACAGTATTGTCTAGTGCAGGATCACAAGATGGAATGATGGGGCTGAATGGACGATCTGTTCAACTGGGTGATGTAACTGGCTCTCAAAAAGTCTATGTGAAGGAGAAGATTGTCTCCTGTGAAAGCGTGCAAGGAACTAGTTCTGGGTAAAACAGTTATCCACCTTGAAGATAATTCAGGTTTTCCATTTCGCCTTTACAAACTGTAAGGTTCTTTTTCCTCTGTTGGTGCAAAAGCAAACCTAATTTTTCTTAGAAGCGACATTGCTGCTTGCTGCATAGCTGCGTTAATGTTCAGTGCCTGTGGTTGAAAGTTAAAAGGGCTGTTGTGTTTTAGAGCACATATTTTAAACATGCTGTAAATGTAAATTGCAGGTACTTGTATAAACTGTTGGTTTAAAGGATTTAAAAGGATAGAAAATAAGAGTATTATCAAGTTGATAAAGTAATGCATGTGTGCAGTATACGTTGGGTAGTGTGTTTTTGTCAGTTATGATTTGCTTTCTGGCCAGTCAGTGACTAGTGTCTCGCCAGGAAAGAGCAGTCCTGGTGTTCTCAGTCCCTGCTTGTGGTCTGGACTTCCAGGACAGACTCGGACAAGCTGCAGCCCTAACTAGCAAAAGAGGTTTTCTGATAGCAGGTGGCTTTGCTTTGAGATCTTTTGAATGTTCCTTATAATTGCTCCTGGTGTATTTGTACTGTATTTGGCGGAGGCTTCCAGGAGGCTTGAAGTACAATTTTAGACACTTGTGTATGGTGAAACGTGCCAAGAGACATTGTTCTTTATTTTTTAAAATGTTTATAATCAAATCATTTGGAATTATGATTTTTATATCGTGACACGTGAATACCATCATGTCAGGCAATAAAGCTGAAGAGCTGAAGTAAGGATTTTTGTTTTCACATCATATATAGGAAGGGACCTACTTTATTCACCAATGAAGAGCAGCATCTGCCTGGGTGACGTGTGGTAACCCTTTGTGATGCTGATTAATTACTTCTTGCATTTATGTAGCACTCTCCATCTCAAAAAAACCTTGGAGCATTTTACATATGGGAAAGGACCTACAACATCCACCTCAGTTGCAGTGCACCCAGCTGAGTGGTATTGCAGGAGCATTGCGCCAGCAGCCCCACCTTTTGACACAGCAGGTAAAGAAGTGAGAAGCTGTTTTAGTGGGTGAATGAAGGGGAAACATTAGGAAGACTGCATTTCACAAGCCCCCAGTGATCTTTTTCTCGGATCCTGGCTCACACCTCAGTTCACACTTTTAGTTCGCACCTGTAGTGATCAGTGGGTTCATTGGGTCATTCAAAGGACAGAAGATATAGAAGCAGCTGCTCCACAAGTTAGACTTGTTTTGGTTGGCAGAGAAAGTCTCTACCTGAAATCACATCCCCCTTTCAGGATCCCCACTACGCCTATCAAGTAGAACAGTGAGAAATTACATCGCCCTTTGAGATAAAGATGATATGTAGTTAGCCTATTCTATTCAATTCAATTTATTTTTATATAGCGCCTTTCACAACAAGGTTGCCCCAAGGCGCTTAACAATGCAAGTGATCATACATGTTGTGAATACAGAACAGGAAAGACTAGAAGACAACGGAGGAGAGGAGAAAAAAAACCTCTAGGGGTCCAAGGTCAACTGGCTGCCCAACCCCTTTGGGCATGCTAATTAAAAAAAAAGGAATAAATAAATAATGGTATTAATCCATCCATCATGTCTTCTGTATGTCAGTACTCCGTACAGATCTCTGTAGACCAGCAAAATCCTCCTAAACGATAGCTACATCCACGATGTCCCTCTTGGATCCATGGCAGTGATGCAGCATCCAACTCAGATGGTGCCCAGCCCGGGCGGCATCTGGACATGTGGGGAGAAGAATAGGATAGTCTGGTCAGAAAAGATGTATCTTACCTGGTGGGCCAACACAGAGACACACAATGGCATGTACAATAGCACCAGCAGCCATGGTTGCAGCAGGCTATGATGTAAGGTGTGAGTAGGCTAGGCTGAAGTAATAGGTCTTCAGTCTGGACTTGAATACTGAGATTGACTCGAATATGGGGTGGAAGACTGTTCCATAAGCTAGGAGCCCCGTAACTAAAGGCTTTACCGCTAACTGTTTTTATTAAAGATCGTGCAAAAATCAAAGTGAGATTCAGCCATAATACCCAGGATAAAACACCTACATTTTTAAACATTGATATGGTGATTTCAGTGAACAAGTAATCAGGAACTTGGCTACTTAAAGAATAAATTAATAATTTAATGTTCCATCCAGAGTCCCCTCTCTCTCTCAACTAGGAATTTCTTTTGAGAAATTCTGTTCCAGAGGCAAGAATGCCCCCACTGATTCTCCAACTCCACTTACACAAATGTCTTGCTTAGCAGCTGAGATCTCGGAGATCAGTTTAGAATGTAGAAATACTGTTGTCGTTTTGTAGAATTACCTCTGTGGTTTCATCTTTTGTTCTATTAAACTGGCTTAAGAATTATTTGATTATATATTTTTATATTTTCAATTGTACGTGGGATCAGGGTTTGTACATACTCGTGATTCATACTATTAATGGACAAAGTTGAATGCACAATTATCTGTAAGCAGTGGTTAAGATTTTTCTCATAAACAGCATTGAATGTTCTTGTACGTCATAGAATTCTCTTGACAAACTGATGGCAAGGATTATTTTTCTAGTTTTGCTACATTTACAGTAAATTTCAATTTTTAAAGACAAAAGGTAATACAAATAGTGCTGAATATTCTTGTATGACAAATAATACAAAACTGATTGCATGCATGTTTTTATAGGTTGACTACTGTACATTTCTATTTTTTAAATTAGAAAGGTTAAATATTTTAAGCATCTGTAACCTGTCACATGCACTTCGAGTACAAAAGCTCTGTTGTAATTATTTCCTTTTCTATATCTGTGTTCTCTAATCTGTTGATTTATCTTTGGAAAGAGTATCAATAAAAGTTACCATCACAAATTTACTTTTGTACCTTTTTTTAACTAAGCCATATTTTTTTGCCTGAGTGAAGTTAAACCCCGGGAACACCACAAGAGACCTTACAGAACTCTTGTCGGACTCTTGCTTGTTTGGTTGCTTGCAGTTTAATGATTCCAGGCTCTCATCCATCTGTTCAGTGAAGGGAACCTGCTTCAGTGTGCTGGAGTAGGTTGTTGCATAAAGAGCAACCTATGTGTGTAAAGAACCCCTCCTGCAACCAGTCCTCAGTGCACAATCTCTTAATTTCTGTTTATGTCCTTGGGTGCCTGCTTCACATTTCGTCCTGAAACGGTCCTCTGGGTTAACGATATTACTTCTCAAGACATTTTTCTTAACTCAAGGCATAAGACGCTTGGTTTCTATAGAACGTGTGTGTGTGTGTGTGTGTGTGTGTGTGTGTGTGTGTGTGTGTGTGTGTGTGTGTGTGTGTGTGTGTGTGTGTGTGTGTGTGTGTGTGGGACCTTCCTATAAGACCAGACATTAATCTGTCTGCTCTTCTTTGAGTTTACTCCAGTGAAGCGATTCCCTCTATACTCGGTGATCCAAGTGAGGTCACACAAGTGCACTGGAAATCTCTAGCAAACCGACAGCCCTGTTGACCGGACCAGTTGCCTGCTGGATGTTGTGGGGCCAGGACTCTGCTGCCTGGGGGGGATACGCACCCTGTCACTGCCGCAGCGGCTCGTGAGCAAGTGCTCGCCTCATGCAGCAGGCAGATGTCCAATACGATGGCAGCTGTGACTTGCCAATGGCAAGAATGTGGGTCCCTTCATACAGCACCAGCCCTTAGCGGGAGAAAATTGCCAAGACCCTCATCATCACGTCACGTACAGCATCTTATTGGTTAGTATTTTAAACTCCAAGTCTTTAAATTCCTTATTTGAGACCTTTCAGTCAGGCTTCCGGGCTGTCCAGTGTACCGAAACTGCCTTGGTGAAAGTTGTTCATCTCTGCAGATACTGGCTTTTGCTTGATTTTCATACTATTAGACCTTTCAGCAGCCTTTGATACTGTAAACCACAATCTGATTCTGATTGATCGGCATTCTGATTAATGGACTGGAGCTTTTTCGAGATCTTAGTGGCAGCGTACTGCAGTGGTTTAAGTCTTGCCTTCCTGACAGCATTTTTTTTTAGCCTTGTTGACTTTAAATCAGATCCTGCCCCTGTCATCTCTGGAGTCCCACAGGGCTCAGTTATTGGCCCTTATTTATATTTATGTGCTGCCATTAGGCCAGGTTCTCAGAATAACAATGTGACAGTATTCAGAACTGCCTGCATACATCACTGAATCCTCAAATTCCTCATTCAACACTAATCAAATGTCTTGAAGATGCACTGTTGTGGGTGGTTCAAAATTATCTCCAATTAAACATGAATAAGACCGAGAGGATTTTTAATTGACTCTTGGTGGTACAGAAGTGGTCCCCTCAAATTCTGTTAAACATTTAGGAGCAATTAACTCCTCTGATTTTAACTCTGTGGTCATCATCTTTATGGAAATAAGATTCTAGAGCATATATGTGAACAAGTAACAGCAGTACTGAATACACACAACACATGATAAAGTATGTATTTTTCTGAAAGATTTTGACTGCTCAAACTGCAGGTGGAGGACAAAAAAAGTGAATGGATGTATGTGAAAATAGAGAAAATACAGGGTCAATGTCCAAACTTTGCTAGTTGGTGGAGTACCACAGGGATCTGTATTAGGGCAGTGCTTTTCCTCATTTATATCAATGATCTACAGTAGGTTCTGGTAGTTAACTAGTGATATTGCCAGATGATACTGAAATAGAAGAATTAGCAAACATTGTAAAACATTAGAAAAGACTTGGTCAAAATTCAAGACTGGACAAATACATGGCATATGGTATTTAATGCAGACATGTATCACATGGTAAGCAAGCACAGGTGTTGAAAAGTACAAGATGGGTTTAACCGATCTTGAAACTACAAGATTCAATCATGGGTGTTCATGGGCCCAGAGTGTTCACAGCTCCACTCCCTAGATAATGGCCAAAGTTTGCTAAAGCCAAAGAACAG
Source organism: Lepisosteus platostomus (assembly GCF_059453375.1). Classification (NCBI taxonomy): domain Eukaryota; kingdom Metazoa; phylum Chordata; class Actinopteri; order Semionotiformes; family Lepisosteidae; genus Lepisosteus; species Lepisosteus platostomus. Next base: position 16,399,129 of record NC_142618.1, read on the forward strand.
GTTGTCTGCCACAGGAGAATTCTTTACTGTGCAGTTCGTATTTGTCCAATGTCACTTTCTGCAACATGCTCAGTGCCACTGAAGGCCTTGTCACATAGATCTCTAGTCCAGATTTACTGAAGACTTAGGTGTTTATGTCCATCTTGTAGCTGGACCTTTTCACTGGATGTAAAATTCGTTCATATGTACAGTATTATCTACAATGAATGTTGAGTACATTTTGCCATTTAACAAAATTCCACTAGTTAGAGTTTCACACGGTTTAGAATAGTTTAAACGTCTTTAACCTAAAGCTTTATATTTTAACTAAAATCTCATTAATTCATTCTGTCAGTTTATTTCATTTATAAATCTGAATTTCTGTAAATGTCCTTAAAGCTGTACAGGCATTCTGCAAAAAAATTAGAATCACTCTTGTTTCCAGTACAGAGTCACTGAACAGCAAAACAAAGCTGGCAAGTGCTACCCACAATTGAGCAGTTTCTCTGTCTACAAATTAATTTAATTAAAATCTCTGCAAAGCAGGTGAACCTCTTTCAAAAAACAATAACTTGACAGCAAAATTGATTATTATCTAAAACTGTCTGTTCCCTCACTTGATTATATATACATTTAGTACAGAGCCCCAAGGGATTTAACAGGACACACACCCAGAAAAACACCATGCTGTAATGTGAAATTCTATGCTAGGATCCAGTGCCATATAGCAGTTAGCTTTGAACTTGGTTTTGATGACGTTATATTCAATAAAAGCAAGCTCTGACAGGATTTAGCTGTACAGTGCTCTATTTAGGCCTTTGCAAGAACAATTTGTATCAAAGATATTGATTTACATGAATCTTCTCTTAAGTTGGAGAACACTACACTATAGCCTTGCTAAGCTAAAGACGTGGAGATAGTATGCATGACCTCAAGTATTTTAATAATAATTCCTTACCTTTACATTGCCTTTCTTGACACTCTTCTCAAAGTGCTTTACAGGTAATGGGGACTCCCCTCCACCACCAGTACACTCCCCACACACCAGCTCTCAGTGGGGAGGAGAACAGAGTGCTGAAGCCAGTTCAGAGATGGGGGTTATTAGGAGGCCATGAGTGGTAAGGACCAATGGGACATTTGTCCAGGGTACTGGGGTTAACTCCCCTGATCTTTTTAAGAAACACCCTGTGACATTTAATGATCACAGAGAGTCAGGACCTTGATTTTACGTCTCATCCAAAGGACAGCGCCCAGTTTAAGAGAAGACACTGAACAGAAAGAATATAAATACTGTTATTGGAGATGTCCAGCCATCTCCAGGATTTACTGAGTGTATTCTTAAGCAAACAGGGGGTGGGTAACATATTGACTCCCATTTGACTTTTACACTAAGCAGTGTTTTCCTCTTTCGTCTCTGCAGTTCTCTTTCACCTTTACTTGTGTCTTCTGGTTTGTATTTTTCTGCTTATTAATAAGTATAATGGGTTGATACTGCATTTCAATTGCTTCCCAGAAGAGTCTGTACTGTAGGTGCAAAATTAACATAAACAACTAGACTTTTATCACCTTTATGAGGTAGTTTCTCATAACATGTCAAGACAGGACAAAAACCACTGTGACTCATCAACCTCCATAAAACCTTTACCAGCACAAAAACCCCCTTTCACATGTCTGATAGATGTGGGGGAGAGCCTCTGCCTCAGGCGAGCTGCTAGTCAACTTTGAACACGTTACGCCAAAGCAATTAAAAGCAAAACCTGTCTTGTGTAACGAATCAGGTAAAACAATAAGGTAACAGTGAGCACAATGAAAACAGCCACACTGTGAATAAAGAGTACAAGAATAAAACATATCAGATATTTAAAATACACAGACAAAATCTGATGATATTTACAGTACCAATGCACCTGCCTATGGATTTTGCTTGGGACTGTTATACCTCAAGTATGTCAAGTCTATGTATTCAATTCAATAGTTCACATAGTCATTTTAATAAAACCATATATTATTTCCCTCATGCTTGGAATAGAAAGTAACAGCAATATGATTTGATTGTTTGGCAGAAAGGTACAGTATCTTCACATCTCATTAGTCTTTGTTTGCCTTTGATGAAATGCTGACTTTAAAATCCTTTAAAATCCAATTTCTTGAGACTGCGTGCAAAAATAATTGCTTATCCGTATCTAAGATCTGGAGGTTGCCTTAATTGCTGTGAACTTAAAGACCCAGGAACTGAATGACTTTTGTGACATGCAGTACAGACCTGTACAGTTAGCAGCAGTGCAGAGTCGTGCTTCAGACTCTGGAGAGACTCATTCATGCCTCTGATGAACAGTAAATAAAAAGATATCATTTAAGATCCCTTTAAATAAAACCTCTACCACCAAAGATAACTCTGAAGATCTGGGGGGCAACTAGAAAACCACCTTCCGCTGACCTCTCTGCTCTCTGCTTGGTGTGTATGTTGTTAGCAGGTCATTTCATATGTGGGAGCTAAACCTTTCTGTGCTTTCTGTGTAGTTTGTAGTTATGTGCTTTTACAGTTTTTATAGTCCATCCTAGAGTGAACCGGGAGCCAATATAAAAATCCTAACATTGAATAAACTCTATATCCTGTATTTTGAGCAAGCTGAAGTCTGGATATAGTACAGGCGAGTACATGAGACAAAAAAGCTGTTACAATAGTCTTGTCCAGATGTATCAAATGGATGTGACACACCCTAGAGCAGGTTTCATAAACAGGAACAGCTGTAAACTAAAGAGACAGCGTGTGGCAAGTAACACGCTCTTTCAGCTTTCAGTTTCTAACTCAACTTGTTCTCAGCCCTTCCTATAGAAGAAAGAAACTGACTGACCGAGCAGGCGACTGGTGAATGTTTGTGTTTTGACACATGAGTTTTGTGAAGAGTCTCGGAGGCAAGCGGCATTTATAACTCTATAGTTTTCTAGAGAGGGCTGTGAAGAAGTCTAGCTCAAATAGTCTTACACCAATTGGTTAAGATACTGAGGATGGCATTTCCCACAGCTTCCTGAGGACTGTAGTTCAGTCAAGTGTAGATCTTGTCTGCAATTATCACCCTCTGGCAGTACGTATCAGTTTTTCTGTGTCCTGTGTTAGAAATCACATTATTTAGGAAATATTTCTGTAAAGGATGAAAGTTACCATACACATATTTTAATGAGGGAAGGAAACAATAGTTCTTCAAATTACAAATTGAAGCACTTGGGTAGAGCCTATAGCCACCCATGTTTACATCAGACATTCATACCTGGGTGTAGGTTTGGTGTAGAACATTCCAGACCTGGGTTTAGTATGTGAGTATATTTCAGAACTAATTGAGAAGTGAGGATAGCCTTATCAGAAACAGTCATTGTACCATGTGTGGAAGTATTTTGTTGTACAATTCTAATGTTCAGTATATGTAATGTAAACTATGTAAACACCCATTCGTAGTAATGACAGAGGGTGACCAGAGCTGTACTCAGACTACAAGATTTCAAATCTTTGCTGAACTGCACTGTAACTTACATCCTTTAGGTTTTGGTGTAGTCAGTAGGATACATCTGTGTGATAGTGGTTCTGGCTATCCTGATTCTGATTTCCAAGAGAATGTAGGCAGACAGTCTTATCATAGACAAAATACTAACCTCTCATAGGCCTAGTGGACAGTGGAATTAATACTAAGAACTGGTGAGGTGTGCCTAAGAACTATACAGGTAACAGACCAGGAGGAAGACAATACAGGCAATTTAATGGTCTGTATTTAGGGTATGTAATTATAGACAGGGCACAACAGGCACAGCAGCAGAGAAATCTTAGAAAAGACTGTACAGGCCATGGGCTGAAACAGGCAAGAACAGAGTTATTAGTGGGAGAGCTAGGGATTTGAAAGCAGAGTTAGGGACTACATGGAAATGTGAACAGAATACAGTAGATAGAACAATATGAATGTGAAAATAGGATTAAAGGTTAAACGGTCATTCTTTCCTAATAGTAAAACTTCCATTTTTTTGTTTAAAATAAATTTATTAGTCATCCATATTTATTTTTCAGAAAGTAAGGAGGATAGGTGACGACTATTTAAGGTTGAGGAGTCATGGGGTTTATAAGTCCAATGTAGTTGTGCCTCAGCAGAATAACAGTGAAAGTTGACATTTTGGTTTGTGATGATGATGTCCCCCCACTGGAAGAAAATGGTGTAGATCTGAGCACAAAACCTTCTGGAACTGTAACTTAATAAACTTAAATACTGTTACAAATGGGGGTAACTAAATTAGAGAAAATCAGGATTGGACAGAGCAGATTAATAAATAAGTTAAATATCTAATCATAACCCCCAAACTGTAAAGATTTTACAAGTCAGACATCCCAGGGGGCTAACGTCCTAACTACCCAGAAAAACCTGGCTGTTACCAAGTCTTTAACTCTTAAATAATGCCTACAAAGGCCAAAAGAAGATGAACTGCCTTTCAAACTCAATAGAACACAGCCTGCAGTTAAATGTCTCTCTCTGTACACCCAGATGCCACCAGGTTAATGGGAACCTGTCTCCCTGTTCTAACAATGCAACCAGTAACCAGGAGAGGCTGTTTTTAACCAAGAGATTCTTCACACAGGAAATCAGACTTCCCTAAAATAAGTTTGACAAATACTAATAAATACTAAGCTCCAATCTGGTCTTTCCGGGTGATCTCCCCAACAATATCTTTCATTTTTTGTCTTCCTCTCCATCTTGCTCCTTCTGCTTTGCCATCCTCTTACTGTGTGTGGTGTCTTTTCTGGAGAATAACACTTAATCATTTACCCAAACACAATTAACTAAGGTAAACCATAATAATCTTTACAGTTGCTTTGATCACTGTATCTGGAACCCCTACATCTCAGCCAAACATCCCTGTGCTTTGGAGATGGAAATGTTGACAATTGCCAGGGGTTATTCATTGTATCTACGTTCTTAGACACACTTCCATAGTCACCTGTAGCTGTAACAATATGGACACACATCAGGTATCAGGCAGCACTGGGATTTGTTGATGAGGTATGATTTGAACCAGGTTTTGACAGAGCAAGGTTTGGCAGTCGATGGTGTCAAAGTGTACACTTCGATCTAGAAGGACAAGCAGTGTATGAAGGCAGAATCACAGGTCAATCAGTCTTCTGGTTAACACGGTTTCAGTATAGTTTGATGAAGGAAATAATATTGCTGGTTTGTAACTACTTTCTTTAAGATTTTAGAAAAGAATCTGTGATTTCTATAATGTTTTAGAAAAATAAAGTCCCAATTTTTCTTGAAAGGTCTGTTTAGCACTCCAGCCTTAATTGCAGCTAGAAAAATCTAGGAAGGAGAGCAGTGTTCATTTTATTTAATACGGGAAGCTCAAGTGTATGAAGTAATCTACATGTTGTTGTGTTGCTTATGGCAATAAATACAGTTATTGCTGTGTGACAAAGCATATGGATATATTCAAGGATAGGCAGCCAGCAGGGACAAGGTAACATTTCTCATGTTAGGTATAGTACTTTCTGTTACTATTTGCTTCCTAACATTTTTTTTCATTCAAGCTGTGTGGTTAGTCAAGAAATATTTGAAGGGATAGGTGCTTAGTGCACCCAACCATTTGCCTGTAAGATTAACTATATTAGGAAGATTGTTTGCAAATCTATCAAGTTCAAGTAGTAAGCTGAGTACACTGAAAATAAGGACTGTTAAAACATCACGATGCTGTCACTCTTAGCAATTTTAAAAGCTTCCATTTTGGTAACTCTGCATTTATGTTCAAGTCTACGACATTCTAATATGAGTGAGTTTGTTGTGTCATTAAACCATGGAGTGACTTTCTGGATGGACTGTAGGTTTTCTTATTTTCTATCGCATGTGCCCAGGAGCTGATCTGACGAACCTGTGTTAATAACTGTGTTAATAACTGATGGTGAGCGTGTTAGAACACATAGGAACAGTATCAAGAACAAGATGGTGTTCTAACATATTTTACTTGATTGTTAAAAGGCTGTTGCAATTCAAAGCTATTATGATAATAGTCTGAAATAATTGGATCTCCAGACAAAACAGGTAGTTGGTGAATAATAATACATGCAATGACTCGATCGAGTGTATGATTAAGACCTAAGACATGCTGAGGGAAACCTACAGGAAACTCTCGCAAGGGGCTCGTTCTGCATTAACATGTATATGAAATCACTCAGTACATATCTTCATAACTAATTTACAAACTTTGAAATTCACTTAACTCTATCAGATTGAGTTTGACCATGCGGTGCTACAGTCAGATAATTACGTGAAGGCAATACTAATTTTCACTTTAATAGAATATACTATTGAAAATGTTGTCAAATTAATCATGTCATACTGTAAATGCATAGCTTCTATTGTTGTTTATACAACTACATTTCTTAAATTTATCTCACAATATTAGAGGATGGACTAGACCATTTGTGTTATTTTCCTGGGCTCATTGCCTTTACATCATTCCTACTTCTTGACTAACAGCTTATTCCTTACATGACTGCAGGGAGCTGGATTGGGGCACAAGGTAGATTACACCCTGGAGACACAGGGCCAAGACACTCACTCATTCATACACAGCAACACCGACACACCATACACAACAGCAATTCAGAATCACCAGTTCACCGAGCAGCCCAGGAGTGTGGGAGGAAACAAGCACCTGGAGAAAATGTAGACTAACACAGCAAAAGCAAAGTTCACAACAGACGGGCTGGTTTCAAACACAGGGCCCAGAGCAGGTGAGAGTGGCAGCATATCCAGAGATCTGCTGGAGAGGACAACAGTCTCCTCTCATCTCTAAATTATGTCAGAGATTATAATTTAAAGGGTCTGTCTTAGTTTCTCAGATGAGGCTCATGACCTCTGTGGATCAACAGAAGATGATGCGACAAAAGCATTTCCTTTCAAACCAACGAGTCTTGACGTTTCCCTTAGTGTTTCATCAGTTGTGTAATATGAATGCAACATACCCATTTTAATTTCATGGTGGCCATGCTTTTAAAGAAAATACCTGGCAATGAACAATGTTGACAGATAGCATGGCCTGTTTCATATTTTATAAGTTCTATAAGGTTTTTTTTTGCTTTGTTTAGGACAATTGTAACTAATCAACTTAGGTACAAGACAAGGTAGAAGAGATTGGAGGTTAAGAAATTGCCGTATAGTTAAGTACTGGCTTTTTTCACTATTTGTGATCAAAGCGACAACTCTGAGAAATCATGTAACCAGTCTACTGCTAATGTAGCTCAACCAACAAAAGGTCTCTCCATTGAACTGTCTCCAGCCCGGAGTCTTTTTTTTAGGGTGGACTCGTGTTTAAGGTCCTGTTGCTGTTGTTTGGGGTGGGATTAAGGGGGGGGTATTGTTGCTAAAAAGCAAAAAAGTAACAATATGGAGCAGTTTTAGCTCTTTACTTTCATTTAGCAGTTGCTATGTACACTTTATTTATTAGACTTGACTTCTCCCTTGACAATGGATCTGGTTTCTGATAAGAATGACTAATGTTCCTGTTTAGTCTTGGCATATATATGCACACTATATACTCATGCCTAACATTCAGTTTAGATTTGCTCCAGAAGAGAAATACAAATGTTGTCCTGAGTCACATTTAAAACAACAAGATGTTTCTGAATTCTCTAATAAAGTTTACTACAGTATGTGGTAGCCTATTCATCTGCAGAGAAAAAAAAACAAAGGAGACAAATTCATTATCTGTACTGCACAGGACATTGTGAATTTCTATATTGGGATTGCTTTTTAGATTGATACATACAGTATACCATATTTTTTTATTGATGTATATATTATTTCATTGTGAGAAAAATAAAACCTGATGCTGGGTTATAAACACTGAAGTTCATTACCTAAAATATGTACAATGTATTTAATTTACATATTTTATTAAATAAGGGTGTGATGAGTATTTTGTCATCATAGATCATTTTGACTGATCTATAACAAAATACTCATGTTGGCACTTGCAGAAATATTCTCCTGTTTGTACTTGCCTTATAGTGAATTTATGCCTTATGTCTTATGTGGAGTCCTTTGCCATATCTGAAGCAAGTTCTTACAAACTTACAAAAGCCATGGAGAAAAAAAAATGCATTTATATGAGATAGTGTTGTGTTTATACAAGAAAATTATTGTGTTTAAATGGGAAAATTAGTGCATTTATGCAAGATAGTTGAGCAAGAAATTTATTGTGTTTATATGAGACAATTATTGTGTTTAAACACAATAGTTCATTTCTAAACGATGTTGCCTACTATTTTAATATCTTGCATTATATATGCAGTGATACTGTTCCAATTCGAAGTAGCATCGACTTTAACAACAGAAGAATATCGTCACACACTTTTAAAAAAATTCTAAAGGAGTACGTGTTCTGTCTTTTGCATACATGAAGAACAATGCCATGTCTGTAAGCGTTCCCAGGTTAAATGCGTATGTGTGTCACTGCTTCTGTGACAAGTAGAAATGACACGGCTTTCCTAACGCATGTTCTTGATGTGAAACTGCAGAAACGTATGGGTGGGAAGAGCCAATGTGCTTCTAATCAGGGGATGAGGAGTGTGAAGATATGATCGGGACAGGTGTGTTAGAAACCTGGTGGATGTACTTACAGTAGGTTTTTGCCTACTCTTTAAACATTGAGCGGAATACATTCACGATGACTTGATAGTAAGCCTTATACCAACTGTTATTGCTGGTAACAGTAAACGGTAAGACAGCAATGTACGAACTGTATAACGGGCTGTGTGCTGTCCTGGGATTCTTCTTTTTGTTTGGCATTGGCCTATCTCTTTCCATTCATGTCTGTGTAATACCATCTCATATAAATGAGATCATGTTCTCACCGTCTTTGCATGAGTTTCCTCCCACAGTCCAGAGACATACTGGTAGGTTAACTGTCTTCTGGGAAAATGGGCCCTGGTGTGAGTGTGTTTGTCTGTGTGTGCTCTGTAAATATGTATGTGTCTGTAAGTGTCCTTGTGCCTGTGTGTACCTCTGTGTTTGTGTCTGTGTGTGCTCTGTGAGTGTGTTTGTGTGTGTCTGTAAGTGTTTGTGTCCATAAGTGTGTTTGTGTCTGTGTGTGCTCTGTGAGTGTGTTTGTGTCTGTGTGTGCTCTGTGAGTGTGTGTGTGTCTGTTAGTGTGTTTGTGTGTGTGTGCCTGTGTGTGTGTGCCTGTGTGTTTGTGTCTGTGTGTTTGTGTGTGTGTGCCTGTAAGTGTGTTTGTGTCTGTGTGTGCTCCGTGAGTGTGTGTTTGTGTCTGTAAGTATGTTTGTGTGTGTTCCTGTAAGTGTGTTTGTGTCTGTGTGTGCTCCTTGGGTGTGTGTGTGTCTGTTTGTGTCTGTGTGTGTCTGTGCGTGCTCTGTGAGTGTGTGTGTGTCTGTTTGTGTGTGTGTCTGTGCGTGCTCTGTGAGTGTGTGTGTGTCTGTTTGTGTGTGTGTGTCTGTGCGTGCTCTGTGAGTGTGTTTGTGTGTGTGTGTGTCTGTTTGTGTGTGTGTGTCTGTGTGTGCTCTGTGAGTGTATGTGTGTGTCTGTGTGTACTCTGTGAGTGTGTGTGTCTGTGTGTGCTCTGTGAGTGTGTGTGTGTCTGTTTGTGTGTGTGTGTCTGTGTGTCCTCTGTGAGTGTGTGTGTGTTTGTGTGTGTCTGTGCGTGTCTGTTTGTGTGTGTGTGTCTGTGTGTGCTCTGTGAGTGTGTGTGTGTCTGTTTGTGTGTGTTTCTGTGCGTGCTCTGTGAGTGTGTGTGTGTTTGTGTGTGTGTGTCTGTGCGTGCTCTGTGAGTGTGTGTGTGTTTGTGTGTGTGTGTCTGTGCGTGCTCTGTGAGTGTGTGTGTCTGTTTGTGTGTGTGTCTGTGTGTGCTCTGTGAGTGTGTGTGTTTGTGTGTGTGTCTGTGCATGCTCTGTGAGTGTGTGTGTGTGTGTCTGTTTATTTGTGTGTCTGTGCGTGCTCTGTGAGTGTGTGTCTGTTTGTGTGTGTGTGTCTGTGTGTGCTCTGTGAGTGTGTGTGTCGGTGTGTGTGTGTGTGTGTGTGTGTGTGTGTGTCTGTGCGTGCTCTGTGAGTGTGTGTGTGAGTGTGTGTGTGTGTGTCTGTCTGTGTGTGCTCTGTGAGTGTGTGCGTCTGTGTGTGTGTGTGTGTCTGTGCATGCTCTGTGAGTGTCTGTGCGTGCTCTGTGAGTGTGTGTCTGTTTGTGTGTGTGTGTCTGTGCATGCTCTGTGAGTGTGTGTGTGTGTGTCTGTGTGTGCTCTGTGAGTGTGTGTGTCTGTGTGTGTGTGTCTGTGCGTGCTCTGTGAGTGTGTGTGTGAGTGTGTGTGTGTCTGTCTGTGTGTGCTCTGTGAGTGTGTGTGTCTGTGTGTGTGTGTGTGTCTGTGTGTGCTCTGTGAGTGTGTGTGTGTGTGTGTGTCTGTGCGTGCTCTGTGAGTGTGTGTGTGTCTGTGCGTGCTCTGTGAGTGTGTGTGTGTCTGTGTGTGCTCTGTGAGTGTGTGTGTGTGTGTGTGTCTGTGCGTGCTCTGTGAGTGTGTGTGTGTCTGTGTGTGCTCTGTGTTGGACTGGCAGTCTGACAGATGAGCTCCCCCTGTGGCCTGTCGCTTGCTGCAGTAGATTCCAGCCCCCTACCACAGCCCTGAACTGGATGAAGCAGTTAGAAGATGGGTAGATAAACTACTGAACACACCTTTAAACTGTTCTTTTGTGGTTGAATTTGTGATGCAAGAGTGTTGCCATTGGGGTTATTTCACCCCATCATCACGTATTTATGCTGTCTTGGAAGGGACTAGGTAAGAGATGTTAGAGTAGATGAAGAATAAAACAGATTTGTATGCCCTTGCTTTTAGATAGTCTTTTTAAAAAAAAAAAACATTGCTATTGCTTTGTTTTAATTCTTTATCAGAAAATTCTAACCCCTTGAATAAACCTGCATAAAACCAAATTTCTTCAGCAATCTGTTTCTCCATCTCTTCATAAAGTGAACATTCATGATTGCTCAGACACACACCATTGTTTTCTATACAAAACTCAGACAGTTCAGTTCAAGGGCTTAATTAGCAGTAATTCAGAACCCAGAGGGAGCAAACTCAAGAGAAGTGCTGAGAAAGGGTCTTAACAAATGATGTTGCTTTAAGAAATAGTGATCAGGAAATACCAAATGGGATTATTACATTCGAATGGAGGGGTTTGGACCCCAGAAAAACCATCAGAAGTCCAGCCCTTTTGGGTGTGGATGAGCTTGCCGTGTGGAATTCAAGTAAAGGCAACCGATCTCCTCAGGTCAATTGGATGCCTATTGGACAAGTGGAAACAAGTACCAACTTTCACTGCTTGTTGTACTCTAAAACAACACAGCCTTTCCAGCTCTCTCACTGTGAGCCTTGATCTGTCGGTGAGGGGAACAGCTTCTGACCAGACGCAGGTACCTGCCATGGCCGGGACCTCTCTCGCAGGCGTCGGACTGCAACTGCTTGTGATGCTGCTGGTGAGTAGAGAGCACGGGTGCCATTTATTTCGATTTGAGATTTTATTTAGAATATTAGAGTTTTACATGCCGTGATAGGCATCGCTATATACAGTAGTGGCAGTTTGGTAGGTGATGCTTAAACAACAAGACTGATTTCATGTGATCTCTGTTTTCTTTGAAAAGGGAGCACATTATCAGATTATAACTGTGCAAATCATCCCGATGACAGGCTGCCAGCGTTCTACAATGTTCAGGACAACTGTCAGACTTATTGAAGCAGCATGATCTTTCCTGATCACAGATTACAGATGCTTTGTGATGCTTTTTGCTTTCTGTATTTTATACTGCATGAACAGTAAATACTTGTCTCTTATGGATACACAGTTGTGCCCACAAATTCTTTTAGATCTGAGACATAAATCTGCAGAATTCTGCATACCATACATTTGGGATTTTGCCTCACAGCTCTTGGGTTCTAAGCTTTACCATCTGTGTGGAGTTTGCATGTTCTTCCCAGTTCTGCCTAGGATTACTCCATGTACTTTCCTGGGTTTTCCTATATCTGCAGAAAAAATATATCGGTCAGGTTAATGGGCATGTGGAAAATGATTGCAATTTGTGCACCCTGAGATGGGCCAGTGTCCTGTCTGAGATGTAGTCCTACATTGCACTGTGTGCTTTGGGACTGTGCTCTGGGTTATTGCAAGCCTTACCATGATGTAATGGATGGGATAACACACATAAATGTTTTTGACTTTTACTGTGCTACTTAAGCTCCTCTTCGCATTGACTGGACAGAGAAATTGATGGGTTGTTTGACATAGAATTGATCTTCTAATTCTGATTTCTGGTTAACTAATTTCACATTTTAAAGCTAGGCACTATTTAATAGAACAAATAGATGAAATCAGTTGAATGTTTTTATATATACATTAATCAAGAACAAAACAAACTTTTCAGGTAGGGTTTTACTCAGGGAAAATGCTTACAGATTACAGATCTTGACTTTTAAATATTACTTGGCTACAAAAAAAATAACCCATATTTAAAAATTACCCATAAAAATGCCCCATATTTACACCTGTTATTTCCAAATAGGCTTGGTCTGAAAATACAGTAAAAATTAAATATAACTAATTCAAGGTTTTTAGAACGATCTACTGTGTTTTCACTGGCTGTTGTACAAAACAATAGCTTACTAAACTAATTAGTTAGCTATCCCCAGTGTCTCTAGCCTCTGAATCACAGACTGTGTTTGCATTGATTCACGTACAGGCTTCTGCCTTTTCAGGTGCGTTGTGGGCTTTAACACACTTTAGTGAAGAAATAAGCAAGGGAGAAGTTCAGGAAAACCAGAAAATCAGAATGATGTTTTACTCATTTCCAAGCCACGGGCGGTTTGCTTGAGTGGCAGCTGGTGCTGCGCTCTCACGGCTCTTGCGTGATTGTGGCCCCTGGGGTGCTCTCAATGTGGGTTGTACATGTCATCCATTCGTTCCCCAAGGGTCTTGTTACGGGTGCTGCAGTCCCCTCTCACCACTCCGAAGCTGCTGGCAGGGTGAGCTGCTGTCGCTGAGCTCTCCCCGCGGGCTGGTGCGTACGGTAGAGTGTCATGGGGATCCGGTGGGCTTGATACGGCCCCCTTCCACGATCAGGTGTCTTTCTGATACAGGATAATGGGTTTACAAACCACCTTGTTTCTCCTTTTGGAAGCAGTTACATCATTTCAGCTGTATTTTCAATAATAATAATAATAATAATTGCTTACACTTATATAGCGCTTTTCTGGACACTCCACTCAAAGCGCTTTACAGGTAATGGGGATCCCCTCCACCACCACCAGAGTGCAGCCCCACCTGGATGATGCGACGGCAGCCATAGTGCGCCAGAACGCTCACCTCACATCAGCTATCAGTGGGGAGGAGAGCAGAGTGATGAAGCCAGTTCATAGAGGGGGATTATTAGGAAGCCATGATTGGTAAGGGGCAATTGGAAATTTGGCCAGGACACCGGGGTTACACCCCTACTCTTTTCGAGAAGCGCCCTGGGATTTTTAATGACCACAGAGAGTCAGGACCTCGGTTTTACGTCTCATCCGAAGGACGGCGCCTGTTTACAGTATAGTGTCCCCATCACTATACTGGGGCATTAGGACCCACATGGACCGCAGGGTGAGTGCCCCCTGCTGGCCCCACCAAGTTTCTGTAGTGTTTGACATCTGTAGCACGTACAGCTGTACATTTCACCACTTGGGGACAATGAAAGAAAGTATGGAGACCGCCCAGTGGGGCAGTAGTTAGCATCGCTGTCTTGCAGTACTGCGGCCCTGGGTTCAATTCCAGAGGTGCTGTCTGTGTGGAGCTTGTATGTTCTCCCTGTGTTTGGTGGAGATTCCTCCCACAGCCCAAAGTTATTTGGCTTCTGGGAAGACTTGGCCTGGTGTGTGTGTGTGTGTGTGTGTGTGTGTGTGTGTGTGTGTGTGTGTCGGTCTGCCCTGCGGTGGACTGCCATCATGTCCAGGGAGCGCCCTGCCTTGCACCAACTGCTTGCAGGGAAGGGCTCCAGCTTCCCTGTGACCCTGAATTAAAACAAGTGGTTAGGAAACAGACGTGTGGTATTTTGGGGGTTATGCAATGTAGAATTGGGGCACATTAAATACCTGTATGGACGGCGTTAGACACGATGGGTCAACGAACATTCACATTTAGCGCGCCGCTGAGTACTAAATTGCTGACTAGTTAATACAGTACTCTCTTAAGATCATCTTCAGCACGGAGCTCCATTGCAAACGAAAACAAAGCTGGAGACCAGCTGAACTTACGCTTAGTGAGGTGCTGAAAGGTCAGCGTTGTTCTCATTAGCACGAACCGCACGGGGCTCTGAATAAGAACAGTTCCATGAATCTGAGCCGTAAACGAATATGTTGCCAACGTTAACGTGGAATTATTACTTTGTCTCTTGTTTAGATGTAACTGAATGGCCCCGATAGTTTAATGCCAGTTTTTGATTTAAGAACTGCGTTTATGCTCAAATATACCAGATGAGCGCACGAAAATACTGATGTGATACTCAATTGCAATGAGTCACAAAACAAAAAGAGTACAGTAGCCGCAGGTTTAAATTTGAATAGGTATTATAGCGGCTTTTATTTCCATTCATAAATAAAAACGATTTGTACAGAGGTTCTTCATATATAAGCGAACGGTTATTTCGGTTTTATGTACAGTATAAGCTACAGTACATTTGGCTGCACGGGTCTTAAGCGCTTTTAGGAACTTCTCCTTTTGAAGTTGAGTTATTTACGGGCATGTCGAACAATGACTGACAAAAGAGCATTCACTGCAGATTCCTTACTTCGGAGTTCGGAATAAATAGGTTTTAAAAAGCACCGGCTAATGTCCAATACCGTTAGCAAATTGATTTTTACACAGAAATTACAATATAAGTTGGTGGTACATTGGAGAAGATTTCATCTACAAGTTATACAGTATATACCTTGTATATATTTGCAGTTCTAGGAGGTAAACTTAAGTTTAATTAGGCGACTACTGTAAAAGATCGTTCCGGATCATTTCAGTTCAGTGTTGTTCCTCTGACCAAGTGAGCCTTTGAAATTTTAAGAGTTTTTCTTGCCTCTCATCTGGTCTGCGTACCAATCCATCAAGAGCCAGCAGCACCACACCACCTTGATATTGACTGGATGAGTCTCCTGTCCCGTCCTCAAGACTTTCACACTCCGGCTGTTTCACCACCGTTATTACTGGACCTCAGTCACAGGACAGAGGAGGGACACAGTTCCGAAGAATTGTCATAAATAATCTCTAACTAAAAGAGGTTTTATTTTTCTTTAACGCACAACACCATTGTATTTGCCTACACAAATTCTTCACTGTACAACCCAAATCCCCAATATTTCTTCTTCCCCTGAGAGCTACAAGTGCAGAGACAGTTTACAATAAAAATACTATAAATCTATTCAACGGACAGCCAGATGCGACAGAACACATTTAATAAGACTTACACCGCATTTAAATACGTAGTTCCCTAATTTCAGTTGTCCTCACTAACGCATACTAAAGGCTCTACATACAGCTACTAACGATGACAGACATTAAACTTCATGATTGATAAATTACGCTTTTATTAATAAACACGTATTAATAACCATCATTATTAATACATGTGTTGTTACTGGAGAGCCAATTTAGTTTAATATTACAACAATATACAAGCGACGGATGTATAACTTCATTACGTAGTGACGACATTATTTCTATTATATTATATGATATTCTATTATTATATATTGTAACGCAACGGGGGCTCAGGCGGGCGCCCTTGCCGCATCTGGTCGGCCCCTGCACCCTCCGGGGCTCGAACCCGGGACTTCCGCGTCTCTCTGCAGCGACCTAGCCCCGTGAGCTAAAGAGAGATCTCTCTTTAGCTCACGGGGCTAGGTCGCTGCAGAGAGACGCGGGAGTCCCGGGTTCGAGCCCCGGACGGTGCAGGGGCCGACCAGATGCGGCAAGGGCGCCCGCCTGAGCCCCCGTTGCGTTACATTGGTGTCAGAAGTGGGATGGGATAGCCCTTCGCCGGGGACGGCGATTTAAGCGGGGGAGAGTGTAACGCTTACGGCCGACAGGCGCTGTGTAAGAGCCGGCGTACCAGAGCGGGTGACGTCACCGCCCTTCCCTGTGATAGCAGGACCACAGCTACTGGGCTGTGGAGAGATCTCTCTTTGGCTCACGGGGCTAGGTCGCTGTAGAGAGACGCGGAAGTCCCGGGTTCGAGCCACCAGTCGGGATGGGGCCGACCAGATGCGGCAAGGGCGCCCGCCTGAGCCCCCGTTGCGTTACATTGGTGTCAGAAGCGGGGCGGGATAGCCCTTCGCCGGGGACGGCGATTTAAGCCGGAGGGTGCAGGGGCCGACCAGATGCGGCAAGGGCGCCCGCCTGAGCCCCCGTTGCGTTACAATATGATTTCATAGTTCACCATATTCCATATTCCCGTGTTCCGTTAGCCCGCTGCTAAGTTGCTGAAACCTTGTGAAGAGGTGGTGTAAGTTAGTCCCCTATTCCAGAGGGCAGTTGGGTCTGTTGCTTTGGGTCTGTTGCAACTGAGAACAGGTTTAGTGCGGAGCTGCGGACTGATCTCAGGGGCCAAGTTCTTTGCAATCGGTCTTAAACTGGCGCACTAGTTCAACACGGAGCTGTGCGCTAAAACACGGGTTGAACTCCAGTTAGTTCGCTGCTTTCATGTCGTTGCAATTGACCCATAGTGTGTATAGACGCAGTGTTTGGAATAGTAATCCAGAGTACTGAAGAGTGAAATAATAAAACTTAACTATGTAAAAGCCTGTTTTCTCTAACATTAATTTTGGCTAAACATTTCAGTAAGGACAGAATGGTTTTACCGTATGTAATAGAAAGAAAGCAGCGTGCTTCAATAATAATGTAACGAATGCGCCCCGGCGCACAACAAGCCTTAGAACCCGAATCCGGTACAATACTTTTTACTTGTTAGATTTTTCTATTCTACGTTTATGACAAGGCATGGTTGATCGATGATAACGTGCTACTTGGACTATGATTATATACAAATAATCTCAAAAACCAGCACGCCCAACAAAAAAGCCGCGGCAAATAAAACCATGTATGGAAATTCTATGTAAGACTTCACGTTTTCGGCGCCTCCAGCCTGCCCAAATTCAAATCGGAATACCCAAAAGCTCTGAGAGAAAGAAACGGAATATTTCAGTCATGTGTGGCTTGGGAGGTGTCCATTTTCAGCACTTCACTGTGCCACAGGGTACCCAGAGATCTACTGTACTCTCCCTGCGGTCTGTGTGGCTCCTGATGCCCCAGTATAGTGACGGGGACACTATGTTGTAAAAAGGCGCCGTCCTTCGGAAGACAGGTAAAATTGAGGTCCTGACTCACTGTGGTTATCAAAAAAATCCCAGGGCGTTCCTCGTAAAGAGTAGGGGCGTAACCCCGGCGTCCTGGCCAAATCTCCGATTGACCTTTACCAATCATGAAGAAGGCTCAGCAGCGCCTTTATTTCTTGAGGTGCCTCAAGCGATGGGGGATGCCAATACATGTGTTGGTGAACTTTTACTGCTGCACCATCGAGAGCGTCCTCACCAACGGGATCACCGTGTGGTATGGCAACACCTCTTCGCGAGAAAGAAAGGCACTGCAGAGAATGGTCAATATGGCCCAGAAGATCATCGGCTGCGGTCTCACCGAGATTAAACAGCTCTATGAGGACCGCTGCTGTGGTAGAATTCTGGCCATCGCAGAGGACAGTCACCACCCCGGGCATGAGCTCTTCACCCCACTGCCCTCAGGCAAGAGATATAAGAGCATACGGACACTTACCACTAGATTCTTCAATAGCTTCTACCCACAAGCAGTGTGATTGGTGAACACATTTAGCCATCCCCCTCGGACCACACCTACACCATCACGATCTACCTTGTTATGATTTCTTATTTATTGCACATCTCCAGTCATTGTTTACACGTCTGTATTGTTTACATTCAAACTGTCTACATGTTTGTATATTGTCTTGATGCACTGTTTGCACTTTGTTTTGTTTTTTACACTTGTTTTACAATCGAGAGACTTTCTGTAAGTAAGCATTCCATTGTACCAGTACCGGTTACATATGGCAATAAAGTTCAAGTTCAAGTTCATGGTAACATACTGTACAGTATAAAGACAACCAGACACCAGATTATACTGTACATTTCCAAGTCCCTTTTAAACAAATGGAAGAAAAGGAGCAAAAAAGGTCAATTTTGTCAGTAACTAAAAGAATAACAAAACGACGTTTTCTAATCTTACAAAAATATTTTACAAAGCTGGGCCGTGAAACACACTGGTTGTCTGCAATATACAGTAGGAACAGGCCGCAATGCAGTACCGTGAGAAACCACCAGAGGGCACCTGGTATCCGTGGGAAGAAACCGGGACCCTCCCCTACAAGCCTTCCCTGGCAACATTTTTACTTTATTGCACTTGCTTTGCACCGATCAGTACCCTAATGTAGCCTGCTTTCACGGTGTAAAGAAGTATCATTGAACACTGGCACAATCACGTATTTAACAGCCATACCCAGGAAATACAGGCTATCTGGTTATGTAAGTAAACATTTAAATTCAGGAATCAACAAACTAATTAAACTCATACGACCTACTACACTTTCACTCTCCAGTTTCACTACTTAGGGTTTGTCGGCATCCTGTTCTGTCCCCTGTGAGCAGAAGAGACCGGTATCGAGGTGCTGTAGGTTTTAACCAGCCGGCGTCTGCGATCAGCACTGTCGCCTGCTGCTCTCGCACACACCCAGAGCTCCCTGTTCTTCCCAGCCTTGCCTGCTGACCCAGAGACTGCGTGACTGTGTGAGGGGCTTAAGCGTTTTAATTAGCCTGGATGGAGAAACGGAATTTAGGTAACACAGCAACACAAATCTTAATAGATAAGGGGACAAAAATATTTATACAGTGTGGTGGGCAGCGGAAGTTCTAACAATGAGCTACAGTATAAACCCTCCTGACATACAGTACTCGTCCCATGTTCTCCAACGGAGGGGTTTAGTTTCGAAAAAAATGTTATAGAATGTGTAAAACTATGTAAAATGGACGTATCACTTGGATAGATTGTAAAATGCCACTGTTAATGTCCTCAATCGTTCTGTCCATCCTAAACAGTGGAAGAACGTAGCGACTGCTTTATTTTTCTAAATAAAAAGTGCCTGTATGTCATTAACACTTAAACGAACTAAAATCAGGAAGTACTTGTGTTGTGCAAATTGTGCAGTAATGATAATTCCAGGGACATACCTGGTGAGATTTGGGCATGTTGTCATATGCTACTGTATACAGACAGGTATGTGACACAGCGGCGAAATTTCACTTTTTATCGTGATACCGCTGTTCACCACCAGAGGATCTTGATATTCTGACAGTCGCGTTGGAAAGCATTTTCTTATTAACGATATGGGTGTCCTTAATTGAGAAACCTATATGAAATGCTCACGCGGCTGGTGTGTCGTTCGTGCCAGAACCACGCCGAAAGTCTTACCGCTTAGGCCCGGTATCTTTCTCAGTAAGGAGAATTGTTCTCCTTGGTGTCGAGATGGTTTTATTTCTCTGTCAGCTCTTGCATGTTCTCCACTCTGCTTCCAGCGGGAGTTAAGAAAATGTACGCCGGTGGATACAAAACGCGGTCAAACATCACATATACAGCATTACTGTCCCTCTGACGGTGATTGGTACACGTAGTGCGACATGATGATCTCGCACAGTTACTTTCTTGTCTAATGCTCCTTCATGTTGATTCCCGAGCCTGACTGGCATGCAATGATATGTAATTGTTTATGTACTGTGTCTTAAATCTAAAGGTTTTCCAAAAACAACTGGAAGCAAACGAAAACGTGCAACTAAAGAGGCAAAAAAGAACATGGATTATTCCACCATTAAGAATACCAGAGAACGAGGACTACACAAAGAGGGAATATATCGGCAAAGCAAGTATTTTTTCTAATTTATTTGCTCAACCTTGTCCTGGATTCACGTTTAGTAACATAACACGGTCATTAACGATAAATACTGTAAAGGTCTCTGCATTTGTGTTTTACTATGATCTGTACTGCCATCAATGAGATAATCAAAGCCTGCCTAGTTCACAGCACATTACACATGGTTGGGGTTGAAAGGATATCCTGGAAAAGGGGTGTTCCACGATTCTTAATGCTGAGCTCAAGGAAAGGCATATGTTTTTTTAAATATTCTATACAGACACCCATGAAGATTCTGTAAATATCACACTGAATGTATTTTTGATTCTTTCATTCACGGAAATTCTTCAGCTCTATCCTTAAAAATATTATACAAAACATCAAGTAGCACCCAAAAGGTATTTAGAAAGTTTTATTTTTGGCCTATTCAGTATGTACAGGGACTCACAGAGTATGCTGAAAAGGTTTGGTTTCTAGGTGCTTTGCGCCACCTTTTCAATTTTGATGGATAGATGAAATCTTTCATTTAAAGATAACTTAATTCTCTTGGGGAAAAAATGCATGTCCTTTGACAAAATAAAAACTATGATACTCATGTGTGTTGTTTCTACATACTGTGTCCCCGGCTTTGCGACTCTGTCCTAGAGACCCCTAGGCAGTGCACAGCCTGTGGTATAGTTCATCATGTGTAATGTTAATTTACAATATTTGCCTTTTCTTTTCCAGATTCGCTCCGACTTTGAGAATAAACAGACAATTTTCTATGAGATAAAGGGGAAAGGAGCTGATGAAGAGCCTATGAACGTATTTGTTGTAGACAGAGCTCATGGCACAATTAGGGTCAATGACATCCTGGATAGGGAGGAAATTGCTGTTTACAATGTGAGTCTGCCTTTATCTTTTCAAATTCAACAGTTCCTGGCAGAATAATTCTTACCAACAATGTGCAGGTGTTTCTCTTCATTGAAGCCATCACACAAGGTAGTGAATTACACTGTCTGCTCTATTCATGACTGTGCATTCACACAGATGATAGGGATTCATGCATCTATAAAGCCCGAAAAAAGTAAAACTGGTTTTGCATGTATGCCCATAAAGTGCCATCCAGAAGTATTCCATCCCACCCAAAGATGGCACATTTTGTTGGATTACGAAGGATGTATACATATTTTCAAGTCGGAACGTTTTAGTCAAATCTTGAATGCTCATTCTGAATGCTTATATGGGTGAAAGAAGTCAAATGTCAGCAAACAAAGAAAAAACCCCAATAAAAGTTAAGAACACAAGAGCAGTTGTACAGCAGACAAAAGGAGCCAATCAGCCTATCAAGTCCATTTGGTAGTTAGTAGCTTATTGATCTCAAGATCTCCCCCAGCTGTGTCTTGAAAGAAGCCAGCTATCCGCTTCAACAACATGGTTGGGCAGCTTGTTCCACACTCCCACCACCTTTTGTGTAAAGAAGTGCCTCCTAATCTCCTAATCTTTACTGTTATAAATACGCCTAAATCTGGGCGATAAATCACATTTTTCATTGAGCTGTTTTAAGTCATGTGCAGGGCATGGTGGCACAGTAGTTGGCATTACTTCCTCACAACGCTGGGGTCCTGTGCTCAACTCCAGACCTGGGGTGCCATCTGTGTGGAAGTTGTACAGTTCCCCTGTGTTCACATGGGCTCACAAAGACTTGCTGGTACTGCAGGTTCATTGGCTTCTGGGAAAATTGGCCCTTTCAGGGGGGTACCCCGCCTTGTGCCTGGTGCTTGCTGGGATAGGATCTGGTTTCCCTGTGACCCTGTTGTGAAAGAAGTGGTTAGGAAATGTATGGGTGGAGGTCAAGTTGATCAGAATCTTGAAAAATGGGACCTAAATATCATGAGGTAAACCATTCATGTGTAGCCACCAGGAGGTATTGTTACTTTTATCAGTCATTATTGACATCTTTACTACGTCACATACAGTATACCGTATGCCATGGGCACTGAATTACAAAATTGTTTTAACTGTCAAGCTTTTGAATAATATCATCAATTAATTTCAATATGTTTATGTTGTTTTTGTCCTTTGCAGCTCACGGGAATTGCATTTGACCAGTCATACAAAGCAGTGGAGGAAAACATTAATCTCACGATTGTTGTGGTAGACAAAAATGATTGTCCTCCAGTGTTTAAAATCAACCAGGTTGGAGAAATCAAAGAACTAAGTGCAAAAGGCAAGTTTTCCTGCTTTTCTTCCAGAGTAGCATAGCAGATTTCAAATAGTGGCGGTGCACAGCTTCATTCCGCGACAGTCTTCAGTCTTCTCCCTCCCCCTGGGTGATGTATTGCTCAATCGGACCCGCTGTGCCTCGTTCTGCAAGTTTTTCCAGTGAACAGACGGGACTCTCAGAAAGCCACGTCTCGGTGCTTCACAGGGGGCAGTGACCGTAAAATGCTTTGACTGGCAGTCGTTGACTCAACATCGTAACAGAACAAGACAGCAGGTGGTCGTTTAAATTGTAGACAAAATTGCATCCGAGTTGGAAACACTCTTACTTAAAACGAAGAAACTCAGAGTAACGTTATTTTGTCTTGAAAAGAAAGATTGCCCTGCAAAAGGATTCAGACCCTTCTTATAATGTCCTGTTTTGTGAATTTACAAAATGATGATACACATTCTTTAAACGTAATATTTCATTCAAGACCTGAGCGCTCAGACTGAAGACTTCTAAGGTTAAGATAGGTTACAGTAAATGGCAGCAACAACTAAAAATTAGCCACTGAAATATGTTGAATGTATAAGTGTTCAGACTTGCTACCATAATACTTGATGGAAGCATTTTTTTTCCACACCAGCAACCCATATCTAAATCGCTTGAAATGGAAATTTTCTTAATTTTGCTTAAAGAGAGGCATGCTTCTTTCAAGCTGGATAGAGCAAAGGCCTGTGCAGACAGTTGGTGTTATGGAGACATGTAGCAACCAACAAGCAATGCAAATGAGTATAAAACTCTACGCAAGTAGTTTTTTTTGTACACAACCTGTAGCTCTTTTTCAGACTCTTGTAAACTGTCCTTCGTAACTGTTTCTGAATTAAAGCTGACTATTTATTCTTCTTCATTCACCCAAATCGTGGGAGAAAAGCCTCTGTGAACTTTGCACTCTGACTTGGCACACGTTTGCCTTTCTCCTTGGCTCATTAGCTTCACCTCTCTCAAGGTGTTTGGGTGTGAGATTCTCAATGGGATTCAGGTCAGCTCTTTGCCTGGGCCAGTCTGGGACACCTTGACTGTACTGTACCTTTCTTATTCTGGAGCCATTCTAGTTGTAGCTTTGTTCCTGAACTTTGGAACATTGTCCCGCTGAAAGAAAATTTTGTCTCACTGTTTAGGGCGTTAGCAGGACGAGGCAGGTTTTCTTTCAAGATCTGCTTTTATTTTCCTCCCATACCTTTGCCAGATGTTCGCATCTCACTTAAACACTTCCTTGCAAGCACCATGCAGAATTTAAGATGCATGTGCCACTCTGCTATACAAGTCATCTTTGCTGAGTGCATGTGATACTGTTGATTCATGGCCATTTTTCCATTGACCTCTGTAGTTGATTCAAGGTGTCCTCATGGTGTCATCCTGCTTGACTGGTGGCGCAGTTTGGAGAGACGGCCTGATCTAAGCAGCGTCTGGGTGCTGCAATGCACCTTCCATTTCTAAATAACTGCACTCACAGGAACAGAGACTTTGAGATTTGTGCCTTTCTGGTAATCTGTGCTTTTCAAAGATTTTAAATTACATTTCTTTGAAATCTACTTAGTTGTCATTGGTTGTGTCTTTGCTTACATTTTACTACCTGACCAAGGAACCTCACAGAGGTAGGGCAGGTGTCTTTATTCTCCTGACATCCTCTTTTATCGCACAGCGATAGATGCCCCTCACCTAGTTGTGTGGCTTGTTAAGGTCATTTTCTGCACCTAAATTAAGTTGTGCCACAGCAATGCATATGTATACTTATCCAATTTTACCTTTCTTTCATATTAATTATCTATTTACTTTTTTCTTTTGTTTTTGCTGAATACTTGTGCAAGACACTGCTGAAGTAAATGCGGCTCTTGATGAAGCTCACAATACTGTATCTTTTTTTAACTGTTTATGGTAGAAAACTCTCATTTTTCTAACCTAATTTTTGCCAACTTTACAAGCCAGTAGATTTTAATATGAGCAAATACATATTTGAAATTAACGGCGGTGCTTCAGATACAACAACAATATTGAGGTGATCATTTCACTAACATTGTAAAAGATCTTTTCTCTGAACTAGTTCCTGAGAGGCAATATCTTTCTTGGAATGTGGTGATTAAAATTGTTCACAAAATCCTAAGTGAGGGCTCATTAGTGCATTGTAAAGATTTGGAAATACAGTAAGATCCATTCCTTTAAGTTTTTACATTCTTTAATTCTTTCCCAAATTACCTAAACCCCTCTTTTCTTATGTTCTTATTTTTTTTTGCATGTGTTGATACTGTTTCTTTTTTATGTGTAGAGCTTGCATGAAATTTTGATTAAATTTGATTTTACTCATAGAATTACTTTCATTTTAGGCACCCCTGTCATGCAAGTAATTGCTACAGATGATGACGACCCCGCTACAGACCATGCTAAAATTAAATACAGCATCGTGAGCCAGTCCCCACCAGAGCCACAGATGTTTTATATAGACGAAGACACAGGCATGGTTTACGTTCAAAAAGCTACCCTTGACAGGGAAGTAAGTTCTGTTTTTATTCTTTTCATTATATCTTTAAAGATTTACTTCTTAAGTAATTCATTTAAACCTACAACACAGGCCTATGCCAAAATCAAAGGTACAGTCTATAAACAAACGATTTGCAAGATTTTCCCCAAACACAACATGCATTTTTACTCATAGTCCGTTCATGATTCACATTTGAAATAGCTAAGCTTTAGTCCACAGACTGCCGAGTCTCAGATTGAATGCAGTTCAAAACAGCTGGCAGTTAACCATCTTTATTTCATGCAGTAATGTAATGTTAAAACACTATTAAACGTTTGTTTCCCTTCAAGGACGTAATGCAGTCACTAGTGGAAGAGTGGGATGCCACTATCCTTTGCTAAACGTTGGGCTGGACCTTTTAATTTTGACTGGCCTGGCCTGGATGACTCACAGGAGTCCTGGACTTGCTCAGTGCTCATGCCTGGCAATCTGTGGAGCGTTCCTCCAAAATCTTTGTTTTTTCTTGACTCAAGAACTGATATGTCAGCATTTCGAAAGCAACATTACTAAAAGAGTCCACTGAAGGAGTCAGGGGCCAAATCATTCAAATCCTTAAAGGCAAGCAGCAGTATTGCATTGGGCCCTTCAACATTGATGTTGACTGTTGTCCCATTCTGAAGAGATCTCTTGGCACAGTCCCTCAGGGCTAAGGAGAAATTCTTAATTCCTAGATGATCTGCATGTCAGTGCTATGGGCTCTCCCCTGTATATTTGCCAAGCTCTGTAAGCTCGAGATGATGCTTGCTCTGCCCTGGTAGATGACGCCTGAGGTCTGTAGGATGCTTTAGACTGCTGTGACGAGACACTCTATAGGGTAACCTTGTTCACAGTCAATTGTTGATGAAAAATGTCTGACCCCAGTGGTGATAACTGCTTGCTCTTTTTGGAAAAAAAGAGCACTAAGAGCAATGTTGGGCTTTCAGCCAGCCTTTAGCTCCAGCTAAAAAAAAACAGGCAGGTTAAACCACATCATCCCGAATTCCAGACAAGGAAGATCAGGCAGGATTGATTAGGCAGGGTACCATTGGAAGGTTTTGGGCCAGTTTGGGCTGTAGTACTGACTACATTCTTTTTTGGGGAACCAGGATTGTGAAGACAGAAAAGTGTTACTGTCATTGCATACTGTACTGCATGTGCTGCATTTGTATTTGTCAATGCTTTTCATAAACTGATGTTTTTAACATACATTGTGAGCACTATTATGTTTGTGTACAATTGTATTTATGTAGATATATACAGTATTTGTATGCTCTCCTGACTGATGTTTGTTTTTTTAATTTTTTGCAGATGATCGACTCCTATACTTTGGTGGTACAAGGCAGGGATATGGACGGAGCAATCACAGGCAACACTGGAGAGGGGGACATTCAAATTAAAATCTTAGATGTCAATGATAATGTTCCTACGCTGGAGAAAGAAGAAGTAAACCATACTTTTAGCTTTGTTTTGTCTAAAATAACTACGGTGTACGCTTTAAATGTGTTTAGGTGTTAATCTCTTCAAGATTTTGATGCTTCTATAGCTACTGTATGATCTTTTAAAAATTTAACTTAGATTGGAGCATTTTCTGGCTTGCGTGGTGGTAGAGGTTATAATCTCCATCTATTGATTTTCTAACCACTTTACCCAGTACAAGGTCTCAGGGTAACCTGAGTCTATCCCATTAACCAACGGGTGCTGGGCAGGATAAACCCTGGTCAGGACACCAGTCCATCACAGGACAGAGACAGACACACCAGGGCCAGTTTTCCATACGGTATGTCAGTTAGTTCCAGTATGTCTTTGGGCTGTGGGTGGAAACAAGAGCACCCAGAGGAAACCCAGTTGTACATGGGGAGAGTATACAGACTCCACAGACAGAGCCCAAGAAATGACAGACAGAACTGAACCCAGGGCCCCAGCGCTGCAAGGCAGCAATGCAAACCCCTGTGCCACCATGCCACCCAGTTCAGATTCTTCTTCTTCATAATACACTAAAACAAGGATCCAACAACAATACAGCACAAGCACAAAATGATAAAGGTCAATCGTTATGCCACACCAGTGCCTAATATATGGAGCTCAGAACAGTAGAAAATAGAGTATATTGTAGCCTATAAGCCCAGGCCAGCACATCTGGGATGCAGAGAAACTGGACCTGAACAGGCTTGTTGAGTATCTGTATGGAAATAACTACTTGCTCTTGGTTGGCAGGAGACTTATCATCTGGGTCTGGTGAGAAGGTACCCTTCACTTCATCTTTCTGTGAACTACAGCATTTCCCAAACTCTGTTTCTGCACAAAAAAACAACAACATTTGATTTTATCAATTATTTTCCTTATAAATATTAAAAATGAAATGTTCTACGTATCAAGCTGCTGAAGTATTTGAATAGCATTTAGATTTTGGATATGTTTTTATTTATAACGTTCATAATAGAACAGTTATTATGCAACTTTTGCTGAAACAATTCATAGTTCAAATACAGATCTTTCTTTTTCAGTTTTCTGCCATTGTGGAAGAAAACACAGCTAATATTGAAGTCATGAGACTGAAGGCCTTGGATAAAGATCTAGAATTTACAGACAACTGGGAGACAGAGTTTGACATTGTGTCAGGAAATGAAGCAGGCTACTTCACTATTGTGAAGGGCTCCCAGGCTAATGAAGCAATCGTAATGCTGAACAAGGTATATGTAAAAAATGCATAAGTGCTCTTCATTATGTTGTATTCATTATAAGTTAAATACATGTTTTTAATTATGGACATTTATGTTCTATAAATAATGATATATACTGTATATTTAATATATATTAATAATATTGTATATAATATTGTGTGGTAGGACTAGTTAGTGTATCACGAGGAAAGCAGTAAATTAGGAAATGTATTTGTAACTAAGCAATTGTTTTCTTTCTTCTTCCTTTTTATTTTTCTGAACTTTTCAGGCACTTGATTATGAAGAAATGCAAAATGTTGACATTGCTGTGGCTTTAAGGAACAAGGCGGCTTATTACAGTGAAGCTGGAATGGTATTTGGTTCAGGGTTAAGGAAATCCTATCCTATCAAAATTCAAGTTAAAAACCAGCCTGAGGGGCCCAGGTTTAGTCCTAAGGTAAAGGCTATTTCCATCTCTGAGGACAAGAAAAAGCTCAACATCAGCAGGGTGATTGCAAAATATCCAGCCATCAATGGGGACACTGGGAAGCCAGCTGAGAGAGTCAGGTCAGTGAAATCTTCTTGGTTTGATTGGCGGATTCCTGGTTTATGAAATAATTACTAGAAATTTTGGTAAAAAAAAGTTTTCTCTTATTACATCTTTTTTAGCCATATGGTGACTGTGTCACTTCCACTGCTGAGGCCAGCAATAAAAGACGCACTTTATAGGACTGGCTCTGTGCAGATCTGGGTGGACACTGTTGCGGTTCCACCATCCAGCCACTAGAGGGCACCCTGCTCGTGGTTCAAACTGTGCTCAGTATTGTTGCCACTACCCTGAGTGCTAATTTGAGACTTTGCAATATTCTTCCCTGGTTCCTGTTTTGTCTCCTACTCCTGTTTACCTTCCTGTTCATTGTTCACTTTTTATTTATCCTGTTGTGCATGATGGTTTTTAATTTTTTAAAGTCTCATTATGTCTATATGAAGTTTTGTGTGGCGTACATGATTAATCAGCCCTCTAGACAACCATAATATATTAGGGCATTTAATATGCATAGCTAAGACATGTCAATAATGTATGGTCAGACTGCAAAATGCAAACACACTTCATCATAGCCGTTTCGTTCATGTTATAACAGATATGCAAAGGCATTTGATCCTGACAACTGGCTGTCAATTGATGAAAAGACGGCAGAGATCAAACTGAACAAGCTGCCAGACCGGGAATCCAAACAATTGATTAATGGCACATACTACGCAAAAATATTGGTCATGACTGAAGGTATGTAAAAGTAGATTAATGAGAGATAGTGAAAAATATTATTCTATATTTTATTTAAAAAGTACAGTATTTGAATCGGTTACTGAAGCTATTAGTGAGATATAGTAAATTATCTTGGTCGACCTCAGTTATTTCTCATTTAAAGAATGAAGAAACGGTCTTAAATTACTTAATGGCAAAAGGAAGACCCATGTTAAGTGACATTGATCTGATGTCTTTTTCATATGCGTAACAAAGCACTATTCCACCATATGACTAATAAAAGCTTTTGTCAGTTTTTCTCGGGATGTTCTTACTCTAAATGTATTATATATTTAGTGGGAAAATCCGTTTCAGTATGAACATCTTTAGATGATAATTAAAATTAAATCATTTTAATTGTATTGTAGAATCGACCATTTTAGCACAACATGAATTAACCACATTTAGGTCTTTTTAGATTAAAAAAAATATTTTAAGCAAGCTTTTGATCTTTCAGATTTCCCTGCAAAAACCACCACCGGTACGATTGCTATCCAGGTGGAGGACCACAATGACCACTGTCCAGTTCTGACCAGTACCTCCCAGGTTCTGTGTACCGAGAGCAAAGCTGTGTTTGTCACAGCTGAGGATGGAGATATCGATCCCAATGGGCCTCCCTTTGATTTCAAAATCATTCCTGAAGGTACCAAGGGCACATGGAGAGTTGAAAAACTGAATGGTAAGGTTGACAGTTAATTTGCTCTGAATGGAATGTAAACCTTTTTCAGTGTGTTCTGATTTTATATATCTAGAAAAGTTATTATTGTTCTCCAGTTATCTACAGTACGGAGAGCTATGACCATACTGTATAATCTAACAATGTCGTTCACTAATTGAATAACTACCAGTCTGAAATATTGTTTTTCAGACACTTATTATTTGCTATTTTGTCATTTAGGGTTCTTGAACATTTTTAGCAAGTTGAAGGGTGTTCATAAATATCAATTGCAGAAGGTTGAAAACCTTCCATCACCCAACACCATGTTCCAGGAGAGTCATGTCATAAGTCTGGCACTGAGGTGCTGTTGGACCATGAACAATTCCTGGTGTTGGTGTCAACGCCAGTTGTTGAAAATGTCCAACAGGTGCAAGGCAAGAAACACCAGTTAATAGCAGGGCAGAGAGACACGGGCATACTCACACCAGGGTCAGTTTTCCCAGAAGCAAATTAAACTTCCAATATGTTTTTGGACTGTGGGAGGAAACCCCTTTAAACACAGGGAGAACATGCTGTACAAACTCCATGCAGACTGTGTCACGGTTGTAGTCCCCCCTCCTTATGGGCGCTCCAGCTCTTTCACTTCGGACCTGATTTTGTGTACCTGCCCCTTGTTCCAGCCTCCTTCCTATCCCCCTTAAAAGCCAGACACCCACTCAGTTTGGGGCTCTGAATTGATTCCCATATCGTGTGAGCTCGGGACCTGTAATCGCCTGGCTCCGTTATGTTTTTAAGTTTCTGTTCCTGTTCTCCCTGCCGGTTCCGAACCGGTTCGTGTTTTTAACCTGTCTGTTCTCGGATGGACCACCCGGCTTTGGACTTTGCCCGTTTTTGGATTCCCCGTTTGGCTTACCTCTAGATTGTTTGCCCCGGACTCACCCCCCTTAACACCTGCGCACTTTGGACACACCCCCCCCTCCCGTATTCATTCCCGATTCCTGCATGACTTTTTCCTAGTGTTTCCTCACTCCACCCTGGATTGTGTCGTCTACATGGGGTCTGGAAAGAACTGTTCCGTTACAGACTGTACCCCAGAGCTGGGAGATAGCAACGCTAACCACTGCCCCACCATACCACCCTGTTTGATACCCTTTACCTGATATGTGCCTTTCGATGAGGTTATCCCTGAGTCATTTTGAAACTCCTTGGTCTTCATGATTGAATTTGACTTTGGTCCAGTATCTGAGTGAGATACCTTATAGAGACAGGCGGATTTGTTCTAAAAGCATGTGAACTATTATTACAGAGACAGAGGCTATTCAACTAATTGCCTGACTTGCCAAAGTAATTTTGTCCAGCTAAACAAATTTAGGACTGCTATTGCCAAAGGGGAGGATACTTAGACATTGTATTTAATTTGCAGTGTGAAAGCGCAGATGTCACTGTTGCTCGTCAGGTAGCACAGAGCAGTTACACCTATGAATGTGTTTTCCTAGTTCCTTGGGGCAGTGAGGGACCAGTAATACACAAAGTAGCCAACCTGAAAAGGCAAACTATTGACTTACAAGTCTGCATTTACGAACACAAACACAGCATTATCAAATATAACACACCTGAAGAAGGTTCCACGGCCGAAACGTGTTCTCTTTCTTCTTTTTTTCAGCATGGAATAAACCTATTACTTGTTCCTTTACAGCCTACGCATGCTGACGCAGCTACCCACCTGAACCATTATCAAATATTACCTACAAGGATCTGGTTATATATAACCAGCAATATACAACTCACCCCTGCAGCAAAGACATGGATATCATGAAGGAGAAAATAAAAAAGCATGACCTTTTATCTAAATTACCTGTTACCAATCCATAAAGGGATGCCAATCAAATAGGAAAATGTTCACTTTTCTGAATTGTGCTCACTAATCTAGCAAGTTATTTCTTTAGTCACCTGGATATCATAAAGAAGACTATGTTGACTAGGTTGGGCTAGACTTTATTCTTTATACTATTTGGGAATATCTTTCTACTTTCTTGTTCTTTCTTGGTTATTTTTCCTGAAACTGAGACAAATTCAGAGAAACCTTCACTTTCTTCAATGGAAAATATTTTATTTATCTAAACTAGTATGTGAATTACTAAGAAACAATAAGAGACGTTCATGCATGCATATACATTCTCTCTTTAAGACACCACTGCAATCCTGCGAGCCCAGGACAACCTGTGGCCTGGCTCATATGAAGTCACTGTGGAGGTGAAAGACCAACAAGGACTATCCTGTCCTGATAAGCAGGTTGTCAAGATAGATGTCTGCACCTGTGGAGGTGATGAAAAAAACTGTGGACGCACTGAGAAAATAAGTGGTGCTACATTTGGATCTGCAGGCATTGGTCTGCTCATCCTTGGATTATTGATGCTGCTACGTAAGTAAACTTCATCAAACACTCTGTCCATATTGTACTATCTACAGTCCTCTAATAAAGGTCATTGTGTTTCCATTTACTGCAGAAGTGGTTTACCCTCTCTTCACATGAGACACCAGAGAGCGTTTAAAGATAAAGATAGAAAATATTCCTTCTTTTAAAATGTCTATAAGTCCCATTTGGTTCATTGAAATCCAAGTGCTGCGAACTACAGGCTGATTCAAAAGCATGTTTATGATGCCATTCATTCCAAAGTCATATTAGGGAGTTTCTGTGAGAACACCTTTCAAAACAACTCTGTGGAATGAAACAATGTGAAACCCGGTTTTAATGTTATTTTAATTTGTAGAGAATTGAGGTTCTTCCTTCATTTGAACATAATTCATCAGATTTTGTAAAACTGATTTAACTTTGGAAGAGATGTGATGAACAGCTTATAATATAGTGTGTTTTAATCAGTTATATGTGCATTTCTCAGGTCATCTATCATTTCTGTGCATACAAGTAACTACAGAGGTGGAAGAAATTGTATTAATAAATTAACCTTTTATTAATAAAAGTTAAAAAATAAAATACAAAATGAAATATATAAATATAAATACAGTATTTTTGTCTTGTTCTCTAGCTTTCACTATTATTGTATGTTTCAGTCCTTAAGCTACAATTCTTAGGACTGTATTCCAAGTTTCATTTCTATTCCTGAATGACAGCATATTTGTGTTTCTTGATTTAATGTAACATGTTGCGTTGGTGGTAGAGTACTAACCTAATGAATACTGCAGTGTAAGAATTCTCATGTAAAACTTAAACAATGTTACAGCAGATTTTGTGTACCAGATTAACTTGCATCAAGTTTTAAGAAAA
Organism: Lepisosteus platostomus; assembly: GCF_059453375.1. Taxonomy (NCBI): domain Eukaryota; kingdom Metazoa; phylum Chordata; class Actinopteri; order Semionotiformes; family Lepisosteidae; genus Lepisosteus; species Lepisosteus platostomus. The sequence goes on from NC_142618.1 coordinate 16,431,770, forward strand.
GTTTATTTTGAAGTGCAGCTCTACTGAGAGAAGGCATTGTTGGCGCTGGCTTCTGTACTTCCTACTTTTGTGTGTTTCCTTTGATGATCTAAGCAGCCAAACACTGGAAAACTCAGTATTCACTCTTTAATTATCTATCTACATTTTCATTCAACACCTTCAAATTCCAATCAAATGAATATGCAAACCATCCTGCTTTCAGATATGTTTTGTACAGCTATCTGTAACGATCCCACTGCTTGGAGGGACTAGTGGTGGATTGGGTGCTGTGTGGGAGAACCCTCTTGCTCGGCAAGAGGTGAGGGAAACCTAGTGTGCTGAAAGTGCCTGCAGTGCAGTGCAGTGCTGTGCAGTGGTTCAAAGCAGCAGGCAGGGTCTCCAAGCTGCACAGCCAGGCACCCATGCCGCTGAGGAGGAGACAAGTAGAAACACTGTGTGGGGGCAAACTGAGTGGGATGTTTAGGCAGGTGTGAAGTTGGCTAGAGATTCAGGAGTTCAGATTAATTGGAGGTTCAGGGGTCGGCTGATCTGGGTCATATATGGGGAGGCGCAAGAACAGCCAAGGGGAGGTCAGGAATTAAAGCAAGACAAAGGAGGCAAAACAAAGGTAGCGACTAGGGAGTACGAAGTGTGAGAGACTCAGAGATTGAACTCAATAATGGAGCCCAGAGCAGTAAATATTCCTGAATCACCTGGAATGGCGGGATAGTAAATAGCCTCCAGGTGATCCAGGTCTCTTGTCAGGTGGTGTCCGTGGCAATTGGAGCTGACTGACAGGGTGGCGCAGAGGCCAGTTGCTATGCAATGTTAGGTTGTTCCTCCCAGAAGCAATGTGGGAAATAACACTAATGGCTGAAATACACATGAAGAGTTGGGTTAGGTTTTTAGATATGCTGTATTGTTTTGGTTGTACATTTTTGTCAAAGTCTATGGGAAATACACCTGGATCTTGTGGTATTGTTAAGGTAATACTGTAGCTTCTCTTAAATGTTTACTAGTTTGTGAGATCATATAGGATGACACGTTGTGTGCATTAATGAATGGCTTTTTTCTGCTCAACAGTGGTGCCTCTCCTACTGCTGTTCTGCTCGTGTGGAGGGCTTGGTGTCGGAGGCAGAGGGGGGTATTTTCTTGACATGCCTTTTGATACAAAAGAGCATTTGATTTCATATCACACAGAAGGACAAGGCGAAGACAAGGTAAGCTGAGCTATCCCAGTGCTTGAATGTAATTAACTGTAATGACAAAGTTAGTTATTGAAGTAAATAAAATAAATTTAATCTTAAAAGATTAAAAGAAGCCCTATTTACTGTAGTAGTTGTTAATTATAAAAAGACACAAGCATATTGGACGAGATACCACCAAATCAGAGAAATGTAAGTGAAATTAATTATAGTCTATTTATGGCTTATTATGGTTTATGTTTAATACTTAAAAACCTGAAATTAAATTTGTTTCCTGGTTAAGTTTTTACCTATTATAAGTATTACAATGCTGTTGTTTTAAAGTACCAATAAGAGATCATTTAAATCATATTAGAAATTACAGTAACAGTAAAATTTATAGTAACATACAATTGAAAATGAAACCCCAAATGCAATAATAAAAATCTAGGGTATTTGAGATTTTCCATACACCATGAATGACTACCACAAATGAAAATCATTTTTCCTTCAATTTTTTGGGGGGTTGGTGCTATTGAATTGCATGATGAGACTGGAGTTCTTGTTGGGCCTTTCTAGAGATTTTTGTCTCCACAATCCTGATATATTGTAAGTTTATGGACTGAGAAAACATTGGTTTGTTAATCCAATCACATGTCTCTAGTCCTGGGTGATGCACATGCAGGAAGGGAATGAATTTCAGCCACACAGCTTCACGTCAAGTTGAACATGGTCCTTTTAGAAAAAGAATGGGTCCTACTGTATATTATGTTGTGTCAAACAAATGACAGTAATTGTCCATGTAGCAGGAAGTCTTCTTTATTACATATGCATATGGGAGCCTAGCTCTTGCAGGCCAGACTCAAAGAAGTATTACAAAGAGTGGTCTTTTTATACAGTAAAATCTGTAAAACTTGTCTATAAAAGGGATTTGACATTAGCTGTACACGTGAAGAGCAGTGAAGCAAGTTCCTCATTGTTTTTATAACTCTGCCAGGAACATATGGCAGTTATGCCATGCAACATAACATACTGTACGTTGACATTTCAGCATATATAGACAAAAGCAGAGTGGAAAAACCATTGGAGTGGAAAGTTACAAGATACAAGTGTTTAAAATATAAAAGACTTAAACCTGAATTAAGAATAATTCCCTCAATTATTTTGAATGAGCGAAAACTTTTGAAAAAGTGCTTTCAAAAAGGAAATTACTCTTGACAAACGCACAACGTGAGGAAAATGTAATTAACTTTAATATCAAAAGACACACATTTTGTTAGAGTTATGAAGTGCCAGGAGTTATTGTTTCGGGGCTATGAACATCATGCGTGGAGTTTCACTTACACGTATCTTAGTGAATAGAAAAGCAACAGGAAGCCTCTGGAATATTGGAGAATTGGCTCAATCAGTCAGTACAGTAAATCCACTCATTCAGAGTGAGGATTGAGGATTAGTTAGATATAATCCATATTTCATCAAAGGTGTTTTGGGATTGCACATAGCAATCCAGCGCAGGTGTTTTTCACTTTTCCTCTCTGCGCTCACAGGCGGTCCCGCCTCTGGAAGCTTACTTAGGAGGGTTCGTGCCTGGCGTGGGGACGCTTGCTGCAGGTTCGAGAGGGTCGCAGAGGGTGACTGGAGAAGGCGGCCTCGTCAATGGACAGAGGACAATTAAAAAGACGTCCGGGTTCGGCGTCAATGCAGAGTCTAATGGCCGAGCTCTGGGAGACATGAATTACCAGCAGAACTCGAGTATTCGCAACTCCAAGTCTGAAGTCCGGGAAAGTTACTATGATGGAATTGCACTCCCTGACACTTATTTGAAAGAGTACTACATGCAGGTAACTGGCTTGAATTACAACTAATTTGCAGGTCATTAATACCATATGGGGTGCTTAAAAAGAAATGTTGCTAGGAGGCCAAGACTGGTAAAGGCCAATGGGAAATTGGGCCAGGATGCCGGGGTAACACCCCTACTCTTTTTGAGAAACGCCATGGGGTTTTTAATGACCACAGAGAGTCAGGAGCTTGGTTTTACATCTCATCCAAAGGGCAGTGCCTTTTTTACGGTATAGTGTCCCCATCACTATACTGGGGAATTAAGATCTACAGAGACCGCAGGGCAGGGTGAGCACGAAACTTCTGGGCCCACTAACCCCTCTTCTAGCTGCAACCTTAGCTTTCTCAGGAGAGAAAGAGGCCTCCCATGCAGATTCTGGTCAGGCTCACACCTGCTGAGCTTCTGTGGGCTGCCAGTTGTGAATTAAATTCCAGTTGAAATTATGTAATCATCATCTCATGGCACAGTAACCTGTTCTGTGTGTTGTGTTTATGGACACTCAAATATTCTTAAAGGTTTAATAATGTACAGCAGGTCCTTTCTGCCTTACTAAATCATGAAAGATAAGAAACTATTCCTCTGAAGATTCAGTCCTTTTCAATGGTGCCCTTTCTGCCCTGTGTAATTGAGCATGCTGTATGTGTGTATATACAGTATATTGTACATAGCTTATATATAGGTGAAATCTAATGAGGACTTCTTTCATGATTGTCTTGTCTTTTTTGCCGTAGAAGTCAATGTATGTTACAGAGGAAGACCAGATTCAGAAAGATGGCTTACTGATTTATGACTTTGAAGGACGAGAATCCCCTGTGGGTTCAGTGGGATGCTGCAGTTTCATTGAAGGAGATGATGATTTGGAGTTCCTGAATGACCTGGGACCCAAGTTTAAGACCCTTGCTGAGATCTGCACGAGTAAAGAAATGAAATCGGAGGTTTTGGTCCCTCCTGCCATGCCTACTGTCCAGGATGTGGCTGAAACTCGCACAGAGATCAAGAGAGAAAACGTGACAACTGATGCTGTGAGACCTCAGCCCAGCCCAGTTCCTCAGCCCCAGATCCAGAAAAACATCGTCACTGAGCAGTATTCTTCCACCACTCTCCCAGCCATGCACCTCAGAGAAAATGTCATAGTTCCCAGTCCTGCATATGTCATCCAACAGCCTGTCTATTACACTACCACCCCAGCGGTTCAACCCACTCGGTACATTGTGGAGCCGCAGGTCCACAGCACCGTGCTCTTCTCAGAAAGGCCAGCTGCTCCTAATGTGCAGGGTGTGCTGCTGATGAATGAAGGCCCAGGCTCTGAGAAGGTCCTGGTTCAGGAGAACAGAGTGGTGTCTGGCTCTGCTGTGCAGGGTGGAGCGCTGGGTGTCCTCCATGGCACCTTGAACAGGAGTGAAATCCCAGGCTCTCAGAATGTGGTGTTAGTGGAGAGGAAGGCTGGGTCAGGGCAGTTTGTGCAGGAGGGGATTGCTGGGCTTAATCAAGGGGCTGTACACAGGGTTGGACTGCCAGGGTCACAGAATGTGGTGTTTGTGGAG